>NC_083561.1:14275609-15639074 GCF_019925205.1 Metopolophium dirhodum
TTAATACACCACAATACAAAATTGGACACAATAAGTGATATGGCACTATTAAATTCTTTGTTAAGATTTGCAACAGATATAAAACTATACTTTTTAATTTAATGATTCATTCTTCATATTAGTTTTTACTATAACTTATAAGACGTACTTGGCATTAAGTTATAAATATTGTGATAAAAATAAACATGTATATGGAGAAATCAGGAAACAGATGATATTCCGTTTAGATAGTGTATATTAATATTATTAGAAATTAAATAATCATATTATTATATCATAATAATCATAATAATCATATCATATTATTGTTTTATTTTGAGAGCTAGATAAATAAAATGAAATAAAATAAAAATTGATGTTTTGAATATTTGTAATACAAGTTTTACAAAAAGATTTTTTGAACCTATAATTTATTATTTTATTAAATTCAGTACAGCTAAGATTGCTAAACTGTTGATCAGAAAGCTTAGAATGTGGTGGTCACATAATATATTATATTATAGCCAATGAAAGAAAGTTTACTGAAGTACAAAATATATATTTTTGAATTTATTAATTTTTGAATTTTAAAAAGTCATAATATTATTTTGTATTCAGATGAAAGGATATGATTTGTTACATATTGCAAACAGACAGAATACGATAAATTGAAATTAAATTATATGAAAAAAAATCCGAAGTTAAAGATGCATGTAAATATTTGTTTTGTTCGGTCGTGTACCTAAGCTGATCAAATTGCGAGGTATGGATACTTCTTATTTCTTCCTATTGTATATGTTTACCGTAGTGAAATGATTTAGTTTAAATACAATAATTCGTATTAATGTAAATATTGTATTATTTTCGTGTTTACAAATTACTTATAACAACGTTGAAATTTAGTTAGGTATTTCCATAGAAATATGATTAAAGCAATAACAAGCGATGTATATAGGTAATACATGCCACCGGCATATTTAATAATTACAATATAGCCTGATTGTTTCGATGCCGTCTGAGCGGTTTTAAACTCAAAGGAAACCAATTGTATTCCTACTATACTACGATGTGCTCCTTTTTATATAGTATAATGAATAACAATAACCACGTTGCTAATAAGAGATTTAGCAAAGGAAGATAACATTCCTCAATAATATTTACAGCTCATACAAATAATTTGTACAAATGATAATATTATTCTCTATTATAGGTGGGCTAGCTATTTCTTTCCACGTATTGTATAATACACAATCTGAGATAAAATAGAAACCGTTGGATGCAGTGGCACCCACCCATGTGCATTTTTTTATATACCTTTTACATGACTGGACTTTGAACGTTTTTCCACACTTAAGGCACCCGGTGCCAATGTAATTTTGTCCACAAAAATACGATCAACGGGAATAATAATCCTGTAAAATCAAAAATGTTGATGATTTTTTTTTTAATAATAGAGGGTAATATTCTACAGGCCATATGATTTTAAATATTTTAATCTCAAACTTATAATATTATGTCTTTAAAAATAATTCAATATTAAGCTTTTAAAAAAAATTATAAAATACAATTATTTGAAATAAAATAAAAAATCAGAGTTCAACGCGGCCCGTAGGAAGTCTTCTTCCTTCAGATAAAAAATAGTTAAAATCCGACAATTCTACAAGACATGAGAATTAATCCTATGAATATTTTTTTTCGATATAATACACCATATGAACCTCTTCAAAATAGGTATCGGGCAGTAGATTAGTGGAAAAGTGTTATAATTAAGGTGGCAACTATAATAAACAATTTAAATTGAAAATTGTACAGAATTGTCGAAAATTTGAATAACCAGCACCGGGCCTTTATGTTTGAAAACGTGTATAAGAAATTTAATTGGACGGTAAAAGTTAAACGCAGTATACAAATTTTGTTATATTATAAAAATGATTTGATGAACCCCCCCCCCCCCCCCCCCCCCCACCCATATACCGAATTCCTGTGAACGCCACTGAATGGGTGCGCAATTTATTTGGTTCGGTTTTCTCGCTGAGTGAAACACGTGGCTGTAATAATGGTAAATGATAATCACCTGTTCAGAATAAAATGTAATAATGTAATATGGTGTTATAAATTCCCTACATGTTCTATGACTGTTATAAAGTATTGATAAAAAACGTAGAAACATTTTACTGTTTTTCGTTACAACAAAAGTAGACCTAATACCTATGTAGGTAGTTACATTTTAAATCTATTACTATTAATTCTTATTTCTTCAATTTAATTTATTTTTAATTTCATATTCCAAAAGAAAATATTTTTTTAAGAATTTAAATGTTTAAAAATCGAATTCCAAACGAGTAGTTATAAGTATTAAAAGTTTAGATATTATAGAGAGTGGTGTGACACAGTTAGTAGTAGCCTATAAAATAATAACCCGCTAATCTCTTTAATCACGCTTCGCTCATCCAAACTTTAAATACTTAAAACTAATAAAATCGTTCAAAATTTGATTTTCCTTATATTAAATTCACAGAATAATATTCTGAAAAATAATATATTTTTTTAAACGCTCATACTTGACGACGATGACTGATGAGTGTTTACTGTTAACAGGAATCACTGTCTACATTATTATATATTTAAAAGAATATGATGCTGTTATAATATATTATTTTATACTAATATAAAGTCTGTTGAATATTACAATATATCGACACTAAACTTAAGTGTTTTAAGGATATTTATTTTTGAAAACCAGATATGGTTTTTAAAAACAACGTTCTTTTCAAAATGTATATACAATAATGCCTTGAGACATTGTTTTAGCTATTTTATTATTTTATATGCAGCATATTTCATATTATTAACGACCCGAGATAAATAAAAAAAAAACCCTGTATTACAATGATAAAAAATATCAATTTGCTATATATTTTATGATACGTATAATAATATTATAACAATATTATATGTAATATGTTTGGTAGGTACCTATCTGGTTATTTTTATAAATGCAAATTTGCAGTACATAATATCTAATATCACATAGGTATTTATATTTATTATATTATATAGGATTACTATATGTGTGTGGACTTTAACGATGGTTTTAGCGATTTTGATTAAGTTTTTTTTTTCTAAATGCTTGTTCTAAAGTAAAGCATATTTTACGATTGTCTAATACACGTTTGAAAATTTAAACAAATAATTAACGATACAATACATAAAATATATACAAGCAAGTCTCTATTTTTAAAAAAAAATTCGTACTAAACGTTTTATTTATAATGATATAATACAGTGACGAAGAGGCCCAAAGGCCTCCAAAGGCCTTTTAACCTTAACATAAACATTTGAATAACAAAAAAAAATTCACTTCATAATTTACAGTTAAAAAAGTATTGAAATTTTGTAAACTAGAAGTTTGTACAGGAGATTTTTTAAGTAGTGCCAACAAAGAATCTCAAGAATTTGAAAATATGGTCTTAACGTATATTAGAAATTACCAAAAATCATAATTTGAATAAATTCATTATTTAATGATACAAATATGGAGTGCTATATCTGCTTGTTGAATCACGCCGTATATCTATCCTGCAAAGTTCACTCAACATCTATATGCGTCTTGAGGAAAATAATTTATTTTAAGAACGAATACAACATTAAAATATTATTATGTTTTAGTTGAACGAATTTAGACGAATTGTTTTTTGCCGACAGTAGCTCTGTGGTCCGATTACATGGGAACGATTTCGATCGTTTTTCTCTTATTAAAACAATATATTATTATTATAACCGAACGATCGATTTAATTATATTCATCAAGACGCACGTTTATAATAATTGCAAACCAATAATAACAATGGAGAGGGAAAGTTTAATTAATAATGCAATCTGATCAGCGGGACAGAATAGGAATACGTACAAAATAATCATAGCCAATGCATTTTGAATTCAATTTTCAACCACCGGAACTGACAAAGACCGTTTTTTTCTTCTTTTGTGTTAGCAGTCTTTTTGACTTTGGATAACCATCAGCGGCCTGATCGCGGGTAGACGTTTTTTTTATTTACCAGTCACTCGTGCTGAACTCGTTCAGTTATTTACCTTTTGATCGTTAAACGAAATATAATACAATGTGCAATTATATGTTTGAAATTCGCAGATTAGTATTATTATTACGTTTTCATGCGGAATTATTAAAAAAAAAAAATGAATGATTGTTTAAAACAAATACAATTATTAGTAATACATCATTTTATTTTATAATTAATCGTGATACAATAAAATACTACTATATGTATTTCATTTATTTAATACTTTTTTTTACAATATTATGTAATATTAAAATATTAATATCAACTGGGCAATATAATATAGGTTATTTACAGGAAAAGTAGATAAATAATTATAGTAAAAATACACAAATAAATTCAATTAGAATTAAGTTAATGAAACTAAAAAAGAAATAGAATAATTTCAATTAATATAAATTGACAAAATGCAATTAATGCGATAGTAATAATTATACAATATAATATCTTAGTACCTGCATCATACGTCATCCAATATTTTGGATTTAAGATATTTTCATATCAGATTTGACCATTATATTACATATTTTTTAAGTTATATATGAATATAATAGTTATTATTTGAATACTGGAAATAACAATGACCCTATGCATATTATTATCAATTATTTATCATTGTATATTATAATAAATGAACACCAATAATTATTGAGAACTCGACACCTCAAATACAAGCATTTGCAGAGTAATATATAATATTTATGTTTTATGATTAATTTAAGAATGAAATCGAAGTTCAATATTTATTAATATTCTATGATTCAATGATAATAATTAATATCATTATATTATAGGGTGTAGGCAATAAATATTAAACAGTGCAGTTTAAATAAATAACGAATCTGTATTCTATACATCATTGAAACTAAAACACGTTCGGGTGTCCACGGAGCAATGTCCAAATCAAAAAAGCCAAAATAATTGAGCACGCATATGTAAAAAAAAACCCGTTTATATTATTTTCATCTACATAAAATATTTCCATTATCATTAATATTTTTGTGTGATTATTTCCACGTTTTTGCAGAAACCATTACCTATATAAATAATAATAATACGTATTAATGGAGTTTTGACTAAAAAACTTTTTTTTTATATCATTTAATAATATATTATAGTACTTACCTATATAGTGTTTAAAATACTATAGTACTATGATACGCGTATACCGGATGATCCATTCAACGTAAGACACTATCATTATTTAAAAAAATTATTAATGTTTTTGAAAATATATTTCTTTAATCAAATATTGTTTCCAAAAAATATAGATTTTACTATTTTTTATCGTTATCATTTTAAATAATTTTTTTTTAATCTAATTATGTTCTTTTTTAATGAAAACATGCATTTGTTTCCAAAGCAGGTTTTTGGAGTGCTTTTATGTCTAAGCATTTTGGATGAGTAGTCTACGAGTTATAAGTATTAAATGTTTATACTATGAGTGAAGTGGAGTGGTACTCCTGTACTCCACAAAATGTAAGTCCACTACAACTGCGCTCGTCTAAAATTCAAATAAGTACTTATAACTAATAAACTACTTATCTGAAATTAGATATTTTTAAAACAAAATACACCGATTAATTTTCTGATTAGGAATATGAAATTGAAAACGTATGTTGTCATTAAAAAGAATAACAAACTTAAAAAAATTAGAACGGTAGTAAATACATCATTGTTGCAAATGTTATTCACAAAAATGTCGTAATGACTTAATATTATGTAAAAGAAATATCTTTAAAAACGTGAATGTTTTTTGTTAAGTAATTAGTGTTATACGCGATAAATGAATCACTCCGTGTAATGTTTTTGTTTTTCTCGCGTCGCACGTCTCGATGACACCCCACAGTAGCCGCGTTAACACGCGTTTTGTGTTACAACCATTACACTTTCGTTTATTATTATTATTATTATTATTGTTATGCACGTGTTTGTTTCCATCACCCTCCCGGTCCCCGCGGTGGTGTCTTGCGGCCGATGATGAATGCTTTTTCATCATCAGCAGAAGCAGTAGCAGTAGTAGAAGTCGCGTCAGTCGTATATATAACTCGTATATTATATATTTTGCAGACCAAGCTTCTCCTTGAGCGCGTATCGACGAGATATACCGATGGTAGGGGGTGTAAGTGAGAGGGAGGGGAGGCGTAAACGAAAACAACGTCGCGGTCGTCACTCGGGCGGCACATTCGACGGGGGTGCGGAGTCGCGATAATATAGCCGCCGTTGTACATTCGGCTCACGTACGAGACGAAACGCGCAACCCTCGTTTTCGCATAATCGGAAAAAAAATACCTCCACGCGGTCGTTACGACTTCTATAGGTACGACACAACGCTTCCACCATTGTCATCGTTTAGTTTTTTCTTCTTTTTCTTTTTTATTTATTATTTGTATCTCTTGTCTTGCAGTCTAACGCGTACTTTTCCCACCACCTCTTCCTCTCGTTCACCGACTTTGATTACCCCATGCAAACCAGTTGTATTTGAGGTCGTCATGTTGTTTCCATGACCAAACGGTATATTAATACCATGCATATTATCGAAGTAGGTATATGGGACAGTCAAAGTCAACCCACCCCTCCCACCCTTCGACCATCAACACTGTCCACCAGAATGTCAAGTCGGCGAAAGTTTCACGTACGCCTCGGAACGAGCGAAAAAAGTTCTGACGCGGATTCCCAAACGACCCTTTGCACGGAACCCGAACACATGACCGGATTTCGCAAATAGTTTGTACTGGGGTCTATAAATACGTGTCGGAGAGTGGTCGACAATAGAATACGAGTATAATTTTCCAACGAAGCCGAGCAGCCCCTTGTTGAGTACGGTTTTATTACTGGTCAGACCCCCGTAGCAGACTCTTTTCGATATACTTTTTCCTTCTAAACGACACGCGTAACGACCGACGACAACAATAAAATAAAATGATAAAAAAATCAACAACAATAGTTGTAAACCTTAGGTAAAAGTGTGGACATATAATAATATTGTGTGTTTGTGTGTGTGTGAGAGATTGTATTAAAGTTGATCTTCGGTATGAAATTTAATGTAGTTTTAAATGCGTCGATATAGTGTTTGAAACTAAATAAGTATGGTTACCAATATTCTCAATCATTCCCGCCACGTCAGGTAAAACCATTAACAATTTAATGTCACAAGTGACTCTGAATTTAATTTTAATTCTTATGAAATCAGTTTTTGTTTATAAAATGTATACTTACCTTTATTTTAATTTATATGGTATGACGTGTTATGGTATGTAGTGGTTTAAGTAAACAAAATATAGGGCGGCGTTGTGTGTATGCAATATTGCTACACTGAAGCAAATTTTCTAGAAAAAAATTAGCATAATAATTGCGGTAGGAGACATGCAAAACAGTAAATCAATATTTAAAAGCTAACAAATAAACAAGAAATAATTGTACATCTAACTAAATATAAAATACTTTAAAATATATTCTATTTTAAAGAAGCATAATAAAGTCAATTGTTTAATAATTAGAAAACTGGTTTTCGCTATTGCCGTAAAACTTAGTATAATATTATTATTATGTATCTAAATACAAATAAATTCAATAGCTAAACAAGATGTATGCCACACATTTCAAAATTAATTTTCAACACATTGTCAGTATTTTTATTTTAGTTTTTAATTTATAGTTCATACTATTTTCATAATAAATTATAAACGTAACTATATTATTTATGTCTTAGCGATCAAGCATCATATTATGAAGAATGCAAACATATTTTTTTGGTTACTTGTTTGAATTGATTTTATTACTTAACATTATAAATAACTTCAGAAACATTTTGTATGGAATCGATTCCCTCGAGGAAAATAGGAAATAATAATTAATTTAAGTATCTTACTGTGTACATATTATATACAACATAGTATAATATTATATGACATTCCAATTGAAGTATTTAATTTATTAAAAGGATCAACACATGCAGACTGTTGGTATAGGTTATGTTAGGTTAGTGATTCGTATGTAATATATGAATCGGTTAATATTTTATAATTGTTGAGAATATAATTCATTTTTTTTTAGTTATTGGAAGCTTGAAGTTGTCAACAATTATTAAAATGCAACATCATACTATTATTATAATAGAAAATAGTTGTAAAAACAATGATTCTAAATCAATAATAACAAAAGTGGCAACTTTTTTTATATAGCTATAATATTATTGTTCTTGTTCATGATTTCCATCTGCACGGCGTACCTATGTATGGTATTAATAACATTATTAGGACTATTGGGCTTATCAAAGTTCTAAGTCTCTGTGGTGGAATGAAGATTAACGTAGCAGCAGAGTAATCCAACAACATTTTTTAACAGGTATTTCACGCTTTGGAATAATTAAAATTAATTTCTCTAAAACAGTTTCCACTGCACGGCCGCGGGTGACATCCAAGTGTTACTTAAGACCCTCCAAAAAATTACTGTCGTCATTGCTGGTGAAACCTAGGGTGGGTTACATTTGCGTCGTCTGATCTTTTGAGTCTTGACGTAATTAAAACTTTCGCAATTAAAACTTTAAAACAATTTTCGCTTTATGAGGATATCGTCCCGTTGTTTGTTTTATTTTCCGCATAATACATTTTTTTATTCATCCTTCCGTTTATTTTTATTTTTATTATATTTTTTTGTTCTCATCTCATGCTTCACTTCCACTACCACGCAACAAGTCTAAACCAGAAAATCTCGTCGCAAAAATATTTTATCAATTATTTGGCACCCTCGGGGGTCGAACACATTTTTTGAGTGTGTGTATTGTTATTGTTGTCCTATAAGCACGTCCTCCTTACACATCGACCGCCACACTCCATGTCACATTCGTGCCGATGAGGTATCATGGATCATCATATTTTTACATAAAAATAACTAAAAAAAAATCGACCTATTTGTTATTCTACTTGAAGAAAATATCCATTCCAATGAGTTTTATACGATCTGACGTCGGTTTACCGGGACCCATTGTTTACATTAAATCTCACAATATTTTATATGAATAAACGCCCTATTTCGTGTTCCAGCAATGACGTTTTACTAAAAATATAATATTATAACAGAGGTGTTTTTGGTTGTATGCGTGAATACTTGCGTAGTTATTATAATTCAAAACTATATGAACAGCGTACGGTCAAGTTACCTTACTTGACACATTTTCAAATACTAATTTGTATTATATTTATTAATTTTAATAAGAATATAATATATATATATAACCTGTATCGATTATTGATGCACATTCTATAAATGCAATAAAAAGTGGGTGGGATAGGTACATAAACACGAGTAACACGAGTTTATGAACAATTTGAAGCTTCTTTAGTTGCACTCAGCTTAGGATTAAAATGTTAAAATATGCAATTTAATAAAAATACCACGACACCGCTTTATTTTTAGTTTTTGACGAGAATTTCCGGGAGTAGTCTATGAGTGGCAGGATATTTAGTGGTGTTCTAGTCTAGAAAAAATAGTGCAGCTTCATCCTAAATTGGTTTAATTCCAAGTTTTTTGTGAAGTGTTTTGTTAGAAACAACGAGTTAATTGTTCTATGAAAATGAGTGTGACGTTTTAAAATACATAGAATCTATTTGAGTTCGATTTTTAGTCGACCACCATAGTTAGATACCTTATTTCTTATATTAGTTGAGAGTGTCTATTGTCTAATAAATTTAAAATTTAGTTAATTTGTCGGTAAATTTTGTTTTTAGTATACCAATATTACGATTGTTGAAAAATAATGTTTTGGTTTAATATGATTATATATATATAGGTACTTCCGATTAATGTCTTATTAAGGTTAAAAATATAAATATTTAACAAGAATTAAGCTAATCGATGTATGAAATCGAATAACATTTTTTTACTACTAATCGGTGCAAATACATAATATACCTATCAATATTTTCTATTTTTGTTTTGTTGTTATTTATTGTTGGTCTTGTATAATAAAAGTTTCATATTATGGACGTATAAAAATAACTGAATTATTTCAGACGTGATTAATGTCATGTCACGTCGTACTATTTATTTGAAAAAATAACCACTTATCGACTTTGTTCGTGCCGTGTATACATATTATAATATAAACGCGTGTTATTTTTGGTCACAGCGGCACGTGTTGGTTTACCGTTTAATTATTGTGTTTGCGCACAGCTAGGCAGCGATTTTTCCCGAACCCATCTGGTTGATTCAAATTTACTGGAAAATACACCCAACTCGACATGCGACGCAGTAACGTCTGAGTGTCTATATAGGTTAGGTTGGGTGTCAATTTCGGCATGACTAACGTGCTCATTACCATCCAGCCCACTCGCTTTGTCACCGTATATAATATTTTAACCTAACTTTACCTGACTTGAAACACAAGTGTGCACCGAAAACCTAAATATCTTAAATATAAATGTGAAAATGAAAACCTTTGAGGCCTATGTTCTCGGAAACTACTGAACCGATCGTTATGATTTTTTTTTTAAATTGAAGAACTCATCGCGGAAAAGGTTTATGGCATTTGATAGATTCTCTAACTTAATAAACAAAGGAGTTATCAATTATTAGAAATAATGGCCTGTTACGTAATAATAAATAATAATAATAAATCAGTATTATTCTCAACTCCTATAACCCATAGCAACCATTAATAAACAACAATTTCTATCGTAAATCTCAAAATTCCTGTTTAAGAACCTACCAGGAGTGATCAATTCCCTTTTTAAATTAGTCTACGATACTCACAAAGAATGTGGATTTCTATTGGTGAAATAATTTTCGAAATCGGTTCAGTAGTTCCAGAGATTACCCTCAACAATGGTAACTAACAACTCCTATTTAGTATAGACTAGCTGATCCCGCGCGTGCACTCCGTTGCCCGTTAAATGTATCAACTCTATATGACTCAAACTATGTTCAATTCGTTATTTAATATTCGGTGTATAGTATTCAAAATTTATCTTAACTTTTCCGTTTCCCGGAATAAAAATTCTGATACGCAACAGTACATTATCAGGTAGGCAATCTACCTGCGGTAGATCCCGGACCCCGTGCTGTTTTACGTAAGTGTGTGATTTAACTCTAAAGTATCACTCTAAGTTATACCAAGTTTGTCGTTTTTACTTAATATAATCAATTTATACAAAATCCTATACTAACCTAATCATACTAAAATCCGATGAATGAAATAAAAAACAAATTTAACCCTTTGTAAATATTTACCTATATTCTTACCAGAGGCCTAATCTACCAACTAACTATATAAATACACAGACTATAACTATACAGACTAAACTCTGGAACTACTTATCAGATCTTATATGTATATTGACAAAAGACAATAAAACAAATCAACTAATATGCCCGATTAACCAATAACAAACAATATATTATACATAGGTGGATTTTCCTAAAATTTTCTTTTATATAAATCTTCTCCGTGAAATACTCTATCGTTTAAAAAAAAAAAAATCAAGACATTTATAGTATATACAAGAAGATCATCTGATAAGTAGTTTCAGAGTTTAGTCTGTATAGTTATAGTCTGTGTATTTATATAATTAGATATTTATTAATGTTTGTGGGTAGATTGGACCTCTGGGTAGAAGATAGGTTAATATTTACATAGGGTTAAATTTTTTTTATTATTATTCATCGGATTTTAGTACGGTTAGGTTAGAATAGGATTTTGTATTAATTATTTAATATAATCCACTGTAGGTGGAATTAAGTAAAATCGACAAACTTGGTATGACTTTAATACTTCAGAGTTATACACTATAATCAAACACTTACGCACAAACAGCACGGGGTCCGCGATATACCGCAGGTAATAGATTGCCTACATGATAATGTACTGCTGTGAACCAGAATTTTTATTTCAGGCAACGAAAAAGTTAAGATAAATTTTGAACACCATATACCGAATATTAAATAACGAATTGAACATAGTTTGAGTCATATAGAGTTGATACATTTAACGGGCAACGAAGTATTCGGGATCAGCTAGTATATATATATATATTTGTTGGCTCTGGTCAATGACCTTAGTGATCGTACTAGAGACAGCAATGCATGGATAGATGTCATACATGACGGTTTTATCCAATTCGTAGTCCGAGCTTCCTGGTTTTCTAATTTACCTTACCTAACCTAATATGTATGGATGCACGGGAGATGGTAAATTCTCAAACGAAGCATAGCAAATAAATAAACAAAATAATGATTGTAGTAGTATACTACGTATGTTATAGTTCCTCTGTGAGTCAACAATTTCATAAGGTCTTTCATAAAGTATATCAGAGCCAGGCCTTAGCTACGCACGTATTTTAGGACTCCGCGTCACACATAATGACTAACATAGGTACCTAAACCTCTATAATTCTGTATTGAAAAATAATATCATATAATAGAGTAGGTCATGATTAGAGGGAAACAGTTAGAGTAAGACTTTATAATACGAAGAAAATTTCACAAGTGCACGATATTATTTATAAAAGTAATAATTATACTTTTTAATAATATCATGTTAAAAATAATCAATTATAAATATTATTTATTTATCATAACAGTGTATGCAACACGGTGTTAATAGTTATATTTTATTATTAACGAATTGTCTCATAAGTTAAACTCATATATTAGAATATTCAATATAATCAAATTATAAAAACATAAATTATGCTTATAAATTCTATATATAATTTTATGTATATATTGTTGGATAGTAATGGGGTTATACATATTATACTTGTAACTAAAACATCGGAAGTATTTTCAAAAAAAGAAATATTGAAAAACAAAAGGCTCAGAAAAATTATTTATTGCAGTGCTCCGCAAAACCTAGGACCAGCCCTGTAATTAATAATATAGTGTACTATTATTATACTTTATTTTGGTTATGAACGCCTTTATTGTGGATATTATCCCAGGTTAATCTACGAAGTAAATAATTAAAACTCAATATATCAAGTTCAGTACACTGTTATAATTCCAATTCTATTAATTTGAAAAGCAATTAAAAAAAACAAACATATCGTGTTATCAGTCTTAGATAATCTAGTAGTACCTGTTGTAGGTAGGAGAGAATTTATTTGTGTAAGAGGTTACAAACTATCTAATGTTTGTCTCTAAAGGACCGTAATTTTAGACGTTTTCTTATACGTCTTAATAGGACGACTATAATAGTACCCGTTGTAATTCCATGTAGGAAACTCAGAACTCTGATGGTTTACCTATAATATGTCTCGTGCATGAACATAGATTCCATTATTGCGCTCACACGTTCTTATTTTCAATTTAAATATGTAAGACAAAACAATATGTATAATAAGTCATTATGATGATCCAATTGTAAGAGACGTTAAGATAAGTTACACGTTTGTTATAATACACTAAAACCTCATTTAATTATTTATTACACATATTTATAATGTAACACATGCTTAAACAATAGATATCTAGGTACTATTCATAATAAAGAGCAGAGTAACACAACCTTTTGTAGTTGGTGAGACAATTTACACATTTATATAAACACAGAGGGCCACCAAAATAAAAAAAATATTATTATTCATATTTCATTTAATAACAAACATATTATTTAACGCACTAGTTGTAACATTATTAATTCTGTCCCATCCCATATTCCATAATCTTCTTCAAACTACTGTCTTAACTCTACATTCTACAATCATCCGTCTTATGTGCATTGCCAATACCGACTCTTCTTTCTCTCTTTCAAATATTCTTAGTTTCCGTTATGCATTTAACTCGTGTACTATAATATTCATATCTAATGAGTTATGAGTTCATCCCGTATTGTAATAATAAAATAAATGAAAATAAAAATATTAATTATTATGATTAGGTTAGTTCAGGGTGGACTGACTAATGACTAGGGTGGTGGGTGAGTGATCCCTGCCTGGGCCTGACGAAAATTTGGGCCGATAACTTATAAACATTTAATTATTGTTGTATTAATAAACTAGTATTGGGTACCAGTCCACCCCTGAGTTAGTTAGATTATTCAGACTTTGGAATTTAGATAATTAATCTGATGTTTTCGATCATTTCTTTTTTCATCGTCGAATTCGCAATTTGTATTTTGTCTTATGGTAAAAATAAAACCACAATTTAATGTATTTATAACTATTGCACACGAGTATACTATTCTGGACGACCGATTATTGATTACAGTTTACTTTGATATTTTAGAGATTTCTCGCGATAGTGACCTGCAGCATCCATGACGTAGAGGGCTTTATAGAGGTACCTATCATTATGCGTCTGACCTCACTGAACAATTAATGAACGATTATAATAATATATTTTTAATATTTATTTGAAATATCTATTCTGTAAATAATATTTTTTTTTACAATGAGCGTATGAATAGTGGTATATGGTACGGATTACAATTGTTAGTGGCTCATAAAAAGAAGCCACTCTGCAGGCACCCAGCAGAATATATAATAATATTATGTACCTATATGTTAAATACATATTAGGTATCATAAGATACGCACTGTATTCGAATTATTACTTAGGTACATACGAAACCTATCGCGCTATACTTAACAAAACCACAATACCGAAGCTATACTTATAGCTACAATAATATAATCGTCGCTCGCACTGCAGCTGATATTAGTATAATAATTATATACGGATATCCCCATCAGACAAATTACACGTTCGTCGCGCAGATAACTGTAAGTATTAGTTCTCCGTCTGAATATTATAATAATAATTATTATTATTACCGTTGACACGTCGTATATAGGTATAACGTCATATGTGTCGCACACGACGATATGAGAGGGATTACACACATCTCTGCAGCGTCGTTCATTATTAAAACTCAGAATATTACGTGTGTGTGTGTGTGTGTGTGTGTGTGTGTGTGTGTGTGTGTGTGTGTGTGTGTGTGTGTGTGTATCTGCATAACGAGGGTGCGGATTCGATGGAAGAGGAGTATGTTGGTCGGATGTGGTGACGTGACGTGTGGCAACTCGCGAGCGCGGACAGGAAATATGTTTGAAGCGCGCGCGCGACCCTCTCTCGATGACGCTCCGTTGCCGTCGTCATCGTATCCTACAGCAAAACCGCCGTCGACAACAGCCACCGACGACGATACAATATATATCGTGGCACACAAGGAAGAGGAGGAGGATACACGTGGGTAAGTAATGGATTCGAAACCTCAACCCGCCGCACGACTACCAATAATATTATGTAGGTATACGAGAGAACGTACACGAGTATAATACGACGACGACAGCCATACAGCCGGTGTATATAGCGAAATCCGGCTGAATCGTACATAGTATATACATCACGCGATCATATTATTCGTGTATTATAATAATATATAGGTATGTATAATAATCCGGGACGGATTAGCAAAACATTTTTTTCCCACTATCCCCGCACTGCCCCGCCGACCATACCGTAATAATATTGTAATATGCACACACACACATACAAACACACACTCACACATACACGTGAGCACGCACGCACCCACGTGTATGCATATAGTGCGTTCATCAATCATCGTCGAAAACGCTTTTTTCGTCAAACCTTTTTTTCCCAATTTTTTTTGTCGTTTACTTTTTTCACCGAATCACCTGGCCCCTGTACATCACCATCCGAAGTATCCCTAAAAATCTCTCGGTCGACGATATACATACCTATACTCTCACCACCTCCGCAGCCATCGCTTGTCATTCACCACGAGACTGCTGCAATCCTCCTGTATATATCTACTCGTTGTACAGGGTGTGCCATAAAAATAGTCGGGTTTTAAAAACCGAACTTAAAAAATTGATCGAATTAAATTTGTATTGTACCCATACAAACACTGTAGTAACAAAATATACATCTGATGTATAGAACACGACATCGTCCACGTGGCGGCCATCTCCATGCGGATACACTCGGCAGGACATTTTTCTGAAGTTTTGAACACTCGATCAACCTAGTCATCTCGTGTGGACACTGATTGACTGATTGATGGTTTGAAAAAGAAGTGGCTCTACTTCTGACGCACTTGGACCTGCAAGACATCATGATGACAACTAAAATTGCATTGCCGATGCACCAGATAGGTCTGCTAACACAAGGGTCACAGGCACATCCCTCTACCCCCAGCCATCGACGAGTTACACACGATGCAAATCCATCCATGTATTATAGCACACATGTGTATACGAAACTCGTGTATAATATTATTGAACTCCCCCGTGAACACGACCTATACGTCCGTAGAAAAAAAAATACCACTGTAGGAGATACCATTGATGTTATATATTATTATTATATTTCGTGTTAAAGGCTCTCTATGTAACCGATAGTCATGATAATATAATACACGGTTTTGCAGGTCGATGGTTTTTGGTTGTTCGAATATAATACGAGTTTGTGCATATTGTGTGCTGCGCGTCCGTATACTATAATGATGTTTTCGTCGGATATGGTATTTAATTTTTAATACTATTTTATTATAGTGCATATCATGTATTACTATTCGATATATTTTAATAGTATATTGATGATAATTTAATACGTGTAATTCGTACGTATATAATATTACTCACCATAATGTTTAGGAATTTTCGGAAATGTGGTTCATGTCAAAAAAGTTAGGGCGCAAGGTTTAAACTATTCAATTCGAACAAGTTAATCATCAATTTGTACCATGTGGTAACGATCAAATTTGATCAACATAAGTACATAACCATAACAATTATAATGTTTAATTCAATTTAAAGTCAGGTTTAATTAGACTGTATAACTTTAAATAATAAATTAAATGTTTAATAGTTAAAATGAATGAAATAAATTTAAATATTATTATTTATTTTTATTATTAAACCCACGGTAACTTAGGCAATTGGGTGGTTTTTAACTGTGGGGGAGGGTACTGTAGGTTTATACACGTGTGTTTGTTAGTTTGGCAGATTTTTTAGTGGGCACATGTATACATGTGCCCACTAAAAAAGATACCTATAGGTATCTGTCATGTCCGGGTGTGGGATGGCGGCACTTCTTTCCGGGCACCGTGACTTGCCCAAAGAAAAATGTCGCCTGTAGCCGAGGTTTTGAACCGGCGTCGGTGTGCGTCGCAGCCGACGCCTTAGTCCGCTCGGCCACTCCACCCCCCCCCCCCCTTAAATATTATTAGCAAGTGGTTCAAATACAGTTGAGTTACAATATAATAATATACGTCTTATACACCATGATACAATTATGTCATGTACTATTATTTGTTCTGTCGAAAATAAAACAAATAAGTTGTTGACTGGCGAAGATACCGAAAAAATATCCAACTTCTTCAAATACTAAATATGAAATCGACTGCATGCAAAACCATTTGATTAGAAAATATTGGAAAATATCATGATTTTATTTTAAAAGACAATATAAATAATAATAATATATAGGTATAGGTTCTTAATATAATGTTCAAATATAGTAAACATTTGAGAAATATTAATATATTTCTGAATTATATTCATAATATTTGTAAGGATAGTTACTATTGCAGTATTGCTTGATATATTAATATTTAATTAAATAATTCACAGAAAATGTCCATATAAAATATATGTAATTGTATAATTTATAGAAAAACCTACATATTTATTGAACAGTTCAATTGGTATCTGCGGTTGTTTCAGTTTTGAATTACAATAAGAAAATCTATTGTCAAAAATTGGTATTACGTAAAACATTCCCAATTTCTCAATTATTTTTATAAGTACTGACCACTGGGAGCTTTTTATTTTTGACCCCCTATTTAAAAAAGACGACCTAACCAACTGCATCAAATTTTTGACAGAAAACACTTTCAAAAAAGATAATTGATGCATTATAAATTTATAACTGATCCAAAAGATGATGAAAATAAAAAACAAAGGTAAATTCTACGTAATTATTATTTAAAAACAATAATTCCGATTGGTTTCGCTACATTCGGCTGAGAATCTAAAACGTACTAAGTACTTATAGTTTTACGGTTGTTCGTCGCCTCAGATGGTACTTTGAACAGTAGGTATATAAGAACTTTTTGTCGTCAAAGATCCATAGGAGACGAGTAGGTGTCTTACCAGGAAACCGGCTTCAACCACCCCACTCCACCCACACGACGACTAAAATTTTAATAATAATATTTGACACGTAATATGGGTAGGTAATATGTATTATGTGTATTATAGTCATGTAATACATTCTATAATTATATTTTATCACCACGGGAGGGAGATGATAGCAATCAAAAATACTACTCTGGGTGAAATTTTCCGCTGGAGCCGTGACCACATCCGGGGGATGCAGAGAGCAGTGGAGACGTGTCAGACGCACACCAACCGTCTGGCTTTGAATTTTTTTTAACGGGGCCCAGTGAAATAATAATATAACTACGTGCCCGATAATACACGCTTGGACGGGGACCTGTGCGGGGAGGGAAACGCGCGCGCGTTGATGTACGGCCGGGTCGTGTGTCATTTTCCGGATCGGGTTTATTTAAGTGGTTTAATAAGTGTTTATAATTAAATCATTGGAACGGTTCGAGGGATTCCGTCGGGTTATTACTTTATGCAGTGACGGCGAGCAAGGGGTGTGATGGACTGTGTGTGTGTGTGTGTGTGTGTGTGTGTGTGTGTGGGTGGACGATTGTCGGGTCGATCCGGATCCGGAGAGAGTGAGAGAGAGTGATAGAGAGTGATCGAGAGGGCTGGCAATGGAAATCGCCAAACTGCCATCGGCAGCGAATACGACTATACGCCGGAGAATAAATAGACCCATTTATACAATTTCCCCGCGACCTTCCCGGAATATCAAAACGGTTTTTGAGTTGTGCCGCGGAATTTTTGTTCGTTGCATTAATAACTCACTCTCTCTCTGCCTAACACACACACACACACACACACACACACACACACACACACACAAACACTCACACTGTTTATATAATATGTACAGCAAACATTATATAGCTACCGCTGCGGGCGTACGCCATTAACCAAGAATCGTCCGAAATGAATAAAAGAGCGCGAGCGTTCGAAAAATTAAAACGCGTCGCAGCGATTTATCAACGCGTGCCGCTGCCGTTGCAATGATTATATCCGACGAAATCCACACTCTGTGCAAGTGGTGCGTTTAAGTGGGATGAGAACGATGGAGAGAGATGGTGGGGGGGGGGTGACAATCCCTGCAGCACCCTATGTACACTTTTTTTTTATCTCTGAATTTCCGGACGCAATCGATAGCACTTGTCTTGCATCACACAGAAATAATTATGTCACGTTATTATTTCGTACGCGGAATGAATAAATTTGATTTATCTCCTCTCGTTACGGATACACATTTTTCAAGAAAAACAATTTAATACATATCGATACGTAGTACAGACTAATATAGACCCCTTGCCATTAAATCTATATCAATACGTTCCAATTTCTTCCTTGAA
Source organism: Metopolophium dirhodum (assembly GCF_019925205.1). Taxonomy (NCBI): domain Eukaryota; kingdom Metazoa; phylum Arthropoda; class Insecta; order Hemiptera; family Aphididae; genus Metopolophium; species Metopolophium dirhodum. The sequence continues at coordinate 14,295,149 of NC_083561.1, forward strand.
TAATATAATATTGTAGTATACCTATATGACGTGTAATGGATATTAGTACGTAATTTTCAAGAATATTGTCGAAATTCGAAACTTTTCATCGAGTCACTATTCGTTAGTATGAATGTTTGATTCGTCCACACCGCAGAGTATCATAATATTATACAATAATTATTTCTGTCAGTGAGATAACGTATTAATGTAAGTACACAGTGTATGATAATAGATGCAGTGATAGTCAAATGATTTTTTTTTCGGGGGGTGTGGCTGATTTCTAACGTGTACTATTTGATCATTAATATTATAATTTATATTAGTTATTTGTATATTATATTGGAAATAAAGGAATCTATCTCTCTCATCTTCCCCGTTTGACCACCACAGCTCAGGCGAATATCCTTAGAGGTGGCCTCTTACAATTGTTATAGCCCCCCATATGTATATGTATCCGTGAAGTATATGTAAATATTAATATTGTGATTCGGAACTTTAAATAATGCTAGCCCCCCCCCCCCTTTCTCATAAAAAAATTAAACCAACGTTAGTAAATTGTAGATACATAAAAAAATGTAATATTATACACTTGACATATTATAACTTATAAATTGAGTAGGTACCTACATTAATATCGCGTCATATAAAATAAATATAATGTTAAACGAGATAAACATAATAATATAATAATATAAAAATAACAACAATAAAAATATCTTGTCGAAGTCTCCCAAAATGATTGTACTCCGTGCGTGTTGAAACGGTCTGCGTACTACCCAACCGATATTCGGTTAGGTTAGGTTTAATCTTAGTCAAATCTCTACTGTTTACGAATATTATAATTAGCATCATTGCTTTTCGGTATTTGATATCAAATATTTAGCCAGACAAATGCAATGTGTCCTAATGCAATATATTATGTAATAATATGTACAACTGTTTAATGTGATTTAAATACTAACATGCATAATCAATACCATTCTGAACTGCTGTTGATGAACATGTTTTTTTCATTCCAGTGACCGATTGTATTTAATATATTACAAGACAAAGCGTTTAATAATATAACGACGACATTTAATAAACTCAAATCTATTAATATGGTCTTGTAAGAAATGAAAAAATAAATATATTTTACGATAGGTAAGTTCATATACGCCTCGCCTTTAATCGGTCGCGCGAACCGAGGGTTCCCCTAGCTACCACGGTAGGTATATCGTGGTATATCCCTGATCTGTAAAACACATCCCCGGTCGGTATCAAAACGACGCCGGGAAAACATTTTTTTACGTGAAATCTACATATAGAAATAGGGACGACTACGGTAAACGAGCATAATAATTATTATCGGGCGTCGTAAACAGAATTTTCTCGTGGGGGCGGTGGCGACCACGATGGCGGGGAAAATTAGTCGTCGCGAAGAGGTTATATTATATACCGTCTTATATTATTATTATGATATTATAATAAACATAATATTACACGCAGAAAACGTGCCCGTTAACGCGTTGGCCGCGGCAAGAAGTCGTTGACATTTCGGGTTTTTGGTATAAGGCGCCTCCGGTGACCTATGGAAGTCGCGGCCTCTCCCGCGGAGAAGTGACATTAAAACTATATACATGTAGTCGTATGTATTCGTCGTCGTCGTCGGTGGCGCATTATTATATACAATATTATACGGCTAAGACCCCTCGTGTCCCCTGTCCTCCAATACATTGTGTGGGTATATATATATATACATTATATTCATGGCACGTCGACCAGACAATAATTGACAGTTACTGACTAATGTCTTTGGCACGTTCGTCGTCGTTTCCGCAGTTTTGTTTTTGTCACGTGTTCATTTTTTTTTTGTCGTCGTCGTCGTCTCCTTTTCTTATTACGCGCTCGCAATTCTTCATACTTTAATTAAAAAAAATTGTCGTCGACCCAGTTGTGCACTCAGTCCCTCGGGCCGACACGCGCTCACTGCTGTATACCACTACGTTTTTATACGTTATTATTATATACTCACCTTCGGCAACTCACCGTCCGGCCTCGGGCCGTCATCGTTTTTGAACACTGTATAATATAATTCATAATATTAAAAATGTTTTATAATATACACCACAACCATGGATAATAAAAATGGATACGGCATTTCAACACCGCTTTAACGTGAAGTGCTGAGGTCCTAGAAGCCAATATGTCTCTGTCTCACTGCAAATATGTTTTATACCACGGCAGTGGTTACTGGTTAGGTTAATAATTTGTATCGTCCAGACTAAAGGTGCTATTAAACTTTCTCCATCTTCTGTGTAAACAATATTATGTGGTTAACACGATACCACAACATACCAAATAGTTGAAAATATTCATCTATTCCACCGAAGGTCAGGCTTAAATGTGGATATTAATGAATACAGCGAAATCGTTTTACCTGAACAATATTATTTAATTTGGCGAATAACAAGAAACAAGACAATTATTTTGAACACGGACCATGTGGTTACAAGAAATATGGATACAATGTCATAGGCCCTTAATAATTTAGTAATATTATTGTTTGACTTTGACAACAAGTCTTTCAGCATTCTTAGTATTTATCACAGTTTGCAGTTTTCTATGGTTTTTTGTGCACTTTTCCTACTTCTTACCGAGAACACCCCTTTTCAACTGTAAATTATACAATTGATAATCACTAATCAGAATCAAAAGTCGTACGAATAGTTTTAGAGTTATTCAACTTTTTATTCTAAGGATAAAAGGTCCATGGACCGTGGTAATGACTAATGTGTTTATGAGATATGGGGGCTATGGATATATTGATTTGAAAATTGTAGTCATTAATATTGATCTATCAAAATTAATAATTTGTAAAAATAGCTCAAGTATAGTAAATACTAGATCCAGTATTAGGATTGTTATCCTTAATACAAATGTTTTAATAACTAAGGAACTTATCATTCAAATTTTGAATTAGGTACTACAACATTTTCAAAAAAACATGTCTACTAAATAATTTACGGTAAATGTTGGTGTATCGTCCACTTAACGAGGAAATCCCAGCATTTAATTAAATTACCATATTAGATACATACTATACTAAAGTCCACGCGATTCCTCATTTTATATAATTTTTTTTCTGCCGTTTACCCTCTTTTCTCACTCGACGTTTTGTTCAAAAGCATTCGCTTAAGGTCTTATTTAATTTCGATTGCGCGACAAACCCTTTTCAAGAAGAGTCCGTGTACTACCTACGTGTTATTTTATCATGTCATGCATTTATGTGTGAACGCGTCTCGTTTTATACAACATGTTTCCTTTAAAAGACGAAATTCATTTAATTAAATTGGCTTATTTATAAAAATCGATTTCGCAGTTATTGTAAAATTTAATCAGACATATAATTTAATTAATCTATTAATTATTTTGTTTTAAATGTAAATGTATGTCACGTGTTCCTAATATGAAAATAATTCAACCAAGGCCTGTTGTATGAACTGCAATAGTATCGCAAAGTATAAATTATGATTTTACATTAATTTGTAACTATTAACCAACGACGATTTATCGTTTTGTTCTAAACTATTTTAAATGTTTCAAGCAATATCAATAGGTATACAATATTGAAATTAAAGAAGAACATCAATATGTTATAGATATAGACTTAAATCTGGATGTTGACCATCTTTCCTCAGCTAATGTTTTCGGTATTCAAATAATATACCTGCAGATTCTTAACCAAATATATCAGTAAAGTTGCCCTCAACTGAATGTACCAATTGAGGACCAAAATATGTACGTAGTATAAAAAAGGGAACTTTATCAACTATTTTAGACACGACAATTTTTTTTTGACGAATTACAATATATGCCACTTATTATTAAAATATTGTATTTGTTCTTTTATTATATGTATTTTTTTATTTTTCCCATTTGATAGTTACCTACTTACCTAGTACTAATATTATAAGATGTGCCGTCACATATTTACCTCCCATATTTTAGGTCAGATGGGGTATTGTGGTTGTATAACATATTTATAATATGTTAAGGGCAACTGGTACATGAGGTGTGGGGGAGGGGGAGGGGAAACTGGTGCATATTGCTCCAGGTAGTTTGAGAGGATAATTTGTATTTAAAAAAAGGCAATTTTGAGGAAAACTTACTTATACCGTTAAATTTTCAAAAAAAAAAAGTTCAAAAACTTTTGTTTGCAATATTACATTCACAAAATACAAACGATAAACATAATACATATGTATTTTATAAGTTACATAATTTAGTTTCCATGGTAAAGAAATATGTATATATAACCTAAGCTACTTAAAACAAATTTACTTATGCTAAGTACACCTTTTTGGTTTAATGTATTGTGACGTCGAGTTGGGAGTGGGGCGTCTACATTGGTCAGTCTGTCGGACTACAAAACTTTCACGGTAAAATAGGTTGCCAAGCTTGAACCGTAATTTATGGAAGTGATGTAAAAAAAAGTTAGGTTAGTAAGTTTCTTAATTGTTATATCATAGGAACTTTGATATATTTTGACAAACCATCATATTATACTGTGATACTGAAAAAATGTACTCGCACGACCCAAGTTCAGCGTAATTTCCTATTCATATAGCCGTCGATAATTGTATATTATAGTACTATAAATTAAAATGCATTAAAAAGCTATCATTGTTAAAATATAAATATTAAATAGTTTCAAGGCTTATTATAATATAATAAAACGGTAAATTTTACTACAAAATAATCTTATAAACTGTATAATAACGTATACTTATAGGTACCTAATAAGTAAAAATATGCAGAATTATTAAAAATATTTAATCAACAATCAACAGGTTTTCCACCTAGTCCAACAAGTAACACTATTTGTTATAAGTACCTACTTATATGTAGTATATATGATAATATACGACTTATGACCTCGTATATGATATTATGAACACAGTAATTTTATTTATTTGTGAAACTATTTTACTATAATATAGTTCAATTGTTTTTATAATTTTAACAATAATAAATGTCATTTATATAAGAGTTTATAACTAACTATTAAATGTTGGTATTTTTGTTTTTATGTCAGGGTTGGGTTCATCATTTTCACGAAGGTATATTATTATGCAATAATTTAATATGTTCCAGGTCCCTACCTATATAAAACAGTTTAAATAACTGTGTTGCAATACAATCCACAACTGATTTATTATTTATAGAATATACTAAATATAATAATATGGTAGTGTAATGATATGCATTTATATGTCGTGAGGACTGAGGAGAAGACTTGATTGACTGGAATCTAGAATATTATGTAAAGAAATAGTTACCTCATTTTTATATAACTTTAGTACTTTATAGACAATTCAATTTGAAAAATCTATAAATATGGATGTGGCCAATCATATTATAATATTACCTACCTTGTTAAATAGTTAATATATCAACTAAAATGCAGTTCTATACGGCAGCATCCATGGTTGTTGTATACCTACTAGATAACTAGAAGATATAAGTACTAATAGATTACTATCGTGATAGCTTAGCGCAGATATGTTACATAAATTGTTGGAATATGTAAAACATGTAATATTATGTGCAGTTGCGATTGGAATTGAACATAATAATATAAGGTATTTGGTGATAGGACGTGATATGGATTTATGTGCGACGGATTCATATGTATAACGACGGAAGTTTAGTCAGATGGTTGGAGGGTAAAAGCGTAAATTAAGGGATAAATGATTAACAAACGAGGGCTGATCCAAGACAGACGTCTGGCAAGTGGCACCGCCGTCCGGAAAAGACGATGACAGCGACTGCGGTTAATAGCCTGGGACGGGATTACGTGTAATGGTATTAGGAGATATGTGTGTGGTGCAAGCAGCACAATAGGAGAAAGAGGAGAATGAGATATGGGCGAAGGGGTGTAAAGACGAAAGGGCGATTGTATGGCGAAAGGGTAGTAGAAAAGAGGAGGGGAAGACAACGGATGACGACAAAGGAGGGGTGACTTGGGATGATAAGGGGAAAAGGATACATTGTTGCATGATAAAACACGACGGACAACAATGCAGATTCGTTGCCTAACAAATGGCCGCCTAATTAACCGATCGACCAGTGCGTGACGGGAGGGTGGGAGGGTTTTCAGTGGACGAGGGGTGGTTGTGATGGAGGTGGTGGTGGGGAAGAGTTGCACTTCGAATTAAACAGGGTGCGTGGAGCACAGAGTTACCATTGTTTCGACTGTGTGTGTATATATAAACACGCGGGTCCTGGCAATCTAAATTGTGTTTCACGATACATTAGCCCGTGCAGAAACGCCCATAAGCCGCTGCTCGAAATTTAAACAATTATTGTTTTCCCACTCCTGTCACCCACCCCTCATCCGTCACCATCCACTTGGCTGACTCTCACACCGTCACACTCAGTTTTCGGTCGAAAATATATTAAAATAATATAATAATATCATATAAAATCATTTTTATTTATTTTTTGTTTGACCATTTTGAAACTTATAGACGATAGATACATTATATACATGATCTATGCGGTTGTGCGGATCGATGTGGTATGATGTGCGTAGTCAGGAAAAACGAAACTGTGTTTTGTAAAGGTACCTATAATACACTCAAATACATTTCAGACTTTATCCGTTTTCCAAACTCTAAACGATGTGTTTGTTATTGTAGCAAATTATCTTTACTCCCGGTGTATTTTATTTGTAATAATATAAGTCTAATATAGTTTGAAATTAACTGTAAATCTAGTAGAATTAATCTTTATCATGAACCTATAATATTAACATAATGTTTTGTTTAGTTAACAGTTTATTTTTGCTATAAGTAACATAACTAATATTAAAACAAAAATATATTTTTTTTCTTTATTAATAGTATACACAATCTGTACGCGCGGCACAATAAGAGTATGAGCTAATGGACAGGAAAAAATTGAAATTTTTACCGAAGAAGCCACCCACTAATGACACTTTTGTCTTTTAATTAAACAAAAATATGAAAACTTTTTTTATAAGCCGATGCCTACATAGTGTAATGATTTATTTAGTTTTTATTTATTAAATTGTATTTAGTCCAAAAATATATTTTACATCAGATTCTGATGAATTCTAATGAATTTTATAGTTTCCTGTAATAATACCTACTTAAGTTATCTGTTTCTCGATCTAAATATTATAGTATAATAATATAGTAGATATCAAATAAGTAATGAAAGTACCTATGTATTATTAGATACCTATTATATATTTAATGATAGTCTATCTGTCCCGTTCTGTATTATAATCCCTTATAATTGCTGTTTCATTATTCAAATCGAACCCGTCTATTAATATCATTATTTTTGAACTATATATACACTAATATAATTGAGAGACAAACAAAATATAAACTCGAGTTATGTATGTGAATATATTTATACACATATTGTATATTCGTCACTAGGTTAAAATTTAAGAACCATAGTATTTTTTTTAGACAATTTGAATTTATTTAAAAACTAACGTTTAAAAGTTCATAAATTAATTTAATATCACAAAACGTACACTTATAACGGTGTATCCATTAACTAAAAAGTAATTTTAAATTTAAATTTTATAAACAAAACAGTCATAAGCGTAGGCGTAATCTAGCCGGTAACAAGCGTGACAGGGGCCCCCTTGACATTTTAAGGTGTGGCTAAAGACATCGTTTGTTTTACTCCCCTTTTATAAGCTATAATTCACTGAATATCACAACACTTTTTTAAAAGTATTGTGTTGAGCTTGAATATTATTTTTCTGTGTGCATTTTATGTAGGTAATTACCAAATGTCCATTATAATTTTTATAATGTAATAGGTACACTTAAAGTTCAGATCATTATTATATGGATAGTACAAACTTGAGATTTGTTTTAATAATTATACAATCGTATACAACTTCAAGGACTGCTTTAACATCTTTATACATGTATATTGTATAGCTTTTTTTTATCGTTGAGTCATTTGAGGGTTAGAAGTTAGAAAGGTGTCACTTCTTCCCCAATTATACTTTTAGACATGTTAGGTAAATAATGTTAATTATTTTCCTCCTCTAAAACTATCGAAGTTCAACAACTGAAGCATGTGCCTTATAATTTATAATAATAACAAGTAGGACGATTTACTACCATTTTTCCATCAATAAGATTTTATTCAAACTCTAGTTTTTGGATTTTTTAAATAACATATTAGGTACCTAAATACCATGCTTTAAATTTCTTAAGAGTTTTTACTACTTATGAAATGTCCTGTTCTGTAACGATATTAACTCCTGTTTTTCAAATGAGAAACCCCTTTTTTTAAAGTAAGATATTCAGTGAATACATTTTTTGAAAATGTTGATGTATCTAATTCAAAATTTCAACTAGTAGTTTTACTGTTGTTAAAATGTTTATACTTAGTATATTAGTCATTAAAAATTATTTACAAGCAAAGTATAAAATAGATATATTATCGGTTACTCTATATATTAGTTATTGTGATTATAATATTAGAATCAACAAAAATGTACGGTATTGTTTTATTTTAATATCTCAAAGTACCTATGGTATTGGAAAAACAGCAGTAAAATACCAAATTTATCAGTATTTTATGAACAGAGCTCATTTATTTTTCCAATAACTTAAGTAGCACCAAATCGTGTAGCTTATATATAAATTAGAAATATTAGTTTATAATACAATTATAATAAAAAAAATCGTTAAACAAAACATACAATTTTACATCCAATTTATTTTAGATCTATATAAATATGTATTGTATATAAAAATAATTTAAGACACTCTACTAATAAGATAATTTACATAAACAATTTAACACAAATTGGTACAAGTGACTATTGAATTTTTAATGAAGTTTATTTTTTTTTCAAGGCAGTATATATAACTTTACTCTGTTATAGCCTTTAGGATTCTCCTAACGAGAAACATTTATCATCGTATACGCTTATTTTGTCTAAGCGTATTAACGAAAGACAAGTTTTTCGATTTTTTTTTCATTATAAGAATAATTTGTCCACGCTATATGTATATGCCAATAAATTAAATTCAAAAATATAAAATGCAATAATGACAATATACTCTTATATAGGACTTGAGTATAAAAATATCAAAGCGATATAAATTGATAATTTAATTTTTTATTTTACCAATTAAAACTGTTGTATTACAAAATAATTTAATTCCTGATACTTAAGAACAATAATCATAAAAAAAATCTATCAGTAGAAGCTATAATTTTTAACCCGAACGTCTCACAATCAATCAATCAGGTATCAAAAATTAATTGAAATAGACTATGTTTGTTATAATATTTTTTAAATTATATGTTTTTTTATACATATATTATTTTGTGAGTCTGTCACATAGCGTTTTGGAGCAATATTTCCATTGTTTATTTTTGATTTTTGATTCCCTAAACAACTATGAATTAGATCCCATTTAATTAGTGATTTCTTGTTATTGTATTTTTAAATACGATTGGAGTAAGTATACATTGTTTATTATTTTATTTACTTATTTCAAAAATAAAAGTAGTAAAATGCATTACAAGGCAAACACCCATAGTAAATAACTAATATATTTTTTTTTATAGAAAACGAAATGCCGATAATTTAATTTTATATACACAAGAAAATATCTGTAACGGATGAGAAAATCATTGATTAAGGATGGTGTTTTGTATATTAAATCCGTAAGATAAATATATATAACAATATTATAGAATCTCACTGTCCGCAATGTTGAATCTATATAAATAATAGCATTATTCAAACATAAATGTGCACGATTTTTTGATTAAAATCATAATAATATACTATAGGCATAAAACGCTGCCAATTTTGTGTGTATATATATATAAATACGAAACATATGTATGAATAAATATGTATTATGTATATAAAATACATCGATCGATAAATTTACATTAGCCTACACCTTATTATTTATCGAAACTTGATTCGAACGCACCGTCACACACTTTCCAGGTATTCACTTAAATTGTTCGTTATTTGAACAAATGTCGTTCGTTGTTATTATAATTTTTGCTTTTTTTTTACTGCCGTTTGAATAAAAGAAAAAAAAATACACGCAAATAAAAATTTAACTATACAAATAATGATAATAATAATAAAACGTTTAAAAATGTATGACAAGATCAATATAAATACTGCCGCCGCCGCACGAAATCAACGTAAACAAAAACGTAGTAATTATTTAGGTTTCTTTTTTTCAAAATTTTAAGCGTCGTCCCCGACTTTTAGATTCACAGTGCAAATATTTAAACTCTGTATACGTTTTCGCAGTGCACATCATTTAATAACGCATTTCTCTTCCGACTTATAAGCGAAATAACATGAAATATTACTGTCCCAAAGACGTAAGAAAGAAAGAAAATAAAAAGGCCATCAATATTTTATTTTATTCTTTGGCATTTATTCTAGTCTCTCTCGCCGTGCATGCAATGGATGTGTATAGGGTCTAGCTGTTGCGTGTAAAAGGTACTATATAACATACACAGTAGTCACCTGAATGGCTTTAACTCGTTTCGTCGTATATTATATATTATACAATATATACACATGTATATATTATATATGAACTTTCTTCGCTTGTTTCCCGCGCTTTCGTCCTTTCCGCCACGAATGAACGTCGTAAGTCTGTAACGATCTCTGGCTCTCCTAGGCTATTTTTCTTTTTCTCTTCGTCCTCACACATTTTTCCAGTCATTTCGTTGTTATATGCACTCCAAAGCGTTCACCGTTCGAGTACTTCGCGTACATCATGACTATAATATACTAGCTGATCCTGCACGGCGTTTCCCGTGACAATTAATTGACTAATACTAATGGAGTCTCCCTGTCTTAAACTTCTCATTAAAATATGTGAATAGCACGGATTTTTAACTCTGTTATTTGGGGGGTTTTAACCAAATATAAAATGCAGTTGTAAAATATTACAAATATATTATAATATCTGTTTTATATTCGGTAACTAATGGCAACCCTATACAAATGAAGAAATATACGTTTTTCGTGAGCTAACAAATTCTTGCGTGAACCCCTCTTTGGATTCTAGGTGCACATCCTATGGAATATAGGTATATGATCATATATCTGCCAAATTTCAGTACCATGTGTGTCATAGAGTATATAATATTAGCTGTGGATTGCTCATATATATACAATAAACATACAAGCAAACATTGCCTTTTATAGTTTTATTTATACACATGGTACATAAGGCCAGTTATAATTTTCGGAAGATTGAGGTAAAACTACTATAATATTTTAAGTAGTCTTCGAACAAAAATAGCTATTTATCAGTTATTTATGAGTTAATTAAATCTTTGTTGGTTTTTGATTAAGAGTGAAAATGGATTTAAAAATTAATACATTTCAACTAGTTAGGTAACTCATGGTACCTTTAAATTCAGTCAGAGTCACAAATAAGGATAAAACTGAGTATTGCACAATTCTAAATTTACGGTTGCAGGTATTTTCTTTAAATGCTTTTATTCTCGACCATTGTTCAATATTCTTAATAATTTATTACTTTAAAAAGTTAAACATACATAGAAAATCGACCTGAGGCCATTGAAACAAACTCAGCCTTGAGATCTCGGTAGTGCATTGTACCTCCGCATTTATAAGTAGTAAATAGGGTTCTACGTTTTGCATAGGTAGATGTACTATAATATCAACCACAATATATGACAATCTGCATGACCGCAATAATTATTTTTGGTGTGCTTTGTGCAACAGGCTTTGTAATATTACATTATAGACAATATGCTGCACAGACAAGCGCGTTGGTGGTGCTAAATTCGGGTAAACGTTTTAACGACTTTTTTAACCACCTGTTGGCGCGTATTGCTGTGAAAAAAATGTGCCCGCCAAAAGCATACCAAATACGAGTGAACTTTAATAAAAAAAAATAAAATAACATCGGTCGTTGAATAGTCGTGCACTTTTAAACAAATAACTTTAAACTTAATTCGTATTCATCGATCCGTAATCCTTAAGATACACCATAGACGGTTTATATTTTAGAGTTAAACGTTTTGCTGAGTGCTCTCGTAAGAATTCATGCAATAACACTGTTATAGTGTTATTATACGCTATCGCTGTCTTTTCGCTCATGCCATGACGTGTGCGATGTATATACATATAATATTATGCATTTGCCATTTTATTATAAATATAAAAATAATAACAGTCAAGGAGGCGACTGCGAATTGTTATTTAGTTTTTTTTAAGGAAAACACGGTCAAAAAAAAATGTATACATACATATAAAATAAAAACCCTATGACATATTGTATGTTACATCGTGTAAGCGGCCGCTGTTTTTGACGTTCACTTTGTTTCGGTATTCGACAACAAAGTTGGAGCAATAATGATGATTATGATGATGGTGAAAATTTTTTTTTTAAATTCATCACTGTAATACGATATTGCGTTTTACGATACACCCTTGTCACGTTCTATATATATGTATAATATAATACAATATATAAATACAAATTATACATGTATTGTGACTTTCTGAACCTCTATAGTGGCGGCAGCGGTGACAGTTGCGTATATATATAGTTTAGGAGTGGTTTGTCGAACGGTCGTCATCAATTATATATAATTTAGGTCTCTCTACCGCCGCAGTTCATTATTGCATTGTCATATCGGTGCGTGTCAAACGCACTAATGACCCATCTTTGGTTGTGAAAAATGTTATGCACACACACATTAAACAGATACACACAAACGGGATAAAATATATTTTGCGGACGCCATGATAGTATACCGTCGAAGTCCATTTGTATACGTCTAGCCACCTGATGTGTACCTGAGCCGACCGCACGGTGATTTTGACGAAAATACCTCTAGAATAACAACCCCTTTCGGCGATTGAGGTAACCTATATCGTAAAGTATTGTACATAACCAAAACGGTTGGAAGTAGTCGTGAATGCAAAGAGAGAGTGGCGCTCAATATTGGTAAAGAACTTTAGGCTGTATTAGGAAAAATCGTGTTGAAAAATTAGAATAATTGGACCATATTTTATTGAGTTTTTTCAACAAAGGTATTGAATACCTATTCGTTAAAACGTTAAAACAATATTTTATTTTAGAGGTAACTCAAATTATTTTGAGTTATAGATCATAATACGACTAAAAACTTGCAGTAGAGTCAATCGCTATAAATTATATTTATTTTTTTAGTCATTTATACAGTGGATAATATCTCTATTATGTAATTGTATAGCCAGGTTTGCATTAAAGTACTATAAATTGTATTAATTATAATAATATGTATTCGTCAATATTTATATAGGTATATAACTTTTCTAGGTACATAAAGTAGTCAGTAAATAGTATAATGGTATATATAGTATATAATACAGATAAAAATATCTGTTTCATGCCCAAATTACAATAGTTAATGATTTTATTATGATTAAAAATTAAAATCCTTGTGAAAATAATTGTGGCGAGAACCGAATAGTACGTATCAGTATATTATGCATGAATTGAACATTATCGGAGGTCAATTTATACATATTTCAGTATAATAATATACTAACAACACACTAAACAGTATAGTGTTTACCTATATAATCTATATTATATTATATATATATTGTATAGTAATTACATGGAAACGATGGTAAAAAAAAAACCATAATATAGATTTAAAACAAAATAGCTTTTTCACTATTAATTTTAATAGGACTTGAAAACAAAAACAAAAATGATATAAAATTATTTTCACTCGTCCTTTGGTTCAACGAGTTTGCAAACAAAAACAATAGTGCTTGACGTAATGTACGTGCGTATTATATGATATATATTTTTTTCGCGCACACTGTCGCGGGACGAGGGGATTCGTTTAAAAATAAAAAATAAATGTTTGTTACGATTTCGACCGCAGCCAGCGGACTTGCCCCCCACCCCCACCCTTCTCCGCCATATTATGGTCACGGCGGTACACTGGAGCGGGTGAGCTGTTATACGATATAATATATTATACACATTATATATATATATATATATATTATTATAGCTACGCGATATATTATAGTAACGCGTGAACGGCCTTTAATTTATATCGTACGAGAAGCAACAACGTTTTAATTTTTGTCAGCAAATATTTACGAAAGTCCTCCCGCTAACCGCTAACCTGCGGGTTACAATATTCGAATATATACGTATTATATACCTACACATTCACGGAGGGCATGAAAACGACACTGCGTATACCAGAAACTAATCGCGGACATCTTTATAGATCAACGCACTATATACGTATTTAGAGTTCATGATCCGTACGTATTTGTCACCATTTGTTGACAACTGAACAATAGACTCACACCACTGCACGATTCATGTACGTTTGTGATGGATAATTTCTATTCGTGGGGAAAGTCAACTGAATTTTTAATTGAAAAATAACCGAATTTTGGAGGCCTTCCGCCCATCTACCGATATAGCCCCACTAACAGAAGTTATTATTTATTTATGTAAATTTTTTAAGTAATTCGGCACCGCATTGTGTATCAAAACATTCATTAATAACATGTTCATATTATTCGCGGTCTTGAATCACGCGATAAACAGACAAATATAATTATTATCGCGAGTAGGTACACGTATTATATAATATACAGTATATCGTATTATTATTCGTAAGTACCTAAGTAAGTAAATATAGGTAGGTACTGGTGCGCAACGGTACATCTATAATTGCGGTGCAAAACGTATATATATATATACAATATAATATAATATTCATGTGCGCGATCGAACTAGAAACTGTAAAACAGACGTTCGCCTACTCCGTGCGATCTCCGGCGATCGAACCGCACACGCCACACGAACCTCGCAGGTTTCTAATCTATATTTATTAAAGAGCGTATCTCGCACATATTATATATTATACACAAAATTTATAAATGCGCATACAATTGTACATTAAATAGTTTCCAATTATCCGACAGCAACTCGCAATTGTTTCGACCCTCGCGTGACTGCGTGGTTCCGCATATATATATATATTATATATTGTATAAAAGCAGCGGAGGCCAAACCGTCCGAAAACAGACTGGGCATTTATATATTAATGTGTGTGTGTGTGTGTGTGTGTGTGTGTGTGTGTGTGTGTGTGTAGGAGTGGTTATTATAGTTTAATAAATCACGTTATGCGTGTGTGCGAATGCGTATGTGCGAGTATGAGTGCGTATACAATGCACACGCGGGGACATGTTTTGCGGAAAAAGCAAATAGTACATTTGAAAGTTTAATGAGACGTATGAAATATTCAACGAGAATGCCATCCAAACGCATTCGACCGAATTATGGTCTGCAAATTTGCTATCTGGCATATAGTATTGCACATCGTCCCGTGACCAGCATCAGTCTTTGAACGCGTGTATAGAGTATAGAGTACCTATGCCCAATATAATATCGTTGCGAATTACTGGCAGGGTAATATAATATAAGACCGGCTATATCGCATAATTGTTGCTATCACGATTTGATGTACATCCGCGACATGGCGATAACGAATAATATTAATATGTAATAATATATTATTATCTTTCTCGGACAACAATTACAGACATCCAAAAGTATCACACGCGCATGACGCGTTTGTCGTCAATACTAAACCGGCACCGTCTTATATCTTTTTCTTCGCCCTTATAATTTTGACGCAATATACCATGAAATATCGTACAGCTTATTTTTCGTCGAATCATGTCGTACACCTTGACGTACTCCGCATCAGACCGTGTTCGCCAAAACTATTCTCTCCGGGGTGCTGAACACCAATACCCCGTGGACGACGTCAAATACCGAACTCTTTCGATTAAATAAGAGCTTAAAGCGGTCTCGAGAAAAAATATTGTACAGCACCTGCATCAATGGAGATTATGTTAAGGGTATGATTAACACGTCTCATTTATAGAACATAAGAAATCCACTCATTCACAATAATATTGTTGTATTACCGCTCACATTATATATTACATATATAACATTCGTTATAATTTCGTTTCACACGTAAACGGTGAAAATACAAAACTTTTACTTACTTGTATTTGGTTAATAATTTTACTTTATAGTTTATAATAATATATTTATATCTCCCAATGTTTCCCTTTAAAAGCAGAATGATTTTGCTCTGTGAGGACAATTCGTATTTTGAAAAAATATCAAATAGATCAATGTTAAATGTTGTAAAAATTAATTTTTAATGTTCTAACACCATGTAGTGAGAGTTAGTTATAATGATATATCGCATATTAATAATAATTAAAAACGCAAATATACTCATATCAAATAGTATTGGTCGTTGTGATGCCAACCCCCCTCCCACTCCATTTCGCCAACTTATAATTACTTCTCGTCTACACGCGAGCACACGTTATAGAATACGATATGAATGCGACAGTCAAGACTTTTCAACTAGTACACGTCTTACTAGAGAAGAATGACGACTACGACTGACACTGCTTTTTAAATGCCTATCAGTGGCCATATACGCAGACTTCACCTTAGCTGAGGCCGCTGAGGTTCGCAATAAAACACGAACGGCACGTATTCCGAATATGCATAGCTACACGCACACATCAGTGCTGGATTTAACGGGGATGAAAATAAAGGTGCAATGCACGGCCGGGACCTCGACTTGATGTCCAAGATATTTTTTTTAACTTTCTCGAATGATAAATATTATTGAAGATATTGAATGATGACGACCGAGGAAAAAAATATTTAGACAAACAATTTATTACAGACAAACATTTGTTTTAAACTGTCATGGCTCAGTCGTATTCCTACTTGTTAGTTGTGACTCTATTTAAGGGCACACATGAGGTCTCTACTTAGTTGATTTGTTTTCTTTTTTAAATCCGTCTCTACTTTTACCAAAATATACCAACAAAATAAAAATATTGACGAATAACAATTTTTAAAGAGGGGAAAATATAAGTTTTACTTATTACAATATTTTTAATTGCACCCTGACCTCCAGAGAGTTAGATCTGGCATTGACAAACATTACTTAGAATCTTGCTGAACACTTTCATAATGATGATAACTGCAGCTGTGTAGTAATAATCTAATGTATTTTTGCAGTATATTATTATACAAATATATATTTCTAGATGCTCAATAGTAATAATAACAATATAATGTAGTTCGAACGCACGCTTTGACGATTACATTCATATTTGCGTTGTTACGACGAAGGTGACTACGACCACGGTCAATGCGCTGCAATGGAATCAAGCGTTTTATACCCCGTGGCATAGTCTACGGTGGAAGGGAGAGGAGGGTAGAGAACCTGATGGCAAAAACCGAGCCCTCGTCGAAACGGCTTGGCGTGAGTTACGACTCGTCGGCCGAAGGTATATTGCGAGCCGTGCGGGACCGGAGGGAGACCAACGTGTGATTTTGACGTCGTGATATGGCCCACAAAACCTGGTCAACCGGTATATTATATTAATTGCCTCATTAGCTAGGTGTATTTTAGTGTGGGTGTGTGTGTGTGGACTGTGGGTGCATATAATTATGCGAATTTCTTCTTCAAGTCCACGGACGGCTGGCATACAACACCCAGCGCGACCCTTGCAATACGATTATAATATTATTATAAGGGTATACGCGAGCTGTAGCAAACGCTTGTAAATAATACAATAAATTCAATAGGTACGCAAATGTTTCCGGTACAAGCCGACATGTGTATACTATACAGTAATACAGTAGTGTAGAATAGGTACAGGATATCGTACAGGATGATTCACTAAGCAATAAGCATCCTCAATGGTGGATCTAGAAATATGAAATTGGGGAGGGGGGGGGGTTGCTATCCTCCGACATCGAACAGTCGTTGTTGCTCAAAAAGTAATATATTATTATAATATATAATATATAAGTATATACACGTCCTAAGAGTGGGGGCTAAAGCTCCTTAGCCCCCCTTGGATCCGCGCCTGAGCAGCTCACCACCATTTTTTCATTTAATAATTAACTTATTCAAATTCTGATTTTAAGCATTTGTATGTTTTTATTCAAAGACCATATTATTGTTTATTATTTAGATTTTTTTTTATACTTTTAGCTATCCGGTGTCGATACAAACTTCTTTATTTCAAATTATAATTAACTTTTTTGCTATGATATATTGTTAAACAGATCATTTTTTTGAAAATATTGATGTATTTAAAACACATTTTAAACGAGTAGTTTCTGAGTTATTAAAATATATAAACTAAGAAATAAGGGTAATAGTCCTTAATTATGGCTTAAAAAAATATATAAAAAAGGGTGGTAAGTGGATGTCGCTCTGCTGTACAGTAGGTTAAAAGTGGGTCACTGTAATGGATGGTGTTAAATTTAAATTTAATAATATAATATCATTGTATAAGAAAAACGATTATGAGCGAAAACAGTCAGTCAGCCTATGATATTACCAAGTAAATTTGATGATAATATTATTGTGAATAAAGTAATTTATATATAACCTATTTACGTGGAGCCTTGTTTTCAATTTTCAATCCTTAGCTATAAAAGTTGAACATTCCATACATTTTTAACTACAAAATAATTATTAAATTATAAATTTGATAAATTTTGTCAAAATTTGAACTTTAAATGCTTATAAAAAAAAATTGTGCCTACCTATGTATTTTTAATATTTTTCAACTGCTATTAGAACGATGTATCAGGAGCCTTTTATTAACGAATATTGTATTAAGTATACGGGTACAAAGGTGTAGTACAATATTTTTTTTAGAAAACCGGTATTCAATAGGTTAAGGGTAACCGACATTTTTTGGAAGCGGTTATCACTTAACGGTAACCTGTAATTTTGAATCTAGTACCGGTAACCGGTATCCAAAAAATTCCAGAAAAATTAAATTGATAACGGTTTCAAGCCCTGGATGTTACTAAGTATATTTGATGATACTATTGTGAATAAAGTAATTTGTATATTTACCTATTTATGTGGACCCTTGTTTTAAATTTTCAATCTTTAACTATAAAAGTTGAACATTTTATAAATTTTTAACTACAAAACAATTATTAAATTTTAAATTTGATAAATTTTGTCGAAATTCTAACTTTAAATGCTTATAAAAAAAAGTAATGTCTATGTATTTTTAATATTTTTCATCTGATGAAAAAACAATATACCAGGAGCCTTGTATTAAATTTTCACGCTTTTTTACCCAGCAAATAAAATTTTATTGATATTTATAGAAAAAAAAACTAAAAAAATTTAAAACTGACAATGTCTGTAAACAGCTCAAAAAGTGTCAAGTTATTTTCAAAATTTTATCGTGTATAGAAAATGCTAATATAAACATTCAGTGAAATTTTCAAGTATCTACAGTCATACGTTTTTTAATTACAACAAAATAAGAAAATCGTTACACGAGAAATCGAGTGAATATCAAATGTTGTAAAAATATGAATTTCAAACGGTCATAAATATTTAATTTGACTTTCTTGTAGACATTTTTTTTTTTTTTGATAGAGATAGACAAACTTATGGATAATTTTGTATTACATTTTCAAATCTTAGATTAAAAAAAAAATTTTATGAATTCTCAACTCAAAATAATTTGCTATTTTTTGTGATTTTTCCGTATTTTGTCATTTGGAAAATGTTATGGTGTATAGAAAATGCTAATATAAACATTCAGTCAAAATTGCATGTACGAGACCTACGGTCATTTGTTTTAGAGTTGCACCAAAAACCAAAATCGATTTTGCGTAAAAATTCATTGTAAAATCATTGTAAAATCAATATATTCATCGCTTCGCTCAGAATCTAAAAGATGTGGTTTATATGCCAAGTGATAATATTCCGCTCACTATTAAGTGATTTAAGTCCACTCCCAGTTTTGTATAGAAAGTACTAATTCTCAGGTAGCATGTTTTTTATATTATTTAATATAAACGCGACATTATAATATTAATTTACAGTAAGTATTACGCTTTCATAGATCGAAATTTTCAATGTTAATACGATAGGTGTATCAAACAATACACCTTACAGTTGTTGAAATACCGACGAAACGTTTCCCTAATGCGTAAAAGTTTCGAAAGACCGTCGTCAGGCTGTCAGCCTGTATTATTTATGACTTACGAGATTATAAGCCGGTTTCTTAAATCCTTTTGTTTGACGATAAAACTGTATACACCGTCGTACAATACACAAAATAAAAACATCTCCATTAGCAATGAATGCAATATTTTAAACGAGTAGCATAATAGCCGTTATCAACTCGACAAAATAAATAAATCGTAATGACATTCGCGTAATCATATTGTTATTATCTCTCGTCAAATGTTTTATGATCTTTTGTTATTGGTGAGTTTTAATGATCGTTCTTTATTTAAAATAAAAAAAAAAATAATAATAATATTCAAATATGTATTTTTACAGCACTGCGGATTGGAATAATAATATATTTTAACAACTAAAATATATAAACGAACGTAAAAATATGAAAAATAAAATAAAAATTGATTACGAATCGTATAAACGAATATATAGGCATGGAACAATTGTGTTTATTTTTATAGAAATTCAAGTGTGTATTTAACATTATTAAATTGTTTAAAAAAAAAAATATCTATATATAGGTACTTAATATAAAAAAAAAATTATATTGTTTAATCGGACAATCAGCAAATTCACCGTTGTTTTCTGAATAATCATTAGTAATTACCCATTATAATATTTACCATCAATGTTTTTTTTAGCGATAAAATCTCAACTTTACGACTTAATTAATCATTTGAGTCGAATACGTAGGTATATAACAGCCATAATAATAATATTAAGGGTAAAAATAATCTAAAAAAACATCTTTAAGTCACCAATAACTTATGTAATATAAATCCGCATTTACGCTATATCTGCGCTATAAATGAACAATAATATTAAAATATATGAGTTGCTTGGAATATTAATATTTCGAAAAAACATTATGACATAATATATGTTGTGGTTAGTCGTCGGAAGAAGGAGCTCGACCTATCAAATATGTCACGATAAACGATAAACGTCAAAAATTTTGCTCGTCCGTCGTATTTCAATCACCGCTTGTCGCCACCCGCACCAAATGTAGTCCGTCACTTCCACTGTTGTGACTCAGTTACCAATCATACATCCACATATACAGTGAAACCTCGATGACTCAAATTGGTTGGGGGTGAAAAAAAATTGTCGAAAATTCGAGTTATAGAAAAAATTGTGTGTAGGTACTTACTGAAATGCAGGGGCGAAGATATTCCTTCGAGCTATCGAAAATTCGAATCATAGACGTTCGAGTTTTCGAGGTTACACTGTATGTGTGGATATTTTTCATGCCTTCGGTTTATTTCGAAAACAATGTGGAATCACACTGAAACTTCACGTATAGGTACTGAAAAACAATTCCGAGAGGTGCTATATTAACAAATAATAATAACATCGTAGTAGCCGACTTCACAAACGTGCCGTCGCAGAATATAATAATATAATATATACAGTCGTCGTCTGTCGGTATATTATAGTCGAAAAAAACGAAAAAACGAAAAAAACTCCAAAAACTTTGCTCCACCGTTGTACTTCAGTCACCTGTTCTCACTCACAACTGCAAGTATTGTTCAATATATATGAAAATCCGTTACATCCACTGTTGAGATTTCGTTACCAATCATACGCACACTGCAGGCTTTTTGATGTGTAGATATTTTGGCATTTTGCATACCTTTAGTTTATTTAAAAAAAAAAAAAAAAACGTAATCGCATCATAACTTCACGTACCGAAAAACGGTCCTGAGCGATGCTATATTAATAATAATACTGTAGGTACTAGCTGAATTCACAATGTGCCATGACAGAATAACATAATAATAATACATATAATATATACTGCAGTCGTCGTCTGTCGGAATATAGTCGGAAGCGATAATATTGGAACTATCGAGAACGTTTTGAGTCGACGAAAATCACCAATGTTACAATTCTACCGTGTACGTTACCTATATATAAACGCCAGTCAGAATTCATTTTTTTTTTCCGGTGGATAAACGCCAATGATATTGTGTCCCTGTTGTGTATACATCACTTTTCAATGTCATCCTATTATTATTGTTATCATTGTATTATGTCAATCATAACTTTTTACCGTCTCGTCGATTTATTGTGTTTCCACAAATATAACGTTGTTATAACGCTTGGTTAATATCATAGAACAATTTGTTTAATGCCACTTTAGCGCACGGCCGTCGTGGTGTGCCGGGACAAACCGGAAACTTTTAAAATAAAAGTACCTAGGAAATATAAAGTTGAAGTAATTTCTTTCAACGTTAAACAAACTTATATTAATTATTTCTTTTGTATGCATATATTTACAATTTATATGATACATTTTATAAATAATTGTATACAGTTTTAATATAACTATATGAAAGAGTTAAGAATGTTTTTCTTAGGATTTTATAATAAAATGAGAGAAAATAAGACGATATTGTTTTCGTATTTTTTTTTATTTCGGTAGACATAATATTTATTTTTATTATTATAATTTTTTTTATGCGCGTGTTGCCGTCGAGTTTTCTCAGTCGTAAAACTGTTTGTTTTCCTATTATCTGCTTAGGGTTTTTTATCCACTTTTCGTATATCCTCGTGTTTAGTAATTTAATTTGGGATTCGTTGAAAGAGCTCAACATGGAGAAACAAAAAAATATACAAAAAGACTACACGATGATTATGACAACGGTCACGTCCGTTTCACTGCAGTGCGCGCGTATATAATATGTGTATATTATATTTAATATTATTATTATTTTTATATAAACCGTGAATATATTATCGTCACCGTCGTCGTCCGTACCGGAGCAGAATATATTTACCGAAGTTTTTTTATACGCGTATTATGAAAAAAAATATAAAAATAAAAGAAAACCATGTCGCAAAATAATAGAGAACAACACGTAATATATTATGCATTTTTCACATTAAAATAATATTTTATATAATATAATATTATACGTATCATTCATGCACAGCTGTAATCTCATATTTACATTATGTCGTGAGTATGGATGTGTTTTTCAAGTGAAATGGATGAAACTCCGCGGTAAATTCGCGCATTACAAATAACAATATATCACAAGTAAAGTAAAGATATTAGAATCTTGGAATGGTATACATTTATACCTCTATAGAATTTCGATGAATACGCTTTATTATAACTCTGTTTTATTTTTTGAAGATGTAGGTTTAGAAAACTTACCTATATTCATGAGTGAAAATGAGTCTAAACTCTAAAGTATTAACTGGTATTTTTATTTTGGCTTTTAAAATCGAACGGAGCAAGGAATCTATTAATTTTATAATATACATGTTTTTTTTGTCTTTCAGTCATTTGGTTTCAGATTAGCAAAGTTGGAGTAATTTTTAAACTACTTCAGATCTATTTTTAGTTAATTACACATATTTTAAATGTTCGATTTTCCTAAATGTTTTACGATTATTGTGGATAAAATATTTGTTTCTCTGGCAGAAAACTTGAAAAAAATACAAGGTTCCTTATAGCTTATGCTTATTGCAGTTTAAAAATATCGAAATTACAGTAACAATAATTGTTTTTATAAACGTTTGATAAAATGTGTACGAAATTGGAAATTGGATATTTAAACGAAAAATAACGATTTTTCTTGAATCAAGTTTAGTTTTTTTTTTTATTAATTTGAAATACATATTATTTTATCGAAGGGAATTGAAGCTTTTCTCCATTGTACCTACTTATACAGTTATTTGTATACATAATTAGGTCCATGTTAAATATATTTAAACTTATTTCAAACAAATACACCACGAACCAGTTGATACCAACAATACTGATTTCGGTAGATAAAACAAATGAACATATATTTTTTTTGGAAGACTGTAGTCAGTTTCAATAAACGACGTTAATTTGTACTTAATAACATGTTATGTAGACACGTTAGGGATAGACAAAAACTCGACCGATGGTGGACTATTTCACCGAGACAACCATTGATAACTAATAATTGCGAAACGATGTAGTCGTTATTAAAATCGTGTCGTACGGAGGCCACGTTCATGCCCTAAAACACAACACAGTGACAATAATTGAGAGAGACAAACACGATTTTCGCGCTCTAATGCGTGCGAATGTTTCACGGACGCAACCCACGCCAACACGTCCACAGTCGCGACTTCATTTTTATTCCGTTCTCGTCGTCTCCTGGGCCAACCCACCACTCACCCCCCCCCTCCCAACCAAGGTCCCAACAATACCGGTGCAGTTAACGGCTCCGTGTCTTTTTTTCTTCTTCTTCTTCTTCTTCTCCTTCTTATTATTATTATTTTTATCATCGTTATTATTTGTATAATACTAAGTCAACCGGATTAGCCAGCGCTAGATAACGACGACGACGACGACGACGACGACGACGTGTTTTAATCGCCACAGTCATTCAAAAGCGCTTCCAGCGCAAAAGCTCGGCTGTTGTCACGCCGGACTTTTGTCGGCGGCGAGATAAAAGACAGCGAAAAAAAATTGAAGGAGAAACAACAAAACGATGCTCTTTGTTTTTCTGCGGAATAACTAATGAAGTACGACACTCGTCGTACAGATGAAGTCGTAGACAACGAGATAACTGTTTTATTATTATATCCGAGAAACGTTGATGAATGCGCGCCACGACACCGTAGAAACGTAATATTATTTGTCGCATGTTATAGCCCGACTGTAAAGTATTATAATTTATAACTCATCCTTGTGCAGTGGCGTAGTTCTTGGGATAGATGCTCCCCAGAGCTTTTTAAAAAATGTTTTCCTGTTATGATATAATTTATACTTATGTGTAAAGGTATTTACGATATGGATAACGGTGATCACAACTCAAAAGTGATAAAGTGCCCTTATCTTTTTTTTTAAAAGTTTAAACAAAAATACTAGGTATAATTATTATGTTGTCGATAGGCTTCACTATAAAATATAAGACATAATTTACTTTTGCATTAATAATTAGTGCTCGTTTAAAATAATTTATAACAGTCTCGACGAGAGCTAAAAAAAACGGCCATTTGTAATGATTTATATGCTGTTCCCTTTGGTCTGCCTTTATGTAAGTAGTTATAAAAAGAAAGAGTTGACTTAAAGGAAGCATTTAACCGAACAAAAAATATTTTTTAGAATTAAAATCTATGTTAAACAAAAGGATAATGAGTTTAAAAAAATATAGTCCTTGAAGTCAAAAAGTAATTGATAAAATAATGAATTACTTATTTTTTATTTATGTAATTTTTTAAAGTTATTCAGCACCGTATTATCTGTTAAAACGTTCATTAATATGTTCATATTATTCGTGGTCTTGAATCACGTGATAAACAGACAAATATAATTATTATCACGAGAAGGCACACGTACCTATTATATAATATTGAGTATATTGTGTAATATTCGTAAGTATAGATACTAATTATCAAAAAAACTGAAAGAAAATTAAACTTTTTTTTATAAATTGTGTTAATTAAATATTATAATATACAAAACAGTAATATATGTTGTTAAATAATTTGTTTTAACTGTACGTAAGTTTAGTTATAGTAAAGAATATTATCATGGATACCATGTTATTGTACCAATCGTTGTAAACGCATATTCAAAATAAATGTGGCATAAACGCGCTTCCGGAATAAAACAATTTGTTTAAAAAAAAAATACGTTTGGGTCTTGGGTATGTCAAGTAAATGTACATTCCACGTTCAACGATTTGCCTATTACACTCATCTCTTCGTTGGGGTCCTTTGAATAATAAAACGCTCAACTCCAAGGTCCTTATCCTTATATCTCGTGAGTATGATATTTTTTACACGTTTCCCTAATACAATATTGTGATTGCACGGCTAAATAGATAGGCAAAACAGCCACACTAGTGTCGAAGTATACAATATTATTCCGGTATCTCTTAATATCGACTGGTAAGTGGTAAAATGCAGCTATACTGCTGTAGTGGTAAAGGGGCTATACTGTTTACTACGAGATTTTAAGGAACGAAAGCTATTGTCCCTCTAACGTTTAAGTATGAGATATTTAATTTTGATTTGTTGGGACAAGCGACATGTATTATTAGTAATACCAAAAAATAAGATCCAATAATCACCTTTTTTTTGGGCTACATGACGTGATGCTCGTAAATGCTGTTAACTGGCTGTACGATTAAACATATAGGCTCCACCCTTACTATTTTTTCGGTATGCACGTGTGAAGATGTGCACACTGATTTTGCCACGTCATAACAACGGTCTACTTGAAAAACGATTACAGTAAATAAGTAGTGCAACCAATGAGACCGCGGAGACCGATGACATTAAAGACTCATAAAACGAGCATTTATATCTGTCAATTTTTTTTAAAAATAAAAAATGAATCAGGCGGCACGCAGAGCTTCCCGTATCTGATCCACCACAAAAAAATTTACCGCCAATTCTTCAATGTGGAGTGCGTTTAAGTCGCGACCGTCCAACTCCGTTGACTTCCTCCTAAACTCACACGATACCTGAGTATCGATAAAATATTGCGAAATCGAAGTGAAGAGCAGCAATAAATAATAAACTGTGTAAGGTCCTTCCATGGCCTGATTTTTTCCATTTTTTCCCTCCTCCATCCTTAATCACCACCCGTATCCCGATGATATAATTCTAACGACTACCCGTGTTCAAGTATTATGTTGTTACTATTATTATTATTATTATTATTATTATTTATACGACTGTTAATGGCTCCAATAATTCGTTCGACAATACGCCGCTGTTTTTTGCGTAATGCGTTTGCTTTTAATTAAAAAGATTACAATTATATTATATTATTGTAATTATTATTATTATTATTATTATTATTATATCGCTGCTGCCAGTACTGCGGCATTTATTGTTGTGCGCCGAGTTTCGTTTCGGTGTATTCGTTATCGCGATTAGTCTCGTTGCGCGCCGCCCCAGGAACTTTTACCATAAATTATATCGGCCGAAACCCCGCGAGCCGTTCGGACTCTTTTATACCGTGGTCGTGGTACGTAGAGACAGTAACTTTACGTCCAACGGCTCTTTTCTACGGAATAGTTATAAACTTTCAGGCACATATTTGTACTGATTCGCAGATGGACCCCCCCCCCCCACTCTTCTATGTTACATTATATTTGCCTGACATAGCTATCATAATTATTGCTTATTTTTTTTATCACCACCGAAAAATTTTTTGGTCAAAAATGACGGAAATAATTACAAAAACAGTATTCGTTTTATTGAGTATTATTCTGACCATGGATATACCACTGTTATACCAATAATTGCGAAAACCATGTCAAGTTTGCCTTTCCGGATATAATAGAGTACAAAGCAAACTTGTAGATAACTATAATAGTTTTAGGTGTACTGCAGTTTCGTTGCAAGTTGAATTAATATCCAAGACTTTAAAATTTAGCTGTCTATTTGAACCTGGCATTGGAATACGTGTTATTGAACTGGGAATTTCGGCGAGGTCACCAGAGTCAAAAATAGTAATAGATAGCTTAAAATTATCCGATGACACTTAAAATCGTTTCGTAATTTGAAAATTATGATTTATTTTTACTTAAACGAGTGACGGTTATAATACCACTGTTTATTATGTAGTAGGTACGGACGGCTGTACAATAATAATGGAATTATCGAAACTTGAAAAGTTGAAAGTGTCAGATATTATCATCAAATATCTAGTATACTTGTATACCTAAAGTTTGTTATTTTTGGAGTTTAATTGAACGGAAAATAGTAGTAATTCGATGTAGTTCACATAGGAGTGTGTGTTCCGTGCGATATCACCTTATCGTAATCTGCATGATCGCAGATAAAATGATGCTATACAATAAATGTAATTTTAAAGATTATTCGTTATTATATATATTATATATCATTTGAGTTGAACTGTGCACGTTACTTTCTTTTTAAAAATGACTTCAGTGCTTTTGATTTTTTAAGGAAAATATTTGGAAGAAAGTATATTATTACATCCTACCCTGTCTATCCACTGGCACTGGCTACTCCACTGTGGAGTATCAAGGCATTGTAATACTTGAAATACAAAAACGTTAAGTCCACCCAAAATGCACTATTTTAAATCATAACCGTTGTCCGGTTGGTAAACATTCGGCTCATAATAATAATATGTACGACAGTATTATTCACAAATGATTCTGCAAAAATAATGACCACCGATGTCACTATAATATTATAATTATCATTATAACTTATTATTATTATTTTAATTATTTATTATTGTTATAATTATTTGTCATTAAGCACGGGCATCAGTTAAATCGGTTTGGGCTATTCGTTTTTTATCAGAGATTTACAGATTTATGAATATATTGCGTTATTCAGCCGTAATCATTAATCACCAATGTCAGTATTATTGTAGGCATAGTGGTATTTAAAAATTCTAGAAGTTTACGAATTGTAATAATCATCATTTGTCAAATGTATGTGCACTGCACCATATACGTTTTGCATAACAATCTAATATTATAATATAATATAAACCATATAGAGGAACGTAGGACCTAAAATTATTATACAGTATTATAATTTCGTCCATAATAGAATATTGTAAAATATGATTTACCACGTACTACTATATTCATAATATAATATCACCTACCTATACGTTAACATAAAAATTTGAATAATAATTGAACTTTATATTAGTAAGTAAATATGGGCTTAGTGTAAAAGTTTATTATGATTGCAAAAACGTGTTGACGCAGTAAGTTATTATGATAAAGATAACCACATATAAACATGAGGCGTCGTGAGTTAAAGTATTTTTCTTTTTTATTTGCCCATATAATATAATACAAATAGAAATAATCCGACACAAATTAAAATAACATTTTGATTTGAACTCGGTGTGTTGAATCGTTAATATCATTATATACGTATACATTACGTATTCAAATATTATTGAACCTCATTTTCTCGGGTTATGATAATATAGAATAATATGTACGGTAGGTACATCTAAAATAAAACTACGTATCGTTGTGTGATGAAATGAAAATTTAAAAAAACTGTGTAGTTTTTTTTCATTGCAAAAGGTCGAGTTCAACAAAAACAAAAATGAAAAAAATGTGTAGATTTAATTAGTTTCCCTCCAATTAAGTATATTATAGTCTTCACAAAACGACCTTTTACAAATTATCCGAAAGAAAATGACAGTGAATGCAGACGAGCCGAGTATGAAAGCAATAATAATTAACCAATTTAATGATAAAAAAAAAAAAAAAACACAGACGCTAATTATTTACATACCTAGTATACAAATTTAAAACATGAAAAATCATATTATAATACATATGCTGTAAATAACACGCTGTTAAAGTTGGACTGAAAATACTCACCAAGAGCCTTACACGGCGGAAACGTGTTGGCGTGTGAATTATAAATATGTTTTACGAGCACATAACAACAGCCAAAAGTTTGATTTACGGCACGCTACAATGGAGAGAGGCCTCATCGTAGGTATATAGATATAGTATTGTTATTATACGCATACTATAATATATGTTCGTATATTCCTCACCGATTTTTTATTAATATATATTTTTTTTTTCCCGAAAATGGCGAGATTAACTGACAAAATAATCGACGAGCGTGCGGATGACAAGACGATTCATCGGGATGTCATCATTCGCGTGCTGTGTCTCGTCGAGCACTCGCGGTAATCGGATGTATAAGTGTACCTATGACGAAAATATGAGAAATAAAATGTAAAAATAAACGTGCGTGCGACCATAATATATAATATTATCGAAATAGAAATATTTTTCATCAAATAATAAATTAATTATTCCAAATTCTTATTTTTGGAATTGTTGAGTACACTTAAGATGGGCCTTATTTGGAATTGTTTCGATTTTTTATACCATTTAATATTAATAAGTGTTCTGTGGAAATACAAAACTCTTTTTTCAAATGACAACCAACCCATTTTTTTAGGTTTCTAAACATAAGCTTAATTATTAATTCATTATTAAACGAACAAATAGAAGTGAGCATGATTGGCGAATCAGTATTTATATTGTCGACAAATTTATTAGAAATAAACCAGTGACCTCTGCTGTATAGTAAATTTTTGATTTAAGTCATAATTGAGTCGGTAACTTTTGTTATGGATTGTTATGCTTTAGTTCAATAATTTACAGTGTATTCGGAATAATCACTCACAGCGAAGATGGTTCGTTAGTTTATATTTCTAAGAATATTCTATAAATTATTTATATTACAACAAGTTATTCTCTGTTCTAGGAATACGTTATATCTTTAACTAATTTATACCAAAAACATCGAAGAAATTATATTATTATTATAATATTAATATATAAGTGAATACTGATGATTATAAAAAAAATGTTACCAAAATATATTTTTTATAAGTTAAAATTGCTATAAGATAAACTTATTTTAAACGTTGTATTTTACTTTCACGATTTTAACCGAGAAAAATAATTTTGTCGGTATTAAACAATAAAAAAGAGATAATATACAATGAAATGTCTAAATATAATATAATATACCTTAAGGGCTCAAATAGAGGCAAAATATAAATTCAAAATTATATTATGTCTAGATAATGCTAATTTTAATAGTTTGTGAACACCAAGTATTTACGGTTATTAAATTTTTTTTAATTACAATAAAATAATAAAATTGATCTTTTTAAAAACTACATGGTGATGCGTATAATATACTCCTGTTTACCCGTACTCATTTTGTATTATTTTTACCGATATCATTGAAAAATACTGGGCACTTTTTACTTATGACTTCTCAAAGTACAAACTATAGATCCGATTTTCTACCAGAAACCACACTGAGCATTGAATATTGAAACTATTCTTCTGGTATAAAATGTGTCTTTATGCACAAAAAAAAAACAACGACAACACTCAATGTAAAACCATTCATCACAAATGAACCTAAGCTAACGACAAATGTATATTATACTTATGTCATTGTATTATATACAAACTTGTGTATGTTTGTCTGTTTGTTATATTTATAGACATTGAGTCGGCGGCTGAGTGTATAAGAAATACATGAGGTTGTTTAGGTGATGCGAGGGGGCAGGTGGTTGAAAATAATTGTATTTACACTGCAAACATTGGGAAGGTATACCGACAACATATTTTCTTTTAAATAAATGCCAAACCTCTTGTTGAGTGGAAAATTGATCTACCTCTATCACAGTTCTTAATAATAATCTTCACTAGTTATCATTATGTGATTACCAAATGGGAAGATTAATTCAACGAGGTTGGACATTAATAAGAAGTTGTCCTACATAAGCTGAGTAAATTATTAAAACTCTTCAATATAACAAGTGTTTTTTTTTTATTATATGGTTTACGGTTTATAGACTATAATATACATTTACAAGTTAATAAAATATAATTAATGTAAATTGTTTTTTCTACCCTATCCTACTAATATAGTTAATACGTGTTTTTTTTATAGCATATAGCTGTCGTATGGTTGTTTTATTAGTTTTATCTGGGCCCACTACAGACTTTTAACATAAAAAAAAAAAAAACATTAATATTTTATAGACTTGATTCGCTTTTAATCGATAATTTTCCTTTGGGAATAAAAAAAAATACATTAAGTTTATTTTATTCTGATAACTTCACTGTTTATAGTCTTCTGTTAACCTAATTTTGATCAATTTAAGAAATGACTAAATTGTCCCGGCTTTTTATTTAACATCATAATCATTAAGTTTTTAAAATTGTAGACGTTGTCGTATGTACATATTATTTTTTTGGCTACGATGTATTTTCATTGGATATTATTATGTAGTTAGAAAGGGAAAATACAATAATATATTATAATTTTTATGCATTGTAATTATGGAAATAAGAACAAAATTCGAATACTTCAGTGTCAAGCATGTCAATCGATATTATTTTTTAAATAACATAATAACGTTTAGTAAATACTTATTTTGATTAAACTTTAGTAATTATATTTTTCGTTTGCCCGAGCGATGTTGAATTTGTTATTCAGTACAAATAATTTAAATTCTTACTATCAAATAGTTTAATAAAATCAAGATGCAAACTTCTAAAAATATGCTTTAACTAAAATACTAAATGGATACTTATTAAGAATTAAAATCATAAATACTGCTATAGACGAATTAAATTTAGTTAAAACTATTTTCACGTCCACCGCGTTTTTGATAACAATATATAATAATAATGACATTGTTTTTTCCCCTGATTTAAATATTAACACACCGTTGTAAAATAAAATTAATTATTTAAAGTAGCTATTAGCAAATAATCATTGTTTGTATGCATGTAGTATAGACACTCTAAAAAAAAAAAAAAAACTATGGCATTTTGTTGAATAATACTTCTTAACTTACAACAATAATAATTAACAGATAACTACTAAAACCATCATTTGATTATACCTTTTATTTTTGTATTTAATGGTTTTGCGAATTAAATGTGATTTATGACAATGATAGTTCTTAGGTGATTATAAATCATGAGTTTTAATGATTAGTTTATTATTAAATGTAAATGATAATAAAATAAAAATGTTTAGTTTAAAGTTTACACCTGAAATAGCATCACTTTATTTCCATCATACGTTTTCATTAAATACACAAACTTTTTATTTTTCACTATTTCGTCTTGGTATGAATTCCTTATTATACGCACACTATAACAAAATTCATCATAATTACGTTAAGTCTATCTTTCTTATTATCTCTCTCTCTCTTTGCTCTTATCAGTTACCATAATACCATATACAGTATGCATATATTATGTGTAATTTATAAATATCATACAAATGTATGCAGTATTAAACAATATAACCAACATTTGATTTTTTGTGGGACAATCGAGACTTTAACGTTGTTATTATTGGAATAAAAAATAAATACAATCTCAGTAATTCATGTCTTGTATTAATAACGTCGAAAAAATATTCTGAAGAGTGAGACAATGGGGAAAATGAAAATAATGCGTTGCCTAAGAATAACGGAAAACTTTTATTTCTCCGTAATAAAAAAATTATGTATTTATTATATATTATATTATGTAAAATACAATTGGCTTACGATTGTGTTTTTTCGCATTAACTGTACTTATATATTTCAGGTATACTTAAACATTTCTAGGGCGTGCTAGAGGAAGAGTAGATGAACTTAAAGTTTTGTCCCGTTTGTTCGAACAAAATACTTATTATGACTTTATACAAGCAAAAAACTTTGACTTGGCCACTATATAACTTCATGTTTATTGTTTAAGAACATAACATTATGTATTTGAATTCACTTTTGTCCAGAACAATGTTATGCGTTATATCATAATGCAAAAAACAAAAAAGCTTATTTCATAAATACTTTTATTGACGATAAAACTTAAGACTTTAACGTTCGAAAACAGACGTACATATTATATACCTAATTATAATATATAGATATATAGAATTATATATGTATAGGTATACTATATTTAGTACGTGTATATGTTAAGCATGTTATTTCAATTTACAAAAGGACCTTTTCCCGTACATACATATCATTATAATCAATGTTTATACCTTTATATATAATATATATGTATATACGCGACTTAAATACATATTAATCAGATTTCCACTTAATTCGCCGGAGCGTATAATTTGCGGAACATTTCATTTCGCTCTGGGATGTGATCAATTCGAGTACACTCTGCGTATAATGAATTGCGTCCCTTGCAGTCCGAACCGCGTCTTAACTGGCCAAATGCAATAATCTAAAATAATATACGTCCTTTAGACGTACCCAACCTACTAACAACCACACGAAATCTATAATCATACATTCGTACCAATAATAATAATAATAATAATAACCATTGATAATATATTATCCGTGAATCCGGTCGAAGTTTAGTATTCCCATCGTCGAATGTCGTTTGTAGACCGACTGCAAGTAAAATAATATGAATAATAATAATTGACGTTTTTGATACATTTTACGACGGAATCCGCCGAGAAACTCCATGGAATTATTTAATGTAGGTAATAGGTATGCAATATTGTTAACGCTTTATAGCAACAATAAACAAAATATTACAATTACTTATTATAATATTGTACGGGTTTTTTGTATGTTTGAGTATAGCCGGTCATCGAAACCTCTTTGGATTATAGAACGGTACGAATTTAATTTAATTTTTGCTCAATCTTCATGCCAGGACTAACGGTATTTTCGTTTTATCAGAAGTCGAAAACATCAACTTCAATGTCGATAATCATAAATGACAATACAAATCTTTATCTTAGTTGCAATCACGTTATTGTATAGTTATAATATTTACGTAATGACCGTATAATAATTGTATAAAACTATATTAAAATATTATATTTGAAGACGTGGGTGCAACAACCAGACATCTCCATTTTTATCAAAAATTGGTTTTTCATGGAATATTATTCATGGAAGAAATATCTATATTTTGGTACATAAATCAGAAAAATCTATTGATTAGTTCCAAAGATGTTGCAAAATGATTTCTTTCCCGCCATTGGTGATAAATGAGATGACAAATTTTCTTTCGCTTGAAAAAATTGATAAAAACGGAGAAGTCTGGTTGTTGCACCCACGTCTTCATTTTTGCTATAATAATATACTATTGGCTATAGTTGTTATCGTATATTTATGTAAACGATCGAGTACCTATGTTGAGGAATTCGGAAATACTTGGTAAATTGTACCGTATACCACGGTATTGGTTTCTCAACCAATATCAACCACCAAATTCTATGTACTCACCATTTTAGTACATGTACGTTTTCGTCTATGGCTTATTTTATTCTTCGATTCGTTGTAGTCGTTGCATGATGTATGCTATTTAAATAGTTATAATACTGCGGACAATGTATATCAAACATCGGAGTTAATCCACAGGCAAACGATCGACCAATGTAAATGACGTCAGTGATCGAAAATATCTATAAAAAATTCTAAAGTAGGTAGATGCTAATCGTTAATGCTTTTACCATATATTCTATGCCTACATAATATATGTAATAGTTGCCACATGCCCTCCAGACGTCACTTTTTGTCATCGTCATGATAAACCAGCGGACGGTGACCGGTTGAAGATTGGTCCGGGGCAGAAATTGGGAAAAGTGTATTGGGGGGGGGGGGGGGGGGGGTATAATTGATTTATGCGCATCGCGATTTCTGTACTAGGCGAGGGGGGATGTCCAGCTGGATGGTGATTCGTGAAAGGGTTGTATATATACATAAAATGTTTGCGAGATTATTTGTTATATAGCTGGACGAACGGACCCGATAAGCTTAAAGGGTGGGGAGTGGGTGAGCAACTTCGAAATCTAAACGGCAAAATTGAAATTCATGAATATTTTATCGGTCCGGGTCGGAAGGTCGTGCCCAGGGTGTGGGGTGTGGTGGCTCAACTGCTCCCGTGCCGACGTTTTTAACCCTCCACCACCACGTGATTGTGCAGTGTATGTGCATTATATTATTACGTACCCGTAAATATATATGGACTCGTGCTTTGTGTCATTGCACACGCAATTTGATTTATGTCTGCGGCCGGTCCGCGATGACAAATCACATGCACCTTTGAGTTTTTCGGATTTACTGTTGATTTAATTCTTTACATAAACGTACGTGGTACGTCATTATAGTATTAATCATTGTTTTTCTGCAGATACATAAGACACAACTAAAAGTTCTCCCGATGCCAACCCCCCCCCCCCTCCCAGCATTCTTCACGGTTACCACCATATTACAGCACATGCTTGTGTACTTGTTATTTCGATAAGTAATCACTAAGAGCGGTGTCGAGAGCATGTTTGAAGAGTTTTCCGTAAGTCTCGCTAATGATAAACCGCATAAAAACACACAGATACCTCCAGGGGGAAGTTCGCAAATGTAATTACTTGATTCACTCTGAAAACAAACAACGGAATGACTTAAGTTACAAACAAAACGGTATTGTTTAATTAGGATTTTCGAAAAAGCATTCAATATGATATTATATACAATATATACATATATATATTTGTACAATTTTATATACAAAAAAAGGTATAAAGACGTATAATTTTGCGTGTAAAACTCGTGTCTTTTTTTTTCTCCGTTCGATTGTGTTATTGTTTTCCATTTGCCGGCAGACAGGACGTATTGAGATTGGACGTATTAGTTGTGCATTAGTTTTGGTGTTTTTTAATTAAATTTTAGTAATTTATGTTTTGACGATTACATTGAACAAAATTAATTAATTTATATTTAGGGTTTGGAGGCTTTAAGTGATTTATATTCGTATACTAGCTCTAACCTACCTATTCCTTACACTGTGGACGGTAATGTTATACATAACAAAAGTATATATCTGTTATAATAAAAATCATTGTCAATACCTACAAACTTTACGTCAGTATATAACTCAAAGAAATTTGTACGATTTATCCAAGGGTAAAATACACTAATACAGTAACACATGGTACAAATATTATATAATCAGCTAAATTATTTAACAATTGGATTTTTTTATTCAGACAGACAAACCAAATTATTAAAAATTAACCCGGGAAATAAAACGCTATACACTCGGCGTGTATTATTAGTGATTAATAAATCATGAAACATTTCTATTGAAGATCGTTTCGTATCATATTATTCATATTGAATAATATTAACGAGGGCGTCAACCTTTTGAGGTCAAAAATAGTAATATATTTTTCATTTTTTGGTCAGTTTTAATATAGTTTACAACTGACGATTATATATTATACCCATTCGACCAAAAAATATATGACGTGATTTTTCATTTAAATTCGTAAAAAACCCTTACCTAAACACACTTGTCTGTGGAACATAATAAAACACCAACAACATAATTTTATAATATTTTTTCATTTTTTTAAAAATAAAATAATTAACTATCAATAAATATTTTTTTGCCGGTTACCTCATAGTTATTGTGAATATATTTTCAATAAGTAATATAATATATTAAAATATATACAAAAAACACAATAAAATAATCAATACCATAAAAAATGACTATACTTAGGTATATTGTAATAACTATTAATTAATCAAGAAAGCTAGTCCACACGCCCACATAGGGATGATTAATTTACCTGTTTTTAGTAGAAAAAGGTACATTCCGCTTAATTAAGCTATTATAGTATTTGCATCGAAACTAAGCTATTTGCGGTTAAGAAATGTAAGTTTAATATTCATAAATATGCAAATAAATATGAATTTAAATATTTTATATAAATCTAAGGCACTTACATTAACCCGTGTGACTTTATATTTTTACAGTTTTCCAATAATATATGTATAGAGTGCATTACTGCCAACTGCAGATTATACAATTAAAACAAAATATTTAAAAAAAAACTAATTACAGGCAATATACAGGTAGGTATATATTTTTTCGGAATATGACACTCGTATTGTTAAGTATTTACCAGATAATTTAAATAAACAATTAATAAATAGTCGTATCTTGGTAAAACCTAACCAGATACAAGTTAGTTGGTATTGTACTATATATATTTTTATTATTTTTATTTTTTGTTATTTCAAAGCTTGACAGACATTTTATAAAGATAAATTATAAACAATTTAAATACAATATCAACATAATATTATAAATAAATGTAATGAAAAGCATGACAATACAAATATAGCAAATAAACATATCAAAGGAACACATTGACTATTTGCGTGATCCGGTCCTAAGATTATCTATTATACGTCAATAGAACTAAAAGTCTAGTAGACTGGTGTCCAAATTAATTAGACTCATTGTTAATTGAATCAGGCCATCACACAAAAAAATATTATTATAATATAATTTAATATCCTATCTAATTTTCACTAAAATTCTCTCGATTTTCAGTAAAACTCCGCAGCTACGTTCCGATTGCGAAATCAGGACGAATTTTTAATTTCACAACAAATACAATAATGATTGTTATCATAATGATTTCGAACAATAGTGTTAAACATTTTACCTACCTATGGGTTATTTCCACGTGAAATCTCGCAAAAAACTACACAAAAACAAATAATTACGTTATTAATAATATGAATTATTTTTACGTGGTGCAGTGTGTTTGTGTATTCGTGTTTGCCATGTACAAATGTTTACTCATCATTTGGTCGAACCAGTACCAATTTTTTTACGTAATATTTATGTATGTGTGGTTCGTTATCGAAAACGTCACGCGCCACCGAATTAGCCGATAAATTAGTCAGATTTCGATTCGATTAACATCCGCCGCCGGCCGCAGCAAACGTCAAAAGCTCGAAGTTTATAATAATAATAATTTCTGACGCAATACGATTTGAAACACGAAATTTCGGCCGCCTAATTCGGTATTTGGGACACATGATTTATAACACGGGAGCTGAAATAAATAATCGTACGACGCGATGACACTTGCGGCGATGGATTATTTATAATTATTTAGTGCGAGGTCATAAGGATCGATTCTAGTCGCGATTTTTGTCATAACCACATTTTAAATCATTCGTCATGGATGTGGAGAAAAAAAATAGATTTTTGATGCGAACAAGTCAATATTATTAAGATATACCATTAGAGTACCTACTCACAGCCGAAACGTGTTATTATGAATAAAGGTACCTAGTTTGATATACAAACTTATTTTATTGAAATGGAATTTTTCCCCCAAAATATGTTACCTACATATAATCAAAATTAGTGATTTTTTATTTTACTTTACTTTTTTTGACCTTCGTCGTAGGTAGTGATATTATTTTTGTCGTCGTCGTCGTTGTCTCGAAATGCAATACGCGTAGAGGTACACCTATATGATATATTATTATAATATTTTAAGAGATGGGCAAACACGCAACGAGCGCGATCGATCGGATTCGTGAATTATGGGTGCCTATCTATAATAATAATAATAGCGCAGCAGCTACCGTGCCCCGCGGCCGACGGCGGCGCCGAAAGATTTTAATTTTTCAGACTGCTTTTGTTTGACTTACGAGTCTCTGGAGACTCGTAACTTACGGATTCTGTCGGCCACGCGTACGACGATATTATACACTCATGTTCGCATGTATGTTTGTCGCACACAAACGCATCATGCGCACTACTACACTGCGCAGCGAACCTCACAGCCCCCCACCTGCCTACTAATTTATTCTTTTAACCATTTCCTCCGTTTTCTTTGACGACACATTACACCGGCTCTTCAATTGTTGTTATACTTTTCTCATACCTACTCACCCCCCCCCCCCCCCCCCCCACCAGAGTAAAACATTTGCTTGGGAAATATTAATTTTACTATCGTTCAAAATAATTTCCCGCCTTAACAAAATAATTCTATAGTAATATTATAACACCCTGTCAGTT
Organism: Metopolophium dirhodum; assembly: GCF_019925205.1. Classification (NCBI taxonomy): domain Eukaryota; kingdom Metazoa; phylum Arthropoda; class Insecta; order Hemiptera; family Aphididae; genus Metopolophium; species Metopolophium dirhodum. The sequence goes on from NC_083561.1 coordinate 14,334,667, forward strand.
GTTTTGGTGTTGTTTAATTTCTATGAATATGTTTTTTCGCCGTGTCATTTTCAACTGACACGATGTGTTTACGAGTACACGTATTATAATTGATAGTAATATTCTGATTCGAACGAATAAGTTAAAAGACACCATCGCATCTTAAGATGAATTTCATTTAATTTGATGTGGATACTATATTTTACTGTTTAGTATTAATTCGAAAAGTCTTGCGAATACAGGTAAAAATTGCAGGATGGTAATTACTGGACTACCTACTCGAGAGAAATAAATAACTTTTTTCGGAGTGAATTTTCAAAGGAATTGATATATTTATAATATAAAATAGTTTTATCTAAAAATCGAAATTTCTATCCAGTTTTTATCAATACTTTTTGAGCTGATACGCCTAAATTACCAGCTTTTTTATATAGGCATATAAAAGTAATGAATACAAAATAAATTGCATTGCATAAAGCGCGGGTACTTAGGTTGCTATACATAGTCTTCGACGATACACCAGACGAGCGTTTGTATGCAATTATGTTTAAAATAGATAGATTTAATCAAAAACAAAAGGATGGATAAAAATAAAAGTCACTTGGGATTCTAATTTTTGTACTGAACATCAATAAAATGTACCTATCCGAAAAAAAATCATTTGACGAGTCGACGGAAACGGGATAAGAAAAGAAAAAAGAAAAGAGAAAATGTAACGCGTTCCAAGCAGGAAGTTCTATTTATTTAGTTACAATTGTGTATTTTCGATATCTGTTTGTACGTGCTGTGCATAGTAAATCGAGGATAAGTTGAATGAAATCGAATAACGACATGACAGAGCTAGGAAAACGTTTGAAAAATATAAGACATTTTAAATCGCAAATATAGATTTATATAAAAAACCATCAACTCGCTCACTCAAACAGGTATAATAATAAAAATAATAATCATTTCGATTGTTTCCGGAGCTAAGGGAAACGTTAGGTATGGTATTCAAATATACAATACCTATACAATATGCCATGGCGTAAAAAAGCGTCATCCGTATTCTATTCTCGTCGAATCACATTTATAAAATTAAAATATTTATAATAATGGTACGAGATTTAATAAAAAATAACAGCCAAATAATTATTTTAGATACAGAGTGGCACAATGAATGTATTGATTTTAAAATGATGTGTGTTATTTTAATTTTCTAGTAGAAGAAATTTTATAATCATCAACTTTTATGAAGCCTTTTTGTACAATATACGATCTAGTTGGAAATTTCTGGAGCCAAAGTTGAAAATTCTCAGTACTTTTTAAGAAAATCTAGAAAAACTAAAAGAAAAAATTCAAATATTTAAAACTGTAATAATTTTGTTAAAATAATAAATTAATGATCACCATGGTTACCTAATAGTTGGACAGTCTTCGCTCAGAATCGTTTATTTTCACCGTATACAATGATTTATCATTCAATTCAAATTTCATACAATATCGATTAACAGTGACTTTACTCAATGACGAGATAAACTCGACTCCTACAAATGTAAAGCAGATTGGTTATACCTACTTCCCTCTTTTAATACAAATTAATTTATAAATTTGAATTTTTCATTTATTTTTTACACTTTGAATATTTTGTAGGGTTATAAACCCGAAGCAGTATATTTTACAATAATTTGTATTATTATTATTGTAATATCTAGTATTTTTTCTCGCGAAAAACACTTATAGGTATATTTAGCAGACCCGTACGACTTCTTCTGACCGAATAAACTATATAACTTTGACATTAGTTTTTAATATAATAATATGTGGTTTTTACTACGTCGTACGCATGATCGGTTTGGTGGTGTACACTAACTGCAGTAAAGCATATTTTGGTAACATTATTATAATATATGCGTGTTTTGACTGGTTATGGTTTTGGTACATAAAACCGTGGCAGTGCAATTGCAAGCCGCAAACTGCAGTGCGTGATGTATATATAATAATGCACTCGCCACAATCCTATTTTCAAATACCAAAATTATTCGTAGAGTTTTAATACTTCAAAAACTACATGATAAGTTTGTGTATATTTTTATCAACTGAACTAGTTATCTTTCAACAGACGTCGTTTAGCAAACTAAAAACAAAATTAGTCATCTTTTTTATTTTATAAGCGCTTAAAATTCAAATTTTGACAAGATTCAATAAAATCATGAAAATGTACAAACTGTTAGATAAAAATGCATAAGTTTTTTATTTTAATACTTTAAAATTTGATATAAAATAGAAAATTTTTCTAAGTGTTTTTTTACCGGAATTAAAATAAAGTAGTTTAGCGTATAAAGCCAATCTATGATGTTTAGCTAAATTTTATACTACTAACCTATTTATATCATTTTACGGTACACCAGTATTGACTTATAAGTTAATAACAATTAATACATAGTAATATTACCTATATGAAATAATGTCATAATAATTATTATTTAATAGACAATTCAATTAGGAAAAAATAAGTATTCAGCTTACAGTTTTAACTATTAAGTAGGTACTAATAGAAAAATACATAACAAAATATCCTTTGAAATAAACTCTGACTCACCATCTTTGGTCCTCTTGACCGTTTTTCGTACGCAATGATTCAAATAATTAGATTCAAATTTAAGAAAATATTATCCATTATAACAGTGATCTACTCGATGGGTACATTTGAAATTTACTTTTCAGTAGAGAGACTGGTTCTTTTTTATTTGTTTTTAGATCACGGTGTACAACAAATTGCACTAGTTATTAAACGAGGTACTCGAACAAAATATCATTCGATTTCTGATGTAAAAAAAGTCATTCGTAATAATAAAAAAATATATATTATTATGATAGGTTCGCGTTCGATGCATGTACATAATGTTATTTTACTGCACACGTAGGACATGCAAATCACAAGCAAAAACAATGCGTGTCCGTATACGGGCCGGATTACTTTCTTTAATTTTTAATTTAAATTCACTTTGAAATCATCCGGTATAGATGTGTGTTGTAAGTAAAATAATAATAATTCACATATATGATCAGCAAAAAACCAGATTTTCAAACGAACAGAAAAACCGAGAAAGCGCATTAATGATAAAAATAATATATTGGGTTTCGTTTCCCTCGTCGGGAACACGTCGAACAGCAGCGAGTTTGTCGTATATTTTTTTCTTCACACCTTCTATTATACACGCATTTAACAATGTAAAATATCGTATTATAATAATATTATTATACATTATATCTACACATTAAGGCTTACGTGGTAGTGTAATATGTGGATAGAACATTTCGTAAATAAATTATTTGCAATTTGTTCTTTTCAATTTCCGGAATTACCATACCCCATTCATGTTGTACGAGTATATTATTATTACATCAGTGTGTAATATGTGCGCTTATTATATACGTACATGGCACGTAATACGTATAATAACAATAATAAGATAACGTTATTATGCATACTCGTTTCTATTTGTTTGTTCCATCTGCTAGCAGGTTGTTTTTTACGTAGACCTGTACAGTGCGCACTATCGGCTCTGTCTCTCACCGACACTCTATCTCCCTAGTTCTATATCTGTATTATTTCTCTCTTTTTTTTTTCTTTTTCGCTTGGCGTGAAAGGTTGGCATTTCCCTCGGAGTTTACTTTATAGTTGCTGGCGACGCCGTGGGAAGGAAATGCCGCACGTCCAAGAAGCCGGTGGTTGGGTACCCGGATATAATATTGTGGTGGATAAGTTTCCACTCCTCAACACGGAAGAGTTTAATATAAAAAATACCTACCTACTATTTAATATGTATATTGTGTATCGTATAAAAGAAAAAAAATATATCGCCGACAAAGTGGCCGTTTCCGGCACACGCAACGTGCGACCAAAACACATCGACACCGCCTCGACCCTTCCTCCCACCCACACCACGCACACGAAAGTTCAACCCGTCCCGCCAACTTACAATCGTTTTTCACGTTCCTTTGGCCCATCGCAGAACGGTTTAGCTGAAAAACGAAACGTTAACGGACTTTGTGTACAATTATTATCATTATCGTCACTTATGCAGTCCGGTCAACCACATAATAATAATAATAACTACAACGGACGGGTTTTCTGTATAATACCTGTTTTAAATACTATGTAAAATTTAAATAAACCATTATGGAACTTTATGTTAAAAAATCGATGCTACTCTGGTAAACATTATCAGAATCTCACAATGTTCTTACGATATTATGATATTACACAATAATTATGATCACGCGGCGTTATGGATAGGCAACTACAAGTCGTTATTAGTGTCTAATTGTTGGTCGGTGTTGAAGATACATTGCGATCGAATTTATTTCCAGACTTTCTTCAGTATACTTACTATTATTTATTGTTCGTGCAGAAGTTTGGTATTTCGTTTTTCCATTATTTTTAGTTTAGTTAAGGAGAAGAACATATAGTTACAGTTAAAAAATGTATAACGTTACATTTCCCTATCACTCAAGTAGTTGCGTGTCTGTATAGAAATTGTCTGCCAATTTTTAAGGGCACTATTGCATCAAAAAGGCCGTTTTTTATATTTTAATAGCATTTTTAAATATTTTTATGGCGTTTAAATCCGGGCCCTAGTTTGTCGTACATTACGCTAGTACTGTGTTACGGCTACAGTGTTTACATTTTATCATGTCGCATACTCAACTGCGGCCGGCGCAGGGTTTTTCGGACTCCAAGGCGTACGTTAAGTTTAGATAGCCGCTCACACTCTATACCGTCATCACTGTACGGTGTGATCGGTATATAATATATACTATATATATATATATATATATATTATATTATATTATATTATAGTGAACGTTTTCGTTTGGACGTTGCATGCGGCATTTACCAGCAGAAGTGTGGGACAGAGTGGGTAGGGGAAGGTTGAAAACCGACGAGAGTTGTAATTACACTAGTCGTATATACGGGATATAATGAAATACACACACACATACACACACACACACACACACACACACAAATATATATATATAGGTAGTTATCTCGTTCGGTCATTTATCATTCGACTCGGATGAATTAAAATTCACACATACACACTGCAGGCAGATAGAACTCGACGTATATTATTGCGTATTGTCTATCGCATCCGAAAGACGACCCTTCGCGAGACCGTTCGTCGAGAGCTACAACCCCGTCGAGGGCTACTGCGATGACACTGACGACACGGAGAGACGCTGCGCGTGACGACAAGATGCGTGTCGTACCACCTCTGACAGATTGATGTTGGCGACGAGTATAATGTATAATAATATATTATATTGTTTGGATTTTCGCACCACGGTCGTCCTCGTTGGGGTTAGGCGCTAGCTTTGACCTTTGTCAAGGCGTCCGAAGACTCTCACAAGTAGAAAACCTATGACTGAAAACACACGTCCGACCGATCGCATATGAGGGAGCCTGGACGTAAACGAGTTAAAAAGTTAAAGTTAAGTTAATTTTAACTTTTTAAAATTTAATTTTCATTAACTTAATTTTTAACATAACTTATTTTGATTGATAAAAACTTAATAAATAATGAGTTACTTTTAATCAAATCCAAGTTAAGTTAATTTATAAATAATTAAATAATAAATATAATAAAAATAAAAATAATTATTAATGTTGCATATTACATAAGCATTTACTAGAATAGGAAATTAGAAATATAGTTAAATCAATTTTTTGTTCCATTAACCAGAATTCTTCAAGAAAAATAACTTAATTAAATAGTAAATACATATTACAGCAATAGCCATTTAGTTATATATTATATTATAATATATAGGTGCGTGTATCGTATAGTATGTAAAGATTAAAGATATACCATACCATATTGCGGCAAACGGGCATATTGTAATAATAATAATTAATAAATACTAATAACTAATAAGTTTAATTATATTATCTTATTACATTGATATAGATACAAATCACAAATATACAATTCTCAAGAACATATTATAAAATATTTTCGCCATAAATAAGTTATTTATTTATTTATAAATCAAAAGATTGTACTTATTTCGACATTTTCAATTTCGTATGATTTGGTACCTACTACAAAATTCTGTTAATTCAGTATCTAATAATTTAATTCTATGTATAGAAAAGCTATTTCCTGTGTTCAATAATATTTATGGTTTTTATTATTTTAAACCATATTACTGCTGGGTATTTATATAGATATTAAAAAAAAAAAATAATAGTAACTTAACTTAAGTTAATAAGTTAACTGAAAATGTTCATATAACTTTTAACTTAACTGAGTTTAAAAAAAATAGGTCAACTGTTAACTTCAAACTTTTTAAAATGTTTTCCATCAACTTAACTGAACTCAGTTAAAAATTATCATTAACTTGCCCAGGCTTGCATATTAGTGTAAATACAATATAATATGCGATACAATGGTTATTATAATATGTGTATACACATCAGTCCAATTAAATTAAATTAAATTAAATTAAATCAAATTATATTATATATAACAACTGTCAACTTTATGACATGCATAGTTGCATTGCTGCTTCACGTGCAATACGCTTGCAAGTTGCAATATTGTTTCTCGCTTGAATATAATAGTATTTTATTAATGTTCAGACGGTAATATTTACAATTTATGTTCGTTAGTAAAATACGAGTTTAACAGAAGTCCTGTTTTAAACCAAAAAATGTGGTGGGTTGCAGTATGATAAACATTTTTAATTTTTAATTGTGTATGTAGTAACTATCAGATATACAGAATATTATGTGCCATTTATATTATCATTGTAACTGTAATTATAATAATGGTATTAATATTAGTACCTAAAGGTATACCTAAATCAATAGTATACTGCAGATGTATATAAAATAACATAATTCTATTATGATCTGAAAATTCTTTATAGTTTCATTTTTTTTTTTTATCAAAGAATATTGAAAATGCACGTAAAGAATATTTTGTTAACATTGTTCTCGTTCTACAAGCGCAATTGAAACATACACACATTCATCCAGCGCCAAAAAGGAAAAAAAAATTATTTGATGTATATTATATACCTACCTGCAAGTACCAATAATGAAAAAGCACCTTTTATTTGTACATATAATAATATAATGCACTTAGTTATCATGAAAGCTTCAGAGGTGTACCAATGAATACATGGGTTAATCTAACGAAGTTTCCGCGAAACCCCAATGGCTATTCGGTAAAAATCAAAGTGTTTGCTACATACATTTAATTTATTTTCGTTTTAGCAGAAAGCTGTAACTACAAAAAAAAATACTATTTATATAAAAAATTATATAGTATATATTATTATGTTATACAAAGTGATTTACCAAGCATAATCACCCCCTCTTTTTCATCATTAATGTAGATATCCAAAATCTGATTTTTGTACTTTTTAAATAAACTTAAATTCCTTACACTATTTATACCATACCACTTTCAAATTATTGAATCGGTTTTTACTACCACTGATTATAAATACTACATTAATTATAATCAATGGTACTGCTTACTTAAGGAGTATACTGTGGAAATACAAACTTCTGTTTTTAAAATGAGAACCCACCTTTTTAACTGTAAATTATTTAGTAGATACATTTTCTGAAAATGTTGACTTATCAAAACTACTAAGAATAATAGATCCATGATAATGGGTTTGGAATATATCGGGACTATAGTAATTTTAAATTTTTAAAGTTTATGGCCGTTCTAGTCGGAATTTTCTGTCTTTGTCCAACACACGCACAGCATAGGATTATAGATGTGTTCTATTGACAACGTACCAATAAATCTAGCGAAACGATAAGAATTCTGAAAACAAATTTGAATTTAGCATAAAGTCTACAATGGACTAAACGGGCCACTTTTTGGAATTCATTTTTAGGTTTTTTTTAATGATTAATTATATTTTCAAAAATGTTGAATTTTTTTAATCAATTTTATTTTTAAATTAAGGACTGATATTTCAAAAAATGACCTGGACATTTTTTTGCAGACTTTATGCTGAATTCAAAGTTTTAATTACTATTCTAGTTTTTATCGCCTCAGGACACTCCTTGAATAATACAAAAAAATTCAAGAATTTGAAAATATGGTCTTTGAGTATATTATTTGAAAATTCTAAAGTTACAAATTTGAATAAATTAATTATTAAAAGAATAAATGGAGAAGATGTATCCTTAGTAAATCACCCAGTATACCTAATGATATTAATTATATCACCATATACCTATATACCTGTATACCTATATCTGTATTGTTATTTTCGTTCGATATAATATATCTTAAATCGCGAATCTAGTTTTTGTTTTGTAATAACCATAATTTATAATGGCTTTGCTATTTATGAATAACAGTGGTTAACAACTGAAAAGCTTCATATCGTGCTGATGTACACAGGTACACCGTCTACTCCTATCATGTCGTTGTGTTTATAAAGGACGTGAACGATAAAAACAAAATTCAACCACTCGAAAATTGATTTTCAAATAATATAGCTGCGCGTGCACCGTGTTTTAACCGAATAATATAATAATATTATATTGTATATACGATGCGAAATATACAATATAATATACTCGACTTAAAGTAAGACCTGCAGGTGATATTTGCGATTCGCGGAATTAATTATTTTTATTCCCCCTCCGGAATACAAACAAACACACACACACACGCCGAAGTATAACCATGGATATGCTACCAAGCAATATAGGTATATAATATTTTCAACTAGATGCAATGTTCCGCACAAACAATACTTTATATATATATTAATATAGGTTTTGGTACGTCATGAGAAACTGTACGAGCATTATACTGTCCGCGTTCAAAACAATAGATGCATTGTTATCATCGCGTATAATTAATAATTTTGATTAGACACCAGAGCACACCGAGGTTAGGCTACGGCAAGGAATCCTTTTCATTAATTCGAAATTGTGTTTCATGTATAAATCTATTCTATAAAAATAAAATATTTAACGATGTCGTTAAGTAGGTATAATCATAATTAGTTACCTCTTCTATATTTTTGAATAGAGTCAAGTTATATATAACACGCGTACAATTGACTGGGTCTTGCGAAAGTATGATGGCGAAGTAATCGTTGCTAAGTAAATAGGGAAAAATTCAAATAAAAAATAGTCTGATAATTTAAAATTGCAAAAATTTTGATGTCGCTCTGCTGTACAGTATGTTACAAGTGGGTCACTGTAATGGATGGTGTAAATTTTAATTCAATGATATAATATCATTGTATAAGAAAAATGATTCTGAGCGAAAATAGTCTGTCAGCCTATGATATTACCAAATATATTTGATGATATTATTGTGAATAAAGTAATTTATATATAACCTATTTACGTGGAGCCTTGTTTTAAATTTTCAATCCTTAGCTATAAAAGTTAAACATTTTATACATTTTTAACTACAAAATAATTAATAAATTATAAATTTGATAAATGTTGTCAACATTTGAACTATAAATGCTTATAAAAAAAATTGTGCCTATGTATTTTTAATATTTTTCAACTGCTATTAGAACGATATAATATCAGGAGCCTTATATTACATTTTCATGCTTTTTTACCCAACAAATAAAATGTTATTAATATTTATAGAAAAAAAAATGAAAAAATTGAAAACTGACAATGTCTGTAAACAGTTCAAAAAGATTCAAAATATTTTATAAATTTTATCGTGTATAGAAAATGCTAATATAAACATTCAGTGAAATTTTTAAGTATCTACAGTCATATGTTTTTTAATTACACCAAAATAAGAAAATCGTTACACGAGAAATCGAGTGAATTTCAAATGTTGTAAAAATATGAATTTCAAACGCTCATAAAAATTTAATTTGACTTTCTTGTAGACATTTTTTTTTTTTTGATAAAGGTAGACAAACTTATGGATAATCTTGGATTACATTTTCAAATCTTGGATTAAAAAAAATTTTTTTATGAATTCTCAACTCAAAATAATTTGCTATTTTTCGTGATTTTTCCGTATTTTGTCAAGATTTGAACTTTAAATGCTTATAAACAAAAACTGTAACTAAGGATTTTTAGTTTTTTTCATCTGCCTTTGAAACAATAATCTAGGAGCCTTCTATTAAATTTTCAAGCTTTTTAACCCAACAAATAAAATGTTATTGATATTTATAGAACAAAAATTAAAAAATGGAAACTTAAAATGTCCGTAAACAGCTCAAAATATTTGGAAAATGTTATGGTGAATAGAAAATGCTAACATTCAGTCAAAATTGCATGCACCTACGGTCATTTTTTTTAGAGTTGCACCAAAAACCAAAATCGATTTACTCAAAACAGACTTTTCGTAAAACTTCCCGTTTTTTCTTAATTTTTCTTTTGTTTTTCATGTCGCGTTTGAAAACTACTGAGAAATTTTTACTTTTGACCCCCCAAAGTTCCAACTAGATTCACTTTCCTATCAGAAAAGTTACTGTTGAAGAAAATCCAAGCACTTTTACTGTCCTAAACGGTGATGACAGACACAAAACAAAATAAAAAACACACATCATTGTAAAATCAATACATTCATTGCTTCGCTCAGAATATAAAATAAACATAATTATTTCCAAAACATTACAAGTCCCATCACACTCCACACCAGTACTTGTTCTTAGCTTAATTTTTGTTTTTATTAGTAGGTACCGGTTGTCTTTTTCATCGTACAGATTATTATGTAGATTTATCATTATACTTATAATTACACATTGGTGACTGCGGCCAACCACCGCGCCGCACCCAGGCCCCGAAGTTTATTATTATTTACATTTGTCTATACATCAATATTCTCAGTGCAATATTTCATAATAGAATTTGTATACATAATATTATAATGCGCGTATAAAAACAATTGAATTGATGGGTTTTCCTTTTTTCGCATGGAAAAAAAACGAGAGAAATACCTGACAATATTTTAAGACTAGAATTTATCGATGCTAACTGAAATAAAATATATTGTGTAATATTCACTTGTGTTAAAAATGCGTATAGCATATTATTATATTATTGTATATAATATATTACGTACAAAAAGCGGATGACAATCAATCGTCAGTAAAGAAAAATTGAACTTTTTGCGAACACATAAGCGCGTTATTATGTTCGAGTATACGTATTTATACCTATTATATTCGTTACGACGTTACATAAAAACGCTATAAATAAAAGTAAAGTCATTTACGATGGGAAACGGTTTTTTTTGTTGGTTTTAGTTATTTTTCGCGAGACGAAGGATCCGATGTGTAGGTAGTATATGCTCACGCGAAAACGGGAACTGTGTTTTTAATTGCTTACAATACGAGGGACTTCAAAAATAATATATTATAACGACATAAATAGAAAATAAATTACGTAACCGTTCGAAGATAAGGCGGAACGTTGTTAACAACGTGATTTAGACCACAAACAATCATCCCAGTGAACACTATTCCATCACCAATATCAAAGACTATACAGTATTAAAATTCATATGTGTATTTTTCCACGCCCAAAACGATATCAAAATACAGTATTACGATGTATTTTATGTCCGTAAAAAGTTGTAGGGTAGTTATAGGTTTTGATTAGGTATTCACAATTTGAGCTTTAAATCAATGATACATTGATACCATATTATGGCTCATATTTTCAGTGGCAAGTTTAGAGGATGAGGGTCCCGGGATACTGTGTCACCCTCCGCCCAAAAAAAAAATTAATATCGTACATGATATTTTTATTTAATATATTGCTGTTGTGAGTGTAGTTATAAATTTAACTAATACATACAATTATTTACATGATGACTATCTATATTATTAATAGTCTCTGTTGTTGTATTATCGTTCTCATACTAGGTACTAAAAGATGGTCAAATTAAAAAATATAGTCTTCAAATTAACTTTTTAATTTTATGTTAAAATGAATCTTTTGGTCATTTGTGAAGGTTGAAAGTATAATTCAACATGATTTCGAATTCAAATCGAACATTTTGTTCAACATTGAACCACATATCTATACAAAAATTTCGTTTAGTATTAGTACCATACTGAATCCGAACTGAATCTTTGAATAAAACGTAAAATCAAACTTTTTAGTTTTATGTCAAACAGAAATAACAAATTTAACACTATTCGAGTTTGAATTTAAGATAAGTTTTATCGGTTCTAACTATTTAATTTAGATTTTATAGTTATACCTTTTAAAAAAAGACAATCAACATAATACAATTTCAAAATAAACGCCAGAAATATAATCTTTTTCTTAAAACGTATAACATGTTCAATTTATCTTTTGAAGTTCATACATTATTCTTGGAGTTTAAATGAATTATAAAATTTCAAACATTCTGTTTGGTTGTGGTTAGGTTAGGTTTTTTAAAACTAGGTTCAACTTTTGAATAGGTACCTAAAGTTTAGTTTGATTTTTCGAACTTTGAACAGTTCGACCAGCTTCTAGTGAATGCGTATTCTAAAAGTCCAGTGCGCAAAGCATCAAATCATTATCCTGTGTAATTTTTACGATTTATGTTTTACAGTTTTTCGCTTTTGTTTTTGTGTCTAACAGGCAGTCCGGTACAATGTGCGTAGTAGATGCAGACACAGAAACCTCCGACAATAGCAACTTGATCGATTTGGTCAGACGACGACCGACCATGACATCCGTCTAGGCTGGTGACGAGGGGATCACTCAAAGTTCGGAGACTTGCGTCTAGATTTATATAGGCCAGAAATGCGGGCGGCTCCGACGTCGCAGGTTCACCGTCGGACAAGAGAAATTGTCCGACTCGCCGTTGTGGTCGCAGCAATCGCGTTTAGCTGTACCTCTCGAGGTAAGTACGACAACATTATACACGTCATATCTCTATATTCTATAATACGTAATAGTATTGATTATAAATAGTATTTATAATCAATGGTAATAGTTATATTTACGTTGATAGCTTAATACTATAATATTATTGAAACGGATAATTCACGTCCAACAGCTAAACGCTACGTGTACTCTCAGATAGGTATTGTCAATAGATCTTGTCAAGAGATGTTATGACTAAATTAAATGTTGTGTATTATTAGTTTCCCACTTGGGTTTCGAATAATAGAAAGCAAAATAAATAATGAAAAATTTTAAATAATATGATATATTATATTACTTTAATATTACATAGATACGAGCACGGCGACGTGATGGTACACAATTGAAAATATATTGTCAAGCAAAACCGTCCGGTAACAAACGGTTTATCAATATAAATAATTGGCAAATCTATTGCAATTTCTTATTATTTTTTGTTGTTGTGTAAATTAAACTACTGGTAATGATATAGGTACCTAACTAAATTACCTAAATTTAAAGGTTTTGGTAAAAAATGATTTATATGCTAATTTTTATTGGGTGTTATGACGTTATTTTAAATAATAACTCTATTCGGATGTAATGACGTTTATTTTTAGGCAAATATCTTATCTATATTGATCACGGATTTAATCACGACAGTTTACGACGAGAACAACTTTCAAGATAAGTTAAAATATTAAACAGTCGGTGTAAAATGATATGGCTACTGATAATATAAGTTTAAAAACAAACTTTAAAAATTAAAAACCAAAACAGGATTACAGGAATAAACAATTTTTTTTTTTAAATTATATACATTAAATATTAATAATATATAATTAAAACATAGTTTAGTCTTTAATAATATACATACCCCAAATTAGAGGGTATCCACACTGGTGGGCCTCCCTCCTCACGCCATTTCATGTTTGGTACCATATAAGCTATCAAATTTACTTATTGTATTGTATATAAATATTACAGATTGTAAATACTGTATTTTTATCTAATAAAAAAAAAATAATCTCGAGAGCTGAGAGACACGTGGCTCCGGACACGCATTACGTGAAGACTACGATTATAGTATTCACGCATGCCGTCCCACCCATCTCATCACCTAACCACAAACAAGCACCCACCCGAATCCCGGTTGTTATCGTTCGGGCTCTCGTTGCTCACTCTGACAATAATCATTAATTATACCGAATAATATGTAGTAATAATTACACTTGCTGCACAAAGCTGCCATGCTATACTATTGATATCCATAATAAATACTGTATAATAGTACACTCACTACACTCGTTGTTACGTCTATTTCACGAGGTAAGGAACGCGCGCGATTACGACAATGTATTATTAAAGCGCTGAATTGTTTGTCGTCGTCCAACCACAGAAGTCTCTCGCGAACCACACTCGTACAATAATTAGCGCCGCCTTTATACGCGTACCCATATTACGCCGATAAAGCGCGCCCCGCCGCCTCCATAAGACCGATTTAATGCCGACTAATAATATATTTATACACCACCGGCGTGCGATTATTATTATTACTATTATTATTATTGTTATAATCACCCGTTTGCAGTTTACGGACGACGGAAAAATATTGTGACTTCGACCAACTACCAGGCCATAGAAAGTTAATTTAAAACTAGATCATGAACAATTATTACTTTTGCAGAACAACGAAGTTAACGAACTTGTATCGCTTATTAGTTCATTATAGTAAATTAAATAATGAATCGTTTACATTATATTTATAAAATTATCTAACTTTACCTGACCCAGAATATTTTTAAGATAATTTTGATGCATAAAAAAAACATTTTTAGCGATTAGTTAATTATTAATAACTTATAAGTGCTTAAAGTTTAGATGATTGTATGGAATACTGGATTTTTCAGGGACCTCTGCTCTGTAATACATTGACATTATCAAAAGAATAGGTATTCTGCTTTAAAATATTAAATTAATAATAGGCACATAATAATATGGTCATTAAAAAAAAAAAATTTAAATAATAACAAAATACAATTCAAAAATACTTAAATAATTTTGTTTTGTAATGACTTAAAGTTATTTTTAAAAAAATGTATTCAAAAACTTTTTACTTTTTTAAAATAATGATGAGTCTTTAATGTTAAAAATAAACCTTTATGCACTATATTATAAGCATATATTTTCCAAACACAACTACACAGCTGGTGATTTTCGTTTCTCGTACGTGTGTACTCAAAAAACACGAAAACAAAATAATGATATCGTTGATATTCGTCGTTTAATGATCTTCCACATAATATTATGCTCATAATATTATATCATTTTAACACTGACCACAATACTCCATGCATTAATTTAATTTCATTACCAACGCTATGTATATTGTGCGATTCAACAAAACATGCTCATCACTCCAATTTTTTTAAAACTAATAATGAATTTATTAAAATTATGATTTTTGGAATTTTTAATTTATACTTAAAGACCATATTTTAATTTTTTGAGATTTTTTGAATTACTTAAGGAGTTCCTGTGGCGATAAAAGTTTAAATGAGAACCCTGCCCTTATATAAACTATTTAGTAGGTCGTTTTATTTTTAAAATATTGATGTAGGTATAGGTGCCTAATTTAAAATTCGCACGAGTAATATTTTACACGCTTATCGGCATCGAGTAAATGAGTGTTGTAAAAACAAAAAACCAAGACAAATACAAAATTTGCGATAAATTGACAAGACTGTACACGTGTCTTTTTACTCATTTCTCCATAATAGTAGATAAGTGATAACCTACTCCTATATTATATCGAATAAAATAAATCTACTAAACTCTAAAAACCTATAACAGAGCACTAATGATAAGGTATTGCAAACCGATGTACGACTGGTGTCTTATGAATTATGACCCAAAATAAAAATGTATATTATATTTTAAGATGTTGCGCTAATCGTCATTCTTCTTCAACCAATGAGTTTCGTCAGAAATTGTAGCTTAAAAATTATTTGAAAACATTGCACGTGTTGCCATTATTTGGACGGTTAAAATAAAAAAATGTCAAATATACCATGGATTACTAACTTAATAGTTAATACATACTATGTACTATGTGATTTTTTTAGGGGCAGCAGAAATGCACTCTTCGCCCCCCCCCCCCCCAGATCCATCGTTGGCACTCGGCAGCTTAATGTTCATTACGTAATATATATTTTATAATAATATAGTACACCCGTGGATGTGGGGTTCACTGATAGACACGCATAAAACGGTTAAAAAACAAAATTAACGATAAAATAACAGAAAAAAAACCTGTAAAATTTTTTTCATACCGTTGAGCTACACAACGGACGGTAATAAAAAGGAGCTTAAGTTTTAATTGGTAAGCGAGACCGGCGGAACTTTTTAACGGTGGCCGTGGCGATGCGGAGCGGGTGCAAAAGAAAAAGAAAAAAAAATAATTGTATTCACCTATATGCACAAAACCCCGGGCGAGTCATAAACGTAATTTTTGCACAGCACAGTGTCCGCGGTTGGTGCGGGTGGGTTCGGGGTGACAACACACACGGTCGGGGGTCCGGGCCCCCGATTAACCGTACATATACCGTTTAAGCGGTTTCGTGCTGTTTGGTAATTACCGACGGCATCGCGGGGAACAACTGGAATATTTGCGGGCATGATAAGGTGGGCGGCGGGTGGAGAGTACGAAAAAGCAAAAATAGCTAAAGCGATTCAATGAGTAAGCAAATTCGAGTCTACCATAAACGCAAACATACACACAAAAACAAGTACGGATCAAAAAATATAATAAAACTAATCAATGCGCTTATGTGTGTGTGTGTGACCGAGTGTTATGTTTACATCGGCTTACTGGCTCTAATTACATTTGAATAAATTGCAAACCCATTGACTGCCCATACTCTTTTTGTATTATATAGCACGTACTTGTTCAGTATCGTTCGTGTTTATTTATTATTATTTCGTTTATCATTCTATAAATAATAATCCGGACCTGTTTCCGAAAAAAAACGCTATAAATATTGTACAATAATCGCGTATTGTGTTGTTCTAAACTGACGCTATATACCGTGCATATTTGATTGAAAAACAAAACGAATCATCTCCACGCCAGTGGTGTCCACAACGCACCTTGATTATTCATAGCGAATCCGAGTTCCAACTACATCGTAATCGATCGAAATCGATAGAGGTCCGTTAGACATTATTATAATATTATGTTTTATATTATTATAATAATATTGTTATTATTTCGTGCACGTCTCAAAGCCCACTCCGTTGTCCTTGCCAATAACGCCACCGTAATAACATCGTTTTTGTTTCAACGCCATTTAATAATATTTGGATTTCGGACGTTATCGACGCGATCGATCAAAAGTCGATGTGTCTGCTGCTTTCGGTTTTATTTTTGTTTTTTTTATGTAAGACGGCGTGTCGTATAGGCAAAATAACACCACCAACGTTAGGAATTCGATATTGTTATAATAATAAATATTATTATTATTTAGTTACTTGTAGTTACTTCTTGAAGTACTCACGTGAGTCACGAGTTTCAACAACTGATATTGAAAAAATAAAATACAATTGGATTTTAATAGAATATTATGCGTATCATAATACTTGGTACATAATTCGTAAATCGAAATGCGGCGATGTTAATTTATATTGTGCCAGTATAATAATACTCGTAATAACAATAATAAAATAATAATAACAATGATATTACAACTCGATCATTAAGGCCAGCGGTGGCCACCAGACCAAAGTATAATCAGTCGCTAAAAGGTCTTAAACAACGTAATGCGAAACGTGTGATAGAAGTTTTCTTGTATTAAAAACTAAATGCCAAAGTTTTACTCGTAGAAACGTCCTTAATTCCGAATAGAATTTAGTTTAATTTATCTCGAAAAAGCGTGCTTCAATGCTTACTCGTTTAATTACTACGCTAAACGCTTATTCGAACCATTGTAGCTTTACGATACCAGTCCTTAATTAGTTTGTTGAATTAAAAAAAAAAAATCACTATAAATTCATCCTCGGCATTGGACTTTATTAAAACGAAAATACATATTATTATTGTTATCGTATTAATTACGATTAATATAATATTGTAAGCAATTAACTTTTTACGGTAGTCGAGAGGAATTTAATAAAACTTCAATATTATGTTGTTTTTCTGGTATCGGTTAACACTGCCACATTACGTGCATTTCCTTATTGAATTGAATTACCTACGTGTTCTTTTATTTGTTAGTGTTCTCTATCATCCATGTCTTGTTATTCTTTCTTTTTATTCAGTAAATATTGAATACAATATTGTTCTTTCAACTGAAAAGTAGACATGCATTAAATATATATTATAATATAACTTATATTGTTCTTATAAATCATGTGCAAATGACAAAAATAAATAATACAATGATATTATGGTATTTATATAGGGTATAGTACTATAGTTATTATAAAAGCGTACATGTTTGTAACAAAATCTTGCCTGGCACAAAATAATGAACAACGATATTTTTGTGTACTTACCAAAAGCACTTGAGTGAAAATGCGATTGTTTTTTTTTATTTTCTCTTGTATATTTATAAACTGCTCACACTTAATGCTCTGTAAAAAAATAGTATAAATATAAATGTAAGATTATATTTTAATGACAAAAAAAAAATACATGATAAAAAATTTAAATTTAACGCGTTCGCGTAAAATATATTATATATACTATAGAGTACATTAGGCGCATAATATATTATTCCGATTAATAAAATTAGGGGTTGAATGAAAAATAAAACGAAACCTAATAATTTAGTGACTATATAAAAAATTCGTATTATTTCGTTTTTCCGTCTTCCGAATAGTTCCCTTTTGCAATGTAATGCATACACGGATCGACATTCTTATGCATAATATATATGACGTATTTTGAGCGAAGAGTATACTGATTACAATAATGGCTGTATGTGATTAATGTATACCGGTATATGATATTCAAGAAAATTATAACAATCCACTATATTATAATAGGCTACATCTGTCAATTTTAAAACTCAATAATACATTTCAATATTATTTCTTTATGTTAATATTATTGTAGATTATGATTTGTAATTTTAGATTATGAGCGGAGTGAGGGATCTAGTGGTTTTACAATGGTGTTTATTTTTTTTTTTTACCCTGTATACAAAATGTCTACCAGAAGAAGTGCTTCAATTTCAACATATCATATTTTATCTTTTAGCAAATTGGATCACAATGGTACTTTAAAGAGGTCATTTTTCGATTTTTTCAATAGTTATTTAATGCCGCGGGAAAAACCACCGACAAATTACAAAAAACCGCTAAAAAAGGGATTTTAATTTCTAACGCTTTGTTTATAACCATAGAAAAGAATAAAAATATATAGGCTATAATAAACTATAATAACAATATGATATGATATAATTGAATTCAAATTTAATACAATCCATTATACAGTGACCCACTTGTGACCTACTGTACAGCAGAGGGACATCCACTTACCCACTTTTTTTTTATTTTACTTATTGTATCATAAAGTAATTATTCGTGAAAATGGAATACAAATGGTTGTATTGTGGCCTATGGGTATTCAATCAACAATGATTATAAAAAGAAACATTTCATATTTCTTTGGAATAAATTATAAATAATATATTTAAATATAGAAATGTATCCGATCTTGATGTTTTTGATGAAAATGTTCCAGTTTAAAATATACTCATTGAGCTCAATAATTGGCAAATTTCATTATTTACAAATACTTAGGCATTAAAATGTTACACAAAATCAAAACAAGTAATGAACAATCAAAAATTAGATTGAAGCACAATAAGTAGATTGTATTTAAATGCTAAATAATATTAGTATTTTTATTTGTTATTATAATTTTTACTACTTATGATTATTTTAAAAACGGTTTTATTTTTATGCTATAAATATAAATTTAATTTTTAAATGGTTAATCATCACAATTAGTTATTTAAATTGTATAAACATATTAAATTCGGCCCATAGACTAAAAAAAATGTAGTCATATAAACAAATATAATGTGTGTGAATTACATTTAACTAGGTGCTTGCTATTATAATTAATAAATTAAGTACACTTAAGTACTAATAAGCAATAGCCTCACTCCAGACTAGTATGTAATAGCATCAAGTTATCAAATATAAAATATCAATCACCAGGTTAATACAACAGTAATATTGCACGTAACCACTTTGGTAATTATTATGCTGTTTGATCACACTTGAATATAATAATACGTATAAATTATTATTTATCTATGCATATACACCGTAATAAAATTGTGTCATTCCCGGAATATAATGGAAACAAAAACATTTAAATATCAAACTGTCTAGTTGTTGTTAGACATTACGTGGGACATACCTCAACGGTCGGTCACATAATTAAATCTAGGTGATCAAAATATCTAATTTACGATTGGCCAGTATGAGAAAAATTAAAGCAGAATTGAAATGTCAGTTATACAAATCATTTTTTAAGCGACACAAACTATAATAGTTGTTATTATCCATTCCTAAAACAACTGATATTATTATCCTTCATTGGAAGATCCGACAAAAAGATTCAACGATTATTAGGTAATAATTATATAACTATCCCTAAGTATAATATAATATTAGTTGGTATCACTGCCTGAAAAAATCATCATCATCGTTGTTTCGACAGTAACACTCATTATGGTCGGTATTGCGAGTACATTGTTATATATAGTTTTCCAGCTGTTACGATTCATCATTCTCGTTTGATGCGGGGAGTTGAATGTCTGCAGACAAAAATTTAGAACCAAATACGCTAGTGTTCAACTGCGGTTGCATTGTGTGTTGTGTAATATGCGTGTTTGTACGTGTACTTAGGTGAGGGTGTGCGTGCGTGCATGCCTTTGAATAGACGAGTTTCTCGACGATATATACACTGCTTGCAGTGACGCGCATATATACCTACGTAATTAACTAAAGTCTGTGTGTGCGTGTGTGTACTGCAGTGTTCAAATTCGGTTTAAGTATTTTAATTCAAAATCCTCCTCTTGAAGGAATCGGCGAATTTCCTCATTCAAAACGTGGACCAAACGAACGGGGAAATGTTTTTATAAAAGTGCATTATATTTATTTTCAATTCATTCTGCTGGTTTTCTTATGTTCGTAATATTCATATTATGGTATCGCATTTTGTAATAATAATATCATTTTAGTTTTATATAATTTTTGTACCATAACCGGAATAACCTAAATAGTAAATATTTACAACTCTCGATCAATCCAACCAGGTTTAATATTAAAAAAATAAAATTGTTTTGGTCCGATCTGGTCATATTTCAATAAATTCAATAAATTAAGATCGATCTGTTAATTGTTTTAAAAAAAAAAGGTCTAATCTGGTTTGCACAACAGTCAACATTTTTAACAACATAAATTAGTTTGGTTTGGTTCAAACTGTCAAATCACAATAACTAGGTCAGGTAAAGTTTTGGTCCAAGCTCTGATTAACTGGATCGGCTCAGTCCTAGGACTTGAGCTCAAAAATATTGACCATACAAAGCAACTAGTCTATGCGAGTGTACTGCAGTCTTCAAATACGGTATTTTAGTTTGAGATCCTCCTCTTGAAGGGATTGGCGAATGTCTTCATTAAAACCGACGAATGGGGTAGTGCTTTTATAAAAATATAATATGTTATATTTTAATTTCAATATTCACGAGTTATACGCACCGACCGAGATCAGTTTTTTTTGTATTAATCTAAAAACGACCACCAAGTTAAATTGATAAACATCATCGTATTGCTATTATTATTTTATCGACGAGTGACTTGTACTCCCGATACCACAGCCACGGTTAGCGTTTGGATGTCGTTTTTTTGTTTATTTTTTGTATTTTAATTTTTAGTTGAAACCCATATCTATCTTTATGTCCTACCGACTTCTTATCTAGTGCTGCATACCAATTATGAGAAAAAAACGATATTAATTTTTGTTGATCCCATTAGTAGAAGACTCCGTCGACCCCCTTCCTCCCTCCTCACTTATCACTCTTTTCACCATCATATTTTAGGCATGTGTCGAAGACATTTTAGGATCTCGCCTGTTATTTTTAACACAAATTACATTTGCTTACCATTAAGGACGAGAATAAGCAAGAAAAACAAAAGACCACGATTCGTCTACTGAGCCCGACCTAATATCATTATTATAATTATAGCGCTCGCTCGTGGACAGAATTTCGATTTTAATTGCTACCGAGCCAACCGGAATATTTATTACCATGTGTGGACGTGTGGATATAGCGGATGCATTTATAACACGGCCCACTTCCAAAAACGGCATTTTGTTTTGTGCGCTCGACCCGAAATTGCGAACCGTTCTACATACACACCACACCGCAGCCGGGCAGCTGCATATTATTATTACAATATATAGCGACGTCGAGTAGTATATGTCCGTCGAGACGTATTATAGTCGGGTATGTGCGAAGTGCGTGTGAGCATAGAACTAGGCGTAATCCGTGTTACATATTATACATATATTATTTAATTTGTATATACATGTGTGTAATATGTATTAACATATATATATATACATACATGTATATAAACAGTCGGTGAGTGTGTGTGTGCCGCAGACTTTTTGGTTTTCTCGGGGCGTCATCCTCCGCCAGCCATTTGCACCACCACAGCACGACTATACCTTTGACTCTCGTCTCGAAACCATATATTATATTCACGCGTCCAAGGGAGATGGCTACACTGTACCAGTAAATGTATGTGTGTGTGTGTGTGTGTGTGTGTGTGTGTGTGAAGCACAAACAGGAAATCGCAGAAATTCCTCATTTCAACGGAACCCACGGAACCGGGTCGGGGGCGAGGTGGCGACGAAAGGTCCAAATTAAACCGCATCCGAGAGAGAACTTTGTGTGGCCCAAACGAAAAACGTCAATTATAACAAAACACTATACACCGCCTTTTGAGTTTGGGTTTTTTTTTCGTTTTTAATACTTACGCAATTTGTTTGCCCGGAAAATACCGCCGCGGCGTTTTGTTATTATTTTTTTTTCCACCCCGTACAAGACGTGTTTGCAGTCGGTCACGAAGTTATTTTTTCTCTCGCGTGGCAGAGAACTCACGAATTTCCTATGGGACGTATGATCGCGGTGTGTGTGCTTCTATATATATATATAGTACCTTTTTTTTCTGGTTCGATAAATTAAACTCGTTTTCGTGTTGACATTTTTTTTCGTTTTCGCAGCTTTCCTTTCCAAACGAAACGGTCGTCGTCGCCCACTGCAGCAGCAGGTCGGGTATTTAAAAACATACATCACATTTCTCGCGTAGGTACCCACATCGCCCAGGTCCCAGGATAATATAGTGTTTTGTTTTCTTACTCGCCCATTATTACCACGATGTTTATAACAAGGTTAATAATGTGAACAATTTTAGTAAAATGACGTTCACACGCGACCAAACAACATTTATAATTATTGTTATATATACAATATACGCTATTGTTAATTCCGTGATCGTAATTGTACAGGATTAGGACCAATAACAGGCTTAACAACAGTTTTATTTTCGCGTTTGCATGCGATTCGTTTACCATAATTATTACACGACAGCGATCAGCCGAGTACATTTAAAGTTTTCTATCGTTGCAATGCTTTAAAATAATATTATAGATTGTATTATTACGACCAAAACGGTTTTTGTCTTCGTCGGGTTTAATCAAACTATGAAAAATAAACGTACACATAATAGTGTATATAAACACGTCCGTTAGTCTAAACGCTCGTTCGCATAAACGTAGATTATACACATTAAACCTCTATGGCGTCCAAACTCCAAATAAACGAGTACTTACGTGTAATATAATGTAGCAACTTTGTATGCACTTATTGTTTATGTGTGTGGAAATGTTTTTATATTTTGTTTGACGAGTATAATATAATAGCTTACAAATCAAAACCTTTTTATTATCGTTGAAAAAAAAACGTTTCGATAGTGTATATTATAATACATTAATACTTAGTCTTAAGTATCAGTCACCACTAATAACGTTTTGATTTTAATGAGAAGATAATTAATACCTGCATGTTATAAGACATCTTATCGAGACTCCCCTCGAGCCATATTATATTATGCAATAGACATTTTACAGTGCTATTAACCCACTTAATAACTTTTTTAATGTTTTGTTTGTTTTACGTAACAGTATTTATATAACTACTATCTATTTTTTTCGAGAACCACTACACTTATATTATAAATTTGACTATTTTTTTATTTTTAAGACCAATAATTAATTTCCATGAAGTATTCAAATTGTTATTAAAGTTTTAAAAATTAAAGTATTTAAAATTCCGTTAAAAATATTAGCACTTTGTAGTGTTTCCTTTGCACTTTTTTTTTTTTGTAAGTTTTGGTATATCTTATATTTAAAACACTTAAAGGATTATGGTTCTGGAGTATTTAAAAACCAACTTTCGTCTAACTATGACATTATAGCATGCGTCATTAATTTGTGAGTACATATATGGCTAAATTGTATACTAAAAATTATTTCCTGATTCAGAGTGCCTGAATGAGTATTAATCAATATTTAAAATCTAGAGGTACCTGATAA
The DNA here is from genome assembly GCF_019925205.1 of Metopolophium dirhodum. Lineage (NCBI taxonomy): Eukaryota > Metazoa > Arthropoda > Insecta > Hemiptera > Aphididae > Metopolophium > Metopolophium dirhodum. Next base: position 14,359,185 of record NC_083561.1, read on the forward strand.
GTTAATTTTAAAAAAATGCATGAATAATAGTCAGGCGTTGGCTTCCTATCAGACAGTTGATCTTATTATAGGCTGAAATACACCCAATATGTATTTTGAAATAATATTTTACAATAATAACTTTCAAATATTTACAAATAAAATATTTATCGTTCCTATACATATTATAGTATTATACATTAACATAATAATAGTATTTTTGATAACAACATTTTATCAGGCATGTAAACAAAGGTTGGGTGTTCTACCTACAGACATTTTTCACAAAATCATTTTGTTTATATTATTTTAGATTCTTTTTGTAACTTAAAAATATTATTCATGGGTACTTGAAATTTCTTAAGTACTTATATTATTATATACAAATATTGAAATATTATAATAGGTAATATGCAATTAATATTAATTCAACTTACCGGTTACCGTATTAATAGCATTAATATAAATGTAATAAATAAATGTAATCCTAGGCTGGCAAAGTGTCTCCGTTTAGAACTGTTTTTCGTATACAATGGTATTATATCATTGAATTCAAATCTAACACCATCCATTACAGTGACTCACTTGTAACCTACTGTTCAGAAGAGCTACACCCGCACTTATCTGCTTTTTTAATTTATATTTTACATTCTTATGATTACAATTTAAAAATACGTCCAAAATTGTTTTCAAAATATAAACTTAACTACATATTTTAGGTATATTTACATCGACTGACACCGTTCTTGGATTATTATAAGGTTGACACGAGCACGTGCGATGAACATCGTCCAATCAGTATGACTTAGTGACTCTCTCTGACATAACGGATAAAACAGTCATGTTACATATCTAGAATTTTTTTAAGATAGGTTTTGCAGTATATAATGAAGATATTTATTATGTCAGAAACATATTATTATATATTTTAGTATCTACTATAAAACCAAATTAACTCAATAATAATATATTAAGCGCATATAGTTAATAGTGTTATTTATAATGGTAACCTATCTATATATAATACATTATGTATTTGACATTATTTTGATGATCGAGCAATGGTATTAGAAATAATTTAGTACCTATCAGTGCTCATAATATTACGATTGTAATGTGTTTAATACATTACAACAATAATGATATTATTTTATTTTCCGATACCATAATATATAATATTATACATTTTATATTTAATTTAACAAATAAGAAATGATATCCGTGTTTCATAGAAAAACAAATTATGGTACAGTACACTGTAATATCATATTTGCATAATAACCCCTCTTGCCCCCCACACAAAAAAAAATGTATAAATAAATTGTATACGCCACTGCGGCAGGGCGTGTTAAAGTCGCAAGTCCACCGATCATGAGTATAGTATTATACCATAATTTATTTATACTGGTAATATTATCACGGTTACCGAAGTAGAAGCATGACGAGTGCCGTGAATGCAGCCAGCGACGAATTGACCAAAATCTTCGTGCTCGACGAATCGGCCACGTGTTTCCGTTCGAGTTCAGCCCCAGGCCCCATTTGGGCTGCGTAGCTTATCGCGTGTGGTATGTAGTTCTGTTCGTAGTTGCCGACGAACAGGTGGGCCCACGGGCCTGAAGCGAATACCGCCACGTCGTCGCCGCCGTGCGTCTCCCACGTCAAGTTTACCATCGACGGGAACTGGTATTGGGGTTCATCTGCGCGGAAACAATTTTAAAAACAAATTCAAAATATTTTTCTTTAAGTTACAATTAATAAGTTCGAACAATTATACGGAAATTCGTAATCACACGGTTGTCCTAAAATATAATATAATTTTCTCGCGCAGAACAGGAATTTGGTATTAACAGCTATTTTGTCTCATTACACCGAGTGAATTTTACTTTACACAATAAATCATGGGATCATGACTTTTAAGTTTGAAAATATTTCACGTTTACATATTATTAGAATATTATGGGCACGCGTATTATTCCGATGACGCATTACGGATTTCAAAGCTTTCGAATAAGGATCCCTGCTTAAGCAATGTTGTCCTCCTGAAATCACCTCTTACGAAAATCGAAATGCTAATTTCGGGGCCTCTGCGCAAATGCGTTTGTAGCGGGCATCTAATTCCAACGGTGCCAAAACACCACGGGGATTACGCACGTACAAAATACGATTAGAATTGATAAACTTGCATCAACCGGAAATGTAACGGGGAAAAAACACTCAAATATATATTGTTCGTATTATTTGGTAAACAATAATAATATATTATAACTCGGTAAGGCGGTGGCCGGAACAACAAATGTATAATACACAATATGTAAGTACGTGTCTATATATTGTGCACGTGCACGCTGGCTTAACGAGACGTTATTCGTAGAAAAACAGCGGATCTAGGACAAAATGCCACAGCACAATGACTACAGGTAGGATATGAGAGACAAAGGATTGGCCTAACCGTGACAATTATTATTGTACTATAGGAAACAAAAGCCTCCGGTGATAATAATTATTATTAAGTACAAACGAATTATTATCATATTACACACACTTGTGTTGCAGTAGTAGCAGGGCAATAATATTATTTTATCTACTATAATGATAAGTGTGTGCGTGTGTGTGTGTTTGTGTGTGTGTGTGTGTGTAATAATAATAATAATTTGTTTGTGTGGGAACCTATACTTAATAATATATGCAACTAATATTGGCTTTGAATACTCTTCAACATCGTTAGTGCAGTACAAAGCTGTATAATACAAACAATATGGGCTTTTATTTTAATAAGGGCTGCAGTAAAGGGTAGTAGGTACAATGAGAACTCTAAATACCGGACATTTTTGGTTGCGAAAATTTTGTCTGTTATTTAATAGGTCTGAATTGTAGAAAGTTAGTAGTTTTTTCATAAAATATGAATACAGCGAATAAGGGCCCCAGTAGGGAAATGTTCGCACTGGTCTCGTATATATAAGTTGCGCCACTACTAGTAGTGGTAATCTAACCCTAGAGAAGAATATGAATAAGCCAAAAAAAAAATTAAGTACCCAAATCCATCACCCTTTTTCACGATAATACGTACCCGTTTTGTCGTCGCTCAAATTGTACCGTGCTTTGTAAGACGGACCGTTGGCGTAGCTGAGCGTCGAGTATGGCATATTGTCGGTGTAGGCGATCTTTGGGTGTCCCAGAATGTCGCTACCGCGGTGTGGGTAACCATTGATGGTCATGGTGTGCGAGTGGTCGGACGTAACCACGATCAAAGTGTCTTCCCGGGACGTCAACTCGGCAGCCCGTCCCACTGCCTTCGACAACATTACAGCCTCATCGAGAGCCAGCTGCGCCATGTTACTGTGGTGCGCCCAGTCTATGAGTCCGCCCTCGACGAACAGATAGTAACCGGCGTCACCTTTGGACAGCACCTCGATGGCTGCCTCCGTCATTTCTACCAACGTGGGTTCCTGGGACTTGTTGGCTAATATGTTGTAGGACATGTGACTGGATGCAAACAGACCTGCGTACACGTGAAATTTATGCGTAGAATAATAGGTAACCATATTTAAAAATATTAAAAATAAATCTAAATTAATTTTAATGAGACTATTATAACATTAATATACAAGATGATTACAGGCAACAATTACCATGCAAGCTCACTCCCATGTTTTCCTGTAATAATGCATTTATTTAAATTATGATTCTTTAATTTTTAAGTATTGTTTAATTATTTATAGTTTTTACTGGACTATATAATAAAATACTATTATTTTTTATACCATTTAAGTATTGTCCTGAGTCAAAACAAACTTATATTCTTCATATGAGACGAACCGTATATTTTCGCAAAATTGTCAAGCAGATGACTTTTTTCTTTTTTGTTTAATTATTGATGTACCTAAATTGAAATTAAAAATAGGTAGTAGTGATGAAAGGTTTAGAAAATGTTGGGCTATGATGGTTTATGGTATTTGTATTTATTTGTTAATATAAATCTATTAACATTTTATAGTTTGTAAATCCTGTCCGAATGTAAAATATTTATATGTATCAGATATTAGATCCATTACACTATTATTCTTAGTAAATATATTTTAATAACTATGGTCATAATCGACTCATCTAATTTTGATTCATAATACATAAACATTTTCAAAAAAAATTATGTGTTTAACAATTAATAGGGGGAAAAGGTGGTTTTTGTTTGATAAATAGAAGTTGGACACTCTTGGTATAAGAAATGTAAGTATTTCAAAATATGTTCCTAAAATAAGTATACTTAAAAATCATGAAAATCAAAATTTGAATAAATAAGAAAAATGGGGGGTTGAACAAAATTGGTAAGTCACTCTGTATAACGTATATGCAATTTGTGTTTTGGCAAAATCTAGTTCATCTACCGTATTTCTAAAATAAATATAAATTACTAAAAGCAATATAAATTTATAACAGAATACCCTTAGAAATATTTGCTGACCGACTATTTCCACTCGGAATTATTTTTCGTATCCAATGGTTTATCATCGAATTCAAATTTAACATATCCACTACAGTGATTAAGTACCTACTCAATGACCAGGACAGTTGACATATATAATACAGCAGAACGATTTCCCTGGTTTTTATCATTGGTATTCTATACTCGCATAAGTCAAGCATAAGCTTATATGTAATTATTTATAAATGCAATTATAAAAAAAAACCCAATACTCAATAGGTAAATTCCTCGTTTTCTCAGGAATCACATAATTAAAATAAATCAACTGTGAAATTCAAAAAATAAAACGTTTTACAACAATAACATTATAATGGTTTTTACTCTCTAGATTATTAATTATTGATTATTTTCTTTGTAATAGACATTTTTAAAAATAAATAAATATTATGAATAAAATAAATTAAATCGTGCTCCGTGCAAAAACATTTGCATTTTATTTTATCGATGGTTGTTATACGCATCACGGATAATTGTTTTATTATTTTGCTTTGTGTGCAACGTATCGTGACACAAGGCAATTATAAAATAAATAAGCTCATGACTTTTAAAGATCAAATTAACATATAGTGTCTTCAAAATTTCCGAGAAAATAAAATTATATAAGTATATTTAAATTATATTATATATTTCTATTACACACGCTATACCCATTAATTGTACTAGTTCGCATTGACGTCTGACGTGAATACACGTGATCGTTCTGGTTTAAAATCGAATTCATTAGGTCGAACAAACGGATTTCGCGCTGAACACTCTCCCCCGCACTGGCTTATGACCGTAAATAACAAAAAATTCTAAAGTCTATGCACCAAAGATGCGTCGGCGGAACTCTCGTTTCCGATTTGGACCACCGCCACGGTAGTAGGTATTGTAACCTCCCTTTTCGCTACCTCGTCGTACCTACTATAATACATATTATTATGCGACCAACGAAATTCGACGCCGCCGGAACCACCCGAACCCAGTTAACCCGACCCGCGAGCTTATTCGCGAACGACGTTAAATATTATCATCGCACAATACAATAATAATTGTTATACGTTTTTTGTCCTCGTCGTACACACTTGCTCTCGAAAGCCACTACTTTATATATTATTATTATAGTGTTGGTGGTACCCCACGCCCCGTCTACTGCACCCACACGGTTTTACGATCCACTCCGGCTCGACGGCCGCTGTTATTGGGGACCCGCGTCCGCTATTGTTAATAATACACCGTTATTATAATATATTATACCTATTTTAATTCCGTCACATCAAATCGACCGTAAACAAACAAAAATAATAAACGTCATGATAATATTATTATTATATTTCAGTCGTTATTATTATTATTATTATGCATGTCCGGAGTAGTGGCGGTGGTGGCGAGCAACGGTCGCCCGAAACGGTAAAATAATAAACACGTCCCTAGCAGGTCTGTATAAAAGCCATCATATCACCCCCGTGTACCTATATAGCAGTTTTACGTGTAATAAACCGCTTCGTCGTCGGTCCTCTACGTGTAAATACGTATATTACATGAACATATATATATATAAATTCACGAGTGTAATGTGTGTACGCACGTACTTGAGGGTTGATTCGTCCAAACGAGTAGGCACGTCCGGTCAGAGTGGTGGCCGAATCGGCGACGACCGGAAGTGTGTACACCTGTTGTTAATGACAATTATTACAAAGCCACTAGAGCAATGGTACCCACTACGCGGCTCATTTACAAATGTTATGCGGCTGGCATTAAAAATAAATTGTGTGAAAAAAAAATAATATATTATATTATATTTATATGCAATATATCTTTCGCCAGAAATAAAGAGGTTCCATCCACCAACGTAAAAATTATGTCGAGTCAAAAAAATCAAATTGTTCTCATTATATGTTACGAAGATACATTTTTATGGTTTGTGCAAGTTGTTAGTAAAATTAAATGATTTTTAATTGAATAATTAAATTTGATTATTATATCATTAACATCTTTGACAACAACAAAAAAGGTATGCAGCCCACAAGTAAATATTTACATACTAGAGGTTGTAGATGAAACGTGCGCGAAGCAAAACGGCAACATTTCTAGAAAGCGAGGAGACGACCCGTGAAAATAACCACATTTAAACTCCATTCACTTCATTTAGCCCCCGACCTCCATAAATTTCAACTTAAAATTACACCGTACAATGATGACATTTTGTCACCGCCACGCCGTAAACACGTGTACTCACATTGAATGCGTTCTCGCAAATACGAAATCCAACCAGAGCCCAGACTAGGCCTAGGGCACATCAATTATCTCCCCTGCCCTTGTAAACGAAAAATCAAAATGTATCTAGTAATGACATGTATTAAATTGTTCGTAAGTAAACCCAATACGTACGTAAACCCAAAATCGAATTGATGAAAAACAGGTGTGTCGTGAATTTGACCGTTTTTTCAGTGGTTTAACAAATAAGTACATCGTGGTAAAACCAAAACATTTGCCACAACACTCAAAATTGAAATGTTGCTTTTATATTTCACAAAAATACAACTCATTGTATATTCGTCGTATTTAAAAGGCCCATTAATTGTTATTTCTCATATTAAACTACTATCGTTATGCGAGTTTTAAAGTTTGGATAAGTAAGCGGAGACACGTATTAACAAGTCGTAAGTTACACCCTGACAATTTATAACGAAGTCGAAAATCGTAAAATAAAAAATATAATAACGCATAAAACACGGAATCTTGTAGAATAATATATTGTACATAATTTATACCAAATGATCGACCATTAAAAGTCACGAGTTTGAGACACACAGTAGTAAATTGTTTTCATATTCTTCATCATATCTTTATATTATTACAGTGTATACTGTATACTGTATAGTAACTATCTGTACTAAATCACAAACGATAATAATAAATCATTCCAAAAAACGTACTTAAAATATTATGTTTATAAAACGTAACGTAATCGGGTAATCCCCTTGGATTATAATATTACAATACCTATTTAAAAACTAATCTGAACTTTTGATTTTCTAATATTTATGAACTGTATTCATCTAGTGATTGGGGGAGGGTGCAAGGGTTTGGTTATGGGGAATAACACTCTCGCCCCAATTAGACACTATTTCAATGAATCTCTCATTTTTATTAGGTAATTTACAAAATGGTGGAATACAATATATTATACAAATACTCTGTAACAGTACCTCCTAAAAATACATTACACATTTATAGTTGATCTCATTTTAAAGCATCCAGAACTTAATTTGTATTTATTTGCATACCCGCATTTAGGTAAATGGAGGTCCCCAATGTCAAAATTGTTATTTGCAATACTAAAATTGTCATCAATTTTTAAATCGAGATGAAAATATGTATTGGAATTATGTTGTAAAATTTAAATAGTACTGTTTTAAATAGCCATATTCTTTATATATTTCAAACTAAAATAGTGTATTAGACACTGGTTGACTTTATGATTTATATGCTTGGAATTTCATGTTTAGTGGTATAATATATTATACTATAATACTATAATATAAACACCCGTATAGATTACCTACGATATTTAAATAAATGGTGCTAGGAAATGTTGAAAACCATACAAATGAATGTAGAAATCGGCAACAAAATAAATATAATTACTGTTAGATTATCCACTTTTTAGGTTTTACTATTGAGTATTTTTTTGTTTTTATTTATACACCTATCCTAGGTAATGCGTACTACTGTATTAGTATAGCAAAAAAGTGAGAATATAATCAATTTTTTCGATTTTAAGTTTAAATATTCGTATTTTTTTATATCGATGAGAAAATACTTTTGTAGATCAGGTATTTCATTATTTTATGGAGCTTGGGATCCATGCCACCTCACCTAAGCCCTGCCTGTTTATACGACTCACATAAATGCATATTAAGTGTCTTGCTCACCCCTATTTTTATTTTTAGATCTACTACTATAAACATTGTATTTAGTTATTTATCGTGACGTCCAAAACATAATAATTGTCGTCTTATATTATATAGATTATGAAATTTAATTTAAAAAATATTATATACCTAATAAAGATTACAAAGAAATGTATTTTTTTTTTTTTTTGCTTAGTATTCACTAATATTTAAATATTATTATTTTGTACATTACATTAATACGATGATATCATATTATTATGATAATAACATAATCATCATTAATTTAACTAACTTAAATGTTTGTTCGCGTTAAATCATCGTCAAAAAAGTTCACCGGCATAACCATTTTTCATAACCAAAAAAGTATTTATTAATATTTACGCAGAAACAATAATAATAAAAATGTAGGTACTGCTTATTGTTAAAATTACGCAAGGAATTTCAATGTTTGGTATTATGATTATTAAGTACCTAATAATATTCAGGATTCAAAAATGTAATTAAACGTAAAACTTTTTATTAATATTATAAACCAATTGATATAACAGGCAAACTTGAACTTATATTGTTTTTAATTAGTATATAGTATTATATCCATGTTCTATAAGCATTCATATATATTTATCGACCACTTAAAGTTATTTATAATATTCTATAGATTCATCCGAGGCAACCAATCGAAAAACCAAATCTTTGGATTTTATTTAAATAACACTTTTATAAAACATTGAAAATACATTTTAATTATTATGTTCAAATTTTTATCATTATATATTTTTTATTACGTTCTGCAAAATTCAAATTAAATTTGAATTCCACGTAGAATTAAATTATAATTGTATGTACATTGTATAGTATATGTATTTGATTTTATAACCTTGATTACATTAACGTCATGACACATCGGAATTTTGTGTGTTTTGGAAACCACATTAAAGTAAATGATATTCGTTTCTTAACGTTCAGTGTAACGACGTTGAACTTAAAAACATGTTTACGCATTTACCCTGTATGCTGGCCATCTCGATAGTAGAAAAATGTATTTTTTCCACAAAATGAACTTCAGAAATTGTTGTAAATGTTTGAGTGAGAATTCGTTTAATAACTTTTTTCAAACAGCTTAAATATACATTTTAAATTGCTTAAAGATGTATTTATATTTAAAACACTGAAACTAAGATGTTAAAGAAACCACACTCTTACTTCTTTAAGTATAAGTTCTCAAATTTATTTTGGTTAAAAAAAATATCATTTCTAAGTCCATTGAAGCCAAAGTAATACAGGTATAAGTATAAGCAACAATAAAGAACAATTTAATAAAAACGAGAAAAAGTGTTTTAAAAATGTGTTCATACACTTAAAAGTTGTTCTTCATTTCGTTTTGGGTTTCCCATAAAACTACCGTGAAAGTTGTATAAATGCAATAATTGTTACCTCGCTCAATAAATCATTAATCGTCCTAATCTTTTGAAATGAAACAATTTTTTTTTTCACACCACAATAATATTAAATTATATTATATTGGTGGTATTATATTATTATAATTTATAATTTAGTGAAACATATCATTAAACTTATTAATACGCTATTATTGCACCTTCTTTAATGTTATACATTTGATTATATGAGCGCGTCTTATATTAAGAAATATTAAACAAACTTAAGTGACAGTATAATTATATAATATTTACCGAAAAGATAATCCGTTTCGCTGGTATTCACAGACTTTAATTGGGATCGGTCGGTAACATAAGCACTACTTGCCCCAGAAGTACGATTTATCTCAAGCCATTCTTTAATCAAATCTCTGCCGTCACGTCTTTGTCCTTTTTGGTTTTGTTGATCTTTGTCGGTATTGGGAAAAAATTTTGCCCTTCCACCCCCCATTATTACCTGCAAAAAACACGACATAATACATTGGTTTACTCGTTTCTACAATTATTAATAAGTACATTGTAACTACTACACTTAATATGTAGGTACACGATGTTTTCAAGTGAAATCTACATAGGATTAAATAGTATACATTGTTTACGCATCGAGTACGATTGTATTAAATTTTTATCAATGAAAATAAAAGATTATTGCTCATTAAAACCATTATAAGCACTTGTGCATATTAATATCTTTTTATAATCTTTGAATTGTACGAATCCGGCAAAAGTGTTTGATAATATATTTCTCACAATTTTCGAGTGTTTGATGATGTTAGGTATAAATTTCAAATACGTATTCGGTATAATAATTTGATTATTTTTTAAACATTTCGAGGGAACATAAATTAGTAAGTTTATTAATATTGTGGCAAACCGTGCGGTAAACTGTGAATGAAATCGCGCTCAGACTCGTAACCTAGCCGATCCAGGAACCGCTGAGATAAAAAAAAAGCCACTCACGTTTAGGTTTCGGCCCGTTTCCCTCTCAATCAGCTGACGGGCGATGTCCGGCGATTGTGTCGTGCACGATTTGTCGGCTAATTCATCAACCAACACGTCGTTGTCGCATTCCCAGTCACGTTGCGCCACGTTGGCGTAAGCGCCGGCTGGTGTGGCGTGAGTGACCCTCATGTTGGACACCACACCCGTCCTCTTGCCCGCCTGTTGAGCCCACCGCATGCTGGACACCGCTTGGTTCGCGGGTTCGTTGCTGGCCAAGCAGTCCCTGTTAGACACTGCGCCGGACACGCCGATGGTCTCGATGTTACCTTTTACGCCTGTCAGATACGCCGTGGCAGAGCAAGCCGAGTCGGCCACCTGGCTGTCTACGCAGTAGGTCTGCAACAGACGAATGGGGGAAAAAAATTAATTAGGTAACAATGTCAATTGAGAATTCTCCAAGGTTATTGGGAAGTACCATCTAGACTACTGTTCATATGGTTTCGGTTGTAAATAATCGAAATTAAAATTTATCGAAACAAATAAGTAGGAAGAATTCAAATTTAAACGCAACTGTATGTCTGAAAATCAATAATCAAAATGAAATGTTTACATTTATTTTGGAATTGAAACCATAATGTATACATTTCAAATTTGTCAGTATTTCTGTGTTTACGTTGAAATCTTATACATTTTTTCTCGTCATTAGTTTCGTACCTGACGAGATACGACCAAATGGCAAAAAAAAGTACATTATGATTTGTTTAGACCGAAAAGTCCTTCACCTCAAAATATCTGTTTCCATTATCAAAAATAATTAAACAAGGGTGTGACTTAACGCCTAACAACAATAATTATTGTAGACTCACTTTCGACAGACCGGTAAACGGGAACTTCTCAAACGACAACATTTCCTTTTCGCTTCCTGTATTATTTTGCTTCTGTCCCATGTAAATTCTGGCTGAGGCCAAAGTGGCTATTGACATTCCATCGCCGATGAAGAAAATCACGTTCTTGGCCACGCCGTACTGCCGTTCTGAATTCAATTTCTTCCGCAGAAGATTATTTCCGGCATTGTACCAAAACTGCTTGTCTAATAATATAATATATTATATTACATTTATTAATATTATAAATACAATAAGACCATGCTGGTTATTGCATACCATACAAATGACATGAATGATTTGCGAGACAAACGTATTCGAGTAGAAAAATATCGATTAGTGAGCATACTAATTGTCATGACCTGTAACCCCCTTGTACTCGAATGTCAAGACATATTATATTATTATAATACAAATAAACGAGTCTTTGAACATTTTCAAGTGATAATATTGCAAACGGATTTAAAATTCAAAATAAATTGTTTTAAAAAAATATATAATAGTCTAATTTCAGTGTAAATTAAAACTTTAACTTTTTTGCATTTGAAATAAACACAAAAAAAGATGGGAACATTTTGCTTTTTACGATTTAGTCAAAATAATCATATTATAAGTATACGGGAAGCATACATTGTTAACCTAAACTTATATACTAATAGGATTTAATAAATTGGCGTTCCAATGCTTGTTATAAAATAATAATATTCCCACACACGGGCCCTAGCTTTTTCGGGGTTCTTGGGAATTATATTTTTAAGAGTTTAAGCCCTCCCCTCCCTCAAAGACCATGATCCTCCCCACTGATCATCGCACATGACTACATGGCTGTAGGTACATTATAGTTATAAAACCATTTATAAACAGCGTATAATTCGACTCGAGTTTGAATTTATCTACCCTTTTCGCGTCCTCCCCTAAAAACAAGATATAATACATGCGTCTAAATCTTAAAATCGATGAAAGGCATTTGCAATAATGTTCTGTTATTTTACTTACTGTTTTCGTCAGGACTTATATTTTCGTTGCTCGCCCGTCTTCTAGCAGCGATATTTTCCGCATTGTTGTCGGTGTGCCCTGCAATCGACAAACACTGATTATAATACCATGCGAAGCGTATGCACAACAAATTCCATTTTTAAAAGCGAATAAAAAGTTGAGTGGTTTTATTACAATTTTTTGTTTTCAAAGTGCAATGGCTCATATAAAGAAAAGGACTGTGAGGAGGTATGCACTATAGTCTCATTTCACTGCACAAATGATGTATAATAATAATAAATTCCAACTACCTAGTTAAAATGTTAATTTTTTAAAAACATTTTATTTAGTTAATTATTTTTTTCTTATTAAATTTGTATTCAACCAGTTTAATTGGCTATTTAAATAACTATTTTTTTTTCAGTTGATTCAAAAATAATCCATCAAGTCAACATAAAAAATTATTTGACATTTTTGTTTTCATGGTTCTATGCATTTATTACCTACTGTATAGTGTATACATTGAATATTAAATTGTTGGGCAGAGCGTAGCATAGCCCTACTATCCCCTAGTTCGATGCAATTTATTATTGCTAACTCCCCGAAACTATTAAGCCAATGTTCATGAAAGTTAAAATATAAATTCAATAATACCTGAAGGGTGCATAGATTTTTTGCCATTTCTAGGTGCTATATTATTAATTAATTGTGATTAATTGTAACTCATTATTTGTATTACGATAACATTAATGATAACACGACTATTGGGACGTTTCGTAACGTTCTGCACATTATAAAAACATCAATAATACGGCAAATATGAATTTTTGTTATTTTGTACATCGAGACGCGTCAAATATTATTAAGATTTATGATTTTTTTTGAGGCTATTGACTATACATCGAAATAAATGAAGATGGTTATGATCAAATTTCAATAAAATAATATATTATAATTTATGAAATTATAGAAGGAACATAATAACTGTGTATGGGTTCCACGTACTGATTAAAACAGTTGACTAAGGTGCCTAACTTTTTACTATCGTTGATATTTTTTTTCATATTAACTTTAAACTTAGGGAGTTGAATTACGTATTTTGTGTTTATTTCATATTATAACTTCTAACTCTTAACGATTTTTTGTTCACTTAACAAATTGTTTATTATTTTCCGTAACTTGAAGCCCACCTTTGAAGATAATAATATTATACGAACACATTACAACCATGACCGCGTATGTTATTTCTGCAGTAATATTTACCATCAGACATAATACGTACTTATTTCGATACCGTCCGTGGTAGCTCCCAAAAGCAACGCCGTCGCGATCGACAGCGCAAAGGCGCACGGAACTCCGTATGGTCGCATCTCACAAGTTTGACACAGAAACACGGTTATGCGTATGACCAGAGTGTGGGCAAGTATTTTATACTCGAAATCAAATCGCGCTTAGAACTTATCAGAGCTTCATAAGTGCAAAACGTTGTGAAATAAAAATATTGTGCCGGGCACAAGTGGATCGTACCATGACATGATGTTATATTGTTATCTTTAACAAATAATATTTTTCCGTTAAATTCGGTACACACACTGATCGACTTTACCAATTTATCGTCGAACGCCATTACATAAGGCCTGTGTAATTATATAATCGTATCTATCTTTTTAATGTCTTTTAAGAGGACGTTTTTATTTGTTTTCCGTGAACTCCTGCAGTTTGCAATGCAAACACATAGGTAGGTATCATACGAGTAAATGCAAGTCGTAATTTTTTTCATAGATAGCCCACAAGATTGAAACTTACTACATTGTTTGTTTAATCTTAATAATGGCTTCGCGTATTAGTGCTAATTATGTGTACGTGCACTTGAACTTGAGTGTATTCGTTCGGACTTATGATCTTTCAGTTATAGGGCGTGTGTAATATGTATACGTACGGTTTGTTATCTCAAGTTTTACGTGTTATATTGATGATTATAACATAATACAGGCACACATATTATTTGTCGTCAGTGAATTATTTAGCACTTTGTTGAGGGGAAAGGGTACATAAATATATCCATAGCTCAATGACAAGAGCAGGGATGTCAAATCCATGGCACGAGTGCCCTAGGTGGCACGCGAAAAAATGTTGAGGGCACGTGAAAATTAAAATATTTTGATTAATTGTATATATTATTTTAGATTCTCAGCGGAGCGATGAATGTATTGGTTTTACAACGATGTGTGTTTTTTTTTTCTTGTGTGTCTGTACACGATTAGTAGTTGAAATAATGCTTCGATTTTTAACTTCAGTATCTTATTCGATGGGAAAGTGAATCTAGTTGGTACTTTTGGGAGGTCTTTTAAAATTCCTAATAGTTTTTTAAAAGTGCCCGGAAAAACATAATTAAAATTAAAGAAGAACTGGAATTTTTACGCAAATTGGTTTTTGACGAAATCGATTTAGGCTTTGGTGTAACTCTAAAACAAATGATCGTAAGTACATGATATTTTCACTGGATGTTTATATTAGACTTTTTTTATACATGAAAAATTTTCAAAATATTTATGGATACCTATACTCAGTTTCAAACTTTTTTAGGTTTTTTTTCTATGAATGTCAATATGACATTAATTTGTTGGGTAAAAAAGCTTGAAAATTTAATACAATGCTCCTACTATATTATTATAATGACATTTAAAAAATATTAAAATTCCTTAGCCACAGTTTTTTTTTATAAGCATTTAAAGTTCAAATCTTGACAAAATACGGAAAAAACACGAAAATTAACAAATTATTTTTAGTTAAGAATTCATAAACGTTAATGTGTTTCAGTAAATATTAGATTCTTTAAAACATAGATAACATACTGAACGCAATATTATATTATACATTATATAATATTTTACATGATTATAAATGGCACGCACGAAAACAAAAATTTAAAAATAAGGTAATTTATGGCACGTAGCGTCACTTCTGGACTAGAGGGTGCCCCCCCCCCCCCACCATACTAAAAAGTCGCCTCCATATTGATATAACTTAATAACTGCGCTTTCCTTTACCTACTAAACAATAACACATGTCATCATCACCCAAAATGCATAGCCTTTTGCCACACAAAAAAAATGACATGATGTCGCACAAATTTATTAAAATATAATATCCGTAACCTGCATAAATAAATGAATAGTCCATTAACTATCCCATAAATTCATTAAATCTCGTAGCCTGTGTAAATAAATTAATGGAATTTAATATAATTAAATAACGAGTTTTCAACTTTTAAACGTATTGATGTTAGTAAGCAACGTAAGTTTCACGTATTTCCTACTTCGTAGATGATTGAAGTTCATCTATTATACATGGTGTTCCATCGATTTCAACTTCAAACACTTGTACAAAATTAATGTGGCTATATGCTAAACTTTTTCTTTGAATTATAGTACCTAATAACAACTTATTTGGAACCTTTTACTTAATTTTCAAGCTCTTTAAAGAAGGATTAAAATTTAATTGAACAGTCACCAATTTCAATTGTTTATTAATAGCTTTAAAATAAACTAAATAATTTGAAATCCATACAATGTCTACGGCTTTTTTTTTAATTACAACAAAATGACGAAATTGATTCCGCCGAAATGCCGCCACTGTTTGTCGTAAAGAACTATGGCCACTAAGTAAAATTGTAATGTATCGCATATATTGATATTATAATATTTCTAATTTTCCTTTTAATTCTACCATAATTAGGTACCGCAATGCAAACCACTCAAAAATTGTATGTCATATATATTATAATAATACCACACAGAGTATTAATATTATTATTACACACTCACAGACTTTGAAGTTCTCTGGTATGTTTCTTCTCCACTTATATAAATTATTTTCGTATCGCACGAGTAATAAAACATGCTAGGTATTGATGTTTACACATGTTTCCTTAAAACTAAATCAGCCATCTTGAATTGTCTCCTTATATTTTGCCATCCGAAGTCATAATAATAAAAATAATATTTGAACTTTGATTTTAGATTCCTACTCTCAGAGTTTCAAAATCTATCTGTCAACTTTGAATTATCATTGATTATAATCAGAAACTTAACTCTGTCAGTTACCTAACTTAAATAAATTTAATTATTAAAATCAAGTTTGTCAGTCTCGCGTACACTGTTCACATATTGAACATTTGAACACGCGATTACTTTGAACTGATTATAGTTTTAAACTTTAATATCCACTTTTGATTTGGACAAACCCGATACTTACACTAAAATGCTGTACTTGTCTGACCCGTATTCCAAATTTATAACCAACGTAACACATTTGCCACGGCTTTTTTTAACGAGTACGTTCTACATTATGCATTGACGGTAATAGTTAAAATATTGGCATTTAGCGACGATATGAAACGTGTGCAGAATTATAGACCAACCAAGTTCAAAATATACGATATAATTATAACTATATATTATAGGAATCTTGGACTTTTTTCCCCGCCACATATTACTCACATAGTCACATAGGGTGTGTGGCTTAATACATACAGTAAACTATTTTATAAACAGATTTAAGATTTAAATACTTGTGGACAATTACACATTATTTAGTAATACATAATATTACAATATCGTGGTTTTGTTCTTTTCTTGCTAATTGTCATATTATTATCTAACTAATTACCGACATTCACATTTTGGATCTGCCAATTCAGTGCCTCGCAAGGTTATCATTTTCCCATCTAATATATATATATATAATCTCCCAATCTAGCGTCATCCAGCACTCTCAAATGTTTCTGTTCGCAGGCGATGGAAAGCCCATGAACATAATATGAACAAATCAGGACGAAGTTAATCTTCATTGTGTTGTGTTATCAATAACTTTGAGAAATGGTCCACCAACAACTGCCTAATACTAAACATTGATAAATGTAAATTTTATACCCATTAATCAACAAACTCAATTAATATTAAATACATACTCGATCTGTGGATTAAACCTTCGTCTAGTATCTGACTTTAAAGATATCGATGAAATGTTTGACACGAAATTAAATTTCACCAATTATACTGAAATTATCAACAATACAGTTATGCTCAACGTACGACTTATTAAAAGAACATATATCGTTCATACATTGATCTAGATGCTTTGAAAACACTTTATTGTAGTTCTCTTGTTTGCCTCAATCTAGAATATTCCCATTTTATTTGTATTTATAATACATCTGTGCAAGACGAAGCCATCTAATCAGTACAAAATAATTTGTTATTTCTCTATTTCATTTAAATGTAATGTTCTAGGGCCCATCCATGGGTTGTGCCATAAAGGTATCTACTTAATTTTCTTAATATTGTCTTCACTTAATGACAGGTGTTAATTTTTGCTTCCTCGGTTCTTACATAAGTAATAAATAGTAACCAATATTAATATATTATTTAGGTGTTATTGATTATCCTGAAATCCTTTCTCTTATCCGCTTCAAAATAAACTCCGTCAATTTACTTACAAGATATCCAAAACCTATTAACCAAAATATGCTTTCCAATAAAAACTACATTTTAAACTGTCCTGCAAATTTTTTAATAATTTTAGGTAATTAATTTTGATTTTGATTCTTTTTAGCAGTCTTTAAATACTTGTATAAATCAATTCAGTTTTATTTAGTATCTATTCTATTGTATTATCATTTATCTTAGTAGTGTATTACTATCGAGTATTATGTCAATCGTTATTGTGTAATAAATAGTAGGTACTAATATTTAAATAAATTAATGAGTAATATTTTTAATTAGATATTTTCGAACAGACATGTTAAATCTGACCTTGGTCTGACCTAGATCTTACGTAATATTTTATTTTGCCACGACTTCGTGCTTTCTTATTAAATATCAATTTGAGTACAGTATTACTAAATGTGGTATAACGATTTGTTTTAAAATCCTACACCCAACAACGCATATCATTATATTTGTGCAACTATGCGATCAATTCGCTGGATACTGTTAAGGTTGTCCCTTTATATATAATATTATAATAGTTGTATAATATCGATATCATTATCACGCGCACTGTTGTTGACTCCCGAGTAAAACCGCTTAAAAAAAAACATTATTTGAGTCGTGTTAAATACTTTAAATATTTTTAATCCGAAGTAATTTTGTAAACCACTTTGGTGCCCATAATGTTCAAGATTGTATATAATCATCGCGCATCGATCAGACATAATAAATTCAGAAATCCGAGATAATTGTAATATAATGTTAATAATATGTTGCGCATATGAAGTGTACAAGATACTATTTGTTGTTTTGATTTCCTCTCATAATCTTGAAAACTCGAGTGTGACGACGGCCGTGAAGTCACTTCACCTCCTCCCAACCAGCAGGCGTAGACGATGTTTGCGGTTTTCAAGATTCTCTACAACACCTTTCGATATAGGTACCATAACGATAGTAATAATTTCAGGACGGGTTAGCTTGATTACCAACTTAGCACATCTATAATACAATCGCCGGTGGTCTACAAAGGGGCAAATAAAGGTCAAATAGGACGCATTTCTATAAAACACGTGACGAAATGACAAACGCGTGCTCAGTAATAATAATACATTTAAAATAGTAATAATAATAATAATACGTTTAAAAATCGTCGTTGTCGTCGCGAAGACATTTTACGCATATACCATTATTGTTACACGAAAAATAAAACATCGTTCGAGACGTTCAACCCGAAGACAGAACGCGATCCGTAATCATATAGGTTTTTTTTTATTTTTTTTTAATAACGTTTAAATGTTTAACCCTAAGTCCCTATAAAACACCGGCGCCGTCGTTTTTACATAAATCATCGCGTGACAATGTCCCTCCGCCCCGTCCCCTCAAAGGTTCATCATAAATATTATACGTATTCATTATTTTATTCGCTATTCATGATGTACATGTACGGTCTCGAATTACCGAAAACCGTACTCGACACAAACAGATATAATAATATATTACGACTCGTCACGCTAGGCACGGGGGGCTCCTGGTTCGTCGTCGTAGTCGTCGTATAGTCGTCGTATAGTCGTCGTATAGTCGTCGTATAGTCGTCGTCGTTTATCAACGATAATTCAAATGCTCCGATATACGCTGCTGCTGCATAATATTATGAAAATAAAAAAAAATAACAATAATAATGTTTTTGTCTTTTTCGGCGGTGTGCCCACGAACTGTAAAACATAATACCTACGCAGTTTATAATAATAATAATGCGTGGCATTAGCATTTAGCAGTGTTTGGTCTATACCGTTATAATAATAATATTGTAATGATATTATTATTGTTATTATAACTATTATTGTCTGGCGATGCTTAGATCGAATTACTACAAATATTACGCATTCTTAAAAGAACATAATACAATACCATAAATTTTAACAAATCTTATCGAAAAACGTATTACCTACCTAACTAATACCCACATTATTATACTATTATAATACTATGTACTCCGCAAACGCAACAGTTTAATATTTAATATTTATTCTTGTAACGAACCTTTCGTTTTAGACAATATTTTGCTGCTTAAAATGTTATATAATATGCAATTTACTCACACTTCGGCTAATAAATAAGACATAATACATATTATTATATACTTACAAATAAATATTCAATGAAGGTACATAAAATGTTAAACTGTCTTATTGGACGATCCAGACGGTGTTATAATGTTATATTTCACGTGTATAGATACTTATAGAAAATGGTAATGAATGTGTTAGGTACTCAGAGATGTGAAAAAAAAGTTTTAAACAAAACTGAACACACGTGATGTGAATAAAATATATTTATCGGATCCCATACCCATTGTCTTACTAAGCGAATCGTCCACGTAAGCTAGTCGCGCAGGTATATTATTATTTACTATTTATTTATAATGTTGAAAAAATGAAATAAACTCTTTTTTGCGTTTGAATTTCGATTAAAATCTAAACTCGTCACGCAAATTTTGTGCATAAACGAATATAACCATTGTTAATTACACTTTCGAAAATATCAACGTCTAAAATGTTATGATTCACGAGCCAAATATAATTTTATTGTTTTCGTACCTACTAAAAATCACAAACGTGATCGAAGAACATTTTTTCACCGTGCAGATCAGACGGAATTCTATTAGCAACCCGAATAGGAAGTCGTGAGACTGAGTATTTAAGTGATATGCGAGGATATAGAGATATACTGTACATCTTATAACTAAGAGATAACATTTCACCATTTCGGTCTTTTACATTTACACGTATTTTTTAGTAATACAGTTATTACTTTTTTTACTCTTACAATCGTGTTTAAATTTTTTTTTATAATACGTGCCTAAATAAATTATTCAAATTTAAATTATGGAATATAAAATAGTCTTAAAACCACGATCTATACAATTTCTAAAACGTTTAAGCAAATACTGAAAATAACAAACGATCTATATTCGAACACCTACGCTGTTACATAAGTACCAAAAAAGTATTTATAATGTAGGTACTTAAAGTTATGAAAAATGTGATCTGTTAAATATTATGTACAATTCAAATATTATTAATTAATCATTAATCATAATAGTCTATAATCAATACATATAAAAATAAACTTTAAGAATTTTTCAATATTATTATGACAACCACAATTTAATGAATATTAGTGTAGTATCTCTCACCTGTAACAGTAATTTAAATTTATTCGCAAATAAATGATACAGTGAAAATTCCTTATAACGAACTTCCATTTAACAAACATTTTTCTTTAACGAAATAGTTTTCAGAACTAAACCAAATTAGAACCAAATTATTTAATTATATTTATCGAAATTCTCTATAATGCGATTTTTTTTTTTGTTACCATGAGACTTCGCGATATGGAAGTTTCACTGTATTAAATAATGTTCAAATGCTTTAACTATTATACCACATTTGTAAAATCTTATTAACATAAAATTGTGTTAAGTTATATTTTTTTATGTAAAATATGTAAATATAATACAAAATAATACATATTATAAATACGCAATGACTTACAAATAAAACTACGTTATAATGTTATATATATTGTAATATCCTTTTTGAAATCTTTTATGAGTTGTACTGCAAAATTCTCATGAGACTTATCAATGTGATAATAGTAAGAATTGATTGTCCGGTGAATTGCAATCGAACAACGTTACCGATATTGGAGCCATAAGTTGGAGGATCCGTAGAAATACCAACTGCCATAGCTATTCCTAGAGCAATTTGATTTTGCTCGTAGTTTCCGGTGAATAAATAGGACATAGGACCCCTCGCAAATACCATTACATCGTCGCCTCCATGTGGATTCTGGGACCGATCAACCAGACTTGGATATTGATAGTCAATTTTTTCTAGAAAAAACCACTCAAATTAGAATATTGCTCGTTGTCATAATAATAATATCTCCATTATAAATAATAATAAAAATAAATATAATTATTTCATTTTTAGCCCATAATTAATTATTATCATATAATTTTCAACACGAAATAATATAGTTTAAAGAAAAAGACACAATTCGTGATTAAAGTACATTAAATAAAACAATGTATAGGTTGTTGTATTGTTTGAATATATACTATTTACTTAAATCTTCTTCCGTCACGTTGACTCTGTGACACGTGTTATCATATGTGAAAGATTTTTTCGGACCGATGGCGTAGCTCAGTGTTGTGTACATCATGTTGTCCGTTGCCATTGATCCCGATAAACCGAGAATATTCGCATTTCGTTTAGGGTAACCAGCCATCGACATGGTGTGCGCGTGGTCCGAAGTCACCACAATTAATGTGTCGTCTTCACTAGTCATCGCCACAGCGTTCGCCACAGCTTTGGAAAACTCTAACGTCTCGTCAAGTGCGATTCTCGCCCACGTCTCATGATGGGCCTTATCGATGAGGCCACCTTCTACGAAAAGAACGTAACCATTAGGTTCTTTCTGAAGCAGCTGAATAGCGTTCCTGGTCATTTCCTGTAACGTGGGCTGCGTCTCGAAATTGGATTTTAACCTGTAATCCATGTGATCCCGATGAAAAAGACCTGAAAAATGCACGGAACAGGAGAACACAACAATAAACAGTAACATTCTGGTAAAATATAAAAATGTTAACAAATATTTTGGCATTACCCTTCAAGTAACATACAACACAAAAGCTATTTAATTATACCAGACCTAACCTGTCTGGATGCAACTTAACTATGACCTGCTTACATAAACCTATTAACACAGACTATTTTTATTCGTTTCTAACAACCAAAGCTGCAAGGATATAGTTAAAAACTTATAAACTAGTTAGTATGTTTGAATTAAGCTAAACATAAGAACGTATATGTATCATATTATATTATATGAATTCATATTATTTTGCATGTTTGACTGACAATAATGGCACATTATTATAGAGGTCACAATAATGATAACAACTCAACCAGATTTTTGTTTTGGCTGCAAGTTACCTGATGATTATTATGAAGTAATAGTTATCAAGATCAAAATAGTTTTACGCACACTATTTTACATATAAAAATAATAAATAAGTTATTCTTACCTAACACAAAATCAGTTTGAGTCATATCTGTTTTCGCTAATTCATCTCTAGTCGTCACGTACTTGGAGATTTTATCACTGAACCTAGTTCGCTTGTCGTTCTTCCAACTGATAACTAAGTCTTCGTCCGATCTTATTCCCGTGGAATTGACTCCCTGCATCATAAGTTTATCGCGACCACCGCCCATGATAACCTAAGAAAAAATAAAAATATATAACATATTTTCTGCTAGAAGTTTCAACAAATTATCATACCTTGAAATTTCTACCGGGCTCTTTTGTTATCAGCTGTTTACCTATATCTTCACACCGTGTGATGTTCGTTTTTCCATTGGAGACCTTTATCATATCTACGTCAGATTCCCAGTCTCGGTGCGCGGTTTGTGCATAACAACCAGCTGAGGATGCATCAGTAACCCGGGTGTTGGTCACGAAGCCAGTCGCCTTCCCAGCCCATTGCGCCCATTGCATTATAGAAGTCACACGGTGCTCTTCGGGTACCGATGATGGACAATCTCCAAAGTGAACTTTAGACGTCACACCGATCGTGCCTTTGTTTGCCTTGACGCCACACAAATATGCCGTGGCTGAACATGCTGAATCGGCAACTTGATTGTCAACACAATACGTCTATTCGAAACCGATTTGGTAAACGTAATATAAAGGATCTATGAGAACTATGTGTTTTCTAATAACAATTGTTTTGTTATAAAATTATTACCTTTGATATTCCGGTGAACGGAAACTGTTCGAAGCTCAGGTGTTCGCTTTCACCGGACGTATTTTGCAACTGACCTTTGAATATGCGAGCGGCCGTCAATGTTGTCAATGACATACCATCTCCCAAAAACAATATCACATTCTTCGCTTTGTTCGTCCGCAGTGGTTGTTTTGACTTTGCCTCCAACATTCGTTTTCCATTTTCAATCCAGAATTTAGGATCTAATAAAGAATTTAACTGTTACAATTTTATTACAGACAAAGTGAATTTAGAATGAATGAATGTGGTGAATTAATGTTCGTAAAATCTTAACCTCTAGTTTCAAATTGTATTGTGTTCACATTCAGTTTTGTTATCTTATAATCAAAACTATCACCCAACTGCTATTAAAATAATATGAAATTAATATTGATGACTTACATAACTAATCTCAAGTTAATAAACCTTTTGAAACTATAAGTATTTAAATGTTGGTAGCTACATAATAAAATATTCGAATGGGATATCAGAAATCAGAATATCATGTCAATTTTGCATGCCGTTTATTGCAGGTCACACAAAAATAGAAAAGAATGTATGCTAAATATCTAACAGTCATACTGTTACTTCTGTTATTCTTTTTAATCATGGATAATAATAATAATTGTTATATTATATTTTAGTCACAGCGGTGTGTTTATTACTATATTATATAACGATGTGGCCTCGAATACAATTACAAATCACAATATGAGGCACACCACGTGAAAATTCGAGAACATCGAAAAACAAGCACCTACTTACGTAATAAAAACGAAATAAACTTTGTAAATAATAGGATTATACGTAGGTATTTTTAGTACATTACATTATAATTCCTTGTACATACGAGCTTCAAGTGAAAATTAAAAGTCTTCAAATATAATATCATTATAGACAAAGTACATGAAGTAATGAATTTTTCTTTTTTTTTTTAATATAATAATACTATAAAAATTGTTGTCCTCTTGTTTCGAATATTGTTTTGAACTAGCATTACTCTTTAGTCTTTACAGTAATATATGTTACTGTGTACTAAATGTTAAAACAAATTCAAATGTATATTATGATTTTAATGAGCGAAAAAATAGCAACGTGTTCCTTATTCAAACTATAATTTTAATGTTTTGATTGACAACATCGTAAAAAAAATATTTTTGTAAAGTAAAGGACCTAAAAATATATTATATTTAAATTAATTAAATTATCCATTCAACAAAATTAACATTATACAATAATACAATATGCAGATAATGTTTAGTTTCTACATACTCTACTTGACATAAACATAAATTCTATTATGATTTATACTTAATGGTTAGAGTATAATATTATGTATACCTATCTTATAACATAGTAAACTTTTGGTTACCAAATAATATTAAATCGATTAGTAGATAACTAGGAGTGTACCTGACTCCTGAACGGTGGCGGCTGCAGACACCTGTAGCGCACAGACCAAAAAGCACACGATGAATGTCCACATAATTGATTGGTTGACGGATGTGTCACCAAACTTATTAGACTTAATAGTAGATTTCAACACTCAGTTCTGAAGACGTAAGCATGAAAGAAATAGTTAGAAGTAAAATCGTTTTCACCTCACTATTTCACTGCCTAGTTTACAAGCGAACTTAAATACTCTGAAGCATGGCATTAAGATATTCTTTGTTTTTGAACTATTTTATCATGACATACCTTTGAAAACATATAATCGTCATTAATTAAAATACGTACAGGGTTTGGCGTACAAGTACTACATTTTAGTTTAAATCATTATTGATTAACGTAATCTGTATAAAGCTAATAATCTTTTTATTAATTTTGTTTTAATCTTTGGTACAGCCACAACCGACGAGGTTAATATAACATTAATATATTATCGATACTTGAAAAAGCAATGGGTTGGGAAACGTAAATCCTAAACTGTATCGATAATCACGTTTTTAACGTCAAGAGTAAATAGGTGTGAGTGTTTAAGCCAGATAATCCGTCCACTGTCTCTATCAGAAGTAGTGAACTTTTTAATATTATGGATATTCTTATTCGTCGTATAATATTAATTTTATCACATCGCTCAAAAACTGAATGTCTGATTAATTACCATATTTATTTTATTTATATTTGGTTTTCATGTGCGATACTAGTTTGTATAGAAATATGTATAATTCTGAGTGGAGAGTGTATGTCAGACTTTATTTCTTATGATAGTGTTATAATATTTTATGTATATAATATAAGACAAGTATAACAATTTTGAAAATGTTAATGTGTATTAAAATTAAAAATAAACGTAATACATTTTATTTAAATGGATTTCATAATAAAAAAATTTCCAAATGATTATAAAAAAACATTTTTTATGTATTTAATTATCCATAGAGCAGGTAACAAATTTTGTGAAACCTAGTTTTAAAATTACTATTCCTACGGAATTCAAATTGAAAATATTATGAATTTTTAAGTACAAGATAATTTGCAAATGCTTGTGGTTTTGCCGATTTTTTTCGTAAAAATTAGAAATTCAAATAATTTTAAAAATAAGCATACGTATTTTTGATATTTTTAAATCGCTATAAGAATAACTTTTAACTTATAAAAACCTTGTATCTTGTACTATTGTATTATTACAATTTAAATCTATTTGACAGGGAAAAAATAAATTTTGTTATAAAAAATATTAATATTGATCTGCATATCAAAATATTGGGTATGACCTTATTGATAATAATTATGACAATTGCACCGACAAACGTTATCATAGAACATATTAATACCAACGTCCTAATTGTTATTGTTTACGAGGCATTTAATTGTACTAAATTGTTTTATTGTTAATGTTTTTTTCGTTAGGTACCTACCTATGTTAATTGTGTAGGTTTAACTTGCGCCGTTAACTCTTCGTGATGACGATAGGATTTTTATTTGAGAAATAAATAAATTACCAACGTATAAGGTATACAAATTACAAAGCGTCCTTGCATAGGATTATTATTATTCAACAACGTATTTACTCAAAACGTAATATCTGACGCGCTGAATTATGATAGAATAATGTGACCGACTAATTTTTTCCTCATAAAACACAGCTATGATTAATGTGACGGGGAAGAGTATAGTGTTGTGATGTGTGGGTACTATACTTTGATTTAACAATTTTATTTTATTTACAACCCTACATTAGAGTGTATTATACGTCTTATATTACACCGTTTTAAAACGACGCGAGTTCTTCAAGAAAAATATAATATTCAATTTAGATTTCGAGAGCTGTGTAACTGTCATCCGAAAAATTTTAGCTTGTTCGTTTATGGGTGGTTTAAAGACGTATTTGTGTGCGGGCTGAGCGCGCGACGCATACGAAATATTATAATAATAAGTATTCACACACGTTTACAACGCGATATGCAAATTACGCTGTCACGTACAGAGACCACTTACGTGCGAATATTTATTAGACCGCTATATCTATAAACTAATAATCAAAGTAAAGTTATCCAGACCGGGAGAAGACTTAGAATGGTGTAATCGAAGAACGGGTTTTTTTTTTATTCCCGTGGAGAAAACTCTAGTGGAAAACCCAATCTACGTATAGTTTAACGGGCGTTTGAGTTAGTAGGTGTACAAGGGATACACTTGTTAAAGTTGTCAGTTTCTACTTACTAGAACGTCTATGTCGTGAAAAAAAATGTAAAGAAAAGGTAAAAACGATTACACAGACTTGCACAGACTTTTTACGCTAAGTTTGCTGCACACGTCTTTAACGTTTATTAAATTACGAACAAATTCAAACGTCTCGATACCAGCCTAGATGAATTATTCAAATGTTAGCATTTGCATTGTGTAATAAATTGTTTAAGCCGACAAGGTGCAGCACACAATTTCTAAAAATTTCTGACAATTTACTGACACATTATATTTTATTGAATCATATACCTACACAATACAATAATTTTGTTTTTCATCAATAAATTTAGAACACGTCTCTAAAATTAATCAATAAAGATGCCTATATTAATTATTAAAACTAATAATTTTAATACGGATTGGGCTATTAAAATTCAAACCGATTATCAATTAAACATGTTTACAATTTACGAATGTACATTCATTAGGAGTTTTCGGAAATTCCAATGAACAAACCACTATAGGGCCATA
Source organism: Metopolophium dirhodum (assembly GCF_019925205.1). Taxonomy (NCBI): domain Eukaryota; kingdom Metazoa; phylum Arthropoda; class Insecta; order Hemiptera; family Aphididae; genus Metopolophium; species Metopolophium dirhodum. The sequence continues at coordinate 14,387,260 of NC_083561.1, forward strand.
AGGTATTCGGCTAGAAATTAACTATTCAACATTGATCGGTGGTCGGAAGTAGCTATTTCCGTTGAAGTCAATACCTGTTGCGTGAATTAAGTACTCCGGACGGTGGTTGTTTACGTTTATAAAATACAACTCAGTATTTCAACCAACAAGCGTTACTATATTTGATCACCTATTTATATGTACTTATAAAATATTGTTATATAATACGTAACAAACATTATTATTAAATTATTATACACTGTAAATTTGTCAATAGATATATCAAAATTAATGTATGTTTGTATGCGGCTTACAGACTTGTTAAATACTGAACCAATCAGAACCAAATTTCGCACACATATTTCTCGGAGACTTGGGGAGCATCATGGCTTCGTTTTTCAATTCCTACACGATTTTCATTGGGTGGCACAAACATTAAATTCGTTTAAGTTCACGAAAATCAAATATTTTTTTGTTGCCTTTGGTTACAGAAAATAAATTTGTTATTAAATATCAAGTGGCCACTAGAAATAAACAAACAATATAGAAACACACTTTTCTATAATCTATAAATAAAAAGGCTTATATGATATAATTTAAATATATATTAATTAATCTAAATAATATTTATGACTTACAAATAAAAAAATCAGTTATAATGATATCGTAATACTTTTTTTTTGGTGAGATTTATAAGCTAGCCTGTAAAATTCCAACGAGGGCCAACAATAATACTGCAAGAATAGTTTGTCCAGCAAAATTAAAAGGTGAAATGGCACCACTAGTAGAGTCAGCAGTTGGGAAATTCGTGGAAATGCCAGCAGCCATTGCCATACCAAGAGCAATTTGATTTTGCTCGTAGTTTCCGGTGAATAAATGTGACATAGGACCTCTCGCAAATACCATAACATCATCTCCTCCGTGAGTCTCGTCGGATAAATCGACCAGACTTGGATATAAAAAGTCGACTTTTTCTAGAAAAAAAACCAACCAAAATTAGAATATTGAACGAAATATGTCAGGAATCACGTTGTTATAATATTATATTCATTATAAATTACAATCATTGTGTTATTTTTGGTCCATTACTATTATGGTACGATTTTCAACGCAAAATAATAATAATATCAAAATAATTGATAGAATTCGTGATTAAAAAAGCGTCGTAGTTAAATAGTTTCGGTGTAATTACTTATATCTTCGTTAGTCACGTTGACTCTGTGACATGACGTGCTGTCATTCACGAAGGATCTTTTTGGACCGTTGGCGTAGCTCAGTGTTGTGTACGTCATGTTGTCCGTGGCCATTGACCCCGATAAACCGAGAATATTCGAATTTCGTTTAGGGTAACCAGCCATCGACAAGGTGTGCGCATGGTCTGAAGTCACTACGATCAATGTGTCGTCTTCACTAGTCATCGCCACAGCGTCCGCCACAGCTTTGGAAAACTCTAACGTCTCGTCAAGTGCGATTCTCGCCCACGTCCTATGATGTGCCTTATCGATGAGGCCACCTTCTACGAAAAGAACGTAACCATTTGGTTCTTTCTGGAGCAACTGTATAGCGTTCCTGGTCATTTCCTGTAACGTCGGCTGCGTCTCGAAATTTGATTTTAATCTGTAGTCCATGTGGCCTGGTTGAAAAAGACCTGGAAAATTCTCGTGGTGGGTGAACATAATAAACAGAAAAATTCTGGTCAAATAAAAAAAGTGTAGAAAGTATTTTGACAAATCAACATAAAAAAAAAAACGTTGTCTTTGCAATGAATGAAAACAGTAAATTGTTTCATCACGAATTTATAATTTTAATGTATTTCAACAACAACAAACTTATTTTACTACCTATATGAAAAAATACTAAATATTTTTAACGTCTAGTGAAATCTGTATTTCTGTGTGAATTGTGTAAAGTAATACGTATGACTGGATTACAACTGTTATATAATTTATGCTTAGTGTAATAAATAATAATTAAATATGGCAACTTAGGCCCATTGGGTGGTTTTTGACTGTGGGGGAGGGTACTGTAGGTCTAAACTTGTTTGTTTGTTAGTTTGGCAGAATTTTCTAGTGGTAGGTATCTCCATGCCCAGGTGGAGGTTGGTGGCCTCTCTCTCAGTCACCGTGACTGCCCGAAGAGAAGTGCCACCCGTGGCCGGATTTCTAACCGGCGACGGTGCGCGTCACAACTGACGTAACTAAATATAATATGACTGATTAACAATTAAATATATTATATTATTTATGTCTATCAACGGCACGTTATAATGGTCACCCCAATAACGTAAATTCAGTTTCGTTTGGGATCTAAGACACGTCCTATTGAAATATATAACATAATATTGCAGCTAAATTGCCGTAACAATAAAATTGCTTATCAATATATTTTTGGGATGATCATGACTTGCATCCAATTATCGTAATATTCAATAATTTTCCCTTACCTAACACGAAATCGGTTTTAGACATATCCGTTTCCATTAGTTCCTGTCTGGTCGTTACGTACTTGGCGATTTTATCACCAAACCGAGTCTTCTTGTCCTTTTTCCAATTTTGGATTAAGTCTTCGTCATGACGTTTTCCGGTGGAATTGACTCCCTGCTTCATAAAATTATATCGACCACCACCCATGATAACCTACGAAAACACAAAAGTAAATACCATATTTCCCAGAGGATTTTAAACAGATTATCAAACCTTGAAATTTTTCCCAGGTTCTCTGGTTATCAGCTGTTTAGCTATGTCTTCGCACTGCGTTATATTGGTTGTACTATTTGATTTGGCTATCATATCTTCGTCGGATTCCCAGTCTCGGTGCGCGGTTTGTGAGTAACAGCCAGCTGGGGATGCGTGTGTTACCCGGGTCGTGGTCACGATACCAGTCGCCTTCCCAGCCCATTGCGCCCATTGCATTATAGAAGTCACACGGTGCTCTTCAGGGACCGATGATGGACAATCTCCTAAGTTAACTTTAGACGTCACACCGATCGTGCCTTTGTTTGTCTTGACGCCACACAAATATGCCGTGGCTGAACATGCTGAATCGGCCACTTGATTGTCAACACAATACGTCTATTCGAAACCGATTTGGTAAACGTAAAATAAAGGATCTATGAGAACTATGTGTTTTCTAATAACAATTGTTTTGTTATAAAATTATTACCTTTGATATTCCGGTGAACGGAAACTGTTCGAAGCTCAGGTGTTCGCTTTCACCGGACGTATTTTGCAACTGACCTTTGAATATGCGAGCGGCCGTCAATGTTGTCAATGACATACCATCTCCCAAAAACAATATCACATTCTTCGCTTTGTTCGTTCGCAGTGGTTGTTTTGACTTTGCCTCCAACATTCGTTTTCCATTTTCAATCCAGAATTTAGGATCTAATAAAGAATTTAACTGTTACAATTTTATTACAGACAAAGTGAATTTAGAATGAATGAATGTGGTGAATTAATGTTCGTAAAATCTTAACCTCTAGTTTCAAATTGTATTGTGTTCACATACAGTTTTGTTATCTTATAATCAAAACTATCACCCAACTGCTATTAAAATAATATGAAATTAATATAGATGACTTACATAACTAATCTCAAGTTAATAAACCTTTTGAAACTATAAGTATTTAAATGTTGGAAGTTAAATATTGTATGACTATACATTTAACAAGCTACATAGTAAAATATTCGAATGGGATACCAGAAATCAGAATATCATGTCAATTTTGCTTGCCGTTTATTGTAGGTCGCACAAAAATAGAAAAGAACGTATGACAAATATCTAACAGTCAAACTATTACTTTTGTTATTCTTTTTAATCATGAATAATAATAATTGCTTTATTATATTTTGGCCATAATGGTGTGTTTACTATATTATTATGTAATAATATGGCCTCGAATACAATTCATCACAAATCACAATATAAGGCGCACCGCATGAAAATTCAAGAACATCGAAAAACAAGCTCCTACTTACTTACTAAAAATTAAATAAACATCGTAAATTATAGGAATACATGTAGTTACCTACTTTATGTATAGTCGTATAGAACCCGGATTTTAATTCAAAGTGCATTATTTTTTGGATGTGCTGGGTTCTAGGACAATACATTCTAAGTGCATAGTTCGTCGCATATTCTCATGCAACAGATACTTCAAAGGGGAAACTTTTATTTTACACTTTTTGATGTTTTCATTTTTAGTGAAATAAAATATTATAATTTATTGTACGAGCTTTAAGTGAAAATTAAGAGTCTTAAAATATTATAATATTTGCTTTAATAGTTAACCTATTACATTTAGGACTTATGTAACCTAATATTAATGCGATATTAAAATTACGTCTTTATCTATATCCAGCGATTATCCAACTATTACTGCACGTCTTACAAGTTATTGAGAATAAAACAAAAAAAACTAATAGTTCAGTAAAGATATATCGTGAACGCATTTATTTCCAGGATAAGAACTGTTTATATATTTATTTATATAGGCGCCTAAGTTTGGTATTTTGAATTATTGTTGGATTTAATAACATAAAAATGTTTTAAAAATTTTAAAAGTTAAACCGTTGTTTTTCTATTGTTTCAGTAATCGTGTACCTGTGTACCATTAAAAAAAATATATGTAATTTTTTAAAGTCATTTTTAGGGCATTTATTGTTAAATTTTATAGTTATTAGGGAATTTAAATACGGGTCCTAATTAATAAAATATGTATAATATAGTATATTGTACTATAGATTTATAAAAAATTTAAATCGATCATATACTCTATGTATTCGTAACCAGAGATCGAGAGATCGTTGATCTTATTGGTGACAATACTTTTAGTTGTAACTTACTATGTACACACATTTTTTACTGTAGGTACGTATTTAACTCTGATTAAACTAAATTAACAGATACATTATATTTCGGAAGTACTTATACACTCATTTATAATACTATATAATTGGTTGTATTTAGTATACTTCAACGGATTCGTAAAATGGCATTTCTAAAATGTTTAAACAATAACTACATATTTTAGTAGATGATTCTGGCATAAAAACTTGCGCTTGGGGTAAATTTTCCAATTTCTCAATGCCGAAACATGGATTATTATGAGTTCATTCGACTATAGATCTCATTTGAGTAATATGTATTTTTTTTAAATAGACAGTCGTTGAAAACAAATGAAACGCACAATAAAATGTTTATAATTACTACAGTACTTATAATAATATTATGAACAATAGTATTAATAAAAAATAAAAAAAAAAATTTTAAAAACACACTTTTCCATAAAAACATTTAAAAAAAAATTTTAAAAATTGCACTAAAAAGACAAAAATAATTCTCTGTACTTAAAAATAATGAAAAATTTATTGATGAAAAATTTAAAAGTGTGTGGTGCTCATACACTTGACATATATTCCCAGTCACTATCTTATAAACATGATTGAACAAAGAAGTGTATGTGAGACTTTCCTTGGCTTTTAAATTTTTCATCAGTAAATTTTTCATTATTTTGCTCTTATACTTGACATATACTGCCAGTCACTATCTTATAAACAGGATTGAACAAAGAAGTGTATGTGAGACTTAGCTCGGCTTTTAATGTTTTGTATGATGCACCACACACTTTTAAATTTTTCATCAATAAATTTTTCATTATTTTTAAGTACAGAGAATTATTTTTGTCTTTTTAGTGCAATTTTTAAAATTTTTTTTTAAATGTTTTTATGGAAAAGTGTGTTTTTAAAATTTTTTTTTTTATTTTTTATTTTCTACTTTTTAGTTGAAAGTAATTTAAAAGCATGTATATCACCAAGCTCTCGATTTGTTTCAAGATTATTTTGAGAATTCCCAAGTACTTGTGAGCGTCGACCAAACTCTTCATAATATGCTTACTGTTTTGTAAAAGTTGGTTACCGATTTGTCGCATAACAGGTGCGACTCTTCTCTCTTCATTGTTTTTTGACCAAGCATAACTTAGCGGGTATTTGACTAAGAGACCCCGGACCGAGGGGGATCTCAGCTTTTTAGGCCCCAGATGAATTTCCACCATTAGGGAACCAAAGCCCCCACCCCCCCACATTTTGAGTTAAGTATAAATCGGCGGGAATTCAAGTTAAAGACCTCGGGCTAAGGGGGAACGCCTCTTTAAGTTGAAGACTACAGTTTTCCGCTTTAGGGAACGGGGGCACCCCCTCCCCCCATTTTGGAAATTCACTACGATGTCCCCCGTCAAGGGGAAACTCTGGGTTTTGAGTTTTTGATAGGATTTAATGGGATTTTCTTAAATGTTGCTTTTTATTGATAAGGAGTTTGATAAGAAATTTAATTTACTTATTTTTCATTTTGGCAGCGGACAGATTGATCTAATCAACCACATCGGTAGAACATGAAGTTACGAACAGTCTGTTGCTCTTATTTTCACTGCTGACTGTAGTGTTTAAAGAATATCGGTATCCGGTGTTTTCGGTACCTATATCAGAATACCGGTATAATGTTATTTGGTAATAATTACCGTTGTTACCATAGATATTATAATAATGGATAGGACACGCCTATACTTGCTTCGTAAGAGGTTGCGGTTTTTTTTGGGGAAGAGAGAAAGTTCAATATCTGCGAGAGATATTACGGCGACGTCGTGGGGACAATCCTTTTTTTTTTTTTGGTCCATGTCCCAAAATGACAACGGATTATTGTATTGTCATCCAAGACCAAGGTCTATACCAATTTTCAGAATTTTTCATCTTCAAAAAGTGCCTCAAATCGAGCGCGCAAGATTTGATCACAGACAGACGTGAAACCAAACTTAAGAAAAGTGTTAAAAAGACAAATCATACACACTTTTTCATAAAACATCGCGAAAAGTCTACTTCTGAATTCACAGATCCAAAATATCGGTTAATCTATTAATTTTTATATTCAAATGTGTCTTTAGCAAATATAATATTAGATAGATATTATACGTGTTCATAATTCGTATTTTTGAAGCATAGCATTTTTGTATTATAATTTCATATTTGTTTTTAAAAAGGTTTTTATTTTAAAAAGCTAATTGCAATACCTAATAATATTGGTTTGTACAATTACATATATTATTACATGTTGCCAGTGTCGTAAATAATTTTCATGTTATTTATGGGAAAATTAAATTAAAAACAATAAGCAAACGCCTGTCGTAATGACATGTAATAATATAACAAGTGTATAAGGTCAGCTATTAATTATAATTTCGTGTATTTTTCTTACAAGAAAAAACATGTAACAAAATATATTTTAACAAAGTAGGATTTTACTTGTTTAAACAAATGCATAATTTATTGCTATCGTGATTAAAAATAAAATGTTTAACTTCTTTCTTATAGTATGCATTATTTCTTATACATACTCGAAAATCCCTATTCATAATAAAGTATTTGTTTATAAATTATAACTTTTTATAAGTATTAGAAAGAAAGATATAATATTATGTAATACTTTTTGAAATTTAAAATTTACAATATTTTAATAAATTATTTTAACATCTATTTAAAATCGATCATCGTTTCATATAATTGGGTATACAATATAAACTCCTTCTCATGCCAATCTTCTAATGTCGAATTATGAATCCAGTCAAAATAACCAATAGTCAATTTAAATTAATTTCTACCAATCTACTATCTACAACATTTCGTCCAAACATGCTTCTGCGTCATATGATACTATCTATTACGGAAACAGCCTAACTCTAAAAAACTTTGTTTCTATCCCGAAAAGAATCCATTGGTTCCACTAAAAATTATGTAAAATTAGCTATACTTACAGTGGTTACCTAACATTGTCCATTATTAATCTGTTACTGGACGAGTTTCTTCTTCTCGTTTAATATTTTTAAGTTTTATGATTTGTTCTTTATATTATTCTTTATTAGCATACACAGCTTATTCTACACAAATACTCATTATATATATTGTCTAGGTATTTTAATTTGTAATAGATATATTATATACATCACAAGTAGTTTGAACATTTTTGAATTAGGTATTTAATAATAATTGTAAAAATAATTCTGACATGCGGAAATTGTATGTACCTGAGATTTAGTATAACATAATGAAGAACTATTTTATTAAAAGTTAAGGTATCCATTAATTCATATACGTAAATAACACGATATAATTCAAGACGTGGTACAATCTCGTAAATGTTGTAAATATATAGAGAGGATTATGAGAATTTTTTATCTTATTAGTCAAACAAATGAATACACCATAGTATGTAATACTGTGTATATATTTACGTATATCTACAATGCAAAATTTAAAATAAACGTAAATATTTCATATTATAATTTACATTTCTTAAACCGTATTTCTAACTACGTTTCAAAGTCGTATTGTAGCAGTGTAAAAAAAATACCTAACTTTAGCAACTAAGCATCAGTAAAAAAAAACATGTATAAAATGTTGTATTGCGTTATCAAAAATTAACAAATAAAAATATATTATATTATTCATCTACCCAATATAAATCGTTTTGTAAAAAGAAAATACCACACATATAGAGTTTTTATTACCGAGGACCAAAACCTCGAAAAATAAAACCATCAATTAATGTAACAGATATAGATGAATACCACGGTACCTACGAAGAACAGTGAACTATTGTAATATATATTATTACATAAAATAGCATATAATATAATATGTTATAAACTTGCGGTGAACAAAATCAAATAAATAACTACGAACGAACCTGACTCCTGAGCGGTGGTAGCTGCAGACACCTGTTGTAGCGCACAGGCCAAAACAGCACACACGACGAGTGTCCACATGATTGATGGGTGATTGGCAGACGTGTCGCCAAACTTATATAGTTTATGGTGGGCGGCGACACGCGGCTCCGGAGATGGAGACAAAGATGAAGACGGAGGTAGAACGGTTTCCGTCGGAATGTATCGCCGACGATTGGATCGGCGTACTTAAATACACAGCGGCCGCTGCGTGACAGTAAGATATTTTATGTTTGCAACCTATTTTATCTCGGCGAGCCTTCACCGTGTAATCCTCATAAAATTGTAAGAATAGGTTAAGTACGTACACTGCAGTAGTAGGATTGGGCACACAAGTGTTAAATTTTTATTCTAAATCGCTTTATTGATCCACGTAATGCGGATAAGACCTACAATATTAATAATCGTCTCTGTTTTTAATCGCTCCTATACAAATTTGGGGCCGCATAATATATTGTTTTTGTTGACATTTATGATGCAATATGTAAAGAGCAATGGGCGGGGAAACATACGTTAATCCAAATCTGTATCGGTGATCACGTTTTAAACGTAGAGAATTATAGGTATATAATAATATAGTGTTTAAGTCAAATCCACCCTTTCGCCACCATCAACACAAATACTGAATATTTATATGTTTGTCTGCAATTCTTCTGTATTTCCCCGTTTGCTATTAATCTACCACTGATATAGTAATATGCTATAAAAAATATTTACCTTACCGGAGATGAACCACATCTTAATAGTTACTACCACGTAACAATATCATACAATCCATTATATTTTTAAGTCAATATTTTGACGACTTAGTACCTACATGGCTATATTCCATATTTCTGTGCACAGAACACACGTCGAGAAAAACATTCAAAAATCAACTAACATTTTTTTTTCTGTATTGAATTACTGTAAAGAATGGTCCATTTAACGCAAGACAATCATATTATTTCAAAAACTATAAACATTTTTAAAGATATATTTGTTTTACTATTGTTTCAAGGAAAAATATTTAATGGAGTGATTCGACACATAAAAATCGAATTTTGAACAAGTTGTTTATAATGTTTATGTGATTCATAAGTATTTACATTTTTAATATTTTTATTAGTAGAGGTGAGTGGTACAGGATTAGGTACTCCGAAAAATATTGGTCCGCCTAAACTTTATATACTTGTAACAAATAAAATACATGTTCAAAATTTGATTTTGCAAATAAAAATAAATGAAATAATTTTCTGCTTCGGAATATGAAATTAAAAATGAATGTTGTCATTCAAAATAGAAAAAAAATTTTAAAAATAATAACGATTGTAAAATAGCAAAAATATCATTTTTTTCCAAAAATGTTGTTTTGTAATGAGTTAAAATTTATTATATAAAAAAATATTTTGAAAAACGTTGGTTTTTTCTGAAATAATGTGTCTTACGTTAAATGAATAACTCCGTACTTTATAGTTTTTTAGTATCCTTAAATATCTGAAGTATACAATTGAAAAACATTTATAAAACAATGATAGAAAATAACACATAAACATTCTGCAGGATCTAATTGAAATGTTATGCACTGTTTGACGTATATTATAGAACGCATTATACTTACGGGTTCATTCGATCATTGAGTTTATAATTTACAAATTTAAAATTTAAAATTTAAAAACGGATGACTAGATTAAATAAGTAAAAAAAAAAAATAATATAACTGGATGAGAGTTTTTGTATCTAAAAACCAACAAAAATGTACAACAAATAATACAATAGTTGAATAGAATATTATACCATAATAAATCCATTTTTCATTATACATTGAGGTATAATGTATCTATTAATGGGCTAATGGAACTTTTTGAGCATTACTTCTACCCCATGAATTAATAATGCGTACATTTGTACTATTGAGCTCTAAAATATTATATTTTATACTTTTATGAGAAAAATCATTCATTTAGTTTATTCGTTACAACTTTGGGACGGCACTGAAAGTTATAACTGATAAGAACACACGTTATTCTATATAATAATATGAAAGGGAACAACAATGAGATCGCGGTGATGGAAATCGAAAAAAGTAATTTACAAAATATAATGCTATATAATATACACAACATGATAAATAAATAGATAATACCTACCTATATAATATTATATTACACATTTATGCCACTTCGACCAATCCACGCCGTCGCATCTAATTTCCGTCGCTGTGACATTTCGCGTCGCGCTTTTGCTTTAGATCGCGTAGTACCGATATAGGTCGATAGGGGAACGACCAGCGAAAAAGGATATAATTGTTAAAAAATAATTAAAAAAGAAAATTGAACGGGTCTACTGCGCGACAATACTGCAGGCGATAACGGTTTTCCGGAGGAATATTTTTTATCAAACAACTACACTAAACTCTCGGGAAGGTTATTAGGTGTGAAATGAAAATAATACGGTTTTTAGTCCGTACGCATATTATTATATTATCCATACAATATACCTATTACATATTATACAACGTCGTGTTCGGTAAACAGCCGTCATCAGTCGCATAATTATTATTATTTTTGTCTTCAATTTATTCATGTTTAAACACAGTATGTTTTATTATTTATTTTAACGAGGTTTAGCTTAGTCACAATATTTGCAATGGCCTATTTGTCTACCGCAGATTGCTATCTAATAGCGATGAAGGAACGCTATTGTCGTATGCGCTCTACCACGCGATTACAATGGTGGTATTCAATGCACAATGCGCATACTCAAAGAGTAGGAAGTTTGTGGAGGACTCTGAGACTAAAAATTGTAAGAAAGTGTGTGTGGTACAGCTCCTGATAATATGCATAAAAAAATAAAATTTAAAAGCATATAATATTTTTAAGTGATAAATAACGAGACGACCACGGCAGCGCCGTTGATAATAAAATAATTCATAATACCTAATATATAAGACTTAATTTTTAATTTTTAGTGCCGGCCCACAAATGTTAAATTCTGTTACTTTATATTATTAAATATCCTATTTGCTCATTGTACATAATGTTGTATAGATTGTAAATTACTTAAATAAATAAAAAAAAAAATTTTAATTTTTAATTTTTAATACGGTAATATATTACTTATTTTTAATAACTTTTAGCATAAATTATTTAATGGTTATAATTAAATACTAAATTATAAATTATTGAATGATAATAGAATAAAATATGTAAAAAATAAAGTTATAATATTATAACAAGCAGAATATGAAAGTGGATCGAGAAGGAGTGTGTGACAGACTGCATACGATTACGAACTGAGTCCAAATAAAACTTTTTACTAGGACTGTATGTAACAAAAAATGGTATAGGTACATGCTTGTGGTTAAAATGTTATTTTTGAGAACATTTTATTAATGCATTAATGTGTGTAATAACCAATAGGAAGTATTGAAAGTATGTAAGTAATGAGTACTTTTCATTTTTACTTTTACAATCTTAATTTGTATCCGGTAAAAAGTCAAACAAATGTTTGAACGATATATTATGTCTCAGTATTATACGTATACGGTTGGTATTTATATTTTACATTTCTCAAATATGGACTCATAATTAGTTTATTTTTCATTTCCCAAATTCGGATTCCAATTAAAGTGGATCGCTTGACAGAAGGGAAATGAAAGGAATAATGACACTATGACAGCATTTAATTATGCAATGGATTGGGAATGGATTGGGATAACATAATATTAGAAATAAATCGAGATTAATTATTGTTGTCTCTAGATGCTTCTGCCTAATGTTATAGTAATAATTGTATAATGTTGAATTCTTGTTTTTATTAATTTTTATAAATGTTTATTTATTGACGATGAAACGATCGATGTCACAAGTTTGTCCGTACACTATAAATATACCTTATGTGTAATGTCTGTGTGTGTAATAGTACTCAAACAATTAACATTTTATCAGTCCATTTCTTTGATTTTATAATCTGTTAGATAATAATAGCATACACTTAAAGTCCCATCATATGCACAGGCATCTCTTTCTATATTTCTAACAATGTCTGTTTATGGCAATCCATAGCTACGGGGTAAGGGTGACGTAAAATTCCATAAATTAATGACACGATACTGCCGTTCAATTGTTCGATGGTAAATTGATAATTATTATAAAGGAAATTACGTATACGTAAAAATACTGATTAAACAGATAAGACGAAATACATACACCAGTGGCATCATTCCAGTTTTTGATAGGAGGGGGAAAAATTTACAAAAAAAATACGTGGGGAAGCTTAAATACAAATTAAATTTGAATTTGAAACACGACTGTTAAAACGCAATTGAAAAATCAAATCATTTTAAGTACCTTCTATAATAGATGTTTTTTTGAAATCATTGATAAATTTAAGAGTAATAATTTTGTTTTTAGAATTTCTATAGTATCAAATGACCAACGCGTCTATGTATTGGAACTAAAAATATTGATATAATTATCATGACAATAGTTGTGTAGTGCTTGTACAATAATATTATATTTCACCACAATCAGCCAGTGGCAAAGTACGTCACTGACATAGACAAGCAATCTGTCTCGTCTCCATCTTACTTATTATCAGTATAACACGACAATAATATTATATCGGACACGTGTAGTCCACGATATTAGTACAGTATTATGCTATAAAGCTGACGTGTGCTCGGTAAATGTATCAGTTAAATTCCAAAAATTTAAATTGAAAGTGTGATATTGATTCCATAATATTGTGGCATTTAATTTTCAGCCATGCCGCAGATTATCAAAGTTAATAATATGTAGATATGTAGATGCTTTAATACATTTTATTTGAGCAGATTATATAGTATACACCTACGTACTTAAAAATTACAAGTACTAAGATTGGCAAAAAAATACTTTAATAATATCTATTACTCAAACATAATAATATTATTATCATACAGTATAATTCTATACGCGTGTTAAGGTTATCGCTCACTATTAGAATTTGGGCAAGACCAAAGGTTAAACAAATTTCCGTTTTAACTTCGAACCTAACACAACGGAAGATAATCCTTTGTTAAGGATAGCATAAAAACTAAACTAATAAACAGTACACGTGTCTACACCACGTGGAATCCGGAGGAGGCGTTTAATGATAATTGTTTTCACATTCAAAACGATTTCACCGCCGGAAAAAAAAACGATGAAAAAACAAACACGAGTCGTTTTATATTTATATACGTATTATATATATTTACACATATTATGTTTGAACAATTTACTCCTTTTGTCCTTTGTATGCGTACATATATATATATAATATATAATTGCCGTGACGCGCGTATTATGTCCTACATATAAAAAAAAAATAATCGTACGGATTAATATTATAAAAAAAAAATTGTAACCGAATGACGGTCGCTCTGTGTGACGGCTACGAACAGACGCGCCGGACAACTAGCGCGGTCAGAAGGGCGCCGGCGATAGCGGCTAGCGGTGAAGAGACGGCCGCGGTGCCAAGTCCGGCGGAAGTGAACGCGGCCGGACCGCTGACCACGCGGGCGGCCGGTCCAACGCCGGCCGCGAATCCCATCGTCAGCGGTATCACGTTCTGTTCGTAGTTGCCGGAGAACAGGTGGGCCCAAGGACCGCGGGCGAACACCATCACATCGTCACCCCCGTGGGTTTCGTAGTCTTTCATCGTCACCAGATGTGGATACGCGAACGACAGTTGGCCTGAAAATGACGATGTATTATTAGTACATTACCTATATATATATATATAGCCAGAGCTGCAGGTCATGATTTCCACAATCCCACAGGTTTTAAAAAAACCAATTTCAATTTAAAATCAATGGTGACTTTGATATGTTAGTTAAGTCAGTTTGTCAGTACCTTTTAACAATATTAAATTGATACGAAAATAAAAAAATAAATGCGTGATAACCGATAATGTAATAAGTAATAACCATCCGTTGCAAGTGAGACTATTTTCCTTCAAATGAGATACTGTTTAGTGTTTTCCTCCAGATAAAAAAAAGAAAAGTACTTTCCGTTTTCCACCATACATTTATTTATTCTATGTATGCAATTATGACTCACATTATTTAATTATAATATTCGTGTATTATATATAAGTATAAAATAAGTATAACACTCCTAATACTGACAAGTCTTGGTAACTCGAATTTAAGTCAAATTTATTCCTCTTTAGATTCGAGTTATCGGAACTCGACTGTATTATAATATATAGTTGACTAACAAATTGTATGATCGTTTGTATGTTATATTTTAATTTTAAGTTATCATACAAAATTAATATGTAGGTATGTAACTATATACTTTTATCATAATGATTTTTAGTTTTATTTTAATTTATATTTCATGATTACCTATACATAAAAATATATAGACAAATTTTTTTAAACCATGGCCATAAAATTATAGGTACCTATTCATATTAATCAAATGATGCTATTTATTTTTTTGGTAATTGAAGAAAACTATATCAGGGGCGGAATATTACTCATTTTACTCATTTTTGGAGGAAAAACTAGAGGTTGTTTCGATTAATGTTTATGGCTTGCCGTCGTTAACCCTTATCACTTATTTATTAATGTTTAGCACGTACTTAGAATCTTCTAATTATGTATGCAATATTATATTATATATGTATACCTAATGTTTATAGTGGATTGATATGATAATATTATGATCTAAGATAATGGGCACACAAACTATCGATTAATGTTACACTCGTAAATGAAAAGTCCTTTATATATAATTCATTTTTTTAATGTTTATTCAAGATAACTTTTTAAGGTGAGAATTTTAGATCTTCGGATTTTGATTTTAAAGATTTTTTGGTTTTTAAATCCTTTTTTAAATTAATTTAATTATTTAAAACTTTATCATTAGCCAAGAGCCACTAATGGGTGGCTGCTTATTCAAAACATTCATGTTTCTATTTTTCTCTTATCATATAAACTTATTGTGCTAAAAATAGTATATATTGTTTATATCAAATAAAAATATAAAAAAAAAATTAATTTAATAAAATATTTTATGTGATAAATTTGGATATGGAGTTTTTAAACCAATTTTTTAATGATCTTGTTCCCCAGCTCTGAATCTATAATAGTATACGTATTTTACCGACAATATTTTTTGTATAAACAATAATATCACCTCGGTAAATGGGAACCACCCGCAATCGTTCCTCAGACTTAGCAAAACGTCTAAAACTCGAAAAACCAAGTGAAGAATACAAGACTTCATAGTTTATATATATTTTACCTACACATTTATAAAAAAAATATCACGTGAAATCGAATTTTGTTTTTGCCCTTCCGTCAGTCACATTTATAGTTTCGGGGTTAGTATTATTTTTTTGAAAAAAATCAAAATCCACGCTCGGGTTGGTACACGCGTGTAGTTTGAGATCTGGTGGTGAGAATTACATTTTTATTAGTTATTTTACCAACCTTGACTTTTGATTGTCGAATGGAATTATTTTTAGTTTTTGGTTTTAACAAACCCGTGAAGCTATACATTCAAATAAATTCAAATCGATTTCTAAATAAATTGTTTATTATTCAAAATACTGATTTAATCGTTTCTTAAATAAATGTGTTCAAATTTTGATTTCATTTGTATTTAGTTCAACTCGATAATTTTTAATTTTCAATTCGGAGATAATAATATGACTATATAAATAGTTTTTATTTTCTTGTTACTCGTCGTCGATGACATAGGATAGTATTATCACCGTGTGGGCCATGCATATTATTTGTACGCATTGCTTTGATTTTCATCAATGAACTAATTGCAACTGTAGTAGTGTAGTATTATATATTTTAGAACTAATTAGGCATGTAATATTATAACGTTGATAAGTACCTACTTACACGTACATATTATTATCATAGTGATACTGTGTTTGAACAGTTTATAAAATTATTTCACAATATTGCGGTCTTCTAAGAAAATAAGATAAAAAAAAGATTGTTTAAAAATATTGGGTTTAGTCTAATTACAGACAATAAATGATATTGATACTTTCAACAAGTTTAAATGTATAAATACTTACACGTACATATTATTATCATAGTGATACTGTGTTTGAACAGTTTATAAAATTATTTCACAATATTGCGGTCTTCTAAAAAAATAAGATAAAAAAAAGATTGTTGAAAAATATTGGGTTTAGTCTAATTACAGACAATAAATGATATTGCTACTTTCAACAAGTTTAAATATTTAAAAGGTCATATTTCTTTAATCAACATAAATTATTTGTTGATTAATACGAAAGATTAAAAAAAGGGGGGAGCAAGTAAACGCTCTGGTGTACAGTATGTGTCAAGTGTTCCTCGTCGTTGAGTATAAGTCATCAATATAATGTTTGTTTTAAATTGGAATTAAATTTTGCATACCCACAAATAAATATTCAAAGCGAAAAACACCTATATTAGTACATTACTAAGTATATAATATTATAAATTATAATACCTATATCAAAATCAAATTTCGGAAAAGTACCTAGTTTATTAGTTAGGTGTGAGTATTTAAAGTTAGACGAACGGAGTAGTGTCATAGTGACCCAACATTTGGCAGTATAACCCTATTCCGTTCCACTCCACTCCGCTCATCTAAACTTTGAATAGGTATTTTAAAGTTATCAACCATAAACTGCTTTAAATTAAAATTAATGTTGTCATTAAATAAAGTAAATAATTAAATAATAATAACGATAAAAATAGTAAATATCTATTTTTTTAGAAAAATTGTTAATATTTAATGACTTAAAATTATGTAAAAAAATATTTTCAAAAACACTACCTAATAGTTTTTGAAATAATGATTGTGGCACGTATCCCCCGAGATATAAATATATACGTATACAAACGTTTACAGCTGTTTATAATTGTATATTACACTTTAAAATAGGTGTACCTATATTGTTTTATTTTTTTTAATTTATATTGCTTACAAACTTTTTTAAATTAAAAATCATTACAATAAGCTAAAACTCTAAATATATTATGCCATAAATAAATACAAAATAATACATTATAGCAATACCGGTTGAAAATTCACAAACTTGCATGGAAAACTTTCTTATGAATTGAAAGTTATACATTATAATATAACATATGCCAGAGAGAAACATATCATATACAGTATACACATCGAACAAAATACCTAAACAACTTTTTATTAACATACAAATGAGTGAACAGCGTACCTATATGAACAATAATAAAGTCGTTTTTGAATACATCCGTTTAAATTTACGCTCCAAAAGTCCCCATACGTAATAGCTTTGCGATGTCTCAACTCAAATAACTTTCTATGGTTATTAGTCGAATCATTTTATCTAAGACTCACTATACAATTTAAGAAAATAAACATAAACAATGAACACAATAGTGGATTCAGATATTATATTAAACAAGCTATATTAATTTCTCCAGTCAATTTTTGAATTATTTAAATTCAATTTATCGTCGTTCCAACTAGGGGTTAACAAAAAAAAATTAAGAAAAATTATTTGGCGAACTGAACACAGTTTTCAAACTTTTAAAATACCTTACAGAATTTATTAAATTCGAATAAATAAATCACTCTATATAAATAATCCTACATGACGAAAAATACATTTTGAAATATAATCTGATTGATACTTGTAATTTTAAATAAAATAAAATTAGAAAACTCTCTTAATCCGCTCTGCAGAAACCATAAAATAATATAACTTTCAATTGCAGATCTGATACTTATGTCTTATGATACTATAATCCAACGATAAGAGTTGTAATCGCTGAAAAGATTAAAGTGGTACTATAGTATAAGTATAGTCATAATATCAGTTAATATTACTTATTAATCGTTTATCATTATTTTTCATAATAGTGCTTACTATTATTTAAAATAAATGTATGTTATGCCTACTAACTATTGTAATGTAAAAAAAAAACACCGGTCGAACAACTTTGATTTCATCCAAAAATGTTGCTTTTATTGTCATATTAAATTGTAAATAGGTATATGAATATAACCTCGGAAAACGTAAATATGGAGTAAACTACCTATTAAAATATAAAATACTGTTTAAAATAATTATATGTCGTGTGAGTTTCTCTGGGCTCTGAAGGTAAACTAAATTAATATTATTATGTAATTCACTAACAAGAAATTATTTAAATTTATTTTTAATGATTGTAGACGATTTAACGACGCAATAATAATCTAAATATGTCATAAAATTCGTATTGAATAGTGATAAATGACTAAATTTAAAATATATTTAATACTATAAATTATTATTTGTTTTGCAGTACATTTTATAAAATATAATATAAGTAATATAAGTAACAGGGTACCTAGTAAAGCAAACTCGTCATTTAAAACTTTCCATTTAGCCTTATACGCAATGCATATTATTCAATGTTCGATCAATTTTTCCATAACTGACTGTATTTAAAAAATCTTTTTGAAAATGGAATACTCGATAAACTTAAAAGTATTTCTGTTGAATACGATTATAAATCGTTCTACTATTGACCGATATTTTGTACTAGGTATGTATTATGAACATGGTTTTCAAACATTTTGAACGTGCGCTTAAAGTTTTAAATTAATTGTTGTTGTTCATTTAATAACAACGAATTCATAATAAGAAATTTAAGAAACAAATTAACTTATATGGAGAGTTATATTTATATTAAAAACAATAATTGTACTTAGCATTTATGTTGCATGTTTAATTGAATATTTTTCCCAAAATAAAATGCTGTTCACCGTCAAAAATATGACCCTATCGTAACGCCGAAAACGCACAACATGCGCGTACTCGTATCTATAATGTTGTATAGTGAATACACTTTCCAAAGTAAAAGTAAAATTCTATCGTATCGTTTATTTCAGCTGTAAAAAAAAAACAGGCCATTAGCCTTGCAAAATAGATTTTGAAAATGTTTTAGTGCGTTATCCGTAATGTAATGTATGTGCCATGTGCGTCGACGGCACATGCATATTATATGATCCGATACCGATGGCGTGTCGTCATGCAGTTTTTGTGTGCAAGATGACAAAATATTTTCGTAATATTATTTAGGCTCATTGTCATTCACGGTCGTGGACTCTATTAGACGACGACAGTGTGCTTCGGAAACGAAAACAATATTACGATAATTACAACGCCATTATAATGAACACGGCGATGACGGTTTACTTATATACGTTCCGAATAGCCAGTATGGCGATAACTATCTTATAAAAATTACTTGTGTCGACTTTGGACAAATCCTGACGGGCGCAATTCACGTTGGGCTGTGGATCATTGGGCTGTGGACCATTGGTCTTTCCCGGACCATTGGCGTAGCTGAGTGTAGTGTATGGCAATTCGTCAACCCCAAGAGACCCCGAAAGGCTCAAAATGTCGTTACCCCTAACCGGGTAACCTGCCATTGTCATGGTATGTGAGTGATCGGACGTGACGACGATCAGTGTGTCGTCTTCGCTGGTCATGTCAACAGCCTGTTGGACGGCTTTGGAGAACTCAACCGTCTCGTCCAGCGCTAACCTGGCAACGGTTTCGTGGTGGGCAGAGTCGATGAGACCACCCTCGACAAACAGGAAAAAACCATTTTCTTCTTTCTTTAAAACTTCTATGGCTTTTCTAGTCATTTCCGCCAAAGTGGGTTGTATACTAGCGTTCGCTTTTAAATGATATTTCATATGCTTGCTCTCAAAAAGGCCTGAAACGTAAAAAGTGCGTATTATTAAAATATGATAGTAAATACTAACATAAATCATATCTCTGCGGTTATTTATGTGGAATTTAAAAATGTATGATTGGTTTTTATGATGTCTTACTAAACTGTTCGAAAAGCCCTAACCTGAATAAAGAAATATTAATACTTTTAAGACTTAAAAACTTTAAAAGGCCGAGTAAAAATATATTTTTTTACGAAATTGATTTTTTTTATTTGATGAACTTAAATTGAAGAAAAATTGTTCACCTTTCCCCCACATCTAAAAAACAAAATAGAAAGACATCAAAAGATGAAAAAAGAAGGATTGAAATGGTTTAAAATAATTACTTGACAAAATATTATACAATACTTTTTTCCATTTGTTTTAGATTATACGCGCAAGAAATATTTAATATATTATGTTCATATAAATAAATAATACAATAAACAAACAAACAAACAATGTTATTCGTATCTGCTTACCCAATAAATAATCGGTCTTAGAAGGGTCAACATTTAATAGTTGTTCCCTGTTTTCAACGTATGCTGATTTATCAATTCCAAAACGTTCCGCCTTATCTTTCTTCCAAAACTCTACGAGATCCATATCCCTTCTTGATCCTTTCTTATCTGTATCATTAAGAAAGAATTTATGGCGACCTCCACCAAGTATCACCTAAAAATCAATAGTCAATTTCTAATAATTATTTATTTGCATGAATTTATTTCTACAACCTAAAAGAAAAGCACACTAAAGGTAAAATTGTTTTTTATCGTAACAATCAAGAAGTTAAAATACAATTTATATATTAGTAGATATCTATAACTTATATATACAAAATACTACCTATTCATAAAATATATTTACAATATGATATTTTATATTTATAGAATACATTATGTTATATTACATTATTATTTTTCCATGTAAATTGTAAATATTGAAGTATAATAATATAAGCTTTTAATCAGATATGAATATATGATAATCCATTAAGTCACATTAATAAATAATTAAAATATTAGAAAATACCGGAATATTCAAAATCTTAATAATTTTTATATGCCTAACATCAAAATAGAAAAAGTGAAAAAAAAATGCATTGCGTGTAATATATTATGACTATACAGAACAAAATAATTTAATACGACCAGTTTTTTTTTTACATAAAAACGTATTAAATTTTCCTTGCTTTTCATCTAAACAAAATTAGTGTTAGTGTAAAAGAGGAAAAAAATACAACAAATTCATAATATACTGATCACAACGTAAGGTTATCATTCTGATAAATATTACAAAACAAGATAAATATAATGACAAATATTATAAAACGACGAGTGACGACTGTAATACATAGTATCAAGGACTAAGCAGGATGTGTTATCTGTTTGTCCGTGAAAAATCTGTTTAGTGGTCATCAAATTACCACAGTCAATTGTGATCGGCTGTCAGAAACCTCACGCAGTGATATTCTACAGGTATGTGGCCGAGAATCACAAGTTTGAATTGAATTTAAATTGCATAATTATAGTAGAAAATGAATAAATTAAAATAATATGTACCTATGACATTTTTATTTATTCCATTTTATTCCAACCTTGTCCAAGTCAAAATGTATTATAGGTATACATTGTATAAAAATAAAACAGTAGAACTCAGCAATATCCTCAATAATTGTAGGTATGTTGAGTCCTTTCACTTATCAAGTCTGACATGGGTCGCAGACAATTTTAATCACCAAAATTGGTCACAAATAAAAATTTATAAAAAAAAGGACTAAGAGTTAAGTTTCCTGAAAAATAAAAGTCAGCGCCACAATACTATAAAAACCTTGGTGTATGTACTCGCCTTTATGTCTATCCCGGGGCTTCTGGTAATCAGCTGTTTGGCGATGTCTTCACACTGCGTCACGTCCGTCAGGTTCGCCGCCTTTTCCAGATCGGCGTCCGACTCCCAGTCTCGGTGCGCCGTGTGCGCGTAAGCGCCGGCCGGGGACGCGTGCGTTACCCGGGTCGTGGTTACCAGCCCGACAGCTTTGCCCGCGGCCATTGACCAATCGGCTATAGACTGCGTCCTGTTACCGGGTGCCACTGACCCGGGACAGTCGTTCAGCTTCACAGAGGCCGATACCCCGATCGTTTCATAGTTAGCTTTCACGCCCGTCAGGTAAGCGGTGGCCGTGCATGCCGAGTCGGCAACTTGTTTGTCCACGCAGTAAGTCTGGAACGATAAATGACGCGATAACGAATCAGGTGGCCACCTGACACAGTTTATAATTATTTTTTCTGACATAAACCTTAAAATGCATGACTATTGATTCGCTACTCCAGAAATTGTTTTAGGGCACCAAACGAACGCAAACTATTCGCTTTGGTCGTGCAGGAAATAAGAATAGAAGATCAACGTTGTGTATAGGATTATAACATTTTCCGCCATCTCTACAAATACATTTGTTGGCAAAATAATCTAATATCTACGCACGTATGTGGCTAGTCATCTTGAGAAAATAATTTTTATTTGTAAGTACTGAAAGTTGAAATAATAAGAGTGAAGAGGCAAAGTGTACACCGCTAAATAAATGGTCCTCTACTACATTAATTTTAACTATAAACGCTTATTGATAAAATAAAATCTGTTAGTTTATTATTCAATATTTTAACAACGTTTTAAAAAAAATATTCCACTTCAGATAATGATGATACTCAAAAATACAGATTGACATTTAAAAATTTAAAAATCAAAAGTTGATAGTTTAGATAATAATTTGTATTTATATACAATCTATTATCTTTAGGTACATATTTATGTATAATATTATTTACATGTGGTTGAGGGGAGAAAAAATATAAATATTAAATAGAGCCGGTTACATTAAAAATAAGCCGCCCATTTGTGAAACTTAATTTGGGATAAAAGGTGAAATGAGACAATTTATTAAAACAAAAGATGACAACATTTTGAGTCAGCGAAGAGGATTTTCAGGGAGTGAACGAGTATGTAGGTCATATATTTTATGGATAGATTGTGGTCGTTTTCTAGTCTAGAGAAATACCGTTTGTAAAAAAGTGCAGCTTCATTCTCAATTGATTTAATGACAAGGTCATAGGGAAGGGTTTTGATAGAGACAAAAGACGGAGCGTTTATTATGTAGATTGTTATGTTTTGAAATACTTTAATTTTATTTATTTGATTATTCAGCCAATACCATACCTAGTTATATACCATATGTCCATATTGATTTTAAGAGTGTCTCAAAATAGGAGTTCAGTTTTTAGACTAGTAAATTTGTTTTTTTTATGTACGAGGCCGAGCGTTAAGGATTAATCTTATTTGTCTTAGTATTTTTATTTTAGGTTAATCTCCTATCAAGATTAATCCCAAAAAAAAATAGAAGGAATAAGTAAATTATTTAATGTTATGTCTGGGCAGAAGCCATGTCTTAAATTCAAGGTTCTGTAACTTAACCTAACCTATTCACACATGACGGAATAATTATTAAGGGTTAATTTAATTCACCACTTATCGTACCATTTGGACAAATATGATATAATATATTAAGTTTTCACACATTGAACAGATTACATTTCAAACTTATGAACCCAATGATACATGGCTTATATTTTTGTTTAACCTTTGTTGAACGCATTTTTTCTTATTAATAAAATTATTTAAACACCATTTTATAACATAATTTATAAGTTACTACAACAACAAACGTACGTGCTTCTAAATGTGTAATCAGCATTTTGACATTTGATTTTTCCCAATCGCCTATCAAACGTTAAAACAGATTGTTAAAAATATAATTCATATTTATTCTAAATTATATAGGTATATAGAGATAGGTATTCTTGTCTACATTTCTTGTATTAACGTTCAATATAATTTGTGATTTTTGTATTTCGATTTATATTAGTTTAATCAAATAACAACGAACATAGTACAAATTCGTATCATTTTTATTGAAAATATTTAACAAAAATTATTGCGATTATTACAATCAATACGCACATCTGATTTTTACGTTTTGATTGCACTTCACTGAAATTTTAAACACCAGTTGTATTGTTTATTATTTATTTAGGATTCTCCTTCCCATAACGCACTGTTTTTGACAGCTGTCATCCCAGTCACCGCATATTTAATTACCTATGCATTATACCTTTGCACTTTGACCACATTTTTCTTAGGTCTATAATAATTAACACCATTACCCTTGTCACCAACATTGACAAAATTGTCAGATAACGAATTTATCAAAAATTGAAGTTCATTTTAATAACCTTTTAAGGCCATCATAAAAAATATATTATTAATTATTTAGACTAAATCATTTTTAAATTATCCTCTTAAAAATATATATTTTTCTTGAAATGATTTACATATCGAATGTTTTAAAATATCATAGTACTTAGTACACCTATAATGTTTTGTGTAAAATTAAGTACCTAACTATGAATTTATATTGCTTTAATTGTATCATAAGTAAAACAAAGATACTTATGAAACAGCTTTCAATTTTTTTTTATTCGCCTTAATATTATAGTACATTAAATTAAACCTATTTAGGGCTATTTATTTTAAATACATCGAATAATACATTTTCTTATACAACATATTAATATCTTTTTAAGTATTGATTTTGTAAAATAACGTAGGTACTAAAATATATAGTTTTAACAAAATGTCATCACTTATTATGTAGTTGCACTATATTATATAATACTAATATTACTGTATACACTGTTTTAAATTAAAATGTATTTGAAGCTCAAACCTACTGAGTGAAACAAGGGACAACCTGGGATAACCTGGGAACATCTTTGGTAAATACATTTCATATTTTTAAAATGTCCAATAAATTGTAATATTATTATTTATTTTTATAAAATCGTAATAATAAAATGTTTTAGATTTAATTATAATTTACTAGATACCTATTCAAAGTATTTACAGTTGATAAAACAAACATAAACAGTTATATTCATTAAAATAAATATTCAACCGGATGAAATCTGTTTTATTTATTTTATTTTAAGTTACAACTACAACAATCAAAAACAGAAAAACATTTTCACATATGATATTTAACTTTAAAGTAGGTATCAATAATTTTTTTTGACTTGAAAATATAAGTACTTAGCTTATAATTAACTAAATTGGCGCTACTGACATTTATTTAAAATATAATGCCATCGAATTCGTTAACACTAGCATAATAATAAATATAACATTTGTATCTAGGTTTACTAATTGAATGTTATAAGTGCAACAACTTATGTTATAATATCAGAAATAATATATAATAATATATAGTTCATATTAATCTAAAATGTTAACCAATTAAATAAAAAAAAATGTCCTTATAAAAATCTGTAGCCGTGTAAAAACTATTATATTGTTTTGACCCAATCCATCCATAAGTACATTTAGTTAACTTCATAATAACATAATTAAAGTCAATTTTATAGATTTCACTCAACAATCAAAATTTATAACTGTGTAAATACCTATTGATCCAAAATATTTTAATAATGTGTGTCATCTGATGACATAAACATTATGGTTTTAAAAATTCAATTATATTCAAATTCTAGTGGCGATATCCTGAAACAAGTGTTTTCGAATTTTAATTTTATATAGTTTATTTTAATATCACCTTTGACATGCCTACAAATGGGAATTTCTCGAAGCTCAAGTACTCATTCTCGCCGGAACGTTTTTCCATTTGACCTTTGTAGATACGCGATGCCGTCAACGTAGTCAACGACATACCGTCACCCAGGAACATGATTATATTTTTGGCGACGCCTCTTTTATTCACGTACTTGACTTTCTCGGTCACCTTCGCCTTAGCGTTTTCGATCCAGTACTGTCTGTCTACATGAAAAAAAAAATCCAAGCTGTTATTATTTTATTTCTGTCTTTACATATATATATACAATATTATATATGTATATTCCTTGAAATAACAATTCACTCGAGACTTAAGTCCGACTTTAACGAGTGCCGGTTGTACATGGCAAACGTGAGTGAATTTTTTTTCAGATGATTCGGTTCTGTTGAAAGTCGAGAGCAATATGTAATGTGTTTATGCCGAGAATATTTGAAATGATTTTAAAAAGGGAATTCAGTAGACAAAGTAGATTCTATAAAGAATATTGACGGTAACAACTGAAAAAGCTTAAATTGAAATAGAATAAGGTGCCTAACTGTATTGTACATTTGTATTGTAAACTGTACTCAGTACAATTGTATATTGTATTATGTATAACGATAAAAGAAATATCGAACGCATAAAAATAGATAACTCATTCCAGTAAAAAATAAAACAAAAATTGGCAACAAATTCCAAATAAGCTACTCCGCTTTCTTATCCAAGATTTTACAAAAAAATAGGTTGATGATAATAATACAAAGATATTTACTATAATAAAAATTAAAAAAAAATTATGAGCCAGTTAGAATTCGTGGTACATTTTTTTACGTGTAAACATCTAAACGCTTTTCTTTTGAAACGTGTTATATATTGTATAAAAAAATCAATATTTAATTTATTTTTATAATCCATATTTATAATAATTGTAATGGTAATATATAAACAACAACTTGTGAGCCAAAGATATGCATATGTGACTATGTGGGCCACCCTATACCAGCATATAGGTGTTGAAAAAAGAATCTAAAATACCCTCGGAGTCTCAACGAATCCATTGATATAGCTTTTATTGAAATCAGACAAGTAGTTTTCAGATTAGCCGTTACCAACTTACGCGTACGCTAACGTGTTTTCGTTATTTGAACGAAATTGCCATACATTTTAACCCCATGTACACATCAAAAGAATGTTCGCTTATATTATTCTATATTATTTTTAATTTATAGCTCCAGAGTAAAGAAGATATTAGTTTTTATAATTAAACTTTAAAAGATTAATTTTTTGAATAATATTCAAAACAATTTTAATTCATTTTTATATTTTTAATTTATTTAGAAAGTAATAACCATAGAAACTTTAAGCATGAATAATTAATACCTAATGATTTCTATAGCTTTGCACATTTTGTAAAAAATTAAATAGTTTTGCATGTTTTAGGGGACATATAGTTGAATAGGGATTCAAATATAACTCATAATTTAAACTACATGACTAACAAAAATTGATATTGGGTACACGTTTTTCTGGATTTACTTTGAAAGGGATTTATATAATAAATTAATAAATATGTTATAGGTATATTATGATAACTGCTTCCTGTGTGATTAATTTAACACTCATTATCTCGAATAGTACCTAAAACTTTTTGAAAATATTTTCCTTACATAATTTAAAATGATTATAAAAAAAATATTTTAGTAAAAATTCATACATTTTACTATTTTTATCGTTATAATTTTTAAGTTTTTACTTTATTAAATTACTATATGTTTTTAATTGCATAGGTATTTATTGAATATTTTTCACAGAATTTCGATGTATCGAATTTCTAAAAATATAGTTACCTAACTAGTTATAACTTATAAATATTTAAAGTTTTAAAGAGCCAAGTAGGTACCAACATTTTTTGGGATACTCTTGAAGTGCCACTCTACTCCACTCATCAAAACTTCAAATACTTATAACTAATTAACAACTCGTTCAAAATTTGAATCAAAATTTTCAGAAAAATATTAAACAACATTTTCTATTTTGGAATATGTAATTAAAAATGTATGGTATCAAATTATGTAAAAAAAAATATTTTTTCAATTACGTAAAACTTTAGCAAGATAAGTGGGACTCTAAAAAAGTCATCCTATATATTATTTAAATGCAATATATAAAATTATATTATTTAGGTTGGTTATTTTTGATTTTTCGATTATCATTTTTTTGTTTCGTTTCTGGGTGCCTCTCATAGGCGGTTTTCTTCATGAAGTTGTTCATATTAGTTTAACTGATTATTAATTTACTTAGTTAAGTATAATAAGTTATTACTAATATTAAATAATTTATAGTTAAGTACTTAAGTTGTATGAAGGTTTAATAATTTAAAAGCATTAAATAGGATGTCAGCCCACTATTAGGTTATACTCTCAACTGACCCAAGCAAAACATATCAAATTTGCGTTTAGCAAAACCAACCTTGCGTTGTAAGCTTTAGTATTAGGGTGAATCGACTTATTATCAAACTTCGAGTTAAAAACACTGTGTTTGTACGTTGGATTTTTCACAGTATTTCAATTTTAAAGTTGGTTATGATCATTTTTAAATTGTAATATTGTACATACTCAGAACTTGGGTAAAAATTGAAATATCCTAAAAAAACCGACGTACACACAGATAACGTTCTTAACTCAAAGTTTGATGATAAATCGATTCACTGTAAGATCAAACCTAACAACACTAGATTGGTTCTGGTAAACGTAAATTTGGTATGTTGCAAGTGGGTCAGAGAAAGATAAAAGTGATAAAGTGAATATCAAATGGTGCGCTGGCATGCTTTTAGGAAAAAAAAATTAACTGCATAATATACAAGCATAGTCATATTATGTATCTTATGTAATATTACAAGCTTTTAAATAAATTTATTTTTAATTATAAATAAATTATTTTACCTCTTGACTGTAGCTTGTAATAATTAATTAATAAATCAGTAGGTTACATAAAATTATAGGTCATTACCAATAAGAACATTTGTAATCTATTAACACTGCATTTTTTAGCTATACAATACGCCATTATTGCTATCAGCATATTATATTATGTATATTATATTATTATTTATATGTTACTAATAGTCAATAGACCTAAAAAATGAAAGCTACTGATAAAAATATTAAAATTCATAAAATTCTATAGTAAATTACTTCTTAGTAAACTATTTTATCTCAATTTTCGAAGAGTTGTAATTTAGAAACCAAACGTTTGACCGGGTGATCTACGAATTGACCGTTATCAATATAAAATAGATCTTAAGTTGAAAATCGGGGAACTCAATCTGCTGTGAGACGGTTTGTCAACCTTTATTGCTAATTAATAACTATATTTTATTACTGCTATTAGTAATTGAATTGACTTTTAGTAATACGATAGGTTGAATTAATTTTTGGTAAAGCCATTGCGATTATAATATAATATTATTATTCATTTTAATAGTACCTAGATAAACCGATGGTATATATTATTATTGTTGTTAACTTTTGAGTCAATACCGACTTAATAACCCTGAAAAGTAAAAAAAATCAAAAATTTCAAATGGGTATCTATAAAGTTCCAAAATATTTTGAAAATAATATTGTATCTATTAAATGTCAATATAAATGTTTGATGCAAAGTCCCCTACCCAAGTACCAAAATATGTGATTTACTATCATTAAACTACTTTTAAAGTTGAAAATGAATGCAGTTTTACTGTCACAAAAGTCAATGACAGACACAAAAATCCATTTATAAAAAAAACCCACATAATTTCAAAACTCCAATACATTAATCGCTCCACTCAGAATCTAAAACAGAAACTTTTTTTATTTCTAACCCCTATAGCCTTTAGTTACACATTTTAAGTCTTTTAATCCTGAATATTTATTATGATTAATGTTGTACAGCTATTTTAAAACAGACTTATGAAATACCATAAATGTGATAAAAGTACAAAATATAGTCATGTAAAGAATTATTATTTAGATACCTATTAAATTAAATAACTCTTCATTTATAATTTTAAAAAATATATAAAATATAATATTTATTTAACAATATTATGTTACAATACGTGGTACCAACTAAAAAAATTTATCGAATTATCATTTTGAGTTAGGGGTTCATAATCGTTTTGGTTCGTTTCAACGAAAGTCGAAGTAAAAACTAATACAATATATTACACGTTATACTCACACCGATATGTACACATATATATTTAACAACCGTCAAAACTATTCGATGGCAAACAAATATCACAATATTAATTAAAAATGAATGGATAATGATTCAAGCATAGTTGTCGTAAACAACAATAATAATAATTAATTTACCTTGTTCCGTGTACTCTTTACCGGCGTTGGCTGCGAGCGAGCAGCACACATTACGACCTAAAAACGAATAACAGAAATATAATAATAATAATAATAATAATAATAATATGAGTAGTTAAATAAAACAGTGTAAAACAATAATACGCATAATTTAATGTTATTATGGTGTTGTTTAGAGATGTGTTATGCGAGAAAATACCGCGAGTCACTGGATTTTGCGGTCGGGGGCAGCGGTTAAAGTTTGCACCGCCGGCAGTTTATTATCATCTAAACTTTTCGGTTTCTTTGTGTGTATATATTTTTTTATTTTTTTCAAGACACGTCGGTGTGTGAGTTTGCCGAAAAACCCGGTACGATTTATTGCGTGACATTTAGACCGCGTTTTTTTTTTTTAACACCGACACACCGTTCGCCCTTTTTACACTATACACTACCTATCGTCGTTTTCTTTCACTTAATCTGTGGAAATTACTTTGTTCTTGAGTAAGTCGTTCGTTTCAATTTGGAAAATGTCTACAAATGAGCCGCCGCCGTCGACAGAACTAATAATATTTTTACCTCCCGCCGCGTGTTCCCTCGTCCAAGCCGTCACCGCGTTACGCCGCGTCCTACGTAAATCCGGCGATACCGACGATTTCTATTCTGATCATGCTGTTCCGTCGCAACGAAATACAAACTGTTCTGCTTTTCGTCGCACTTGTCGTATTCACGTAGGACACGGCGTTACACTTTCCCAGTAAGTATCCCTTCCGGTACATGTAATATTATCGTCTCTCCACTCGGATGATACCACGACGTGGCATCGATGGGGCTTTTGACTACGCTCAGTGCGTGGTATTAAATAAGGTATATATTATTTAGATTGGATGTTGACAGTGACGACTTTTTAAAGGGGTAGACGGTTGTTGTGAGCGTTTTTGTGTGACATTTTTGTGGTTAAAATCGCATTCATATTGTAATTTCTAATGAAGATAAACGGTAAGAGTAGTAATAGTTGGTAGGCGTACTATGCAAAGTAAGCTAGATTAAGGTGACGTTGGATCTTTTATATGCAAGCCTGGATTAAGATATTCGGAGGCCCGGATCTTTTAAATGGGGCCCTCAAAAAGAATAAAAACAATTTTATTTTAAGTTAAACTAATTATGATTGGTCCTTTACTCTTTAGTAGAAAAAATTTAATTTAAACCTTAATTTACACATAACCATACCTACTTTAATCGTAATAACGTATTGTTGATATGACGTATAATATCTAGAAATTGTTGAATTAGGTAACCAGTTCAAGTACACTAAATAGTTGTTTTCTAATTATAGCCAATATGTGCTAATTATATATTATTATGTAATATCAAAAGCCAATAGGGCCACAAATTTTTTTCTCTGCTTTTTTTACCGACCCCCCTTAATCTGGACATGTGGATGAGCTTTACTCTGATGAAATTTAAGTTTACCACATCGCGTGCAAAAGCGTAGATTAGGTAGATCCCCGTGCTACACCGTATTGTCCCTTGAGAATATTGACCGATTACAGTCCTTTTGCTAACAACAAAGATATTAGAGGTATATTCTGTCTTATAATGCTGATGAGTTATTAAAGTTGTTAGGTATATTGTAAAATATATTTTCAATTTTTAATCATGTGTGCATTATTAAGTTTTGCCGTCGAATATCGATGTTTCTTTTTATACAAAACATATTTTTTATTTACTGTTTAATCGATTTGTCGAATGAGGAGTACCTACCTACTACAACCGTACATACCCCCAGTGGACTACGTATAATAATACGTTTCAGTAACGTGTATGGGCCAGATGAAGGTTCTGACACAAAGATACGCAAACGGTATCGACTTTATTGATGCATATGAAACAATAATATAATCGTACGTAAGTGCGAAATCTCTGGAATCGGGGGCTGCAGGTGGCACGCGACGCGTCGCGGACGAGTGTATAATAATTATTAATCAGTATTGTCCGAGTCACCGTGTTCACCAGCTTTATTCTCAACCGCTGGAATTCGGTCCTAAACTGTGTAAACATTACGTGACTGGACATGGCGGTCGTGTTTTCAACCACCACAATAAATACGACATGTTTTCAGGCCTAGGTTACCGGAAAAACAAGTCACCATATATCGTTATAATATACCTATGAAGCCGCGGTACTCATAACATCGTCATCGGCACCGTTATTATTCCATGTCCGCGAAGTTTACCGTTCGGAATTTGTATACTCACAATCACAAACCACTTGATATACTAAACAATGGCAAAATAAGAATTCGTAGTACCGATTTTTGTCCATTTTCAAGGACATTTTGTTCTCGTTAGAGTTATTATTTTAGTATTATTAGGCAATCGTTAAAACAACCCGATTTGAATAGTACACGTCTCGCTCCGTTGGCTGTCAAAAAATTACATATTTTTTCGTACAAATTTAAATTTTTTAAATTATATGATATACGATCTCGTATGACGTTATATTAGGTACATATTATTTTTATTTTATCGATAAGCTTTGTACGTATATTGTATATATATAAATTATTTTTGCCTATTTATTGTATTCCATAATTTTAAATTTTGAGCGGAGCGATAAATGTAGATATTGATTTTACAATAATGCTTTTTTTTGGTCTGTCATCACCTATTGGAGCAGTAAAAATGCATAGGTTTTCAACTTATATGGTGGTTTCTAGTAGAAAGTTGGATCTATTTGATACTTATGATAGAGTAAAAGTAAAATTTCAAAGTATTTTTCAATAGTACGGGATAAACAAAAAAATAAGGAAAACGGGATTTTTTACGCAAAACCAGTATTTGACAAAATTGATTTCATTTTTTTGATGCGACTCAAAAATGAATAACTACATAACTTAAAATATTCACCAAATGAAATAAATATAATATTGAATCCTAGGCGGACAGATCGACTCCGCTCATAATCGTTTTTTGATATATTATTTAATTTAACACATCCATTACAGTGACCCCCTCGACCTACTGAGCCTACAGCAGAACGGTACCTACTTGTCTACACTTTTAAGCTATTTCCGCTGTTTTCTTTTTATTACAATATTGCTCAATAAATATGATTTCAAAATGTATTATTATTTATACAGTATATAATAATGTGTATTATTACATTCATTAAAAAGATAGTGTCCATTTTTGATATTTCGTTAAAATTCGATCATATGCATAATTATTAATTTATACCTGATGAGTCTATACCAACAAGCCAATAAAAAATATGTACTCACACAAGGTTTAATTTTGGTATATCATAATTAGGTATAGTATGTTAATATAAAATAGGGTTCTATAATATAATTTTGAATAAAAAAGTCGGTAAAAAATCAAAAATAAAACAGTGAGTATTAATTTTCGGCAAAGTTTTAAACCATCATGTGATTTCCCTTGAGTATTAAGTATGTTATTTACGGTCGTATTTTTTTCCCGCAGACGAATGATATTCAAAGGACATAATAATTTCATTATTTTTTTCCCCATTTTATACGAAGTTCCGAAAACTTGGAAGACGCTATAAAGAATATGTGATACATGTAGTCGACTCACGTTAGAGTTAAATAAAAAAAAAACTAAGGATAGAGTGCATAATGCGATTTATAGTGCCTTTACCTTTGTAACGATCAAGTTGATTGCATTACCAGCAAAACCTTAAAAAAAAAAATCATCCAGCAACTTAATGTGTTTGTTTTGTCACCTTCGTAGAATGATATCAGCGTTCCATAAATATTTAAAACTGAATGCTAACTATTACGTACATTTTAGTGGGTAAGTATACTTCGAGTAAATCGACAATGCTTTTTCGCAGACCCCTTTTTCAAGTATTAAAAGACACCATCCAAGTATCAATTTAATATTCAGAAATCTTGACTGGATAATATTAAGATATTTTTAGATTTTTGTAGTAGTAGAGATTAAAAACAGCAAAATATTATGTTAAAGGATTAATGTCAGTAAATGCGGTTTTGATTGCACTAATAATAGCATAATATTGAATGTAATGGGTAATGACTAATGATTTACGTCTGCATTCAAATAGATTACAATTATATTATAATACTTATTTGTAGTAATTGTAGCGGTCATGTTATAACACAAAACATAGAAAACTTAATATGTAGGTATATTATTATAGTTTTATTCAACATATTTAACTGGCCTAATAAAACTACAAACATACAAAACAATTTTAAAAATTGTATTTATTAACAATGAATTACTAATTATTTGTATAATATTTGTATTAAATACAAATTTGAAATCAAAGCGAATAGTGGCTGCGACACATATCATTACAGATTATTAACCTACAACAGTAACAACATTTATAAGCCATACAAATTCAAATAAAATTTAAATTATTTTAACAGCGAAGTGTATGGTGCATAGTTTGCACCTATTAATTGAACGATGGAAATTGAAACCTAGAATGCTAAAAGGATTAATATATTTAAAAACGTGGTAAATTTCTCAGTTTTAAAAATGTCCTACGAGAGTAGTTAAAACTTTAGTTCTTATCATACGTATAAAAGTTTGCGGTAAGTAACTTCAAGTCAGCAGTCGTTACAAAGTTTTTGTAATGCCCAGTTGTTAGTAGGTACATACCACCCATGTTAGCTGGTTAAAATAATCGTTACGCGAAGGAAAAAGCCTCTATTTGGATTTCTAATAATCGTAGAAAATGTATATATATAGGAAAATACAATAATCATGACTTACTGCTGTACGTTATGACGAAGCACAAACAGCACGCAAACGAGATCCAAGTCGCACCTAGCGAACCGGTGTCCATCATGATTGTGAAGCAGAGTACAGGACCGCCGACCGATGAATACTAACATGCTTGTGCCTTGTCTAGATTGAGTATACCACTATACCTACTACGATAGTGGTTTTATAATATTATACAGCAACTGCCAACAAACCGGTTTGGATTTCGCTCAGTCCGCAAACACTGCGATCATTATGTAAGAAAAAAAAAACATTGATGATCAATTTAAATTTATATTACGAGTACATAGTGTACACAAACAACATAATAATATTATGTAGGTACCTACTGATAAAAATAAAAACATACTGACACAGAATAAAATTCTGTGATACTGATAATAATAATTTATTCTTCAGATAACTTATATTAATAGAAGTAGATAATCAACAGGTAATAAAAGTTGACTATAAATAAAAATAAAACGAAACCGATTGTGATACTTAACGTTATTAGTAGTTAATTTATTAGTAATTAACACTATAACAATCTAACCTAAGCCATAAACAACACAATAAAAAAATAATGTACAATATCTCGTTTAACCAATTCAAAAATAAGCAGTACTTACTACTTACAGTGTATGGGGAAAATAATTTTAACTTAGGTTCAATAAGTCATTAGGCTAACCTTAGAGTCAGTTTTGCCAATGACCTACATTTCAATATTAATTTAATACGTAAACTGAAATTTTTAAATAATTTAGCAGTTTTATGTTTTACAAATTATTATTCTATAAAAATGCATTAAAAAAATATTAACTTAGCTTTTAATTCGATGATAGCAGTTATTAAAATTTGACCTCGCATTAAATGTTCAAAATCTTCTTTACGAAACCTAACCCAACCAGATCACTAAAATTTTTCTTTAAGTTATCGGTATAGTAGTGAAGAGTGAATTGGCCCAATTTACCTTATTATTGCAATGTATCAAGATTTCCTGATTCTCTGTTATACATCGGCATTTTTTTGATAAAAAATGCTAAATGGCTAACCGAATCATGAATATATTCGAGTATTCTCGAGAATATGTTGTCCATTGGAAGTGAATACCCTGCTTGAATTTCGTTATCGACTATTGGTCAAAGAATTTTGAGTGTAGCTTATTAATACAAAAAACAGTTAGACATAATTTAATGTCTTTACGACATTTTATACAAATATTTAGGATGTATAGGTCATAAAATTTTATCGGGGAACCAACAACTATTATGAAGGTCAGCAGGTCAAATACTCAATTGTAAATCCTGTTATATTAAAACATGCTAATAATCGAATACCTGCAACATATTCCGAATTTATATTCATGTAAATATGATAGTCAATTATTATTATTTTTCGAAGAACGTATTAAACATTTAATTAACTAATTTGTAATACTAACATATACTTATCATAGTTAATTCATATATTTTCTTAACTATTATTGATTAATAAATACTGTTGATCCCTATATACATTTTCCCAAAATAATAATTCTAGTTAATTAAACTTAAATAAAGTTATAACGATTCTTAAATAATTTTAAATCGTATGAATTAATTTTTAATTGGATATAGTATAAATAATTTTTAATTAAATTGATGGTGCGATTAAATTATTTAAATAAAAGTATTTTAATATATAAAACCAAAGTTTAGAGTTTTAAGCTAACTTACAAAGTTTAGTCCAGTTAGAAAATAAATTTAAATAAAAATAACAAAAATGTATAGATAAATACAATTTTTTTGTACAAATTATTTTATTTAAAACTAAGCATGCATTTCAATCATAATATTATTCTTTGATTATATTCTGCATTTTTATCTTTTTTGAAAATACTTCAAATCTTCAAACAACAGCTACTATAAAATCTACTAAATTTTTACAATATTATGTGTTTACATTCCACTTCCCGTCAATAAACTCTCACCAAATTTACCCATTGTATAACTTGTAAATACAGATTGTAAATACTAAATCTACTAAATTTTGTTCTAAAAAAAAAATTAGATCACATTAAAATGTACAGTACCTATACCTATAAATAATTTCTATCATCCCATGAATACAAACCTTACTCACGTTTGGTTGTGAAATGATTAACTGGTAACAACTGAAACCATATTTTTATCAAATTAACGACTAAACAGAACTTTTAAAATTAACTATTAATTAAATACTTGCTACAGTAATATTTACATTAAATTATACAAGTATAAGTAAAGTAGCATAATTAAATTTGTACATTTATATTAATTTTGTAACCTAATAAATACTCTTTAAACTAAACTGTATAAAGTTTCAACGCGATCTCATTAATAATTTTAAAATATCACTTAGAATCGATAAATAAAATATTTACTTAGTAATATTAATTATACTACGCTTTCCGAGTAAACTCAATAAATTGCCAAGTAATGTATATGTAAGTACTGATAATTTTGCTTGTAGTTAAAATGTGCAAAAATATAATATATTATATTAAGCAAAAATGTTTTAAAAATGTTCAAAAACCAAAAATAAAATCGATGTTTTGGTTTGGGTTTCAGCCGTCAGAGAGGGGACGTTACTGAGGTCAGTTATTAAGTCTTACTTAGTGGGATTTACGCCACGGAAAGCCATGTTGTTGCGACAGGAAACACATCGTAGGGTCGGGTGGTGAGCTTACTCGAGGATTTTCACTGGATGTTCAACAGTTAATAATTTACCCACAGATGCTCCGACCGGATAAATTGGTAAATGTGTCTCGATCGAAATACGTTTGTTCCTACCACAGTACCGCAGATAAACAAACACGTAGAAACACCATTCCCGTAAATAGTTTATGTTTCGAATCGAGTCACTTTAACCGTTCACCCCAAAACAGGATAATTATAATCATAATTATTTGCTTATTCGGTTGAACTTAACCTGTGAATGTGCATCGTGCAAGATTCTTCTAATAATAGTGACATTGGGTTAATCTCGTTCCAAAACGTATTTACCAACTTTTATCATAATATTTCGAAAATAAAACAGTTAACAACAAAGCTATTTAAAATGTTGTACCGGGTGATAGTGATACACTATTCACAAATCGTGCTCTCCTCCCTTTTTAGTATAATTTTCAAAACATCATAACTCCATATTATTTCTCAAATATTGTCCTTATACTCAAAATGTAAATGTTCCTTCACATTTCGATTCAGATGAATAATCATTTTCCAAAAAAAAAATCATATGCCTAATAATTTACAATAAAATAGGTGGTTCTCGTTTGAATAGGATACATTTATATTGCCACAGAGCGCACCTTTTATTTTAATTAATATGAAGCTTTCTTGATACTGTCATCTAAACTTAATGTTATTAAGATACAATTATTTTGACATTATCTTTCTAATATATAAAAATCTTGTGTCATGGTGTTTGTGGTCCCTCTAAAACAGCTCGATCGATTTGAATGAATTTTTTTCCCTATATTTGGTCGGTATGAGAATAGGTCATAAAGTAATTTTCACCCTCCTACCCCCAACCTGAGGAGGTGCATAAAGGGGTATTTTGAGGTTTACGGTGGAAATTTTTGTTTATAAATGGTTGCTATTGGTTATATGAGAAATAATTTTAGTTGAAATTAGTATTTATTATTCGGTTGCCATTGGGTAATCGGGCAGATCAGGGGCAAGCATGCATAAAATCAAATTTTCACAAAGTAATAATAAGTGATACAGAAATTTAAGTTGTTGGTAACCTTCGATACACCTTGAATAGTATAAAAATTCCAACGATTTCAAAATATGGTTTTAAATATTTGGAATTAAAAAAAACTCAGAATTTTAATAAACGCATAATTTTATTGAGGGTGATCACGATTGGTGAATCACCCTATATAAACCATCATTCTCCAACTTTCATCATAATTTGTCAAACGAACGAAATATTATTTTATTTTATAAAACA
The DNA here is from genome assembly GCF_019925205.1 of Metopolophium dirhodum. Taxonomy (NCBI): domain Eukaryota; kingdom Metazoa; phylum Arthropoda; class Insecta; order Hemiptera; family Aphididae; genus Metopolophium; species Metopolophium dirhodum. Next base: position 14,426,466 of record NC_083561.1, read on the forward strand.
ATCTTCAACCCATAATGTGGGTTTAAAACCTTAAGTAAAAAATAGCAAATATTTCAATAAGATAATATAATAAAGATTATCTGACAACTAATTTAAATATTCAAATTCAATTATTATACCTATGGAATGGAATGGAATAAAATTTTTTTAGTCATTAATGCTTTAATTTCAAAAATCTAATATTCTTATTTCATAAATACTGCTCATTTTAAAATGTAAAAAATAACTTTTTTTTACTCATGTAGGTTATTATATTTTTTTTAAATGTCAAATTATTTTTTTAACATTTAAAAGAATTCAAATTGATTTAATCAGAACCAAAATGTTGAATTCAACTTTATATTTTGCATAACAATGAAACAATATATTTTATATTACAACCAACAATCAATCGATGTGCCAATTCATTAAATTTAATAACTTTTTTTACTATAAGTCGTATTACATATCTATAATTTAATATTATAAATGACACATTAATGATAAGCAAATCATTTAATTTAATAACCATTTCACTTTAACATTGTATTATATGTATATAATACCTATACTATATTTGTAGGTACATCATACACTATAACACTATTATTTGGTAATTTCAACGTCATCTTCCTAGTAAATCATACATAAAAACACTTCCATTGCTCTACAAACATAATTGTGACTGTACTATGGTACTATGATACTATGATGAGTGATGACTATAAATTTAAATATAATATACGTCATGAAGTATAAATGTAGGTATAATATAATGTCATAATATACGTTTTTTAATTTAACTGCAATAATCCCATAAAGTCTATCTATATAAGTGCATAATATAATATATTATATCCCATCTAGAAATGTTTTTTTTTTTTTTTTGATTTGTGAAAAAAGTGAAATCAAACCATGCAAGCAACCCACAACTTTCAAATTCCCTAAAAATATTAAACTATACGATGTGGTTTTAAAATATTAATACCCAAATATTATAGGTTTAGAGGTATACTATAATAACTGAATGGGTACGCCATTAAAATATGCGATAATGCCATAAAGTTGCATACAAGTAAGTAAACAAATAATATAGTTCTAATAGGTAGGTTGATTTTTTCGTAGGTTGAACCAGTTAAACTTAATGTCTAACTATTACTATTATTTTAATCTTATAAACTTTAAATGTAGGTACAATGTATACAATTCCAATTTCTCTTTGTGCAACACAAATCATTCAATTGCATTTTGTCTCATTGCACTCAATATTAATCTACCACGTATAAAGCAAATAAATCACATGCACTTTGATTTAAATATGCATAAAGCTATTATACCTATTAAATTGTATATAGCACAAACAAAATTTAAATATAAATATAAAAATAAAAATACAGAAATCACTATTGAAACTTTCAATTTATTAAATAAGATATTATTAAAAATATTATTGTTTTTAATTCACAGAAATAATTTATTTAAGAAAATACGTTTATATCGTACCTATACTTATATATATTTTTTGACTTCTCGAAAGTCTTAAATTTACTTGTTGATGTTTTAACTTTTATTACCAAATTAAAATGTTTACAATACACGATTTTAATTAACTCGAAAAAGCTCAACAATATAAACCATTAAACCATTAATAAAAAATAAATAAAAGTGCAGAAACTGTATTTTAAAGTAGTTTTGGTAAAAATATTTAGCATAAGTTATTTATTAATGGGAATGACAATTTATTGTATGATTAAATATTATAATATAACATTGTTTATACATTTTACATTTACGTTGATATCTGCATTCAAAAAAATAATTTATTTTTTTTTTAAATTAAATGTTAAAACTAAAACATTTTTAACTACTTCTTTAATATATATTATTAATGTTGAGTAGCAATAACAATCACTTAACATTTAATCAATCAATAATGAGCTAATGTTCTCTTATACATGGTTTAGTGATCGCAATTGATTCGTTAAATTAATTAATTTTTGTGCAACTCAGCATATCAGTTTTTATTTTAATCTATTCAGTCAATATATTGTATTTTATTGTATTTGTACAAGGTACCTATTTAATGAATCTGAATAGTACGTCTGAATAACCATTATAAAAACATAATATGGAAACAAATCAAATTGTATTGCAATTTAATGTATTATTATTTATTGTTATAGTTATTAATATATGTAATCATATTGTATATTATTGTGTTAACCTGAATAGGTTTTTTAAAGAAGATATATTGTGTTAATAATAATAGGTAATACTGCTTAACAAAATAATAATTGAAATGATCAAAAACAGTTTGACAACTTCGTTTATGAAAGTAAATTTTTCCTAGAAAATAAAATTCCATTATTCCACGCTTTTATTTTGTATGCATATTACCCACTACATACAAACCTAGCCTTATTAAATTTTAGTTTTAACTTTGAGTTTGAAATTATTAAAATAGACGAAACATGTTATAACGCTACAGCTAACGTGTATACATTACATATTATACTGTATAATTTATTAACAATCAACTTGGCGACCGTTTTATCTACGTAATGTACTTTTTCGTTTGATTGTGACGATAACAAACCATTTTAATGAACAAAAACCTCTACCGTGTAAAATATCGTTTGCATTTAAATGACTTGCAAACAAATGCTACAGGCTACAGCTAAATATTGGTCATAAATTATTATCGGCAAACAAAAAATGATTGAACCACTCCGCTAAATTGGATGCCTGATTTAATGAATCGTCGACGGAGGAACTAGGTTTAATTAACGATAAAAATGGCAATCGTGGCATTGATAGAAATCGGCAAATGATGGTGTCCAAATACCTACTTAGTTTCTTTAGTCTTCCCATGACGCAGTTTGATTGAAGAATAATATTATTCATTATAAGTTAGAACACAATATTTCTTGCTTCAATTATTAGTATCGTTATTTATATATTATTATATGTTTTTTATTTATTACAACATTAACTATAATACTGTAATTATATGTTATTAGTTTATTATGTGTCTGATTGGATTATATTTTGTATCATTTGTTATTTAATTTTAATCAGATATGTAAAAATTAAATATTTTACCTCACCTTAAATAACCTCAGATGTTCAAACTCTCATGTTCAAGTCTTAAATATTACTATATTTTTACTTCAGAAATAATATAAAATATAATAGGTACAATAGGTGCTCAAGTTATTTTACTTGTTATGTACATCATTTTGGACAAAAATCTTAACTTAAAGAGCATCATTGTTGTCGACGACATTAAATAAATGCATCAATTAGATAGTATATTTTAGATGAAAAATCATACATAATTATATGATTTAAAACTGATCTTAGTTAAATTCATGAAAATACACGGTGGTTGTGTTAGTTTTTCCATGAATTTGCATGAACAACTATGTACCGAGAAAATATAAAAATTGCGTCTTCCGAGTTACAACTTCAATTGATTTTCAATCAATATACAATGCTAGGAAATTAAAACTTTAGGAATACTCCTTGATCCTAAATTGTTATCACAGAATAATAATAATAACAAAAAACGTTATAGTAAGACCAATAATAGATATATTCTTCGCAAACATGAAAATATATTGTACAAAATAAACTAAATACGGTCATCGATTTGTTTTCTTCGAAATCCCATTATATATATGAACGTTAAGTTAATAATTATAAATAATTTAATAAAATTAATATTTTGATTTTCTACTATGATGTACCTATGTAATTTTGTATTTCCCTTGTATTAGTTCAGAATTAACTATAAAATATTTATTTTAACGTGGTTTAATATACAATGTTTTGCGTGTTGTGGCCGTTTAAAAAATAAAAATTTTATATTTATTAACAGCGTTTATGTTTCAATATTTTAATGGAATTGTTAAAAAGAATCAACACAAAGAGCTACACCGATATATTTTATACGTAGGTATTCAATTATTATTGTTGAAATCAATAATAATTATATAGACAATACATACCGCACCAGTATATTGGTTATAGTGGTTAATAACGTTCCCATTTAATAACGACGCATCCATTAGCATAATATTAATCTTCAACAAACCTTTCAAATATATTAAAACTCCTGTATATGAACACGGTTTTATTTGCATTTTTGTTTAAAACCTTTAGACCGCATCCTTGCCAATTCTTTTGTTTAAAAGCCTAGACGCCAGCAGCCTCATCATCCGTGGTTTTCTTTTTCAAGAATAAATTATTTGTTTCTATGTTGTAGTTTTTCACATGTATATTGTATACGTATTATACATTATGTATATATTATGTTTATGTGAGCAGCGAGAGAGTGAGTGCGCGCGCATGTATGCATAAAAAAGTATCAGATATGCAGAAAAAAAAACATACAAAAAGAATTCTACGGAAAGATTTTCTTATTTTTTTTTTCTGTATTCCAGGCTATCTTTTTCATTCCAAAATACGTTTAGTTTTTAACCCCGGAAACTTCGAGACTGGATTATTGTTGTGAAAGCATATTTTTATTAATATCACCCACGGGCAGATTTTTGAGAGCACGCCCTGCAATGGTCGTAGTATAGTCCTGCGGATCCCTTATTTTAAACGTGTTAAGTATGATTTACGCTAACGCGGTTTTTGCAACATAGTAATTTGTCTCGAAATAACCAACCAATATAAACTCTCAGTTTTTTTCACAAGTTTTCTTTGATATACATTTTTTTTTACACCATAAATCTTCGAAATGAATTATTACAATACATTATATACGCAGTAAAAATGAGTATAGTTCGATCTAATCGTGCCTACATAAAATTATAGTATACAATAATAAATTATTCTAAATACAACACGTTTTTTAGATATCATTATTTATTGTTACGGCCAATATCAATATTAATATCAATCATCTCTGTTTTCGAACACTTACACGGGCACAGATTTTTGTAATTGATACAATACTCCTATACCTACAGAACAGAATAAATTACTGGCGATATTTAAATCATAATATTACATAGGTACGTAATTTTCTCGCGTTAAAAATAGATTCGTAGTTGGTATTTCGAAACACATGTTTTAATTTGAACTTTAATTTGAAAATGAACCCTGAAACTCAAAATGTAAATATATACGCAGTGCGTGTGTGATTACTTATTTTAACGAATAGCACGTGGAAAACAGACGGGGTCAATAATTTATAGAATCAAAAGAATGTTGATAGGTTTTCCTTCATACTGCTATGGACAATTACAACGGTAGCGAGTATGTGGGTAAATAGAAGTTCTGGTACCCAAAGAGAAGGGAGAGTTAGTGCGTATCCTGATAAAAGTTTTCTTGTTTCTACTTGTTGAAGAAATCTTTTGCGGAATTCGAAAACTGCTGATGAGATCCGAGAGTGGTCGTGGACATAACACATAATGATCCAAAACTAATTAAATTTCTACCTAGATACAACTCATTAACAGTGATGCTGTCTGAATGTACAATCGCAGAATGTCCCGAAAACAGAGCACACTATTCACGCAATACTCAATAATATCATTCCATTAAACCACAGTGTAGCTTTGATATTGATCACATTACTTTATATGTGTTTATGCCAATCTGTTAAGTATACTCATCTAACTTTAATAAACAACATACACGGCACATGGTAAATAATAATATGGTTAGAATAAAATTAAATACATTTTATAACTCAGAATAATATTATTTAGGATAAAAGAAAAACACATACATAATATAGGTACTTATAAATATTCAACGACAAACATTATTCCATTAAACTAATCTCTAACGTGTAGGTTTAATAAACTTATTCTAATGACCATATTATTATTATATAACTTAAGTTTAACACAATTTTCCCATATTACCCTATTTTTATACCTAAATATGTATAAAACTGAATATTCAAACTGTTTTATAATTAAGTAATTTATTTATGTTAATCCTTAAATGTGGTTGATGAGTTGTAATTTATAACGATTTAATGTATTTATTCGCAATCCGGAATATTTAAAATAACATTTTATAAGAAAATATACGTAATAAAAAATGATATATACAATGATATAAAAAAATTGATTATATTATGATGGACACAATGAAAACTAAGTTATACATTGTCTATACAGTCAATATTAGACATGATATTATAAATATATACTTAAATAAATTATCAGTAGATTGTAAATTCTAACTATTATGTTAATCGTTTCCGCCTAATAAAAATCATGATGTTTTTCAAACTATTTGAAATTGATGTTACATCAAATATTTTATTTAATTTCCATATCATGTTCTGTGTATTCAATGTCTTAATTCATATGGCCATATCCTCAAAAATCGATGAAAAACGTATACGTTCATAAGTTTACGTAAAATCTAAAACTATACCTATTGAATGGTGTGCATTGTGTTTATTGTGTAGATTTATGAATGAGTATTAAAAATAAGCACGGAACCTATAACACATTTAAACCACATTATTTACGGCCATACGAATTCAACACTATTTTAGCCAATTGCAGATGATAATACGTTATATAACGATTTCAGACAGGCTTATAAAACTCAACGACAACAGCGATCATATTGTAACAAGATTAATTTTTGTGTTCTCAGTACAAGGCACGAGCAATCAACATGAAGACACATAAAAAAAAATAGTCCCCCGAGACCGTCACGTTGAGCCTCCCTGCAAGTGCAGCGGCCGGGGGTGTTTTTGTTGTCGAGAACAACCCTCCTCTCACCCGCACCGAAACGTACAACTTTTCCCGATCGTCGTCTGGATAGCCTCCGATCCCGTCAAAATGTCCCCCGAGCATTTTTTTCCATCTCGTTTTCAGAAATCATTTCTCAAAAAAAAAAAACAAAAAAAAGTTCATCACCGCCACCACCGTCCGCCACCGACCACCACCGTCGACACCACCGCGGGGGAAACACATGCTTTTGTTTTATGAGTAAACATTTGCCGAATTCATCCGCAGACACACTTTACTACCGCCAGTACTGCAGAGATGGTAGTTTTAGTGGTGGTGGTGGTGGTGATGAGAGGCGAAAAGAATCATGTATTGAAAAGTAAAAGTCAACCAATGTCTATCAGCTTTGTATCCTATTTTTTTTATCTTGTTCTTTTTTTCTTCCTTTTTTATTTTTATATATATAAGAAAACCGCTCAAGATCGACGTTCTATACAACTCCCACGGGAATATAACGAGCACTTACATGGCCCCACCCCCACCACCGTGCCGCCACTAACCAGTCAGCCGTACTGTAGTTGCCGTCCGATTTCCCGTATCCGGCTTTACCATTTTCCTTTGCGGTTCGCTGGAAACCGTGCACACCATTCATAAACGTCTCTACCGCTTATTACACAGAGATCCAAGGCGAACGTGAGTCTGTACTGCTCATTGAACCACTACCCACCCTTCACGCCACCCCCGTACCCACCTATTCTTCGAGCCTTTTGCTAATTATGCACAACTCATTTCATCTTAATTTCCTGTGTACACACGAGCATTCATCAGTACTCTCACTCGTGAAACAAAACTGCACTCGTAGTTTGAGTGGCGAAGACGGCAAAACTCATCACGTATAATATACAATATACATTATATAATGTATATATATAACTTTAACTCGAAAATATCTTCACATGGCGTTTTGCTTTCTATTATATTTACGAATCGGTTAACTCTAAAATTATATATTCATAACTATAGTAACTGGAAATTCAACTAAATACTATGAGGTGTAATATCGTAGTTAGCAAAAAATGGAAATGTTCCAATAATTATTATATTTTAATAATATCGTATTTATAATTGTCCAGCGTGGCTTTAATAAATTTATGTGTTTTGTACTTTTTTAATATCAAATAACTACCTATAAAATATAAATAATACGGATAATTAAATTAATTTTTAACGAATTATAATATTAATATAATACATATACATAATACATATGTATTATGGACGTAAATAATCTATAGGAATATTTTTTTATATATTCAGTTCATACAAAAAATAATAAGAATACTTTCACTAGTAACTACTAAAACATCTAAAACATCGTTTTAACCAATCAATTCAATTTATTTTATTAATTATAATACTAACTATTATAGCATATCAATATATCATGAAAACCGTTCAATTATAGTTTTAGTTTATAACAATTGAATTATTTCTTAATTGCAATTTATATTATTAAAATGTTACGATACTCGCAGTGAATTCTCTTTAAGCCTTTTCTACCTAATCATCTAATTAGCATATAATATTATTATAATGAACTTACATTAACAAACCAAATAACTAATACAATTAAAATATTTAATTATTTTTTTTATACATAGACAAATAATTCAAAAAATAACTACAATTATTTTTCATGTTGTTTTATTTATTTTATTATTTTGCAAAAGTTAAATATTATTTATATGATATTATAGAGTTTAAATAATATCAATAGTACATTTTATTAAAATATTAAGTCACAACTTACAATGAATAAACTCTGTGAGTTTAATTTCGTAGGCGCTTTCAAAAATAAGTTGTTTATTTTATAGCAATGATTAAATTATTTTTTGAATGTTGTATTTAAACGAATATCCAACAATTTATTCACGTATTATTACTATAATAATTTCAAATGTACTTAACAAAATTATTACAAGCTAAAAATGTTTAAAAGAAAAACAATATTTTTAAGTATTCAAATGAAAACTATATTGTGTCTGTCAACGAAATTTTTTTAAGATAGTGTTAACAGAAAATGGGTGAGTTTGAACATCATTAGTCAAGTATATCACAAACGTTTATACAAAATGTTTGTATCTATGTTATTTTTAAAAATATATAATATAAGTGTTACTACAAATATCAAATATATTCGAAACCAATATGGCAATATATTAGACGCCTAAAATTAATTTCCGAATCCGTGAAGTGAAAGACGTAGCTTGTATACACGCGTCCGGTATTTTTACTTTTAATACCATCTACTACCCTATACAAAATGGTGTCCGTTGAATTTCGTTTCCCGCCTCCATCACTCGCTGTCGATCGGTTAGGATTTCATCGGTTCCCGTCCCGTCTCGGACAATATTATTATTCAACCCGCAGGGGACGCGACGTCACGTCATCGTCTACGAAAACTGTGTTTTTTTCATCCATGTACACGGCGGCGTTTTAACATTTAAAAATGTTTTTGTTTTTATTGAAATCCGGTGATGGCGTTAAGGAGAAATACACGACGAGGACGTGGTCGTTGTCACAGTTTCCGCTGCTATACCGGCACCGCCGCGCCGCTCCGTCATCGGGGATGCGGCGGCGGCGACGATCGTACTTGGAATGTGCGCGTGCACCGACGAGAGAAATAATAGGGAAAAAATAAAAACAAACACAAAGAGTAATCGACGGAATCGAATTTAAATACAAAACGTGTAACGGCCCATTATTTCGGTAATCGTTTATTTATACGTGACAATGTCTGATCCAGAGGGTGAGTGTGTATATTATATATATATATAGGCTGACGACGACGACGAGGACAACGCGACTTGTCTTTGCCGCTGTTGCTGCGATTGGAATTCGAAAACCGATAGGAATAACGTTTTTCGAGAAGCACTTACATGCGCACACACACACACACACATCGTAGTATATAATATATAAACTTACATAGTACATACATACATGCATACATACCTATATATGTTATATATACACATTACACATAGTATATTATACATGTATGTATTATATATTATTCAGTATATACACATATTATGCACAGTATGCATTTTACTGCCTGAGTGATGTTAATAATAAAAAATGACACCATTTTTTTTTCGCACGATACTTTCTAGCAATAATTTACTATTATTATAAAATATTTTATACATTTTAAGTCAACAGGATTAAGTATAAACAATAAATTCATTTTTTACCCGACTTGTAACACTATACCGTGGAAATTTATCTCAAACACTCTTGTTTTATATATTATGATCTCCGTATTATTTTCATAATTTCTATTTTTTTTTTCCATTTTTATTAGAAATTATATTTACGTACAGTTTTGTCACTATTTTACTGTTTTGGTTATTCTATACAACTAATAATCATAGTGATTTATTATGAAAACCTATTAGCCTGATACCGTTTAGCCAAAAATATTCACATTATCTTCGCTTTCATCTTCATGCTTAAAGTTAAAGGTTCTATGACGTATGTGTATGTGTGTGAGTGTGTACACGTGTATCACCGGCATACGCACTCGAGAAATTAGATCCACCGCAATGAGACGCTAAGCCTACAGGATACAATGCAAAAGTTGTTCAAATTTAATCCGCATTGGTAAAATAATATTATAATAACTTTCCCGACCACTCTAGTACAGTCGATAACCATTAAACTATGAAATCGGATTTTTTTTTTTTTGATTCTTGAATAACGGGTAACAATAACTTAAACATCGATTTACAGAATTGTTATTTCTGTGATACTATATCATACAATAATATAGTATAGTAATCATTGATCACCATTCACCGCCATAATATTTATTTACTAGTTGTTATTTCTATATCAGAATACATTGTAATACATTTTTTACTTATTTTTTAATAGGTTACATTTTATTTCAAACTATTCATATTTTATATAACGTGTTACCTAGCTTATTGATTTATATTAACTGTGCAACACGAAAATTATAATTATTCGTATTAATAATAAATTATCCTTATAAACCTACAATTATAAAATTACACTACTTTTGACATTACGAAAATATATTTTTTAATTAAATCGTGTGTTTTCAAGTTTATATAAATCTGATTTATGAACATTTCCTCGAAAGTTTTCCCTCCAGATACTTCCCAGTCCACTACACCTTTTTTGTAGGACATTTTTCTTATTCAAGTTACTTTATTACAATCCGTTGTTAAATCCACTTGGTATAACGTTGTCCACCCTATGACATTTCCAACGATCATCGTGGAATGGACAAATAGTGTACTTAGATTAGAAAATTGTGTAATATAGGGGACAAGTCGACATGGATATGACTTGTCCTCGTAAATATAATAACGGATACAAAAGTATAGAGATTGATTTTGAAAATTATGTTCTCAATTTTTTTTAAGACTATATTATTAATTACTAAACTTGAAACTACACTGAAGTATTTTATAAAATGAAATATTACATTTTAAATAGAATTTTTAAAATTAAAATTTGTAGACCGTGTTTTATCTAAGGCGAAATGGGGTTTAAAAAGATAATTAGAAATTAACCTAATATTTCCCATAACTTTAGAATATGTACCTATTAAATTAATACAATTCACAGATCAAATAAACTTACCATAGTAATAGTATTTAACATTTAACAAAATATAATAACAGAGAATATAAAATAATAAAATATAGTTTGATAAAACGTAAATCATCCGTTCTGGTTTTGATAGAATTTCTAAAAATATAAAAGTAATAAAAGATAAATTAACTTAGTATCTATTTAACATACATACGTGTTCACATTATACATTTTATGTAATTACTGTCTATGTAATATATAAATGTATTAATAACATTTAAGATATTTTTAAATTAATACTAAAGAATTAATTGGTAAGATGCAAGTTTTAAAAATTGATCAGTTTAATTATTTTAGAGTCATTTTTCTATTGACATTCAAAAGATTAACATTGATAGTTTGTAAAATTGTAGGCGATGACGACACGTGTCACCTTATAAAACATTTAAAGCAATTTTGAAATTGTAAAAAATAAACTGAAGTCCAATAAGCAAGTTGAACAAAAATTAATTACACGGTATCATGACAAATAGGGTTTTTTTTGGCGCGAGACAAGTAAAAATTAGCGCGTAGGGCTCGCTTATAAATTAAATCAGACGTTTTCAATTAAATTCGCGAAAGTTTGTTTTCGAAACATGTGTTTTTATGTGCAAAGGCCCCGTGGACATTGGTTTTCGAAAAGGGATCGCTCCCCACTACAACGGTCGATGAAAAGAGGAGGACGAGGACGAGGAGACGTAGAGACCGCAGGACCGTCGGTCGGCGGCGTCGGTGGGGGTGGGCCGGCTCTCATAAATCAGAATACTCGTTTTCCTACCCTTTAATTTGCCCAATGTGTATATGTATACCCTATCGCAATTAATTAATGTGGTTATCGGAGGCCGAGTGCGAGCGTACGGCAGCGACCAAACAGCGCCGCAGCAGCTTCTCGCCGGTTACGTTACCTCGTGAGGGATTTGTTATTTCAAACATTTTTATTTTATTTTTTATTTTTATTCTTCTCATCCATCCATTCGAGACCTTGCAAATCGTTTCACACTCACACACGCTCGCACACACGTAAGTTTCGATCAAAGCTAAATACTATAAAGTCGCTCTTCTTGTTACATAGCAGTACGATATTATAACATTTATACTATGTACGTCCCATGCGTATGTATAATATTTAAAACGAAGTGATTTTTTTTTTATGGCTTATTTAAGGAGAGGGGTGGTGAGGATGCAGGGGATAGGTCCCCCTATGAAAACTTTTTTAAATACATACAATAATATAGGTACATTATCTATATTATATTTTATGCATACAGCTAGTATACATAAAAACGTCCATACTACAGACTTATAGGCCACAAAAATATTAGTATTATAGATAATTTAGTTGAATAGAAGTTTCCTGCGTAAGAGTTACACTGTATGACATATATTTTATTAAAAAAATTTTGGATTATTTTTAAAATAATCAAGTAGGTATAATACATTTTGGGAGTCAGAAGAGAAGTAATGCTAACTCGGTTCCCCCTCTGGCTTTCGATATCACGAAAAAAAAAATGGTATAGTCAATTTTCACAGAATATTTCTATATTGACACTGTATTATTATCTATATAGACTTTATCTAGGTTATTATAACTTAACTATAAGTTGACACTGTATTATTACCAGACAAAATATTATACGGGAATTAGAAACTCGATGGTCGAGAATGTTCTACAATAACACCCCCCCCCCCCCCGCCCCTATTTAGGTTAGGTTCATTGGGAATTTTTTAATATAACCGCAAACAAAGTTCTATCAAACCTATTTTCTCTTGTGTCATAATATTATTATGTACTCTCATTTTTATTCCTTTTGGGACCATAGATTTTACGTAAGATTTCTTTCAAATAATACTAATAATTTTTCGTCTGACTTTGTTGACGCCCGCATGCATATTGCATACAGAACTATAGGTCTAATGAGCTTTTTAAATAGTATTAATTTTGTTTTTTTGGTCAGTAACCTCGACTTAAATAATATCACAATCCTAAAATAGCACTTACTTCCTGCCCGTTATTTTCCCATTCATATTTATGGTGTACTGAACCAACATAATATTGTTCACATATTTTCTAGTGTAATCATATGTGTCCGTCGTTTACGTGTAAATATTGTCCAGCGCAATTAAGACTTAATAGGCTCGAGATAATTAATCACATATTGTGTTACCTATGAATAAACTAGAGTTGACCTCTGCTGTTTCAAAAAATAACATTGAATTCATCAATTATAATATTTATTTACGAAATTCGCATAACATACAATTATTATGAATAGAGCATATTAACGATAATTAATGGTGGCAGCATTTTGGCATTATTTTGTTTATTTACCTATCCACAAATATCATAGGTAAAAATATAATTGTTGTTATCTTGTGCACTATGAACAACAATTATTAATGTATTAATGAAATTTCTATATATTGACAGTATTTTATCAATCGAATTTTTTAATATATTTTCAAAACTATTATTTTAATAAATTTTAAGTTTTTGAATAGATACAGTATGGTAAAGAATACGATATATTATACTAAATAAATATAGTACCATTGAGTATAATATACTCCTTTTCAAAGGAGAATATACCGGTCGGCGACCAATTTATGTCCGGCGGCGCGAATTCCTCACCAATTTCCCATTGTTAGCGTGATCACGTGGTTCTCGACGCACCAATCAAATTATTCGACATGCGCGAAAGCGGTATATTCTCTTTTGAAAAGGAGTATAGATAGTACTATCTATACTCAACGATAGTACCCACCCACTTACGATGTATTATACAAACAAAAACATATTACAATTCTTAAAATGTGTAAACAGCTTTCGAATGTTAACTGTTTTTAGGAATATTATGTTATTAGACTTTTTTTATTACCAGTAAATTGTGTGAAAACTAATAACGAAATATTATATATTATACAACTTTAGAACGGTTCATCAGTTAACACGTACCTACTGCAGTTAGTAACCAAACCAAAACGAACTTATTTACTGCGACTTAGGTCGAACATGGCAAACAAGAGGAAAATAATTTAATATCTAGTGACTTTAGAGGGAGTACGAGGTTGTAAAAACACTTAGGAACAATAATCCCATATGTTTTTCAATTTGCTGTGGAAACACTTTACGTGATTTAATATAATACACCAACAGATGCCTGATGTCGATAATAATCATATATTGTTGTTGTATGTTTCAGTGAACGGTTTCGAGCCAGATTTTTTGTTCCCACTGGAAAACGTGACTATTGCCCAGGGCCGAGACGCGATATTCACGTGTGTGGTCAACAATATCGGTGGTAACAGGGTGAGTGCTCCCGAAGGCGGCTTCACTTCAGCCAGGGTCGGTATCAGTAACTATGAGTCATAAAAAAATGAAACTATTCTTCGCACCACGGCTTCGTCTATCACCAGCGCTGCACAATTTCTCACCTTTTACACTATAAATCTACACTATGCCCTACACAGACCTGCACCACGTTTGCTCTATGCACGCAGAGCGCGACTGAAAAGCAATAATCCTTCTCGTGAAAAAAAAATTGATTTTTAATCGGCGACTTTCCTTTATTTCGACTGATTGTATGAATAATAGTTATACGTAGGATAATATTTGAAAATACCTCAAATCCATAAAAACGCGTAGAACGTATTTTCTTGAAACCATAATGTTTGATAATAAGATCTTCTTTAATTCCTATTGAACGCCCATCTTATCATTAGTTTTTTTTTAATGCCTGGTTTCATAAACAATCACTAAATATTTAATGAATTATAGTCGTGAGCTAATGGTTCCTTAAAAATATGATTAAGTGGTCCTGGTCCATAGACCATAATCGGTCCATTAAATTTTACTGAACCATTATATTAGTTTTTTTTATGCAACTCGGCATGTCTCTCTTATACTATAAGATACAACCTAATATCCAATATCTGCACTAACCTTATTTATTTTTTTAATTCTGAATAATATCATATTATTCTGAAATCTTGTTTATCTTTTATTTTATTCATGTTCACCGTTTTTTCTTACATTTGTTAATTTGTTATTCAAAAAGTTTTTCATAATATTATAAACAATTCGATTAAAGTATCTTGTACATAAAACATAGTCAATACAAAAATAAAAGTATGTTATAGCCCTCGTAGTTAATACGAAACCGTTTAAAATATTTAAAGCTTTGCATAATATTATTATTATAATATGTGTAATTTAATATTAAAATATAACAAAACAATAGACTCCTGGTAACTGGAACTTTCATAGCTCGAATTTCTATCTTAATAAAATACTAATTTGATATTAGTTAATATCTTAGTCTAAAAATATTATATTAATTCTATTATTTCTCGATGATCCATTAATAGTTATACTGCAAATTTGAATTGAGAAAATGTCCTATAATAATACTAGGTGTGTCCGTGTACAAAAGAAGAACGGAGCATTAATGTCCGACAGTAATGAGATGAATAATTTTAAATTATTCACAAACTAAGTATGTTTAATATATTTGTTTAATTCATCATGTTGTATTAAATTATTTCGAGGTAATGCGTATCACCAAGCTTCATTGTTGTTTTTTAAATCTTGTTCAGTGCGCCAAGGCTAATGCAATATTAGAATATGGTGTTAACAATGTAGTTCTGCATTTGATTAATTCTAATTTAAAAAAAATACTACTTTAATCTCCATTATATACATTCCACAAGCGGTGCATTTTATCACGTCACTCAACCATAACAATACCTACTTCAGTTAATTTTTAACAGTCGATCGCAATATTAAACGACGGTTTCAGCAACAACCCAGATAACGTCTTTACACATGACAACCACGTATGTTGACACGATTTAGAACTCAGCATCGCCAATATTATAACTGTAGATTTTTCTAAAGTTATTTATTGTGACTGATGAATGCAATAACACCACATTCAAGCATTAAAGGAAAATGTTTTCTAGTACGAGAAATTCCGTATTTTTTAAATGATGATTTTAATATTGTACAATACCGAACAGAATCTCCATAAATTGTGTTAGTCCAGTACATTTAGGAAAATGGTATTATATTATTTTAACATTATCTATTATTTATATTTAATACTATAAATTTTATAATGCATACTAAACTAGTATGCACAATGGTGTATATTTTCATAATAATAATTATTTCCTTTAATATTTGCATCGTAAATAATATCAGTTATTGTTTAGACTGAACCATTAGTGAGTCCTTTAGAAACCCAACTATTTCTTTGTAAAATAATTGTTGCACATTTATGTGCATAAACGTAAATCTACGGATAATCCCTGAACAAAAGGGCTCCACTTCGCCCCACCCAAATAAAGGGATCACTAGGTGCTAGGTATCAGATTTCAATAAATCGTTATGTTTACACATTTTTGTTACTAGTTTTAATGTACTTTTGTCTATAATGTACCTATGTATTACAGTATACACACTCCACACACGTATAAAACACGTTTCGAACTATAAATAAATTCATTGATTTAAGCGTGCCTAATTTTGAAAAACAAAAAAAAAATAATTTTTATTGATGCTTACTACATTTTTTATAATTATTATTATTCTCTTTATACTAGTTTATAGTGGTTAGTTGTCAAGTTTATAGAATTTTACACAAAACAAAATGTTACGTGGAGTATTATGATTAAGGCTGGAGTTTTATCATATTGATTTTTTTTTCTTTCGTACAAATTATAAAACGTAGCTCTATAAGTGAAAAATACATTTCCGGAAATACTTATTATTTTAATAATATATACTTAGCGATACAATATTATTATTATTAAATATTAATACAATAATAGTAATTATTACTCTTGTGCTATAATACCGAATTTATACTGAATTTGTCCAATAATATCAAAAACCCAATGTAATTTTAATGCTAGTACAACCTATTTCATGTCTTTTTCATTACCTTTTATTATTTTTAGCCGTTTGGATTATTTCTTTATCAGTATGAGAAGTCAATAGAATAAAATAAAACAGTAAAAAAAAAATAATATCATCACATACACACTTTTGAAAGCCTCTTAACAAAACATGATATATCTATAACTTGTTTAAAAGTTATTTACAAAAGAAATAACATTTTCTATAATTCTTATTTATTTTCACATTCAAACTAAATACAATTTTTACGATGCATCCTTTTTTTAAACTAGGTACTATTATAGTTGAGTTCAAGAAAGTGGATGGTTAAAACAATAGTTTAGCTTGTTATAGAACGAGGATACTAAAATAGTTTTTAATTTCTTATAAAGTGAAGAAATATTATAAAAATTATTGTTGAACTATAATAATTATTAAATAAAATCCTTCATAATGTGGTTTAGTCAAATAGCAAAATAATAATAATATTATCTGCAATAATGTGTTAATTTTGTGAGAAGAATGTAAAAGTCGTCGTTTACAAGGGTGTACGTGTGGTCGGAACATTGGTTTTAGTAATCTCCCTCCCGTGGAATGTACTCGTAGTTTCGTAATTATTTTACGCCTTGAGACGCAATGACAGTAGCCAAAAAACCTCTTTCGCAGAGTATTAACCATCTTTCATTATAAACTTCCCGAACACACTGATCCGCTTATCGACCCATGCATCACCGGTTACCAACGATCGCCATGATCGGATTTGAAACGAAAACTTCCCAACTCTGAAATTGGAACAACTCATGGACGAATAACTGCGGAGGACGTATTTCTACACTTCTTCTCTACCTCATATTCCTTCACCTTACTTCCCTTTTAATAAACCGAATTCCACTACCTCTGGTAGTTTGCCCTGTGTCCTTGTGAAAATAATCTCTTCAACACAGTACTGCAAATAAACCGCTTTGTACTCGAATGTGTTAGGTACCATCGATATTATATTATTATACGACCAGTCTTTTGTAAATAAGTTTACCGCAAACCTAGCACATTATATATAGGTATAACATAATGTGTAAAAATGTCCAGTTAATTTAAATAACTTAACGTATATGTTATAGGTATATTAATATTATATTATATAATACTATAATACTATAATGCTATAATGTGCAGGTTTAATAAAAATACAGCAATCAATGTTCACAGATTCCATTAAAGTAACATTTTTTTTTTGTTTTCATCGATTCAGTGCCTATACCAAAATAATATTACCTAATTTTAAAGGTTATATAGGTAATAAATTAAATTGCTTGGTTATAAATTATACATTTCATGTATGTGCAGTGTAATTCACAATACAAATTAAAAATAATATCCTATGTTACTATTCAGTACCTAGGTATATATATTATTTTAAGAGGAATTGTTTGTTTGTAGTTAGCGGCAATACTCTCGATAACCACTGAACCGATTTTAATTCAGTTTTTGCCGTTATTTGAAGAATATCGAGGAAAAGTAACCATCAAGAGTTCTATCAGGTTATTTTTTAATCCCGGAAATCAACCCACACGTACATTTTGTCCATAAAATACGATAACTAAATTTTTTTTATTGTTTCCATTAATTACATGATCAAAAACTTTTTTAATTTAATAGTTGATATTACACTAGCAAATACTACTAATACAATCCAACTCCACCCAGAAAAAAATAAACAAATATGTATAAAATACTACGCTCATCCTATTTGGTTTTGATTTCACGAGTAATTTTGTGTTCTTCGCTTTGTAGTTTGTAGACAAATCCAACCAAGATGGGGAATTCACCTGTGACACTTTGTGTATTTCAGATGCAATAATATCACGATCTGTGAAAAAAATTAACAACAATAATTAACGACCATTATGTGACACTTATATAGGCGACTTTCTGCACATTATATGAAATACATTGATTAATCGCGAACAAAATAAATAAATATTTTGTAGTTCAAGTCAAGATGGAAATATATATTTTAACGCAGTGAACTTGCCAAAAGCTACAATAAATAACTTCATTTAATTACTGACTAATAAACGTAGAAACATAAATTTGTATTTAAGAGGTTGCTATGCTGAAATTTACTGCCTTCAGTTCTCCAACATTGGTATTGTAAAAAACATTACCTTTCCAATTCCTTATTTCAGAATTAGTACGATTTTTAAACAGAAGATTATACATTTTTAAATCAGTTATTTTCCGTACATTAGTTTGATGATTAATAACACCATTAATTTCTTAACATATTGTAATATTGTTTTGAAAAAACTGACATACCTACAATAGTAATGGACTAAGATCACATATTTCGATTTTACAATAGCTTTAGCTTGAAAAACGCTTTGATAGAAATATAAAACAAGATTTTTTCTATATTGCCAACAGTAGTAAAAAACAAAGTTAATGTTGATATAACGTCTAACGTCTACTTATATGGAAACTTAAATTATGATGTGAACTGCAGTTTGCTTCCCAACGTGTACAATGTACATTATCATAAACCATGTTTTAACATAATATTAGTTATTAACACTACTCTGAACATAATATTAAAATAACTCAACCACAAGCTTACCTATCTTATATTATCCAATTAATCAATAGTATAAAATAGCATATGAGATGGTTTGTATTAAATAATACTCATCATTTTTCAACAGCCACTAAAAATCTGTATCAATTATTTACGATAAACAACTCATATAACATTGTATCAGTTTAAATTATGATAACACTCATATAACATTGTATTAGTTTAATTTATGATAACATTCATTTAGGGTATGCCGGGTATGTCACTGCCTTAGATCATATACTGTATATGATCTAAGGTCGCCGCATACTCCATGATTCCAAGAGAGGGGCAATTTATCACCTCGAACGACCTTTTTTCTTTGAGAAATTAATAATTGATAAATATAAAATTTCGTTTTCAAAAAATGTCTAGGAAATAGATACGAAGTTATAGACGAGTTTAAAATACTTATGCTGATCAACATTTCACCTGAACTTTATTCAATAAAATATATTAGGTATTTATTTATGAAATTGTAGTAAGATTGTTTATATTTTAAAGACAATAATTTGTGATTTCCCAACTACACTTTTTTTAAAGGGAAGGATCCAATTTTTAGAAATTCATTATTATTGTATATACTATAACATATTAAAAGTCAAAACAATAAGGATACAGTATTTAGGTTTTAGGTATGCCACTTTTTCATTCATGAAGGACATTTTTTATGTATTAAGCTTTTCTATTATTTACAATATTTATTTTAAATGATATACAACCTATTGGTCTCTGAAAGTTTATTCAGTGTTTGGCATTTCAACGAATTGAGTGAGTAGTTTATTTTGTTTTAAGTTTATAAAAAAAATAAACAAAAAGCTGTTTGTATGTAAACAAACAGCTGAATGATACACTACACAGTGGAATAGTAGTCTAAAAAAAAAACAATATCATCGTCATAGGTAGCCAAATGGAGATACACAAAAACATTTTGACCGTAAATATTTGCCGACAAGTAAAGAATTTTCAATTGCTCCGAATTCTCGAAATGTTCAATGTTCTTACAAGATTTTTTTTAAACACGAGTTGAAGTTTTGGAGTTTACTTCACTCAAAACACAAAACCGAAGAAAAACTCATAACAAAATGTCTAATCAAATATTATAGAATTATCAAAAAACACTTGATTATATATTGCATATTATTTTAAGCACGTATATACCTATTATACACATAGGCCGATAAAAGTAGTGATTTTCACTTACATTTTTTTAAATAATTTAACTTTTGTTAAAATTAAATATTTTTTCCTCAAGAACGAACTGTGATAAACTCCAAACTAGTGACAAAAAAATACATAGTTTATTTATTAGTCGTATAATTGTGTAATTTATAAAAAAAAAAATAATAAAATACCAGTGAAACTTGGAATACTCAAAACAAGATTTGCATTTTTTAAAAATAATAATGAACTTAAAAAAATAAAATTAACAATAGATATATTATAAATTCTCAATAATTATATTAAAAATAATATTAGGAAATTATAATATAAATTTTAAATAAAAATGTCAAAAACATATTAATTTATACAATATTTTCGTTAACTATACAATAGGCATACGTAAAAATAATAATACAACATAGTACAATAATTAATAATAAACATAATATTATAGTCACATTTTGATTGTTAGATTCGTAAACGCAATCATTTGTCAAATTGTGGCGTGGTAGTTGCATTCAGTCACGAAACGTGTTTTGAGTGCAAGCACCGGTCGGTTTATAATCAAGTTTAACTAAGAAGATACACTTATGAACAATAATAATTGTCCATCGGTATATATATAATAGGTAATATTATTGTATGTCAAATTTGTCCGAGTCTAATAGAATGAATAGTATCGTTTTTAGAAATTATTTCATATTCATAAATAAATGTACACGTAGGCTACGATATTAAATCGTATATGATAAGTATACAACTAATAATAACAAGTAACAGTTAAATTATCATTCGGGGATCTAAGGAAGAAGGTTTATTATCTGTCAACTTTAGCTAGAAGCAGCAACTCAATTATATTATAATAGCCCATAAATTAAACTGTGATAATATCATTGTTTGACCTTTCACTCTTTGACTTTTTAGTATTAGTTTAATGAATGAAGTTAAGTATGCCCCGACCCTTTATACTAAACTATACAGTTTACAACTTCCAAATTACTTGCTATACCAACTAACAAGTTAAAGTATTTTGAATTTTGATAAATAATATTCAAATAATATTATAAATATTTTAATTCTTACAATGAGCTATAATTATTATTTTATTTCGTCTAAAATGGGCAATGGCGTACTGTTTTAATATGTCTCGATACCTACTAAAAAATAATAATTCAAATACATATTAATATTTTCAATGGCTAAATAATTACTAAAAACGATATTATATAACTTATAACATTTCCGAGAAATCACAAAAATAAACTAAACTAAATTTAACTTAGAGAATAAAATATAATAACTATGGCATGATCTTAATTTCTCCTAAAAACTTTTTTAAAAATTTTTTACAAATATAACACCAAGATTAACTGAAAACTTTAACAATATTTTACTTGGATACTTTACATTTTTACAATAATATTTTTGATATATTAAATAAGCTTCAATGTATATAATAATAAGAGTATAATATAATATATAGATTATAATTATTATAAAAACTGAAGCGAAGCGTTAATTATCAAATAATATATCCTAGACAATTTTGATTTGTGGTAAATTAAAACGTATCTAGTTATGAAACTCATAAAAAATGTTATGACTTATTGTTTCATGAAAAAGATATGTACCTAGTAATGTCCTACAGTCTGCAGTATGTGTTTTTTATTTGTTTCTATCTAATTGTGGATCGCAACCCATGGGTTAGGTTAGGTTAGGTTAGGTCTATCCAATATACATTATTTCAAATGAAACTATATAACGTTAATATAACTGTAGATGTATGTGCGATTTATTAAGCGTTTATAAATTTAAATTAAATTAAGAAACTGGACTGTTTCAATATGAAACCATATAAAAACTTAAAAATAAATCGAGAAATCAGACCTATTGTAATTTATTAAGATATTTCGAATTTAAGTTCTTAATCATTTAAGATTTCTAAACTAAAATAGTTATTCTTTGTTAGCATATACAAGGAATAAAAAAAGATGAGATGAAGTTCCATTGTAGAGACTACTGTGAAAAATATGAATGATCTTATAAAAATATGAATTTAAGTTTTTACCTGAGTATTTGAAGTAGATAATCGGCATAAAATTAATAGTAGGTATAACGGCATACCTATAAACATTCGACAATTGATGAACACGAGTGACTTTAAATGACACTTATATATTACAATAATATATTATATTGGGGGACGGAGTGGCCGACCCGAGTTCGATTCCTCGGCCATGGGCGGCATTTTTCTTCGGACAAGTCACGGTGTCCGGAGAACAAGTGCCACCATCCCCCACCCGAGCATGGCAGATACCTACGGGTGCCCACTTGAAAATCTGCCAAAAACTACACACACGTATTTACCAACCAACAGTATCCTTCCCTACAAATAAACAAGCAAACAGCTAATGGCCATAGTTTCCGGGCTTAATGATCAAATAAAAAAAATATATATATATTATATTATACTCATCACAACGGTATGGATAAATTGAATAAAATAATAATATTTTACGAATCACGAGACATGAACGAATTAAACAATCTGTCAGAAAAAGATTTCTTTCTAGTATTTTTCCGTCGACTGGAACCAGCACACGCGTGACTCGATGCGGGTACGTTAGAAGATGGGTCTCGGATTGATATATAGACTATAGACCAGTTGTATAACTTATAATAAGTGCGTATTGGTGGGCGAGAGTACGTGCAACCAGCGTAAGTCCGGTAAGGGTATGAGTTGGTATAGCGGCCGCGGCGAAAGCAATACCCGAGCAAATGTTTGACAAATCTCAATACTTATATAAAATATATAATATAGTTCGTTGAAAGGGTGCATTGTGCGGTGCGACGAGTCTCATTATAATTCTGAAGCTCACCAAACTGTTGAAGGGGTTAGAATAAGGAGCCCTTGTGCCCGGCGAAAGTGTGTGACGAGGGTGAGCGATGTTTTCGCCGCTTTCGGTCCCTGCCCCCCAAACCATTATTATTCATCGGCGCGACACTTCTACGTTGGCGGTCACCGAAACATATTCTCTGCCCAACAAAGAGCAATGTTGGTCGATAACCCCGCATTGCGTTCACCGATGTTTTCCGACACAGCGGAGTTCCGTACGCGTATTTATAAAAGTTTGAACAGACCGGTTTTTGCCAACCTGCACATAATAGGTATGTCGAAATATAGCTAGTCAATAATTCGATAAACTGTGATATGGATCTAGATTATGATGAATGGCGATTACAAATGATTAAAATTTTATAAAAATTACAAATATCTATATAAAATAATAGCGTATAATAGTTAGCACCCAGATCGATTATATGACGAATACAAAATGTTTGGCACAATTATTTTTATATTTTATTGGATTAAATTAATTTTAATTTGTAATCTTTCGAATTTAAAATGTTAAAACATTTTTTTTTACAAACTTAAAACTGTAGTTTCTTATCAAATATTTTATAAGACACGATTATTAACTAGACATATAGGCACTTCTGCTCTTTTTAGTTTTTAAATATTTTGGTATTTACAAATCTGATCATTTTTACTGAATATTGAGTATGTCGATCGTAGTTTGTGCAAATCAGTTGTGTAGCGGAAAATCCACGCACACAACTATTGGCTCTATCACGAGAAAACCACTCACGCAATTCTACTTAGACAATGATTTTGGCACACAATTCGGAAACACCGCTGCGTTAGGTATATTGTTACAGTTATCGTTGTTTGACCGGAAAACGCATTCGGCCCCGTCAGAGCGATGAAAACCGTTTTACGTGCGTCGTTTTGTCAACCTCTATCAGAGATCGCAGACAAGCCGGTCCCGACATCCGAGACACACTCATCCCAAGCATGACGTATATTATTAAATAATTCTGAGGAATATACATACACGTGTATCACAGCAAAGTGGACAGACCGCAGCTTTTTTGCTTTTTTTCTCACGCCGACGTTTTTTTACAATATTTGATATAGTCGATTTTCTCCTCCACTGATCTTTTCAAAAAATATTACAAATTATCACACATTAACTAGTCTGATAAACTTCCACGCTGCGTTTGAACATATTTTTTTCGTCGTGAATTTTTGCCGCTGTGGCAGTATAACGATATTACCTAAAGGCTAAAATTTAACAAAATAACCATTGTAAAAAGTATAATATGAACTCGCTACAATATTGTTGTATAATATATTATTAAATTAACAAAATAAGTTATGGATATAAGGTAGTACGACTTTTCAACGTGATTTCAAACGATTAAGATATGATTCCACCGCCGTTACGTGTGTCGTTTACTCAGATAAGATTTTATTTACGAGGGGAATTATATTGAATATACGTGCTGCTAATACTAACCAGTAGTAATATACAATCAATTCGTTTAATGGTCGTTACAATATTTACGTGTTGAAATAAAAGATTAATTTGATTTAAGGCGAATCAAAGGTGTATTATTTTTAGGCCAACGAATAAAGCTAAAAAAAAAACTGTCGAGTTCACAAGTTTATGGATAATATACGTAATTATCATCCACCGACGTTTGATGCAATAATAAAATGTCGAAGAAAGATATCGCTCGTTAAATTGTATTGATACTTATACCAAACTAAAACTACTATTAACAGATCGGTTAAAAAATGTCCTATGGTATACAAGGGGTGGCCTATTGTGTTTTCTAGTTAGGCCAATATAGTAAAATGAAATATGGTTGCACTAATCACCATGTGTCCGTGTGTAAAAAGTATGTGCATTCTTACATTTGGGATTAAACTTTTATAGAACGATATAATATATTTTTACACATATTATGTAGGTACTTAATAAAAATAAAAATGTATACATTTCCTAACTGGATGTATATTATATTTATAGTAAAATTATTTAATAAATATCTTTTTACACAGTTATTCTTAGTGATTCAATAATTTAAAAAATAATTTAGAAACGCATATTTTATACCAAATTAAATCTGCATATTATGTATGTGTCTGCTAACTCTAATATTGAATATCATCTAACATAGTCCATAAGGTAAAATGAAAAACGATTTTCATTCGTGCTGTGAGTTCTAATATGGTGGTAAGTTGCCAAAACTTCTACTAGGGACAAAACGTGATCGACCCAGCTTTATACTTTTTCCCATCATAGTAAAAATAAAGAAATGAGGGAGGGCGAAAAGTTACACAATATTGTATTTGGTCGACAGCGAGTACGAAAACACCGCCATTGATGTTTCGATAACATAAACAGATAAATGTAACAAAGAATTACGAGGAGACGATGGTGGCTTATCCTTTACCTGTAGTCCAGTAAAATTCTCATTCCTAATACATTTCTCAATTTCCTTTTTTCATCAACGTCCTACCCAAAAAATAAACGCAGGGTGAATTCCGAAAACTTCAAGCCTTAAAAAAGTTTAAGTCGATCACAAGAAATATAAATTGTGTAAACGAAAAAACATCAACTCGTCCACTTCAATTTAAACAGGCACTTTTGCAATGTTTTTTTATTAAATGATAAGTAAGTAAACACAAAGAAATTATAAAGAAATAGTTACTCTACTCATCAAGACACCTCGATTGCCTACTTAGAACGCCGTCGTAAACAAAATGCTCAGTTATGACTACGGAACGTTAGCTTTAATGTGACACAACGGCGCACAATGCCTTGAGAGACCAAAAAGTAATTTTAAGAAACCAGCAAACACAATATCCTAAGAGTACAAAAAATGTCAGCTCCAATTTTCCAATTCTCTTAAATAAACCTTTACCTACACACTAAAAAGTGTTGTAGAGCGGAAAAAAATGTTCTCTTTTAAGCTTGTTTGGTCATTTCTACCTTGTGGAATATTAATTTTATTGTTTGAATACAAAAATTGAAACATGTTTAGAGGTTTAAGATACAATAGGTACCTTGTACCGTATTAGGTATATATTCAAAGAATCTTCAAAATTAAAATGATTTACTTATATTATGAACGTACATTTAAATTACTTAATTATATTTTAATTAAATGTAGAGAAGTTTGAATTGTAAATATGTACTTTATTGGCTCTTAAGCATAAATATTTAAATTTCAACGTTTAAAATGGCCAATAAAATATAAAAATATACTTAATAATGAAATTATATATAATATTTAATACAATTTATTCTATTAATTTTACTAGTATGATAAGTTTTGAATACAATTAATTTTTAATAATAAACATGATGGTCCAAAAAAAAACTTTGAATTTCATATAGAAGTAATACATTACTTTTATAGTTTTTATACATGAAATGTTTAGTTTAACATATTTACATTATATAATGTATGTAAAACAATTTTAAATTAAGAGTTTAGATAAACATAATACAAAATATACATGTATTATTCCTCCTAATACAATGCGTGCTATACTTTTATATAAACCAATCGTATCTATATAGTTCTTACAAAGGGCCATTTTTTAATAGAAAAGTAAGTAGGTTAAAAAAAGCCAAGCATTTCTAGTACCATGTTTGTACATTTGAATATACGCGTCTATTCACCCTACCAAATCCCATTACGTAATGGATTTCCATCGTATCGTATACAGTCTCTTTTGATCCAATACTAAACCCCAATTTTAGTACAAAACAGCACATACCAGCACATGTATATTTTCTGCACTATCTATTATATTTAAATATTTTATAGAAGAAATCACTTGTATAGCACAAATGGCACTATTAGAGTAGACTAATAATATTATTACTATCTTAATAATTACGAAGTTTAATACAATAATAATAATCATAAGTATGAAGATAAAAATTGCATCGTTCTTATTTGTATTAACTATGAAATATTAAATTATTTTTAACGTCAAAAAACGAATTTACTAATTCAACTTACACTCATCAAAACCCACTAACACATACTTATGATTGCTGTGGATGACGAATTATAGATATCTCTATGTTTCTAACACATGGTTGGTTGTACTCAGGTTGCTTGGATTAAAGCAGATACGAAGGCTATATTAGCTATCCATGAACATGTTATCACGAACAACGAAAGGTTGTCCGTCACGCACAACGATTATAACACATGGACATTAAATGTTAGGACAGTTCGGAGAGAAGATAGAGGCACTTATATGTGTCAAGTTAATACGGATCCAATGAAAAGCCAAGTAAAATATACTGCAACTTTACTTTACTTTACTAAAATATAAATATACTTTTTTTTTTATTGACTGCCTTTACTATATCTGCTTGTAGAGTGCTTTTCTAGAAGTAGTTATACCACCAGACATCGTATATGAAGACACGTCCGGAGATATGATGATCCCTGAAGGTGGTTCAGCTAAATTGATTTGCAAAGCTCGAGGATATCCTGAACCAAAGATACTATGGAGAAGAGAAGATGGAGGAGATATTATTGTTAGAACTGGAACTACAGTAAAAACTAAAAGTAAGATGAGTGGCATTTCAACGCAACCATAACGTTTCACGTAATAAAATTCAAATTTATAATTGATTTTATCCATTCAACACAATAAAAAGTATAGTCTATAGTTTAATCAATGTAATGTAAAAACTCGCAAATACCACTAACTAATATCAGTTAGAAGAGAAAACTTACAAGCCAAAGTTTACGTTAGAAACTTAAACTCTTTCTCGGTTGGTATTTAGTGCTATTGAACGAGCCTTTAATTATTAGTTTTAAAATAAAAAAATGGATAATATTGGTATTAGACTCTATATCATCGTTTTTTTTAGTATTATTGAGTAATATAATGAGCTCAGCTTTTGAAAAGAGAACCAATGTATTTTAATGTAATTTTTGTTTTGTTTTGTTACTCATAAATTGTTTGTAATTGTTATAATTTGGTGACAATAAATATTATTATTATTATTACTATTATTATTATATAATAAATTACAAAATATCTACTTAAAAATGTACAAAATGCATCGTACTAATTTATAATGATATTGTTATAGGGTACAACAAAAGCTAATTAGCAAGAAAAAATCATCGTATTAAATTATAATGTTATAATGTTATATGATATTATGTAGTATGTAGGTTAGGTTAGGTTAGGTATAAAAGTACATATTATTGAAATTTATTTAAATCTCCAAAATACGTATAGTACCTACCCAGTTACCTACATAAATTACTGAATAACTATTTTCGATGATATATTTTATTACTTTTTTCTTTATTTTTATACTATATAAAACCAAAGTAGTTATTTATAAATTAGAACTTCTTAATAAAACTATAA
The DNA here is from genome assembly GCF_019925205.1 of Metopolophium dirhodum. Taxonomy (NCBI): domain Eukaryota; kingdom Metazoa; phylum Arthropoda; class Insecta; order Hemiptera; family Aphididae; genus Metopolophium; species Metopolophium dirhodum. The sequence continues at coordinate 14,455,760 of NC_083561.1, forward strand.
ACACGTATTTGTGTATTAGCCGGTTTCTGTTGGTAAAATTCATAATAAGAACATATTAATAATTGTTTTCTATGATACAAAATAATTTTATGGACAGGAACGTACAACTTTTTAGACATTATAATATCATAAATAAAATACTTATTAACATATATAATAATAACGAACTATAATAGCTAAAATAATTAAGCCTAATATAGTAATATATATATATTATAATTATATTATGTTATAGAAATTAAAAATAAAGTATAAAAGAGTATAAAAAAAGTGATTCTTTTTATAAAAAAATTAAACTTCTTTCGTTATAATTATTAGTAAAATATAGTAAAGATATTATTCTTATAAATATTTTGCTTTTTTATTCTATAGAAATATATTTTTTTAATTTATCTCAGTGACATCAGTTGAAGGGGAATCATTACTTTTATCAAAAGTGACAAGATCAGAAATGGGTGCATACCTTTGCATTGCGGCCAACGGTGTACCACCATCAGTTAGCAAAAGACTGATGCTTCACGTTCATTGTAAGTATATATTTATATGAATTATTCATTATAACATTCTATTATATTATACATAAAGATACAGCTGAAAAATTATTTTTTTATGGTACATAGAGGAAAAAAGAAAAATCGACGTAATTTCCTCCACCTAGCATCCCCTGGCGATCGTTCAACAATGGCACAGTAAAACAGATTTAAAGTTTTTTCGTCCCGATAGGGTTAGGTCTGATTGGCATTTATCACTGGTATCGAAAACGGTTCAAGTATAAAAGAGCATTAATAACGTCCATCTCTACTATCATTCTCTCTCACTCTTTTTAAAATAAATATATATATATATATATATATTATACATAGAAAATATATATATTGATTTGTATAAAAGCTGATATACAGTACAAAACGGAATCAGCTGTCGACGAGAGCTATTTTTTTACTATAGAAAACTCGTCAAAAATGGAGAAAAAAAACCATTACCCCCTCACAAATCACTTTTTAGGTAGAAGGGTGGATATGAAGCCGGTAAAGCATTGTTGATGATCCCTATTGTGTGCTAAGCAAACGTGAATAAAATAGTGGGTTAAATATTAATTTTTTCAATTCGAATATACGCTGACCACTTCACATTTCTAAATTAATTAGTTAATATAAATTAGTTATATAATGCAAGTCACATATTTAACGATAGAAGTTACACAATAATAAAAAAATCATTAATAACCAAATTTTATCTATATGTATACTATGAAACAGAAATATTTAATATCTAAAAAATAGTTTCAAATTATACACTTAATACTTGTTTTTGATAACGTTATTCGATTAATTATTATCAAAAATTAGGTATAAAATTGTTGAGTACAAAAATGATTTGTGGGAAACAATGACACATGAATGTGTTAAAATATGCTGATTCTTCATACCACATTCAATACAAATTGTGAAAATAATTAATAAATTATTAAATAAATGTCTCTGTAACAAAATAGAAAATTATTTATTTATACAACGATAAAAATAATCACATTCGTCCTTTACTTTTACTTATCACAATTATTAATGTGCAAATATTATATTATTTTTTATAACAGATCGATATTCAATAATTGCTAACTTATAGTCAGATTATATTTCAAATTCAAAAACCATAAAATTCTGAAAATTAACTTTATTAAATATGGTAATCGTACACCTATTCACTCTGTTCTTATTTTAATAGTTGGAGAATTAAATTAATAAGTATTAATTAATTTTAAGTTAAGTATTTCAGTTTATGTTCTCATGAAATATATTTTTTTTATTTTATATATGCTATTTATGTGAGCCTTTATTTTCCATATAATTATTTGAAAATATTATCTTCTGGAACACCATGAATTTCTATGTGTATTACTATGTACTAGTGTATAATTTTAACTCCATAAAAATAATATATGTTAATAAATCTTTTTTAGTCTACAACCAGTAAATAACGTAACGTAACTTGACAGTTTTAATACCATATATAAAATACGACACATTTGTCACCACCATTGGTGAACGAGGTGAATGGTCAATAATTAATTAGGGAAGGGTTATACTAGTTGTCTTGGTTGTGACGAGACAAACGTTAATCTGTTTGGTGGTATTGCTGCATAGAATGTGTTGTTTAAAAGGGCTGTTCATTAGAGTCCGTTGACGTTTTTGGCCGCTATAATGGAATTTGTCCTGGAATAAATAGTCGTCGAACAAACCACTCCTGTCTACTACCATCCACTATGGTAGGAGGAAGATAGAAACAACCGTATATAATAAATACGTTTTCGAAATTGTGTTATCATTAGTTTCAAAATAATTTTTTTATTCTTAAATTACATCCCAACTCACCCTTTCAATGTAGATACCCATTAAAAACCTACATTAATCAAAATAATATATTTTTAACAGATAATTTATTTTCTATACATGGTACTTACCTACCAAATGCTATTTTAACATTATTTTAACAATAAATGACAACAAAATATAAACCATAATCTATAATTTCTATACCTAACTAAGTAATCAACGCATAAAATACATATTTATATACAATTTACAATAACGTGTCCTGTAAAACATATTACAATTGGGAGTGAAGCACTAAATCTATTCAGTTTTAACTATATTTTGTCGTATCCCAAAAATGTTCACAATAATTGTTAAACTATAATTACTATAATCATAATCTTTCAACGAACTAAAACTGCAGGACTAGAAAAAATATTTACGGTTTCAAGCCCTGTAAAATTGTATCACATTATATTTTTATCATCTATCGTAGTCTGACTGTAAATTAATATAGTAGATCGATATATTAACATCGAATTTTTAACGAGTAGCTTATGAGATATAAGTATTTAAAGTTTTGATGAACGGAGTGAAGTGGATACCCCGCAAAATGTTGGTCCACTACAGACTCCGCTCGTAAAAACTTCAAATACATACTAATAACTAATTAACTACTTACCAGAAATTTGATTTTATACATCAAAATACTTCAAATAATATTCTGCTTAGGAATATGAAATATCACATGTATGTTGTCATTCTAAAAGTAAAACTTAAAAAATGGTGACTATAAAAAAGTTTCAAAAATGTTGTTTTGTAACGATTAAATACAACAAAAACTAAGTGAAAAAACATTTTCAAAAACGTTAATAGTTTTTAAATTAATGACTGTTTCATATTAAATTATTAATCACATAGTAATTATATATTTTTTATTCCATGCTAAATTACAGAAAATCAAAAATAAATGTTAAACAATAGATATTTTTCAATAAAGTAGTAGTTAACGTCTTAATCAAAAAAAAAATTACTAACTATAATACTATACCACACTTCTAAATATTATGATTAAACTAAATTTATTAATTTAGCTACGCCAATCATCAAAAATAATATAATTCATATTATACAATAATTGTATAGTTTTATTTATATGTGTTACTTTTAAAATGTTGGAAACATGAAAAATATGAAACTTAAGTGGATTGATACAAATAAAATTGAACAATAAAATATGAACACAAATTATATGTAATACATTAAGGCTTTAGTAAAATTCTAAACTTATTTTGAGTATGATATTCAAATTTTAAGATTTATTGTCAAAATTATTCTATCCTTTGATAATATACTAATTATCTTATATTTGTAATTAAATAATACATTTAGTTAACGTGTTTTTATCAAATTATAAATAAATTAGATTATTCACTAACAACTTTATTTGGTGCTTCTGTATGTATTGAAGTAACCTTTCCATGAATTCTAATTACTTTGGAAGTTGTTTAATCATACTATCCTTATGCATAAATATCTTGGTACCTTTTCAGCATACCTAAATACTTTATTTCCCATGTTTATTTAAAATATTTTTACGAAAACTTCAAAAACACCATACGAATAAGAATTTACATTTGTGTGTAGAAATTGATCAACATAACGATATTTATATTATTATGATTATAGAATATACTGCATAGGGACATTTTTTTTCTTTAACATACAGAATTTTATATGATTTACTATAGGAAAATTAGTGTTTTTCATTTGTTCACATTGCTCTTATTTTTTACCTGCATTTCAGTTTTTACAATATATTATTTTTCATTATCAGCCTGTGACACTAAAAACTTAGCATATCATTAATTATTATTAATAGACTACACATAGATTTTCAAACTTTTTTACAAAGAAGATTAGATTGAGTGTTCAATTTAAAACTATTTGTTTTATAAAAAATTAAACTAATAACAATGATATTTGATTCTGTCAGCTAATCTAATATATTATACAGGGTGAATAAAACAATTATAATATGATTGGATCAGCTATTACCTAAAATTGTTGTTGATGTCAAAAATGTGCAATACATTTTGAACATTAAAAAAACAACAATATTATAATATTCAAAAATATTTTTTTTATGCAATGTACTACCTATATCAAATTTGATCATAAGAGTTAATCATAATAATGTTAAAGGGGGGCGGAGTGGACGAGCGGTATAAAGCGCCGGTTGCGACGCAGCCGGCGCCGGTTCGATTCCTTGGTCATGGGTGGCATTTTTCTTCAGGCAAGTCACGGTGTCCGGAGAACAAGTGCCGCCATCCCCCACCCGGGCATGGCAGATACCTACGGGTGCCCAATCAAAAATTCTGCCAAACACAAACACTCACGTGTAAAAACCCACCACTTCAAAACCCTACCACCACCACATACAACCCTACTAACAGCTAATGGCCATAGATATCGGGCTTATAGATCAATAAAAAAAAAAAATAATGTTAAAGTAAATTTTTTTCTTTAAAATCCTAATTCAACATAATATGTTGTTCATAAACAAGAAAATGTTTATAATATAGATACTAAAACTATAATAGATACTATTATGTCTATAATATATATAGATTTGAAAAAAAACAAGTACTTATATTGGTTCTTAGAATATAATATATATTTAATCATCTCATCTCTTATAAGAACAATATTTTTTTATTATAATTTTTAACTCAACAATTTTACAATAAGACAATGAATGTAAATTGTAAACTGTCACCTCTTATTTAAAATATTTTATAAAACAAAACCCAACCAAGAAATAAATTTAACATAACTTATGCCAATTCGGTTTTTAGATCTCCGTGATGAAGGTCAATATAATTAATGTAAAACCAAAAAAGAAACAAAGTTTTCATAAAATATTCAAATATTTAACCAAGTATCACTAACACCGGACAGATGCCAAGGGGACACTTGCATAAGTAATGGAAATCGATTTTGTAATCTGGTCTCACGGAAACTTTCAGTTTTTAATTAAAAACTTACTTCATCTGAAAGCCGACAAAATTAGTTACTTTTCAATTTCTCTGTAAATCTAACGAAAAGAAGAAACGAATGAAAGGGTGGGAATGAATATTATTTTGAAACAAAATGCAATATTTATCAAAAAGTTGGTAGCTCCAATTTGGCAAATTAACATTGTAGGTTGTAACTAAATTTTTAAGATAACCTAAAATAACTTTTCGATAAAACAAAATAAGTTTGCTTTTACATATTTGTCGAAAATGAAATTCCTATAAAACAGTTCAGCGAGTGCGAGCGAGTGAAATGTAGCAATATAAATATTCTAGATTTCTGGGGCGGTGGGAGGTAGGAATTCAATGAATTTATTATATAAACCCACTCCGCTTAAGTATGTTTTTATAAATCATAAAATACAGAAACTTAAATATACTTTTTCATTACAGTTCATCCATTGGTTCAAGTACCAAATCAACTAGTGGGAGCACCTCAGAAAACGGACATCACACTTCAATGCTATGTGGAAGCGTCGCCAAAGTCAATCAATTATTGGACTAGAGAATCGGGTAAATATATAAGAATTAATAATTATTATAATTAAATAAAAATAAACTTGAAACCATTTTTTTTAATCAAATCTCCTATATTTTATGACAATTTATTTTTAATATATTTATATTCAATTTGGATGCAATGATAAAACATCTCATTCGAAAACCGTTTTAAGCTGAACTCAACTCAATTTACTCTTGAATGGATATTTCAAAATTATATTTAAGTCTCTCATTATTTATTTATTTATTTATTTATTTGTATAATTTAAACGGGCGAACCCAGTTACATTTACTATAGACATACGTCTACAATTATATAATATAGTAATAATAATAATAATAATAATAATAATATTTGTTATCACATGAACACTAATTTTAAAATAATAATAAGACAATTATACAGATAGTATCCATTTGGTAAATATACAGGTTTAAGTAATGTATGTGATGAGACACTTATGAAAATAATTCACTGAAAACAAAAAGGTTAAGAATACAGAGTAAAGTAGTATAACATTGGAAATCAACTTATGAGTAATTGATATAGATTATAATATTTATACAGCTAAAATATTATTTAGGTAAAAATTAAAATCCTTTAAGGAGACGCAGGAAAATAGATCAACATTTAAATAATTAACAAGTTGCATTGATCTATTCATAGGAGCACTTAGACCATAGTTTGAACGTTGGAGTTGCACATAAAAAGTATTCAATTGCCTAGTTCTACGATTTGGGATATTAAAATTCAATAAAGAAAGTAGTTCAGGACAGTTAATATACCCATTCGTTAATTTAAAAATAAAACATAGATCAAGTCTTTTCCTTCTATTGACAAGGGTTTCTAGCTTTAAATAGGACAATAATGGTTGATACGATGAGTGAGGCGCTCGTTCGATACAACATCTGAATTGAATTATACGTAAAAAACGGTTTTGAATTGATTCCATGCTTTTTGTAGCACCGATTGATTGTGAGGACCATACTATAGATCCATAATCAAGTAATGATCTAACGAAGGAACAGTAGAGTGACTTTAGAACCTAACAATTTACCATTAGAACACCCTACAAAAACACAATTACGAAACATATAGTTAGTAAATCAGTGATTTCTATTAAAAATAATGTGAAAACACCATATAATAAACTATTCCGCATGCCAAACATAATATGATAACAATAACTACCCATTTTTCTATTATCATTTATTTTTTGTGACCAATTATATTTTTTAAAAAAAAGCTAATTGATAAATATTACCTAGTTTATAGGTGCAAAAACAGAAAATGTTTTAATTAATTTAGTATTATTATCGCGTTAATTTTATATTTGTTTCGTAGGTAGGTACTTACAATATAATATATACTTTAACTAAGTACTAAAAGTATATCGTAACCCGTTTCTGCAGTTCACGCGACCCACCACCAGTTGAAGACCACCGCTCTAAATTATATTATAATATAGAAAATAATAGTTTAAAATTTAAATGAATTGCAATGATACATTAGTCACCACATGTAATACATAATCCATAAAGACAAAAAAAAATTAACGTCCGAATAAAAAAATATTACCAGCCTTTTTTTGTAATGTGATGACACAATAGAGAACACAAAGGCCAAATGCAATATAATATTATGAATGGGATGGTTAAGGTGAGGACGTTGTTAGTTTGTGTGTGTGTGTGAGGGGGGGGAAAGAGGGAAGCGGCTAGGTTGACAATATAATTGTATTGGTTCAAAGGCTACGCGCGCGCTACCACCACCGCCACAGCCGCCGGTTGATGGCGTTGCAAAATCTACGACCCCGGCCAATTTTGTACTGCTCTCAGTGCCCTGTCATCCCTCACCCGCTCACTGTTCACCCTCGCCCCACCGCCGCGCGATGCCTTTAAAAAGCTCCGACCACCACCGCGACGGTGTGTACACTTTATTCAAAGCCATGCTAATAAATGTAATTTACATATTTTTCAAATAATTCTATCCGGTACACCGCGTCACTGTGTGTAGCGTCTATGTGTATGTGTGTACAGACGCATATTATATAGGTACCTATGTATACCGTGCATATAGTATAGTATACCCCATCATGTGTACCCACCGCTATACCGGTGTGTGTGTATGAGTGCCGGTTGGGAGGGTTAAAAGCACCCCGCGCACGGTGTTTATCCCCTGCCGACCTGCAGCAATCCCTGCTCCGCGCTCGCCCCCGATCACTTGCAACTTTTACCCGCGATCGTCGGTCGTCGTCCCACCAATAGTGTGCGGCGGTGGTACCTATATATACGTATTTAGTAGTAGTAGTAGTAGTAGTAGTGGAGTACAATGTCCACGTAATGACGATGGCGACGACGACTCTCCAAAGTATGAATATTTATACGATATATATATTTTTCTTTTACCCCGCCGGCGGTAGTGTTGTGTTCCCGTATTACATTGTATCATTGCGTTGTGTATTGCTCTACATAGTGGTGTGTAGTTGTTGCACGCACCGCGTCCCTCCGGGGCTCAAATGCCTACGGGTCATTATCGTGGTATTTTATGTGAACTCGTATAGGTATCTCCCATATACCTACCTACATGCAATTCAATTAAAATCCACTCTATACTTTTGTGTGCGTTTGTGTGTGTGTGGGCCAACAGGCTAAGCAAATTAATGTTTGAAAAGTTAACGCTTTAAAAACAAACAAATAAATAGGACTCCTCGTGTTCTACGACATCGCCGCGTTCACTGTTTAGTATAACCGTTATACGATCCGCGCGCGCGTCTAATTTATCGAAATGCGTGTGGCACTAATGTATCATTACGGCAATATTATATGTTCATCAAATAAGTTAGAACAAATTAATAGAGTAACGATAGAGAATTACTAGTGATCGAATACATAGAACATAAAAATATACGTAACCTAAACGCACGCGACATAATAATATAGAAACAGAAGTAATAAACTATAATATGTATAATATGATGTTGGTAGGTAGGTATGTATACTTTTGATTTTAGTTTCACGTTTTTTCTACAAAACAGTCCGCGGATCCAATAGTCGTAAAACATTAATAAAACATTCCACTTTAACGGATTTAAATATCATTAGTTCAGATATAATATCTGATATCATATTATCCGCATTGGCATCGGTGGGATTTATATTATTATATCATTATGATATGTTTTTAAGTTTTCATTTGTTTACTTAGGATTGAAGCACACACGTTCAAAAGGCATAGGGCTTAAACCTTACACGTGATATGCACAGGGTAATTATATATATAGTAGACTGTGGCTTATACAAGGGAGGTGTTTGGTGGATATGACACCCCCCCTCCCTTTAACATGTGTTAAATACTTAAATATAAATAATTTTGTAACTAAATATAAAAATATTACGATTTTAAAAATTTATTTTTTTTTATTATAATTGTAAACTATATAAATATATAAATACATATATAATTATGTAGTTATCTGAATATATACTTATACTTATAATATTATAAAGAAGAAAGATTTGTATGTTAGTAACGAATAAACTCAAAAAACTATTGAACCGATTTCAAAAATTCTTTCATCATTAGAATACTACATTATTCTTGAGTAACATAAGCTATATTTATTACTAGAAAAAATTATGGATTTTTCAATTAAAAGTTAAAATCAAACTTTATTTATAAGCAAACCTGCAGACACCGTTGTGAAAATTAAAAATCTAAATTCAAAAGAAAGATACATTACACTATATTTGGTATTTTATAAAAATTCAAATTTTTCATTTATTCAAAAGATAAAATCTTGTTTGCAAGGACATAAGGTACACATGAACATATTATATAATAATAATAACGAACTACGAAAACTTGGTTATAATTAATTAATTTACTAATGTTAATATTGCATATCATAATATTATATTCATTAATATATCATAATATATATTTTATAACGGGAGGAGTTAAGTAGAAATTATAATATACAAAAGTAATAAGTAATAACCAATAAGTATACTAACTAGTAGTAGGTATACTTTCTAAACTTCAAGTTTAGACTGTTTGTGTGTATATTATATAAACTAGTAATGTTACATTGCAAATGTGCACAATATCATCTAATAAATTAATATATTGATTATTATATTCCCAGAACTTTGATGGAAATCAGTAGTCACTGCATAATATAATTCGAACTCCATAGCTGTCAAACATAATTAGTAACTAGGGATTTCAGATTACGAATTTTATACAGACGAGCGTAAACAAATACTAATAAATCAATTAAGCTACCTTTGTCCTACACACATAGTATTATATCATTATTTTTTTGATTCTCGAATTTAATCTAGAAGATACATAATGTAGTGTAGGTAGGTACTCCCAGAATACGTATTGAATAAATTAATGAATGATAAAAATGTCTTAAAAATGAATAAATAATAAAAGAAATAATTTTCTAAAAATACCTAACTTAGTTAAATATAATTATACTATTATAGATAGACATTTTAGATACTTGATTAAACAACGGGTGTTCAAAGTTAGATTTAGCAATCATAATCGAAACACATAGAACATACCTAATGTACATTGGCACTTGACGAAACACCTAAGTCGATGTTTAATTAGACACATAAACACCGCAAATAAAAAATTAGCATGCTATTCTCGATAACTAAAAACAAATCTAATCTGAATAATCTAAGTCTGACTAGGTAAAACTTCTACTGCTACACAATACATATTTTATACACAAGTAAACGACATGGTACAATATCAAAGAAATATAATTTTACCGCTATGATTATATTTAAGTATTTAACAGATTTTTTTTGATGCTGTAGTGTATCGGATAAGAATATTATAATAGATAGATAGAATCTACGTAATAATATACTATCCTTATTTCTTAGAAATAAAGACTGACAAACAGTTTACACTCTGCAGAATCGTATATCATATGCAAGGTTTATCATTGAATTAAAATTTAACACATCCATTGAATAGTGACCAACTAAACTGTGATGATTGATGAGGTACCTACATTTGAAACCTAGGCTTATATAGAGCAGTTCCTCGGTTTAAAAATATTATTTTGATGCATTTTTATTTTTAATATTATTTATGAAAATATGTTATCTTTTTAAATGATAACCATACATAACCAAACAATTTTAAATCTTAAGAATATAATATAACAGATATTCAAAAGTTTAAAACAAAATCGTATTTAGTAATTTTAGTAAGGCGTAGATTAACAGTAACTTCAGTTCGATTAAAATATTTACTGACCATGGAATTCTACTCTGTATCTACACAACTTGATCAAAATAGTTAAATTTAAAGTTTAAATATGTATATATTGTCAAGTAAAAATGCATTTTATTAATATTCCAGAGGCGTTTATATAAAATGGGCCAAGACAAAATATATGAACGAAAAAGTATAAGATCGATTGACCCTCAAATATTTCCACACCCCAGACCTTTTTATACCAAATCAAGTAGGGTACCTATTAGTTATTACTTATTACCTATCTAGATGCAGTAGGTACACACCATCACATAGTATGACACAGTAATTTTTTCAGAAAACAATTATTAAGTTTAATTACCGCGGACACAGCATATTAATTAATTACAACTACAATTTGTTCACCCCCCCTCCCCCAATAGAGGATGGTTTTTTTTAGAATAAATAAAAAACTGCATACAAACTAAACACTTTGAATAACGGACACTTCCGAATAGCGGACAAAATATCAACGACAGAGAATTTCCAGTATTAAGACTATTTTTAACTTAAGTTCACTACATTTTGTTGGTGAAATAAAATATGTTATAATAAAATATAATTAAGAAAACGTGTTTTAATGGACATAGTAAAATGTAATTATTTAATAACCATACAAATTAAAAACAGAAATTGTATTAAAAAAATTAATTAAATGTGGGTTTAATGTATTATTTTAGGAGAGATGATAATTTCAAATGACAAGTACAATATGACAGAATTAACAGTTTCGTATTACAGTGCTCAGATGAAACTGACAATTAGGAAACTTAAAAAATCAGATTTAGGAGGATACAAATGCATATCGAAAAATTCAATTGGAGAAGCCGAAGGAAATATTAGAGTATATGGTAAGTCAATTAATATTTTTCTTTTAAATTAGAATGGACAAACTAATGTATACTTAAAAGTTGATCCAATACAGTCTTCATTTACTCAAAATCTAAAATAAAAATTATAGTAGGTACAGGAGTCACAGTTCACAAATTGGGAACAGCAGTATCTATAAAATATATAAAAAAAACATTCAAATTGAAGGAATTATAAACCGTTATATTTAAAAAATTGACTGTAATTAGAGCTTAGGTTATAAATAATTATCCAAAAATGATCATTAATTTATAAATACCTTTAGGTATTTTCGTTTCAACTTTTTTCGTGATTTTCCCGAAAATCATAAAGGAAATTTAAAATAAGTCCCCTGTACAGTCGTTGACTTTTAAACCCGCACACTTGCGATAAAATACAAGACAAATCCCCACACTTTTGATAGGTTAAAACCGTACACTTTTTGTAGGTTGAAACCACACAATTTTTAAAATTGTTGTATCCAAAAACCGCACACTTATGATTTTTTCTCCAAAAAAGTCTTTACAATAGTACTTTATAATGTATATTATGTACAATATTATGCAAACAAGATTTAAACATTTAAACAAGTGCTCCTAAAAATAAAAAATAATTTAATTAAAAATCAAATTTATCTTATCCGTTATTTAGCACACAAAATAGTGTGGGATTTTAACACACTATAAGTTAAGTTATACCACGACCGAAAAAGTGTGCTGTTTTTGGATGCCATTTTTACAGTAATATCCAAACCTTACAAACTTCTTAGTTGAGCTTACAAAAATATAAACGTAATAAATTTAACACCAAACATTTTTTTTTTTAAATAACACTGCGTATTTATCAACAGAAATGGATTTATCTAAGCCCAGAACACCTAGCGAAGACGATGACGATAATGCTATAAATAAGTTTGATTCTGAAGAAGATGATTATGAAAATAGAAACACGGGACGCAATTCTTCAAGCAATTCACCAGCACTCAAAGATCAATCTCACCGTTTACCTAGATCATCTTCAAACATAATACGATACATCAACTCCGTTATGTTAATACCGATATTAATGCTAATGAAATACTGAACTGTTATATTGTATTCATATTAAAGTAAACAAATTATCGGAGGTTGGCCTATTCCATTTAAACTATAATACGCATCATATACTATTCATACTTCGTACCTATATACCTAATATTGTATTATGTGTATTGTGTAGGTAAGTAAACATTTTTCATTTGCATTCTTCCTACTAATAGTATTCCACCAAAACACGATACGAAACTACCGATATGTATACAGTATACGAGAAGTAATCCTATTAAAAATATATATTATGATAAAAACGTGTACTTGGGTACACCGATTCTGTTGGTGAACTTGGTCAAAGAATATAGCCGATATATAGGTACCTACCTAGGTACATATCTTTTGATGGTATTAGTATGGCTGAACCAAGGACAACAGATAAATAAAAAATAAACCAAAGACCTAGTGTAACTAATAAGTAATAACTTTCAACACGTTTCAACAAATATTGTAATTTGTATATATTACTTATTTATGGATCAATACATTTTGTAGTAATTTCAGCTATACAAATTTTGAAACGTACTTTTAAAGTACGTTATTTATAATTACGATGTACCTATTACATACCTATATTATATTATATTTTAATTTGTTTGTAAATAATACCTACCTCCTGTCATCGCTCAACCTCCGTCTGTTTACAATGTTATAATACGAGTTAAGACTATATTTACGCAAATTAATAATAATCAAAAATTATTCTCTATGAGGTATATAATAAATTATTATGTTGTTAATGAATTTATCACATTGAATGTTCTATCGTAAATGAATGTAAAATATTTATCACAATATGTAAATAAACTTAGTTAATTTAATGTATTGAATATTTTGTAATTACCTACCTACTTATTAGTTATCAGGTTCCTACAACCTACTCACCCACTTATTACCTATAAAGTATGATCGAACAAAATAAATGAAATATAATTAATTGCTATTATTTTTATACTGCTAAAAATTAAAAATTAAATAATTATATTGAGTAAATTGCTAAATTCCGTATCAACAAGTTACAATCCTATACATAGACAAATCAATGTATGTAGATACTTATAGTCCACCATTCATAGATACTCGGTAGTTATATTATTTTAAACAATTTTAAACAGCTTTAAGTTAAAATTGAATCATAAAACGCACTGTTTGCTCATAAATTAACATACATAATAATGTGCGATGAATTTTATTATACGTTAATGATTTGAAGGTACCTACCTAACTATCAACTCGTCTGCACCGATACACGTCAAGTATTTTTAACTAATGGCTAAGCTCTCACTAAAACGTAAACATCGTTAACCACTCGAAACTTGCTTAAGAGGACGTGATATCCGCATCTGTCTTGCAAGTACATAACATAGCAAATTTTACTTTTAGCAAACACGTGTAGCTCCGTTAAGGAGCCTGCTCGTGTGTCTTTAATAAGGAGCAATATATAGGCAATATGTAATTTTGTTGCCGCCGCCCATGACATTTGGGTTAGTTGTCAATGATGGCACGATTTACTGGAAAAACTCTCATGCATCGTAGAGTGGTCAGAATTGTTCAATTTTTTTTTCGTTTGAAAGAAGAGAATTTTCTACAGGGCGCATTGAACTTTGATTTTTAATTTTGTTGCTTAAAACAAACATAATAAAAATAACAAAATCTTGTAAAAATTGGTCATATTATATGGTTTGGAAATAGAATCTTGCAAATCCAAGTTCAATCCGCCCTGTAAGAAGCGTTTCTCTTTCAAAAAAAAAAAAAATATCGAAATCGGATCATTTTACGAGGCATGAGAGTTTTTCCTGTAAGGAATGTTTTTGAGCAAAAGAATAAGTCACGTGTAGGCCCCTTGATTTAAAAATTAGAGTAAATTGACCTCTTATAAAATCTAAAGGTAAGATTATTATCTAGACAACTTCATGGGCTTTTTATAATATTTTAGTTTTTAAGCGAGTTATGATTACTTTAAGATATATAAACAATTTACAATTTTAAAATACGCATAGCTTGCTTTAAAATTAAAATATAATAAAAAGTCTATGAGGTTGTCTAGAAAAAAATCTTACCTTTAGATTTTATAAGAGGTCAATTCACTCTAATTTTTCAACTAACTGAGCTACACGTGTTCTGCTTTGCATAGAATTTGCTATGTTACGCACTTGTAAGACGAAGACAACACATGTGGGTATCACACCCTCTTAAACAATTAAGCTTGTTAAGCATTGACGGTAAATGACAATTGGCAGACATTGATTAATAAAACTGACATTCTGCGGTTAGTGGGGTTGGGTAGATATAGACTACAATAGGACATAGGTATAGTCTATATATGAAGAATCTTATTCTTATATTTAACCGATACACACGTTCTAACGTTCTGCTGTACATTAGGAAGTCTAAATAAGTCACTGCAATGGATGTGCTAAATTTGAATTCAATGATATAACTAAGTATATTTAAATTTTAATGATATTATTGATATTAAAGTGATTCATTTTACTATTAGACATTAGTAATGTAGGTACCTAATACAGAAATTTGAACTTCTTTTTCCTGAAAACATTGCATTTGAAAATTGCGTTGTGTTTCCACATAATATAATCCACCTGGTAAAATAATTGATATTTTTATTTTAGACGATTTTATTTAGAACACCTTGATAGTGGACAAACATGATCTGAAGCACATAGGTGGAAATCCATTAAAATTTCGAGGGGAGCTTGGCGATCTTTTGGGGGCTAAGCCCCCGTGAATCCTCACTCCTGAACTAAGTCTATGCTAAAGCCCCTCAATAAATGTTCCTAAAAAGTAACCTGATGATCCTCTCATCGTGTAAATCGTATATGGCAGCGCTATCTAGCTAGGGTATTGAGCAACTGTGAGGACCAGTTCTTCATTAATTTAAAAATGCATAGGGAATAAAAATCGAAAATGTCTTATGCCTATAATTCCATCGAACAAGATACTGTTCAAGAAAATCGAAGCAGTTTTACTGCCCCAAACGGTGAAGACAGACACAAAAATAAAAAAATAAATAAAATAAAAACACACATCATTGTAAAATCAATACGTTCATCGCTCCGCTCAGAATCTAAAATAAATGATGTTCAAAATAATAATAGAATTAAATCGATATATGAGCATTTTATTTACCAAGATATTGGGAAATAACAAAAAGAAAAGTCGAAATATAAATTTTGATTTTGTACTATTATAAAGATGTAATATTTTAGGTACCTATTAAAGTATTGAACCAAGATGGTTATGCATTTTAATATTTTTATTCTTTAGGTTTTTATTAAAATTTTTATTTTTTTAAACAGTTTAGTTAAATATTGTTTGTTGGTATGAGACCTTTTATAGGAATAAAAGATTTTTATATTTAACTGGAATACATTGTATCTTTACTATTACCTTTATTCTTAAAAATCAAAAAGCTGAACAATTTAATATACAAGGCTCCTAATATATTATTACAATGGCAGTTGAAAAATACTAAAAATACTTGGTTACAAATTTTTTTTATAAGCACTTAAAGTTCAAATTTTGACCTAATTTATCAAATTTAAAATTTAAAAATGACTTTTTAGTTAAAAATTTAAAATATGTTCAACTTTTATAGCGAAGGATTGAAAATTTAAAACAAGGTTCCACGTGAGTAGGTTATTCTGTAACCAAAAAATATAATAATATAAAATCAGTTTTTTTTTAGTTATTTTATGTTCAAATTTGGATGAAATTAAATATTTAAATGAAGAACAATTTTAGTTTCATTATATTTCAAAAAATATTATCCGTGGGTACTTGAAATTTCTAAAGTATATTATGATAATAAACAATTAATAATAATTCAACTTAACCGGCTACCGTAATAATATAAATATAATATAAAATATCCAAGACTGACAAACCGTCTCCACTCGGAATCGTTTATTGTATACAATGATTCTATATAACACCATCCATTACAGTCATCCACTTGTAACCTACTGCAGAGCAAAGCATCTTCCAAATACTACTAGGAATTTTAAATTTTGACCTCGCGAATGCATCTACTATTGAACTATACTTATTGTGTACACACACAAAAAAAAACAGAAACACGTCATTGTAAAATCTGTTCTCCATTCAGAATCTAAAAGTTTTTGAAAATTAGTATAATATGCTTCATAGAGTATAGACTCTGAGAAAGTATTTAAGATACTTAATTTGGAAGGCTTCTTAATTTTTATTATAATATACAACCTAATGTATATGTTTATTTAAAATAACACAGTTAGTTGTTATGATGGTAATTTTGTAAAACACTGAGTAAAAAATAATGCGCCTTTTAAAATCTGGTGAATATTACAAAAGTATTTGTATAAACTATAAAATATAGATATGACCAGGTGGTCACAATCCAACATCTATTCGGTATATTATGTATTTATTCTACTTATTACATTATAAGTTGCAAATTACCAGATATTATATTATTTAAAAAAATATATTAGACGGGGATGATGATAAGAGAGTTGGAATAGTGAGTAAGTCTGTTAGTGAAGGGATTATAATGGAGCTTTGCTAACTTTCTGTTGGGTACAAGACCCCCCCCCCACTAAAAAAAAAATCAAGTACCTATGCTATAATATAGTATTGTAAATAATATATTTTATTATAATCAATTTTTTACAATTAATTTTTTTATGGTCCCTGGTTAAAAAAGTTTTGCTAAAATCACTTTACTAATTTACTATGATATAAAAATGTATCTATTGAGCGCCATGGATTTTAAGCCTAGGGGCGTAAAATGTCTAAATAAGGCCCAGTATACTTTCCATTATAATTATACCTAGGTGTAAATAGATGTATAAAATAAAATATAAAAAAACCATTTTTAATTACTTCGCAGCTAAAATTATTTTCCTTTTTTTTATTTTCATACCTAATCAAGATTTTTTCTTATTAGTTTACGACCATCGCGACCCATCAAAAATATTTTGCGACCCATAGGTTGGGAAATACTGCAATACATCATTCTATATTTCTATCATAATATATCTGTATGGTATAGAAAAAAAATATACATGATAACACAATAATGAAGTCCCGTTGGCCGTTTCAAACATTACATATCTTATAAAGTATTTAACTCATGGTTATAATACTTATAACAATAACACAACAGTTCACACATTTGATCTTATATCCGAAAATGTTTTCAAACCATTAATTAAAACTGGCATTGTCATTCCCTTTCTTATTAATATCGATACTACTCCTAAATGTTCTACATCAACAATGTTCCGTTCTTCATCATCAAAAAAAATCATTTCCTCCAGTTTGATATTACAATTTTTGCTTATCCTAATTAATAAAACCAAACATTAGCTAGGGTTGATGAAATATAACGATAATATTTATTACTCAGTACTCACTTATTTATATGTGTGACCTTGCTACCAGGATAAATTTGTTTGTTTTGAAAATATTTATTCCAACCAAATAATTGTATGAGTTGCTCAGCTCCATCAGTTTCTCCAGTTCTTGAAGCTACACTCATGCCAATATTTTTTTCCTGAAGATATTTCAAGACTTTTGGCGTATCTGGATAATATTGAACTACATAACCTCTGGAATCAACTACTTTACCATCTCTAAAAAAAAAAAAAACAACAATAATGTTTATAACTGTACTTACATAAAACTAATAAAAACTATAAACTTACCCATTTTTATGAAAAGGGGGATCCATATGAGTGTCAACCACGAACTAAGATAATATGGACTGGTGGCGACATGATGGGCGGGTGGTAGTGGTGCGGTCATGTTTTAAAACGTAGTTTTCGTAGAGAGGGAAATCTTGCAACCGAAGCGATCGTAGTGTTATTTTCATGAACTACCAAGTATCAACTATTCAATTTACTGTGTTCCGTTCGTTTGCTGGTCGGCGGGCGCGCGCCGTGCAGTGGGTTGTATTCTTCTTTGTTATCTATTATTTTTACCTAATATATCCCCTCGTAAATTCGTAAATAATAATATAAATATTAAATCGTGTTTATTATTAATTATTAGTATGAGTTCATGCTAAACGCTAATACCTATACGGCTATAATACAATCTACTTAATAATATACAGTTATATATATAAATGATTGTAACATTATTTATCAAAAAATTTTATTTTAACTGTTATATGCCCAGACAGTTTTTCAGTCAGGCCGTTTTGGCCCGGTGTACACTGGGTGTCTGGGCGTCTTGCGCTTGAAAGTGGCCGTGGGTACTTGATTCTTGTGCAAGCATGTACAATTTTAACTTATTGTAAGATGTAAGGATGTAACACTTTAAGAGAACAGTTAGTGAATCGTGAATGTTTTGACTGTGTATATAACTATTTAATTAAAAAATATTTTTAATTTTTATACGCTGATCAGCAATGTTTCAATAAGAAATCGATAATCTGTGGCTTACAATTTCAAACCATTTTAATATGTTGTATTTATTTAAATAATTTGAAAGAGTGTCAATACTTTCAAATAGATAGCGTTTCAGTCACTAAATTTCTCCCACTACAGAAATACCGTTGAATAACTTGACCGCAAATATTAACACCGTCGCCAGTCCATACTATCTTAGTTCATGGTGTCAACCCAAAATGGCCACAATGTATAATCTGTAGTAGAAAAATTATCATTATTATCATTATATATTAAGGAATTAAATATTCTATGGTATGGGTGTCCAAGTGAAGCAAATATTACTTAAAATAGAAATATCCTTAAAGTAATGCAAAAAATTACTAAACAGCATACCTAAATCAAAAACAACCATTTTTGGAACTCGTGTTGAACTCTTCGCTGATGGTTTCGCCATGGTAGTTTTGAAAAAAAAAATTGAAAACTATTCAAAATCAAGTAGTTGCGTTTATATTTTAGGCTTATTTATTTCTCCTAGGATACTGCATACCGGCAGAAATTATTCCTAAATATAACAATTATGACATAAAATTATAATCAATTCATTTTCTCCATAATTACTGTCTTGTTATTTTCCAATATTTTTACTCAAGCGTTAATTTTAATATTATTATTAATCGAGAAAAAACATTGACAAAACCTCATAGTTAGTAATAATAACAAGTAACGACGTTAGGGATTTACTCTTTGGATATATTATATTATATTGCCATATTGGATGGGTGGATCTGTGAGTCTGAATAACGATTTAAGATATACAGGACAGGTTAAACATCGGCCTATAACGAATTAACGAATAGTACTTTACGATGACTGGTGAACACGATGTGTCGATGTCACGATTTAAGATAATATACAGGTTAAACATCGACCTATAACGAATAGTGCTTTACGGACTACGGTGACTGGTGAACCAACTATCTGAAACAGCTGAGGGCCCAGAATCACTAGCGCTCGTTGTGGTTTAAATATGTTAAATATCGTGCTGTATATCTTAATTCGTGGTCTATTATCAGCTATGTCCGTGGTCTATGGCGATACCGGTATTTACATTTGATAACACAATGATTAGTTATAATAATTGTGTGTACATAATTTATGTATTAATGTTAAAAAAATTGCCAAATTACCGATTGGGTTTACAGTTTCCACGATTCACAGAATAAAATTTAAATCTTTATGAGTTCATCTGTATTAAATAAAATCTGAAACATACAAATTTAAACCAACAATTTACATGACATATATTTTTTTATTAGACTGAAGAAATGTTTGATTGGGTATTGTAGACATTTAATTGCAAGTTTAAGACTACTAAATTAATTAAAAATAAGTACACTTGTAGGTACATACATACCCATGAAGTGTAAGAAATAAAACCAAATTTTATTTGTAAGTATATCTTAATTATTAGTTATTATTCTTATTCATCCTGGTTAAAATAATATATATTATAATATTTAATCTATATTATAATAAAGTTGATAGGTATCTAATCAAGCTACTTATATTAATTAATAATTATTACAGGTATATTTTTAACAATTCAAAAACCAGTAATAAAATAATTTAATTAAATATTCTTAAATTTGATAAGTACCTAGGTATATCCTAATAGTTCATTTTTAAAAATATAATTAGCCATTATAATTTTTTTTGTATTTTAATTAAATTACCTATTTTTACACGATCTATTGTTTGTTAACTTTATTAATCATGACGTGCATGTACTAGAAAATTTCAAGTATATTTAAATAATTATATGTACTTACATAGTTACATGTATAATATATATATATTAATCAAATAATGTCTGTTGTGATTCAACAGTCTGCCTGTATAAGTACTACAATTGTATTATAAACTCAATAAATAAACAAAACTTCTCTTAGTTATTTTTAATAGGTATATTATTAGAAAATGTAAATCACAAGTGTAAATATAATTCTGTACAAAAACTAAAATTTAAAGTATACCTAATATAGCCTAATTTTTTTGCAGAAGTCATCACCATGAAACCTGGGTTTACCACAATTGTGACTGTTTTATTCATATCATACTTGTGTAATCTATTTTACTCAATATGGATAATGGTACAACCGCCATCATGTACTAGTGAAGGTCTATGTTTGAAATCATTTTTGTTACGAAAACCGAACTTAGAAGTATATTTTTACTGTATAAATATTTCATTTCATTATTCTTATCGTAATCATTTCTTAGCTTACCATATTTGTTGCACCACATTCAAACCCCCGAGGTCCAGAAGTTATATTTGTAAACAAATTCCTGTTACCAAATTACAATGATTCTTATGAAAGGTATAATTTATAGTATCATACAAACTACTCGTTTTTAAATAAATATCAATAACTTTATTAATTTTAATGCAGATTGATGGCTGTAGAACTACCAAGACTAACCAAACGAAATGGAACATTATATGCACATGTGTTCTTAAGTAAAGCTCAAGAAACACTTTATTCTGGGGATAAATGGACAAATTTATTAACCGATCCTGATACTGTGTACACCTTAGTACCAATGTCTATTTACAAAGAACCTGAATATAAAATTTTTCAATTACTACAAGATGGGGAAAATGTAAAAAATAATGTTGAAAAACCAGTGACACATATAAAGGCTGTATTACCAGTTAGCATGTTAAAAGAACCATTACATTTTTCTCAGATTCATATGCCTAGCGATATTTATCAATATATAAGGTAAAAATAATATGTAATTAGATAAGTTTTTTTAATTTTAAAATTACAAAATAAAACTGTGAGCCTATGTACTTAATTATCTAATTAATGTTTTTATATCTAAAATAATTATTTCAGATTATATAAAAACAAACAAGAGTACTTACCAATTTTCCTACATAACTCTCTTCAAGATAGATCCTTCAATATTACAAAAATTAACAAAAATACTACACATGTACCTATTTTGTTGCGTTATGAACCGTTGAGTTATACTGGACTAAGGTAATGTAAAGATATACCTGTAGCATGATTTTTAGTACTTTTTCCCTTTATTGATATTTTGGTTTTTAATTCAAAAATATAATCGATTTAGTTATTTAAATATAAACTGTAATGTATTTTCACTTGATTAAAGTGACTTGATTTACTCAGTTTGAATTATTTAAAATCTTTAACAGGCATTTATAAATAATATGGATTGTGGATTACTCTATATTAATATTATGTACATAATTATATAGTAAATCTAACTTATTAATTTTGATTTGAAGTTTATTGCAATGTTGTCAAATCTATGTTTTATTTATGTTTTAATTTAATATTTTTCTTTTAGAATATTAACACAAACTCAATTAGCTATGGTAACATTGCAGCAATTTGGATTCAAAAATAAAGATATTGATGAGATTAAAGCTATTTTTGATACCAATCATTATTTGTTATTAATTTCAATTATTGTTGCATTTGTTCACGTGAGATACAAACATTTTTCATAGTTTTCTATGACCTTAAAAATTACCATTTATTTGTTCTCAGATATTATTTGATTTCCTAGCCTTTAAAAATGACATATCATTTTGGCGATCACGAAAATCTATGGCTGGGTTATCATCACGTCTCGTTATGTGGCGTGCCTTTAGTCAAACTGTTGTATTACTTTATTTGTTCGAGGAAAAAGCTTCAATGTTGATCATTGTACCAAGCGTGATCAGTTCTGTAATAGAGGTAAAAGTTATAAGACATTTTATTGATGTAACATAATTGTATTGTTTAAAAAAAACCTAGTAATTCATTTAATGTAAAACACTCATTATTTCAAAACCTATACACATTTTTAAAAATATATTTTTTTTTTATGTAATGGTTTAATTGTTGATCGTCGTGTAAGTATTCTTCCTCCGCTCAGGTTCAGTTAATGCCTGCCACTTCTCTCTCATTTTTATTGTTCAAATCATCATGCTGTATTTACACTTTATATTTTAAACATATAAAATAAAAATAATAATAAATACAAAAGTATTCTTATATTTTAATGGTTTAATTAATGATGAAACCCAATAAAATAATTAAATTAGTTTTATGTATTTCTTAACCTAATGGTCCTCAGCTAAATCAAATTCATTATTATAATATAATTATTTACCCACACGGCATACATATAATGTGTTAATATAAAAATATTAATTAATTCAGCTGTAATTTTATGAATAAATAATAAGTACCTAATAATTACTAATGATTAAAGAGTATACAAACATGTATGGGATACTAAATAAATAGTTATATTTTATTTTACTGAATAACGCAGTTATAACTTTTCTGTTTATAATATTATCTATAATATTTCTGTGAATATTCAATATTTCAACTATTATTACTTATTATATTTATAAATAAAATTTAAAAAGTCCGATAATTATTATTTTTTTTTTATAAAATTAAATAAATATTTTTAATCTTTGGATTTAGGAATAAATTGACTTAACGTGACAATAAAACTAATTATAAATGTATAACAAATGATTTAAATATTCAAAAATGTGAGATATAAGTGGCAAGCATCAACTAAACTCGAGAAACGGAGAATACTTTTTAGGTGGTTGTCAACTAAACTACTACCTTTTTTACTTAGTTTTAAGTTTGTTACAACTAATCAAATAACATTTTTAACATTTTTAATTTCATAATACACAGCGAAATATTATAAAATTATGTGTAGTATTTTGATGTATAAGAATAAAATGTTATAAAATAGTTTTGATGAGTGGAATAATGGACCAATATTTCACAAGGCCTTCCACCCAGCTCTTCTAAACTATAAATACTAGATCCAATCTTACATCTATTTTATACTTTTGAAAACAATTTTTAAGGACTATTATCCTTAGTATAACCATTTTAATAACTGTGAAACAACTCATTTAAATTTTTAATTAGATATATCAAATTGTTCAAAAAATGTATAACCTAAATTATTTACAGTAAAATAAGCCATAAGGGGGTTTTCATTTAAAATACAACAGTATCCCCACAGAAAAGACGTTGACTACCACATGACCGCTGGCCGTCACACAATATGTATCGTCGGAACGCCAATCATGTTTTTCAGTAACACTACAAATTTGTATGTACTATTGTATTTGAAAGAAGCATTTAAAATATAATAAAAATGTTTACTACATCAAATATTATAATGTTTCCCGCTATGCAACGGCGCATTTTTTAGTGCATGATTTAGTGCACTAGCGGTCATGTGGCGTGGTAGTAATGATCAACTATGGGTGCTCGCGGTCAAAAACGTATACAATTTGAAAATTACAGATGACCTTTGTACAAAAAAATTCCAGAATTTTAAAATTAAGTATATATTTAGAAATTTCAAAAATCAGAATTTGAATAATTTCATTATTAAATGGAAAATAGAGATGAGCATACTCGGTTAATCACCATGTATATACCTACATTTAAAATTTTTTTTTCATAATTATTTAGATTTGGAAAGTGTTTAAAATCATACCAATAGATTGGAAAAATCTAAAACTGAAACAATTAACCTTAAATCGTGCTGAGGAGGATACTAAAAAGTTTGATGCTGAATCCATGAAATATCTATCGTATGTCTTATACCCACTGTGTGCTGGTGCTGCTATTTATTCACTTATCTATGAACCACAAAAAAGGTTTGATCTTCCCTCATATCATTTGTTTATAATACTTGAAATGTATTAATCTAAAAATGTATTTAGCTGGTATTCTTGGAGTATCAAAAGTCTTGTCAATGGAGTCTATGCATTTGGTTTTCTTTTCATGTTACCTCAACTTTTTATCAACTATAGACTTAAATCAGTTGCTAATCTTCCTTGGAAAACATTTATGTATAAGGTGAGTTTTTAGAATTTTTTTATGTACATATTTTATTTTAAACTATTATGTTATACAGGCATTTAACACTTTCATTGACGACTTGTTTGCATTTATCATTCCCATGCCAACTGCCCATCGATTAGCCTGTTTCAGGGATGATATAGTTTTTCTCATTTATATTTATCAAAGATGGTAAATAATATCATTATGAAAGTCAAAATGAACTCATCCTTTAACTAATTATATATTATATTAGGTTGTATCCCGTGGATCAAAGTAGATTTGATGAAGATGTTGAAGTACCTGAATCGCCTTCTGAAGAACTAAAATCTAAAACTGATTAATTTATTGAAGGTTGTATTTTATATATTAACAATTATGTTATAAAAATAAGATATATGATTTTTGTTAATGCACTTAATGCACTAAAATATATTATATTTTTGATATGTTCTTTGTGATATTTTAAATTGAAATAGTTACTGTGTTCTGTACTTATAAGCGTGAAAGTTATATAAGACAAATACTTTTGTTTTCTTATAAGATCTGTCGTGAAGACAAATAATACTTTTTATAGATATGGGTTATTTTTAATGTAACCATTAGTATTGTTATTTTAAATATTATACTTTAATGTTACTTTGGTGGTTGATAAAAAAAAAAACTTTTTGACATTTTTATATGTACCAGAATAGTTGCATTGTAATTTATTTATAACCTAAATAAGTCAACAAAAGATAGTAATTAATTTTATTTGTCCATTATTATAGCATGTTATTGGCTGATTGAAGTTAATTTAAAATAAAATTAAAATAATTTGTACGTATTTTAGATTCTGAGCGAAGCGATGAATGTATTGATTCTACAATGATGTGTTTTTTTTTTTATTTTTTTTTTTATTTTTGTGTCTGTCATCACCTTTTAGGACAGTAAAAGTGCTTGGATTTTCTTCAATAGTAACTTTTCTGATAGCAAAGTGAATCTAGTTGGTACTTTGGGGGGTCAAAAGTAAAAATTTCCCAGTAGTTTTCACAAGCGACGTGAAAAACAAAAGAAAAATTAAGGAAAAACGGGAATTTTTACGCAAAATCTGTTTTCGAGAAAATCGATTTTGGTTTTTGGTGTAACTCTAAAACAAATGACCGTAGGGACATGAAATTTTGACTGAATGTTTATATTAGCATTTTCTATACACCATAAAATTTACAAAATATTTTGACTCTTTTTGAGCTGTTTACGGCCATTGTCAGTTTTCAATTTTTTTAGTTTTTTTTTCTATAAATATCAATACAATTTTATCTGTTGAGTAAAAAAGCTTGAAAATTTAATAGAAGGCTCCTAGGTTATTGTTTCAAAGGCAGATGAAAAAAATTAAAAATTCTTAGTCACAGTTTTTAATTATAAGCATTTTAAGTTCAAATTTTGACAAAATACGGAAAATTCACGAAAATTAGCAAATTATTTTGAGTTGAGAATTCATAAAAAATTTTCTTTTTAAATCTAAGATTTGAAAATGTAATATAAGATTACTCAAAAGTTTGTCTACCTTTATCAAAAAAAAAATGTCTAGAAGAAACTTAAATTAAATTTTTATGAGCGTCTGAAATTTATATTTTTACAACATTTGATATTTACTCGATTTCTCATGTAACAATTTTCTTATTTTATTGTAATTAAAAAACGAATGACTGTAGATACTTGAAAATTTCACTGAATGTTTATATTAGCATTTTCTATACACCATAAAATGTTGAAAATATTTTGACTCTTTTTGAGCTGTTTACGGACATTGTCAGTTTTCAATTTTTTTAGTTTTTTTTTCTATAAATATGAATAAATTTTTATTTGTTGGGTAAAAAAGCGTGAAAATTTAATATAAGGCTCCTGATATATCGTTCTAATAGCAGTTGAAAAATATTAAAAATACATAGGCACAATTTTTTTTTATAAGCATTTAAAGTTCAAATTTTGACAACATTTATCAAATTTATAATTTATTAATTATTTTGTAGTTAAAAATGTATAAAATGTTTAACTTTTATGGCTAAGGATTGAAAATTTAAAACAAGGCTCCACGTAAATAGGTTATATATAAATTACTTTATTCACAATAATATCATCAAATATACTTGGTAATATCATAGGCTGACTGACCGTTTTCGCTCAGAATCGTTTTTCTTATACAATGATATTATATCATTGAATTCAAATTTAACACCATCCATTACAGTGACCCACTTGTAACCTACTGTACAGCAGAGCGACATCCACTTATCCACCTTTTTCTCATTAAACATATCTAAACATTTATAGAGTATCATAAATTCAGTATGATTTTGATTTATGTAACCATTCTAGGTATTTTAATTATTCTTCTCAAACATTTTTAAAAAATAATTTAGGTAAATATGTTACTGGGATATTGAATTTGTATTAATTAGTACGTTTATATGATTCTATTGCATAGTTTGAATTCTACGAGTATTCGCTTTTGTACTAGTTCCTGATAGTTTAATTTATTTTATTTACCAGTAAATTTCAAAATCCTAAAACCGTTTTAACGCCCAAGTATAAAATATGTAAATACTGATTGAATAATATGGTTTCAGTGCAAAATAATAGTATTTCAATCTTCTGAAGTGCAAAAAACAATTCTATTCATAGTTATCACTTATTTATATATTTTATACTCGCGATATTATTACTAACTATTTAATCGTTCCTGTTGTAGATATTTAAATGCACTTCAAAATGGGGTAAGTATTTTCTTAATTAGACCATTAGCTTAACGAGATTTTTGTTTTTGTGACTTACTACCACTTTTTAAAGAAATTTATTCATAAAGACTTGTAGTCTTTCGTATCTTTCATTACCATATATACCATATTTTATACAAAATGAGGGATATCATATAATCATAGTATTGTACCACTTTATTGTTAAAATAATTTTCTTACTATTAGTGTACTCATTAATGATTATATGTAACCGATTTTATATATTATTAATAATATCATTATACTAATTTCAATACATTATATAATATTTTAAGAAGAAATAATAACAAATTTTAAAATTCAATTTAAGAATGAATATATTTTTTTTTTAATTAAGGATAATTACACATTAAATTTTATTTCAAATGTCAATATATCAAAAAACAACTCAGTCTCTTTGTTGTCTATGACAAACAATAAACTGATTATAACTGTTTAAACAATGGGTACATAAGACGAAAAAATTACATTTTAATTTCATTGCAACTGACTTACAAGTATTGCAAGATGGACAACAGGCATTTGAAAATTATACCCAGTGTTATATAACTTATCCAAAAGTGTGATGATTTCACTCATTCTTGTTTTTCTTTCAAGTCTATACTTAAGACATTTTGCGACCAAAGATCTTTTATTTTTTTTTTTGGATACTTCAGAATCAACTTGTAAAATTTGTATGCAAAAAGTAAGACATTTTTTGAATGCCAAATCAAACGCATCATCGTCCCCATATAAAAGAGATCCTCTTGTTATATTATTCAAGCATTCTACTATATAATCCCATAAAGTCATTTCCCCAAAATGATTCCGATATGAACTGAGCAGTAATTGTTCATACTCTTTATCCATGTATTGAGCACATGGGGGATGCAGCTTGAGATTTTTATCAAGAACATTATAATACTGTTCAACTATTCCAACGTCTGTACATTCTAACATTTCGTTGACTAAGAACTTCATTGTATCTGCGTTGAAATAAGATGTGTTTGTTATGTACATTACAATAAGTCTTACGTTTTTTGGCCCTCGGTTAGCAGCTAATTCAGCCAGATTACTACTGAAAGGAACTGCGATATTAGAGTGAGCATCTTCTGGTATATTATTTTTATTGATGCACTCACAAGATGTGAACACAAACTGGGCAGGACTCGATCCATTTAATGATGAAATATATCTTATGACTCTGCTATCTTTCAAAATGTTCATGGTGCCTAATTTGAAAAAACAATATTAGTTATTTAAGCATGGTTAGTAATACGATGTTTTCGTTCAAGTATTTATAATTACCAAGTAAAAATGTCTATACATGCAATATAATAGTTTCAAGCTCGTACAATTCAAAATATTAGGAAAAGTTGAAGTGGATCTGAACAAAACATAAAAATATAAAATTATACTAATTACAAAAACAATCAACCGCGGCAAAAATATTTAGAAATGCAATCAACACTACTACATGGTACCACGATTTAAAGTATATCTTAAATCGTGCATACTGCATAGTAAATATTACACTAATTGACATGATTATTCTGTGATACATACCATTTTAGTATACGAAATAATTCTATACTAAATCTTAATTCGTATTTCGTAGTACCACGATGTAGGTAAAACAACAGAATATATGAAATATATTTCATATTTTCATATATTCTGCGGTAAAACGGTGTAGTCACTCGAGTTTAAAAGTGAGCCCTAATCAGACGGCACTTTGGTTAGCGCGTCTTCCGCCAGGTAGCGCTAAAAAGGCCGTATTGTATGCCGTTTTGCGTATTATCCGCGGTAAAGTTTAAAAATTACAGACTTCAGTATTCATTCAAATTTATAATAAATATGATCAAATATGCACTATATAATATTATGTCATTATGATACTATTAAATACTATTGTCGTAAAAAATCGTTCCGGTAAGACTAAAAATATTGTCGGAATAGCATTTTCTCTTAATGCCGGACGTATTCGTTCAATGTATTTAATTGACCCATCAGGCATTTTACATTCGTATTTTAAAAATTGTCTTCTTTTAAATGTAAACCGCAAACTACATATTTTACAGATAAGTTCCTATCTGTCTGTGGTATTTTATTATTCCATACAGATAGTAAGTCTATACTAGACTACCTATTCAAACATTGTACTTGTATATTAGTTGTTCTTCTTATTAAAAATATAAAGTCGCTAAGTGCCCGTATTACAATTGTTAAACTATGGTTAAACCACCGAATTCGGCTGGTAAAATTAGTGGGTTATGTGTAACCGAGGTTTAAACTATGATTGTAAAACAGGCCCTAAGAAGTCTAAGAGATAACTTAGAAACTAAAATGTTGATATAAATGACATTATGCAAACATTAAATTTATATTAAAAATCAAACCGTTCATTATTATTGGTGTGTTGGATAATTAATTGTATATTTAATTATTTTAGTATTCAGTTATATACTTATATGTATTGTATAGTTTTCTTTTGTCTTAAAAAAAATGTTATATAAAGATCAGTAGAATAATAAAAAAATTGTGGACTCCAGCGTCTTCATGGTGGTCAACGTGTTAAGTTGGGTTACAGGCAGTGGCGTAGATACGATTTTTTTCTGGGGGGGGTTTTAAAATATATTTATGATACAAATTACAAGTTATTAGTTTTTTACGTACGTTATTTTTATTTTGTTTCAAATTTGTATTAATTATAAATAGTTTTTATAGTTTTATATTAGTTTATTATAATAATTCATAAAATAAAATCCACTCGACGTTTGTTAATAGATAATTCGTCCAACACTTCCTTTGCATCTACTGATATTGAACGATGAATGGAGAGCATTGCCAAACCATTTAATCTTTTCTAAAAATGTAAAATATCATTCATATTTATTATTTTTATTTAATTAGTTCTTATATATTATATTATACAATTTTATAAATACCTCTGACATTGTATTCCTTAGGTACGTCTTAATTCTCTTTAATGATGAAAAAGATCTTTCGGATGAAGCTGTTGAAACAGGTAGTGTTGCTAAAATTTGTAGTAATTTGTATATATTTGGATACATGTTATTGCAGATAACTAAAGCATCCATAGCATTTGTAGGTTGTTTATCTAGTGCAAGTATTTTACGTCGCCAAAGTTTTAACTCAGATACCAAAATATCTTTATTGTTATCTGCCAAATCATCATTATAAAAATCTATCAAACTAATAAATTCATCTTTTTCAAGTGTTGTCATTTCTGACGTTTTTGGAAATAAGTTTTGAAATCCTTTTAATGTTTTCTGATGTTCAATAAATCTCGATTCAATTTCGTTAATAAACAATTCTAAATAAGGTATGAATATTGTTATTTTAAAATATTCTTCAGGCGTGTTCACTGAATAGTTATCTCTGTTTTTTTGTTTACGTGCAATTCGAGGTAATGATATTGAAAAACACAACTCCTGAGCTAGAACAGATGCTTTTGTATAGATTTCATGAAAATATTCATCAATGTTACTTCGAATTGTTTTTAATTCAGACAGTGTCGCATTAGCTAATATCATAGCTTCTCTTAAATCAATGGCAACGCTTTGGAATTGTTTAGATAGTGGCAATCCAACTGCAAATATTTTCGATAAAACCAAAAGTGATATGATAAACTCTCCTTGTAAGATTGAATTTTTTAAATTATTTGCTTGACTTGAGGTATCACCATCGGCCCAACTACTAATAGTGTCTAAGGAATCAACGACACATTCCAAAAGTTCGATAAAATCGTGAACTGAATGAAAACGTTCGATCCATCTTGTAGCACAGTTGCGTTTTAATGTTTTTGCATTAATTGTTCCATTAAAGTCTTCGATTGCTTGTAAAAGTATATTTTTTCGTTTGGGGTATACAAAGAAATCTCGTGATTTTCCAATCGTACCCAAGCAGTTTCTAATTGGTTGTATTGTACAAGATTTAGATACTGCCAAGTTAAGGGTGTGTGCTGTACAGTGAACATAAGTTGCCATCGGATACAATTGAGAAATATGTGACCTAACACCATTAAATTGTCCAGACATAGCTGCAGCCCCATCGTACCCCTGTCCACGTAAATACTTAAGTTCTATCCCGAACGCCTTTAAATTTTCAATAATAAGAGTTGCTAAGCCTTTGCCAGTTAAATCGTTTGTAGGAACAAATTGCAAAAAATCTTCTCTGACAACTAATTCATCTATATCAACATATTTAGCACATAAAGACACTTGCTCTATACCAGATACATCGGCGGTTTCGTCAGCAAGGACAGTGAAACACTTTGCTTTATTTATTTTAGCTACAATTTTATTAAGTATTACCGTGTTGCAACAATCAATAATAGCATTTTGGCTAGTAGGACTAATATATTTATTTCGTTCACCTGGACCTTCAAGAAATGTTTTAAGCTTTAGATCACCACGAGCTCTATACCGCAATAGTTCCCTAAAGTTTCCTTCATTTGTAGTTTGCATTGTTTCTACATTGATTTTACCAAAATCTCTATGTCCTCGTATTGCAAGCTCTTGACGACCACATAAAATAATAACTTCAATTATAGGTAAAATATTTATTCTGTTTTCATTTACTTGTTTACTACGGGCTGTATCTAATTGATTTTCAATGGATATACTTGGATTATTTCTCATTTTTAAAAAGTTATCGGTGTCTATTACACTTTTAATATGATAATTTAGTTTATCATGTTTAGTAAATGTTTCTATAGCGTGTTTCCAATTATCAAATTTGTTTAATACCAAAGCACCAAGTTTCTGGCCATTTATTCCACCTTCAGATTTTGAAAAAGCAACACAAAGTCTACAAAATGCACCATCTTCTTTTTCTGAGTATGCTAACCATCGCCATCTTAATAACCAATTGAATTGAAATTTGCTCGTTTGCCCTTTTTTATTTTTATCGAAGTTTTTATGTATAGGAAAATTAAACGTTATATCTGGTGTCCATATACTATTTATAACTGTATGAATTTCACTATGAGACAATACATGGTTAACAAAATATGTTATGTCATTAATTCTTATATCAACCGAAGTAAAAGATGAAGAAGGTATACAGGTTTCAAGAGTCTTAATATTTAGATCATTTTTATGGAGGTCGTTATCGCTGTTTTCGTCGATTTTATAATTGATTTTCTTAAAATAAAACTCAGAAGTGTAAACACTCGAATAATTTCTATAACTATATTAATATAATATATAGTAATAATAATATTACACATGTTAATTTGTACTAGTATTATTTACCTATCTATTATTTAAAATTCTAACCAATATAAAAAAGATTTGTTTTTTTTTTTGGTGTAGGGGGGGGGTGGAAACCCCTTACACCCCCCCCCCCCCCCGTAACTACGCCACTGGTTACAGGTATGTTAAAGTACATAAGTACACAAATTATTATTTTAATTTAAAATAAAAAAATAACTAATGAGTGAGTGTTACTTGTGGTGGATGGAACATGGGTGGTTCATTCTTCCCTTCTGCTTTTAATTTTTTAGTATTGCTCAAATAGCCAGATTTACATGCAGGAACAAAACATTTGTTAGGCATATAAATTAGGACTATATGAAATATGTTTAAAAAAATAATAAGTTTAGGATAGATGGTAATAGTTCTACAATGTGATAGTGTGGTACTAAAGAATAATAAAATATAAATAAACGATGTTCATCAATATGTTAATAATATGTTTATTATTCAATACAAATATACTGAAATAGACCATATTGCTTATAAAATATTTCCGAAACCTGGCCTTCTTAGCGTTCCTGGTGGACAATTGTGTAACTAAACTGCCGGGAAAACGGTACTCGTTTATTTCTCATACGTACAATTGATAGTGAAATAAATATATTTTGTCATGGTGACTACACCGTTTTACCTACATCGTGCGTAGTACATAATAGCATAGAACAATTTACTAGTATACTCACACGCCAGTAATGGCTAATATCATGGCTAATATATTCTTATCTAAGCCGCAAACAATAAAAAGCCGCGAAATAAAAAATTTTATTATTGTTATATTCTGTGACTGTACTAACTACTAACTGTATCAATGTGAAATAATAATTGCCAAACATACTATGATTGGGCGGAACCACGTTGGTCTCCTCTATGGCGTGCAGCAGCTGTCATAGAATAATTACTGTTTAACTTTAAACTTTTACTTTTACCATTTAAGTCCTAAACGGCCGTTCTTACCATAGACAGATAAATAAATATAAATATAATATAAATTATTTATATGTCTATGGATGGCAACGATATATCGATAACTTCATCTGATATGTCGATATTTTTATATCGCTCGAGGACTTCGATAAATATTCACTTCCCGATATAACCGATAATATATTATACGTTTTACGCACGGCTATAGCCTATAGATAGATACTATCTTTAATCGTGGTTTTACTATTATTATTGTTCTATGATCTATTCTAAAAGAAGTGGGAACCATAGAGTAATATTACACAAACTGATACTATCAGCTGATTTTCTCCGATAAAAAATATTTATGAGATAACAGATAAGATAACAAAAACCACACGCTAATAAGTTGATAACGAAGAGATTATAACATTTATTATTTTATTGTGATTGAGCTTTTTAACATATTATTTTCATCAATACTCTAATTTTAAAAAAGTTATTCCGTAGTTGTTAAAACTGAATGGATCAATGATTTTGTTTTTAACGTGATATCTGTCTTCCATTACGGTAGTTATTAAAGGAATTAGTTTTACTTAAACAATAAAATGAGTCAATTATGATCATGTACACATTTTTATATTGCATTACCAATAATACTCAAGTATCTTACAATTATCTGCCCATCGTTCATTATATTTTATCTTTTGTAACAGTAACTATAAAAACATAAGTGCTGGTTTCTTTCTTGTAAAACCACGGCTTAAAATACATGTGTCATGACGGTAGACATTTTTGATGAACCAGATGTGCATTGCAAACCAAATGCATTAGTCGGTAATTTTGGATGGTTCCTACAAGGCCTTTTGGCTACATTGGCATTCCTCTGTTTAATAAGTAAGATGTGTTTTTAGTTACAGTTAAATTTGTACTACAATTTACAATTCTACAGACATTTTATTAATTTTCTAAGGAAGGCTTCTTCTCAAGTTTATTTTTCTCTGTCAATTAAATATACACATGTTTTCACAATTTTTCATTGTAAATGTTTACAGATAGTATATTTTCCAAAAATTCTATTTTTTATTCGTGTTTACATAATAAGTACTTTCTTTTAACTTTGTATAAATATTACTTACATCTGATGTTACATAATCAAGATGCTTCGAAAATACTTTAAAGGTTTCACCTCGTGTTGAATATCAATAACCTATATCAATTTCATATAAAAATTAATATTCAAACTTATTGTCCTAACACATTTTAAATTTATGTATAATATGTTTGTTATCAGTAAAACGATTTTGTGAACCAAAATATGATCGACGACCCTGGAAAGTATGGTTTTTTGATACTTCTAAACAAGGAATGGGGTCCTTGCTTATGCATTCAGCAAATTTGGTTTTGGCTGGTCAAATTCAAGGTGATCCATGCACATGGTGAATATCTATAGCTATTTTTATATTATAAATCATAATTTTTTTTATTTACCTAAGGTTTTTCTAATAAATTTTAAATACTTAAATTGATTATTTTATTTTTTTAGGTATATGATTCATTTTTTAATGGATTCGTCACTTGGTCTTTTATTGATATTTTTTGGCATACGATTTTCACAACATGTAGCAAGAGTAAAAAATTGGGAATCTTTTAACTTTGGAGAATATGGTATGATTTTAATAAGTATTGTATGCATTCTTACTTCTTATTACTTGGTATTATGGTTTAGTGGTATAATTGTAAATATGTATAAAAAAAATATTTTTGAACTAGTTGGTGCATTGGGGAGGACAAAATCCTATAGTCACATAAGTGTTCATAAGCGCCGAGAAAAACAAAATAAAAATTAAGGATAACCGAGAATTTTTATGCTAAATCAGTTTTCGACAAAATCAATTTTGGGTTTTGATATGACTCTAAAACAAATGACCGTAGATACATGCAATTTTCAATGAATGTTTATACTAGCATCTTCTACACACTATAACATTTTCAAAATATTTTGACTTGTTTTGAGCTTTTTACAGATATTTTCAATTATCAATTTTTTTAGTTTTTTTTTCTATAAATGTCAATCAAATTGTATTTGTTGGGTCAAAAAGAATGTAATATAATGTTACAATCACATTTGAAAAATATTAAAAATCCAGTCACAATTTTTTTTTAAACGCATTTAAAGTTCGAATTTTGACAAAATTTATCAAATTTAAAATTCAATAATTATTCTGTAGTTAAAATTGTATAGTAATGATTGAAAATTTAAAACAAGGTTCCATGTAAATAGGTTTTAATATATAAAATACTATATTAACAATAATATCAAATATTCTTAGTAATATCATTGGCTGGCTGACCGTCTTTGCTGAGAATTGCTTTTCTTATACAATGATATTATATTTAACAATTTTCTTATTTTATTATAATTAAAAAACGAATGACTGTAGATACTTGAAAATTTCACTGAATGTTTATATTAGCATTTTCTATATACCATACAATTTATAAAATATTTTGACTCTTTTTGAGCTGTTTACGGACATTGTCAGTTTTCAATTTTTTTAGTTTTTTTTTCTATAAATATCAATAAAATTTTATTTGTTGGGTAAAAAAGCGTGAAAATTTAATATAAGGCTCCTGATATATCGTTCTAATAGCAGTTGAAAAATATTAAAAATACATAGGCGCAATTTTTTTTTATAAGCATTTAAAGTTCAAATTTATAATTTATTAATTATTTTGAAGTTAAAAATGTATAAAATGTTTAACTTTTATGGCTAAGGATTGAAAATTTAAAACAAGGCTCCACGTAAATAGGTTATATATAAATTACTTTATTCACAATAATATCATCAAATATACTTGGTAATATCAAAGGCTGACTGACCGTTTTCGCTCAGAATCGTTTTTCTTATACAATGATATTATATCATTGAATTCAAATTTAACACCATCCATTACAGTGACCCACTGTACAGCAGAGCGACATCCACTTATCCACCTTTTTTTACAGTTAATACCACTTTGTATGTATCTTATTATAATATATTTTATAAATAGGTACAGCAATATATTACTACTGATAATGTACTTTTTTGTTTTTCAGGAAAACCAGAATCAATTAGGATCTGGTTTATTCAGTGTGGCTTATATTTGTCACTTTTATGTTGTGTTAAAATTGTTATTACATTGTTGATTTCATTAGACATCTGGCGAGTTATCACAAAATTTATCATGTCACCATTTACTGACCCTAGAACAGAATTAACTATAGTCATGCTTATTATACCTCTATTTATAAATGTAAGGAACTATATTAATGTGTATTATGAATTTAGCATTATAAATACTTATACAATATTTCTATACAAATATAGGCTCTTATGTTTTGGGTGACCGATGACATTTTGATGCATAGAAGTCGTCATCGAGTTGGTTTATTGCGACGTATAAAAATACAATACCATAAAGTTCAGCAAAGTGGTAGACTTGAAGATTCACCTGTTTCTGATGATGATGAATTGCTCAATCTAGATGAAACATCAACAATTCTACGATCTAGTGGAGTTCAGGGTTTTTAATACGTTTCATAATTTCATTTTTAAATAATCATGCACTATGGTATTTACTTAATTCCTCAATTTTAATCGACATTCCTTCAATGTATATTACATAATATTATACACCTCTTAAAAACATATTGTGAACATTATACAATTTTCAATTTTGTTTATTACTTTTATATTTATTTATATAATTTAATAATATGAGTACTATTTTATATTTACCAATCTTAAAAGTGCTAACAATCATTAGTTTTTACAAATATATTAAATTAATTTAAAATTATATAATTTGTATAGTAATTTAATGTTGATATACACAATTATATAGTTAAAACTTGAATTATATTATAATGTATTCATGTTTAAACCATAATTTCTTTGGTTTTATGTATTTTAAAATTTTAATAAACCAATTTCCTACAAAAATATTTGGTAGACAAAATAACATATCACACTGATAGCAATATGCATGGGAAAATAAATAAATGTATATTTGTATTGAACTGTATTTTATGCATATTATAATGTTTGAGTGATGATAGATATGACCATCGACCATGTCAATTGTGAAGTAATGATTTATAAATTAAACCAGTACAAGTTGCAAGTCTATCAAACTTAAAAAAAAAAACTAATGAAATAATTACTAGATTTTTCAGTCAACTTTTATAAATTGTAAATTGTTTTATCTTTTCTTATATATTTTAAAGCGGATGTTCGAAGCAAATTATTTCTAATCCAATAATATAGATTAAGCATATTTATTTTTGCATACAAAATGTTTTTCTTGTAATTTATTTTACCATAGTAATTAGTCCAAGAGCTTAAATGACTGTGATACAAATTATAGTAATATCAAAATGTTATAAATCTAAAATATTATATCCTTAGCCATACCCTGTTTTAGGATTGTTAGTAATTTTTTACTTGTAAATTTTGTACTTGGTAAAAACCTAATTGATTATAAATATATATATATATTTTTCAGTAATTTTATATACAAATATTATAGCCAAAGTCTAAATTACATTTTTATTTTGTATCAATAATTTTCAGACATTAAAATTATGTTTATTATATATTGTTATACTTATGTTGTTTGTTATTTATTAATCATAGCATGAAAAAATGAATTTTATACCTTGTTAAAATTATTTTTATCATAGAAACTTGTTAGTTAAACTTAATATCTTGTTTTTATTTTTAAAACAGAAACTCCCAACATTTAAAAGATATTCACATTACATAAAATATTGTGTATTTTTTTTTAGGTACTTAAAAAATGACAAGGCATTAACGAGTTCAAACGTTAAAGTTAAGTTAAAAAGTTAATTTTATTTAAACTTTTTACTTAACTAGTTACTTTTGGCTTTTCATTAACTTAACTGTTAACTTACTAAATTTCTTTCTTAATTAACGTGAAATTAACGAGTTAATTTTTCATTTTAAGAAGTAAGTTAAGTTAATTTATTTTGTTTTTAATTTTATAATATTTCACTATTTCAGTCTATTTCGTTTTCATGTCAAAAAATATGTATCGTAAATTGTTTAAAGTTAAAAATTTATATCATTCGAATCTAACTTATATGAAAATACTGTATGAAGTATTAAGACTATATCCTAAAATTTAGTTTTGGATTGGAAAAAATTAAGTACGCTAGCGTTGTATAAACAAATTAACTTTTTCTTAACTTAATAAAAGGTTAACAAAAAGTGTGTATTAACTTTTAACTTAACTGAGCTAACCTATAGTTAAATTAACTTTTAACTTTTAAATTTTTGTTATTGGTGCATATTAACTTAACTGAGTTAAAAAAAATCTTTAACTTGCCCAGCCTTGAAAAATGACTTTGTATAGAAAGTGTTAATTAAAATTATCTATTCAAATAGGTATTTTATTAATAGTATTAACATAATTTATTTCAAGCTGTAATTCATATTCAATATTGAGAGGAATTAGTCCTCAATTATTTTATCACAGTTCATATCAATTGTAAATGCGTAGATAAATAAAAAATCATCCGAACCTAAATCCGTAAGTCAAGTTTGGAGGGATATTTAGTGTCCCAAAAATGTCAGATTTAAACATTTGACAAAAGAAAAACTAAAGAACTAACAAAACAACAGCGTGAAAACGGGAATATTTATGGAACGACAATTTATGATGAAATTGATTTGTTTTATTTTCGTAAATCAATAACTGCAGATACTTGAAATGTTCACAAAATATATTTTTTATTGGCATTTATCTAGATGTAATCTATTTAAAAAAATATTTGTGCTATTATTAAAAACAATTGAAATTATTGCTTATTTTCTTTTTTTTTTATGTATGTACATCGTACATTTGCATATTATGTGTATATTTCATAAATATTCTTCTTATTATAGTGTAAATAATTAAATTATACAATCCGTTAACACGGATTATATTATATAGTTATTTTAAACATATATTATTGGATACACCATACACATATTGTGTTTTCTTGAACGATCGTTTTATATCGATATGTTTGTAGTATTATCGTTAGATACTTAGATAATAGATACACTCAATTACTCAAATATGTTGAATGTTGAATGTTTATGAAATATACACGTTATAATATGCACATGAATAAATAATCGTACAAGCTATAAAATCTAAAAAGGTCCAACGGCTTATGGTTCAATATAATGCATATATTTAAATATATTCCAAAAAACATAAATAAACCCTATACTACGCGGGTTAAAGTGGCAACCCTAGCGTACGCACCGCCGCACCGGAAACTTTTTATATTGTTTTAAGCATGAACTAACTACTAAGAAGTAAGAAGATCTTCTCACTTCTTGCCGTTCTTGGTTTTAAGCATAGATTAATAGTATATTACCACAGATTATATGTTTATATATTATATATTTTCATATAATCTGTGATATTACTCTATGGTTTTAAGCTGTTGTCTTATCAAAAATTAAAAAACAAATTCTGTGATAATAGTAAATATTAAATAATAACAAATAATAGATAACAGAAAGATAAAAAATCGACAATAATAGAATAATAATAGTAAATTCAAATTTCAAATTCAAAAATTCAAAATTTAACTAATTAACTATCGTTCATTCATTTATACAAGGCATGCGTCGTAACTGTATTTATTATTCTTAAATTCACTACTCATGGCTTGGCTAGACGTTGTTTCAAAAGACCTTACAATTCCTGTCGAATATTTGAAGTCCACTAATAATTCTAAACGATTTCTCGCCAGTGTCCACCGGATTTGGTTTAGGTAAAAATTTGCATTACGCCATCTTAAATTATTGTTCATTGTACTATTTTGTTAAACAGAGATTTCTTAAATGGTATTTATCGTCCGTTTTTACATCATGAGATATTCACAAACGATGATGTCCGTGCAAAGGTCCAGCAAATTGAGAGTTTGGGCGATACTTGGATATATGTTTTAATAACTGTATGTAAACTTTATACACAAATTATTCTTCAAAGTAATAATATTGAATATTTTTTTTTGGAAGGTTATACAGAAAGTGGATAAATCTATGATTCCTTTGGCACGGCGACATGAACCTGTGCATTTTGATAAAGATTTAAGTTATTCACAACAATTACAATATGTAACAGTTACTAATAGAAAAAATTTGTGGAAAGAAGCGTTTAAAAAATATGGTAACGTATTCTTCATATTTGATGATGTAAACGTTGCTAACATTATAACTACAGTGGATTGATGTTTTACAATTATTATAAATTTTATTTTTCAGATGGTTTTTTTTGTAGAGAAAAATTAGCTTGCTCAAATTTATGTCTATCTCCTCATGATACAATTATACGAGATGTACTCACCCGTTTTTATAACTGTCCAATAATTAATTTACAAGAACAATTGCGTAGTAAAATATCCTCAATATCGGAAAATGAATCTCATGGCAACATTTTGTCCGCTAACTTAGTTTTTGAAACTAATAACTATTTTTACTTGCTACAGGTAGGTTACTTTTAGTTATTTTTATGGCAATCCATTAATATAAATATTAATTACTGTATTTTTAGGAAACAAATAATGTACATTCGTTACAAGATTGTATAAATTATAGTCCAGCTTTATTAAAATCTAATCATGCTCGTCCACTATTTGTTTTATATCAACTTTTGAATGCAATGCAACACACTCATGACCAAGGACTTGTGTTAGGTGACATTACTTTGTCTGATATCATTGTTTCTCCAGAATTATGGATTCGGGTAGGCCAATGTTATTTATTAACTATTATAATTCATATACCTACAAATAATAGTGATTTTATCTTAAACATTATTGTTCATATCATAGGTGCTTCCAAAAATCACAGACAATATTTCAGATGCTGATGAATTTGATAATAGCTATGATGAAACAGTTAAGAGTTTGAATTTTGAGAATTTATCAGAAACTTGTGAACAGTGGGTTCGTGGAAATATGTCCAACTTTGACTACATTATGTTTTTAAATAAACTCGCTGGTAGGAAATATGGTGATCCTAAATGCCATCATGTATTTCCTTGGGTAACTGATTTTAGTTCTCGAGCTGGACTTAATTATCGCGATCTTACCAAATCAAAGTACAGACTGAATAAAGGAGACAGGCAGTTAGATTTGACTTATGACATTGGAGATGAGAAAACTTCAACATTGGTATGTGTTGCAAAAGTATTATTATTATGTATTATGGTCTATATAATCTGTACAATTTAATGCTTTAGACCCCACATCATGTTCCTGACATTTTATCAGAAATAACTTACTATGTGTATCGATCTCGGGTAACTCCGCGATCAGTCCTTTGTCGTTATATTAGAACAAAATTTGTACCAGAAGAATATCCTACAAGCATACAACGCATGCAACAATGGTCTCCAGATGAATGTATACCAGAGTTTTTTACAGATCCATCAGTTTTTAAAGTATTAATAATACTTAGGAGAAATTTAAAAAATAATTAGTACTAATTCATAATTTTTCATTTAGTCTATACATAAAGAATTACCTGATTTGGGAATTCCAACATGGGCAGAAAATGTACAAGACTTGGTAGATACACATAGAGCTATACTAGAAAGCAACTATATTTCAGAACGTTTACATCATTGGATTGATTTAACATTTGGATACAAGTAAAAAGACTACTAATTTTTAATGATTTTTATACTTATATGTTATAATTATCGGACATCTTTAATTTGTTAGATTATCTGGTTCGGCTGCTGTGAAATCTAAAAATGTGTGCCTTCAACTGTGTGATGACCACACCTATCTATCTTCATCTGGCATTGTACAATTATTTACACAGCCACATCCCCAAAGACTATTACCTTCACCTTATTTTTCTCGCATACCTCCTACCATGCCTAAATTAAGTAAGTTCATAGATCTACCTTATTTCAAATATATATCTATCATATTTTACTATACATTTAATTTGATTCAATTTAATGGTTAAAGAAACCCCTCCGTTAAATGAGGAACAACATATTAATGTAACTGCTGATAATGAAACATCAATGAATGGATTCATAAAATATTTAGATATGTCTAAAATACCACTTTGTGTAAGTACTTGTAAACATAGGTATTTTTATTTATTTATAAATACATTTTGATACTAGGTCAGTGGTGTAATTTTACATTATTTTGTCGGATACCAATAAGTCACTACTAATCAGTAGGGCCCAAATTTTTATAAAAAATGTATTATTATTTTGGGAGTCTCAAGCAATGCTTTTCAAGTACAAAATTCATTTCATACATCAGAAAATTGAAAACTTAAATTTGTATTTTGTATTTTTAGCAGTTTTGGAGTTGTTGTAGCATTTTTTTTTTATAGTTTTTAGTGCATATTTATACATTTTATACATTTTTAGATTAAACTTAATTGGTAATTCAAAATATTAGCTCAAGAAATGTTGTTCCGACTATTTATGATTTCGA
The DNA here is from genome assembly GCF_019925205.1 of Metopolophium dirhodum. Classification (NCBI taxonomy): domain Eukaryota; kingdom Metazoa; phylum Arthropoda; class Insecta; order Hemiptera; family Aphididae; genus Metopolophium; species Metopolophium dirhodum. The sequence continues at coordinate 14,499,657 of NC_083561.1, forward strand.
TAAGTTTATAACATATATTTTATCTATCTATAGTGTGATTGGGCGTTTAACGGCTGCTATGAATTCAAATCCGTAATAACTAATTTGTCAGTCTGTGTTGCATCACAATTGGGTTTATTTAGTTTATGTTGTATTTTTGTTTGCTCAAAAATTGTTTAAACAAATTTTTGGTCATTTTTAAGTGTATAATTGCGTTTGAATGCATTTTTTATTAATTTTTGAGCATTTTTTGATAGTGCTTAGGGAATTTAAATCCAGACTTTAATAATACATTTTTTTTTTTTTTTTTTAAAAATCGAATACATACATGCATTTTTGCATCTCACAAATGATACTACTGTACTTGGTAAACATTTATATTGCAAAAATGAATAATGAATTAATCATTTATTATTCGTTACTTATATATTACTATACTAATATTTATCAATTATAGCTACCACCTGATTATAATCCTGCAACACCATTAATTACTCTAGATTCATTAAATAATTTCTTGAATGGAGTATGTGCTAAGCCATTAAAATCTTCTACTTCTAATGGATTTCGTGCAAAAGACATGACATCATACAAAAAAATCATTGCAAATCGGAGGGCTCAAGAAATTCAAGTAATTATTTATTTATTTATTTCAAACATTACGGGCAGAGCCCAATTATAATACATGAGTACATTAAGTTTATAATTACATTTAAATAGCAAAATATCTAATTTAATAGAACAATAAATAACAATTATAAAAATAAGATTTGTTTAAATAAGAAATTATGGTTGTTCATTAGCTATGCGCATCATACGATATATAGGATTATTAAGGCAGTAGTTTGTGGAACAATTTGGGATAGAGAAGGTTGTATAAGAACGGAGTGAATGCTGTGGTACTTTAAAATTGATACTGGAGAGAAGAGTGGGGGGCATCTATTGATCCGTCCAAGAGCTTACGTAAAAATGACAGATTAGCAGTTGCTCTTCTATCAGCCAGTGAAGTTAGGTGTAGTTCACTGAGCACCGGGAAATAGTCATGAGGGTCATGACCTATCTTAAGTACATAGGCAGCGAATGATAAAATACGTCTGGACACTCTCTAGTTGGAGGGAGCTAGAAGTTGTACGCAGGTCCCATAACACGGAGCCATATTCTACTATAGATCTAACTAAGGAGCAATAAAGTACTTTTATTATTTTATCTTTATTAGTATTTCAACATTTTTATATAGGAAATACATTACTTAAAAGTTAATAGTATCTTAACTATTTAATTGATAAATATATAATTTATAATTAATTAACCTATTTATGTGTATGTTTTAATTCTATTATATTTTCAGGTTTTAGGTTGTTTAATTGTAGAATTATTTTTGGGAGACAAAGTTATTGCTCACGGAAGTAATTTGGCATCATTGTCTTTTTTAAAAAGATTACAAAGTTGTCGTGTTATTGCTTCAACATATCAGAAAGATCTTCCAGACTGTATTCGACCAGTGGTCAAGTTGCTGCTTCAAATTGATAAAATTCCTTTAAGTGAAAATCCATCACCTTTTGAATTCAACTGGTGCTCTGTAATCACAGATAATGGACTACCACCACCAACTCCTCATCAACTGCTAATTCCGTCTCTCTCTTCTTCTATTTTGCGTTTTCCTAATTACTTTTCTCATATACACAATATATTAAGAATTTATTACAATTATAAAACAGTGAAATCTGAGATGGAAAATGTCAAAAACTTATTGGAAGAAAACCAAAAATTTGCCCTTGATATGTTTGATACATTATGTATTAAGCTTATTGTAGATATTGAACAAGAGATGTGTGAATTGAGTGAATCTGGAACTCTTGGAATACTTGCTGACAGCACTTGGATTGAGTTTTTAGTGCCTATGGTTACTGAACTCTTGTCTGATACTAATTGTAACACTTTAACAGCTTTGCATTTATTGGAACCATCATTTAAAGCCTTAGGTATGCAAAAATCTAAGGAATTACTCCTTGACTGTGTAACCAAGTTGTATGAAGAATGCTTGAAAGATATTGTCCAAGAAAATATCCCTGTACATCATAAATGGCTTAAATTATACCAAAAATCCTTTTTAATGAAATTGATTTCTGGTTTTGGAACTAATATATTCTTAAAAAATGTTGTTCCAATACTTGTTGAAACAGTTGGATCTGGATGCAATTTTAACAGAGTATACCCAATCCCAATACAGCACCTTAAGTATGTTTCTCATTCATAACAATAAATATAGTTATATAACATAAAATGTGTACTTTTCACAGTGATCTTTGTGGCTCATATCCATCATATGAAAACAGCAGTATAAATTCTGTTACAGACACTGGTCAAGCTGTTAAAGTTGTTGAAAACGGTATAAGAGTATACCTTATTGATTTATTATAATATTCTAATATGTACATTCAACTTTAACCTGTAATAAACTGTTATAGATACATTGTCTCTGGATGACGAAGCTTTGACCAATAGTATAGTTTCTCTAAAGGATGTTCTGTTAGATGATCAAGATGTAATAATTGATGATGATACACAAAGTGCTGATACTAATTTTAGTGACGACAAGAATTTGGACGAAGTTACAATTGACTGTTCAGAAAATGGTGAAGATATGCCTCCATCTTGTCATACACCTGATTCTGAAAAATTCAGTAATCCTGAAGAACATCTAAAGGTTATGTATTAAGTATTAACCCTGTCACTGCTGAATTAATTTTTTCCAGTATAATGTACTGTGCTGGGATAAAATTGTATTTTTTATGTTTAATTTTTGTTTTGTATTACATATTGTTATAATTAAAATATTAATAATTAATATTTAATATATATGTACAATATATATATTTTAGTGTATTTAGGTTTTTTTTTTTGGTATCTTAAAATTAGTCTAATCATTTACCGGTTTATATTATCACATTAATTAAAACAGCTATTGTTGATTTTTAAAATGATAGGACGCATATATTGCGTCTAGCACCATACAGTCGCATACGTTTGACACATATATGCGTCCATAGCTGTCAAGGAGTGAACATTATATAATGATATTTCATGATTTATGTTATTATATATTTATATAATCAATATTATTATTGACCAATGTCTTTAGATATCAGAAGTCAGTGCAGATTCACTTGTATGGGTATCAATTCGGATAGGTCCAGTGCATACTTCTATGTATATTACAAAAAATTTGTTGAAAATGTTAATGTTGTGTTACTCAGACTCAATACAAAATGAAGACAAAGCAAAAATGGTTATTAATTGTCTGATGAGCATTGCTGGTAATATTCATATTAGTTTTTAATTGCATAAAAAAAAAACAATCTTGAAATTGTAGGTATTTATGGAGAACAAGTTATTTTGGTCCAATATTTACCACACATAAGTGATGTGGTTTCATTGTGCAAACGTAGCAAAATGACTATGAGTCTTGAAAGCGGCCTAATTGGATGTGTAACTTTATTGAAATATCTGATGTCTTATTTTAAAAAATCTACACTCAATGAAATCAGTCAAGTATGTAGTAAGCAACAATGTTGTAAATTATGATTATTATTATTATATTTTTTTTTAAGGACACATTATGTAAAGGAATTATTCATCCAATGTTAAGAATTTTGTCGTCACAAAAAGTAATTTTCCCATCAGGAGCATCAAGCCGTAGTAGTTTTGCTACAAAACTATTTGAAACCATATACTTCTTTGGCCTTAAACAAGGACATCTAATTTCAAAAACTATACAAAGATTGTTCTTGGTATTTGATAAATTGAGGCATTTTGATCCACTTAGTATGGCTGATACCAATCCAAGGTATAAATATTACATCATACATGGTAATCTTGAGTAAATTTATATTTAAATTTTGTGTGCTTATGTACAGAAGTCAAACTATTGAGTTAAATAACAGTGATTCTGGGGACTCTCCTTCTACAATTAGTGCTGATAAGCCAAATGTCAAAACTAAAGTCAGTAATTACTTAATTTACTAGCAAAAACAATCATTATGATTATGTTAATTTAGGCTATGGAAGAATTGTGTCAGGTTTTAACACCACAATTAGCTTATCATTCCTATACTTTATTTTTAAAATACTATGGAGAATTATTTATGCAGAGGACATTAATCAATTGGAATTACATTAAGGAATTGTGTATCACATATAAAGAAGAAAGAGTATATTCTGGTTACGCGAATATTGGTGTGTAAAAGAATTATACTGTATATTATCAAATATTTATTTACATTTTTTGTAAAGTCAAAATTACTATTATTATTTTTGTGTAGATTACAATGATAGTACTATTAATTTTGAAGAACAGCTTGGAACTCATCTTACTCTCAAGGGCAATAAAATACATTTACAAGTAATGTAAAAAATCTAAATAATTGATTTAAAATCATGCACAATTTTCAATATTTGCCGATTTATTTATTACAGTAGATGTCACAACAGATTAATAAAACAATTTTTAATTTTCTCCAGTCATTTGTTTATGTATTTATATTTTATATATAACTTTATAATATAATATTTAAATTTTAGGATGAAGAAATAGAAGTAGCTGAAGATGCTAAGACAATAGTGGAATCCTCCAGGTACAAATAAATATTTTAAATATTAAATATTAATAATAAAAATAAAAATTAAATGATAAACTACTAGTACTATTTTTATAATGTCTGAATGTGTTATGTCCTAATAATATTTAACAAGTTTAAAAGTAAAATATTAATCAAATATATTTGTTTAAAATCAATTATAACTATAAATTAAATAAAATAAAATATCATTAATATTTATTTTTAAACAGACATTTAAGAGGAAACTGGTTAGCATATTGGGAACATGAAATTGGCCGTAATAGTCATGATACTTGGTTTAATTTTAAACAAATCAAGTTACAAACGTTTAGTGGTCATCAATCAACTGTAAAGTCTTTAAGTGTACTTGATAATGAAAATAGCTTTATAAGCTCTAGCCGTGACAAGACTGTTAAACTCTGGTCTTTAAGAAATCAAGTAAGAATTATTTTACTGTATTTATTAAATAAATATTTGACTAATAATTTTTCTAGGGTGACGGAAATGGTGTATCACAGTGTCAATACACTTATTCTAGACACCGTAAATCTGTATTGTCAGCTACATATTTGGAAAAATTTAGAATGGTCGCATCCTGTGATTCTTCAATACATGTTTGGGATCCTTGGTGTGGTGGACGTCTCTTGAGTTCAATGAATGGTATACCTGTTAATATTCTTAAATGTCTACCAACTCCTCATCCAAATATATTAGCTGCCTCTACACAGCCAACCCTACATTCTATTGATCCTAGGAATGGAAAGTCTGTGGCAGAACTTAAAGTGAGAACCACAATTTTCTATAAGTTTGTATGTGTAATTAATTCATTGCTCTTTTAGATATCTGTCAATGCCACTGGCCTCATAAGGAGTATTGCTGTACCCATTAATGCTCACTGGGTTGCTGTTGGTCAGTCATCTGGTTATTTGACTGTTATTGACTTGCGAACTGGCCAAGCTTTGGCCAATTGGAAAGCTCATGAGGGAGAAGTAATGGACGACTAAAAATATAAATTTGTTCTTTATTAATAGTTTTATCTCCTAGGTATTACAATTGTTGGCTGTAGATTCCAATACAGTTGTCAGTTCATCTCTTGACCAATCATTGTCTGTTTGGAATGTTTCAAACGGCAATCTGATTTATAATATGAGGTAGTAAACAATAATATATTCAAATAATGTTCAATGTATGAAATGTTGTAACTGTTATTTTTCTCTAACAGAGGGTCGCCTGAACCAGTACATTGCTTAGGCCTTCATAGAAATGAACTTATTTCTGGTACTACAGCCAATCGTATAGGAATTCATACAGGATTTACCAGTGAAGCATCATTTTCTTCTACTAAAATAAGAGCTGACACATTTAAAGGAGTCTTAACCACAATGTCTGTACTAAGTCTTAATCAATTACTATTACTTGGTGCCGATAATGGCAATATCACTCTTTTATGCTAAAGATTTACCTAATATGAGTTTCTCACCTTTATTGCCTGTATTCAAAATAATTCCAATTATTATTCCATAATTTCTACATTTACATAGTATTCAGGGTGATTTTTTACTGTGAACTATTTGGATATACTTTGTCTCATATAAGAGTAACCTCAATTCATCGGTTTCTGCACACGGTGGTGGAAATGAGAGTGTATAATGTATGCAGAGTGCCGCATTCTTGGAACTGTGACTTTATTATTCCAACAACTGTCTAGCTTGTATTTTGCATAGATTTTCATAGTAAAGCTATTTTTCCACTACTTTCAAACGTCAGAATTAATAGCTGATGACAAAAACCTGAGGTTACTCTTAGGACAGAGTATAGACAATATCTTATTCAAGCATTATACATTGTTTTCAACTTTGAACAGTATACTATTTTATATTTTATCAAAACTCAAATATTTTTAAAGGGTTCTAAATTTAAAAAAAACATTGTATAATGCTCAGATTTAATAACGAGTGTTTCATAAATCACTCTGTATATCATATACGATCATATTATATTCCTATTTTAATTAATAATTTATTTTTTATCATTGATATTATAAATACTTATGTGTTCATTACCATTTTTTACTTGATTAACCTATCTCTGTAGTCTGTAGTAAGAATAATAACTAAATACTTATATAACTCATATGGATTGTATAAATACTCACTAAGCATAATTTAATAAATCAATAGGGAGCCAATTGTTCCTCTAAAAATGATTTAGTGGTCTATGATTATTGATTGGTTCATTAGTTTTATCAATTTTGTACATAAATTGTGTATAGAAAATGCTAATATAAACATTGATCATTAAACAACCAGTGTAAAAGTCATGTGTATACAGTAATGTATTTTAGAGTTACACCAAAAACCAAAATCGATTTTGTCAGAGACCTATTTTAAATAAAAATTCTTTTTATTCCTTAATTGTTATGTTGTTTTTCCCGGTACTTTTCAAAACTATTGGGAATTCAAATTTGAATTTTGACCTCCCAAGTGCACATACTAGATTCATTTCCCCATCAAACAAGATGCTGTTGAAGAAAATTGAAGCAGTTTTACTGCCCCTAAAGGTAATGACAGACACAAAAATAAAAAAAAACACACATCATTGTAAAATCAATACATTTAATATTTATCGCTCCACTCAGAATCTAAAAGTTACTCATTAATATCCGCTGCAGGTGGATTTCCCATCACACTCAATCTCAGTTTTATTTATTTCGTCTAGATGTAACTAATGGTAACCATTTATAAACAAAACATTGTTTTGAACATTATAGTGACCTACTTAATAATCAATGACGATAATATCGTCAGTTACGCTCGACACCCATACTGTACAGCTGAGCGGTTAGGTACCTACTTACCTACTTTTTCTTGTTTAGTACAATAGAGCGATTGTAAACAAAGGAAAAACATTTTCAAAAGGTTTATTTTAAATTCTGCCCGGTTTTTTTTCAGGTAAAAATGATTGACATGATTGTCGATTGACGTGTAATCCCGAATAAAAATAATATGCCTTGATCTTCTCACATCTAATTAGTAATTATCTTATAATTTTTCTGAGATCCATTTAACATTACCCAGATGACACCACAATAAGGAGGCGATTCTCATTATCCTCCAAACAAATATTTCGTTTTTTTTTTATTTTTCATATTTTTAAAATGTGTCTATGCAAATTCGTTATAGGAGAATAATTAAATGATATAAATGTATATAGGTACTAAGGTACCTACTATATTATAATATAATATACATTATTTATTATTTTCAGATTAAATTATCTGACGTGCTTATTATATTTTATCGGTGAAAATGATCGAGCCGAGTTTACAGTCGACCTTTTTTACTACCGGAAATTTCTGGGTGAACCTAACCGAGTGTACAACAAAAAAATGTAATCCGCAAGCCCAGTTTACATTTTACCATTAAGATAGGTTAGACTATAGGTTCAAACCAGCCACACAATTATAAAAAACCGTCCAATAAAACTGTATGACGTGATCAGCGCCGCAATACATGCGTGTGAATGTGTGTTAAAGAAATGTAGTCCTTTTTTGGAAAAATGCCTAGGTACTGAAAGTTCTATAATGGCAACTTTTTGAATTTGAGTGTACAGTTTATTTCTAATTGACGAATGGTGAAACTTAAAGAGTATTATTTCGAAATATTCCATTTTCAGTGGATTTTATGGATGCTGCGTAATAAAATATCATATAACTTTATTATCTGCATATACATATTATAAATAAATATTCATTATAGTTTGATTATTGTTTTTATTTTTTTATAAAATGTACCTATCGTATTTGAAATATATAAAAAGTAAAAAACATTAAGAGTTAGGTACAACTGCATTAAAACTGTTAACTGATTATAATATAATATAAATAACATTATTACTACAATATAAAATTAGTTTAGTCATTGATTATTAATAGCACCGCATTTTTATACATAGGACTATTTGTAATCTGTGGCAAATATAAATTATTGTTTATTACCTAATACCAATTACCATTGAGTATACATTGTATAATATATACTCAATGATATAACATATTACTAATTTACTATAAACTAGGTATCTAGTAACTATATATGTATTTCGTTCATTATTTAATATTTATCATCACCGTGTAAACTATTTATTGTGATTGTTGTCTCTTACGTTTTCTTACAACTTTTTTATAAGCTTTTTCCCATTTTGTACTCTCTTTGTCGTCATCCGTACCAGGTGGGTGAAGACGCATCTGAAAATATATTATTGTATTGATTAGATTTTAAATCGTAGATACCAGTAAAAAGTAAAAATACTAATTTTATAAGCTAAAGAAGATAGATGCGTCTGCTAGAAGACTATTTTAGAACGGATAATAATAATTATTTTATTAATATATATGTACCTACAAATTATTTGGGTAAAATGTTTAAATATAATTACAAAATTATAAGTATGAAATTATTTGATATGAATTCCTTTATTTTTTTATAATAACCTTTCAATTATAGTATTAGTTTTTAATTGTTTATAAGGTTGGTATGTACTTAATATAAAATACAAACAATAATCCTTATTTCATTTAGACAATATTAGGTCGAGACGTCGAGTAAGTTATACTTAAATAGTATGAGTACCTACTTTAATACTTTACCACGCTACTCACTAGGTTTATCAGTATGGCACTATAATGTACCTTTAGTGATATAATGTAATTAAATTAAATTAACTATGGTATTGGTATATCTATGTATATTGTATATAATATTATATAATAAATATCTATAAGACGTATTACTCGGTTTCTACAATTTTGATAAGATTCTTTAGATATAACTGTTAGGGTTCAGCCGTTCAGGGGGCCCCTTTAACTTTATCGGATTCCGTAAACTTAGAAATTAAAAATCAGTTTTTTTCAGTATAGTATTATTTTATAACCCCTACTCTCAGAATATGTCTTCCTATAGTACGGCCTTGCTATTACTTATATATTTTAACAAATGTATTTCAGATTATACACTAATAGTAAGCATGTAACTCTAATTATTATGTTTATTTTTTTAGTATATTGTAGTATAACAATGCATAAATTATTAATAGGTATATAAAGATTTATAATTTATATTAATGTGTATATTGACCGACACCTGCAAGTTGCAAGGAATATAATAAATTACTATAGGTACCTACGTTTAAATATTATGTGCCGCACCTCAAGCCACACCCATATACAAGGCTATATATTATATATATAATATTAAATATAAATTTAGAATATTTTAATATAACAAGCATTAAGCATAGTAAAATAAACAAATGATTTCTCTTAGTTAGCGTGCAAAATGTATATAAAATATTATGTTATTCGCAAAAATTAAATGTATATTTCGGTAGGATTATACAACCTCTTACATTACAGAGCGTTATTTTGTTAGAGTTATTCTAGTCGTTATTTCCGAATAAACTATCCAGTTGTTTCTTCGACAATCTCTTCTGAAAGTTATATACATATATTAATATAATTTTAATGATTAAGTTTCAATGTACCTAGTATTAATAATGTTGTTCTGTAGCAAATATTCATTAAATTACATCATTAATATTATTAACAAAAACGTAATACATATTATAATAACCTATAATATATATATATATACACTATTTGTATATAAAATGTATTATTGGACAAGTATGTAAACATCACATTTTTTACTTTTATCATAATATACATAATAATAAAACACCAATATTTGTATTAATAATTTCGTCTTACCATGATTCTATATTTTTCCTTGCAAGCATATTCAGTTTCATCGACGTCCTGAAAGCAATCGGATTTGTAGTCTTCGGGTAAAGGTTTTCCATCAAATTCGCATAATTTTTTTAATGGTCTTGAATGTACAAACAATTTATCAAAACCTAGAATTGTATTTCTAATTATATACACTTGAAAACAAAAACAGTAACTTTTATTACGCAGTTACCAGTAGGTTTATTTAATGGACAATAAAATACATTAGGTGTTTTTTTGTCGTATACAATCGATTTTCTCATCATATCACCAGCTAATACCACATTCTAAACACATTGTAACATTAATATTATGATTAATATAATTTATACACATGCCTATCAAATTAATAATATTTTTTTTACACATAAATAATAGACATAATAAGTAGGTATGCTAATAAATACATAATTATTTATTTATTATTTATAAAATCTTTTCATTTAGTTTACCACCAGTATTGAGAATAAGAAAAGAAGTTGACATGTAGATAGATCTGAAAAAAACAAACACAATTTGACTTTAAATGATGTTTTAAATATTATGGTGAAACATAAATACATATACAAAGGCGTATCTACTTAAATTACAGAAAAAAATTAAATATATAATGAAAAATTTGAAAACTGAAATATAAATTTCCAAATGTTGATTGAGTAAGAGTTCCAACTGTTAACTTTCCCTCGATAACTATTTACTATTGAGTATACCGCGAAGTAACCAAGAGGACTCTATAGATATGGACCATACTACAATAATCTTCTTTTCCTGTATGGTTGAAAATATTCATGTTCAAAAGTCTAGAACAATTTATTCTAATTAGGTGTAGGCAAGCCCGGATTAAGTGGGTCTAGGAGGGACACGGCCCAAGGGTTGATTTTGGGGGCTCATTAGTATCTCCAAAATATTTACTTTTTAATGCGTTAAAAACAGTTTTCAAACAAATTTAATAATTATAATAGGTGGTAATTATAAAATAAAAATGTTCTTAATTTTATATCACGAAAAATTATTAAATTATAATAAATATAAAATTGATATTCTATATGATGAAGTTTATAGAATGGGAGTAATAGACTACATAGTACATGTCTACATCGTACGCATAGATGATATAGTATTTATTATCAATGATTGACGTGGTAATATAGTACAAAATTATACAATTTTATACAATCGTAATAGTAGGGATACAATTTTTTGAAGTTAAATTTTAAAGGGAGCCTCTATAAGTGTATGCGATGTTCCGGGACCCAATTAATCCTTAATCCGGGCTTGGGTGTAAGTCATATATTTTATATTAATTTAAAAACTACGTTTATTGTATATGATATTATATTATATCATATATAATACATTTATGGTATTGGTATAGATACAGAAAAACCGGGTTTGAGTTGTCGTATTTGTCGTGCAGACATAGGTATTATGCAGTTACGTCCATATATAGCGGAGGAACTATATACGGTCTGGGCCACCCATAGATAATAAATCCTACTTCAATATAATACATGTATTATATATATGGAACCATCTGGATCTTGGCCCAGAATAATCGCGATACCGTATATTATGGATAACTATTATTATAGTATCTATTTTTTATAAACATTTTTTATGCTAAACGAATTAATCAAAACGAAATGCGACGCCCGTTTTCCGAAAACTACTGTACACTTTTCATGTCAAGGTACGCACATCTCCAGTCACCTATATACCTAATATTTTATTCACACTTTACAGTTCAGAGGTTTCTGCTAATGGAGTAGGTTTATACCAGAATTGTATGAAATAGGAATAGGACGGTCAGGTGGCAATTATTATTAATACCTACGAGGTACCTACGACTTTCGTCGCTACGATAGTGTTATGATTCATAACTTATGAAGAATTTATTTTGTTTACGTAGGTAGTATAATTATTATATTTTGTGTAGGTTTGTAAAATCCAAGTACAACCTTAAACAAAAACAGGATGATCTATTAAGTGTCTACATTCAATATTTTAAAGTTTTAACTTTTTTTTAAATTATATTTCTACGTAATTAGATTGCATTATTGCAAATATATTTTGAATATAAGTACAATTTAAAATTTCTTATCGTTTTTATCGTTTTCATTTTTTTAAGTCTCCTTTTTTAATAAAATTTTAAAAATACATTCTAATTTCATATTCCTAAGCAGCTGATATAGTTTAAATAAAGTTTAATACATCTTAATTCTTGGGATTAGAAAAAAAATAATTTTTTTTTTAAATTTTCTTTTGCAGTGCTATTAAATTATGTAAAATTAATATTGTTTTCAAAAAGTTGAAACTTCAAAATAATGAGTGTATATGTATGTTTAAGACATTTTAGTAGACACTTAGATGGTCACCCAGATCCTTTTGTATAGTTGTATGTATAGTATATCTACCTAAGAATAGTCGAGTTTTATGCGCCGTCAAACAATAATGAAACATGCGTATTGCGTACCTATGTATAATACTTATATAGGTATTACTTATTAGGTATAATATATTGTGCGTTATCGTTGCAGCTTTATTATATTTTTTAATAATTTATAATATAACATGAGTTTATAATTATTTCTACATATTGTATCTATTTTTTTTAAACGTATGTGTCTTACGCTCTTACGTCACATTCCCTTACTTTTTAGTTTTTAATGAATCATATAAAATCTAAATATTGGTACAGTTTAGTGCATACAAATTATTGCAGAGTCTGTATAACAATATATTACATAATATAATACGTACCTAGTCGAGTCTCAATATCTATTGAATATTGATAATCTCAAGGGGTATACAAATTAATTCGACTTAAGCGTTTTTCGAGTTATACCTAAATCTCAAATATAACTTATAAACATTTCAAATGGCAAGAAAAACTTCGTACTATTATAAAAGTTTTCGAGTTATTGTGACTCGACTGTATAAGTGTATAACCTATATAATATCTTACCTAAATACCTATATATTTAGGGTAACCTATTAGAATTATACCTATATAATACCTATATTAATATTATGTATTTAAATACTGGAGCATATAACCACCTACTGATTTGCCAAACTCATCAGGCGTCTACTATATGTACAGTCTTCAAATAAAGAAAAAAGTACGAATTTTTATAGTGTAGAAAGAATTAGTAATAAATAATAATATATAAATATAATGTGTATAGTATACTTACCTACCTAAGAATTGAAGAATAGGTAGGTAAGTACATATTCTGTATTATACCTACCTAATTTAGTATTGAATTTTAACCGTTAGACTATAATATAAAGTACCAACCTATATTAATAGAACGCGTCTTCCATTAATATTAAAATATTCCATAACTCTTACACAATCTTAAATAGGTAGGTTTAAAAAAACAAAATCTCTAAAAAATATTATGCTTTTCGAAAATATGAGAATTATTTATACACTAGACAGTAGACATTTATATACACGGTGATTATTTTAAGTTAACATACGGTCATTAATTTGCTTGAAAAGTTCGTATTACATTTTTAAAAACGTTCTTAAAATATCTTTTATATATTTTAATTATTGTTTGTACACCGGAATCAATCAAAAAATCTACTTTGGAATATATAAAATTAAAATGTATTATTGATTAGTGATTAAAAATGTATAACAATACAATTATAACAACATAGGACAAAATAAGATATATAGATTTTCCTATATCTTTTTAAAAACGATCATGAAAAGATTGTCTTTAAGAAGGCATTATAGGCAATACTATATAGCTATTATATTATAGCTATTTGAGATACTTGGTGAGTAATGAGTGTTTACTGTTAAAAAAATTATAATTTACACGGGCACACAGCTATACCCTAAAGAATAATATTATATTATATTACCTACACAATAGCTGAATACGTAAATATTGTATTTATTTAATTCCAAGCGTAATATTACTAAGGTTGTTAAAATTAACAACACGAACTAATCTAAAATTCTAAAATTAATATTATTTACCCATGTTTCTTCGGTTTTAAAATGTAATCGTCAAATTAAACACAAAACTTTTTACTAAATATAACACAATAAACTGCACGGATATAATATTATTTTCATTGCTTACACATACGCGGGCTACGGACACACAGTAAAGGACTGCATAAAGAATGTAAAAGTATACACCGTAGCCTTCTATACCTTCTATGACATCACATGTATACCTACGTCTGGTTATGTTAGCAATAGTAGTGGGCGTTAACCCACGTTACCTGGCACAAGTAACAGGAAACCAGTTATTTTAACAATACGCGTCAAGAATGGAAAGGGAACATTCTAACTGATTCTTGGGTTCACTGATTTCATTGGACCATTATAATATATACCTGTATACAGACGTAAGATCTTCGGACTAAAAAAACCATTCATATTCATAATAAGTCGGTACTCGGTATACATATTAGGATACGTTACTCGGACAATAAATTTATGCTTCTGCTGTTGAGAATAAAAAAAAATGTACTAAACACGTGTTGATATTATAAAGAAATAGGTACGAATACAATAAATTCACGAGACCTATAATTGGGAGTAGACGATCCAAAATGTGGTATAATGTTTGGGAGAATACTTATATACCGATTTACTGATTGGGTGAGTGTTTATTCCACAAAAAATACAGTTTCAGCGAATGAGTATAATATTACAAATACTAAATAGGTTTATATAGGTAAATTGATTTTTATACTGTATAGTAAATAGTAATGTATTATGTATACATTGTTAATTGAAACATAAAGCCACATAAAAAATACATAATAAACAATTAATAATGAACTCTTAACATTAAAAAGCGGGTAAGTGGATGTCACACTGTTGTACAGTAGGTTACAAGTGGGTGACTGTAATGGATGGTGTTCAGTTTTTTCGGTTTGTCAGTCTAGGATATTTTATATTGTACGTATTTATAGTGTAATTACTTATTAATTATTATTAATACAGTAGACGGTTAAGTTGAATTATTATTACTTGTTTATATTATCATATTTGTACATAATAATATACTTTAGAAGCTTCAAATATCCACGAATAATATTTTTTAAATATAACACATAACGACATAACTAAAATCGTTCTTCTTTGTTTAAATATCTAATTTCTTCCAAATTTAAACATAAAATAACTAAAATAATTAATAAACTGTGTTTTATATTTTTCAGTTTTTTTGGTTACAGAATAACCTATTCACGTGTTACTTTGTTTTAAATTTTCAATCATTAGATATAAAAGTTGAACATTTTAACAATTTTGATCTACAAAATAATTTTTAAATTTTAAATTTTGTTAAATTCGAACTTTAATTGCATATATAAAGAAAATTGTGCCTATATATTTTGTATATATATTATATTTTACTGAAACCATCTGAGGCCGTTTAATATTATTGTAAACTTATTATAAAATTGTCAGTGCCTCCAAAGCAATTATATTTATTTCATATACATTTTGGGCTTCCAAGCCAGCTATTTATTCTGTTTTATTTAAAAAGAGCAAGGTCACAATCTACCTTTATTTTAAATAAACAAGAGAATATATTTATATACCGTCCACACTTATTCATTTCTATAGCGACAAAGATTGCAGGCCACTATTACTGTGGTCACCTTATGCGCGAACAACTATACTGTCTATACTAAACATTACTTTTCGTCTACCTATACAAAAAAAAACATGTAGGTAATTGTGAGATCACTAAGATCAATCCATTAATCGTTCCGCTCAGAATCTTAAATAATGCAAGATTTTCAAGAAGAAAATTTGATACGTATCAAACTATCAACTGCAGGGAATAGTGTGACGTAGACGAATGTAGGTACGTATATTGCTATTGTATATAAGTATATTGCATGTGTAACTTCTTTAACGCTCATACGTATACGGCATACGCTATACGTATCAAATATCCAGGGGTCACTGGGGCCAGGGTGGGCAAGTGCCCCCCAACATTTAATTTTGCCCCTCCTTTGCCCCTTATATTATTTATATTCATTTAATACTAATAAATAATGGTATGTTGATATTTAGATATAATCATAATAATAAAATAAAATAAATAATACTAACATAAGAAATTGCATTTATTGATTTTTATTTTAATAGGTAATATCAATATGTTGCTATTTAGATACTTTAAAAGCCCTCTCTTTATTTATTTAATTGCAATGAACATAAAATATAAATGAGCATATAACACATTCGTAAGTCATAAGTCATATAACCTTATTACAAGTTTATATAAAACATATTATTATTTATTATATAAGTATTCTATGAAAATGTACTTTTGTATTTCCAATAATATGGTTTATTAAGAAGTTTGAGAGTACATCTATTATCAATATTGTAGAAGAGAAATTAAACTATATCTGTATACAAGTCACTTTTCGATATTTTAATTACTAAACTCAATAATTCAAATTCAAAAAGTAAAATATCACAAGTTTTAGAGTTAAATATTAGACGTTTGTCGTTTAAAATAAAATATCGGAAATCGATGACTCCTACCTATAATACAAACCTAGATAAACTTCGCTAAGCTATATTATTTGAAATACGAAACTAAGTTTCAGTGTTTCACTAAAATTCACATTTGTAAAATGCTGCGTTATTGACATGTGCATGCACGTGCGGGTGGGCTCTGCTATTTATTTTATATTTATTCACACTAATGATCACTTACTACGCACACATTTACTACATTTACACGACCCGCATGCACACAAATAGAAAATTGCCTATATTGAACTCCTTGGAAACGGTCGGTATGCATACCCCTTAATATAGTTAATACCAGTTATATTAGGTATTTAGATTGCATTTGCTACATTTATTAGGGGCAATTTAATAATAGTGTCTTGGATTCAGATGATATAAATTCCAAAACCTAAGATCTGTTACGCAAATCACAATTTAATACTTACTTAAAAACGAGCGTGCGCTTCGTGCTCTTCTACCAAAATGTCTATAATTAACTCAAAAAGAGTCAATATATTTTGAAAATTGTATCATGTATGTAAATGACCCTACGTCTCTACGTATATTACGACTTAACATAGGTAATATTTTAGTAAGTTGTTTAAGTGCATCAGTGCACCACAAAACAACATGGGTATTTACTGGATTTAGCCAGAAAGGCTAATTTGAACTGTATAGAATTGATATCTTTTCATTTTTTTCTCTGACGAAGTCGGGTTATACCTTTAGTTTAAAACAGGGCTTTAAAACGTTTTTATAACGTTATGAGTAGGTATAACGTTGGTAACAATTCAAAAAATGATTGAAATCGATAACGGATAACATATCGGTAAACGATTGAAAACGGATAACGGATAACGAAACAGAAACGATAAACAACTGAAACAAATAATTGCTTGAAAAAAAAAAAATATTTTTAAAATTATAACTATCAGTAAAATATATATTATGGCTGTTTTTCTAATATTTTATTTTTCAATCACTCTATTTTGTGTAAGAAACAAGCTATATCCATCAGATAACGCCAAGCACTTCATAACTTTTAAATTTGTGAAACGTTTAAACGCTTAAGTTGAATAACGTTAAAATTTTTATAACGTTTAAAAGCATAAATTGAATAACGTTTGAATTCTTTATAACGTTAAACAGTCATTCGATCATAACGTTTAATATACGTTTAATATACCGTTTTCAATAAAAGTTATATCAATTGATTCATTGAGTCTTTGGGGGTTTTTTCAAATCACGAAGTAATATTTTTTTTGTTCACTTATATGATTGAACAGATTGATATTGATTATTGGTTAAGCATTATGTTGCTATTATAATAAAATTGGTAGAAATATGGTATATACATTTTTTTTACCAGTATATTTATAAAAATAAAAAACAAATCTTTAGGCAACACCGGACGGGACTGCTACTTGCTAGTGAGTAAATAACAATAATATTCAATAAATTAACATATATTAATATATGCTGTTTTTTACCAAAAAATAGTTAAACCTAATCATTAACTAATAGTAATTTTAATAAGTTAAAAATATCCTCAGAAATAAACTGATGGTCTCCGCACAGACTCGTTTTTTGAATACAATAATTTATAAGAAACTTCCCGCGTTTTCTTATTTATTAAATTATTCATTCAATTTTTGGCAATAAGTTAATGAAATATAATGCTTGTATAAATTTTTTTTTTGAAAACGCCTAAAATTTTTTAAAAATGTTTAAAATTGTACAATTTAAAATAAATAAAAAATTATCTGCACATAAGTACAAAACAGTAGAAGGTTGACTAAAAAATAAGAAATAAATCATAAAATATATTATTGTTTAATGTTTAAGTGTAAACAAATAATAAAATAAGCTTTAAGCTTATATTGTTCTAAAATTAAGTCTTATGAACAGCTAACAAACGTTAACCCCTATGACTAGACACATACTTAAAATCCTTATTTACTATTCATTTTACATTAAAACATTGTGCAAATATATAGTTTAAAGCTCAACAATGTTTTATAAAGGTAACAAATTATTATTATAACAAATTTTAACAAATATCAAGACTTGTTTCAGTGACAGTGTTTCGTAATACATAATAATACAAATTAATAATGGTAATTGGATTCAACTGATTTAAGTTATATGGTGTTATAAGTACTAAAGATATATTTTATGCTAAAATAATTTCTATTATAGTTTAACTTATAAGTACATTTTAGTATAAATTAGATATTGGTCAATTGTGATTATATAATTGTGATAAATTAAAGTATGATTTTTTTATATATATCACATTGTCTTATAAAGCTCATTAGTTGCTAATTGAAGCACAGCCCAATTTAATATTTTGTACGTGCAAAAAAACACAAGGAATTATTTCTTCAATAAAGAAAAAACTATGCTAAATCACTGATAAGATGTTGATGGCGAAACAACGGAAATATCTCCTGTATTTGCACTGAAAACAAAAAAAATGTCAATAAAATGTATTTTATTATTAAATACTGCATGAAAGGAGGTTAGGATGAAGATTTTGTGCTTATCTATAAGCTTATCCATTCATCATCAACTTAAAATAAAATAACAGTTCATCTAATTTAAAAATGATTCTGACAAATCTATGTTAGATACAGAGAGCACTAAACTAAATACATGGAACAGTACATACATACTATACACTACAGTTGTACAGTATATTTAAAGTATACTGCCGTATAATCTGTCGACTGAAAGAGTATGAGTGCACATAAACCAAAACTTGTAGTTTCTTACTGCAACGCCACCTACTAAGGAGGTCCGACCTCCCACCTCACATAACAGAAAGTAACCCTGATTTTTACTAGTGAAATAGTCATATTCTCTCGGTGATATGATTTATACCTTATCTATAGAACATATCACCAAAATATGTGGCTGTAGTTTATTATAGTAAATCAACTGCCATTTGGTCAAGGGCATGTTTCTTCTGTACCTTTACATATTATAATGCTTATTGTGTACTATTGTTACCATTCTAACAAATATTAATTATACACATTTTTTAAACTTATTTATTCAAAAAAAAATAATTCAACAATATCTAACTAGAAATTCTACACCAGGTACTGGAATCTGATGATAGACATTTAATTAAAGTTTTAAACAGCATTTATATATTTATCCAGTAAATAAATGTAAATAATTGGAAGCCAAAGGCATAAGTATAATATCATTTTTAATTTTAACATACCTGGGTTTATATTTGATATGAAGAACTAAAAACAATAACCCTAATAAAAAGCAGCAACATCCAACAACAATATAAGCATATCCAAGAAATAAGTTTCTGCCCCCTGTAAATGAAGTGTTGGACAGTATCAAACTTTTTGTTCCGCCAAAGCCTGCTACTGGATAATCTAAAAATTGTATAATTATTATATTAGTGAATCAGTTTTTTTTTTTAATTACATGAAACATACTATAATCTATGACTAATTTGTAATGTCCTTTAGGTAATCCATTTTTAAATTCCTTGGAATGATCAATACGCCTATATAGTTTACGAAAATCCGGGAGTGCTGCAGTTCGCATCCAAACAATCAAATCTTCATTTTCAAAACCATTGTTCAATTCATTTTCCTTATCCAATTCCCATATATTCACACGCCAGTCAATTGGTTTTTCAAAATTTTTAAATGCTAAAAATAAAATATTTGATACTGTATAAATGATTTTATTATTTACATTGTTTACAAAACATAAAATGTCAGTTATAATTGTTGCGAGTTAAAAATTAGAAAAAATGCCATAACTGACTCATTATCTTTAGAGGTCTAATACCACAAAATTACATAGAGCTAAACTATATGTTGTACTGTGAAATGTGTTATACATAAATTATAAAAATTGTCTATCAAAATGTGCAGTAACAATGTTAAGGCTATAGCCATGAAGACTAGAACAAAGAGACCAAACTCCGCTTCTAATAACGTCCCAAAATGAGTCGCACGATTAAACAGCCACAGGCTGCACTGCAACTTAACCCTTGTAATATAGGGATTTATCATGTTTTTTGAAAATATATGAATTATTTTGAACGTTGACCATTTTAAAATTTTATTATAGCTTGTTAAATTACCCATTTATTTACAAGTGCATATGTGTATATTTCATGAAAATTCCATATTCTTAAGAAACAAATTTGAGTGTATCGATACATATTGGTATAAAATGATCGTTCAAGAAGAGACATGTTTTTGGTCTATCAAATAGTATCGAGCTCAGACTTACTGTGAACATAGATATATAGGTATAAAATAACTAGATATAGTTTTAATGAAAAATTTATAATTTAATTATTTACAAAAAAATAAAATAATATATTTATAAAATATACACATGCACATGTATAAATGTGTAATCTTACAACATTTAAGATTTAAGAACGGTTATGGTTCAAAATAATGCATATATTTTCCAAAAACACACAAAAAAAAAAACATAAATAATCTCTATACTTTTTTAATTTTTTTTTGGGGGGTTGAGGCTTTGACAACAGAGGTCATTAGCTTGTGGAACTGTGGGGGAGGGTACAGTAGGTTTTTGAATATGTGTGTGTTTGTTTTTGCAGAATTTTTAAATAGGCATTTGTAAGTATCTGCCATGCCTAGTTGGGGGAAGGCGGTCTCACTCTCCGGACATCATGACTGCTCGAAGAAAAATGTCGCACGTGACCAAGTTCAAACCGGCGACGGTGCGCGTCGCAACTGACGCCTTACTCTGCTCGGCCACTATGTCCCCTAATCTTTATTCTACACGGTTCAAAATAGTAACATGTGGCCATTTTTTTGTGAACAGCCATATGAGTTTGGTTTCCTTATTCTAGTATTTTTAGCAATAGCAAAAGTGAACTATTATCATACAAATTGCACGCTACTATACCCGGTATTATCAATATGGAAAAAATGTGTTTTATGTGACTTATAACAGGTATTTATTTATTTTTTTATTATATCTCCTTCCAAATAGTTCTTATCAAGTGAATATTTCTTCCTCGTTTATAGAACATACATAATGCTACAAAGATAATAAACTAAAAATGTCTAGGAGAAATTATCCCAAATGAAAATTGATTCACTTAACAGAGACGATAATAAATAATAATAATAATAATAATAAGTATGAGAAGTCAAGAACACTTATGTATATACTCCAGTCTTGTTAAGTATTCGAATAAATGTATTCGAAGAAAATATTTGAATACTTTTTTTGTATTCGACTACTATTCCAAATACTTTTTTTAAAAGTATTCAAATATGTATTCTGAATACTTTTAATTGTATTTTTTATTCATTAAAAAAATACTTTTTTGCGATCCAGAAAAATAGTTTTAAATTTGTGACAAGACATATTATAAATCATGAACATTAATTTTATTCTTTGAACGAAATATAATAGTGGCCCATGATATGATTATTTTTATAAACACCAATGTGTTGTATCCCGTATCATATTTGGTCCAAATTTATAAATAACTTATGATTATGTTGTATTTTTAATTATTAATTAATAAATGTTAATTACCAACCATTCAAAAACTGACGAAAAAAAGTATTCTAATAGTATTTGAATACTTTATAAAGTAATCAAATATGTATTCTGAATATATTTATTAAAAACTATTCGATTACGTATTCTGAATACCTTAATTCTCATTTATTCGAATTTGTATTCCGAATACAAAATAAAAGTATTTTTTACAAGACTGATATACTTTATTTACTCTATATACTCAATATTAATATTGGATTTAACAGAGTAATAAAAAATGTATAGTTTTAACACTATTATATTATTCATTACTTCATTAGTCATTTCATAAGAATAAAAACTTCTAACAGCATTAGTATTTTATAAAATAGTAGCTGAAGTGGATGTTGTTAAGTAAGATAATTTTGTCGCAATATTATTTACTTCTTGAAACAATGATGTTATAATAGTTATATAATATACTATTAAAAAGTATATAACACTTTGACATGTACTAAATATTATGTGGTACTGATTATCGGTAATAGGGATAGATGTGCTGTTTCAAAATGTTTTTGTCCGCCACTATTACTAATTAGTGATTTCCAATTATTTTATTTTAAAACTATAAAACAATCTACATATATTAAGTGATTATGTAAGATACCTTCTTTCAAATTTCCTTCTGAATGTTCTGGATTATGATATTTGATACTTTTATCAGATTTCCAAGCAATTTGTGTTCGAAGCAATGGAACAATTCTTTCACTGTACATCAATATTAAGTTATCTGAAATAAAAAAAGAATTTTGAGCTATATTTTATAATTTTAAATAATCTAATTCATTGAACATCAGTTTTAAAATTAATTGTTTGATGTAATATCACAGCATATAATGTAATATTATTATTTATTCTGTGATAATATGTATTTGAAAATCTAGATAAGACTTTTTCATATTAAAAAAGATTTACTCAGATTTAGTTACCTAATAATTCAGAAAATATTTAAATATAATATAATTTATGGTCAAAATGGCTAAAATTATTTAATAGATTCATTAAAGGACATCACAACATTAAAAACAAGTTTGCTTAAATTTAAAGTTTCATTATTTTGGATATATAGTATGGGTCTCACACTTCAACACTAATTATCCAATGAGATACAGAAAATATGAGTGTGGCATCATAGGGCCAAAGTCTGAATGGCAGCGTATGTTTTACGTGTAAACATGTCAAGATTAATACAACGATTTAAGTAACCATAAGTGTTTTTTTGTGTTTATGATACTGATGTGATTATAATTTTGATATACTTTCTAGTTATTTCATAGTAGATAAAACTATTATAGTAAATTTCTTAAAATTTGGTGTATACAGCAATACGAGTGCGAACTCAATACTTTTACTTAATTATAATTAATAATTAATATGTATACAATAACAAGATATATTACATTTTAAATCACACCATCATCTTAAGCACATACATATACTTAGGATTATGAAAATTTTATTTTTGAAATACTATCATAAGTTATTAAAATCATTATGTAAATCGATCAATTTTAATTTTTTGTACGTAAAATATGGCGAAAAATCATTTTTTTAACTTAAGATTTTTACCAAAACATTTTTTAATTTGTCTACAATAATACAAAAATAAACTTAAAATTAAAAAAAAAAAAAAATTGTGTTGTGATGTCCATTAATTCTTCGAGTTGCAAGAATATTTTTCTGTATGGTGGTGAAATAACATTTATTGTCATTTGAAACATTTTTTATAGGCAAGTCAACAATGAATGTACAAAAGATTATTGAATAATAAATGAGTGCATACCACTAAATAATGAATTGGCAATAGCTCCACAAGGAGCAATTGGCTTGTTGTTGTGATAATCATATGGAGCACAATCACTAGATGGATTTTTGCTTAGTTTTCCAAGCAACTGAAAATCGTCCCTTGATTTTACATAACGCCGATGGTTTTGATAATAGTTGGTTAATCCATAGTACATGTAAACATTAGGCTATACAAAGGACGAATAAAACATGTTTAAACATTAAAATAACATTAACCATAGTGTTATACATCAATCTAATAGCATACAGCAAAATCTTCTTCCAACTTAAATGGAATACTGCAATGACAAGACATGTTACGATTGCTACCAATGATATCTGCACAAGATCGCTGTTTCGGATCATCAATTGATTTGCAGTGGGTATAATCAAGAGTAAATTCTTGAACCTAAAAATGTATTAAAACACAATTAGGTTTATATAGAAACTTACATAGGTTAGGTAGCATAGGTATAAAAAATTACTCACCAGATTTGTGAGGTATAGTAAACCTATGCCGATTGGAATAAATGCTGCGGCAACTGCAAAGAATATGGGCATTACATTGCGTGCTGTTAGAATTGGTTGCCATGCAGGCAGCCGTTGTTGTTTGAATGCTGTATCTGTAATAATACCCAAGCAGTGAAATATAAATTTGTGCAAATATCTACTTAATAACCCCTATGAAGAATGTTTTAAAAAACTCACCAGCTGGTTTTTTAGACTTTGGTTCTTGTAAATCCAACATTGTGTGTATAATACTGTTATAGGCACTGTTAACAAGTATAGTAGTTCAAACGACAAGACGAATTTTAATACGATAACTATTAACTACAGCGAATCTACATTCGACAATGCTAACTGATAACACATCATTATTTGACAGCAGTACGACTATGAAAATAATAAAATTGATCACTTCGGGACATGCAATCCATCAGACAATCGCAATACTGTACAACTACTTTATTAACCTTTACGGTTTAATAATTTAATATTATAAAATAAACATGAAAATTAAATTAAATTGAATATTATTATTACTATTATTAACTAAGTGATAATGCGGCGGGCGGCACCACTACGGCACTCGGGCAGTTGCACAAAATATTAATATTTATTCAGTGACAGTTGTAGAGGCAAATTGGTAGACTATTCGAGTTCGACAAACGACGGTGTATTGTGTCTGTGTACAGCTTTACTATAAAAAAAATAGTTTACTTTATTACTGTACATTATAATATCATCATGATATATATATATTTTTATAAGAAATCGTTAGTCGACAGGAACATAATAATATATAAATATAAGCTATTAAAATGTCATATAATCTGTGTTAAAATATTATAATAATCGTTATCAGCTGTTTCGAACACATCGCGAGTTTATTTATTTTTTAATGTAAACATCAATACTGAATACATCATAGATAATAATTATTATAGCATGACCTTAAAGAATTTATATCATTATAGTATATAAATATTAAATAATGTAAAACTTTACTGTATAATGTACCTATCATGATTCATGATCTAAGTAAACCAACTAAGTATAAGAGCATGAGAAAATATTTATCTATTTTGTCATGTATTATTGACAAAATTCTATGACATACAATATTCATATAACGATATAACATACCTATATAATGAGTAGTATCTACAATATATTAATATTATAATTTATAGTAAATATATCGTTAAGATAAGATAGGTAGGTCGTAGCTACATGACTACAGCCTCTACTTTAAACACTTTAATAGTCATTTTACTCATTACTCATTAGTCATTACTCAAGTTACTGCTATTGTGCAGAAAGTAGAATAATGAATACTAAACCACAGAATATAATTATTATAATAATTATTAAACTGAGTAGTGAATATATTATATTATCATTGTTTAATGAGTGCCGATTCACGATTTTGAGACTTCAAAATCTAAGTAAATAGGTAGGTACTAAATATATTGGTTATCTAATACCAAGAATTGTATGATACACCTTGCACGATCGAAGACGGTGTTGACTGATGTGACACTATGAAGTTGATGTATTTGTATAAACCATAATATAATGATAATAATATGACTGGTAAATACATGAATTAGGACAATTAGGTAAAATTATTTCAGAGCGTAATCAAATATTGAACGTCTCATGCTCCTTATATAGGTAGTTATAACTTATAACTTATATTATATCATCAACATAAATATGCAGACTATGAAAACATGTTACTTACAAAATATATAATACCTATACCTCCAATTAAGTACCCACAATTCATAGGCGCAAATATGGGGGGGGCTTTAGGGGCTAATCCCTCCCCCCCAAACATTTCCTACATTTAGTTTTAAGCTTATTCAATATTATCAAAGTAATAAATGCCCACATGGCACCTTTAGGCTTCAACTCTACACAGTTGGCGTGAATATATGGGACGAGATTGTGGTTGTGTGAACCTATGGGGATGTGGCTGTGGCTATTGTTTATTGAGTTAACGATTGAAGATATAATGGAGTTTGCTCAGTAATTTCAAGTTGATAGGATAGGGGGCCAGGGGAGTCAGAACCATAGATTAATTTAATTACTCTATGGTCAGAACAGTAACCTAAGTCGTTAAGTGAGCCCCCCCCCCCCCCCCCCACTCTAAATGTTTGAAAACAAATCATAATTAAACCGGTGTTTTCAATAATGCACCTATTGATATTAAAAATTTCTATCGTAGGTATGTAATTTTGTCCAAATTTGAATTTAAAATGTCTGTAAAATCATTATATGAGAATTTGTTAATTTACAGGTGAATATCCAATCTCGTAAAAAACTTCTTTTTTTGTTGAATGTATAGGAAACCTTAAGGGGAATCTTATATTAAATTATCAAACCTTAAGCTTTAGATATAAATAGAAACATTTTTATAAATTTCTAACTTGAAATAATTTTAATGAATTTTGTCAAAATGTTAAGTTTAGATCCTCATAAAACATTATTGTGGATTTACGCTCAACTTTATTTTTAATTTCCACTAACATAGACACATAATAACATCAACTTATGAGGAACATTTTATTACATTTTCAAGTTTTTTGACAGACCGAAAAATTTTGTATCTATAAAAAAATCTGTGTTATATTTTGTAGATTTTTTGATTACAGAATTAACTATACTTACTTGCAACTTTATTTTAAATTTTCAGTTTTTAGTAATAAAAGTTGAACATTTTATAAATGTTGTCAAAATTGGAACTTTAAATGCTTATAAAAAATGTGTGACTGTATTTTTTATACTTTTCAACTGCCATTTTAAACTTTTCGACTGCCATGTAACAATAAATGAGGAGTCTATTGTATTACATTTTCAAGCATTTTGACGCAATGAATACAATTTGATAGAAAAAAATTGGAAACTGAAAATGTTCATAAACAGCTCAAAACAAGTCAAAATATTTAGAAAATTCTATGGTGTATAGAAAATGTGTAGGTATATAAACATTCAGAGAAAATTGCATGTATCTGCGGTCATTTGTTTTAGAGTTACTCCGAAAACCAAAATCGATTTTGTCAAAAACCGATTTAGTGTAAAAATTTCAGTTTATCCTGAATTTGTTTTTTGATTTTTCTGGCGCTTTTTTTATAAAAAGGGAAAATTTTACTTTGAGTTTTGATCCCCCAAAAAACCAACTAGATTCACTTTCCTATATTAGAAGAAATGCTGTTGAGTTAAAAAACCTAAACAATTTTACTAAAAGGCAATGACAGACACAGATAAAAACAAATATATACATAAATAAATAATAAAATAACACACATCATTGTAAAATCAATACATTCATCGCTCCGCTCAGAATCTAAATAATAACTTAAAGCCACACTAGTTGTGCGTCACGTAACATTTAGTGAGCGGCACGCACGCTATCCGTTAGCTTATGGATCGCTTGAGCCGCAAATTTTTATACAATGTAAATTTGCTCAAGTGTGGACGCACCTTAAGAGGGACTTGGCTCCCACATGTGTCGTCTCCGTCTTACAAGTGCGTAAGCGTAACATACCAAATTGTACGCACAGCAGATCACATTTAGCTTCGTTAGTTTTAAAATTAGAGTGAATTGAGTGAATTTTATGAAAAATTTAAATGTTAGATTATTATCTTGCCATCTTGGAAATCCCATGCATGGGCTTTTTATTGTATTTTTGTTTTAAAGCAAGTTATGAGTAAGTATTCTAAGATGTACGAAAAATTTACTTTATTTAAAATACTTATAATTCGCTTCAAAATTAAAATATGATAAAAAGCCCATGCATGGATTGCCAAAATAATAATCTTACCTTAAAATTTAGTGAGAGGTCAATTCACTCTAATTTCCTAAGCTAACAGAGCTAAACATGATTTTCTGAGTGTAAAATATACGCACTTGTATAAGACGGAGACAACACAATATGAGGGTGCCACGTCCTCTTAATATTCAATTGCATTGCCAAACCTAACCTTTCTATGCATAGTTCTAGGAAATTATTGATTGCGCAACTTAGTTTTTAGTGCAAACTATAATATAGTATATAGTATATTTGTGTCACACTATCACATAATATGTGATAATATTATCCATTATGCTAATACGATGTAGGGTAGGTACCTCCCGTATAATTCATTCGAAAAGAGACGCGATCACTATAAATTATGTTGACTTGTATTACTACCATAGTACTATATTATTTTTGTAAATAAAAATCATATAAGCGTAAAGGTACTTATCTAAAAACGAGACACGCGTGTTACGTGTAGTACCGTTTTGCTATTATTATTCGGTAATCGGAATTCCTTATACCACAGAATATATATTCTGTGCTTATACTATGTCACCATGATGGATATATAGGTAAGCTGTAAGCAACCAATGTTAGGTATGCATTTTAGGTGGCATTGTGGAGGGTTACGATTGCCACCCTAGAAAAAGATTGAGAGGGCAATAATTACATTGAAATTGTATTGTAAATAAACTTTTTTTTTCAGTTCTATTGTTAAATAATATTGATGTGCAAGTTATGTAAGTACCTACAACCTACGACCTTTTGACGTAAGGTCAATGCGTAAGCGATGCATAATTCAAAATTCGATCGATGCGCAACTGTCTTACGCAAAATTAACATTAGTGATGCGCAAACGACAACCGGCAGTATTATCATTAATCAGAGACTTGACTTTGCCCCCCTCCCCCTCTTGTTTATAAGTACGTAAGTAGGTACATATCATTGTGATATAACTATAACATAAGTATATAAACGGTAAACTTATTATTTAAAAATATGTTTAATTGGTAGGTAGGTAGTTATTGTATTTCTTCGAAATTATTTGGTAATTTAAAATTTGTATTGATTTTTTTGTAACAATAATACATTTTTGTTTAACAATAACTGAGCAACAGACACTTGCACATCAATATTATTTAACAATAGAACTGACAAAAAAAGTTTATTTACAATACAATTTCAATGTAATTATTAAAATATTATTATAACTCAAACTGTATAGTATTTGATTTTACAGTTATAAAATGATAAAATAATTTCCAAATTTTCGAGTTTTTGATGAATTTTATCAAAAAGTGAACTTTAAACAGTAATTTAACAAAAACTTGTGTCTATGTATCTTTAATCTTTATTATTTTTGAACTAAAATGTCTTAAATTTATCATAATCTATATGACTTTTTTTTTTTTTTTATTTAAAATATAATTACAATCTATACAATTTGGTACAATAAGTAATTTAGATAAACTATAATATAATATGATATATGTATATGTTGTATGTATAGGTACATTTATATAAATATATAATTATGACTAGAATTCAATTTGAATTAATTAAATTTATTTTACATTGTTTGTATCTTTATTTAAAAATATAATGATAAGGAACTGTATAAATTTTACTACTTGGTTTCTTTTCTAGCTCACTCTATATCGTATATTCGTAGCCCCTGACTTCTCTCTCTAAGCGCTGTCCATTAATTTATAGGTCTATGCTAATATGCTATAACTGTAGTCTGCATGCTTTCTTTTTATCAAATGATAAAAAAAAATTTTTTTCCAGGTACCGTAAAATTAAAACAAATTTTGTAAATTTTGTAATTTTTTTTGTAAAAAAAGAACTTTTTCTCAACTCACAAAATATGCTAAATGGGTTAAATATTCTGAATTATGCAAAAAAACTTTTTTCTACGAACTCAGAATTGAATGAATTGTCCACATTTTTCACTCTCATAGACTGCAGAGAACCAGTAACGATAACGATAAGTAAAATCATATAAATCCGGTCTTTAAAATATAAGGATATAAGTGATAAAACAATAACGTAATATTAACTAAAATAGTGGAGGGGCATGCTCCCCCCCCCTGTGGGTATTCTTGCTATTATACCTACCGGGCACCGGCTACCACATTTGGTTATCTAACAATTGTTCATCTAAATTTAATTTAATTTTGGTTACCTACTTACTAACAATCAAATCATATAAAATATATTATTACGTAATATTACACTCCGGCACATGCCGTATTGCCGTGGGTACAATTATTATTTCATTTTTATCAAAATTCAAGGAACAACCGAACAAGCATAATTATGATAATGGTTATAAGTTATATTAAATTCTATAAAAAAATAGGTGTATACAAGCCAGGAGGGACCTACTAAAAGTAGTAAATAGTATAGGCACTTTAGCACTTACTATTTAATCGTTATATAAGAACAACTTATTTACACAGAAATATAGAATACTATTAAGTATTTATCAGTTTATCACGTTTTTTTCAATTGGGTATGTCGTTGAGATTAAGTCTCAAAATATATACCTATAGTTTAGATGATAATATATGGTATAATTGGTATAAACTATATATAAATATAATAATGTACACATATTAAAGCAACGAATCCATTAGCCTCAGTTAGTTGGTAGCGTAGCCACCTGTGAAGTTGCACACATTCTACCTATGTTCAGTAGACTGCGGTATAGTTATATCCTAATAAAATGGCAATCATCGAACAATTAAGTGACGTAAGAACATGTTTGTTAAAATTAATTGAATTAGGTACCTATTTACATACCTAATAAAAATATATACTTTACAATTTAAAAAAATGTCAGCGCAGTATTTGTTGTCTCTTTAGCCCACGCGCAATATAATATACCTATTGCCTAGCAAATTTGGGTTCATTGGAACCAACCTTAAATTTTTAGAATCGACTTATTTATTATCAAATTTTAAGTTTAGATCTTTATGTGTTTGTACGTTGGATAGGTTTTTTTTACGATTTTTCACTTTTTCTGCCATATATAAGAATTTATAATACTATACAGTTCAGTGTATTTAACATAGGTTAGGTTAGCCTACCTTTTTTTCCCTAGTTTTTCCAAGTCATCACTACATGGGAGCCGGACTGCTTTCACATGGTTTATCTCCCATGTAGCATCGTTTATTAAGTCAATAATTTATACAATTTCTATTGATCTCGTGTGTCTAAGTTTACTTTCCCCAGCAAAGAGGTATTACATAGGTATCTACTTACTCATGTCATCACATCCATTAATAATAAAATATTGTAATCCAACAAACCTAGATAATGTTCTGAACATAGAGTGATAATAATAATGACTCGTGTCATTATGTCAATTTACTCAACACAGTGCCTAAATGTCCCAATACAAAAGTTAACAGCTTACGATTTGTTGTGCTTATTGCTGACGTCCGCTTAATCTACATAATATTAAATTACTTATACCTATGATAATATTTTAGGTTTGGAAACAATTTATATCATTTGAATCTATTTCGGAATTATGGAAAAATCAGCCAACATACTTATTAGTCCAGATGTTATTTATTATGGGAGGAGCAGTAACACTTATACACGGTAAGATACAAAAAGTATTAAGAGGACGTGATAGTGTGATACCCGCTTTATATTAATTACAACAGGCCAGTGGCATACTGGTATTCATTAGGTATCTGACTTACTAAATTTAACAGGACATCCTACACTATGCTATTGCTACCACAAATAAATTCAATTTTGTGATGCTACTAAATAGTAAGTAAATCAAATACTTTTATACACAACTTAAGAGGACGTGATACCCGCATGTGTTGTCTCCGTCTTACAAGTGCGTAACATAGCAAATTTTACGCTCAGAAAAACACGTGTAGCTCCGTTAATTTAAAAATTAGAGTGAATTGGCCTCTTATAAAATCTAAAGGTAAGATTATTATCTAGGCAACCTCGTAGGCTTTTTAGTATATTTTAATTTTAAAGCGAGTTATGAGTATTATAAGATGTATAAAAAATTTACGATTTTAAAATACTCATAACTCGCGTTAATATACTGACCGGTTGTAATTAATAAAACTTAGAAGATGGTCATTGCCCATTGCACATTAATTACATGTAATATAAATTAGTACACAAGAATAATTAATTCATTAAATGAAACTATCCATGCAGTGGCGGAATTATGGGGGGGGGGGGATATATCTCCCCAGAGGCTTTTTTTCTAGAATAACCATAATTAAATTCCCGTAAGCACTTGGCTTTAAACGATTTTAAGGTAAGAAATTTTTTAAAATGAGAAATAAGAATTCATGGATATTATCATATTTGAGATTATTTTTATTTTACTAGTAATTATAAAACTACGATAGCTCAACAATTACAATACCTATATGACAAGACAATTGTTCCTACAGCTCACGGACTAAGATAAAATGGACTGGAGACGACATGGTCTGTGGGAGTTGGGGGACGGCCACGAAAAGGTGTGCTTTGCCTTTTGTATATACATTCGTAGCCGTGATAAGCTGCTTGAATGGACTTACGATGTTAACAGTGCATCGGGACATTAAGTTAAACCCCTATGACGTACTGGATATTTTGGCGAAAAAAACAAAAAGGAAAATTGACTTGATATCATAACTTATTAAAAATACATTTAATCTTATTTAGGTAATTGTTTACTTTATTGTCTTTGAAAACCATTATTTACCTCATTTAATTAATAATAATAAATTAATATAATATTATGATATATGAGATTTAATAGTCAAGGAGGTTGTGGGGGCATAGCCCCCCACTAGAACGATAATATAAATTTATATCCCACCCCAGAACCAATTCCAAATTACGCCACTGTATCTGTGAAAAGTAAATATTCATTGAAACATTACTCTTTTAGCACTTACTAATGGAGGAAGACGTCCTATACTTTGGTTATGCATAATTTGTCATGGTTTGGTTGTTGAGAGTATATGTTATATTATGCCTGAAATAGACAATTTTTGGCATAGTACTGCACCAGTTATGTTTTTCAGACATAGGCTTCCGTTGTACGTCATAATCTTATGTAAGTATTGCATTTCTAAGTTTGTACAGTTTGTCTCAGACATTTTTTTAATTTTACAGATTCAGTATTTTATTACATAGCAATTGAAATAGCGTACAGGACAAACAAAACAAAAGTAGGTTTTATAGTTACTGTAGGATTAAATGTATTTTTGATTGATTTACCATATGATATAATGGGTATAAAATTTGTTCATTGGACTTGGCATGATACAGACCCAAACATAGAGGACCGAATGTATTGGGTACCATGGACTTCTTATTATTTTCATATGGTGTTTTCTGCAAGCTTTGTTTTTTGGTTTTTCATAAAAGGTGTAAATCTTGACCAAACATATACATCCAGAACGGAGATCTTAACTTCTCTAAAAGCAATATTCCTTAGTACACCCTGCGGAATATTATGTTTTTCTGTACTGTATCACCCATTACATGATCTGTGTGATGTCCCAACACAAACAATAACAGTGTTTTTAATGTCATTATACATTATGTTGTCTATTTTTAAACGCAAACCTAGAAAAATGTTTCACCGTCCATCTACTATGATTTTGTATCTTATTGTGTACTATGCTACATTTTTGTGTTTTGCAATATGGGGTAAACCGGAAAATGAAATTTCAATTGGACCTCATGAAGAAATTGGTCCGTGCAATATTACTGTTTCATCTTTTGGAACAGTAAGTATTTAATAAATAGTAAGGTTTGGAACTACAGTAAATAATCATACCAGAAATAAAAATTTAAAATACTAAAAATAGCGAAAATTCAATATAAAATATCATCTTTTCATAATACACTATTATGGTACTATTCGTGTTATACACTTAATCAATATTTTTTTATTATTAGAAAAAATAGTTTATTTATTTATGAAAATTAAAACATTTGACACATTTTGTTTTAAAACCAATTTAAGTTATTAGAAGAGCGCAGATTTATATGCATTAAAACCAACCAAATGTGTACTAAGATTGTTTCTTTATAATGTTTGTTTTGTAAGGAAAAACTACAATAAAATATCAAAAATGTATCTCAAAAGGAATTTACTTAAATAGCTATATCATGTTTTGTTGATAGTTTCAATCTATGAAAAAAAAAAAATGTATTCCCGAAATTGTTTACTTACACATATTAATTGAAATTATGAAAATAAATTTTTTTTTCTATAATTACTAAAGTAATTATTTTCAATTTTGTCTAAAAAACACCAAAATATGCACTAAGATGAAATTAATAAAATGGTAAAATAAGCCCTTAAAGTAAATATGCAAATGCATACAAATCTGCGCTGTTGTTATTAGTATATCATGCTAAATAATTTAGTTTGGTGTATACCTAAAGGCAAATACAACCTCATTAAAATTATAGTTAATTATCCTGTTATACAACTTAAATGTGAGAATATTATCAGGGTCTCAAGACTATTTTGTGTATATTTTAATTTTGAAGCAAGTTATGAGCGTTTCAAATTTCACAAGATACTTAGAATTATAAAATGATCAGTTTTAAAATTTGAAAAAATAGATAAATTGGCTATTGCAAGATGGAAATAATAGGGAAAATGGGTATGTTTATAAATTGGGTTCCAAGCCTTTATGTTAAATTATTTTCATTTTACAAAATTGTTTTAATTATATTTTAGGAATTAAAAAAACGTAAATATTTATGTATTGAAGACTATAATGAAGATTTTGATTTCCATTGTGTGAATGATGTCCCTTCTCAACATAGCCTAATGTATACAATATGTGGAACACCTTTTAAGAATCGGACTGAATATATAATTTTATTAATCACAATCATTATAGTAGCATTTACACATTTCAATGAATCATTTAAAATAATAAAACAAACTAAAAAATCTCATTGATAATATCAAAAGTTTATTATTAAGCTAGAGAAATACGAAAATAATAATAAAAGTACAAATTTAACTGTTGACATATAAAGTATTCATCAAATATTTTAAATCTGTTCTATACCTCATATTTATCTGGTTGATGTAGTAATTCTTGAAATCGTTCTAGTCGATTATAAATTTTTATTATTTATAACAATTTTTTTTTTTAATATTGCCAGTTTTGTAGATAATAGACATTGTATGGTAATGAGGTATAAAAAAACTAAGATGCGTTTACATGTAATGTGATTTATAAATAAAATATAAACTTATATTATATAAAATAATAAGTAGTTAATAGTAGTCTCTGAAATTCTCTAGACCACCTGTCTGCTGTTGATAGACTTCAATTGTATCCCCTTCTTCCATCTCTAGGGACGATGGAGTATCAGCTTCGCTAATGGCCTGGCCATCGAATCGAAATCGGACTGTAGCCATTGCCAAGCCCTAAAATATTACAATTTTGAATGAATTAAAAAAATATTGAAATTATAAATATTAAACCAGCATATAGGCTTAGTTAATACTATACTTTATTCAAAATAAGAACAGACCGGCCAGGCAGTGGACAATTCACTGATGTTTCCACTACAGCTGCTTTCACAAATCAGCCTAACATATTTGCCCTGCCTTTAAGAACTACCTGCCATGGCAAATGATCATTACAGACTAATTCACAAATTATGCAGAAAGCTTAGTTGTGATAAGCGAAGGCGGTCTACTTTTATTCTGAATGGAGTATAGCCTTACAGATAAATAAAAATACCAATATTTGAAATCAAAATACAAAATGACATAATTAATTAAAAATTGTGCAGTCTTGGGAACGGTAAGACCACTGTGATTGGCCAGTAGTTAGCAGCGCACTAACGACAGCCAACAAAACTGCACTTGTGCGAACAGGACGAGGTTTTTCATTCTTATTTGGTATAGATTATAGTATATCATTATTTAAGAAGACGCCACCCCATACTCATTGTTTTCGTCTCACAATAGTGCAAATTGGTAAATATCATTTATCAGTCCATGTAAAATCAATTTAGTTTTAATATTAGCAAATTCACATATTATTAAACCATGATATTTTAATTTTAAAGTGTAAAAAATTACAATCAATTAAAAAAAAAAACAACAGATAATAATGCTGTTATTAATATTATATCGATCACTAATAAAACTAGACATCAGAACTCTTGAATACAAATCAGTTAACAGACTGATTAGTTAATAGAATACACTTGCAAACATTAAGTCTACAAGACAATAAATGCAGGTGTGATATTTCTTGCTTTTCTTAAGAGGATGTCAACACACTATTTGTTTTCTCTCTCTAGCCCACGCGCAACACAAAATGCATTTGCGCAGAATCGTTTTTTTCTGTTTTTAAGTAATCTTAGAGTAAAATCACTCATTACAAATAAGATTGAGAATAATATTTTTGAGGGAATGACATATCAATTTCTCTAAATATTGTTTCAAAACGATTTAAACATAATTAAAATTTACAACATTTTTTTGTTTATTTTGAAAGTCGAACGGAGACAAGGCATGGGGGGGGGGGGGTGTAGCGTCATCTTAAAGACAAAATAATCATCCGTATTTAATTCTTGTTTATGACTTTTAAAGTGCAGAGTTTGATGGTAATTCTAGTTGCATTATAGTTATTTTTAATTTAAATATTACAAAAATAAAATTAAAACCATATTATTGTCTGCACAGCGATTATTTCTTGTGCATTTGAATTATTTATACTTTAGACTAACAGACTAACAGATCAACAAAATATAATTATTTTAGCTTTGACATATTTTTGAGCCTAACTCACCTCTACAAATCATTTGTCAATATTCATTTATGGTACTTATTTCAAATGATTTGGAAGTATCGAAAATGTAATTGGTATAAATATACATAAATTATATTTACTACTGAATATATTTATTTTTTGCTAATAAAATAGTAAAACCCAGTTGCATTGAGCAACAATTACTCGCTACTACCAAATTTCCATAATGTAATAAACCAACTCGTACACAAGTAAAATTGAAGATCGAGCTACTTTTCAGATATTCTACTCTCCAGCAAAGTGAAATTGTTTTTTGTAATCAACATGGCTATAACAATGTCTAGTGTGTCAACATTCAGTAGTAGTCACAATTTAGAAAGTTTAATGTCTCAAATGTCATCACTTATCAGATTAGTTTCCACATGCTCATGACTAAGGTTTGGATTTGAAGGCTTTTTTTTTTAAATAATAAAAGAGAAATAAATTTAATATAAAAATGTGTCATTTAATATTGTAAGATGACAAACATATTTTTTTACTTATAAATGCCTTTAATGCAGTGGTACTTTTAAGGACGGTGACCCAATTTTATCTCCGAAAATCCATCGTAACCCACATGGTTTATTTACAAGTTTAAAAATTAATTCTAAAAACAAAATTTGAGTAGGTACTATTATTATAATTTATTACTTTATTAAATTATAAAGAATACATTTCCTAGAATCTACGTAATTCAAAAATATTCATGCGACCTACAGTTTGAGAAATGCTGCTTTAATGTGTTTAATTTTCAATTGATTTAATAGATTTAAATAAGACATACGATTAAGCAGTACAAATCAGATTTTCTGAAGACTGCTTTGTCGTTTGCAGTTAATTATTTTTA
Source organism: Metopolophium dirhodum (assembly GCF_019925205.1). Taxonomy (NCBI): domain Eukaryota; kingdom Metazoa; phylum Arthropoda; class Insecta; order Hemiptera; family Aphididae; genus Metopolophium; species Metopolophium dirhodum. Next base: position 14,537,889 of record NC_083561.1, read on the forward strand.
ATGGGTTTTATTATCGGCGATATTTATTGATATCGCTAAATACTTTACCGAGTATTTGGTATGGCCAGTTAATTTAACGCTTATAAAAGTTCCCATATTACCTATCTATGTATTAAAATATGTTCATAATGCATATATACTATAGATTTAAAAAAATTGTTCGTCAGTCCACCCCGATAATTTTCGTAGATGCAGAAAGAGCATTTTCTATGTACAAAAATAGTTTAAAGTAGATGGTAGTTCATTTTTTTTTTGTAATTGCTTTTTTTATATAAATTAAAAATGCTTTTTTTTTTTATTGATTATATTGCCTTAAAATCCGAACCCTACTAATGACTTTGTTTGGTGACAATCAATGAGTAAATTTGCGCAATGTAAAATATCCCTAAGTAAATGCTTGATTTAATACATTTAATTTAAATTATTACAAGGGTCATTTAGTCTAAAATTCAGTAACTGGAATTATCATGGTTACAATATAATAAAATATTATTTAGTAGTTTATACTTACTGTTCTTTCACAATATGCGTTCATAAGCTTTTTCAAAGGAGTGTGCTTCTTGATCTTAAATTGCACTACAGCATTGTCCTGCCCAAGCACTTTCAAATTTATATGTTCAGGAGCATCCTATAATACATGACGTTATTTTTAGTATTGATTGGGTGGTATAAATACCGACATTTAAATTTGTACCAAATTAATTCATAATCAAATGTTATAATTCTGAATAGACTCTAGGAACATTCAACATAATTTGCATGATTATGAACAAATAATGGCTGGGCAAGTTAATGGTATTTTTTTAACTCAGTTAAGTTAAGTTACGTATTCTTTTGTTTTCAATTAAATTTAAAGTAAAGTTAATCGACATTTTTAATACTTGAATTAAGTTAGAATTATGTCAACAAATACGGTTAACTTTAAAATAATAATAATAAAAAAATGCATTTAAGAGGTATTATTTAACAAAATAAGTGATTATCACTTGAATAAAAAATAATTAATGATTAATAAGTAATGAATAAGTATTATGATTTATGAATATAATTTGTGTCATGGATGTCTTCATACGGGCGACTATTGTTACCCCTGTATTAATATTTGTAAGTAACTTATTAATACAATATATCTTATTTTTTTTCCTGATAATATTTTCTGTATTCAGCAAACTTATAATAATTATTATTAAGGATGCCACACAGTGCAGCGGTGACGGTAAAATTCTTGGCGGTAAAATTGTGTCCAGACTCATTTTGTTGTAACCGCTACCGCCACCGCTGCAGTGGGTGGGGACCTTAAACCGAAAATCCGTAATAAACAAAATATTATTCAGAATAGAAGTATTCAAAATTAACTTAATTAGGAAAATATAGAAACATTGAGTTGATTTCAAGTTAATGTAGATGCAAATGAGTTTAAGTTAATTAAAACACCGAACTAATAAGTTAAAATTCATTTATTAACTCTTTAATGCCCAGCCTTGTTATGAACTAATAATATCTGTTGATCGTCAGGAGACGACTTATCGTGCCAAATATAATCAATGTTAACGATAATAGTTGTGTCAACAGTATTGAGATGGGTCAATGATGGTGGTAAATTTCGCGCCGAAGGTATATTTCTTACATCGTCACAACGAGCTTCAATTCGGTATCAGACGACGCCATGACCACCCATGGGTACGCAGTACGCAGCACTGACGCAGTTTAGAAAATCTCGATTGTTTAACGAGACGAGATGGATATATTTTGTGAAGCAAACAATCGCGCGCAGCAATGAAAAAGAACCACCTAGTCGTTTGGGCCAGAAGCCGACACCGTGAAACTCTAAGTTTTAAAAAATGAAAATGCGTAGGTATTTGCGCGGGCATGACGCCGACCGGGAAGCGAGCACGAGGTGACGAGATGCGTCTCGCCGGGAAACACGTCGAAACGGGTGAGGTACAAAAGGGACCAGTCACGGATGTTGGACACCATCAAACACACGATGTAACTCGTGTCTCGTGTTATGGATTATAGCGCGCTTATGTCGAACTCGTGTTTATACTTACACCCTTGTCCACGGCCATTTTTGATGGTTGATTTTATTGAGTGCGTACAAAATTGGAGAACAGTCTTACGACGGCGAGTGTGAAATATGTGGATTCAATTGTTCCTATGAAACAGTAAACAAAAATTAGTACGGTTGTGATTTGCAAAAATGAATATTTTACAGTATTACAAGTGTCACTCACACACTATAGACCGGACGCCGAAGTATAGAGTATACAGTCTATACAGTCAAACAGGCAACAAACAAATGAAATCGAAGTGTGAGTTGCAGAATGCCGCGGTTAACCCGCGTACTCCGTACTATAAACAGTATGGATGGATCATTGTTGCCCCCGACGCGTCGGTTTTTAGGTTGGTACCACCATCGATGCGGCGTCAGTCCGGTTGTTTACAGTCAGCTAGTACAAGGAAATTAAATATTTTATTATTAAGTTTTAGGTTTCCTTTACAATCTATACATTTTTCGGTAGGGAGCATCACCCTGGCGGCCTGGCTCCCCGGACTGCCAAGACCCGACAACCACCCCCCAGTCAAGAGTTACGAATCACGATTGGCCCAACCGAGATGTATCAACAAACTTTCTTTTTAACCGTTTTTTTTATAAAAATTAATATGGGAGTATGGACTCGACATTGTTTACAATAGTAAAAAATCAAGGTGATCAATATTTTTCACTTAATCCGCTGCTCAGTGCCGGTTCTTCAAATTTTCCGCAGTTCTATAAAATTTTAAAATTATATTTTATATATTACTATTAATTGCCATCTTAATAAATTATAATACTTTTCCACTAATCTACTGTCCGATACCCATTTAGGGGAGAGGTTGATCCGATATATTACATCGAAAATGACTTCACAGGGAAAGTTCTCCTTGTAGAATTATCGAATTTTGATAACCGTTATTTCATCTGAAAGAAGACTTTCTTAATCCTCGTTCCTATAGAACTTAGAACTCTGATTTATTATTTTATTTAATTTGTAAAATAAACTTAAAATAATCTTATTTTTAAAGACATAATATAAAGTTTGAAATTAAAACTTTGAAATATAGTATGTGTATTATATCATAATTACATTATTATTTATTACCCTATATTAGTTAAAGAATAATTTATCAATTTTGGTTGATCTACAGCCATGGTTCTGAGTGAATTATTTGGCTATCTGTTTTCATCATGATTTGATACATGATACATGGATACTATTATAGGCGCAAATTGACTAATTTTTTTGGGAGGACTCAAGCCCCCTCATATTGCTCAGTACCACAGAATATAAAAATTAGTACCAATTACTAGATTTTGAACTAGGGGGACTTGACCGACATTTGGGGGGACTAAGTCCCCCAAGCCCCCCTTTTTACACCAATGGATACTATGATCGCCAAAGTCCAGACTTCAAGTCCGCGAAAGACGCACATGTCACTTGCTTACCCAAGTCATATTATTACCAAAGTACCAAACGCTGTACTATGTCACATGCTTATCGAAGGATCTGATCGTCTAAAAGTTCCGACCATGTTGGAAATATATTATGTGTTTTCATACAACTTGTTTGAGTTTGATACTCACGTTGTTTAAATATTTCTTCACTTTATCTATATAATAGTTTTCCACCTATAAATATATTTAGTTTGTATTTAGTATTTAGCATCAGGGAGTTAGCTAAGGGGACTATAGTCCCCCCCCCCCCACATTGACCATGTTGATCTTAGAATTTTATCAAGATTAATAAAAAAATAAAAAGTGTAAATAAAAGACATTGTATAGCCCCCCCATACAAAATTCCTGGCTACGCCACTCTTTAGCATGTTATATCATGGTATTTAGTATGTATTATTACACTGTGGTTTTTACTAATGGTGTTAAATATCAATAAAATTCTAATACAAGAAATATTAATAAATTATAATGTATACAATTTATGAAAAAACTAGTACTATTTTCATATAAAAAGTATATTTAGATTTAACTTCATTAATAATTTTAGAGGATTATCCTTTAAAAATGTTACTGTTTACTAATAATACCCTAAAATAATGATAAAAATATACCTTTTACGAATGTGAAGCTACCAATATTTCTAATTCTCAATTATTTTTATGTTGTTTATTAAAAAGTAGAAACAGTAGGATAAAAATATAAGTCTCTAAAGCCTAGGTTAAGTACAACTTATAAGTAGTCAAACCTCTTACTGGTTAACAAGAACCACAATTTAAAAAACTTGAAAATTAAAAAAAATAAAATTGTTCTCCAAACCAAATTATATAAAACCAAAACCATTAAAACATATGTTGGTTTAATACTTTGACACCAGTTTGCTTGAATTATTGTAAAAATACAAATATATTTTACCATAACTTAATATCTTTATAGAAACAATAAAATATGTTATTTAATTGTAATTTGTAATTGTTGAATACATTGCAATATTTTTAATCAAGATTTACATGTTTTGCTTATGTTATTACATTTTTATTCCACCTCTTAATATTTTTACATCATCAACAGGTCGATCATTTTTATCCGTTTCTACCATGCCCATTCTTTTGACAACATTCATCCCGGAATGAACACGACCTAATGAAAAATACAAAAAATTAATAATGAAAATTGGTTTAAGTTCAAGTTTTTAATATTTTTAATGTGTTAGTTAATATACCAAATATTTGATTCTAAAGTTTTTTTCAATAATGTGCAGATATTACATTTTTACAAAACCCTTTAACTTTCTATGAGCAGAGATGTAATAAATGTTCCATATAGTTGTGGGGAATTTGTATATACTTTTCTATATTTTATTTATCAGTTCCAAAGGTACTATGAGTATTAAAGTAAAAAAATAGATTGGCATGAGCATTTATAATAAATAGTATTTTTATTTATAGTCAATGGTACGTATTATGGGGTATTTGTTCAAAAAGAAGTTGTTGTACAAAAATCAGTTAATGCAGATACTCATGTGGATAGAACATAAATCAATTATTAGTTTTATATTATGTTAGACATTTGAAAATATGTTTACAAAAACCATCAAAAGATTATTAACTTAAATTTTAGATTCTGAAGGAGCGTTAAGTGTATTGATTTTACAATGTGCTTTTTTTTTTATACTGAAAGGTGAAAAGTAATAAGAAAAATTTGAGTTTTTTCAGATAGTAAATTGGATTTGATAGTTTTTGGGTAATACTTTGAGAGACTAAAGTTGAAAATGCCAAAAGTATTTAAAAATAATCAGGAAAAAAAAATTTTATATTATACATATACTCCTGATGAGGACTACTAAATAACTGAGGTAGGTACTCAGAGCCGTATTAAGAGAGGGGAGAATTGACTCCGGGCGCCATAGTTTTGTAAAAGTAAGGGGGCGCCTTTATTTGCGCCTAATATGTTACCTGTGGCTCAAATTGTAGGAAAGGGGCATGAATTTCCCTGGGGCGCTGAATTGCTTGACACACCTCTGTAGGTACTCCATAATACTATTTAGGTTAGGTACCTGCTGTTATACCTACTTATCTTATATCATGAATTTTACTAACAGATTTTACCTAACATTATTCTTAAAATATCTAATAAGTGAATTTCATTTGAATACCTAACGTAAATAATTTTTGTACCATAATATTTATATTTGTTTAGTGTATAGCACTATAGCCATATAAGAACATCAAGAACTTTTTGGTTATTGTCAATTAGCAAATATTTGTAGTTTTTTAAGTGAATACTTCTTATGAGACTCTGGACCCGTTTAACACTCAGCGTTAAACACCACTTCTCTTAATACGTTGAGCGCTGATGTCGACGTGTCTTTTATATACTAATCTATGGTATTTATTTTGTTCTCTGCAGCCGACATCAACAACTTGTTAAACGAATTAAAAAATTAAATTTTTATTTAGCATTTAACTTTTTAGAGCATTTTTTTGCGTTTAAAGAACATTTTTATGGTTTGAAATCATTTTTTTGTAAATTGTATAAGAATAATATAAATAAACCTTTCCCAATAAAAATATGTGTGTCAGTACACCAGAAGTGAATATGGGAATGGTAGGGGTGGAATTTGTTTAATTGATCGATAAAATACAAATTTAACATATTATATTAATACATATTTTGATGTGTGGTAGTAACATTGTTACCGTATACCATACTAAGTTGTATTTGAACGTACAAATACAGGAATCACCGTACACCCGATTACACGTAGCAGTGCCTAACCTAACTTAACCGGAGCCCACTTCCTTGCCAAGGGGCGGACTGTTGCAACAATTTGGCCCAGGAAATCTATATTTTTGCAATCACAAAATGTGAAAGCTTAAATATGGTACCAATGTTTTAACAAATGAAGGTTGCACCCTCTATTTGTCTTCAATTTTATCAGGAAATAACTTAAGACTCGATGTGTTTATAGTAATTTATCAGAGTATAATGTATTATTTATTTTCTATAACTCTGTAACTGAGTGACAATGGATGAAAAACATAGGTCGAGATTCGACATGGCTTTTTAAACTGCTCTAACTTGATTTTTCTAAGTGTTTCCTTTTTCCAGTTAGACATAGATGTATTATATTAATTGATCGGTATAGTAAACGTCAGATTAAATTATAAATAGTGCGTGGATTTAAGTGAAATAAAAACAAGAAAAATGTCTTAAAATAATACGATTTAATACACTAATATTACAAAGCTAATAAACTACCCAAAAAAATTAATAGTCAATTTAAATGAATATAAAATAAAATTTAGATAGGTATATTCGTTATATTTTGTGTTTCATTATAGCACTGGTTAATTAAATGCTATTTAATATTTTCAAATAAAAAACTTCCAACAGTTATTGGCATATACTGAAGTCATATAAGAGCGAACATAATATGTAATAAAAATAGAAATATTAGAACAAAAAAAATTATATTTATTATTTACAAAATTTTGTTATAAATATTTTATATTATACCTATATATTATATTTTATATTATTTTTCAATGAAAAAATTCAAGTTAAGCTCTCATAAAGTTTAATTATTTCTACTTATAAAATTTACAAAAAATGATTTCAAACCATAAATATGTCCTAAAAACGCAAAAAAATGCTTTAAAAAGTTTAATGCTAAATAAAAATTTCATTTTTCAATTTGATGAAACAATTTTTTTGCTTGAGATGTAACGTTTTATAAAATTCAGAAATCCACGTCCTAGTTATAAATAATAATTTCTGATAATAAATTGATGTCAGCCGAACCGAAATCTAAAATCTTAAACACCTAATATAAAGAATTGTTCACACTCGTGCGTTATGATACATAAATATAAAATATTTATACCAATTTTATTATAAATATATAATAATAACAAATTAAAAGAACAGTGCCCACAGGGAAAATTCCCGATATCTCAGTCCTCCCCTGGCCTTGCCAGAGCCACAGAATATAATATATAATACAGAGAACCAGACGCAGGTTACAGGAACCGCTGTGCGCCCATCTACTTTTGTTTACCTATTCCTCGCTACATTAAAAAATATTCAAAAACAAATGTATAATTTTTTTTTTTATATAGATCCAATCAAAGTTAAATATTTATTGAAGTATTCACTTTGGCTGTGCTTTCTGACACACACAAGTTTTTTTTTTTGATAATTTCTATTGAATTTTATATGATTTTCTAATAGTATTAGGTTATATGTTTACCAAATATTGTATGTTTTTTATCAAGCCACTGAGTTGGTGCTAATGTAATGAAAAATTGTGAACCATTTGTATTAGGTCCTGAGTTAGCCATAGACACAATACCTGCTCCTAAAATAATATAATAATACATTAAATATTAATATAACTGTGAAACTCAAAATGTATATTGAACAATATTCGTTTAAATATAAAACATATAATTTATTTAACCTGTATGTCTAAGATCATCATGAATTTCATCGTCGAAATGAGTACCATAAATTGATGTACCCCCTCTGCCAGTGCTAGTTGGATCACCACCTAAAATTAACAATAGTTATATCATAATTTTATTTTATTTACACTCAGTTTAATATTATAGTACGAGAAAGAATGATTGCAGAAATTAGTATTTACCATATAAGTACTAAGTTAGATATAAATAACTATTATACATTATGACTACAGTCTGTATGCCTCATCCAACTAAATTGTCTTCAAATATTGAACAAAGTATTGAGTTATAGAGTCTGTAGACTATAGTACATAGCCATTAAAAAAGTCATAGAGTTATTTAAGTATTTAGCATATAGATAAATCTCTACATTACAAAAATTCAAAATCAGCTTAAACTTTAAAAAACACATCAGATAGGTGACAAGCAGATGGTAAAATAAAAGCTTAATGGATAATTGTAAATAATTTATTAAATATTTTAATGTAACAATGAAGTATAATGTACATTTTATTGTTATTAAATTCAATATTTATGTAAAGGTATACAATTATATTTTAATGCACAAAGACTGCATCAAAATTCTAAACTTTAAATATATTACTGTCACAATTTACTTCAGTACCACTGATCACTATTGGCTCACAGTTTGCAGATCCAAAAACAAAGTAACATATTAAGTACTTATGGGCTATGGCAATAATGTTGGACAATTTCTTTTAAAATCATTATTGTCAGTTAAACCTTGTAAGATAAAAAAGGTGGTAGTACAGTCGTTTTAATACAAATACTAACAATTTTTAATTTTAAACAAATGGAATTACAAAATAATACTTATAGAAATAAAAATGAATGTAATTTTAAAACTGGATTATGCTTTACCTATGCTCTACGCATATATTTATTTTACTTAAATTAAGATAAAATATTAGAAAATTATACGTCTTGCTCTATTGAAAATTTTAATTTACATTAAACTCTTACCTTGAATCATAAAATTGCGAATAATTCTATGACATTTTGTATTATTATAATAACCACGTCTACAAAGTTCTGCAAAATTACGGCAAGTCTCTGGAGCATGATCCCAGTATAGTTCAATTGTTATTTGACCCATTCTAAAGTTAACAGAGTAAGTAAAAATGCATATGTTTGTGTTGGTAGATTCTTACGTAGTCTCAATAATTCCAAATTGTGGTTTCCATGATTTGTCCGGAATACCCCCAGCTCCGTGGATCATAACTGAATCTTTCATTTTTATTATTTTATTAAACCTTATCAGTAACCGATTTGTTCAATGATAATCTTCCTTGCTCAGTAATCTGTTATTCAGTGACTTTTTTTTCCAATTTCTACAATGATATATTTAAATTATTAAATGGGTATCTGCATTCTGCATTATAAATAAAGATAAAACATAACACTAAGATACTTTCCCACTCTTTTAAGGTAAGAAAAAATAAGAGTAATAATGCTCTTAAAAATTGTCATTTATATTAGGTACATAACAACATTGATTATAAATACTAGTATTTATAATCAATCTAGAAATTCGTTAAACTAAACCGGTGTGAAAAATTATGCACCGGTATATTTGAACCATATCATTTACATGGTTCGCTATTCCGGTGTGGGATAATTTTAAACCGGTCTAGTTTAGCAAATTTACTTAACGATAACAACTAACAAGTTATCATCACACCATACACATTTAAATTTATTTCCAAGGTTGTGATGAATTAAAAGGTAATTCAAAAATAAAATTATACACCTACCTATAATTTATTTTGTATGTCCATTGGCTATTGTAGGATATAAAAAATAACAATAAAATATTAATCTACAAAAAACAATTTTCAATCAATCTGTATTCTGCGCTCCTATGATTTCTTATTATTATAATAAGCATTTGATATTTATAACAATTGATGACTATTTCCAATTCTGTGTCTACTGTTTAGTATTTAGCACTATCGTGATATTAAGTTAAGATCACAGACTAAGATATAAGATCGTGTCTACAAGTTATAACTACTGTCAGACTGTCTAGACGCGGAATAATAAAAGTTTTAAGTTATTCAGTCGTGGTCTACATAGTCGTCTAGATACCCGTGAGTGATAAGAGAAAATGGTAAGAATGGTTATACGACAGTTAGGTTACACAAGTCGGGGGATATTTTCGATTTTTTTGTATCTGAGCGTAGCGTAGCGAGCATCACTGTATTTGCTTACCATTTTTTCACGTTTGCCGCCCTGCCCTGTAGGGCCTTTGCCGCAAATAATAATTCAATTATTGAATATAATATACACGGAAGGGTACCTAGCAGTGCTATAGATACCAATCCACATGACAAAATGTTGTCATGCTAATCCGTAACCTAGTTCCTAGACACAGCGTATGCCGTATATCATTATAGAACAATATGAGTGATAAGCCACAGAATATATGAAATATATATATATTTCATATATTCTGTGGATAAGCACTATAATATAGTTCTAAGCACGGTTTATTGTTCTATGGTTTAAGATATATATACAGAATATATATACTACAACTAGTATTGGGGAAACAAATTAACAAAACGCGCTCTGGTGGAGTAAATTGTACCTTCCGATTCGGAATGCATAGATATAGTTTTATATCGGTTATTTTACTTTTTCTAGTAAATTAATATTGTTCTGAAAACTTTATACTCCGACATAGCTAACTGTATACGTTGGTAAGTACAATTTCTATTAATATTATCAAATACATTCAAATACACTTCACTTGAAGCAAAACGTATACGGAATATCAGGAAATTACATACAAGCTGATTATGTTTATCCTACTCCGGACTGGTGGGGTACTGGGGTAACCGCCTAACCAATAACCATCATTCAGTATGGCAGGCGTCGACAGCGTGCCCGGTGTTAATTTTTTTTCCCAATATATCTGTGGTTCTGGATGAAATATGCAGATTGATAACTCTATCATACGACATTTTCTTATCAAATATCATTTATCAGACAATTAAGTTTTTTTATTTTTTATACGGTTAGTGGATATCCGATATTACTTCAATAGATACTGGATAAATAAACATTATACAAATTAATTCATAACTTTCATTATAGGTTTTAAGTTTGTGGATCATGTCTCTTAATTTGTTTATTAATAACGTGTGTTTACTGGGCATTAAAAACATATTCAAGTTTCAATTACATTCAAAATGTATACATAGGTCTGTTGCAGCTAGAAAAATAACACCTCAAGAAGTATATTTTTTTTCTAATTTTAGAATACCTACTACTATCCTGTTACTTTAATTATATATATATATAATTGACAATTGTAGGTGACAGCGATTTTAAGCTCTAAAGAACATATTTATGAATTTGAACAGAATTTGGGATCTGTTAAAGCATATGAAACAAATCAACTGGAATCAAATGCTCCAATTGAAGATACTCGTGCTGAAGCAAAATGTCTTTTAACATCTGGTTGGTATGTTTAATATATTGTTTATTAGTTTCGGTTATAGTTTTCAAGCTTTTAGCTTCATTCATAATTATTGTGTCAGAAATTTTAAAACAAGGTTTGGTGGCCTGTTATAAATTGTTTATTTTTAAAACCAGGTTTTAAGCTCTGAATTTATAACAACCAAATTATTTTATACAAATTTCTTATAAGAATACCTATGATTATAATTTATAATAAGAGGTAACATCTCTACCGGAACTCATAGTTGTTGATTTAGGCGATAAATGTTATCATTTATACATGAGAATGATAGTCACGGTCTTAGAAGACACCTAAGATCTCCTAAGACCGTGATGATAGTTAATTTATATGAAGTAGCACAATACCCATATATGTTGAGTTATTTATTTAATTAATTTCTATTTATTTTAAAATGTGATTTCCTATTTTAAGATATATATTATGTTCCTTGAAAATAAAATACACTAATCTTAATAACAATCTATATTGAAGATAGTTAATTGATTAAATAGTATTTCAAATATTGATATTAAACTAATGGATATGGCATTAAATAAAAATCTGTTAGCCAACATAACTGATACTTTTGTGAACTGCAACATCATTGCATCTCTTTTCACCTGTGTTTAAATGTTAATTTATTTAACACTTAGAAATGTGAGTTAGAACCATCGTTTCTCTCTACGTGGCCAATAAGCAGTCTTGTAAACAGACTAGTATTCGAATAAAAAAGTATTAAAAATACTTTTAAAATACTATTATAAAAATGTATTTTATCAATACTCACCAAATACAAGTATTTTTTTAAATGTTATGCTTTATAATATATGTGTATATTGTACACTAGTATAGGTACCTATTATGTTACTACTTACCATAGATTTTAACAATTACTATAACATGTCTGACTATTTAGAGCAGTGTTTCTCAACCTTTTTTAAGTTACCGCCCCCTTGAGTGGCAATCACTTTTTTAACACCCCTTCCTATGTGAGAATTCTATAATTAAGGGTATGGGAAGAGAGATAGGAAAGGAGTTGATGATTTGGAAAATTTAAAGGAAAAAATTGAAATGATCTAATAACTCATGTTTTCATTTATTTTTATATTTGATATATTTTTATTTATAGTTCTAGTAATAAGTAAATTAATTAATAAAAAGGTGGGCAAGTGGGTGTCGCTCTGCTGTACAGTATTTTCCAGATGGGTCACTATAATTGATGGTGTTAAATTTGAATTCAATGATATAATATCATTGTACAAGAAATACGATTCTGAACGAAAACAGTCAGTCAGTCTATGATATTACTAAATATATTTGATGATATTATTGTGAATAAAGTAATTTATATATTAACTTATTTACGTAAACCCTTTTTTTAAATTTTCAATCCTTAGCTATAAAAGTTGAACATTTTTCTTAAATTTTGTCAAAATTTGAACTTTAAATGTTTATAAAAAAAAATTGTGCCTATGTATTTTTAATATTTTTCAACTGCTTTTGTAACAATATATCAGGAGCCTTGCATTAAATTTTCACGCTTTTTTACCCAACAAATTCAATTTTATTGATATTTATAGAAAAAAAAACTGAAAATTGAAAACTGACAATGTCAGTAAACAGCTCAAAAAGAGTTAAAATTTTTTCAAAAATTTATGGTGTATAGAAAATGAAAATATAAACATTCAGTAAAATTTTCATGTATAGTAGAGTAATTAATAGAGTTATTTGTTTTTGAATAACAATAAAATAATAAAACCGCTACATGAGAAATCAAGTGAATATCCAATATTGTAAAAATATGAACTTCAAACACTCATTAAAATTTAATTTGATTTGCTTGTAGATTTTTTTTTTGATAAATGTAGACAAACTTACGAGGAATCTTATATTACATTTTCAAATCTTAGATTTAAAAAGAAAAATTTTCATGAATTCTCAACTCAAAAAATGTATTGATTTTTCCGTATTTTGTCAAGATTTGAACTTTAAATGATTATAAATAAAAACTGTGACTAAGGATTTTTTTTTCAAATGTCATCGTAACAATATAATAGGAGCCTTGTATTAAATTTTCAAGCTTTTTTACCCAACAAATAAAGTTTTAATGACATTTTTAGAAAAAAAGACTAATAAAATTAGAAACAGAAAATGTTCTTAAACAGTTCAAAACAAATCAAAATATTTTGAAAATTTTATCGTGTACAGAAAAAGCAAATATAAACGACCAGTGAAAATTTTATATATACGTTCATTTGTTTTAGAGTTACACCAAAAACCAATATTGACTTTATGGAATACCGATTTTGCATAAATATTCTTTTTTTCCTTAATTGTTATGTTGTTTTTCCCTGCGCTTTTGAAAACTATTGGGTATTTTAAAATTTGGCCTTCCGAATGCATCAACTAGATTCACTTTCCCATCAAACAAGATACTGTTAAAGGACATCAAAGCAGTTTTACTGCCCCAAACCGTGATGACAGACACAAAAATAAAAAAAAAAAACACACATTGTAAAATCAATACATTCATCGTTCCACTCAGAATCTAAAATTAAATTAAACATTTAAGAAAATGTTAATATACAATTTTTAGTTTGCTTGGATTATTAACTTTTTTAGACATAATTTCTGATTGTTGTATAAAATTATTAAAATATTAACTTCAGTGAGATGGTTGAACTTGATAATGGTGGTTTTTAGCAAGTTTTTTGACATTAGGTTTGATATTTGTTAACATAAGTCATAAATCTTCTCTTGATACGATATTGAGTCGATTCCTCTTCTTTGTAATTAAATCTGATACAGTACTGAACCCTCGCACGACAAGATATTAGGAAAAAAAGGCTATTAAAATTTTTTTAACGTGAGTCCACAGTAGAATAAGGATGAATTATGTTAGTTTTAAACCAAAATGCCGCCCCTCTACCACCCAAAACTAGTTCACTGCCCCTCGGTGACACTTCATCACCAACTGGGGGGCGATATCGCCCCGTTGAGAACTACTGATTTAGAGATAAATACATGTTCACATAATTCATTCTGCATTCAAGTAAATTTCAACTAATATTGATAAAATCTTAATGAAAAAAATAAGATAAAAAGTGGTATTAACTATTAATATGGAACTATTTTAAAATTATTAGATTTTCAGTTTTCTTAAAAAAATTCCAATACAGAAACCATATAAAATTTGATATGGCATTTTTTTAATTTTAAATTTTGTTATTACCTACTTTTGCTATATAAAAACAGTAGTTTTCAATGAAAATAATATTGTTTTTATTGATGTCAATATTTTGTGAAAAATAATAAATTAAAATTAATAAAACGGACTTTATGGTATTTTATTATAAGTATTTAAATTTTTTTAAGAATACTTTTAAAAAGTATTCAAAATACTTAAAAAATACACTAAAAAAAATTGTATCTAGAATACCATATAAATATTATATAAGACTGCCAATAAGCATACTATGTTTAGTGAAGATAGGAATGCTATATTTATATGTTTAATATCAACTATTTCAAATCAAATTAATATCAATGGTTTTTAATTGTTTAGGTATGTTATTCGGAGTATTTGATGGGCATGGTGGCGCAAGCTGTTCACATGTAATTACCAAACGTTTATTTGATTACATTTGTGTAAGTCTATTGCCCAAGCCACTACTTTTAGAATATCTAGAATCTGGTAATCAGCTTGTTGAAATGCGCAATGAGACATTTGATTTAGTTGGTGAATTAAAAACCTTATATGCTCAAAGTCTGAAGTCATATGTACTTAAATTAATAAATGAAAGCCAAGAACATCAGTTTAAAATGAAAGATGCATTAGAAAAAGCTTTTTTGCAATTAGATGAAGATATTATGGCTGAAGCAAGATTTAATATCAATAGTGAGGTTGATAATTTAACATTGAATGTAGGGTTGTCTGGATCTGTAGCATGTGTTGCTCATATTGATGGACCTCATTTACATGTTGCTTCAACCGGAGATTGTTTGGCAGTAGTTGGAGTATATACAGACGACGACACATGGATAGCTAAGGTAGATCATAATTTGTTATGCTTGGCATTCCTTTGAATATATTAAATAGTTGTGTGTTTAACTAGGTTATGGTTGAGGAACATAATACTGATAATTTAAATGAACTTCATAGAGTGATTTCTGAACATCCATCTAATGAAAAAGATACAGTTATAAAATATGAAAGACTTCTTGGTCAGCTAGCACCATTAAGAGCTTTTGGAGATTTAAGGTTGTTAACTTTTAATTAAATTAGTAATGATATTTTATATGACAATATAATTCATACACAATACTATTATACAATATCTTTCATCATAAATACTATTTTATTATTTGATATTTAAAATATTAGATATAAATGGTCAAGAGAAATGTTATCGGAACACATTGTTCCTAAACTGGGAGAAAATGCAATACCTCCTTTTTACTACACGCCTCCATATTTAACTGCTAAACCTCAAGTTGCTCATCATCATCTTCAACCAAGAGATAAATTTCTAATACTTGCTACAGATGGCCTGTGGGATTTCATGTCTCCGTTACAAGTAATATAGAGTTCTGTTTATGTTTATGTTTAACCTTACACAATCATTGTTTATATAATTGTTTAACAATTTATAAAAAGCAGCAATAATGAATTGCCAATTAAAATTGTAATACTACTCAGTACTCAGTATTAGCTTCTCAAAGCTCTTAAGGTGTAATTAAATTAATTATTTTAACATTTTAGGTTGTTCGTTTGGTTGGAGAACACATGAGTGGAAAAGTTACATTGACACCACTTACGTTACCAAGAAAAAATATGAAATTAAGTGACATAAATAATTTACTTTTACAAAGACGAGACAGTTTAAAACGAAAACCAGTTGATGCAAATGCATGTACACATTTAATACGCAATGCATTAGGCGGTTCCGAATATGGTGTTGAGCATGCTAAATTATCTCAATTACTAAATTTGCCCAAAAATATTTCTAGATCATTTAGAGATGATATAACTATAACTATTGTTTATTTTAACACAGAGTACTTAAGACATCCTCAATCTTAAGATAGTTAATTTGTTTTAAAATTTAAAATGTTTAAAATTATATATTGTGTGATTAAAAAAAAGACTATTATCATTATCTTTCATATTTTATTATTCAATGAACTAAATAAATATTTAATGTGTAAAAATTGGAAATGCTTGTTTTTATTAAATGTTATTTTTTGAATCTAAATTAATCACAAAACAAATGCAAATAGTGGCATACGCAGAATTTGTTTATGTGGGTAGAGCTTTAACATAAATATAATAAAATAAAATTGAGAATACAAATCGTATTTCATTAATATTTGAAACACAAGATATTGTGATGGAAAGGGGGGGGGGAGAGGCGTCAACACTGTCAACTACCGGTCGGTTAAATATTTTGACACTTTATAAGTTAAATTTTCTATGTTTTCATTGTAATGATAGCAAAATTCATAAAAACGTATCATTAATTAATAAATTGTATAGTGTGTAAAATATGTAATTTTTCATATTAGACTACAAAATCAGATTATTAACTATAGTCAATTCAGAATAAATTTTATTGATAAATAATACATATATTATATACTATTATACTATACCCCATTGAACATAAATTGTTTAAAAATATCATTATTTTCATTTAAACGTAATTTATCAAAAAAAAAAAATGTACTATCATAATTCATAATTAATTGATTCGACTTACATTGCAATTTTAAATAAATAGCATATTTAAACAGTGTACTACAACATTTTAATTACTGATTTAAAATAGGATAATTATTCATTGGGAACCATATTATATATAGACACAGTGAATATTGAAATGGAACAAGTAAAATATGAAAATAACATAATAATTATACTTTAACATTATATCTCTATGCTTAAAAATTAATGATAATTTATTTTAACTTAGTATTTAATAAGTTAATCATTATTTATAAAATAATAGATCATAGTTGGTTGAGGAAAGTAAAATAATTCTTAATTTGTATAAATAAAATGTTAGTATTTATTTAATAATATTCTAGAAATTTGTTATAAACTCTTAATCCATTTTTTCATTCATATCTCGATTACTTTAACTTTTGCAGTTAGATTTCTCATTTCTATTATATCATTCGATATATAGCAATTTTATCATGATGAAAATATTTTTATATACTTTCAGATAGGAGAGAGAAAATAAGCCAGTTTCATCTAATTGTTTCAATGTATCTTACATATTGAATTTATCTTTTATATAGGATTTAAGATCAGATATAAATTCAGTCAGTAATGGCTTTGTAGACATTTTTGCTCTATTTATACAACATTACAATTTGTTTTCGATCGTCTTCTTAAGATTTTTTAAAATAATAACTATTTCTAATACTTAGTACGAACTAGACTTCTGAACTCCAGCAACCCACCGGTTCAAAATTCCAATGAAAAATCTTTCTCATTGAGTTATTGTTGTGCTGCCACTACATTTGTATGTGCATTTTAAAGAACTCATAACTCGCTTAAAAATTAAAATATAATAAAAAGTTCACGAGGTTGTCTAGATAATAATCTTACCTTTAGATTTTATAAGAGGTAAATTTACTCTAATTTTTGAATTACGGAGCTACACGTGTTTTGCTGAACGTAAAATTTGCTATATTATGCACGTAGGACGCATTGTAGGACGGAGACAACACATGCGGGTATCACGTTCCCTTAATATTTTTCAAATTTTATTGCAACAATATATTAGACAAAAATTCAAAAAATTTGAAAATGAAAATATCCGTTAACAGTTCAAAACATGTCAAAATTTTTGAAAATTTTATCCTGTATAGAATATGCTAATATAAAGAACCAGTGAAGTTGTCATATATCTACAGTCATTTGTTTTTGAGTTACACCTAAACCAAAATCGATTTTGCTTTAATTTTTTTTCCTCTGGGTTTTTGAAAACTATTAGGAATTTTTTACTTTTGACCCCCAAAGTACTAACTAGATTCACTTTCCTATCAGGAAAGATACTGTTGAAGAAAATCCAAGCATTTTTATTGTCTTAAAAGGTGATGACTAGGGAACGGATTTAAATGCTCTAAAAAACAAGAAAAATGCCTTAAAAAAATCCGATTTAATGCCTTAAAAAAATGCCCTTAAAAACTTAAAAAAAATTATAAAATATATATATATAAATTATGAAAAATCAGATAAAAAATATTTAAATACAATAAAACTAAAAATCAAATCTAATTAAAATCAATTATCTTCTTGTCCATCTTCTTCTTCATTCTTCTTCCCTAAAAAATTAAAAAATTAATAGGTATACAATTTAGATAGGTATATTCGTTATACTTTTACCTTTTGTTTCATAGCACTGTATAATTAGGTGCTGCTTAATATTCTCGAACAGAAATCTTCGACGGTTATCGGCCAGTGTTGTTTTGTATCTCGAGAAACTTCGTTCCACGTCAACTGACGTCATAGGTGCAAACTTCAAATGAGCCATGTCATCAGCAGTTAGTTCTTCAGGTATTGTATTATTTCGAGATGTTGCTTTTCCTTCCAAAATATTTGAAATATGTTTCATTGTTTTGAATCCCGAATTTTTTTCAATTACAACTTCTAGTTTTTTTTTAATGGATTTTCCGATACTACTGTTGTCTGTTCCGATTTCATTTTGTACTTGAGCAATAATATTAATTGCGTCAGCCAACGATAATCCAGATGTTTCCAATGTAGTAATGTATTTTGCTAAATTTCCATAATTTGCTTTGATAAATGTCAAGTTTAGTTCCAAATTATTATCATTTAACAGTTTTTGTGCATTCTCAATTGCTACAGCATATATAGGTATTTTTATTATTTTAGAATGAATGCTGAAAAAATGACTTAAAAACCATAAAAATGCACTAAAAATGTCAAAAAATGCAAAATAAAAGTTACATTTTTTAATTCCTTGATGTATGAAATGAACTTTGTGCTTGGAAAGCAATGTTTTCGGACATTCAGAAAAAAATGCAATTTGCATTTAAATCCGTTCCCTAGTGATGACCATAGGTGCAATTAGGTAGGGGCTTAGCACTCCCCCCCCTAAAAATATATTTTTAACTAGCCTCTACATAATTTGTATTTGTACCACAATGTAGAGAAGATAGGGATATATCTTCTCTACATAGTGATCTGTACCTATTATGTTTAATATCATAAATATCAACATTTTCTTTAATTTAAATCAAGCAATTTATGGCAGCAGGGTATTTTTCTTATCACCCATAATATCATAGTTTATTCATAACAAGTTGATGAAATAATTTTTAAAAGAAATGTTGATGAATTTGAAGTTTTTTTTAATTTGAAAAATTTGTCTTTTTTTATAACCAATTTTTTATTCGTAGATTAATTTCAAATTAAAAAAAAACCTCAAATTTGTTTACATTTATATAAAAAAAAAATAATTTCATCAATTTGTTTTGAATTATGCTTTTTGGTGATAAGAAAAATAGCCTGTAGCCAAATTTTCCTGGTTAAAATTAAAGAAAATTTTGATATTGATGATATTAAACAAGAAGTTAGGTAGTATAGATGTCTGCTACTAGTAGTTTTAACTATACCTGTAAGTTGCTCAACCAGCAAATGTTCATTATCTTCAATGTGGCGATTAGAAGCTTGTCAGAGAACAACAACGAACAACAATATCGAAAGGGATGTAAGTAACTAATATTTTGGACACAGAAACAATTATTGATACATTTTCAGCAACTAATAGAAAATAAGTATTAATTTTATATTATTTTATATGATTGATATTACTCAATAATATGAAAATTTTGTATTTGAGTAAAAGTTGAATTAAAAATATTTCGAGGTATATAATTATTTATAATTTTAATTCACTGTCTATAGTTTTATATGAATTTATTTGTGTATTGTTTGTAGCTGGTCGGTATATTAGTTCGGGGGTGCGGGGGTTAAGCTGATAAAATTATATCCCCCCCATGAAAAAAAATTAAACAACACACATCATTGTAAAATCAACACATTTATCACTCCTCTCAGACTCTAAAATAAATAAAACAATTAAAAAACACACTGTAAAGAAAAAATATAATCTCAGAAGAACTTGATCAAAAAAAGTTTGGACACCCCTGATATAAAGAATAAATAATCAAATTGTATTTTGATTTTATTAAGAATAAAAACATTTTTAAACCAAGTCCTAATTTTTTTTTTTGTAAAGTTTAAAATATGATTTTATAAAACACAATATTTTAAGATTTATTTAAGTACTTCTAAATGAACAATCCATAAGTTTTATTTCCAGATATTTTTATTTCTTACTGTAACATCAGCTTCATCAACATTTTGTTTAAACTTGTTAAAAATTTGATGTATATTACCTCACAAGGATGACTAACGAATTTGGCTACCTATTTTGAATATTGAATGATTTATACATCAAGATTATAGGAATCCCGGAAAAAAATAACAATTTTTAAAAATTAATTTATAATAACAGTTAATAATTAACTGATCATGAAAATTAAAAAAATATTAAGGCGTATTAAATATCAATAGTATCAAAAAAGCTATGAAATTAATTTTTGTAATTCCAATAATATGGTTTATTGAGCAGTTGGAGAGTAAAAACACCTATTATCAATATGGAAGAAGATAAGTTAATCTGTGCCTGTATATAAGTAAATTTTCGACATTTTAATCACTAAACTCAAAAATTCAAATTCAAAATTTAATTACTTTTCATTTTTTTTTAACTTTTTTATGATATTTAAATGTATGTTAAATGATTTATAAAATATTTTGTATAGGAGTGATAGCATATATAGTATTGTATAGGTTTGCAGTGTTACCTGTGACTTAGGTAATAATAATTTGATATTGATAATTCTTGTTTTGTGTGATAATCAATTATTAGGTTTTTTTAAATTTTTAAAAATTGTGTGTTTTGTGCGAGTTTCTTTTTTACCGATTACCAGATTATAGATTACTATTATAGTTAACTTCGTAAACTTAAAATATTTTTTGAAAAAGAGAATCCATCATCTTATTATTTAAATTATTACTTTAAAAGCTATAATCAGTGTCCTATTAAAAAAAAAATACTCATCAGGATTTTATAAAAGAAATGTTAAATAGGTACGCCATGAATAGAACTATAGGCTGTAATAATACATAATATGTCTCTTTAAAATTATAATAAATAAAAATATATGATAGTTTACTTCTACACATATAAATATACATTTTTACATTCATTTTTTTAACAAACTTTAAGTATAATAGTTGCTATAATGTCAGTGAATGGTTAAAAAAATGCTTAAAATTTCAATTTAAAACACAGGTCTTGACATTTTTCAATTATTACACTGCCTTAATGCATCGTTTGGTCTTTATATAATTATATCAATGTAATTGTAAATAACATCGACAGAACTAAGTATTTAGTCTGTTATAGTAAAAGATTGATAAATTATAGCCAAAATTAGTAAAACACCAATGAATGAATAAAGTATATATAAAACTGATTAAAAATTAAAATTAAATGATTTATTATTACATAATATCTAGACAATATATTAAAAATAAAAAGTTTATAAATAATATGTATAGATGATAAGGATAACATTATAATTAGATACAAAGTTGGAGAAAATAATTTTATTTCTAAAAAAAAAAATCATGTCTTGATCCATTGGAAAATAGAACTGGTCAAAATCAAACCATTTTTATCCCATTTATTTGAACATTTATAGCTGACTCACCCTTCTTGACCGAAATCCATAGTAAACTTATCCAATTTCTTCATATCATCATCATTCACTGTAGGTTTAGATGTTGCCAATGATCGTAACATATCACTCTATAATAACAATACACAATATAGATATTTAAAAAATTAAAACATATCAGCCATTTACCATAGAAACTGCAGGTTCAAGAAGTTTATCACTGGGGACATCCATAAATGACATTTCAACGGCACCAGGGCTACCCGGAGAACACGGTGTTAACAAGTCATTTACAATAACATTTGGATCTGATCGGCTAGGGCCAGCTATTCGTTTAAAATGTGTAGCTGTTTGCACTTTACGTACTGGTTGCATTAATGCATCTCTTACAACTATACTGATATCTGCTCCAGAATAGCTAATTAAAATAATGCATTTTTTATTTATTTATTTTTAATTTCATATTATAAGTTAATTTTAGAGTAAATACCCTTCAGTTTTAGTTGCCAATGTCTTAAGGTCAGCTTCAGTTAGTAAATGATAGGTATTGCCTAAATTTTGTTTCAACATTATTAGTCGAGCATGTTCTTCTGGCAAAGGTATGTAAATACGCTTCTCAAAACGTCTACGTATAGCAGCATCAAGTACCCAGGGTATGTTTGTGGCACCCAATACAAGAATACCTTCATTATCAGTACCAACACCTAAAAAGTAAACACTCATAGTATAAAAATCAAACATATACATATATAAATATGACATACAGTAGAAATTCGATTAACCGTCACTCGATTTACTGTCAGTTTCTGTTATCCGTCATAGGTCACCGTCAAAAAAAAAGTTAATGATGCGATTGCGATAAAATCGTTGCGGTATCTAACGTGGCGACTATCATGCGTATAAAAATAGTTTATAATATCAATGCAATAAACGCGATAAATGTGGCGATAACGAACAAATTGAATAGTTATAAATTTATTTAACCAGCGACTGACGAGTAGCCTGTGTGTACGGATTAGTGTTTTTGTAGTTTAAGTGTTGTGTTTCGAAGATGGCAGAAAAGCGCAAATGTGTTGTATTAGAATTTAATCAAAAATTCGAAATTATCAAACGTTTGAAGAAAGGTGAAACTGCTACCAATATTGCTCAGATTTATGGTGCTGGGAGAACAATGAATGATATAAAACGTGATGCTGAAAAAATTGAGCAGCATGTATCGTTAATGCAAAGCAACGATGGTGATATAAAGTCGTAAAACCATGAAGCCAGCAAAATATGAGCAGCTTGATAACGTTATGTATCAGGGGTTTGTTCAAGCCCGAAGTCAAGGAATTCCACTTTCAGGTCCTATTATAATGGCCATTATTGCAATGAATAAAAAACTAAATGGTGATACAAACTTCATAGCAAGTATAGGATGGCTTGATAAGTTTAAATTTCGTCACGGCATTCGACAGCTAGATATTAGTGGAGAGAAACTTAGTTTGGAAAAATTACAACTTAAAAGATGCTTAAAAGAATGTTGCCAGTGCATGGGCTGATCTGACTTTACTAAACATAAAGAATGGGTGGAATAAACTATGGCCTGAAATAACACCGTTCGAATTTGAAGAATCTGATACCGTTAGTGTAGAAGAAATTGTACAACTCTGTAATGGACTGAATAGTGAAATATTATCAACGAAAGAAGTAACAGATTCGTTAGAAAGTGATAAACAGGGCGGAGAATTTTAAATGATCAAATTATTTTTAATGCCACTACGATGGACGAAGAAGTTGATGACATCAAAGATTCAGTGTTTGACTTAAAACTATCAACTAGCCACGCAGAAGTAGAATCAATGTTATCAAAATGCATTGATTGGTCTGAGGTAGAAGAGGAGGCACATGCAACGTAGGTCTTACTTATTTGTAAAATACGAAACATGGCCATTAAAAAAAAACAGAAGATGACAGATTATTTTGTTTAATATTTTTTAGAATAGTATTCTTTATATTATCACATATTATATATTATTGGGGGACGAGGTGGCCGAGCGGTCTAACGCGTCGACTGCGGCGCTGGCAGTCGCGGGTTCGACTCCCGGCCACTGGGCGGCATTTTTCTTCGGGCAAGTCACGGTGTCCGGAGAACAAGTGCCGCCATCCCCCACCCGGGCATGGCAGATACCTACGGGTGCCCAAATTGAAAATTCTGCCAAAACCCAACACACACGTGTTCCCCCCTACTACTACCAACAATACAATACACCTAACCAAAAACCATACACCAAAAAACCATACAGCTAATGGCCATAGTTGCCGGGCTTACAATCAAAAAAAAAAAAAAAAATATTATATATTATTAGTATTTATTATTTATTATTATTTTATTTTTATTATATTTATTATTTTTGTCTGAAAATTACGTTGTAAAATATATACGTTTATTGAAAAATTATTTATTATTATTGTATTTCTGTTAACCATCATTGTTTCGGTCCCGACATTGACGGTTAATCGAGTTTCTACTGTATTATAAATATTACCTTGCATTTGTACTAAAAACTCAGTTTTTATTCGTCGAGCTGATTCAGATTCATTATCTGAACGCGATGAACAAAGTGAATCTACTTCATCAATGAATATAATGCTGGGTTTATGTTGTCTAGCTAATTCAAAAAGATTTTTCACCAGTTTTTCAGATTCACCTAACCATTTAGATACAAGATCAGAAGATGAGACAGAAAAAAATGTAGAGTTATTAGCTTCCGTCGCAACCGCTTTCGCTAAATACGATTTACCAGTCCCTGGTGGCTAAAACAACAATTTTAAATGCATTTTAATCAATGTTATCATTTCTCAAAATCATGAATATAGTTACCCCGAATAATAGTATTCCTTTCCAAGGGATCCTTTTGCCAGTAAATAGGTGAGGAAATTTAATAGGAAGTATGACAGCTTCTTTAAGGGCTTCTTTTGCTCCTTCTAAGCCAGCTATGTCTGACCATTTCACACAAGGCTTTTCAACAACAATAGCTCCTTCTAATTTATTTTGTAGTTTTTTTGCTTCAGGGTCGTCTCCATCGTCATCACTATCATTTTTCTTGTCATCATTTCTTTAAATACGTAATATTATAATCATAATACATAATATTTATATTAATATTATGGTCTATGTAGATACTTACTTAGAGTTTGATTCTCCAGCTTTAACTGGTTTCTTTTTATTTTTTCCATTTTTTAAGTAATCTTTTAGTTTTTCAGCTCTTTCTAAATATTGTGTACAACGACCTCGTATGCTATCCTTAGCTTTTTCGCCTTGGGTTTCATCTATACATTTACAATACAAATGCTTTAAAAAGATAAATACATATATCACATATATTAAACTTACATTTTAAAGCATGTAAAAAATATTCAATCCCGCTTTCATATAATTTTAAAGCTTCTTCATAATTTTTATTGCGGTCTTCTTCAGTTGCTTTGGTTACTAAATCAATTGCTTTCTAGAACAAAATAAAGTTCAAATATATGTGATTTTAATTTTAATATTAGGTAGTTGCGCACAAGATCAAAGTGAAAATAAAGTGTTAAATTAAAATTTTAATTATATTCTTGGTTAATTTTTTAAAAATATAAAACTTTCGTTAACTTGATTATTGGGAAATAATACATTTAAAACCAGCTACCTACCTACTAATAACAATAGAAATGTACAGCTACAATAGGTATCCACTTAAGAATCAAACTTGTAGGTTTTTGGGTTAAAAGCCCATCTAAATTTTAAGAATTTCATATTGTACAATGTTATTAATTACCTGTAAAGTAGCAGAAACGGCCATACTATAAGCATAGAATAAGTTATGTATAAGGATTATGAATATTTAGATATTAATTTAATTGAATATTAATAATCGTCATTCGACTTAAATAATAGTACATACTTTATTTTTATGGAAAAATGAAAATATCTAGAAAAAATCCACAATTGATAAGGATATGCCTGTGCAGTGTAACCAACAACAGTGCACCTAGTGTGCAATCCGGACAACAGATGTCGTTATCCCGGGACGGACGCCGGAAAACGACGGCTGTTGTCCTATCCAATTGTTTTGGGACAGTGTTTTTCCGTAAAATTTGCGTGAAAATTTAGGCCGACCTTTGTTTCGAGCCCGGCAACACCGGTGGAGCCCCGTGGTATTTTCCGCGAAAACCGTTCACGTTGGATGACCTACTTTCCAAAAGAACCGTCGACACTGCAAGCCTGCGTTCTACGCAAAGTGGACATACGGTGTTATTATTGTTTTTTTTTTTTTTTTCATCCGCAATCGAAATTATTCATTTTCACTTTTTTTTTATCTCTCCCCTGGTGCGAAAAAAAACAAAATAAATACTTAAATCCGTCCGCCGCGTTCGTCACAACCCTTCGCGTTTTGCCGTCGTAGCCCGTTCCGCCGTCGGGCCGTACAGTGACAACATCAACAAAATTGTCGTCGGCCGCCGACGTGTACGCAGATAATATATTCTGGGTAAAATATTTTATATTTTTCCGCCGTCATCCCGGACGGTTGCCGTCCTGTGTCGTGTACCGCCGCGCCAGTGTTCATAACAATACCGATCTTATACATGTATATATGCCAGGCGACGTGAAAAACAAGTGCAAGTGAATGACGATGGCCTACCGACCTATATTGCCGCCGTGGTGGCCGTCCGTCGGAAATGCCTCGGTGCGAGCATGACGGCGCAACTGTCGGAGTACGCGACGTCGGGCCCGATGGCTGGCGACGAGAACGGCGGTGGCAGCAGCAGCAATGATAGCGGTGGTGTTGTCGTCGTCGGTGGCTGCAGTGGCGACGAATCCGCGGCCGAACGACGGGTGGTGATGATCGCGTTCAAAATGGAAAACGATTGCGATGAGGAGACGGCCGCCGGACCGTCGCGGGACGACTCGAACTCGGAACCACACGCCATGGTCGAGCTCGAGCTCGAGCAGCAGCAGCAATCGCCGCCGTCGTTTTCGTCGGACGGAAATACAGCTGGTAAGACGGTGTACATATTATTTTTATTGTACTATAATGTCATCATGTGTATTATGTGTAATAAGTTACGATCGAGGGTGTTTTCCTCGGTCGCGGAAAACGTGTACGTGACGGACGAACACGGCGTCCCCGGACGTCCGGGTCGTCGCGTCTTTCCTGGACGGGGCGGGCTCGCGGCGCAACACTTTCTCTTTTGTTTTTGTCTATTTCTCTTTCCGTTCGCGCGCTCCACCGCCGCCTGCCCGTCGTTTACTCTGTCGGCTCGCCCGTCATAATCGCTGTCGTGTGTTGTACTGTCGTTCGGTGCACCCTTCGGCGTCGCGGTCGGCCGTCGTGTGCGGTGTGGCCAGGCGTGTCGCTCCAATAGATGCTTATCTCGTTCGGCAGATAACCGCCGCCGCCGCAGCACTACACCTGTTGTTGGGTGGGTGGGCGGGCGGGGTGACCTTATTGGTCAAGTTCATGCACGGGCACCGCGGAGCCTTGACTGTGGACACGGTGAATAGAGCTATTTTGGGTTCACGCGACCGACGTGTGTGCCGTATTGGCTATTGAGTCGGCCGCCTCCTGTGGTGATGGTGGTGGTGGTGGTGGCTACCGTAGTACCGTGTACCAGTTCGGTAGGAGTCTCGACTCTCGACTCCCGAGGATTTATACGACGGTACACCGTGGTGTACCGTTTTCACCTGATGCGCAATACAATGGGCCAATGTACGTAGACGAGGTGGTGAAGGGTCCTGGACGGGTGTGCCTATGCGGTGGTTGTTTTTCTTCACCCTCCCGGCGCTGTGTGGTTGGCGGGAGGGCGTGCGTCGGTATTGTTGTCGGAACACGTTGTTTCTCGTCGTCGCTCTTCCACGGGTTGTGTGTCAACCGGCGATCGAAGTCTAGACTCTAGAAATTAGAATCTCACAGACGCACTAGAGGTAGTGCGGAACCTTCGAATGACAAAGAATTAAGAAATACGTTCCTTGTATTATAGCATTTAGTATAATATTACATTGCAAACAGTTTTATTCATGTTCAATAAAAAAAATCGTGGACAACTGCAACGGAGAGGGGCTGCTAGCATTTCCCATCCGCCTGATTTACAGTTTTTACTGTCTGTCATGTCCCGTGTTGTTGTAAGAGGTAGTAGTAGCATGGAATTTTGTAACTCAGAAGTTTTTGGCCATTATAATGGAGAGAAAAACGATGGTTTTCGCTAGCACAGAAGCTTTTGAGTGATAAAGAAACTAACATTTAAACAAGAGATAAAGGAGATGTTGCAAGGTAATGGTATCAGTTGTGTTAATGGCTTAAAGATGTTTGTACAATGCCGCATTGATAAGCTTAATATCAATGTTTATTTAACGACGACACTCAAACTGGTTTAAAAACATTTTATTGCCAATAAACAGCAGTCGTTGGCCGTTGTATGGTTTGGACTTGGAAATAGAGAGTAAGGTATAATATATAGTATATATTTCAAACTTAATTTTAGGAGATACAAGTTAATGCTGACATTTTCCTACTGATATTTTGTCACTGATTGTTCATTATTTTAAATTATCTCCCACTAAATAAATAATATCTACTTTTACTCTTTTACTTAAATTAATCGTAATAAATACCAATTCGATATTTAAGGATTACACGGATTTCTACTGTAATACGTCTTTTATCTTGGTTAGGTTATTTTAAATAAAAAATACGTCTTTTTAATTTCAAGCAAGCACCTGTTTAGGTTGGATTCAGTAAGTTCAATCAATGACATAAGACATAGGTATTTAAAATTATTATTGGCAGGTTTATTATAAAGTTACCATACCTATCACATAGGTTTAAAGTAATATCCACTACAATTAGGTTCTCGTAACCTTATAATAATTATTAAAAATCTTATTTTTCACACTTGTTTTGGTAATGAAAAACAAAAACAAATTCAAATTTTTTAAGTTTGTACACGCTGGATATTTGTTTGATTTTAGCGTAATATACACTATACACTTCCGGTCTTTAATACACCTATACACCTACATAATATATTGTTAAATAAATTGGAAGTACTTACATTTTAAAGATTTATGTTTAATAAACGTTAGTCGTTAATATACATCCTATTAACGACATTGAAATACTCAAAACAAACACGTACAAAATAATTATTTTTGGTCCTAATTAAATTACCTAAATATAGTTAGACAGGTATGTTGATCAATGTTTTTAATATAAGATTAATTAAAAACATTTAAACAAAAGAAATGATATACCTACGTATTTATCATTTTTTAACTAGGTATATATATTTAGTATTTCGTAGGTATACTCAGTAATATTTAATAGTTAATATTTGAATGTTATCAATCAAAAATAACTTATAACAATTTGCACAGAAATATCATAAAGCCGTACAACTATAGGTAGCTATAAATAATATATTTTGCTCTGTATTTTGCACTATATTGATATTGAATAAAAAATGAAAATTTAATTTGTAATTAAAAACAGTTTTATTGAATTTTAGTCCCTAAATATTTGTAATTTAAAAAAAAACTAAATAGTAAAATACATTTTTATCTCTATTTTTATTGGTAGCGAGTTTAAGACTTAAATTATGATACAACAATACAAACTAATTCATTGAATATTACTGTAGGTATCTAAATGTTTTGAATTTGTTGTTTGGTGTATTACGGGGTTATCACCGAAAAACATTCATTTATTTAAAAAAACGCTTGTTTTTAAAATTATTTATTTTACATAATTTTAAATCGTTACAAAACATTTTTTTGAAAAAACTTATATTTTAAATTTATCGTTTTTAAGTTTTTACTGTTACATTTTATATACCTATTTAATTTTCTAAGTATAATATTATTTGGTGTATTTCGTTATAAAACCAAATTTTAGACAAGTACCTATTTAACTTGATTATTAATTAAAGTTAAGATGAGTGGAGTAGTCGACCAGCATTTAGTGGGGTTGGTAGTCATGTAGGTACCTCTCCGGAGCAGTTCATCTAAATTTTGAATACTTATAACAGTTATAACTTATAAACTACTCGTTCAAAATTAGATTTATTCATCGAAGTATACTCCAAAAATATTCTGCTTTTGTATAAAGAATCAATGCTGTCTTAAAAAAAAAAGTATGTGAAAAATGATACCTAACGATAACAGATAGTAAATAATATTGAAAAATGTTGTTTTTTTATTGTCTTTAAATTATGTAAAAAGAATATTTTCAAAAACGTTAACCGTTAGTTATATCTAGGCTTAATATGTGTTTCATTTGTATAATTATATTTTAGATTACGTTAAAAATAAAGTAATACCTACTGTTAAATAATTAAAATTATATTGACATGTTTAACGATTAAAAATAATTTATATTTTAGAAAAAAGAGCCTCAATTTTGATCATGACGTAGTGCCCAATGAATTATAATATAACGTTTGAATTGTTGACCCACAACAGTTAGTATGATATCCCCCTACTAATTCTATGACAGGGAGGAAAGATTATTGGATGCATCCGGACTTAAATTGACCAAGTCGTGCTTTGATATTAAAGGTTAAACTACCAACTAATAGTTCATTGCCTAATCTGAAACATATCCATTATCTTATATTATCAGTAGGTGAACTGTATAATATCTATACTCCAGTAAAATATGTAGTTGAAAGGAATCCAGTAAGCCACATTAATTCAACGGACAAAAATACTGGAAGTTTTCGCAAGATTTAAAATATGTAGACAGAAAATATAATTTCATTTTCATTTTCAAATGCATGAATTATAAAAAGGTTATAACCTAAAGATACTTACATTATTACTGATAATTGTTATTTAATAAGATCATTATTTCCAAGTTTACAATTAATATACTTGGTTTCTGGGTTATATATTCTGTTAAAAAAAAAAAATAATAATATTGTTATTACAACCTTATTATGAGCGTACATGTACAATAATTACGAAGTATTAGTTTTTGGTTAGGTAAATACTAAGGACTAAGTACATACACGGATGAAATTGATAAGAAATAAAATTTGATTCACAAGTACCACATAGTTTGCAAAACCATAATATAATTTTTTTAATTTTCAGATTTATAAATAAGGCCAAGGGTTAAGCATTGTTATAACTTATAGTAATAACTTTTTTTTTAATTAATGGTATCAAGGGTTATATTTTAATTAAATAAACGATATTATCGCCAAGTTAAATCAGTAGACCGTAGTTACTATTTCCAAACAACTAATATCATTTCTATTTATATAAGTGATCATTTATTTATAAGTAATTGAATGATATCATTTAAATAGATGGGTTAAAAATTAGCAAATAAAATATATTTGATTACTTAGAAAATATAATTTAATATATAAATACATTTTGCAGAGCTTTGCTTTTGTTACTTATTTTTGGAACTTATGGGTGCCACTGGTTGATTGTTAATTATTATCGTATGACGTAGATACATATTATTTACATTTTAAATAATAGTCAACATTTTTCTAGGTTCTGTCAATGAACAGTCTCCTCTTCACGCGATTCATGTTTGTATATAATTTTCTATGTTATCCTTATTACTTATTGTTTTCATTTTGTTAACAGGTTGAATATATTTAAATAATAATAAAAACAAGTACTTATATTATTATATTTTTGTAATCTGTATTGCGTATGTCTATAACTTGTTATATAGTACTAACTTGTTAGTACTATATATAGGTACCTATAAGTACCTACATAAAATTAAATGAATTCTATATATAAATTGATTTTGCAATACAGTTCTGTTCGGTAGAGCCCCTAAAGTTTAAGCAAATTTAAATGGGTAGGGGCGAACGCTTTCCCCAAACGACGCGTTAAGAGTTTTTGCAGGATAGGCAGTACTTCAGTTATATAACATTGCATCCCAACAATGTTTAATGGAATAGTGCGTGAATCGATTTGTATATACGTGACATATAGCTGTATGAATTATTATATTTTATTTAAATCTATATAAATATTGACAGTACAATAAAGAGCATAACAAATATATTCTCTCCTTTTCCCCTTAATACTCAAGTAACTATCTTATATTTAAGGTGTAATTGGAATTTTTCCGTAATAAACAATATTGTTATTATTATTATTATTATATTATTCATTAAGTTAGTTTTGGCTGTACGCTTATATTTAGTGTTGATGACTATTCCGGGGAGTATTTTTTATAAAAGACATGCGTAGTGACGTGAAAACTTATAATTCATTATTCGATAAAGCGATCTTCTGACCAGAGACCAGAGCCGTGGTGACAGCTTTGTTGAACTTTGTTATAATACTGAATGTTACATTGTTACTTGGTGAGTTTACCAAGGTTTTACTTAGAACGCCGGGCAGGACCACAGTAAAAGGGTGACGACGAGGCTTACAAATGTACTAGACACGTTTTTCCAAAATTTCGTTGACGGCGACTCAAAAAATGTTGATCGAGAATCTTTGAGAATTGTATGGCGTCGATGGACGCGGAGAATATGGCTACGAACAACGGGTTAGGTTACCTAACCTAACCGGAACAAGGGTTTTCTAAGAATGGCTGATGAAAAATATCGTAGTTACTACCAGCTTACCAGTACTGTGTAGTATGAAGACTCTAGGCTTTCAGGCCTACCACCGGTAAAAAAACGTTTCTAATGAAAGAAAAAACGATTGTAAATGATTTTCATTTGAACTGATTAGTGATTACACCATCACTCTACCGATATCTAGGGTGTTTTGAAAATAATAAGAATAACAACAAGATTATTTTGTTTAGGTACCTACTTGATTTAATTGTTGCCCTCGACATCGACACATTTTTGGTGTCGATGAGACGATGAGATGCGTTGCCTCACTGCCTCAGGTTTTATTTTATAAAATAAAATTGTATGGAAAAGAAAAAAGTTATTAAGATAAGTGGTAAATACAACAAATAATTTATAAAAAAATTATAATTCTAATGTCTTATTTATAGAGGATAAAAATCTATACCTAAATATAAAAATGAATATTTGTCTGTCTGTCTGTTTTTTATTCATTCCTAAACCATTCATCCGATTGTGATGCAATTTGGTACAGAGATAGATTCGACATTTGAGAAGAAAATATGTTATTTAAAAAGGGTAAATACCTTAAAAAGGGTTTTAACCAAACCTTGTCATGACTCATGACAAAGGTACATTTCCTTAACATACCTTGTTTCGAGATTATAATATTTATTTTACGAAAATTAAAAGAAATTAGAATGATGGAATAACTATTTTTTTTAAAGAAACTTAAGTATTATTAAATTAAATATGATTGCATAGAAGTAAATTGTGTAAAAGAAAATGCAAATATTTCGAATAATTACACGTATTGTACATACTGATCGTCAATAAATAAAATCTAGGAATTTTTGATCATCTTAAATAATATTTTATCAAATTAATATAACTCAAATGGCGTAATTGCGTTACTGGGAGATATAACTATAAATATAGTTGGAATAAACTCTGCAGTTGATAGTAATTATTTATTTAGATACACTATCAATGTATGATACCACTTATAATATTGAATATTTATAAAATATTTTATATAGGTGGTATATGTTTTACGGTTATATAATAGAATCTAGATGGTACTTTAAGAAGGAAATTTTTTCAGTCATTTCCCCAAGCATAAAGATTAACCACGATAAATCAAGATATTTAGCAGAAGTTCTAATAAAACTGATATCTATCTATAATTATGTTATATTATGTTATTCAAAATATAATAATATAGTAAACTCATCTTCGTTTATAAAATATAATGATTTATCATTAGATTCAAAAGTTGTAATAAATGAATAATAATTAATAAAACATATTTATCAATGTCAATCACTGCTCAATACTAACCTAACCTAGGTACATACTAGTTTCTATATTTCATTCTGATTTTTCAGTTATTGTTCAATGACTCAATCTTAAATTAATTTTAAGTGAACATTTTTTTTAATATTATTATGTAAAATATATAGGTACCCTGTTCTAAAATTAAAATATATAAACTAATGAACGGCTATGCTAAAAATTATATTCTTATTATTATTGACATAGAGTCCTTGCCCATAGAGTTGGCTTAACAAAAAGTAAATTTTTAAATATGTTACTGCTGTTACGGTTAAACTGATAGACTTTGAAGTCAACTTCCTAAAATATTGACAGTAATAAGTAAATTATCAAATATATAAAGTATAAACTATACTATTAACTTACCATGTAGTATTGTAGTTACGGTAACAAAATATAGTTGACGCTCTTGGCTGTTAAACCTTATGTCATGCTTATAGCTTTTATGAATTCAAGTACCTACTACATTTTATATAATAGTTTAAAATGCAGTTTATGTATGTACATAATATTTTGTATTATTATTATTAAAGTATGAATTTGATTGTTGTTGTTTTGAAGACTGTGATTTCCTTATTATTGGAATAATGTAAATGATAATATAGAAATGTTGTAAAAGAAAAAAAGGTTTTTGCAAAATAAAGTATATGTTTGTTCTATATTGCAACTCAATATATGGCTTGTAAAATAACGAGTGCCAAATGAGTAGACTATTTATTTACAACAATTTTAAAACATAAAAGTTATAAATATTATAAATTATGATGAAAAACGAGTAGATTTGCGCGATGGTTTTTTCATTCAATTTACTTTTAAATGTGATTATATTTTTTCACTTAAAGATCCGTATTACGTGATACATGAGTGTTTCTGACTACATAGTTGATAGTTTATGTGTATAATGTATCTAATAACTAATATATAGGTACCTATCTTAAACTTTTTTCATTATGACTTTGTTGATGTTTGGAGGCTTGTAGCATGGGATAAGGAAATATGTATACATATATTTAAAATAAGTCGCTTATAATTCTCATAAATACCGTTTTGTTTATTTTATAGTTTGAAATAATTTACATTTTCTTGGATTTTTAAATTTTGCTACTTAATTAAAATGAATATACTTATATTATGTGAAGCATATTATGTATCAACGCGATTTACACGTCTAATCTCCATAATATATTAAGTTGATGATTATTTTTTCGTCCAATCAAAAAATAACGTATCTTACAAGATCTTTATAGTTTTCGTCTTAATAATACTAATTAAAAACAAAAATTGACCATATTTCATATAATTCAACGATTAATGATCCTAAAGTTAAATTTACTGCAATCGTTGAATTAGGTTAGTATCTAAATATTTGTCCCGTACCGATGACGCAGTACAACATAAAATATGATCGGCACGGGACGAAATTGAAAATTGAATTCGCACAGGTCGACCTATTTTCTGTGAGCGAGGTCACGTGTTCCCGCCCACAATTTCACGCAATCGCATGTGTATCCTACGGGACCCATTTCGCGTCCCTGGTTTTTCCTCCCTGGCTTACCACGGACTCGGGGCGGCGGCCTAGTTTCGGCCTCGTATTTTCATCCCTCTAACCGGGTCACTAGCAACAAAGGCCTTGTCGCAACTCTTCTATCGTTACATTACATTATCTACACATAGATTCAGGTATGTTAATAAATAAATTATACAGTTATATACAGATAATATATATTATATAATATTTGTTTTACATAAATGTATTAGGTATAGTATTTTTGTTTCTGACAGATATTTAGAATTAGGCTTGGGAATTATTGATTCATAAGAATATATTTTGTACAATTTTATTTATTCAGTTTAAACAAATTTGATTAGTATTATTTATATTTTCTGTATAATTTCTTATTAGTGTTAAATACCTATATCAATTAAATACGAGATTAAATATGTATTTATATTTTTAATTATTGGTTATCCATACTTATACCAAATTTTATTCTAGAATTATTAGGTAATGAATAAAAAATATTTGTTTAGCATGTGAACATGTTTTTAAGATTATGGTTAATTAATAAATAGTAGGTATTGAGTAATATCAGTAATTACTGGAAACACAAAATATACATTTATAGGAATTAAAAGTTAGTTAAAACGTGTTTTTATTGTATTTGACATTGCTAAACATTAAATATTTGAAAAAGGGGTGTACCAAAAGATTTTTTGGTTTCCTTGATTTTGTGTATTATAATATTTAATGAAACTACTGAGAAAATTAAAAACGAGCTCTTAAAAGTATATACCATCTAAATACAATTTTTCATCTTTGAGGATAGTATTTTTACTACCAGAAAAGTGTTTCTGTACAAGTCATATTTTAAAATTGTTTTGCTCAGATTTTGGTAATGGTTTACATTTTTTGTTTTCTATATATATAACTTTTTAGTAGCTTACGTTTATTTATTAATCCTATTATTTTTATAAGTTTAATGATTAAATAAATTATAACTTTTTAATAATTTAAAAAAAAAGAATATTCCATTGTAATCATGCTAATTTATCAACTGCCCTTGTTGCTAATTGATTTTATTTTATTTATAATAGCAGGGTGGTATTAAAAATACACAATTTTTTTTAAGTATTCCATTATTTAAAAAATGTATAACTGTTTAAGTTATAGCTAGGGCTAGGGACTTATAGGAGTTTGCATGTTTTCTAATATTTATTTTCAAAATTTAGCTTAGTGATATAGAAACCTGTTTCATAATACTAGGAGTCTACAGACATTTTTATTTTGCATATTTTGCATATTTTACTCTTTTTCACGTGTTATTGCAATTTTGTTACCTATATTCTCATTTTATATATATTTTTAAATTGGTAAAAAAAAATTGAATGTAGGTAGGTATAGTTACCTAAAAGAATATCGAAAGAAATTATTGTGGGTTGTGTTTTCCTCGTCTGCAGGACTATTTATAATTTAAATTATAATCCACCGATATGATTTTATCAATTATAATCACATGATGTTGTACATTAATACAACTATTGTCTATTAACTTGGGTAATAAATAATTATTAGTATTGATTAAATTAACTTTAGAAAAATAAATAAAAAATTACTAAATGGAATTTTAGACCAGCTTAAAAAGACTCAAAATCTGAAATATAAAGTGTTTACATAAATTTAATAAATTAATACAATTTTTATACAACGAACATTTATGTATATTTTTACGACATAAATTAATAATATTGCCAATAAAAATATTTTTCTGATATTTAACGTAGTTAAAATGTTTTGGTTTTTAAGTCATATTTTAAGTGATTGTGCATATTTTAAGGGTACATTTAGTAATTTTTTAGTGCATAAGTAAATGCGTATTTTAAGGTTTTTAAGGGCTTGAATTCAGCTTTAGTTATAATTCAAAAGTACATGTACGAAAAATCATAATTGGTTAAGTAGTTTATTTTGTTAATTAGTTTGTATTTAAGTGCATATTATACGAAAATATACGTATTCTATTTTAGATTTTACTATGTCTGAAATTCCCTAGGTCATTATAACTTTCACACGCCCTTGATTATATGGGGTAGGGTGAAAGTTTTTTTTTAAGTTGATATTTAAAACAAATGTTTTGAAGTTAGATCAATTATAGTATTCACAATATATTTTACGTGCAAATCGTCTAACATAATATTATATTGTTACAACAGTGGAAACTACACTAAGAATGTTTAAGTTCGTATATACATAATTTGATCAACACAATAGTATTTGGTATGGTGTGACTCAATAGCCCGCAGTTTTTTCCTCCGTGTGCGCGCGTGAATAATAATGCGACGAAAATGAAAGTGAAGTATATATATTATATACACAATATACTTATATATTATTATGTATATATTTGTATCGCGTAATATTGTGTAGTGATCTTGTTAAGATTCGCGTTTGACCTACTGACATACATGGGGTCTCTGACATTGGCCCACTTGTAGGACCGACATAATACTTATGTGAGCGTTTTTAAAAAAAAAATATAAATGTCTATTTATTTTCTATATTATCATCGATGTGGTGTATTATTCCGGCGTTATCTCATTGCTGCTGACCTTGGAGGTAATCGTGAAGTCATTCCTGAATGTGCTACCTTTCCCACCTATTTTTTATGACCCACTTAAATTGCAAATTGATCAAATTAACTTAAAGTTATTTTGTGAATGATAGCCAATATTTGTTTTATATAATATTTCCAGTTAATTTGCATTCATGCGACATTGTTTTTAGGATGAAAATAATAGTAATAATTGTTATACCTTCACCTCATGTGTACAAGTTTGCCCTTGGTACATGTGTATTAAAGGACAAATCTGTTATTATATACTGCAAAAGTAAGCACTGATTTTTGCAAAAAGATCATATCTTTCTCCAGACTTCCGAAAGATTCTCTTTCAAGGTTAAAAGTATCAAATAATATACCTATAGGTATTAATCAACAATTTGTTTTTAATATTTCAACATTCGCCTTGAACCAATGTTAATAATTACCTAATTTATTACCTATATATTAATTTTAAAAATATATAGTACTTACTATAATTATCAAATTAAGAATAAATTAGAAATTTAATTTTTAATTTTATGTTAAATTTTAAATAAAACCTATAGTTAATTGATAAAATGTTATGAAAAGCAGTTTTTAGTTTTTGTCCAAAATAAATAGGATTTTCTTGTAGGATTTGGGTGGAATTTTTTGACGCGACCACCGACATTTTAAGATCTATATATTATGTCTAGGGTCAAGACCTATGCTCACTTCTAAACTAATCCTTATATGCAAACCTCTGCAGGTGTGTCGTCAATAGGTTCACTCAAGCCACCAAGCTACTTACATAAAACATAATTTATGCTCATTAGTTATTACTTATTATACTAAATTGTATAACTTATAGTTTGTGTAACGATACCTAATAAAAAATTAAATAAATTGAGTAAAATTTTAAGTTACTGTTAGATTTAAATATTTAATGCTGCAATGTAGTTTATGTATTTATAATTTTTTTTTTTTATTGAATAAAATCATGTTCTTAATAGTTTTACAATTAGCCAAGTTAATTATTTTCTATAATCATATCGTGACTATTTAATGTTTTTTTCCTGTACCTACCTTAAATTTATTTGGTAAAAATAAGAAATATGCCCTTAAAAAACCTATGAAAAATGTTTACATATGACTATGAACTATAGGAAAATATATTATTAAAACCTAACCCATTAATAACAACATGGTTATTTTACATTAAAAATTAATATAATATTATTTACATAAGTTAAACTTAAATAAAAGTCATCCGAAGCCGATATTATTTAATGAATGGTGTATGGACGCAGGAAAAAAGATTAATTTATGAAATCAAATAAACACCTAGACTTTAAACTATTTGGATAATGATTTTTGACCCAAATCGTTGACCATTGGCCCTTTTCTTATCACAGCTGGGCACTATCTATTTATAAATTTGTTTAATAATGTAATTAGAACAAAAAAAAATGGCAATTTATTATTGCGCACTTGGAGTACGTTCAAAAGAGTGTTGTGATATCGGAATTTTATAGGCGGGTTTTATAGATGGTACAGTTATTAAAATATGTTTTAAATAACACGATTGTTTTTTTTTCGTCCAGAAACTATTTTGATATAACTATTGAATATTATGTACCTATAAATATATAGATGTAATGTATATACATACCATAACTGTAGGTCTAATATCTATATTATGCTATAATACATAAATGTTGTTTTTTTTTTTAACATAAGATTCTCATTTACTTTGAAAATTTTATTTCTTAAGTCGTTCTATTTTTTAAAGAAATTATGTATTTCCAATTTTTTTTTTATTATTATGTTTAATGTAATAAAATAATTTATAATTGACGAGTGGAGTGGAGTGGCACAGCAATGGTACTCCGCTAAATGTTGGTTCACTAGTTCCTTAGCACTTAAAAACACTTTTCAAGAAAATGAGTATTTACCTATAAAATAATCACCTTATATAAATAATTTATGATATACTCGTTAGTCAATAGGTACTACTATTTTGGGACATCTACGTACAATATAATATAATATGTAATATTTTTCCGATAAATTGTTGAAATTATTATTGTACCTATATACCTAAAAGTAAAAAATCTTTTTTTTATGTTCGACTCGTGACCTTATAAAAATACGTATTATTGATCTTATGTTGTAGTGGTGAATATTATACAAATTATATTTTGTATTAAAATAAAGCACATTTTAAAAGAAATACTTATTAAAATAATTTTTAAATATTATACATTTGTATTTGAATTGTACTGTATAGTTTGAACGCTATAATTATATATTCTTGAGGAATTATCAAATGTTATGTTAAAGCCAAAAGCTTAAAAGATTTTATAATCATGGTAGGTAGTAGTAAAAAATATTAATATATTAGTATTTATAATTTATAATTAATGTATATTCAGGAGCTGTAGTAGATAATTATGTTAAAAATAAAAACTAACATTTAAATTAATTTTCTCATAATTCAAACGTTTAGTTAATAATAATAATGTAGTTTTTAATTAATAATTTCACTATTTCCACCTTTTTGGCGAAAAATAAAGTATGACAATTAATTATATTCTAAGCTTAAATTTAGATGTTTTCTATATAATTATCTTTGTTTGATTACGTGACTATATTCAGTATGACCTATTTCTATATTATTTATTTTGGAATTATGACGATTCTTATTTTTTTTTTATAAAAATC
The DNA here is from genome assembly GCF_019925205.1 of Metopolophium dirhodum. Lineage (NCBI taxonomy): Eukaryota > Metazoa > Arthropoda > Insecta > Hemiptera > Aphididae > Metopolophium > Metopolophium dirhodum. Next base: position 14,578,830 of record NC_083561.1, read on the forward strand.
AAAATTGTATAGTTCATTGAAACTCTGCTATAATTTTTAGATTACATGTATAAAAAAATATATTTTATATTTTATATTTTTTAATATATTAAATTTGACAAAAATAAGTTATTCCGTTAAACGAGCATCATTTAAAAATATATTTGAACAGTAAATATATTTGCAAATATAATATTATCATAGACTTATGGTACATATAGGTAATAATAATTTGTATGAATTATAATGTGAAATATACTTCAAATTTTTTATTGATCTCTAATTTTCATGAGTTTTAGGTACCTATATTATATTAAAAGTATTTATTTGTACATATTATTTCCTCATATGTTAAAATAGTTTTGTGTTAATTGTATGATTGCGTATTATTTTATAAATTATTTGTGTTCTACTGTTACTATATATTTTGAAAAATATAAAGATATTAGCTTATAATTTTGAATTATGGGTATCTATGTATTATATCATAGTATTTACATTTTTCAGATCAAAAGTGCATGGACCTCAGTAATTTGAACGAAGATGATCAAACATTCATTGAAGGTAATTTGCATGTTTAATTTATGTATTTAGTTAACATAATATGTAATACAATGTGTTTTATTAGTTATTTTATTGCTACCATTTTATTCGTTAAGTATTGCATAATTTTAATCATTTAAATCAATGCTTTGTACACAATGGGACGTAACAATTTTATTTAACTGAAAAAACAATTGTTATAATAAAAACCATTACAGGTGCACTATCCTAAAAACAAAAACATAATTCTGACTATGACATTGACTTTAAACAATACGAGCTTATAATTTCTATTTTCACTTTTTTTCAGATTCAAAGTGCATGGACTTGAGTCATTTGAGTGACGATGATCCCAATTTCATTGAAGGTAACAGTGTTGAAATAATTAATACAATTTTTAATTAAAACTTATATTTGTTATACCGAGAAATCATGTGTGCTGGGGCAGTTTGTATTTTCCCTTTGACCATACGTGTTTGAAATTATCGTAAATGCTATTTATTATGAAATCAGTTTCGTTGTTTTAATTGATTGTTGTCCGTCTGTGTATTATTATTCTAATCACAGACAGCGGATGAATGCGTGCAGTTATTAGCTCAAGGCTATAGCAGGGCCGCTAACATTGTGACTAGTGACCCACTTTTGAGCGATTCGCCACGATGTGCTCAGGCAAGGACGGCAAGGGCCCTCTGCTCTCCCCTTCCCCCGCAAATTTGTAATAGTGTCATGGTCGCTCCGATTCACCTAATTCAGACCTATTTTTGGACAGCCCTAAAATATATAAATTCTGGTGTCATTATTTTACAAACCGCTAAACTAATTGCAAAAATTGTGGGCGATAAAAGTAAAATATCATCGTCAACTCTTTCTTACTGAATAATAAAATAACACCTTTATAAATTATTGTTCAAAATATAATATAATGGTTAAGGGATAAAATGGTTTTGTTATTTTAATAATGTCTATAGGTATATGTATACATACTTCTATGGTAATTGTATTATTCATCTGACCGCTTTTATTGCTTGTTGAAATCTTCAATTTAAGTATCCTTTAGCACGTGCTACGGAATACCTCTAAACCACTTGACGCAACAATAACAATTCAAATATTCGTTTTATAAATAGGTCTTTGGGTCAAACGGGGTCGTAAAAAAAGGCTGAGCATTGTGTTTTGAAATTCGGCGTGTAATTCAGCTATAAATTATTTACATGTTAAAGGGAGAATAAAATCGAAAATTTTTGGAACGACGTACTCGGACAAGTAACGATTGGATAGAAAGCGAACTGACCAAGGACGCCGCCTCAATAAAACAGTAAATCTTTACGCCCAGTTATTCAGACAACCGTAATAACGTCGTTAGGCGGCATCCCTTTAGCCAAGTTGGTTTTACAAAATGTTTTGTCAACAGTACCCTTGTAAATTTCTGGTTATCTTTTTGGGGATTTTATGTTGACAAGTTTTGAACTAAATGGTCTTACTAAATGACAACCGTTGGTAATAAATTTAGATGTGTATGTCAAACGTTACTATGGTGTAGGTGTACACAAATGGTATATTTCAAATATAGCCATAATTTAGGTTTATATTCTCAATATATAGGCTTGCGTTTATAAAGTATATATTTTATTTTATTCAATTCATTTTTAGATAGTAAATATATTTATATATTTCGTCAAACATAAAAATTCTTTATTATTAAAGTATTGTTCAGTTAAAATATTTAGTTTAATGCCAACGAATTTTATTATTTTATTCATTGTATAATATTATACAATAAATGATATGAAATAGTTATTTGTATGTTGAATTTAATTTAAATAACTATAATCAATAACGGAATAGGTTAAATGTTTTTACACTTTTGTTTACATTCAAAGTCTTATTAGTAAATATAATTTTAACTTCAAATCAACAACATAGTTTATTAGGTTGCTTTATTTTTTTCATTATTAAAACTTTACCTCTGCATAGGTATTAATTTAAAACATGTTTGATTTTGGCTTTTTTTGTCTTGTAAATAAATCTGATGTATTTGTTATAAAAATTACGTTTGAAATAGTTATTTATAAATAGTACAGATTTGTAAATATATTTGTATACGCAAATTTCATTTAAAAACAAACATAAAATGATTTATTCCTTTAAGGATACCTAATACATAATTATTAATTATAGTTATCAAATATTATTATTTAATTAATATAGTGTAATGGTAAAAAAAACTATTAAAAACTGTTCAATAACATATTGAATTATTAGTTGTAAAGTGAATTATTTTTGTAGTCTTCAATAATACTTGATATAAAATATTATTAAAATAATGGATTAGTATTTTTAGTTTGTTAGTCGGCATGTAAGTTAGTACTTAGGTACTACTTTGTTTATATTCTATTAAAGTAAATAACCATAGCTAAATCTTTTTATCTTTAAGACATATTTTCATTGTTTTATTCAGAATTCTTATTCTTTGATATAGGTATTTTTTAAATGTTAAATTACCAACGTTTTATGTATTTTAATATATGTAGTATAGTAATATAGGTACCTACCTATTGAAAATGTTATGATTTATATTCGTTTTTAGCAATGTTTTCATTGTTAATTATATATTTAATTTGAGGCTAAATTTGAATTTTAAATTCTGTTACTTACGTAATAAATATAAACGTGATTTATTGATATAAAACTTAGAACTATATCAATCTCCCATAGGTACCTACTACTATTTAATATATTACTGATAGAATGATATCTGCAGTTGATAACAATGACCATGTTAAAATTTCAAACACATTTTTAGTCATAATACTTATGACTTATAATCAAGGGCCCTCGGGTAAGATTAAATACTATTATAAATATACTAAATTAAGATTTTGCTCAGAATAGCTCCATGAATTTATAGTTATCATTTTGTATTAAAAATATAACACTGTGCCGAGGCCCGTGGTAACCAATGCGTGACAATCCACATCCAGTTACTGTATTCTGACAACCTGTCCATACGTTGTTAAATAACATAAGTGATATTATATCAGATAAATGTATACATATTTTAGATTCTGAGTAGCGAAGCGATGATTAATATGAGTTTACAATAACTTTTTAAAATTTTAATTTTTGTGTTTTATCAGCTTTTAGAGTAGTAAAAATGCTTCAATCAATTAAAACTTTGGTTTTCTTGTAACAAATCGGATGTAGTTGAGATTTTAGAGTATAAATTAAATATTTTTCGAAATATGCGAGAGGAATATAAAAATATATATGGAAAACGGCATTATTTACCTAATGCAACTTCAGTTTTCAACAGAATCGATTTCGTTTTTTTTTTGCAGTTTTGAACTTGTATGTTATTTTTTATCTTAAATACTAATTTTTACAACATATTAAGATTATCATTTTCTAAACATGGCATTGTTTTCAAATATTTTCTATCTATTTGTACCACTTATAGTCGTTTGCAATGTATGATTTTCTTAATATTTTTTTCGATACATGCTGATACAAAAAATTTTGTTGATAAACCTAAAATTGTAATACAAATTTGCTTCCCAAAGTGTTTTTCTACTGGAAATTATAAAAAAGGTTTAGCATATCTAAGCCATATTTTTTTTAAGACCGATTGAAGATCACATTTTGACAACATTGTGTATTCAAATAAATTATGTTATTTTATTATTATTCTAAAAATATCGTATAAACTTGAAACATTTCACAATAAGTATTGATCAAATCATAATTTTCTAGTTCTTTTTCCATAGTTGTTGATAAAAATGTTATGGTGTGTCAAAAAGTTTGAAAATTTTAATACAAGATTTCTCATAAATTCCAACTTATATAAAATATCGAAAATAAATAGACAACATTTTTTTAAAAAAGCGTTTCAAGTTGAAATATTGGCAACGTTCGTAAAAATTACGACAATTTGTTAATTATTTTATAGTTATACATGTATAACAGATTCATACTAATAAGCAAGTATTGGCAATTTAATACAAAGTTTATCAGAATTTTTTCTCACATGAACCTAATAAATAATCTAAATTACCTATGTCCTATACAATATATTATGAAAAATTTTCATTTGGTAATATTGCCTAAGTTCAAATTTTGACGAAATTAGATTAAAACGATTTTATATAGTTATTTAAAAAATATTATTTGTAGAGACTTGAAACTATTATAAATTTAAATTTATCACATCCATTACAGTGACGAGGTACTATCGAAATCTCCTATTCAGCAGAGGGACTTATCTATTTTTTTTTTTAGAAATTGGAAACCAATATAGGTAGGTACCTATTTGCTGTTGTATAAAATAAGACCGTATAATATTATCCTACGTATATTATATACCTACGTATAAGGTACGTGTTTTAGTAGTTACTAAAATTTTAACTAAATTAATCAAACCTTGCATGGATCATGAAACACTTATTTAAAATGTTTTAATTATTCTATTATTTCGTGACAAGTTTCGATTTAGAATAGTTTTTTCTTTTTATCGCTCTTTCCATTTTTGATGGTAAAAAAGGGGGCGGTGTTAAAGCCAGTGTCATTAAACCTCATCTACAACCGCAGAGTCATTACTATTCCCAGTGGCAAGTCGACCATAATATTATAACGGTCGGTCGAATGGTGGATACACACGGATAATAATTACCCGAAGAATCCCCGGGGTTGGTTGACCCGTGTGAGAATGAAAGAAAGAAAGCGCTTCGGCTTTCTGACGGTGTACTCTAACAATGAAGACTGATGATGTCGGCCGATAAAAGGGACACGGATAGAGACCGAAGGTAGGGAAAAAAGTACGTGTTTAATTTTTTTGGTCATGGGTAATAACCTTAGCCGTTGAAGACGATTGCTCCGGTTCAGGAATTCGATGTGTAGGGGTTCCCAAAAAATAAAAACAATAAGTAGATACAAAAGTAATGAAATCCATTAATGAAATAATCGTATTTGGAAGTCATCGTAGTATACTTTTACTAATATAGACTGTTATAGATTGTAGATTGAATTACATAAATATATAAAATATAATTATTGTTGATTGTGATAAGCTTTAATTTTTTCCCACATATACCACCTTTATCAATCTGTATTTTTACTTATGTTAATATTTTGTGTTTATTATAGATAAATAAGTTATTTTTTACCTTAATTACCTAAAATAACTTAATTTATGAGATCTTTTAATTATATCCTATATAAAAAGTGAATATACTATTAAGAAAATACCGTCTTTACTTTTGATTACCTAGTACTTAACTACATAATTTCTAGCACTAATAGTATTTTCGAATATTTTGAAATTCGTTTTTATGTTCCTAGCGAGTTCCTACACACCTACAGCTACCAGCTATTATATCGTCTTATAGGCGTTCCTCACGTGCACATTCGGTAGGCTTAGGACGAACATACTTTCACACGTGTATGTCCAAAAGGTTATTGCCTCCTAAACCAAAAAAAAAAAATCATAGACCGAAACTTTTTGACAGAAGTTGATTTTCATTGGTTCGCGGCTCGTGTTGTTATATTTCTAGGTAAATTATTAATTGTCCAGGCAGCAATGTTTATAGAATTCTTCTTCTTTGGTTCAGCCAGATTCCACACTTATAATATATGATATACTTTCACTTTTAAATAAGCTTCTCTTAGTTTATATTAATATATTAATTGTAATTTTTTTATTCACATTTATTTGACAACATATAACCTATTGTGAACGCTTCAAACTATAAAGTAATTGCAGTGTCTCCGTATAAAGGGGCAATGGTTATTGGCGAACTTGCCTCGCGAATTGCAGTGCAAATTACTGTGCCTATACAGAACGCCGTCTGAAAATTAAATTGTGTAAAAACTAAAAACCTTTTACTTTTACCATTGTGTAATTTAAAAGTATTTATTTCTTTAAAAATGTGTTATCGAATTAAAGTCCTTATTAATATACTTAATTAAAGTTTAAAAAATGTTATCTGAATATTTTATTATAGTCATATATATTTTAGAAACTAATTGTGACATAGATAATGTTTTATTAATTACATTAATATTTATTACCGATTTTACAAATGCATAATTAACTGCAACTTAAATAATTGCTATATTAACAATGAAGTTTGAAACTATGATCTATTAAAAATATTAAATTTCATTATAAAACCGTAAATTATCATAAAATAATTGGTAAGTCAACATTTTTAATATTAAATTCAATGAAAAGAATTTTAAAAATTATTAAATTCATGTTAATTATAATACTATCTAATATTTATGTTAAAACTCTGGTTTAATCTTGAATTAAGAACTATGATATAATTTTATACATGTTAAATTTATAAAAATTTGAATACATTTAAATCCATATTATATGTATTTGTAGAATTGTCGATTTATTTCATTGTTAAATAATATTAAATATAAGTTTAAAAAAAAAAAAAAATGAAAAGTAGAAATTTAAAATATAATAGGTTTTATATAATTCAGACAGTATCATAATTGAATAGTCGGACGAGGTGTATTTAAAAACGTCTGGGAGGCTTCTTGTTTGTATGTAATAATTATTATACGAATAATGTTAAATATTATGTGTATGATGAAAACCTACTGGTATCACTGGATACGTACAGAAGAGAGAGGGCTTGTATTTTTTAAAAATCTATCCAACAGAACCGTGTCAAGGACAACTTAACGACACGGTCCATAGAGCTGTGATGAACCGGTTCCCCTCTACTGCAATGCAAACCATCGTTGATTCAAAATCTGATTGAAATCAAAATTATTTTGTAAACGTATAGGATAAAACGTTGAAACTATAACGCACTGGTCATATAATGTCTATTAAGTGACATTACTAATGCATATATGGTATAATATACCTACATATATATATATAATATTATATATAAACATGTTCAGTAATAATAATATTGATTTCTCATAATTTATTGTAACTGTTTGTACTGAATTATATGTAAGGTAGGTATTATGTAAATATTTAGGCAAAATACTTAAATACATTTTCAAATTAAACCATAGTATTTTAAAAATTATTTCTTTGAAATATTATGATTAAACTATACTTTATATACGTCTTAACAGCACATGGGTGTAAGGGTTATTAGATAATTAAATTAGTATTTGACGTTGTTAATCTACATTCTACAGTAGTATTAATTAAATAATTAAAATGTGTATGCAAGTAATCTTTAGATGACATTTATGAAAAATGTAATGTAATACATAATTATTACATTTAAAACATTTGACAACTTACACGATAATAAATAACCCGATATTGGCACTTTTAATCATATTTAAGCGTTAATAATTGTGAATTTCACCCTCTTTCGGAAACCTTGACCAACTAACAAAAGAGCATGGGTGTTCGGGAATCAACAGAAGACCCATGTGGCTATGTTTACATGGATATTATATATGTTATTATTACAATTCTTTGGGGATCACTATATGACCAAAAATAAAACAAATTCGTTACAATAGATGTTTCACCAATATATACCTTCACTTATGCAACGTTTATAATGTCTCTGCAGGGATGTTGTTTTGTGTAAATACGTTTTATAGCCAATTTCAAGCCCGTGAAAGGGAAAAATGACAAACAATTGAATTTAGGGTTTCGTCAAGGTCGTTGTGACACCCCCGACGGGCACTTATTGTTGAACGAAAAAGTGAAAATCACTATCGGTTTTATTTATATTGGTATTTTTTTTTCTAGAATAAATAGCGTATGCCAATTCTTGAATAAATATTTGTATGTTTCTCCAATATCGCTGTTCTACGCGAGGACTCTATAGAAAATTCATAGACAATCGGGAAAATAATTATCGTGCACTACAATCCGTGACGATTTTCTACGATTCTAGCATGTCTATAGAGGGTGGGGAGTTATCTCAAGGACTACGACTTCTTGGCAGTTCTATTATTTTTCACTGAATTGAATGAAAACTTATTCAGCAATGTGTATGTATGACCTAAAAAATAAAAATACAAAATAAACGTATAATTGCAATTTTATAAACTTTTAATTCAAATCAATTGAATCAATTATTATTATTAGTGAAGAAAAAACTGCATTATAAAATAAAATAAAATAGATTTTCATAAGACGATCGAAACTTGTAAAATATTATGTATTTAAAACTTATTTGTGATATTGTTAGGTACATAAGATATCTCTATATATATTATATTACATGCATTTTATATAAATATGTATAGGCTATACATTCATTATATTAATTATTAATTACTTTAAAAATAACTAAAGCCTACTTACATCTAAAATGTATAATACTAAAATAACTACTAGTTAGTTACCTAAAACGTCATCATTTATTTATTTCAATTTTTCTATGCTATAAATAATAATATTTAACTATTGTGTAAGTACAGTTATTTTTAAATATGTAAATATTTGAGCTGATAAAAAAAAAACTTTAAATATTATTGTATACATATCAAATAATGTAAATAATTAATTCGCAGCCATACACACTATTTATTTGTAAAATCGTATTTTGTTAAAAAAAAAAAAACGTGTCCAAAGGTGCACGAAAATTGAAAATGATATTTCATAATAAATTTCAAAGAGTAATTTTTGTTTTCAATATAATTTTCCGCTCAATAACTCGCAGCAAAACTGTGGCGGGGACCTATTTCGTCTCGTTATTTCGTCGGACGTATTTTATTTATTTATTTATTGTTTATTTCTCGCTTTTGATAATGCGATAATACTGCATCTATAACAATAATTATCCCGCCCAAATGACTAATAGTAACACGCTACAACTATTATTAACCGCGTGGAATGGAGGTATATTATTGTAGTAGACAATAGTATAGGTGTAGTATACAGTATACTGTATTAAAATATATAAATTATAATGTAATATGACCAACAACAATATACCGGTCTCTGTGATATTTTCCATTTGCGACGATTGTTTTTTATAAGACATAATATAGATAATCCTTGAACCTACGCCGTGTGCGAGTAGCTCTATTATGGTATCTATAATGTTTAGTGTTTATTATTATTTACCACAGTATAGTACAAAATATGTACAATATTTCTACAGTTCACATCGTATCTATATTATTATATTTTTATCTCGTATAATAGGTAATCGCCGTTGTATTCGTCGTCCGATGTCCAGAGAAAAAGTGGTAACGCGTCATCTCGCGCACTCGACTCTCTGAACTTTTGGTATTGCAGTCGTGCGTAATACATTATTTATTCTCCTGATGGTTTTTTTTTATCCGACCGTTTGTCCGGCGCATTTATTTATACGCGGGCGCGCGTCTATTTGTGTTCTCGCGAAATTTCGCATCGGGAGCGAGAGAAAAACCTCCGCCGGGGGTGTCGGCCCGGCGGGGTGGGGCTGGCGGCGGCTGCTGCTGTTGCCGCTGCGGCGGTGGTGACGACGGCGGCGGCGGGACGGAGGTCGCCACTGACACAACCTGCCACCGTCACGGAGACGTAACTGGCTCAAGTGCAAGTGTTGCGATTACGTAAGTAGGTCGTATCGCGGTTTGGCGGCGGCGGCGCGCAGGCGCATCGCGCCGGTCGTTCCGTTCACGTGCCCAGCACAACTGCGTTAACGTTGCGGCCCATAACGCCTGCTCGTATATGTATATACTTTATTATTTAGAAGTGTTTGTGTGTGTACATAATAATGTACGAGCTTTATTACGATATCGATATTACTGTTGATTATCCCTGGCCCCTTATACCTATCTTGAGTTTTCGGCGGAGGCGGTCGTAAATATATGTGTATTATAAGAAATATAATACACATCACTATTCACACACGTAATAAACATGTATGTCTGTGTGCGCATATTATTGTGTCTGTACATAATTATCCGCGTGTGTGTGTGTGTGTACTAAATTATATTATGTGTGTACAATAATATATTATATTATTATACAATGGTCTTCGTCTCTTCACCTCACCACCGGACGCACCCCGCGCACCGGACAAAGCCGCGTTCTGCCCAATCCCTTTGTCGCGGCATACATAATATAGAATCTATTATTGATATTATAATATATATAACATATATATGTAGGCAATATACGCGTCGCGGCGTGGTTATTATTTGGGCCGGCGCGCGAGCGCACGTCGACGCCATTTAAACGTATAACAATTCAATTACGTTCAATTTCGAATTGTAAAAAAAAAAAATAGAAATACGCACACCCGCGTGTATTTATGTATATTATTATTATTGTATGTGACGCGATACAAACACTGCACGATATAATATAGTATATAGGTATTAGGTACCAATATAGGTATATTATTTTATATTTGAGATGGTATATTATGCAAATACACATAGGGCTCCTCGAGTCTAATTTAAAATATATAGGTATTAGAGTAAAATTTTTAAGTTAAATGCTGAATATTAATCAATTATAGGCTTAGGGGTTTAAATGTCTTAGGTAGGGTTCCTTATCTACGGGTTATCCGCGAAGCAGTCGTAATACACTGTAAGTATATAGACGTCTATATACTTTATGTATACCCCATCCCTCCGCAGTCCACGTATGGCCGCAGGAAGATACGAAGAGAACGAAAAAAAATGAAAAGTATTAAAATGTCGGTCATATTATGTAGACGTTTTGTAGCTGTATAACTCTATAGGTGCTACATAATATACTGCCGGCTAGCCTTTTTTTTTATTTCGTATTTTATTAAGGCCAATTCCCACGCGAACGTTGTTCTCTTCCAAAATTAAAATGCACTACAAATATAATATTGCGATCTAAAAAAAAATGTAAATCTTTAAAACAGTACCTACAATCATAATGTATATCATATTCTGTCTACGTACGTCGCGTATTCATTGTATAATAGTAATATATAACAGCTCGTATAATATAATATAATGTGTGCGAAACGCGTCTCTAAAACCTCAAATGTTATATTAAACGATTGTTGTGATCACTGTGTGTTAATGTGACCTTATGCGCTTGTATTATCCTATTAGGTTTCTATATCGATTATGACATTTGGTGGTTTATCATTTACGAAAAGAAACAACCCGCGAGTATTTTGTCGATTATGTCCTCAAATAATTATTTAGAGACGTGACAAAATTATAGTAATTTTGTTTTATGGTTTCAATTTGATTATGATGTATATATTTATAATATGTGTGTGTTTATATATTTACCTAAATATAATAATTATATTCAATATTATTGTCAGTAACCTAGATACATAAATATAGTATTTCAAAGTATATTCTGTAGTGTATGTATTGAACTATGGACCTGCTTGCCCTAGCTCAAATAATAAAAAAAAGACGCGATAACAATCGATACTAGTGTCTGTTTTTACTTATGTACGTTCTACTTTGACACATATGAATAATAAAATAGTATGCCTCGATTTGACATCAAATGCGAATCCATTTACACGATTTTTTAAAATACATTTATATATATATAATTATATACCTAACCTACATATTTCACCATAAAAATGTTCAAATATTTTTTGTATTGCAAATCGTATTGCTATAGGTATAGAATTAGTATAATATAAAAAAAAAGTTTTTAAAACAATTTCATCGTATGTACTTTAAAAATTTAATTTCATAATCCATTTTGACGTCATGACATCAAATGCCGATTTCTTATCAATTATTTTATTGAACGTTTCGATACACAGTAATGTGATATTAGTCATCAATCATCATTATTAGGTAGGTATAAAGCACCTATAGGTATACCGTTTTGGAGTGGCAGGATTATGAAATGTGTCTTGAGTTATAAAAAAAATTCAAATTTCAGACATTTTTAATGGCAGTATTAAACGAACGACACCATTATACCTAATAATTAATCGAATACATTTTTTTTATTTACATAAATTATTGTTGATTGACATTTTAATGGAATTTAAATTTAATCATACATTTATCACGCAGATAAACTTAGCACACTCAGTTACACATGCATTGTAAATAATATATTTATTTGTTTTTATTTTTACAACAATTAATTACCTCTGGGTTAAGCAATACAATATAATATTATCGACGTACGTATATATAGTAATTAGGTACGCGAACTCGCCTAAACAATTATTATATCTAATAATATTAGCTCATATTATAATATATTTTTCCAATTTTCTTTTATTCGTCTAATTGATAATACGTTCATAAAAGGATTTTTATCGATTTCGTTCAAGTTGCGTGTGCAAATATATTTGTATGTATTTTGTTTTTCCCCTAACGACTGATAAGAAAATGAGAGCACACTCGATTATGTAGGTCAGTAGGACACCATAATCCATATATCGAATATACAAATATACAATTGTACAGAAGCTGAATAGATCTAAACTCCTCGGCACTTGACATTTAGTTTTATATTTGTACAAAACGAAAACAATTGAACTTGCCTATTGTGTATAATATTTGCTTATACTATATTGATCGATATGCTCGGTCGTCTTGTATATTAAACATACCGCGCCACATAAATATAAATATATATTTGTATCGATATTTTTAGATTGTATGCATATGGTTATTAATGAATCCTAATTATAATATATATTGGTTAGGTCTAAAGTCGTGTGGGAAATAGGTCACGTTTACATAATTATTTAAAAAACTTTTTTTTTTATGTATATTTTTTATTATTGTAAACCTTATGGTTGCTTAGAGAAAACGTTAAATACTGTTGAATGGATTTATTCTAATAACCCTTGCACCTGTCGACAGTATCAGGTGACTCTCCTCTTCGTTCGTATATATAGGAGCGTGTAAAAAACACTCGAAACGTTTATGAATAGCAAAAAAAAAATCAGTAGGTATAATCTCCTGGTGCGTAGAACAAATTACAAAAATAAGGCGGACTTAATTTTTTTATATACGCTGCATGTATTATCCTTAAGGGTCTGATGAGATGATTCTATTTTCCCTTGGGAATTGGGTCAGTGGGGTGACAACCATAAGAAAAACTTTAAATATACGACGGAAGTGGGCATGACAATATTATGATGTTTCAGTTACAATTAAAACGGTGAAATAATGATCAATAACATCACACCTTTTCCGTCTGGATGTTTTTTTTTATTTTCTTGTATTTTGCTTATGCTTGTTAAACTTGATTTGATGTCATGTATAGATATATGATATATCGTTTCACACATGCCCCGTTAAATATTTTTTTATCTATCTATGATACATAAATATTTTTTTATCTATCTGATACATTAATACCTATATTTTAAACATTTAATTTAATTTAATTTTCAAATATTTGTTAATACAATATTATTATTAACTATTATGTTCTTATGACATAATATAAATTAAATTTACTTAATAAAAACGAGTTTTAAAATTATACTGACATGAAACGAATGTAATCAAAGTTCATAGAATAATCCTGTCTGTAATATTAATTAACCCTTTTTTTATTAAGTAATTTAATGATCACACCTAGTTATTATGTATTTATGTTATTATTTAATTTTTATAACCAGGTTTCAATTTTTTTATTTCAATTTAGTATCCCAATCATTAGTTGGTAAGTTTTTATAACCAGTAAAATATAATTTTCTTGCAGACGAACCATTTACCATTTTCACACTCTGAACTCTGGTCAATCAGTTATGTAAATATTATACTTTTTCTAGGTTATAAGGTGCACTTCCTAAAATCTTTTTAATAATAGAATATATTTCACATCAGTTAGGTTTAATATAGAAAAACTGTCCTCATATAGGATCCCGACTCTCCGTAATACTCTAGCATACGCACAATTTACATAAAGTTTAATCAACAATTAAATTATTAGACAGTTTTTAACGTATGAAAATTTATTTTGGCAAAATATGCGTAATTTTTTTTGTAAAACCAATACACCGAAATATGCATAATCTATATGTTTATGTGCACGATTTAATCAACAAAACAATAAACATTAAAAGTTTAAAACGTTTGATTGCAACATTGATAAATAACAATAATGTATTTATAATAATTATATCATTTTATTATATTATTATCTTATATTATAGTATTGTAGTACTATACCATGTTTCAGGTTTAATCTGTTAAAAAATTATACAATTGCAGTATATTCTCGAGGTTTTAACTTGTCTAAGTAAAGTTTTATATACACCGATTATACCGCCTAATATAATATGTAAAATTTGGGTATTAAATATATAATAAACCGCACGTTTATCAAAATCCTGCGATTGATATAATATGTATAAACATAACTACGACATTAAAATTTAAAAGTTATAAGTTATAACATACACAGAACTGTAATTCACGCGTAATCGTGAATTACAGGGTTTTTTTCTGTTGTTACTTTGATTTAATTCTTAACTCGTTTTTTTCCCTCCAAATATATAATATAATATATTATATTAGTTAATTATTTAAGCAACCTTGAGGTGAGACGCGCACGTATCTTCGTTCACCACCCCTCTCAGCATGCGTATTCAAACGCGCGCGCACACACACGCAAACACACACACACATACATAACATAAACACTCCCCGCGTTCGCACACACACAAACACATGCGTGCGCGCACGCGGGCGCTTACTAACCCGCCTGCTCCGTGTGTCGGACTCATTGTGGACACACACATACAGAATTGAAAGTAGGTCATTGAGATCCCCCCTATGCCCTGCCGCCGACTGTACGACCGCGCCGTCGCCTTCTCCGCCTCCTCCGCCGCCGCTGCTACCACCGCCACCGCCGCCGCCACAGCCATTACGCGTTTGCCCCCACCTCGGGCCGGCCCCGTCACTTTCACTTGTTTCAGCCGTTTCGTCGTGCCGTCCGTGTCAGTGTGTCTGTGTGTGTGGTATCCGATCTTACGGCCACGGCTAACCTGACTCTGCCGCGAAGTTTCGTACATGTGTTCGTCGAGCGCGCTCGATTCGTTGTAAAATAAAATACATCCTCTCGCGGTACTTGTAAAATTTTTTTTTCAAAAATTGTATTGCTTTATTTTACGCTTAAAATATTTTTTATTTATATTTTTAATTCTCGAGTTAGTGTGTATATTATACGATTATAATATAATTCAGAAAAAATCGTTTATATCATTTTTATAGTATTAATAATAAATAGCCGTTTATTTATTACTTTAATAATTTTCGGAATTTATTCGTGTTTGGTCACCGCCGTTGTCGTCGTTGTCGTCGTACAGTGTCCGCGCGCGCCAGTAGTGTGTCGGTCCCCCACCGGTCCCGGTGCGTGTAGCGTGTAGCGCGCGCTCGTGTGTTGTGTGTTCGTGTAGCGCGCGCGCGCCCGTGTGTGTGTGTGTGTGCGCTGAGCCGCGCAACGATTGCGTTTCGTCGTCGTCGTATAGTCGTCGTCGCCCGATTCAGTCTCATAGTGACGAAATCGGACCGGGCGCGTTGTTGTGCAAACGAGTCTCGCCAACCTGCAGTGCAATAGCCATATTATAGATATGACGAAAGCCGACAGCTAGCCGCCCCCCGCGTACGCGCGTGGCCAACAACTATATACAGCGACGACATTCCAGCGCGACACCGTCGCAACGGCCGTCGTTGTACCAATAAACCCGCCGCAGAACTTTTTCCGGGTGTTGTAAGGTCTTCTTCGTGCCCGAGGAACACCCCATAACCACCACTCCCCAACCAACACCCTGCAATAGTACATTAGTAAAATATGCTCTCGAGCAGCCCTTATTCGTGACGAAAAGTGCGATCCGCGTGTCAAGTGGGTGCCCCTTTGGGACGCCCCGTACGTACGTCATATGTTAGCAGCCGGCATGGATCACTCTGCCAGTTATCTGTCCCATTTCGGGCTCAGCCCGCCACAGGCATCCGGCGATGACGGCGGCGACGATTCGCTGTACCAGCCACCCGCCTCATCGCCGCCCCTGTACCAGTACATGCCGCCCCAGCACCAAACGCCCTCATCCAGCGCGGCCGCCGCGTACTCGATGATGGGTGGCAGTAACCAAGGCTGTTATCAGCTCGGTAATGTGGACACAGCGTATTTGTTCGGTTCCGCAGGTGGAAACGGCGGCGGAGGAGGAGGAGGCGGAGTGTCCGGCTCCATGGACGGCCTCCAGCAGTACGTGGCCGTCGGCGGAAACGGCGGCGGTACGCCCGTGTCTGCGGCCGCAGCCGCCGTCAACCCGTCGGCCACTGGTTCCGAGCTGCCCGACACTAAAGAGGGCATCGAGGAACTGTGTCCCGTATGCGGTGACAAGGTGTCCGGTTACCATTACGGTCTGCTCACGTGCGAGTCATGCAAAGGCTTTTTCAAGCGGACCGTGCAAAACAAAAAGGTGTACACGTGCGTGGCCGAGCGGTCGTGTCACATCGACAAGACTCAAAGGAAGAGGTGTCCGTTCTGCCGATTCCAGAAATGTCTCGAAGTCGGCATGAAACTCGAAGGTTAGTGTCTTTTTTATATTATTATATTATTATTTTTAATATTATCACTATATTTAAATATACATTTCACGGGTCTGGTTTGATTACCTCCATCCCTACAACCTAGCGTTAGCATAACATTGAGCTTTAAAAGTTGTTTTCTATAGTATTTCTACGCCGAAAACTTAAACGGCAGTTGCTTATATTCACATATTAGTAAAATATCAAGAACTCGTACAACTCAATTACTCGTGTAACTAAAATAATACGTATTCTTCGGAAATGGTTTATTATTATTATTTAGGTTAAAAAATGTTCATATAATATATCGTTTGATTAAATATAGTAAATTTATTGTCAGTAATCATCTCCGCCCGCCGTCTGAGGCGATTAAGAATACGACTAAAAATCACATTTGTCTGGCATGCGTATGTTGACGTACGAAAACAAAACGTCTCGTGTTTAAATTCTCAAATTGCGCAGCGTGTATCACCTATTATTATGTAGTTGTAGTAATTGTCGTGTTATAGTCACCGGGCAATATGATGATATACGTAAAACAACTCTAATAAATTTTACAAGGGATTTGTTCATATTTGCCGAACGTATACAGCAAACAACAGCGCAACTGTACAATTTTGGATCATCCGCCCAATTATTTTAATTAAATTCTTCTCTCCCGAGTTCGAAAAACATGTTAGTGTGTGTGTGTGTTGTCAACACGCTACTAATACTACTACTACTACTACTTTACTACCTTTATAATGTGTATAGTAATATCGTTTGTAAAATACGAGACTGTAGTGCTCTAAATTTCTGCCTGACAAACTGGTTAGCATATTTTGAGTATTGTATTTTGGAAATTTTTTCAACTGCCCCGGTGTGCAGATTAAATTTGGATGATCGATTCGTCATTATTTCTACATGCGTATAAATATATGTTTTTTTAAGTATTTGCGTTTAATAATCGTGTTTTGAGGAAATGCGGGTCGCATGGTATTATTGTGAATTTCCAACCGCGCGTACAGGAAAAAAATGCTTAAAAGTACAACTTTGATAACCCGTATTTTCGATTTTTTTCAAACCTAGTTTATTGTTTGTATTATTAACCGTCAAAGTCAGTACTGCAATATATTATTAATAATGCTTCAGAGAGTTTCGAGGTTGAACGTTTTATTTTAATTTTCCAATGCGCCTACAATAAATATATACCCACATGCGAGTTTGTTGTTTTGGGGTCTTTGTCTATGCATGGTTATAAATTTATAATATTATTCTCATAGTATGTATCATAGTAAATAGTATTAATATATTTAGTGGTATTGATTTTTATTGACGGGTAACCCGTGGTGTTAATTTTGTCTGCTATTAAAATCGTATTCCATTTATTGCGCAACAGGAGGGATGGATTCCCATACACAATATACACATATATAGTATATACTTTATATTATGATATATAATATACATAGTATTATGTGGAAATTATAGAACCACCGATGTCTTAGAAAACCGTATAATATATTCCTGTACACGATGTTCAGAAACAGTACCCACCATGTAGTCGTCAAGTTTCGATTTCAATTTTCTTATTTTTTTTTTAAAAGTTTGCGCCGATGTTAGGCCACCGTCTTTATTTTAAAATGTCAAGTCCTAAGCCAATTTCGACTCCGTGCTTTATTTATTTATTTATGGTATCCTAATACATAGGGTAATGCATCGTTTCAACGTAAACTATCGAAATTATGTATTGCACGTTGGGAAAGAATTTCAAATAAACCTACAATATTTTCATCTGTCGGTCAATAAACTAAAGTTAAGTATTGTGTATCATTTTTTGTAATATGTCATGTGTAAAATAATTTATATTTCTATAAACGATAACGAATAAAGTATAGTAGTAATAACTCGTGCAAATAATAAAATGTATGCATTATAATTGCCAGGAAACCGCGTAATTTTGATATACCACGTTAGATAAATTCAATAGTTAAAATGTTATATATTATATCATATTATAATGCATATTAAAAAATTGACTCATATTTAAAATACAAATAAAATTGTGATATTTACGTATGATTAGGTAGTAAACATAGGTACGTACATACTAAACATATACTGTAAATGTTATAGTTTTTTTAATAAATAATATTTAAAAAAAACTAGCTCATATAAGATTTTTGAAACAAGTTGTAAAAAACACATTTACTATTTTGTAACTCGTATTGTGGGGAATATATACGCAAAGATAATAATGATAAAAAACTCGGTTTTTCTGTTCCACAGACCGAATCCGTGTCAAGATCGTCAAGATTTTCTCAGAGTCCCCCCTCCCACCATCTGTATATGCATTGCTTTCCACCATTCTTCCATGACATCATACAGTTTATTATTATTATTACTATTATTATTATTATTGCTATTCTATTACAAGGCGATTCGTCCCACCGGTAGAATATCAAATACATAATAGAAATACATATATAAAACGACGATATATATATTACATTTTGTATTTATAATCTATTCAGTCCTTCGATTTTTTTTTTTAAAATAAAAAAAAAAGTTAAAATTGTATAACGTATTATATTATTATTGTATATGTATATAATGTATTCTGTATGCATGTATGTACATGTTATGTGTTACGTATTATAGTAATAATAATAATATTCTTTAATTTTCGATGTCGTATAGGTACTATAATAATATGTACAATACGTGTACCGGGTGGTTAGGTGGCGGAGGGGGATAATGTGGTTGACCATTGAATAATGATAAACATTATGTAGCGCATTTTTATGGTTTATAGATATTTTAAATGATACAACGGTCGTCATACATGCATACGTATACACGTATACACGATTAACTATATATATTATTTATAATATTATTATCATTAATAATAATTGGTTTTGGCATGAAAATTAACCTAATTTCCCGCTATAGTGAGTATTATATATAGATAGACATCGAGGTGTATTCTGTACGACGTATAATATGTTTGTGACCCGCTCGCTTACGCGTGTGTGTTAGCGTTCAATCTGTTATTCTATTGAAATATACGCATCGAACTTCCGTTCTTTTTACCACCGGGGCGCTATGCGTATACTGATAATCGCGTTCGGAAATCCTGTTCTGTTTGTATGCATTGTCGATTGTTTCGTAGAGCGATTGTTTCGTGCAATTTGAAAATTGGCTCATCACAAATCGCATCGATTCGTATGAAACGCATTCCATGTTTTTTTCCTATTCCGTCACCGGTAAAGCATAATATTATGTTTACGTGCGCCTATATGCATAGCCGAAAACATAGGGTGAGATGCGTATGCGTATTAGAAATTTTCGGGTGCAGTGTGGGTGGTAAAATTCTCCCCAAAGACTTGTTGTATAATAATATAATAATAACAATAAATAGGTACGTGTATCGATTTCCCAACGATATTATATATTATATCGTTGGCCTCGCGCGTGTCGCGTTTATAATAATATTATATAGGTACCATTTGTTCGGCCACTGGGATCGCCGGGTGGTGGCGATAAATTCTTCACGTGTTGTATATATTGTAAAGTATTATGTCGTCGGCACACCCGATACTGTATATAATATTTTATTGTTATGACCGGGGGTTGTCAAGCAAGCATATATCGAAATAGGGCACATATTTTATATTTCGAGAAAAACGGTTTCGGAAATATGCTCGCGCGCGCGCGGCACTGTTGGAGTTGTGCAAAAAACCCCGCGCGCCGTATAGACTCGTTAACGGACCATTAATAATCCGTCGTAACGTTACGGCGCGGCGGCGGTGGGAGAGAATATTTCAGTTACGGCCGCGGTTACCTAGTTTCTTGCGTTATCTGCCGCGCGAAAGCGAGTCTGGATATTATATATTTTTTTTTACGAAAAACAAACGAATAATCAAACGAAAACGAAAATCCAGTCGCGCGCCCGCACACACACCTGCAGGTACGTGTGTGCGCGCGTAGGCTGTTGCACAATAGTTGTCATCATTCTTCTCACTCTCGACGGTGCGGTTTGATGTTTGTGTATGTGTGTGAGTGTGTGTTTGCGTTTTTTCTTTTGCTGTCGCGCGCGCACGCACACACAATGCATTCAGAATGTAGATTAGCATATTATACATTTACAGACGTGTATGTGTCTGGTGGGCGAGTACACGCGAACTATACACACAAACACACACACACACGCGAGTATACTCACACACGCTTACCCTAGTATATTTGCTCGTATATATACACACACACACGAGCGCGCGCGCGGCCTAGGCGTTTCGCAACGCGCTCCTTTAATTAGGGTCCCGGCGAGTAGGTCACACAATCTCCGCCCAACATCACCCCCCCGCACGCCCTGTTGGCCCAGTTGCGCCCGCGCCGCCGCCAGTGTATATTATGATGCACTTACACACGCGCGCGAGAGCGCACACCGGGTGTACGCGGTGGCAAATTATTACGCTAGTTTTTTCTCTCTCCGCCGCACCTGCACGCCGGCCGCGTACCATTTTCGAAACGTATTTTAAAACCGTTGGGCCTGAGAGACGTTTGCCGGTCATAAACGGCACAGATCATTTTAAAAATGTTTGAAAAACTGACATACATAATAAGTTCAGTGGCGATAATCCCAGGGAGCACTGTTGGTAGGTACGTGTGTTTAAATAATGTACGTACATACGTTTCAACCAACATTTAAATACGCATAGCAATCACCTGCTCTTTTTCATGTGTCCACCATTGCTTTCATCCGAAAATCTTGACACGTAGAATATACCGTACCGTAATTATTGGTGTCGAAACCTATTAACTTAGTTCAGGAGATGTTGCCAATGGGTGATTCCCTTATCATGCTATTCGTGTTATATATATTTAATCATCGTAAACTTTCATATTTGTTTAATGAAAAAAAGTATGTGTGCTTATGGTGGATCTCCTAGTGACTGGTAGAGGTTATGTTATACTTATATAATTATATTTTAAATGTAATAATATATTGCGTATGATTAACACACATATAGCAATAAAAATACTTGTTTGTGGAATTGTAGATGATTAATGTTGATGGGTGGGTGTTGGCTGGAAAATTTCTAGGATTGTCTCCCTCCCCTAAAAACAAAATGATTCGTGTCACTGATAATAATATTATATAATATTATAATATTTACCAAGTCCACTGCAGATAAAAAAAAAAAAAAATAAAAATCATATGTCGTCCTGGGTGTGGGGGTAACACGCTCGTCCGCCGTCGAAAAGCTCTCCTCTCGCCGTATTGTCGGGCATATCAAAATCGAGCGTCGGTTTTTTCTCATACGATATTTATATTCATTTTCGTTACAATGCCCCTATAAGTGCGCACCGGTGCGCTGCGTGCACGTCGTCGTCGCTTTTTATAATGAGACGCGCCTCCGCCCCGCCGCCGCGGGGGACCGGTTTTTCTGAGCGCGGCCGATCGGAATATTCTCTGTTGTATATATGTGTGTGTGTCGGTCATTGTACGGTAGACCGGTGTCGGCGGCGATGGTTACGCCGCCGCCGAATCGTCGTCGTCGTCGTTTTCTCTCCTACTCCAATCCGATCAGATACATTATTGTAATATAATATATTTATTATTATTACCTATATGTTATTTTGATTATTACTAAAATATTTTTGTCCGTCGGGCTAAAAAAACAGTACCTAATAATATTGAGTAACAAGAAGACCGCCCCCGAGACCCTGCGGACCCGCCGTCGTTGGTCACATCATCGTCGTCGTCGACGTTGTAGGTTTCTCTCGATGTAAACGAACGTGGTCGGCCAACACCCAACCGTCACCGCCTCATCCGCGGTCGTCACGTAACGACGATAAACGCGTTTTTTAATTCCGCTGCTGACATTATATTATTATTTAATATTTATTTACAATAATATTATTATTTTTTTATTAATTATCGCGATTGTTACTCTTGGAAGTTGTGTACACGTCGCACGTTTATTGATTACTATTTAAAATATATACGTTTTTCTAACGGTCCCTAAAGTGTCGATGATTTGGCGCCAAAATTTGCGTGTCTTGTGCCATCTTGTCGAACGAGCGTTTCGGTGGATTGACCTATTTATATTTTTTATGTTTATCCGTGCACAACCCATATACCTAATCCCGTAGTTGTACAATACTTATACCATAACACGACTGCACCTAATATCGAGTTATCTGAGTTCACGGTGTTTGATGGTTTCGCGTAGCCCCAAATCCGTTGGCATTAAAAACCAAACGCGGTGGCGATACATTCGCACGTGCCGCTGGTTTTTTTATCGTGGTATTAGTGTCGACACATGCACTCGGTCGAGCTGTGTGTGTGTGTTCTAACGGAAAAAACAAATTTCGCGTTTTTTTAATTTTTAACGACCTGTGGGGGTAAAAATGCCTGTTGTTTGGTGATCCGTAAAACTATTGCCGCCGTCGGTTATTTCAAAACGCCGGCCGAATCGAATCGATATTTTCCGTCCGTTTTCGCCCGCGTCTTGCGACATTCGTTTGGTTTTGCATCATAATAATATTCTACCCAGACGGCGGCAGCTCCCGTCGGTATGCCATTACCTATTATATATTATTATTAATGTTATATATTATAATAAATAAATATCCACAACGATTCGAAAACCGAATGCAAATATGCGTACACCTATATATACGCAATATAGT
Organism: Metopolophium dirhodum; assembly: GCF_019925205.1. Classification (NCBI taxonomy): domain Eukaryota; kingdom Metazoa; phylum Arthropoda; class Insecta; order Hemiptera; family Aphididae; genus Metopolophium; species Metopolophium dirhodum. Next base: position 14,602,485 of record NC_083561.1, read on the forward strand.
ACATTATTATACGCATGTGACAAGTGCGTTCGCATATGGTACCTACATAGTATTAATATTATCTCAATTCCCGGTAAAAACACGTTAACCGCGGTCGGTTTTGTGCGCGTGCATTTTTGCTTTCGAAAAAAAAAAACAAAGCGGCAGACGTTTTCACTCGGATTTTTTATTACCTTTTTTTTCGTTGTCGTCGTGGCCGTGTTTCGCACAGTCGCACTGGCACCGAAAAGACGTGAAAAAAAAATAACTTTGAATGACAATGTCCAGACAATTATTGCTGTACGGTCCGTACTTTATGTCGAAAGCGTCTGGGGTGCGGTTGCAACCGAAATATTATAACCTATGGTGTATGTGTGTGTGTTTGTGTGTGTGTCCGGCTTTCACCGGCGGGACGTCTGCTCGTGGAGAGGTATCACGTGGGCGGTACGTAGTCGCGTCGTAAATGTCTCTACGCGCCGAGACCTATATTATGCATATATTGTTTTTTTTTAAATGCGCTCCACGTCCGCCCGTGATGAATTTACGGACGGATGAACGCTGCAAAGAGCAATTGACTCTATTGAGCTATATGTTTTTATTAGTCGGATATTGTGGGTCTGCTGCAGCCGTACAGTTATATTTATATTATTTTTCTCCGCGTGTTAATATTATATATTACCCATGTAGTGGACGGTTTATTGATCGAACGGATAACGTCGAATTTAATTATTATAATAGGATATGTACCTATATTAGGTGAAAGATTCATTAAAAAAAAAATGAAATCGATTTTGTTATGAAATTAGTCGTAACGTCGTTTCTCCTTGTCCCGTTTGAATATCCGTCCGTTTTTCTGGACGTTTGACGGTTTGTAATATCAAAACGTTGAAATAGGCCACTGTCAATGTCTGTAGACGTGCCCGGAGCGAACGTTACGCAACGGTCGCCGTTCGTCGGTTGCCTCAGCCTGTGCTGAGACATGCGTCCCATATCTCTCACGCCGGCTCCCTCCACTTTCCCCTCTCCGATGACTACCACATAATATATATTATACCATACCATTATTATAATACACGTATACACATTATTGTACGCACGTTACATATCGTATTCTTCTTCTTCTTCTTCTTCTGTATAACATTATATATTATATAGACGTGTGTACACGACATCGGGTTCACTTTCTCCAAACTCGGCCTCACCATTACGTACGCCGCGTGCTCGCCCGCCCGTTCACCCATTCTCTTGTTGTTTCTATACCACCACCTGTCGATGGTCACGTGCCCGAATTTTTATTTAATTTTATTAGGTACAACCAGTTTCACAATCCGATATGACAACGACGACGACACACACGCACATTATATATACAAAACAGTATATAATATTATTTGAACCGATCTCTGGCGAACTTGGCGGCAGTGGTGGCCGGTGGGCAGCTACGGTAGCAGAGCAAAGAGAAAACTGACGACGACTGTTAATTTTGCCGCGCATGGTCGCTGCCGTGTAACGTGGGGTGTAGGCACTATATTATGACGGTTTGGTGATACGATGATAATGATAATATGATAATGAGTATACTGAAGATGACGATGATTAACCGTCGGGTGCGGTTTGCGCGTTTTATCATAGTTGTGCCGTTTTCGGCCTTGAGAACATAGCGCCACGCCAAGTTGTCAAGGTTAAGCACGATTCGCTGCCGCACTATTCACGGATTTGACACTAAGGGGCAGCCCTCTTTAATTCTTACGTTTTCCTTTTCCCCGGGGTATACACATGCATAGATACACACACACACATACACACATATATATATATATTATGTACAGAGAGAGGGAAAAACAATTGCCATCAATATGGCTTTATAAGGTTAGGTTCTTCCATCGCGACCGCCCGATCGCGCACGGGACAATATCGTATATTATATTATAGATCCGTGCAGTTTTCTTCTCGAAGAAAAATAATAACGTTTCTATAATGACATATAGTCGCGCCATGGTGGCGGAATTGAAATTGTTGTACAAGTTTAAACAATATTAAACGAAACAATATTACGTGACTAAAATAAATATTTTTATTACGGTTTTTTTATACCAACGTATTTTGTTAGTCTACTCGTGTGTGCAGTAAAAATAATAAAATAAAATCCGCTTTTATATATTATATTATTATATATTGTATTGTATATTCGATTTGACGTTTGAAAACATTTGATCTAATCGGTTTTTTTATAAAAATAAACAATCCTGATTTGAACCCACTTGAATATTTTCCGGCGCCATGGAAATATTCATATACCATCAGGTACCGAAACTATATTTACTCAAGATTACATTTTTTTCGTAACAGCTACTTATTGAGTTAGCTTATTTATTAGCTATTTAATGACAATTTTTCTTATTGAACTTTAAGGCTTCCAATTATAATCTCCTTACAGCGTGTGTTGTAAAAAGTAGGACTTGCGTTCTCAGTCTTCGTATGTAATATACTATATACTATATATGACCCGAGGCGTTTGTTACTTAATTATTCAATAACAATAAGAACAAAAATAATACCTAATCACAGCATGATAATAGACGCCTCAACAATATGCTCGTTGTAATGTAATATAATAATGTCATAATATAGATTAATTTTAGAAAGTTATCGGTACGGTTTCGATAGAGCTCCCCTTGGGGTTGCCCCGTGAGGCTAATACATACGAGGTACAATATAATAGAGTATGTAGGTAATATATAGTACACCTTCTGTATACTGTGTATAGGTACTATAAAACAAAATCAAAATTGTTTTTCCGTTTCATTGCCCATTATCAGAATTCCGAAATGTTTCCCCGTTAGGTAATTCAATGGTTTAATTTAACTCGATTTGTGAGCTTTTGTTTATAATAATCCGTCGGGCCTGTTTAATGGGGAGAGGTGGAGTATATATTTCTCCTGTTGAAAATGGTATGTATTGTTGTGTCCATTCCGGGTTGTTGTTTACACCGCGGCGGCGTGTGGCGGTGTGATAATCAAGGTGAACCCGACGTCGACGGCAGCGTCGCCGCGACGACAACTTCCTAGTAATATCTCTCCGTACAACCATTAGACCTTCAACTCTGGAGCATCTCTTCCTGGTGTTCAGACTAGAATAGATTCGCGAGAGAAAAAAAAATCCGATCAATTTGTACTCGTTTAATAGAAGAAAAACGGAATAATTGATATTTTGCACTTGCAATATATTCAAAAACTATGCGCGTGACTCACTTGACAATATGTACTATTATGTTGTGTAACTATTATACATTTATACTTTATGACAAGCCGCTTATATACCTGTATTGCCAATATAAACGTGGGAATATATAATTAACTCACTTAACTGATAACCAGGATTTGTTTAAAAAATTAAATGCATACTTGCGTATACTTAATGACAATATCGAAATTAACCGATTTTGACAAAAATGCGTTTACCGATTATTGGTACACAATGAGCTAGAATTCTCCAACTTTAAAAACACGTAACTTTAAATAACGTAATATATCTTCCAGTAACTCATCACTATTCAAACAACGACTTGGCTCTTTTTTATGTACACCTAGGAGATATATTATTTTAGGTAGGCGTCTATCTATAATATATGTATAATTCATTACCTATCTGTTACGTATGTAATCACTTCACAACTCTCTCCTATATACAAGTATACAACACCACCCATTACTGCAGTTGTCTTATATTTCCTGTGGAATATCAATGATCGTTTTTTATTCGTATCATCTATTACTCACAGGTTTAACCCGTGAACTCGATTTCATTATAGTTCTTATATAGGTAGATATATTATAATTTATAATATATATGCGTATAATGTGAAAATATTTTATGCAACCTAGATGGTTTATTTCAAACCATAGCTCTAAACAAAATTCAAAACTTGTCGTTTCATCAAATTATTACATGTGTACATCGTTTTATCTTGGTCTGCTGTTATCACGTTTTACGAAACATTATTTGCAGTATAAATAACTCTACTGTGTTTCTCTAATGTTTCTCCTCCGTGTTTACAGTCCAAACAAACCTAACACCGATTGTCGGCATGGTTTCTTCTACCTATCTGTACGTCTGTACCGCGTCACCAATTTATCATCTGTTTACAATTTGTGCACCCTTTTCTCACAAACAACGTTTTATCTATATCATCCAGACGCGTTCTCGTTTGTCTTGTTATCTGGGATATAGGTAGTCGCTGTAAAACATTTATACAGGCTGCATACATTTATCGTTTATGTGTCATGCGATAAATTCCAGCTGTGTTCTAGTGCGATTGGTTTGATTTAGGAATTCTTTTCCGCGATACCAACCGCAAACCAAGTCAGTATCACTGATAGGCATTACGCATATAATATGATATCACCAGTCGTAAACTCTCGGGTCTGTAGTCGTGCGAGTGCAGCTCTAAATTCGTGTCAACTGCAGTCTCGTCGGATCTCGTTCGCAGCGATAACGACTTATGCACCGGACGAAAAGTGCATCAATTTTGCTCAATTACGATTACGCTAGGTGTTACGCTAATCCGGAGGCACGACCTTCGGTCCTCGGCGATGGATACGTGCGAAGAGCCGGCAAAACCGAAGAAAGTAAAAGCGGAACTCGGCGGCAGTTCTGCACGCACTTTCTTTCGTATTATTATATACAAGCTATTATATTATTATTATTATGTGTTCATAACTCTCATGGCGCACTCACTTTTCTCCACCGCGACTGGGCCAAGGCGAATGGCCTTGACCGTAAATCGTGTGCATAATAATAATATATACCAGCGCCGCATTCGCATTCGCACTGGCGCGCACACGCGGTCTTTGGCTACCACCAGCCACATCGTCGGGATCGCAAACGCATCTCTCTCTCTCTCTTCGAGTGGCAATCGATCAATCAATATGCATCATCATTAGAATTAACGCAACAACAGAGCTCTCGTCTTGAGAATCAAAAACCTCCGCCCATGATAATAATAGTGTCGTATTGTACAATAATAACATATACAAAATATTCGTCAGGCGATTTGACGCGCGTTTTCACTCGGTCCCGCTCACCTCCACCTCGTCTTCCTGCAGGCTAATAACGCGCTACTGTTATTGTAATTTCGAGTTTTTTCTTTTCTTTCCGAATATATTCTCTCCTTGTACGTACATATCATTATTGCACGTGACGGCTTAGGCAGCGGCGGCGGCGTTCAAGTCTCCGAACACCGTGACCGGCCGGCGGCGGCGGCTGCGGCGGTGGCAACGTCGCAACAACCGCGCGCTAGGCGAGTACATAATATGCACACAATCGTCGTTCGCCTCCCCGCTTATTGGAATAGTATATTATTACATAGCCGCCGAGTCGCGCGCGTGCGCGTAGCTACAGCGCTGCCGCTTAATTGCGTAAGCGGCGTGTATCCATCGTTCGTGGCGACTTCGGCGGTGGTGTTATTCTCAAGGCCACACGCCTTCGAGATCGTGTTTGTGTACGCGAGTGCATATAATATACAACTACAAAAATCGGTCACCTCCTTATCTCCCTCCGTCTCGTTCCCAACATCCGAGCACCATACATATAATATTGAAATATTATGATAATATCGAATTTTATCGAATAATATTGGGATATTTGCAGTGTGTTGGCAATAATTGTCTCATTCCATCTCAACAACCATCGTTTATAAGCTCGTCGCCGCCAAAGACCTTCCTCTTATAGATATCACATCATATATTATACTATTGTCGTCCCATGAATACACTCGTAAACATTTCGCCGCGATCGGTTTTTAACGAGCTTCGCGATAACGTACAACCGTAGAAATTCCGCGAAGAGCGCCGAGACAATATGTTGACCGGCGGGACAATATCGACCGGTGGCGTAATCGGACGACGACAACGACAACGACGGCGACTATAATAGTACGGCGACGGGATAATAATAATAATAATAACAACGATTACGGCAGCTTGGAACGAATGGAAACGGAATCGAACTTACGATATAGCACTTTAATTCCGGAGACTCGGGTTGAATAAAATAACTCGAAGGATTTCGATAGCAATCTGAAAAAGAAAAGCTGAGCTTTAATCAAAATTTAAAGTCGAACTTATGGGCGTCCGAGTGACATAACAATATGTGTTGTATACATAAATCCTTTGGCGGCGATTCGTTATCCTTTATATTATTATAGTATACGCATATACCTTCGTTCCACCGAGGTTAGGGTATATTATAGAAACGGGATTATTCCCTATAGTCCGCAATCGATTCCATCCATTGATGGATCGCAGCGGTAACAGTGCCGGTGGTGACGACGGCGACGACGACGTTATTTCGTAACTTACGCAATGCCCGCTTGTAATTATTTTCGTTTTAACGCCCAATCTCGATATGTATCCACTAAAATTACGTTTTGAAATCGCGCGCATATCCTTACGCAATGGAACCGTGGCGCAATTCTCACAAATTCACCACACGCACTTTCATGCGTATTATAACATTATTATTATTATTATTCGATATGTGTATATAGTATTATTGTCAGATCCGATTGGAAATACGCTTTTTTGCCCCGACCGACGTTATATTTTGTTAAATCGTTATTATTATTATTATTATTTTTGTCTACCAATCCCAGGTTGTATTAGTGGTTTTGTGATCTTAATTTTTGTCCGAAACTATGTGTAAAACGTAATTGTAGCATAATATTGTTGGTCTTATTTCGACCAGCTGACTGGATTATATGATTTATACTTCCAACTGCATATAATGACGTATACCTAACATAGTGTGTGTACATAGTAGATTCTATATTATATTACAAATATTTTGACGTTTCTTCCAAATACGAAGCGTACGTTGGCGGTTGGCGTGCTGCAGATATCACGGTGGAGACTTATCACGATCGAAATATTATAATCGACTGACGACGACCATATGTTTTATTATCACAATCGGTGGTCGCGTATTATGTATTATTATTATTATTATTATTATTATTATTATCCGCCGTGTGTATCTAATTCTTTTTTCGTTACTCCCGTGCGTCATAACCTGCGCTATAACCGGTTTGTGTTTACGGCAACCATACCAGCATATTTTGTTTTTTTGTACCGAGATCTGTGCGGCCGGAGCGTAATTATTATATGTATTATCATTATATTATTTTATACTTAAAAAAAACGTATATAATATAATAGATATGGCTGGTAGGTACACAATATAACAAAAACAATATCAGCATCATCGTCGTCGTGTATAAATACAACTATAATAATGGTACAACGACGTGCGCGCGTCAGCGATTAGGATTTTATAATATATCGTCCGCAAAAATGTTTGTATTTTTTTTTCGTTCACTTCTCGCCATGGCATAATAATATTCGTCGACCGCCAAAAGTCGTTTTCGTCCCCCCCCCCATCATCCCGCCCTCTCCGTATTATGTTTATGACTTTTACAACACAATATAATTATGTACACGCACGCGCGCCTAAGAATTATTATTGTGCGTACAGTGTAAATATTGTAATATTTTAGAATTGAGTTCTGTTTGCGCGCGTAAAGGTAAAACTGAGCTGAATAAAATACACCGCAACGTCGTCGTCCAACGGTGGTAACTGGTACATGGTTGGTGCAGGGTCCAGCGATATATTATTATATCATTATTGTTTATTGCATATTATAATGATTGCAGCATGTACGACGGGATGTATGTAGTTTATTTTTCTTTTAAATTTGAAACCACTGACCCATTTCGATTTCGCGTCGTTAAGACACTGTCGCGACGGTCAAATAACCGTCAACAATATATCATTATATATAAGCCAATACATCTGTAAACTCTGCAGCCGAGAGTTTTTTACTATTTTTATTTATTTTTTTTTTTAACCATTTGTAACAATAACGATATAACGACGGTGAAAAACTATATTATTCGGCGTTCTTCGTACAAACCCGCGTGTGCACAGAGTCATAGTCATGGTACCTATATACTCGCACGACAACGACGACGATGATAATAATAAAATATTAAAATATATATATACATATAGCATAATATAGAGGATGACTATGCAATACAGCCGCCGCCGTCGGATTCGTCGTTACGCCAAGCGGCGTCCGTCCCTCTTCTACCGTCGTCGTCGTATGTAACGCGTTCCGTAGTCGTCTCGCGTATAATAATAGTAATAATATAATATGTCGGTTTGGTAATAACTTTAATAATAGGAGGTACTTTTTATTTTTTTAAATTTTTTTCACTATCATTATTGTTCTCCCGTCGTACAGACGTGGCGGGGAAACCTGTGCGATGAGAACCATTGTTGACTAAAAACACATACTCGTATATAGGTATAATAAATGTAGTCTACACACTTATCCTCCACCGAGTACACCGAGTTCGTATATTATAATATTGTTCGATATTGTATCGGAACGATCATTTTCTCAGCCACGGCGTATATCCACGAGATCTTCGTCGACGGTCGATGCTCAAAATATTATTGTTATCATTATCGCGCTTTAGCTCAAAATTCGTCGATTTCTGTTTTCCTATTTAAATTCTACACTACATGCGTATAATATGTTCCCCCATCGTTTTCGTGACTCCTCCCCCCCCCCCTCCCACCGCCAAACTGGCTCAGCGTTCAACAGTGATATTAGTTGGAATTTGATATATTATATCATATACAGTCACTATATATTTATTATATTCTATCAAATTTCGACGACGCAAACTTGCAGGTGGTCGGGCGCTGTTTTTTCGCATACATATTCGTTAATCTCCGCCACCGGCGATACTTGCACCCCTCCTACGGTTTATGAGACAGGATTTCCGTCGTCCGTTTCTCATTTGGCTCCGTGCCGCCGCCGGTCGCGAGTGGCGTAATCGTGGTCCATTGTTTTTAGCGATCTTACGACGTTGTGAAACAAATTATTTAATAATTATTATCGCGACAACGATATATTATATTATACCTATATAGACAGAATCACAACAATATACAATACCAAAAGCTTCAGCCACATTATAATAGGTATATGGGTTGGGAAGTTTGAGAGTTAAAATATTTTATGTTATACTACTGACTCTTTGGTTGAAGAAGGTGGGGTTACGTTATGTTCTCATTTAATATTTTAATAAAAATGTATTACCTATACATTAATTGTACCTATTTATAAAAGCAATATAAAATATAATAATAATATATTTGTTATGCAAATATTTTTAAAGCCAGAAAGACATATTAATATGAAAATAAATTTTAAATATAAATTCCATTTCACAGCCAAGATTATGGCCGTACCCCTCCCCGACACCCCTAGCTATATCGTCTATATATAGGCCTACGACACGTCATATCATTATGACGTGTTTTTCGGTGGTAGGTATAAAGTATAGACAAATACCTATAATAATATATTTAAATACATTAATTATGGTTTAACGTAGTTGACTAATGGTATGTCGTGTTGTTTTTCAGCCGTCCGAGCCGACAGGATGCGAGGAGGCCGAAACAAATTCGGGCCCATGTACAAACGGGACAGGGCGAGAAAGCTGCAGATGATGCGTCAGCGACAGATGGCCGTGCAGACGTTGCGCGGCGGCGTGGTCACGTCGGCAGGGGCCAACAACCACCACCAATTCGCCATGTTGGCCGGCGACGCGGTCACGCTAGGCCAGTACCCCGGTTCCCCCATAACGTCCTCGGTGTCCAGTTTGCACATCAAACAGGAAATTCAGATTCCCCAGGTGAGACGTCGTTCGCGGTTTTCATATTATATTATATAGTGTTTACGGTTCAGAAACGTACTAGAAAAAAAATTACCTAGGTAACACAAGCAACGACGATTATTTATTCGCCAATTGGCGATGACCGTCTCTCGGTGCAGTATACAATAATATTATACATCATAAATCACGATTTTTAAACGTACCTACGATTCGACTGTATATTATATAGGAAGCGCGCATACAATAATAATTTATAGCACACCGCCCCTATCTGCAATAACAACCGCGGAGGCGCAATCAATTTTTTATTTGATTTACCTTTACATCGTTTCCAATATTGCGCCACTGCGACAACCATTGCACGCACATAATATTATTATAATCGACGTTCGACTTTTCTGTTTTCAAACTGTTGTACGCCCGACAGTGAGCTTCATATAAAAATAATAATTATATGTTATTGTCTCTGAGTACCAATAATAATAACGGTGTGTGGTGTACACCTGCTTCGAAACTGTTTTTTCCCACCGGACGAACGCATATCATAATAACATAACAATGTTATATATTGTATTTGCGTGGGCAACTTTTTGCATTCATCAATTTCACATAATATATTATAACGCGCAGAGTTCGTCCGTCGTTGTTCGTGGAGACCGCGATGCGGTGTTTGTCTTACGCGATCGCGTAGGCTCAACAAAATGTGCGTAGTTGTTTAAACTGGTACGAAATGGAAACTCGACACCCCCATTATCATTATGTCTACATTATACGCTCGGCGTGAGCCAAAAGCCGCCCGTCTCGTGGGTTTCGATATTTTATTAACGGCGGGCGATTTGCGCTCCGAAGAGGATGTCAGCGCACTATTTGTATTTTGTTTACTCACTATGCAGACCCATGCATGGCGTAGACAATGTTCGTACCAACCTTGTGTGTGTATTGTTAGCTTCAGTCCTAGAGTGAATTTATCTATTATCGAACTTTAAGTCAAGAAAATTATCCGTCTTCTTACGTTGACAATTTTACAATGTTTCCATTTTTTATGCGACTTATAATATGTAGGTATGTAAATGTTACAATTTAAAAATTTATATCTCGCACAAACATTGAATCATCGTAAAAAAAAGTCAACGTAATAAAACTGCAGACAATGTTCTTAGCTTTAAGTTTTGTAATGGGCCAATTAAATTGAATACTAAAGCTATAAGAACTCAAGTTGGTTCTGCTGAACGTCCATTTGCTATGTTGCACTGCGAGGATATCAGAGAAAGAAAAATATATAGTGCGTTTACATCCTCTTAAACTAAAAGTGTATTCCATGTCACCGACTCAGAAACCCATAGATTTATTAATGTGATATATTATTATAATATATTTGTTTTTGAATAGGTGTCTTCGTTGACATCCTCGCCCGACTCGTCTCCCAGCCCGATCGCCGTGGCTCTGGGCCAGGCTGGACTCGGGTCTTTGACCACGGGCGCCGGTGGCACCACGTGTGTAGTCAACCAACACTCACAGATGACGTTGCAAATCGTGGCTTCGGCCAACGGCAACAACAATAACAACAACACTAGCAGCAGCAACAACAACAACAATAGCACGGGCGTGACCAACATGACCGGTGCAAACGGTGGAGTCCCGCCGTCGCAACACCAGCAACATCACCAGCAGGCACAACAGCAACAACAGCAACAGCAACAGCAATCGGTAGTACCGGCCTCGACCTTGTTGTCCGTAAACAAAATGTGGTCGCCACCGTCGTCGCCTAAGAACTACCTGTTGTCCGCGCACCAGCAGCAACAGCAGCAACACCACGTGCCACAGCAGCAACAGCAGCAACAACAGCAACAGCAGATGGTGGTGGACGGTGGCGGTAGCTCGTCGACCGCCGCGACTGCTAATGGTGGCGGCAGCGGCGTCAAAGGCATGTCGCCCATGATCCGGGACTTCGTGCAGGGACTGGACGACCGGGAGTGGCAGAGTTCACTGTTCGGTCTGTTGCAAAACCAGACGTACAACCAGTGCGAGGTCGATCTCTTCGAACTCATGTGCAAGGTGCTCGACCAGAATCTATTCTCTCAGGTGGACTGGGCGCGGAATTCGGTGTTCTTCAAAGATTTAAAGGTAACGATCATTGAACGTAACATTACATTATTATAAATATTCTTGAGTTAGATATATATAGATTTCATAAAGTTAAAAATAGTAACATTGATTGAAAAAGTAATACAGAGGTAGAAAATACAATGCAAGATTAAATAACATATCATACGTAACAATAGATAAAGTTTTTTATTATGTTTTGATTTATATGTTTACGTTTCATTAATTGGTCGATAAGGTGTTTCCGATAAGAATTGTATGTTTCAGCTAGATTTTCGGAGATTCTGAATACTTTACTCTCCTTGTCGTCGTATATATTCTGGATTTTGTTAAGATATGTTTAACTGTGACAGAGATAGCACAGCAGTATGAGCAAATCGGGGAGGGTTTTTTCTCTTCATAACGTTCAGGCGAGTATTGCCTCCTATTCTGACTTCTGATTCGATTGATTCATCAATGGAGGGCCCATACTTTCTTGTGGTGTTGACGCGGGGAAGGTCCAAGGTTGGACACATTTTCATTGAGCTTGGAGGTTGATAATTTGTTCCGTTCTTTCTCCTACTGACAGGTGGGTTAAAATATTATTACGTCACATAAAAATTTTACGACTGTGTGTTACAACAGTTGTCTATATTGAGCCGAGTTCTTCAGCTAGGGACGAACGGTCTCGCAGATTTAGGTCGGAAAAAAACCCGATTTTCCACCGTTCGATGGGTGGTAAGCCAATACATGCACATACACCCATAGTATAATGTAATATTTTAATATATTCGAGCGACGGGCGATGTACGCAATGTGTGCTATTTACGGACTCGAAAACCTATATATAGATGGACGTATTGAAAAAAATGATATAATATGCACAATCTCGCGCGCGTGATCGGTCTATTATACGAAAACGACGGTAGACCGATCGTTTCGCGGTGGTTCGGGTTGGGTGCAAATATGATTGTGGGTGGGCGGGGTGGTGGAGAGTGGGTATATGAACATAAAAAAATGAGGCCAAGTTCACCGCCGCTGCCGCCGTACACACGCGCAAGCACCCAGCAAGTCGCCGTCGTTGTTGTGTACGCAACGCACTCGCATTCACGGTACGCGGCGGCTGGGCCTCGTACGTTTTTGCGCAATTGCGGCGCACAGAAAGCCCAACGACTCGAAACCGATTTGTGTGTGTGTGTGTGTGTGTGTGTGTGCGAGTACCTTAGTGTGTACATGTATCTATATGTGTGTATGCGTGTGTGTGAGTAGAACAATGCCGTCGATGCCGTGCGTGCGATTTTTTTTCGTATTTATTATTTAATTACGATTGAAATGATATATTATTATACTATGGCCGCCGAAAAACGAGTTGGCCGCAACAACGATATTATTATTATTATTATTATATTGTCGTTGTACCGTAACAGGTATATTATATCGCGTGGTTGCTCGCCCGGGAACTCGCGCGACACGCGAAATCCCGTGGGATTTGCGTATTATTTTGTCTTCTATGTAATAACAATAATAATAACTGTTACGGCACTCGTATTTAATATTTTATAATAATATTAAAACAACGAAAAGAAAGAAAACAGCGGTGTGTACATTATAGCGAGCGACGTGTGCATTCATCTTAATAATAATAATGTAATGTTATGCACACGCGTACCTATAGTCTATACCGTTGTACGACGACGACGACGACGGTTTTTAATTGCGGCGGCGTCGATCGTTTAAAAATACGAAAAAACAGTATAATAATATTATAAATATACAGTACAAGCACCGTGCAGCGAGCCAGCGAATAGCGCATGGCGCTCGGCCGCCACACCGTTGGCCCGGCACAAAGACAACCGACGGTCGCGGCACCGGCCCCGTGTACTGTTGTGTGTGGTAGTCGCGCGGCAGTCGTCCCGGGGGCCCGATTTAGGGGGTCGGCGGTGACGGCGTCCTCGGCGGTGGTGGTGTGCTCGCCGTCCGTTCCCTCCGCTTCGCCGTCGCCACCGCCGCCGCCACCTTTTGACGATGCTCATTATGTGTCGGCGTTGCCGTTCCGCTGCCGACGTCGTTGATAAAATACTTTACTATTATTATTATGCGTTTAATCGAGTCGGAACGACCACGGCGTCGCCTGCGACCGTACTCATAATAATATTATTATTATTTATTATGCATTATATATATTGCTTAGGTGTGGCGATGGTACTTGTGTGGTTTGCGAAATGCGATAGTACAATACGATCGCGCACGAATCGGAAATAAAATACGTTTTTACGTGATTTTAAACTAGTCTATACTGTGCTAAAGTTTTACAATATTTGAAAATATGTTTTTAATCATAATATTGTGTACCTTGCGTTTTCCTCACGGCACGATACCGACGGCGACGGTTATTGGAAATTCGGTAAAACATTTCGTTTTGTATTTGGTCATCGGTATATATTTAACACTAATAATAATCACTTTGGTGTGAGTGTTTGTGTTTTTTCTGGGTCATATCGTTTTTGCGGCGGAGGTATTCGCGCGCGGGTGACGTGTATAGATGGCCGGAAAGGAGCGCCCCCGCACGAAAGTTCGACCGTTGAGGCCACCCGCGCGATAAACCCGCCAGCCCGTCGTGTTTTTTCCCTAGTTTTTAAATATAGTTTTCATTTTTTTTTCCCGATACTTTCGATTGCTATCGAAACATTTACCAACAGAGTTTATAGGTTTCGATACTAATAATAAGTGGCAGCCGAGTTCCAATAAATATTTAAATATTTTCTCGAACTTAAGGGTTTTGATAACACTGATATATATTCCGTGGCCACGCTAATATATAACACAAATCGTGTATACACGTGTGTATATTTAAATATTTAATTGTCGAATGCAACAACGACTATGGATTAAATTTATTATTTTTTTTACCTGTAATTTTTAAGCTCGTTGTGGTTATATTTAAAAATCTAAATTAGTCAATCGACATATTTTTGAATGATGGAAACTATGCGCATATAATATTACGTGGAGATTCGAAAGTTCCAAATATCGTTCATATTTTCGTTGACAAGAAATCAATACATTCCGATTGTGTTCTGTCAATCATGTATGCATTTGATTACTTATTATTTATCAATAACAATGTGTGCTTAATAAAATAACACACATTTTTTATTATTTATGCAAATATCGAACAATTTGTTACGACAATTTAAAAATGAATGATTTTAATTATAATAATAGTATAGCGTTGCGCGTTCAGCTTTATAGACCGTTATGTTTTTCGGTAAAAAAAAAAAAAACGTTTTTGTTTCTATGTATTCGGTATCTATCGATGGTAAATCGATATTTCTGTTGTTATGCGCGGATCATCAAATAATAATATACTTGAACAGACATACATTGTGGACCGGACGGATATGCCGTACACGCGTGTGCTCCGATATCATTGGTACGATGGGCAACTCCCATTAGATACATGTATACCGATGTACGTATTATTATAATATTACACGACTGTTGTTCAGTGCACGTTAAACGACGAGGCGAAAAGTTTGCATTACGCCCGTGACACATATATTTCGGAATATATTTATATTCATGGCTCGGTTTCGGTTTTTTTTTTTGTTATATATAATACGCGCGTACGTATAACATAAAACAATATATTATGCGCTCTGCGAAACGGTTAAAAATCCAAAACGTGTTCTAAGCACAATGTAAAGTGCATAAACAATGTTTTATTTAAATTGAAAGAATACCGAGAGTATAATATTATTGTTTACTTCACAAAAATTCACACAAATTTTTTTTGGAGAATTTCTAATATATATATATAAATACATATTGTAAACAACGTGCGAGAACCAAGGTCAAGAGTCTCGCACATTGCAATTGAAAATGAAAAAAAACTTTCGTTTCTGAAAATTTAAAACTGGTATTACTATATTATAAGATATGTAATATATTGTTATAGGAGTCTCGGAGGAATAACGTTTTTGAAACGAAATTAATTTACTGGTCGGATGATATTTCTTGTTTACATCTTACGTAATGATTTATATAAATACATATAACGCAGTACATTTTATGTAATTTTTATTTGGATGTCACACGTGTTAACAATAATATTTTTGAAACAACCGATAGCGTATGACTGCATCTCTTAAACCATACAGTTTTTCATTTTTATAGATGTCCAGACTACGTGTACATTTTATACATCTTATGTAAGAGGTTTTTATTTTTAGAAAGCATGATGCTATCATACAAATTTCTAGTAAAAAATATGGGTTTTTAGTGTTACTGCAAGTATCTAAGGTCGCTATACCTTTGTAATATGTTTTAATATTTTAACCGTGGAATAACGTTAATCGAGTACATTATAATATACCGCCGTGTCATAATGATATATAATCGTGTTATTATAGTTGTATAATGATTCGGTTTTTTTTAAACATGAAAAACTTTTTTGAATTTATTTTTGGCCAAATGTCGGCTTCCCTTATTACGCATTTTGTGCAGAAGGGGTGGAATAGTAGACCGTCTCTGGGGAGTTTTCGGCCGAGAATCAGGAACGCGGGGCAGCCATCAAAGCGACGAAAAAAAAAACATATTATATTATTTATAATTCGATGTTGTACACGTATATAACATAATATATAATAATAACACTATGACGTTAGGTCGGTAGTCGAGGGGAGGAGGTCTAGGAGCATTAAGCTATCGCGTAAGCTAGATCGGCGGGGGTTAAACGTTCGTGGAGGGGTGTCTGCAACTAGGTTAATTCGGTTGTGTACGGTAGGTCATGGTCAGGCCAGGGATCGATCCTACGCTGGCGCGGGGTGGAAGGGACATACGTCATCGCGTTTGTGCGCGTGCGCGGGTGCGTGTCCGTGTGTGTGTAGGTCGACCGAGACGCCTGTACTCCGCTAGTCCACTGTCGTGTCCCATTTACTATGTACGATGCTATTATTATAAAGGCTTCGTTTTTTACTCAGCAGGGTGTGTGCATAAATATTATATTTGCCAGTTAGTCTTATAATGGTCGATGAATTTTTATTTCCATCGTTATGATATTATTATTGTTTTTGGTGTGAAACCCGGTTTCTTCTTCTTCTCAGTTTTATCGCATGAGTATTTGTATCCATCCTCAAAATGCTTCGTTTATTGTTCGATCGTCTATAATTCGCGCTCCAAATAAAGGCGAGGCGATACACACACGCGCCCGCGCGATACCGATAACATCGCCGCCGCCGTCTTGTTCCGATGACCTATTTTTCGGGTTTGCCAAAAAAACAAAACCGAAAATTTGACGAGTTGTCTCGATCAAGTCGATGTGCAAACCCTTCCATCCCGGCCAATTAAATGTGTATTATTTGCCTACGTGTTGAGTATTCTAATATTATCATGTGTTCTAGTCTTCATGGCTACGACGTTTATTCCCTCCGATATCGTCACATACGTGGTACACACTATACACCACGCGCGCCATGTTATACTATACTTGGTAAGTTATAACGCACTCTTCGGGTTCATTGTTTTCTTCGACCGACCGCGGGTTAAGAACACGTCTTGTGTGTGTATATTTATACTTAGAAACAACAATAATAAAAAACGCGTGTACACGCGGTTTTTAGTGTAAATATTGAATGTCGTGAACCGAATGCCAATTTTTGTCACCTTGAAATAATGTTCTTCAGAATAAACATCGGTGAACAATATTAAACGGGGAGGGGGAAGGGGAATCACACACGAACACACACTGCATGCGGAAGTGTTGAAAAAAACTAACAACACATAATATCAACATCACGCTGGACACTGACTCCGTTCCATACACGGACATTTGTCACTATTGTAATGCATTAATTTTTGCCCAAGTTCATCGGCCCGAGATTTGTTTAGTATTTCATTAAACGCATGTTATTATTATTATTGGTATTCTTATTATTAGTTATTACCGTGTGTGTGATGGTGCCCTTGTGTCGCGTCGCGCCGTACAAGCGACGAAGGCGGCGCGGCGCCCATCAGACGACACGTGGGCTTGGGATTCGTTCGTTTTTCCCACCCTTTGATACACAACATATTATTATAATAATTATGATATTGCAATTCCTAGTTGTTGTATATATCTCTGCACGACGGCGTCATATTTTCGCTGTACACAATAAAATAATGTATATATTATATATATATATATATTATATATATATATTATATATATAATATGTACTATATTAATACCATACCTATCTTTCCCTGATGTTTATTTAAATATTATAAAATAATACATAAATACATCGAGAAAGATTTTATTTCCTTAGTTCTATCAAAATCTAGCGTGGCCGATGTGCCTTCTTGCTCAATAAATCGCGTCCACACCTGTTTTAATATATCTAGTATAAGTATAACGCACACAACGTGTACCGGTACCTACTTATTGGGCTGATTTACACAAATTTTATTGTAATAACAAATAATAAAAGATATTTGATCATTTGACATGATGTACATGGGGACGGGCGACGAATAATCATCAAATCGATTTAGAGTCTTTTGCACCATTATTCAGTCCTCGGATTTGTGCAGTCAAAATGAAACGAGAAAGACACCTGTAGTGTTATTATGTGTTATTGAAACAAATGTATACGATTATGTCTAATCTACAGACGTTTTGTTGCTATATTATATAGCTCTTATAAACGGTTTGTTGATTACACAATTAAAATGTTTGAATTTCACAAATACCTACATATTATAATAATATTATATGCAGTGTTGTGCAACAGTTGATCAAACCGATTGTTTCTTGATTTTAAGACTAGAATAGTAAAATCTTAATTTAAGTCTTGAAACAATTTATAAACATTAAATAAAATTCTCAGGGCACCCACCTATGGTTGATGGTGGTGTGTGGTACAGGGGGGAGGGATGCTTTAACAAATCTAATTCAAACCTTGTTTCCTATATTTAGCCACATATTATGGCCACGATTCGAGAGCAGGCCGTGGGCATCGTGTTTAAACTTTTCCGTGACCGGCTCATTAATAGAAGAATTAGCCTGTAAATATCACAATCATGTTTCGTTCTGTGCATCACGTCACGATCCAGCGTAAAAAGGTGTTGACACGTACATTCCTATATTATATCGTTCAACCGGTTGTTCGATAAGTTCTTGTAATTATTATCAAAGCGATCAAACACTCTGACGTACAGTCGAGACGTGCACTTTTCCCCCAGTGCAGCTGCATTCGGTGCACGCAGTTATTGTCTCAGATGATGCTCAGAGATTATACTTTGACGTATATAACAACACAATATATAGGTGCAGTGCAAACTGCTGCGACCGGGAGATTTCTTGACGTCATTATAAAAAAGTAAATAAATAGTTATTAAAATGACGTCACGTGTTAGTTTTGCGTTCGGAACGTTTCGATATATTTTTAAAGTGCGGAACACATAATAAATCTAATACGTCTATATATGAGGGCCAAATATATTTTATAATAATATGTCGACAACGATGATACACACGATGCGTTCGTATGTGATATCGCAATTTCAATGATATTAAAAAAATAATAAAAATCCATATTATTATGTATAACGCGCGTAGGTAACGATGATAAAACTCACTCCCATGTTACGTCGTCGTTGTTTAGTATTATTATTATTATTATTATTGTACATATTTTGGCGTGTATCCAGTACGCCACATGTCAAGTGTCCCATTTTTATGATTACAAGGTTCTAGTGGATTAATAAAATCAGCGGGAACGCGTTTTAACTATATATTATTGTGTCTAATATGTAACAACGCCTATGTATATAATATTATTATAAATAGACATGGTGGCCAACCCTAAATAATGAAAAAGTTATGACGATGACGGCGATGATTAGGTATGCTGCACCGCAGGTCCGGATGATAATATTATTACGTGTCGTACGTTCCCATCTTGCCGAGGAAATACTCCGGTTTTTACTGTCGTTGTTTTTCTTACGGCGGCGTATCGGATTTTCCACGCGCGCGCATAAGTGAAATCGCCGGCATTGGCCTTGAGCCTCAAGGTCTATCCTGAGGTGAAAGCGGAAAACGCAGATGAGACGGAGTGTAAAAAAAAAAATAAGACCCACGTAATAACACGCGTAACGCTACTGTATTTTAGTTATTTTTAAAACATTTTTTTTTCCTTCTTTTCGGATTTTCGACCGACCGCGACGACAACTACAACTACTGACACACAGTAAAACGTATACAATAATAATTTTATCAAGACGTACTCGCAGCGAGTAGAATAATAGTAGAATTCGTATAGATGCGGTTGTTTTGTTACTGTGGTCGTTATTGTAGGTAGTAATCCTAGTTATTTTGTTGTGTTGTTGTTGTTGTTGTAGTAGTAGTGGTATAGTAGTTACCGCAGTATTAGGTTTTATAGTAATAGGTAATAGTAATCGTCGTCGTCGTCGTCGTGCATACGTCTCTGACTTGGACGAGAATATAAAAACGAAATTACCGTCCGACCGAAAACGAGTGCACGCAGTCGTTACGGATTTATATATATATACCTTACCTGTATTATACCTATTATTATTATATCATTATTATTACTATTATTATACCGTGTAGATGTACTTATATATATATATATACATATACGTATGTATGTGTAATACACCTCTATATACGGCGCAACCACCGCCGTCACAGACTCTTCTTTCACTTTTCAAGGTCTTACGATTCGTTACGCGTAAATGCTGCAAGTAGGTCCGATCATAATATTATACGCTCCGATCGCGCGATGTGCCGTGAATATAATATGTATATGTATACAATATATTTTTATACGCGTGTATAACGATATTGTTGTAATATAGGTACGCGAAGAGAATATTAGTGGCGGCGGACGGGGGTGACGGGAATTGATATTATAAATTAAATCGTACGCTGTTGTGTGACCCGCACCGTCGTAGAAATCGTGGTTACGAAACAAGACACGTGTCCCTGGTATAAACCCATCTCCCTGTATATATATTCAACCCCGCAGCGGGTAACGTATCTCGCCGTTCTCCGGGGGAGGGTAGACTTCACCCCGAGTCTGTGATATAATTAATTAAAAAATGCGGCGGCTAAGTACATATTATTATCATAATATTATAGGTATAACCATATTATGCGCATTTAATATTATAACGTCACTATCATCACCTAAACTTGTGTACTTACGTGCGTGTTACCGTTGATGACATGAAATTATAACGTCGTCGTCGTCGAAGGATGATGTTATTTCGTACCCGCTCGATGTATTATAAATTAAAATTACTGATATTGTTTGGCTTTTTTACATATATTTTGTAAACTACAGCGATTGCGTTGTGAGTCCGATTTTTACTAAACGTTTGTTTTTTTTCACGTTACACAGGTGGACGACCAGATGAAACTGTTGCAGCACTCGTGGTCGGACATGCTGGTGCTGGATCATATCCACCAGCACATGCACAACAACCTGGCCAACGAGATCATGTTGCACAACGGGCAAAAGTTCGATCTACTCGCTCTCGGTCTACTTGGCGTCACCACGATGGCTGATTGTTTCGCCCAGGTCATCGATAGGTTACAGGAGCTCAAGTTTGACGTTGGAGATTACATCTGCCTAAAGTTCCTGCTGCTGTTGAACCCCGGTAAGACGTCGTTTTATGGGAAACATTCCCTCTCCCAAACCTATTATTGCGTATACTGTGTTTTTCTGGAGGATTTGACGGTTAAATTTAAACGAAACGAGCTGAAATAACGTTGACAGTCAAATCCTTCAGACTACGCATCCTATATATAGGTACCGCTATAGAACGACTACGATTTTTAACGGTTCGGTGTTTGTTTTTGTTTTCTATTGCAGACGTCAAAGGGATTGGCAACAGTAAACACGTTCACGAAGGTCACGAGCAAGTGTTGAAGGCTCTCTTGGACTATTGCATCACAGCCAACTCTCAAGTACAGGTAAACGAGATTTGAAATAATATCATAATCGAAAATATACATTGCGAACAATGCCTAGCCGGTATTTAACGTCCCTATTTCGCGTTCATTTTTACAGGACAAATTTACCAAATTGTTGTCCGTACTGCCCGAAATCCATCACATAGCCACCAGGGGCGAGGAGAGTCTGTACTTGAAGCACTGTAGCGGCGGCGCTCCCACGCAGACGTTGCTCATGGAGATGCTGCACGCCAAACGAAAATAACAAAAATCACACAAGACACACATACACACACACTACTCACCACCAAAATATTATATATTTTATAACAATAATAGCGTATATACTATATACTGCTGTTATTATTATTATTATAATAATGATAATATATTATTATTATTATATTTAAAATATATATATTTAGATGTCCACACACAACACACCATCACCACCACCACCCCTTACACACACACACACACACACACACACACACTCACGCCCACAAAGTCAAATCGACATCATCTGCAATGCGAAGAACAGACACCACACCGCACGGCACTCCTCGCACTCGTTTACACGTAAGAGACACGTACATATAAAATTATTATTATTCTTTCGACCATCACAGGAATCATAATATTATTATATTAAAATCAACCAGTTTGATGATGATGATTTACAGCTCTAGCTGTCTGTCGGGCGGGTGGCTCGAGTTTAACCCGTTTTATATTTCATCGTTCGTCATACTGGTCATCAGTGACGCGAGCGAGTGTTATTTATTTGATATTTTATAATAATATAATATGATAATAATTGATAACATTAATCCGCGAACCCGTCCGGTGTCAAGGGGGACTAGTCTTGATATTTCGCATCGTTACACGCAGTGGTCGTGTTTTTACTACGCCGCGCTCGCGTAATATTCTAGCGACCGTCATATTATTAATAATAATAAATAATAATATACGATGTTGTATAATATACAACACCGCCGCCTACTTAATAATAATGTCAATAATACATCGCCAATTAGGCCGGTGATGTTTTCCCACATCGAGACATGGATTACTACAAGACTCCGAATCGTGTCATTCAACGGAATTAAGTAGTAGTGCTCTGCCTACCTATCTAATAATAATACGTGTTGATCGCACTGTTATTGTTTTTTATGTTAGTAATTTTTTTTTCTATCGAGACGATATTTCGCTACATGACGCCGCCACGGACGGATAACATGACATCCGATGATAGTCCCACGTCAATTTTTATTTCCCAACTTAACTGTGTATAATACCTATTATTGCTGCCGGTTGTGAAGTCCTTAACCCCAATTTTTTATTTTTTCAGGGTTGGCCAAATATTTTAAAAGACAGACTCCGTCAACGTCTATTTGAGCGACAGCCACGTTACCATGACAACTAAATAAGTTTTGAGTCATTACAGAGTTACCAACTGATCTCGTCGACAGCGTCATTACACACGTACGCGATGTTGGTCAAAACTACTCGTACACACCACATACACTGATGTACACAACATACACCAATACACACACATACACAAATACACACCACATAATTATTAATATTATTTATTATTAATTATTTAACTTATGTTTTTTTTTATATATATTATATTATAAATATAAGAAAAGTAATCCTTCCGATGACTAATGAAATAAGAGTGTACTATGTGCGCCCAAAAAATCCGATTATTATTATTATTAACTATATATGTTATGTTTATATAGTGCATATTATATATTATAGCATAATGCGTATGTATACATATATTTTTATTATGAGCGATATAGTTTGTATATATTATATTATTATAATGATTTTAATGCTTAGCTTAGGTATTTAATGTTTGGTTACCAAATCTCAAAAGGCCAGTAAAAGGAGATGTGCTCAAGGTTTAAAAATGTTTAAAAAAAGATTATATTATCTACAATATAATACAAGCCGTTCAGTTCCTAAACACTGTTCCAATTTTAAATAAGATATTAATCCGCTATGTTCGGTTTTCTCCTTCTTTGTATTAATTGCAGATATTTTGTTCATGAAAGATATATATAAGTGAGAACCATATGCAAAGAAAGAATGATAACAATAAATGTGTGTAAATATTGCTGTTTACAGTATTCGTGTGTTTTATTGTAAATTGTATTTTTACTACAAAATTGTAAACATGTTATAATGATTTGAACCAATTTACTATATCCGCACACTCATATTTTGTTTCTTTACGACGATTTGTGTAAAAAAAAATGTTAGTACATATACATATTTATTTATGTATATAGTATTTTTTAAATATCAATTGAATAAAAAAGATTAACTACCATTGCCTCCACAACAAGAGTACAAAATATTTTTCTAAAACCAACTCGTTATCTTTGTTAACCCCACTAGTTTTAGTTTTACCTTTCAAATTTTTTTTTTTGGGATATTTGGGCATAAAATCACTGATTCGGCATTCGTTTTTTGGATCTTGTT
This sequence comes from Metopolophium dirhodum, assembly GCF_019925205.1. NCBI lineage: Eukaryota > Metazoa > Arthropoda > Insecta > Hemiptera > Aphididae > Metopolophium > Metopolophium dirhodum. The sequence continues at coordinate 14,626,755 of NC_083561.1, forward strand.
TTAAAAAAGAAAAACATTCCGTCTAAATAAATTAAATTTAAAAACAAATACCTAAAAATGTTTTATTTTATTTTTTCTCCTTGTAGTAGGTGATGGACAAGTTAGCGTTCGCCTTATTATATTTTATTTCCTCTACAAGTATAATATATTATAATTAAAGTTATCATATAACATATAGATTCATAGTTGTTTAGATTTAGAGATTTATTTATTTATGCGTGTATACATAGATTTATGGCATATATTATTATTATTATTATTATATACCTTTGTGGTTCATAATGTTAGGTGTTAAAAATATTTATTTTAAACAAATAATATTGTCGTTAAAAAAAAAAAAACAATTTTATGAAACACAAGAATGATTGTATGAAACTATGAGTTACCGTTAAATTTTTTTTTGTAAGTAATATTACTATGTACTTGCTCATTGTTTTTCTTTTTCTTATCTTTTCTTTTTTTTTTTTTTTATTCATCATTTATGCTTGTATTGTTCGTTCGGTTTGTCACAAGCGTGCGCACACAATATTCAGACATCTCAATATTATTTGATTGTACAATTATTCACACGGACTTACGTTCGATGTGCGTGTGTGTGTGTTACCGCGTTTGCGTTGACGCTTCCCAGCCTCTGTCTTCCTTTACATACGCGCTTGGGGCAGTGCGGTAACACTGCAAGTCTCTGTCGGTTAATGTTTTGTTAATATATATATATATATATATATATACATCGAGAAAAGAAAGAAAAAAATGTTTGAATTTCGACCAAAGTACTACAATGTTTCCAGACATATAATATCATATATGATATTATTTAACTAACTTTTTTCTCGAAAACTAATAGTTTAAAAAAAGATTTAATCATAATTATTAAAAAAAAAAAAGCGTCCAGGGTTTTCGTATGAATTCGTGATCAAACATTGTGATTGAATATTTTTTAAATAAAATATATAATGTTATTAATAATAATACATATTATATAAATATATATTTTGGAAGTATATTTCTTAATCTATTTTAAAAGGAAAATACGTTTTATTTTTTGAGATAATGAAATATTTAAGTTTTTATTATTGGTTTTAACACTGTTGGTTCTTTTGTTCTCCATCATTATTATTATTATTATTATTATTATTATTATTAATATTACTATTATATAATTGGCATCATTATTATTATTATTATTATCATTATTGTATAACTATATTTTGACCCTCCCTTAAGGTTTTTTTTTCAACTTTTAACCGCGCTTAGAATATAAGCTATGTATTTTTATTTTTTATCCTTTAGTATCGTATTAGTTATTAAATGAACATTTTATTATATATATGTATATTATAAATAAGTTGCGAGAACACGAAAAATAAAACATAGATTATGTTTCTCGTTGCTTCGGAATACAATTAAACACATATTTTTAAGAAATATGAAAAAAAAAATCCTGTTACCTCAATAAATTCGTTGCGTTTGTACCATATAATATATATATATATTATATTATAATATAAATAACATAATTTATATATAGATATAATTTAAGCTAATAATAATTATTATTAAATAAAAAAAAATATAATAAATACCATGTTATTAAGTGTTTTGTGTTTGTATTATCTATTTTTGATGTAAATATAGATTTACGTTTAATTTTATTATTTATGCGATATTTTTTTTTTCATTCAGAACACTTGATTTGTCTCGTTAAGACGTTATTATTATTTTTTTTTAACGAAATTAAAAATAATTTACACGGATAATTAATGGTACAAATTTGTGGTCGAGAATGTTTCTAAAACCTGTTACCAGCGTATTATTTTTATTCGTATTATTGTATTGATCTTAAAATATAATGTTTATTGATTACATTTGAATTTTTTTATTTTATTTTAATGTATTAAAAATACATAATATACCGAATGGCATCAAGGATAGTAGAGATAAATATGTAGGTGTACCTATAGCCGTAATTTGCAAAATATCGTTATTGTTGAGTGTTGGATTGTTGGATTTGGAGAGAGTAGATTTTTAAGTGTACTAGCTTCAGAGTGCTTGGGTGATTGAATGGGAGGGGGGAGAGATAAGCCTAGGAAAATTTATTCTCTGGCAATAATATTATATCATATTTTTGTCAATGAAGAGGTTATTGTTATCATGATGATAAATGTTTTATATACCACCTAATATATGAAAGCTCAGGAGTTCGTCCGTTTTCTTTCTAACTATACTATCATTTCAGAACCGACACCATAATAATAATAATAATATGAAATAACGGGTGCAATCGATGATACTAATTACCAGCTATATGTGTACACATATTATTACTACTGCATTATGCAGTTGCAGTGCGCTTCACACGGTAATGTGATATATTGTTTTTGCCATATCGCAAATGAATATTGCAGTTGCAGTTACGCAAAACGAGTCGAAACGCGATGGCTGTCTCGATGCGTGAGAGGATGGTTGGAGGGAACGAATTTCCGATGTTTTTCGATACGGATGCAAGAAAATCGTGTACAAAATGATATCATGTGCGAGTATGACGTACGGGTGTTTGAAAATGCGCGAAGGAGTGTTGTGTTTGGTAATTCTGATAATAGGTCGGAGGATGTATATTGTATACGTATAATATTACTATTGGGCGATAGACTTGCGCGTGTGCGTGTACCTAGACCTATCCGAATACACGTGATCACGAGTAGACGACGCAAACATTTTTTTTTAGCGTTGGCTAGTTAATGAAGCCCCCCACGATTTGTCTTTCGAGACGGCCATGGTGGCGAGTAGAGAACAAAGTTAAAACGGGCAGGTGTGATGCAATAGTGTGGTGGTGAATAAACGGAAGGAGACCGTTACCCATAATATAACATAATATTATATAATATAAATATTATAAGTGTACATAAAAATAATATTATTACTATGCCAGCTACCTATAATATATCTATAACCCATGTCGCACATGATACCACCGCCCGATATATTATTATCGTTATTATTGTTATTATTGTTATTATTAATATCATCATTGTAAGCGTCGATTAAAAATTTGTTATACTTATAATATTATATTTTACAAATCGTTGCATTGTCTCGTCGCATATAATATAATATAATATACCTAGAGGCATAACTATATAATAAAATAACTTTGGTTTTTCGCACGTACGATTTGTCGGTTGTGAACTTGTGAACAATTCGTTACTCACATACGCCTACGTAAATATACATAATTTATACCTATATATAAAGAAAAACAGTTTTGTTCATCTACTCGCGTATATACTTATACGTAATTATACATGCTATATGCATAGATACTAATATTATATATATATATGTGTATGTATGTAGCGTACGTGTTGCGCTAACCAATATAAATAAAATATGATGTAAGTTAAGCGATTAAACGAAAATTAATTGACGTGTTCTGCGTGTAATTATTATTTTATTTTATTATATTATTTCCCATTCCATTTTTTCGTTTCGTCTGCCTTAATTTATTATGTTATTTTATAATAGCTACGGCATATATATATATAGAGGTATATTATTGTGTACAGAGCTTGTGCCGCACAAAAACCATACACACTGCACACCTTTCACTTTGCATTGGTGCCTACCTATATAATATTATAATGTATATATGTTATAATATTATAACGAACGCGCGTCCATGACACGTTCGAAGGTCTTGGCGGCGTTTTATTATTATTATATTATTCGCCGTCGTCCTCCTAAAACGTCCATGTCCTAGTTTCGGGACGAGATTTTGTTTTCCAATAATTACCGTCTTTATTATCCTCGCACACAAAACGCACATACACACACACTGTCCCGCTATAATATTACACCGTACTTAGCTTATCGCGAGATTTTTTTTTCATATTTCGTTTATATATTATTCTCGCGAAATACCGTCCAAGCTTTGACGTTTTGCCTTGATGGTGGACTCGGCACATTACGTTTTTTTCATATCGCTGACGTTCACGGTATACCGCGGTATGTCTATGTCTACATAGGTAGTACACGTGATGTACAAATATATGCGGTATGGTGCCCAACTAGGTGCCACTATATGTAGGCCCGGATTGGGAGGGCCGTTCAAATTATGGGCCGACGATGAATTTTCGGTCGTAATTTTATTTTTTTATACCAATGAGATATTTGTACATCGCGGACATTGGTAAGAAAATATAATTTAATCGAATAATTATTAAACCGCACAATGCAGCGTACATATTGCTGTAGTTGTAATCTGCAAACGTTATTATACATCCTATAAATCTCGGTGGACCAATACCTGCTTGCATGTCCGGCGCTGAATATGTATATATATACACCTACTGTGCATAAGTCCAGTCATAATCTGCAGCACACCCTTGCCACGTTAACAGAGTGCGAAATCCACGGCGTGGCATTTTCATTTTACCCAGAGCCACGACGATCGAGTAGAAAATAATGTGTCGTTCGTTTTGTTGGTATATAATAGGCGCTTGCACACGTTGCAGACGGCTGGGGTAGTGGGAGGTGGCAGACACTTTTTTCGATGGCATATGACCATACAAAGTCCCATTTAATAATACGCTTTTTAAAAGAATTATTTTGTAGGTAACTTATACATCGATATTTACGCGGCTTAATTATATTGTGACGTGACAAAAATCATGAAATTATAATAGCCTTTTCAATAATAAACAATATATGAATAAAAAATATAAACAATACCTATTTATTATATACCTATGTTTCTATTTTTTAATACAAAAAAAAATGTTGAAAAACCTAATAATTTTCAATAAGAATCAGTAGTAGGTAACCAGTAATAATAATAATAATAATATTAATAATGGTAATCATATATATATTTTAATATTAACTTGAACTTGTCATGTGGCACCGCGGGAGCCTTTCTATTTTTACCTTAAACGCCATTGTTAAATTTATTATCAGATTTACTTATTATATTATCATGATTGTATAGATTGTAAATATATTTTTTATATATAAAAAATATAAATAAATATATTTTGAAGGCAATGGTATATGAGTATTTAAATCTGGGATTTATGTTTTTGGGTGCATCGCATTTTACTAACTGCATATACCCTGCAATCAAAGTCTGAAACGCACGTATATAGATTATAATACAAGCAGTAAGTAGTAAGTATAGTAGTACCTATATGATATTCATATAATATAATATTTTTTTAATTGGATAATAGGTATAATATTATACTGTCGTCAATTATATCTATTCCGTGGTTGATGTGCAGTTTTTTATTTGCTTTACTGAAACGCTTTGCAGACGAGTACTACCTAAGTGTCATGTTATAATATTGTCGGACGGTTTCATATTATTATAATCCGATCACGATCATGTTTACCTTGCGAAAAAGGTTGTAACTCCGCGAGTTTACTCCAACTATAGCAATAATTCCAGTGCCTTAATACACGTGCATTTTTATATCTACCTATAGATATACATATACTCACTTATATGGTCATAGACAGTGATTTGCACATGCCAAGTACTGCATAAAAGATATACACCGAATATGCGCCGCGTGCAGATTTAGAATACAATTTACAAATCTTTTCGGAAACTCCGCGGATTTCTAATCGGACGCAGACAATGGTTTTCGAACTGTAAGTACCTTTAGTCTTTAGATATAATATTATGTCATGCGTATGTTACCAAATTGTCGACCCAACTAAGTAAGTTATGGGACAGAGAGACCTGTCACGTCGCTACTCGTTAGTAATTACCATCACAGTAATTCACGATGTAAATAACTGCGTAAGTATACAAATATACCTATAATACATAATAATATGCACTGTGGTTTTACACCTTCGACGGTATTTCAATATGTACACGTAATAATAATATAATGAAAACCAATAGTGTGAGACAGAAGAACTCTACAATCTACATTCATTGTATTTCAAACATAATATGTTATTATATAAATAATATAGTCATCTTTATATTTAAAAGAATCAGTGGCGATTTGGGTGTCGTATTCCCGCCATGACTTTTTTTTGACTTTTTTTATACCCTCGGCAACATGAGCCATTGGGCTTACAGGGAGAAAATTATAAATTACATAAATTGTATACTAAATCTAAGTTACACTAAATTTTGGTTTGAAGATTGGCAACTGTGATGAATTGGATGATGTTGGCTATGGATTGAGGGTGATTGCTTAGTATTTCGGATAGTGATTCGAGCAGGTTGTTGCTTGTTCGGGTATTGTGGTATGTTCGACATTCAGTGAGAATGATGGTGACTTGGACACCACAGGATGTGCGCATTGGGGATTCTTCCTTGGCCGCCATTATAGAGTAGAAATATGTTTGTTTTGTACCGGGAAATCCATTTAACGTATAACACTATCGATATCTCAAATTAACGATTTTCCTAAAAAATATTGTTCTTGTAACAACTTAAAGTTGTGTAAAATAAATATTTATTTTTAAAAACGATAGTGTTTTCTGAAATAATGAGTATCTTACATGAAATGAAGCACCCCGCATACAACAGATGAACGTAGGTACCTACCAATAACCAATAACCGCATTATATATTATATACGATATACCAGGAATTTAGCAAGTATAGGTACCTATATGAAAACTAACAATTAGTCTGTGTTTAAAGACTTGCACTATATACTGTTAATTTGTCTGGTCTTTATTGGAGTGCCTTATGCCCTAAGGGTTATTTGTGATCCATACACACTAGAATCTAGTGTCTATAGATTGTGGTTGTCAGCTTGAGAGGATAAATTAGACACTTTATACCATGTTATATGCACTTTTTGAATATGCACCGCAAGATCATCTGGTGCAGTAGTGCTGCATGTAGTTGGAGAAAAGGGGTAATTTGAATTTTCGATCTAAACTTTTTAACGGAGAAGTCATCGATATCCTTGTCGTGCTAATTTCTATTTAAAGTTGAATCCAGGTTTACTGCTTTCCGTTTCCGAAACCTTTTCCCGCTCCGTGTCCCATATATCGTTAATTGTAATTACTTGACTGATCACCATTTCGTTAAAATGATTCAATGATGCAGTTTCATGTCAGTGCAGTTATTTTATAAAAAGGATATTTTGATGGTAAACAAAATAGGCCAACGAGGGCCCATTAAGTTTTTGCGTATAATTAATACAACTATTGTTGTATATTTTTATAAATGCCAACTGTATGTTATTCGATGTGATGTTATTAATGTATTTGAAGTTGATATAGCATGCAATAATAATTGGCCTCGTCCAGAATTTAAAAATACATGTATAAATAAACAACGTAAGTAATATACTTTATAAACTATACTATTAAATAGTAACCCAAACTATGTATATATATTATAGTCACTAGATCGATTTACCGCTACTATGGTGGTATAAAAATGATAGGTATGGTATATATTATATAGCCATTAGTCATTAGTGTAAATCACAGTGTATAAGCTGAAGAGTGAAGACTAAGGGCTTGACTTTAGAGTTAATATATATATAATATCCACGATGAATATTGTTGAATAATGATGAGGAAAAAAAATATTTCCAAATCACTTTAGTACCTATGTTATGATGTAAAATAATGAGAATTGAGAACTTGAGAAAATAACTATAATAATATATGCGTCTATGGTCAAAATTGGTTTCTATTTCTACTTGCGTTGATAATAACTTTTAATTTTTAAAGTCAAATTTGGTGCTGCAATATAACAGTACGAATTTAGAACAGCGTTACATTATACCTATAATACCATAGCTATATTGCACGTGGGTGGTATCGCCGTACCACTGTACCAGCACTTATATAATATTATTTACAATAAATTTTATTATTGTCATGCTAAAAAAAAATCGTCTCGCACGCGCACGTCAAAATATATTAGTTATTTTGAAATGCGATGCGCGCATCGGTTCCACCGCAAAATCGATTATATTCGCAGGCGTATAGGTCGAAGCTTTTATGCATGCGGAAGGTCGATAAATCATTGCGAGTGATGCGACGTCGAACGGTAGCCACCAATTATTGGTGTGATGAGTACCTATACTTGCATAATATAATATAATATTTATACGTATTGTATAGACAACGTCGTGGTCCTAAATATAATACCACGTGCTGTGAAGTTGTAGCTTTATACTTAATAATTATTAGTAATTAGTTATTACCAAGTATATTATAACATAATACCTATACCAGCTGGTCTTGTGCACGGCATACGCGCCTATTTATTATATTCTTCCGCAGAGTGCCGATTATACGCGCGCGCATCTGTTTGTTTCTATATTATTATCATTATCTCTGCAGCGTAAATAATAATTACTATATATGATTCGATGAAATTATTACAATATTATTTGTGGGCGTTCTGTATGAAATTTGCAGACCACTCAGACCTCTATTCTACGTCTTAAAGAACGGCGTCACTATACCACTATCATACCAGAGCATGCGCCGTCCTATAAAAACGTACCTGTATGACATACCAAATTTGTATAGTATTCAACCGTTTCAACTTCCAATTAGGTGTAACTTGTTATTAATTACTTAAATCTGAGAACATCATCTGTGCTATCCAATATGGGTTTCATACATTATTTTAATTTTTCGTTAAGTTATATGCAAACGAGTAGGTACCTACAATAGTTGAAACTTCTATTAAAACTGGTGTCTGGTTAAAAAATTTAAATGTCGCAATAAATCGACGATAGAGAGCATTGACAATGTTTTTGACTACCTGTAAGTTGGATCAATCACTCTATTAAAGATTATTACACACATTTAAACTGCCGAACACAAATTTGTCAAGTTGTAAGTCCGTAAGACGGAGATAACACATCCGGGGTTGTAGTGTATAGTGGCGGATATGGAGGTGACATTTCTTATAGTGGCGAGTTGATTTTTTAAAGAAATGTTGGCCTGTATCCATCATTGTTTTTTCGGCTGTAACACAGTGTAACGCCATCGGACGAAACGGAAATGAAAATATTATGGAAACCTCTTGCCTATACGGGAAACAACATAATATTTCTAGACTGTGGTCTGTCACAGTGTATAATGTATATACATATAGTTGTATAAGTGATAATAGTTCATATGTACATGAATCATCCTAGTGTCTAGACTCTAGACTGATAACTTTCATAGATATTTTTATTACCGGAAACATTTTTTTTTTAGTATCAAATTCTTTAACCAAATTCGCACTAATATTAATTCTTACGAGTTACGACCGCACACGTATTCTGTAATCTGTAATCATTGTTTAGTTTTTGCATTATTTCAAGACAAAAAACGTTTAATATATAGATTTTTACGACACAAAATTAAAAATAATAATCAAATATCTCCGGTGAAAATAGAAGAAGTACCTAACTATTTTTTATTATACGCAAAACAAAATGATTTAAAGATTTACCATACCTGAAATATTCTAATATTTATCAACATTTTGACGGATGTCACTTATCAACTACATATAATATTATCAAGTATCGCGTAAATCAGTTATAAATTACGTTATCATCACGTAGGTATACAAATTGTCTTAGTGATAATAATTTTGATTCATATTATTATAATTTATAATCCTAAGCTACTTAGGTATAGGTACAAATGACTATAGACGCTGTAGAGTGCAGTGGACAGAGATTGGATTGGAGGAACAACAAACATTTGATATTTATGTTTACTATAGCAGTGGCGTGGCGAATTTCATTAACTTACGAGGCACAATAATTTATAAAAGTAATAAATTATAAATATTTATTTAAGTAATTATGTATTTACGTAAATGGTAACTGAGAAAGATTGGCTTAGTCTTAATAAATTATTATAATAAGTGAAATGCCTCTAGTCTCCTGGACACCCACCACCCTTTAAACTGAGGTACGTGCCTCAAATAAAATCCTTCGTCACGCCACTGTTTACTAGTTTACCTATATCTTTACCCTATATTTATAGTTATATTATAATTATGTATTTTCTCCCGAAAATTTAGTTTTTTTTTGACATACGAAGTATTGCATATTTGCATCTTCACCGATAATATTGTTTTATATGTATATACAGTAGTTATTTCAAATTAATCGATTATAACGGAAAACTAATAGCAACGGCGAGGGCGGGACATCGTGATTGATATTCATAAATCATAAGGGCCATTTAAGGCGTTCAAGGTACGATTGTATGGTTTTTTTGGTTTTGCTTACTAAACGAGTAAAATAGCGAATACCACTCTATATGTGTTGATTTGGGAAATTAGGTTCAGCAATCGAGAAACCCATAATACTGCACGGTTTTGTTCAGAACTCGCCGCCAGAACCGAAAATCGTCTCAAAATGACCAAATCCTCCGACACGATTTTCACTTCTCCGGCATCCTCGGAGCTGAGATTGGAGGACACCGTGGCACGAGTGGACGCACGACATGGACCATCACGAATCTTATGATTCTCATAAATCCGTCGAATACCGATGACGAATACTCATCCATCTGACTACCATTGAATTTTTTTTCTCACTCTACATGTTTTTCGTTTTTCCGAAAACATAATCGAGTCCACAAAACTTGCATGAGCCATACAATAATAGTCATCATAAGTAACATAATATAATCAACGGTAGTATAATATGACAAGTTATAGGATACAGAAACTGAATGTTGCCCTGAATATATTATCATCTCTCTTCGCTCTCGTTCATCACCGCGGTATTCGGGATATACTTCAGGATGGTGGTGAGTTGCGAAATTAAATTTGAAAGCATTGATAAATCATTGCATCAGAATAGGTATTACGATTATGGTTAGAACTATAATATTCAGAGCTTCATTTATGTTTACAACCACTCTTACTGCAGACGTTTTTTCGAAAACGTTTCGAGGTCGGTAGTTTTTCTCAAAAAAAAAACCCTCTTCAAATAAGGATACTGCCGTCCAAACTAGATGTTCGATCTTTAGAGCTGATACATAAAACTTTTAGAGCGCTCATCTGCCAAAAAAAAGGTTCACAGAAAAGGGTGCTAAAAGGAAACATAAAAAATATCATTGTAAAGGGTATACGGCACCAATACGCATCCCTATATCGTTCTGTATTTAGAATCTATAAAAATATAACAATTATAATAAATATTGAAATACAAGAGTGTCTGTCTAAAATAAATAAATTATAATGATTATAATTTATAGATTTCAATAAGACCTTGTAATGGGAATATTTCAAAGATACTTTGAAAAATATTTTAAAGTACCTATACAAAATATATTATATAAATGCACTAAATCTATTATGAAGGATGTTTAAATAAGAGAACATCATACTTGTACTCGTAAAATAATAAGCTAATAAGCTATTGAAAGGCAAACACTTATCCGGCGCTCGCGCTTTTATGTATTTAATTGCAATTTACAGTTTGTATAATTATATTTAGGTATACCGTCTATGTACATATTGTAATATACGTTATTATGATTTCATGTAGGTAGGTATTTTTGTTATGCAATAGTGTAATACCTACATAATAGGTATATAATAATATTTATGTTAAAAAAAAAAAAGAAGAACTTCATGGAATTTGTTGAAATGATGTATGGCCGGCTTTCTTATATTATTTTAACCGTAACCCGGTTACGTAGTCATGTGTGGGTAAATTACTAAAAAAAAAAAAATGAGAATGGGGTATGTATTAAATATTTGTATTTAGTTTAATTATATAATATGATATAGCAGGCTAATATAAACCTCTGACCATTTTTATTTCGCCTCGCCACTGTTTGATATATTATACGCTTTACGTTTATAATTAATATTATATTATTTTTTTTATTGGTCTTATAACAACTCGGCAGCAACATCCATTAGTTATATATTTTATTATATTATTATTATACGGTAATGGGTAAAGTAAACTGAAGTCGGATAATGTACTAATTCGAAACATTCTATTTTTATGAGTAATTAAGGAAAATAATCCGTTTGTCCACAATAATGTCTCTCAAATATTATGTATAAAATACAATAATTAATGAAATGTGAATTTTGAACCACTATGATAATATATTTATATTTGCATTTCAACATTTAATATCAATAATAATAGGGGCGACTGACGTTAGAAATATAATTTGGCTGTGTGGAACACTATAATAGAGATAGGCAGCCGCTATAATCACACATTTGCGTGTCCTTGGCTAAGCGAAAACTGGAGCACAGTAGGTATTTCGGCATAGCCGAAAGCAACATTAAAAAAAAACTCGAATATGGATTTTAAAACCTCCAGTTTTGTTTTCTAAACCTGATATATTATGTGGTTTTTATTTGTTGCTGCGATTTTGTCACTGCTGTTATCACGACACCGTATTGTACATTATTTACAGACATTTTTTTTTTAAAGTTTATTTTTCGTAAACTTGTCGCACTATATGTAATATACGCTTTAAGCAAAATACATATATATTTGTGTCAGTGTTAGTGTGTGTACGAGAGATAGAGATATAGAGGTACCTATAGCAAGAGGGAGAGAGTGATGGACTGGGAAGGAGAAACTCAAGTGTAGAATTCCTTTTCGTAAACTTCATATGTCGGTCTAATAGCCCCCTTGAGTCCAAAAGTGGTCTTTTAATGGGGTCAAACATTGGCAAAAGTTTTATTCTGTAAATGCGTAGGAAAAAAATTATCTTACGTGGTCAAAACTAGTAAATTTCGCACACGTATATATTCTGTAAATTGTCTTTGATTTGTACAACGTTATAATATACTAATTAACCATTGCTTAAATATATCTACTGTACAGTGTACTGCATCCTAAAACGCTATACCAAAACTAAAAAGGATTTATAAATATATTTTTTACATTACGAATTTTTTGAAAAGTTCTATCAATAGGTTGAATAATGGATGGATGAACTTTTCGTATACCAAAATAATTTAATAATACATCAAAGTTTTTCTAATTATTTTCGTTTAAATATTTGAACGGCAATTTAGCTTACATACCTACCTAACTGTGAAAGTAGAAATATAAAAGTTATACATAGGTATAACTACTTATACTCTATAAAATGTTTATAGCGGAATTAACTATTAACTGCTGCAATATTATAAAATGTATATGAATACAAAGTTCAAGGATACACTTCAAGGCAATCAAGAATCCAAAGCACATTTGTGTAATATTTTTGATCTTATATACTCATGCAGTAGTTATACGATACAAATATATATATATATATATGTAGGTACCTGCATCATATAATATGTTACTATGGAACAAAACTGAGTTGAATTGTATTAGATTTTGGTAACGAATTCTCGTACAATTATTAAGAGGTATATACCATGAGACATACAGCCGTGCACATACGATATTTGTCATTTGATATACATTGAATGTTAAATAAATACATTTTAAACTATTTGTTATTAAATATGCAACACATAAGTACACATTTAATTTAGGTCAAGCAAATACGTCATGTAAGTTATTTGTTAACTCGGAAAACAATAAAGAAATCAAATATTTATTTTGTATATTTTTTTGACTTATCTGCAAGAAGATCAAAAGATTAGAAAATGAGTAATTAATGTACGCAATTACACAAACAAACAGTATAAGAGTCATATTGTTACATAGTTTGTGTAAATTATATTCGTAACATTATTGTTGAAGTTAATATTAAGTGATTTTTCATACTTTATTGAAGACTATTATATAATATGTACTATTTTATTAGTTTGTATATTATTACTATTGATTAGACAATTTTTTAATTCAAGATATTATATTTATCAGAAATATACTAGGTATCAAAACAATTTTACCGTGCTGGAATCAGGATATATCTATATCCATTTAAACTTTTTTTTGTGTAAAAATATTACATTTTATATACTTGTAATTTCTGTTGAAATTGCTTAAATTGAAAACAAGATTTTCTGTTTTTATAATTATAGTTATTAGTTATTACTATTGGTTATTCACTTACACATATTTTTATACTTAATAATAATAACACTGCAAAGGTCTTTTTGAATCAAAAAACTAAATGTTTGGAATGTAAAATTATGGATTAGATATAATATGAAACGCGCCTTATAATATGATTTACACATGGGGCTATGGGAGAAAGTGAGTACCTCATGCTCTTACGTGAGGAAAATATAAAACAAAATTAGAAAACCATTGAGTAATCATTTAACTAATTACTTAGTCTAGTTTTGAATTTTATAATGTATTAACTATAACTGACATACGATGTGTAAGTAAAGTTTAGTTGTTTGAAAACCATAAAGTTCACGTTAGCATTTTGAATTAACTTTAACTATTAGACCTTTGGGTTTAAACAACAAGAGAGGCAATGTGAATATCGGTCATTATATAAACATTTTAAGAGTTGACAATTAAACTAGAATTTATAAACCTGTGCAACAAACCAGTGCAAGTGTGCAACAAACATGTTGCACGTTTTTCGTGTTATATATTTTGGTTTTTTAATGCTACCTTACGGTTTATATGAAAAATGTAATACAATAATTATTATATTTTAACCATTAATATTTAATACTAAACTTAAGTCATCGAGGAACGATCATTGTTTAGCCGTTACTCGTTTTATATAATTGGACTTACTTACAATCTATAGTCTATACCCATACGTACGTCTGAATTAAGGAACGTGGAATAGAAACATTCTATATCACTTTCGATTAGATGAAAACTCATTTGCAATAGACACGTATTATATCTAGCTTAAAAAATTCGAATTTCCATAAAAATTCATCGTAATAAATTGTAGGTAATAATTTTAATGATATCTGGTCTATTATATGTAAAGACAGTTTAAATACGATTATCGATTATATTATGATATCTAGATCTTACAATCTAACATAATATATAATTATTATGTGTTACCATGATCCAAAGTCAAATTTGCAAGTTTATATTTAAATTTTCATTTTTCTTAACTATAGATATTTAATACTATATCATCAAAAGCGCGGAATTTGTTTCTGCCTAGTTATTTATATTTTATACACTTTCCGAGTCTTGTTCTTCTGCGGTTTCGTTTATAGACATAGGCAGATAGCTGATATCGTCGAACATAGTGTACATCAATTTTGAAGGGATGATATAGATAGCAACAACAACAAAATTATGATTTCCAAAGACTTGAATATTCGATATTGTAGTTATCATCTCGTTGATACGCGTTGGATAATAATAATATAATAATATGACAAAAAGAGATCGTACCATCGTCGCACGTGTTCAGGCGGTGTGCATGTCGGCATAATATTATAATATAGAAATCCCGTAAACAAAGAACAGCTATGGTATGAGGTACGGTATCTAATATCTATATAATATACGCGTTTCGAGTATAATATGTAATAATATTGTCTATATTTTTTCTTCCATCGTGATCGCGTGTGTTTGTTCTTTCCACCACTCTTTTAGTCTTTTGTCGTTGCTGCGGCAGTGTCGCGTGCATATTTACATCTGTTTCGGAAGAACTAGGAATAGCAATGTGAACCGTCGCCGCCGACCATTATAAAACTTTCTCTTCAAACGAATACGATCGAGTAAAAAAATATATAATATTCCACCACACAACATACGCATATATGTGCGAGCAGTAAAACGTATATTTCCTTTGTGCGCCCGGTAATCATTCCCTCCGTTCACATATTTGTGCCTAAGTATATACTATATTGTACACGTGTGCAAAGTGTATATAGACCGCACTACAGCAGCTATATAATATAGTGATGTTCGCATCTCGCGTATCTATCTCATACTTACTTTTCCGCGATTGATCGTGTTCCAATACATTAACACTTATGTTTTATGTATTGTAATGTGAAAAGAAGAAGTTAGGTGGATGATAAAAAATGTGACGCCGCCATAATATTGGGCGCTTGCGGCTTTCAGTGTATATCATATAAAGTATAGACGTATAGGTATATAATATATTATGGTATGCCGATCAAAGCGCAACAAAACTATATTCCGTCAAATAAGAAATGCAAATACGACATTCGCAGTACGCGTATCCCCGCTCATCACGGGTCTCTTTTTTATTTTTTTTTTCACGACAAAGGTCGTGCCTTTATTTTTCCACACCCGAGACTTTGTCGGAGTTTTTACCGACAGTAATATCTTATTGTTCCTATAATACTCGGGTTCGAGTTCGCGAGGTGTTTTTTTTACGTGAATACAGTAATAATATCAATACACCATTGCCTATTATTTTAGACGCCTGGGCCGTGGTAGCCACTCATCGACGACGAAATATTATATAAGTAGGTATGCATTCGACAAACGCGTTGTTATAGTATACCATACACTCGAGTATATTAATGATATAAAGACTGACAAGGCAGACGGATATGCTGCAGGTAGACAGCCGCCGTAATCCGCGCTATTATGTAGAAATGATTATTTAGGAAAAATCTATTAATTAATACCGCGTTTATGTTTTGCAGCAGCAGTTATATTGTTGAACCAAACAATGCGGGATGATGGTTTCGCGTGACGATTAAACGCCACACCGTTTAGTCCGCGGGGCTATTGTAAAAAGCACATTAAATGCTGCGCCAATCTTCATCATCACCAAACACCATAATAATAGAATACCTACTGCATGTAAACGCAAGCTTTTCCGTGACTTTTAGTTCCCGTGTAAATAATAAAACGCTTTTCATTTGCGGGTAAAATACAATATAATTTAATTGTTTACATTTTTCTGTGGCTTTTTTAAAAATCATAATAATATTATGTAGGTATTTGTTTTGATTTTTTTCTATATAATTATCGCCCATAGTTTTTTTTTTTAGTGTTTTCGTCATCCGTAATGGCCCAACAGATCCATGTAACAGCTTGCGTTTAATTAACTATTCGCATATTACAATATGTTATGTTACAATACAGTATTACACAATTTTACGTTTATATATCTGACAATTAATATTCTGTCAAGTCCCTCTCTGCAGCTTTCGTAGGCGAATAGTAGAATATATTAACTATTCGATATCGACCCCACGTGAGATAATAATTTAAGAAAAGAATAATAATAATAAGATCTGTCAGACCAATGGCCAGAGCAGCCGCGGTCTTTATGTTTAATAAAAAAAAAAAATAAGAAGAAGAACTAGGTGCTCGTAGCTCGTATATATTGATGTAGACCAGTTGAGCAAAATTAGGTGACAATATAGGGTATTTAGATCCGAATTCAAAAATAGTGAATTATACGATAGTTATACGTTTCACGATCTAGGTGGCTAGACATAAAAGACATATTAATTATTGTTCTTGCAGGTGTTATTTTCCTTTTGTTTTCCAATAAATTGGTCTTGTGGTGTACGATTGTTATTGGCAAAGGATTTTACATTTTTGGATACAACATTGTGAAATACAATATGAAATATGGTAGGTGTCAAAAACGGCGGCGGTGAAAATGTAGAATGTCAATTTAACTTCTATCGGGTAAACACAAGGACAACCAAGTGCACGAAAAAATCCTTTGTAAACTTTTATGAGTTTATGACTAACCATTACCCGCAATTATATTTATGTGCAGTAATTGCCGCAACAATTGGGTTTGCAAGATCTACAAGAAAGGCTCCCAAGCTCTTGGGGACCTCCAAAAACCAAAAGCTAAAATTAAAAATAGCTTGTTTCAAATGTTAAAATGCATAAAAGTTTTGATTTTTATATCTAAGATTTGAAAATTTAAAACAAGAATCCAGTACATTTTTCCCTAAACAAAAAAAAGTACATCTATCGAAAAGTCAAATAAATTTTTTTTGGAAGTTTGAAGTTAGATTTTTTCGACATGAGATATTCACACGTGAATTAATGATATATAATGGAATGATTTTCATATTTTGTTGTAATTCAAAAACGAATAACAACCGCCGATACTTGAAATTTTCACCAAAAATGCATTTATAAGTTTTTTCTTTACACGCAATTACAGAGGATGATTTAAAAAATATTTTTACTCTTATTGAGCTACTAGCTGAATAACCCCGCGATGCCCGAGAAAAAATGTTGATTAATTAACTCCTTTTGGGTATAATTTGCTGTGCATATTATGGAAGCAAAATCATATTATATTTTAATTTTTAGCCGTCCCGCGTGGCGTTTCCAGTGACACTCGCTTATGATTATGTGAACAGTATATTATCAGGTAGGCGGACACAGCGAGGTGGGTGACAAAATAAAATTTATAATACTATATTAGTATATTTTTGTAGTTGATAAGAATGTTTATACCTACTGTGTACCTAAAATAGTATTGAAGTCATTGTTGATCATCCCGAATTTTTAGGAGTATTAATATAATATATTAATATATTTTGGGGGTTATTTTATTTTATTTTAGTTTATTTATTTTTTATTTTTACGGACAAATCGGCGTAATTGTATTTAGCTTTGTGAAATAATTCATATATATAACCAGCAACCATTAATGAACAAAAAAAAAAGTATCAATTTTCACCGTGAATCTTAAGATGCCTGTTTGATCGCCTCTTTAAAATATGAATATCAGAAAATCCTTTCTTATTCCTCATCTGTATCATTAAAGGAACCACTATTCCATATATCAAGTACGTACGTTTTGTATTTTAAAACCAATATTGTATAATTAAATTAGATATTGCTTGATAGATGGCGTAACTATTGTATTCTTACAACCTCTTATTTTCCCCTTTAGAGATTGAATTTCCAAAAATTCTTTCTTAGCGGACGCCTACATCATAATAACTATCTGTATGCCAAATTTCAGCCCGATCCGTCCAATGGTTTGAGATGTGCGTTGATAGATCAGTCAGTCAGCTTACTGTTTTATATATACAGATAACAAATTATAGATATTTGAAACTTTGAAATTGTTTATTTTTTTCTATGATTATCAATAAAAATGTTTCGCCGTGTTAAACTTAGAGGTGTAATACAAAGGTTCGAGATAAGTTATTTTAATAGTAGTTTAAAAGTATTATGTATACCTGTATACTTACGCAAGCATGAATTTTTATTAGCATTTAAACGTTTGACATTTTTACATTAGTAGATGAGTAAGTAACGTCGATATTGATTTGTTGGTATGGTTTTAAAGGCATTAAATAACTAATATTAATTTGGGGCCTCAAAATAAGTCCTTGCACACGGGCCCTTGAGTTTATAGTTTCAGCACTGTATGCAGTGTAACTATGATTTATGATATCACACTAAAAATGTTGATATTTTCGTCATTCAATGATGTTTGCAATGTATAATATAATAGTATACACTTTTGATGATACTCATTCGTATTTGTCAACAGAAAGTTGTATTCCAGCAAGAGTGTTATTTTGTTATTAGGTACTACTCACATTTTTTTTCCAAAATTGAAATGATTATAAGAAAATAGTATTTTGAATTAAGATTAAAGATAAGATAGATAGTTAATTTGTGATTTAATTCAGTATTAATTCGGAATTCTCTTTTAAATAATAAGCAATAGCAAACAATAGCTTTTTGTTTTAATTAATTTAATTTTGTAGAGATATATCTGGCGATACTAGTGTTCAATAAACCCTTATTCCGTATGCTGTTTATGTTTAGCAGCTTTTATGAGATTAAAAAAATATTGCAATAATTATTTTTTTATTAGTTGTTTTGTAATGCATATACATAATTTGATTTACATATTTTATTTTAATTTCTTATATAAATATAATATGATCATGATGTATCTATCTATATTGATCTAAAGTTTTTACTATAATTATTATTAATGTTTTTTTTTAATGTATACAATTATAATACAAGTCTTATCTGAATATTATTAAGTTTTCATTTTATAATAATACCTATTTGATATTTATTTATACTCAATATAACTCAATATAATATGTTGCCGTTTCCTACGATCTTTATTGTTCACGCTAAGACCTGTCAGCAGCTTAATTAACCATTAATTAGTTTTATAAAAATAAGTAAATTAATCTGAGTACATAATAGTATAACAGAACAATATTATGTATATTGAATATAAATATACCAAAAAGTCTAATCAACTCTATGATACAGCCACACAGGTCGTATTATAATTTATAAATGTTAAAAATGTGTTTTGATAGTTTTCAGAATTTCGATAAATAGATAAAAAAAAAAATGGTTTAAACACTAACCGTATAACTATGTTTTAAACAACATTATGAAATATTAATAATAATATGTAATCGTTTTCGACATAATAGATAATGCCAAAAAACAACCTTTTTAAAATTCGTATCACAGACGTGTTTCGATGTTTGAGACATACATAATATCATAGTCTGGTTTACACCAATAGGTATCAACCCCGTAGTTCCAGCACAGCTTTATCGTAACGAAATAAAACAATTTGTTCATTCGCAATATTCTCACACACAATTTCTGGTCATTATGCGATGGTTATAATACCCACGTGCGATCGTAGGTTTGTACATTTTTATTTCGTTAGTTCACGCAATATCTTCTTTCGCGCGTATTTAACGAAATGTGTCGTAATAAACCCGCGGGAAATATTGGTACACTGGATCGATGATGTACATGTTATATGTTTGATCACATTGCTTTATACAATAATGTTCGTCTGATATACATATATGTGTGTACTAATTTTCCGTTTGATATAAACGGCCATGAGGCGTTTTTAACATATTTTTATACAAAATATTAGTATTATTATATACTGCACCCGAAGTCGCATAAGAGCTGATGTAGTTCCCCCTCGTCTGCACATATTAACAATATATTTTATAATTATTGTCCTCTAAATAGCAGCGGCTTTTCTGACCTTTTCGAGGCCATGATTCCCTGTGTATAATAATGTCGTCAAGATTTTTAACAACGCTTTTGTAATGCGATCGTTAAAAAGTTACAAACTATTTTGGTTATTACCGTATTCAAAATTAAAATAAAAATAATATGTACTAGATAAAGCCATTGTACTAAAATTTAAAATATTATAATAAGCATATAATAAGATTATTTAAAACAAATTTACAACAAAAAAAATTACATTACATAGGTATAGCCGTATAGATATATACTATTCCACGATGAAGTACCTCCACTGAGTGCCCTTTTCATTCCGTTATTTTGTGTCATTTATTTAGGTATTATCATGTTTTAAGCTTTTTGTTAAAATATGTAACAGATGACCTAATATAAGAATTTAAAAAAAAAAACATTATATTATATAAGTGATATTTTTAAAATTTAATTACTCCTTTGCTGTTGTTGGTTAGAATTTATTTTCTAAATCCATGAATCAACAGATTTGATTAAACTTATTTTCATTGGTGATATATCCAGGCAATTAATAAAAAAAAAAACACTTACTAGTATTTTATTTTATACATTGCATACGGTGACCCTAAAAAATTGGTTGGTCGCCACATGTTGAGAATAACTGATCTATAGGTGGTTTATATAGATATAGTTTATCAGTGACAAACCCAGGATTTTACAGTGTTGATGGGAGGAGGTGGTTATTAAACTATATGTATTTATGGTGCCTCAGCAGGCGTCGTCCGGTAGCTATAATATAATACATATATATTAATATTATTATGCACATAAAATCAATTTAGGGGGGGAATACTCAATACCCCCCCCGGCAACATCACTTATCATAACTGATAGTCAGTGAGTTTATTCGAGTTTAAGGTATATACTATATGATAATAATATATAATATTATAATATATTATTATTTTTCATTACAATATTCTGTTAATGTTAAACCATTTTACTCGATTTTCGGTCTCGTCGTAATCCGTAGACATGATTATAATTTATAAACATTATGTATAATAATTGTATATACATATTATTCACGTCATTATATATTTAAATTTATAAAGTTTAATGAACGATTAGTGGACATGAAATGTAGTCTAGTCTGGGTATAGTAAAATAAAAAATTATTGTGACGTGCAGGGAATTTAAGATATAATTTATATAAGTATTGTTGGCTAATCGCTAATATACAAATACGAGTATAATTAGTACAAACGACTCAATCTTTATTACAATATTGCCAGTATATTGACAGTCATGACTGTATGATGTCACTAAAACACGTGTATAAACGATTGCCTAATACTGTAAAAGTTTCAATCGTTTAATTTTTAACACTCCTCCATTCGACAAAAAAGGTACCTCGGAAATATTAACATTTGTTTCGACTGAAATGTATATACATTTTTCATTTAATCTTCTTTATCAAACCAATAAAACACTTGTCGATAACAGAGAAAAATCACTTAAAACGCAATATTATGTTTGAAAAAAGTGAAGACACATTAAGATGTACCTACTTAATATTTCATATTGACCTTGAATAAATAAATTGAACTGCTATAATTTTTGTGTTCTGCAGTATAAATGTCTTCTGAGATTGTTTGTGGTAGGTACATACTAATTGCGGCCTAGGTTTCTTAAACGTACATACACATTGTGGGTAACGTTTTTATTGGTACATACTAATTAAAAATATAAAATAATATATTATATATTATGGAATTTTATAAATTTTCAAATGTTCTTAAAAATGATATCTTATTTTGTTTAAATGGGCGGTGTATTTTTTTGGTAACGTCATATTGTGGAATATTATGGCACTAGTATAAAGTTATTTGACATATTTTTTTTACAAATTGTGACTTGCTGATTTGGTTTTCTTCTAATTCAGCAATATTATAAATTATTGTAGTCTAATGAATGTTCCTACTTTATTAATTGTTCTGAGATTACTTAAGTGAATACTGAGTATTTCTTAGATTTATATACATACGTATCTAACTATTGAATGATTTTTAAATCATCGAAAGACCAAAAACTGTGTACTGTAGAACATGTCGCTGAACTGTCGTTATTATTAAACGATTTAAACGGACAACAATGATAATATTGTAGATAGCATGTATGATAGACACAATATAATATACTAAAATGGCCAATATTAATCGAGCTGCACCTGTTGGATATAACATAATATTATCAGCAATTCAAATTAGACCATTGATTTTGTAACTGCAACCCATCCTTTTATTTTAATACGAGAAGAAAAATTACACTTGTCTAAAAATTTGAATTCGTGCAGTGTAGTGGACAACAATGTATCGGGGCACTTTACTCATATTATTTATAATATAAACTTAAAATGCACATTATATTGATTTTATTTATAAGTTATTAAAAAGATAAAACTTTTTGTTAAATATTCGATAGTATATAGATATTTATTATCTACCTATTTATAAATTAACTTTAATAAAATATTCTGCGTCATATATTATTATGAAACTAAAACTATAGATAATCGTTAAAAAATCAAAGTTTATAATGTGCAGTTCACCAGTAAATTTACGATGGTAAAAATAACTAAATTAGGTATTATAATAAAATGTTATAGGATATTGCATAACGCGTCTTGATTTTTAAAAACGTTAGGTTATCAACCAGCAATGAGTATTCACTGTATTATATTTATTAATAATATAGTATAAATATTACAATTTACAATATAATATATACATTGATATACAACATTAAACATCATATTACGATAGTTATTATTTTAATTGGTAGTAATTATACATACGATACGTTAATTTATAATACATAAATGATAAAATTCACATCTAAAAAAAAAGTTTATAAAAACGTAGGTACTCGTCAAAAAAAACGAGCTTAGCATACCCGTTTATGTTCATTAATATAAAATAGTACCTACCTATACTATTTTCGGGCGAAATATCGACGAGTGCGCCATAAATATAACATAATACCATAGGTAACACAATAGAGTCTCAATAACTCAAATCTCAAGGAGAACAAAAATAAGTTCGTCTTATGTATTATTCGAGTTATAATATACGTACCTCAAACACAACTTAAATACACAAAAAAAAAAAACTTCGTGTTCGAGAGACTCGACTGTATTATAATTATACACTATAGACATCCGTTGCCCCAGCACCCACACCATGGCACTTTTTCCGTACCCTCGCGACCGGTGATGCTCAGCTTTCGTCGGCAAATCGTGCTCGTGTCGCTGTCCGCGTCCTCGCCACCGTCTGCCCGGGACACGGACCCGCCACGGTGCTTGATTATGGTTTCCCGCCTGAAACCCATCAGAGACGTCCTCCGTCGGCCCCTTAGAGGCGATTCGGAAGGGCCCGACGCAGCCGTCGGCGGACCTGCACCGTCCCTATCGTTCGCCGGTACCGGTTTCGATCTCTTCGGCGACCCGGCCGACTTGGAGTTCGTCGTCCCGGCTACCAGCACCGCAGTCTTGGGTTCCGCTGCCACGGGTTGACCGGCAATGGCTGCAGTTTTTGGATCTGACGTCGGGAATCTATGCAAGAAAATAATAACATTATACTGCAAACAGGGTACAAATTAAATGGTGAAACTACCGAGCATGTTAACCCCCATTCAACCCCTTTAACAATGAATTTATTCAATTTCTGATTAGGGGATTTTAAGTTTACTTGCATGTATAACATTTTTAAATATTATTGGATTTTTTTACATCGTTCGAAGAGTGTCCCATGGCGATATAAACTTTTTTTTTAAGAGAAAACCAACGCCTTATTACTATAAATTACCTATGAAGTCAAATATATGAAAAATTATGCCGGTATTAATGTATACTCGTAATATAATAAATCATAGCAGCTTTCATTCGTAATATCGTTATTTCGATCACATTTCAAATAATCCATTATACCGTTATTGTAATTTAAAGTTTATACAACTTAAATCGTTCAACCCGGGGTTAGGGATTTTTTCATATGGACACATTAAAACCAAAGAAAATATCCTTATTAAATTGTTTAGTATATATTATTAAATAACAATATAGGTACCTAATTAATAATACTACTATAGTAATATACACGAAATAATGACAATTTTTCTCAAGTAAAATATTTCATAACTGCCTACTCCTTACTCTTTCTTGCAAACATAGATTTATTTTCTTGTAATATTTATAACATGTAGTCTAATTAGTAATTGCAATATGTATAAAGTTTCCACAAATATTATTATTA
The DNA here is from genome assembly GCF_019925205.1 of Metopolophium dirhodum. Lineage (NCBI taxonomy): Eukaryota > Metazoa > Arthropoda > Insecta > Hemiptera > Aphididae > Metopolophium > Metopolophium dirhodum. Next base: position 14,651,878 of record NC_083561.1, read on the forward strand.
TATATGAATATTGTATATTATCTAGCTTAATTTAATTGTGTATAATAATTAATATTTTATAATATTTGTATGCATGTGCTTATACAACCTGTATAACTGTAAATATTATGTTATATTATACTGTAAATAAAATTTTTATTCTGTAAAATAAGTAAACACTTTATGTGGTGATAAGATTTAATGGGAAATGAAAAATGAAAAATGTGACGTGAAATCGAAATGGACACAATTCAAGAAGTTCATATACATATTATATTTAGTTATACAAGATTTAACGTTATTGTTTTAAAGGTAAGCACTAATTTTCTCAAAAAGTATTAAATGTTTTGTAAATATTTTTTATACGATTTTAAGTCACTACAAAATGATATTATGACAAAACAAGATTTTACATTTTTTAATTACAGTTTACACTTTAATTGTAATAACACGTACCAAAGCAGAATTTTTTTATGAGAAATTGTATATGTATAAAAATTAAATTGTTTGAACCTTAAGAAGAATTGAAGATTTGAATAAATGCCGATTGTTTTAAAATTATATATTTTTCTTCTACATTTTTAGTGAAACAACGTATATTGAAAAATTCATCGTATCTACTAGTAAGTATATTATACATATGGGTAGATAATAGATATACAAAATAAATATATGTGAAAGCATCGACTCAAAAATAATGAGGCTTCTTAAGGTTACCGATAAATCTTATTTGGTAATTTGGTATGTATGGAATAGTTTGGATGGTATATAGAATTACCATCAGTATTTCAGTACTGTAGTGTTTATTGAATTTCACAAGTGCGAGAGAAAACAGGAAGGCATCCAAATGGACTCATTGTGTGTAGATTTGAAATTTAATTAATAAGACCGAGTAGAAATATTAATTTAATAACGCTGTTGTTATCGTGTGTACGGCGTTAGATGTTGCAGTAGGTAATGATTAATATACTAACATAATATATTGTATGAGATTTACTCAAAGCTCAAATAACAGTTATCGATTTTTTATTCCTTCCCCTCGTATTTACTAATATTTATATAATTCACTGAATGGAAATGAAAATTGTTTGTCAATATTTGAAAAATAAACTTGGGATCTATCTAAAATTCTATAATAGTATAATCTATATAATATTGTATAATGTCTTAAATTATCCAAAAAAAAAAAATTAAAGTTTTCAAAATAATCTATATTTGCTGTTAAAATTAAGATGTATTATAATATATTATGATACTGTAACATGGCTATAATAATATTATGTAAGTACTTGAATCCATTTTGAACGGATACCGCGGTCATCGCGGTTGCTGTGCAGGACCCGACGACGACGCCGTCGCCACCTCCGCAACAGGCCTCGTCGCCACCGCCGCCGCCACTGTCCGCGCCTCCGCCGTTTTCGCCGTGGTCACCGGACGACGACGTCGGTGCGTCGGCCATTTTCAAGTTCAACTTGATCTGAGATCTGAACGACTTTCGCCGGGCGATGCTGTTCATCGTGCCCGTCTCGTGCTCGGTCAGCTGCCTGACGATGACTTTGTCCGACCCGAACCACAAGTACCTGGGCGCACCAAGTGTCGGCCGGACGCGCACGTAACGCTCGCCGCCGGCCGTCCCACACCGGCCAGTTTTCCTCTCCACTCCGCCTGCAGTGAAAATAATACAACAATAGGTAGGCGCCGCACTTATGCCAACGAGTTATTTATGTAGCGCCGAAAAAAGCGTCACGATAGGTAATAATATTATTACATGTTTATACACCGCGGGTGTACAGTATAGGTACACTATAATATATTATACAGAGTGATTCCCAAGCATTCGCTCACCCACCATCTGTAATGATGGATTTATTCAAATTATGATTTTTGGGAATTTTCAAATATACCTACTTAAACACCATATTTTCGAATTTTTGAGATTTGTTGTACTTTGTACTACATAAGTAAATAAGGTTTAATATGCGAGTGTCCCATAGTGAAGCAAAATTCTGTTTTCCAAATGAAAACACCCACCCCCCCACGTTTTTTTTTACTGTAAACTAATAATTGGATCATATTTTTGAAAATAATTTGATGTACCTACGAACGAGTAGTTTTTTAGCTGTTAAAATGTTTATACTAAGAAGTACCTATAAAAGTCTATATAAAGAAATAGTTTTACAAAAATATAAAAATAATAATATGTAATATTGGATCTAGTGATTTTTTTATAAATTTTGATAAATTAATATTAATTACTAACATTTTAAAATTTAATACGGTAATATTATTATCAGGGACCTATTATAAATAACTTAAAAAATATTCATTCAAATTTTGATTTTAATACGTCAACATTTTCAGAAAAAATATCTAATGAATAATTTACTGTTGAGATGGGGGGTTCTCATTTCAAAAACAGAGCTTTACAATTATATAATACTTTGTAGATTTTGAATAACTACATTATTAAAGAAATTAAAAAGGGGGTAAGAATACTTGTTGAATCACCCTGTATATATATTTATACGTACATAAAGTTAAATATTTATATATATTAGTCTGTATTATATTTACACGAAATTCATCTTTCTAACCAACAACTAATAGTTGAATACCTTCAGATAATATTATTACTTTTAAAATACACATTAATACAAATCACAAAACAATTTCTATAAGAGTGAGTATCAACTCGCATCAGTAAATATTATTTTTTTTTAACTATAGTTAACAACTTAAACATTGTGTAGGATTTTATATTTTGAATCTGAATTTAAAGAAAATTACATTTTATGAGCTTTTAAGTGTGTATATTATTTAATCGTTGTTCTATGATGGTAGATTTTTGTAAGTCGTAAAATAATGTTTTTATTTTTAAAAAAAATTTCCTGTAGGTAGGTACATAATATAATAATTTTAGTCATTAAAGACATTTTTCAAAATATTTATATTGATGTGTATAGTGTTTACTATTGAATATCAATAATAATATGTCATATGATATTAAACAAATTCATAGTTTTCCAAAATTTGAATTTTGAATTGATATACATAGGTACAAAATACAAAATATTTCACAAATAATAAAAATATAACAATAAAGAATAATTTTATACTATTATAGTATTTTATATTTTAAGAATAATTGTTATAACCACAATATTTTTTGCATTTTTGGCGAATGTTTTACTTTTTGGGGCATTTTTTTTACGTTTTAATGCATTTTTTGAGTTATTTTTTAGTTATTTTTCGTTAAGGGTATGATTAAAAATATTGACTTCATTGAAATATAAACATAGTACTACGTAATATAAATGATTTTCATTTTGAACTATGTAACACCAGGTGGCAGGTACCTAATCTGGTTTTGAATTATACATGGCTGAAATTTATGTTTATATCACACCAACCAATTATCCTATTTAAGCGGAGTATTACAGTGTAGTACAAGCAGTACAATGTATTATAAATGTGATTTGTCAAATTTTTTGTTTACTCTATTTATAACGTACCAACACAATTTTACATGATGAATTCATTTTTTGATATTTTTAGGGCATTTAAATCCGTGCCCTAATTATAAATAATATTACGAGAAAACGCCACTTTATATATTTTATAAACACGCGGAACTTAGCTCAATGAATTATTTCCACAGCCGTTTTCTATACTCGGCCAACTATATGTAATAATATACAGACACGTCCCTTTTATTTCAATCATCGATAGCTTAATAATATTTACGAAACGTAACTGTCGGATGATATTTGACACAAAATAGTTTTTGTGCGTTAACAAACTTATAAATAGACGTAAGTTTATCATTCGATACGAGTTATAACATAATGCCGGAAAGGGACAGATGTAGGCTAAATACACATATAAATATATTTATAACGAAATGTCGAAATCAGACGAAGGAATTATAAATAATTGCGTTAAACATATACCATATTTAATTATATTATGTCGGTTTTATGCGGAAGTTTGTCGAAACAACGTTTTTATCGCCTACATATTTGTTGTTGATGTAAAACGTAAATAATAAAACGCATTGTATATCATACGAGTACTATACAATTATATTATAATACTGGTTAAAACTTAAAAGCACAACTCGAAAAATCACAATAATATTATAATTATTGTAACTAAAATTAAGTCGACTTCCATGATGTTATTTTATTATATTTTCTGAAGGGCATTATTAAACAACACAACGCTCTCTTTCAACGGACAATATTAAGATATGAACATTCTAAATATGTATTGGTAATACTATAATAGTATAGATAGAACTGAACGGCCTAACTTATTTTTATCAGTCGTCGCGATGTTATCCATTGGAATTTCAGAAATCAACTATATGACGCTACAAGAAGCCATTGAATCATTGCAGTTTTTTCATCTATATAAGTAGGGGGTGGATACTATAATATTGCGATATTATGTATTATATGAATATTGTCATACGTCCGTCCGCAGAAACTTGACCGCTATAGAGGTTATTACTTATTATAGTTATTACATATTGGCGAAATTCCATTGAATTTCAACAGGTGCAAAACTTTCATTAGGCTATTTCATCATAAATACAAATTAAGGGGATTCGATACCGTGATTTTCTGTTTTTGTCTACCACACGTGTGACATAGTATTTTAGACGTGTTCTTTGCCAAACATACCAATTGATATAATGAATTCATTAGTTCATTAATTCATTAATTCATTAGTTCGCTTAATCGATAAGAATTCTGAAAACAGATTTGAATTTGTCGTCAAGTCTACTTGAAATTGACTTTCCCACCTTTTTTATATTATCCCACAAATTTCTAAAAATGTCATATTCAAAAAGAGTATTTAAAAATTGTTGTATTTCAATTTTCAAAGAAGTAAAAATCAAAAAATCAAAGAAAATCTCGAAATCAAAGACGAATTCAATTAACTAAAAAGGGAAATTGAAAGAATCAGCCAATTCTTAGTAAAACAACTATTAAAGAAGATTAAAGATAATGAAGAAAAACACTTAAAAAAATTGAAAAACTTGAAGAAGAATTAAACAAAATAAAATTTAATTATGCTAACACTAATAAAAAACAACGACATACCGAATATATTCAAAGAGCAGAAAGTGTGAGGGACACACTATCGAAATAACACGTCCGTCATTCTACGGAAACTACCGCGACGTTCGCCCAATTGATTTTCTCAACCGTCTTGACGAGTACTTTGCCATCAAGCAAACGTAAATAGGAGAGATGATAATCATAATAGGGGACTGTCTAAAAGCAGCGGCACTCACTTGGTTTTTAACTATAAGGTTCCAACTATGCAACTACGAAGAATTTAAAAAAGCGTTCATCGACGACTACTGGTCCAGGGAAATACAGACACAGGTATGGAGCCAATGTCTCAGTGTTAAGCAGATACCACAAAACGTAAACTTCCGCGAACACTTTGTGACTTGGGCTACTAAGTCGAGGCACTTTGAAGCACCACGTCTATCTGAACAAGAAATCGCCAAGCACTACCCAGGATACTTGAGAGCAATACTAATATCACTACCCGAACGAACAATACTAGCGGCAATGAAATTATTAGGGGAGGAAGGACAAAACCAACACCAAAAGAAAATATTGTAAACTTGATAATTATTTAATGTGCTATTAATAAAGCACCGAATATTCAAAAGAATCTTCCGCGTTGCGTATCATTACAAGCTTCAGCAGGTGCAAAAGCACGTCACCTGTTGCATAATACCAGCTGGGGATGCGCAAGCAGTGCATCCCCGTAAATACACCACTGAAGGTATACCGTTAGGAATATTAATATAGTCCATATAGAGTCTATAGACTTAGGTATATCATATAATTGATATCGTTTAATAATAATATAAGTACCTACATAGTTTTCCGTCGATCGTACATCGCAGTTCTACTCATTAAAATATATTATATTACGATTTTACTATTATCTATTATTCGCCCAATCGCTGTTTACCGATGATCGTGCCGTATTTCTTGAGACATTTCAGTACATCCTTGTCGGCCACGGTGTCTGGCACACCTGTCAGCGACAGGATTACGGCGCCCGCGCCCGTGTCCATCAACAGCACCGGCAAGTCACGGACCCTGAACGCCGTGTGAAGCGCCCGTTCTAAGCACTCGGCGTTGGCGAACGTCATGTAACATCTGTCGTCCGTCAAGCACACCGTTCGCAACTTATCCCTGAGCTCGGGGTCTTGTATGGCATCGATCACTTCATCCACCTGCAGTGTATATTGTATTATATAATATTATATGGGTACATAAAATAAGAAGATATAATATATAACATCTGGAGAGACGCAATTTCTACCTCTCCCCCCCCCCCCTCGGTTACCGTGTAGGTATAATATTATACCCAAACATATTTACAATCAACTTTAAATTTTGCCAACCCTGGGTCAAAGTTTTACTTTCCTTCACAAATAACTAATTTTTTTTCTTTGGTTCGGGCTTTTTTATCTTTTAAGTACCTATAAGCAAGTATACCTAATACACGAATATATTATTTACGTTATCGTAAATATTGTAAACGTAGTACGTAGGTAATAGTATATAGGTATATAAATACGGCTACGGAAAAATCGTATATCTATATAAGTTATCAATTAAGTATTTCAAAATTGTTCTAATGGCCACTTAAAATCACACGAATAATCAATAACGCACTGTAGATATAGTTTTCATCGTCTACTATTACAAACGTTTAACTACTCAAAATACAAAAGTTGTCATAAATATATAATATTATTATTTACTCGTAGATAATTTGAAGTGAGAGTTTTATTAAATAAAAATAAAGTGCCTATTGATTTTAATTTTGTTTTTTGTTGGCCATTAGGCGGTATATATACAAGACATGATTTACGATCGCCTACTGCAGTATATTGTACACATTTTGACTTCATAAGTTGTAAGCTATAACCAAGGTTCTGGTTGGTTTCAAATACAGCGATATCAGACATTTTGATGCATGGTCTGATGCGGCTTGGTTTAAACCAATCTTACAAGTATGAAAAATAGTGAAAGATTTTCACTGAAAAAACAGCGTTTGTATCGCTTTGTAAAAAGTTAAAATTGTTAATGGTCCAAGCATTATTCCGCTTATAATATAAGTGTACTTGAGAATTGGAAAAAACAGAATTTAATTAAATTGGTATTATACAATAATTATTAACAGCTGCGTTGAAAGCTGCTAATTTAAATGGCCTATATAATTAAATATTAATAATCATTAAAAAAAAATTAACAAATAGTTTCGATCGGGAATTAAATTTCCGACATAGGTAAAACAATTAAATTAATATTAGTTTACGGCCGCATGCGTGCAGTCTTTTTGAATAAATATGTGCATAGACGCGTGCAATTATCGCATTTATATAGACGGCCGCGGCGATTGGTGCAGGTATTTGTTTACATTTCCGCATTCGCGTTTACGGTACTATAAATATTGACTGTAAGTTTGATCGTATGTTTGTTTTCCATGTTCTTTTTAAATATTTTATGTCGTGCAGGTAAAACCGTGGAATAAAATGAGTGCCGTTTTAAATAAATATATAACTAATAGGCACTTCGTGGCCCGTAGAGGTACATATACTATTATTATTATAATAATGTTTGTGCAACACTCGAGCATTTATGTAAAACAATAATCGCCAACTTTTTTTTATCGGATTCGTTAGCGGGGTATTTCAGTTTTTAATTCCCCTCTCTCCACGCAGTATTATTAGAGCAGTATATGACTTCGTAAAGTTAGTGCCGTGTACTGTGTGCGTGCGTGGGGTGGTTTTTTCGATTTGAATTAACTTAGGTACTATAACCTCACCACCTTCGTCGCACGATAGCATTTATGTATATTGTATATATATATATATATAATATAAAGTGTATAATATTATATTTAATATAATACTAACTGACCCCGTGCACGTCGCTCCGCTCAGAATCTGAAATTGAGACTTTATAAATTTTTAACTATCTACAAAATAAATTGTACATTTTCCCGATTTTGACAAAATTTTATCTTTAAACAACACAAAAAACATACTTTTTAAGAACAATTTTTTTTTAAAGGGGATGTATTCTTTTGCATCGAATAAGTTGTGGGATAGAAAATAAAAATTAAAGTGGTTTTACCTACCTCCCCCTCCTAACCCATTCTTCAACCACTGTATAATATTCCGGCGTGGTTCAGTTTCGTCTGTCGTTTCAACAACGTGTCCAATATCCAATTATTTATTTATCGTATATATTTTATTCATGACGTACACTTTTGTAGTTTACCACTTTGCAGCTGTAAAATGAAATACCATTTTTTTTTTATACAAAAACTATACGAATCTGTTTTGATGTTCCATTAGAACAAAACAATATGGTATATAAAATGATTTCACTAGCAAGTCATTAGCAACCATATTACCATAATATATTTATTTAAAATAATTTGTTCGACCATTTAAATAATAGGAAAGTAATTTCAAGTTTTTCCAAGCCACGTTTAAATAATAAAAATAGTACTAAGTAAAACTATTACCTGTTATAATATAATATACCGAATTATTATTTATCATATCTACAGCTACATTTATGTATATCTATAGATTATATAATGTTCCATAACAGTTTAAATATACGTGGTCATTAATAATTATTCAGATTGTTTTTTTTTTTTTGACAACAAATTTTATTAGATTTTTATATTAAATATATTTAATTAATCAATCACCTAAGTACCTAACTCAGGTGTTTACAATATTCATTTTAATCGTTTGTTGGAAAATTACTTTTCTTTGTTGTAAATTATAACATTTATCGTGGTCCGTGAATAAAATTGAAGTTTAATTATAAGGTTGTTTACAAAAAATAATAATATAATTTTGAATTAAAATATTTATTGTATTAAATATATTAAGAGAAAACGAAAAATCATGGTTACAGCTATGAAGTATAAAATTAATGTGCTACTTATCCTCAATGTGTATTACTATTTAGTATATAACTTATAATTTATAAGTATCATGAAAACTATAAATTATATTTAATTACAATTCAAATAGATAATAAGTAAATAAGTAATAACTCATGTCTCATAGATTATTATTATTTGGAATATTTATATTTATATTATTGTATGAAAGATAGTAATTAATAATATTTCTGTATTAATATAATTAATAACATTATGTCAGAAAATAAAAAGGTTCATATAATAATATACATTATATATATAATAAGTAGACCTATAGTAGGCTTATTTTATAGAATACATGATTGAAGAAACAAATAATATTAATATTATAGTATTCATAATTTTTATATATTTACATTTTATTAAATACTCACTTATTTCTATTGTTTTTGCATTGTTTGTAAAATAAATAATTTTAATTAGATATTATACTTCCATGTAGGTACCTATCATTATTAATTTTAATATTATGTCGACTTGTTGGTAAAGCCAAACGTTGTTTTCGAATTTGGTACGTCCAGTGATTATATGCATTTATAGTAGATATACTTAATAATTATAAGCTTAGTTAGCATACTATACACAAGATCATTACATTTACTGAAATACTGAATTGTAAATTATAATATGTTAATTAACATATTACATTGACTACAAATAGAGACGAGTGATCGACAGCTACATTTTTAATTTACATAATATAACTGATATTTATACGAATAACATAACAAAATTAACCAAGTGTTTATTAAATAAAAATAAATTATTTTGTTAACGTATAATGTTTACTTTTCTCTGTTTAGTACAACAAATATTTAATATATTAATTGATTTTATAGTTTTACTCGGTAAGTAAATATTAATTAATTTTAATTATTATAATAATTAATTTTATAATTATGAGATTGTATTGTTATATTTGGTATTATGACGTTCATAATCCCTGGTAATGTATGTTCCTATGATGAAATTTCGTTAACAATAAACGCCTGATGATATTATTTCAATTATTTTGTTATAACTTTAACGTTATCTTTTCTAAACTCCAACACGTATTTATTTATATATTATATATATATATTGAATATTGATACTATATAGTATTTCTTTAACTAGAACTTATAGTTTTTGAACGGATCGAGGACAGCCGATGATAGTTAGATAAGTTCTAGTGTTTTAAAACGATACTGTGTTTTTTTTCTTTCGGTAAACACTTTTTGAGAGAGTATCAAAACTTTGAAAAGTTTCTTGCAGCACCATTACAAATTGGGCATTGAACACAGATTGTGCTTTATACAATATGTGCGTTTTTAGGATGGTAACTTTTCGAATTTGTGCCTGAGAAAATCGATGCCGACATGATGGAAGCAAGAAACTGTGTCTAAAAAAATTTTAACCATAATATTTGGATTGGTTAAATTAAGGTTTGCTTTCAGTAGTTGTTTTTTTACTTAGGTAGGTACTATATTAATTATCATTGTTTTCAAATTTAAAAAAAATCACATAGGTACTTGGGATGGCTGATGGGTTACTAATTATATAGTGGTGCAAAATGACTCATACTCTCATAATAATACCTTAATAGCTTACCTTTTTTTGTTTTATTTTTGACACCGGTTTGTCGAATGTGATATCTAAAATGGAATTATTGATTTTTCGAAAAATATAATAAAGTATTAGGGAAAGACAATAAACTATATATTCACTGATGTGGTTTGCGGAATTTCGTTTATAACAAATCACGCAAACACGAACACCAACAAATGATTTTGGACGAGTATGACACATAGGTAGTATTGTTTACATTTTAAGGCTTACAATTAGTCGAAATTGTTTTGTACTAAATATATGAAGTAATAGGTTAATTTGTTCATATACGCTTTATAGTTTATATACAGGATAAAATATTATAACGATTTATATCAAAATTACCATTTTCCAATAAATAAATTATTATTTAAATTAGCGCATTAATTTTATAATTTCGTCAAGAAAGTGAATTAAATCATTATTCCCTTTTATTATACTTTCATTGGGAATTAAATTCCCTAAAAATAAGGAAGCATTATTGGGGTATATAGTAATTTCCTTTCAGTTTAAAATAAAAAAATATGTAACTGAAAATAAATTATTACATTATAGTTTATATATTATAATTTAAATACATTTACCTACCTGTAGTGATTAAATTCGCTTCAGTCTTATAACTGCACGACTATTATATAATATTTCAATGTATATAATATGTTCATATTTGATGATGTAGATTTATTTAATGCGAAAATGAATATTTCATAACGTTAAGGTATACACACTTTTAAATATTATTTTCCAAGATGTTTGCAAATTATAGGTAAATATTACGTCATTTTGACAACAAATATTATGATTTATAATATAAAGTAGGTATAGTGTATACTAATCCAATAGAGTAAGTTGTATGCATAGCTCATACAAACTAGGTTGGGGACATACCTGTTTATGGCTTTTTTAATACAAATTTTACTTTTTGTGAATTTTGTGGTGCAAAGATTTCCGAGCGAACTTCAAAACTAAGCTAGATACGGCACCGTCGAGTAACAATTTTGCCAAATAAATTTGGAAAATGTTTGTTCTAAGCACTTTTAACTAGGAAAATGATTTAAAACAGTTTTTAAATCAACGTGTATGTTATTTTCGTCTATGTTTCTTAACTGAAAAATAATTTGAACATTTATGTGATTTTGACGAATTCTGTCAAATTTCTAGCTTCAGCCAATCATACAAATTTAGTGTGGATTAGTTTATAAAGTATAGAAAATACTAATATTAACATTAAATAACATCTGGGGGAAATTTAAAAGATCGTTGGTAATTTTTCCTTTTAAAAAGATTGAAATTAATGGATACAACTTTTTTGATAGATATATTTCAAATATACTTTTAAGTATACCTGTTGTAGTTGTACATGAGTTATCTAACTTGTTAGATAGTATAATTAATTTGATATATTGTGTCCTATTATAACTATCTGTTATACGTATAATAATTTATAACTACTATAATAAATCACGAATTATAAAAATGTGCATTTATTTCAAAACATGTAGTGATCGAAGTATCGAAGATAAACGATTTAGTTCCTTTTTAACAAGATGGACATGAACTCACGTTCATTAATTCCTTTTTCAAAATAACTTTCCAAGCACTGAAATAAAGCCAATATTGATTGATTCTGTATTTTTATTGATAGTTTTCGACGATGTCGGGAGGCGGAAATTATTTGTATCTTTACTTTGAGCTCATCATAGCTTCCCATAATTATATTTATATTTAATAACTTACTGTTGTTGTAAATTAGTCAGTATAGCCATGTACCGATGTATCTGCATGCGGTGTGGATACTCTTTGGATTTTGTATCTACTATTGGGACGATGTAGTGTCGGGATGATGGCAAACAATAGTACCCTGCAACGTTGGTCGACGATCTAAATATTCTAAATGTTACGAAAAATACGAAAACGTAAACCGTTTAGGTTAATATCTACATAAACACATGGTAATGTATGTAAGAGTTGATTTTATATTTAAATTAGCATTATATAATAATGTGTTTCAGGGGAACAAGAGCTGCATATGTGTGCAGACGTATCATATTATTGTGTTCCATATGGTTTTGTTTTATTTCGTTATCTCTTACTAATCCTGGTTACAACTTACAATATAAATATTACGTACCGCGACAGTATATACCCTTGGTTTAACAAACACTGCAAACTAAGCGTGTATATAAGCCCGGGAACCAAATCATATATTTAAATGGTGGCGGTGGGGGGGTGGGGGGAAACACACGGCGATGCGTACGTAATTTTCAGTAAGCAATTATTTTAGTCGTCGTGTATTAGACATTTGTATAATATATTATTATAATAAGTTCTCGTCCGCGGGTCGACTCACGATATTTTATACACATAACACGCATAACAATATAATCGTGATAAGAATGTGAGGGACCGGAGAACCGAAAAACCGTCATCGCTTGTATTATTCATATTTTATTTATTTAACCCTATACTTTATAATATTTGTAAACATATATATTATATTAAGAGTGCCAAGTGGACTATAACGAGATCTCGTCGTTTAAGCGCATACGGGCGAAGCGCCATCTAAAGGTCCGCGAAGTTGGCCGCACAATGTCAACATTTTGGCTCCAAATTTTGTCAGTCATTTGTAAGTATTTGTAAGCACAATTTGGCAATTTGTAAGTACAGCCGTTGTCAATTATCCTCAAAAGTGTAAATCACGGCTAACTTCTGCGAAACTTGGCCGTTTTGGCATTTCAAAGGTTTTGACTACTCCAAATCGTCATGCGCAATTCGTAAGTATTTGTAAGCACTAATTTAAAATTTGTAAGTCATCCCTTAAAAATATTAAATAAAATTTAAAAAAAATATCTTAATAGGATAAAAAATCTTATATTAATCTTATATTATTATTTTTATATATTGATCTTATATTTTTTTAAATTTAACTTCGCTCCTTTTATTAATATTTGATTTTTTATTAAATGAAAATTTTTTATTCAACTGAATTTTTATTCTATTTAGGTTTTTTAGATATAAGTTTTTTTTTACTTTAGATTTTTAATTTAACTAACCTTTTTTATTGAAATTACATTTTATTTAATATCAATTTTTATTTAGCTGATTTTTTATTTTATTAAAACTATTATCCAATTAAGATATTTTTTTAATTTAACTAGGCTTTTTCTTATTAATTTTCGACCAACTTCTTTTTTGGAATAAACTAGGGAGGAATGACTTACAAATTTTAAATTCATGCTTACAAATACTTACAAACTGCACATAACGATTTGGAACAATCAAAGTTCAAAAAGCTCGACAAAGCACGGCCAACTTCTTTTTGGGATAATTAAGAAATGGATGACTTACAAATTCTAAATTTGTGCTTACAAATACTTACATATTGCCCATGACGATTTGGAGTAGTCAAAAACTTTGAAATGCCAAAACGGCCAAGTTTCGTGGAAGTTAGCCGTGATTTAAACTTTTGAGAATAATTGAAAACGGCTGTACTTACAAATTACCAAATTGTGCTTACAAATACTTACAAATTATTGACAACATTTGGAGCCAAAATTTTGACATTGTGCGGCTAACTTCACGGACCTGCCATCCAAAGAAAATCTGCAGTTCATCGAGAGTGCAAAATGTATATAGACTACCCTTCCCAAGTACTAAGGTAATAAGACCTAACTTATTTGTAATATTACCTACTCAGAAATAACAACATTATGTGTATACGCACAAAACAAAATACGGGTGTATAGAGTATCCTTGTGACAGCGGAGGTAACTGCTCCAGGACAATGCCTTATAAATCTATCAATGACTCGTAACGTTGTCCATCACCTATTCTTTCATGGAACACCCGGAAATCCTAACCATACCTACGTTTTCACGTGTACACTTTTCAATCGTTTGATGGTCAGCAATGATAGACGAGGGTAATATTTTTCCACGCTCGTACTTGTGATTGTCGCTCAGAATTTATACGCATCTTTATTAAAAGTATGATACGTGAAGGAAACCAGCCACCACTAAACAAGTCAAAAATATACCTTGGAAAAACGCCATCGCTGTGCCAATATCAGTTTTCCCGATTCCACCGAAACGTGGCGGCGAGTGGCGACGCAATATATGTCTTATTTATATATCGGTCTGTACATATATATATATATAATTTTATATTATACGCGTGTTATTTTAACGCAACGCAGTAAGTGTATAGCCATAAAATCGTTTTTGGTTTTTTTAGTATTCCCTAGACGGTTTTTTTCCGGACTGTTTGTACAGCGTATTTTGTACGGAAAGCGCGTCGCGATCTATAAAACGGACTGTATAACAGTAATGCGTATATTGAGTCGTAAACGCCCGTGGGCCGGAAACACGCGTTTCTGTAACGAGTATAGATTGCCATAGATAAACCACCGTAAGTTGAATGAAAACACACCGACCGATACAAACCAAAAACCGAATGAATTTGGACCGCAAACGCCTAAACAATAAACTGTACGTAATATAGTTAATAATTAAATTGTATGAACTCAACTATAAATATTTATATATTATACATAATGCGCGCAAGTGGCGATGAACTTCCGCGTGTTTACGGTGTGGCACGTGGATTGGAAGTGGCGATAGGGACTCTGCGAGGACATGATACTATTATTGTTTGACAACTGCTATTATACCATTGATTATGAAATAATATTTACTATAATAATCAACGATATTATACCTAAACAGCGATGAAGTCTCTATAGCTTGTTACGGTCTTACCTTAGAGTAATATAATACTATAGGTACCTATATATTATTATTGTAGTTAGTATTTACACTACTCTGATTATGTTTAATGATTGACGCGTATTCTTTTTTATTTCGTCACACGGAAACAATACCTGAGTTTTCCGTGTTTTTTTTACTTCAAATTATATTTAATTAAACCAACGAATTGATATCACAAAAGTATGTATCGAGTTGATGATATATGATGATGTTTATGTTGTTTGATATTTCCACAGTAAGAATCGTGTTGCAATATTATATATTATTTTTTATTATAATTCAAAGTACTTTTTATTTTATGCGTGTTATATGTTGTCAGACTGATTTTAGAATTATGGCTCTGGCCTCTAAGACCTATAGCACAGCTACAAATTGTTTCTCAAATTCAAACAGTTTCGCGTAATCTTTTGAGGTTGCCAGCCCAGGACTAATAATTTTGGCTTAAATCTGTAAAAAAAATACCTCTAAAAATGTTTGAGTAATATTTGCATATCTACCTACTAATGTAACTTTTATTAAAAATAGCAATCTCGATTCTTCTACGTTATTATTTCAAATTGATTTTAAGGCGTCTTCTCGCATCACACATCGTTCTATTTCGGTTTCACTCTACATCCCAATGTTTCATTTCTATATTATAAAGATAAAACTCAATCACTCCGTCGTTGCTTGTTTTACATGCTAATTTGAATCCATCCTTTTGTTTTTCTTAAAATATTAAACTTTTTTCAATCCAATTAATAATATTATTCACCTCAAATTAAATTGTATTACTATATTGTTGTAATACATTTATATAAGCTGTATGGAATTTTCATTTTTAAATAAATTAAATTACTAAAATAAAGGTGCGAAGTTCAGCCGAAACTGCATGCGCACCCTTTGCAAAATAGGATCCCTCACCCTGTTGATCCACCCGTTTCAATTACTCCATTGTTCAATTTATAGTGGGTGAACCATTCAACGGAATACACTTATTAATTTTATTACAAGAACTATTATTATTACTATTATATTGTTATGAATATCAAATGTTGAATGAAAATTTTATGAGGTATACCTTTTACCTGGGTATTTAAAGTTTGGATGACCTCGCTTAATGTTGGTCTACTATATGCAGACTGTTTATAAATAAAACACTATTCCTCCGAAATTTGTATAGAACGAAATATTCCGAATAATATTCTGCTTCGGAATAAGAAATTAAAAATGTGTGTTGAATAGTTGAAAAAAGAAAAAAGTTTAGAAAATGATTGAAATGTTTTCAAAAACTTTTGTTTTTTAATAATGAGTGTTTTACGCCCCCATGGCCCATGCACGTATTATATAGGTACTTACCGTCAGATCGTGCAGTTGGCGGTTACTTCCGGTGTCAAAACACGCTGTATGCGGCTGCAGCACCGCCGCGTCCAGATGCGACGAGGGTTGTTCGCTGCGCTGCACCGGGACAGGCTCTTGCTGCGGCTGCGGTTGTCGGGCGCGATCACCTTCGTCGTGGCGGTCGGGGTCGTCGCTGTCGCACCCGACCCCGACGCCGGTCGACAGCGAGTCGGCCGTCACTGCAGCGGCGTGTCCCTCCGGGCCGTCCGCGGTCGCCGTCGACGGGCAAGCGGTGTGGGTGTCCCGTTCCTGGTCGGCCGCTGCCACACCGCTGACGGTGACATGACGGCCATCGTTGTTGATAATATTAATCTCGTGCAGGTTTTCGACACCCTGAAACAGGCAATCAACGAACGTATTATATTATTATTATTATTATTATTACGGCAACGCCATTATATACGAGTGCAGTGTAAATGACACTCAAGGGTTGGTTTAGGGGATGATTCCGAAATTATATTTAAATCGTGACAAAGTGCTTTTAATTAAACAGGATGATTCGCCAAGCACGTGCATCCCTCTTTTTTCATTCAATAATACAGTTATTCAAAATCCGCTTTTTGGAATTTTCAAGTACCTACACCATATTTTTAAATTCTAGAGATAATTTGCAAACTCATCGATGTGACTGTGACATCGTATTAAATGGAAATTTGTTGTTTAGTTTTTAAAGTATACGTATGAGCCAGTTTTTATTTTTCTGTTTAAACCTTTTTCAAAGTGATAATCTAACATGTGGTGGATATATAGGTTACTTGGAAAAACAAAATGTATTCGCATCTATACCTTGGATATTTAATTATTGTGCCTATCTCGATTATAAATGCAGGGAAAATACACTACATAATAATATAATATAATATAAACTACTGAGTATGTTTCCCGGATACTGAGTTGTCAAACGCGTCGTAGGGCTCGCCGAAACGTAGTTTTCACGGCTCCGAACTATATGCAACTTGTTACGCACGGTTATATGTTTGGCAGCATCGTCGTCGAAAAGCGTTTAGAAGAAATATTACAAAGGTAATATTATTATATTTTATTAAATTATTTTTACAGAGTGGTATTATTTAGTTCACCACACGTTACCCTTAGTTAAATGAAATTAATGCATCGTGTCGCAACAATAGTTGTACAACGAAAAGAGCAATACAAAACTATTACAGTGGAATAAAAAAAGGCTTCATGGAATAACTATATATTGCTAATTTTGCAGGTGCAATTGCATTTTACCTGAAAAAACATTTAAATAAAACTAATTAAAGATTCAACTGTATATACATATTATGTAATTGGAGAGTTGAGCGTCGAAAACATATATTTTTGAATAATTTGGATAAGCGATACACAGAAATGATTACTACACTCGTCGGATTTCGACCGTATAAAAAACCTAACAGTATTTATGAGAACAAAATATTTTACACTTTACAAACCATTCTGATTTCTGGTTTAAGTACCACTTGTCACTCTTCTACAGACTATATTGATGTTCTCTATGTATAGTAATTCGAATTGTTATTCATGATGTAGGGATGACATTTGAGTTCACAAAATAAAAAAGCGTACCTGCTGCGTATAATTTATATATCGTATTTATATTATATTATACATATTTGCATACGCAGGCTCGGATTCCATCAACAATTGGATAGGTACAACATTCGAGTACATCACTGACGACTTCAAGTGAATGACTTTGGAGATTTTCGAAGACACGTTATGCACTCAAGTGCGTCGGAAAAAAATGCGCCGCTTCTGTACGCGTACGGTGACATAATATAAATAATAATTTACTTTCGTACGACACAATGTGGCTGCACGTAAATTCAATCATTCCGACCTGCAGAATCTTTATTTGTTCAGTTTGTTCTTTATATTTGTTTTTTCGGTGTATACATAAGGGTAAGTGCGTATAGTTAATTGAACGAAATTTAAGTACGCACCGTAATAGCTGTGCGCACTACCGACTTTATAATAGAATTTTAAAGTCAGCGGAGAATAGAGTCATTGGTCTTTTGTTTGTTCGGAAAACGCGTTTCGGGTAAAAAAAAGTTAAACAAAATTACACGGTACCACAGTGCACACCTTTGTATACAATTTCTAAACGCATTGAACATACTATTGTTAGCTGAACACTGCGAATTATATTTTCAACGAATCATTTTTTCCAGGTTAGAATTATAAAACCACGAAAAACAAAATCTATAGAAAAAAAAAGCAGGTAAATGGATGTCGCCGGCTGAACAGTAGGTTACAAGTGGGTAAATGTATAATGGATTGTATTAAACTTGAATTCAATGATAATATAATATCATTGTATAAGAAAAACGATTCTGAGCGGAGACGTTTGTCAGTCTGGATATTTTATATTGTTATTATTTATTATATCCTGTAAGTTGAATTAATATTATAATATTATACATTTTTATTCGTTTATATGGTGATACACAAAGCATTAGACATTAAAATCCCATTTTTAGCGGTTTTTCGTAAATTGAAAAATTATCTCTCTACAGGATAAAAAAAAGTAAACACCATCGTAAAACCACTAGCTTCCTCGCTCCGCTCAGAATCTAAAATGAAAACGATAACCGTGTAGTATGTATTTTTAACAAAATGTTGAAACATTTTTAAAACTATTTTATGAGATCGGAATCGTTTATAACCGGTTGTTCGTAGATTTAAAATTCAAAATTTTAATACTGCATGCGTATACAGCTAAGTACAGCCTAAATTAGCACTGCTGTATCTAATTTTTTTTTTGATAAATGAATGTTAAGTTAATTTTGTAAAAAAAATGTCGACGCCGAGCTATTCTTATCTAAAACGCTTGTTCGGTGATTATTTTGAATTTTGATGTACTGACATTTTTGATTGGCTGTGAACAGCTGTAGGTATATGGAATTTATGAGTATTTAAGCCGCTAATCGCTGCAGATGGTAAGAAATCCATTAAACTGTCATTTCCAGGAAAAACAAAACAGTAAATATTTTATGTTGTCACAAACTCGCACTGTTCATGTTCTTGTTCAGACGTCAATTATAATTTATTATGTATCGTATGAAGCTTGCAGGCGTTTTGTACTGAGAATTTTCTAGTAATTCTCGAAATAACCATAAAATTGTTTCTCGTTGATTTCAATATACACCGAAAACGCTCGAAAATATTTTGAAGTTAACAATTTAAGTTACTAGTTACACTCATCCGTAATATTTACCAGGAGTGGGTACCTATATTTATATATATGGTAATAACAATCATAAATAATTAAAGAATATTACATATTATTATAATAATATTCAACGCTATACCTACACTCTTTATTTTAGAAAACGCTAACGTTTTAACATTTCTTTTACACAATTTTAAGTGGTTACTAAACATAATTTTTTATTATTTGGTATTGTTCTAATTTTTTTTTAAAGTTTTTACTTTTATGAATAACAACATACATTTATAATTCACATTCCTAAGCAGAATATTATTCGGCGTATTTCGAAGTATTTGGAGTAAACCTGTACTACTCCACTCCGCTCATCAAATTTTAATTAAAGTATTAAAAATTATAACGATAAAAAATAAAAAAAAAATCATTTCAAAAACGTTAATAGTTTTTTGAAAAATTATTGTCTATTATACTAAATGGATCATTATTAGTATACGTGTCATGGTTGAAATATACAGCTAGGTTATTGTATATGGGTCCGGGTCGAAATCACGACAATTGTAATCCCGACATGAAAAAATCCCGACACACCAAACCCCACAAATCACAATACCGACAGTTTAAAATCCCGACAAATCATAATACCGACAGTTTAAAATCTGTCAATTATTTGTTTCTTCTGTTTCGGTTTTGGTTCTCCATGATTATTACTTTCAATTTCTAAGTCAACTCGTTGTTGTTCTTTCTTTCTTTCTTTCTGCTCCTCGATCATTGTATGGACTCCAACATGAGGTTTACCAACCAAAGTTGACCAACGTCGATGCCAAGCTTCGACAATATTTTGTGTCCTAGGAATTCCATGGTCTTTTAATTCTGACACTGACCAAAGTTTGGGCGGAAAAAGTGGGTTTGTGCGTATAATATTACCATTTCTTTGGTTTCGGCGACGAATCCGGCCATGTACATAATTGTCTTCAAACCATTGGACAACTTCTTCAGCTTCAGGAGGAAATGTCGCTGTAAGTTCATCAAATGCTGCAGGTATATTGTCAGATGGAATAAAAGCCAGGGCAAGCATTTGTCTTATTTTCAATTTTGATTTGTCGGGATTTTGGTGTCGGGTTATTGACCATTCGGGATTATCATTGTCGGGATTTTGAACGCCTCCCATTGTATATTAATGACTCGGATTGTTATCATCAGAAACAAAATGGCTGCGTAAAGGGATATCACAAATAACAATTTTTCTTATCATCAAAAATACGCCGACAAAAGCTAACAAATTCAAAATTCCCGCATATACTTGATTATTGTTGGCTCCCTTTACGCTAGCATTTTTGTGATAATCATAAAATATTTAATTGAGAAGGGGTATACAATATGCAATAACCTTGTATATTTCAACCATGATACGTGTCCCAAACTCCTCGATCAGGGTCTAACCCATAGAGTAATATTACTCTATGGTCTAACTTCAATTAGTATTTATGTATATCAGAAACGTCCAAGTCAAAATATTTTAACGATTGCGTGTAGGAAGGATAAACAAAGTGGTAAAATGTAATAATAGTATATGGCCGAATATTGTAAAATTGATCGAGTGAATTCACAATTGGCTGATAGTTATAACTGCGTGGGTATAATATTGTTTCTGCTATATTATAGGTATACAATGTACAAATGTATAATTTTGCGTATATCCATCAACATAATATCAAAACGCAGATACATATTGGTCATACATTTTTATGAAATCAGAAATATACACACGTTCATAATCAGTTACAACCTGAATGAAAAATGAAGACAACTTCCGTATTTCCGTAGCAATAATTATGTAACCTAACCAATGATAAAATGTGCGCATAATCGTGAAGTCTATAACACAATATAGCTGCTTATATACCTAAGTAAAGATGTGTAGAAAAAAAAAAACTATAAATGTTTGCTTTAGCAGTCTAGCCAGTATAGCTTAGTGCGATGATGGGGGGGGGGGTGGGAAAATAGGTGTTGAAAAGATTCAGATTTCTACAAAACATGTTGTCGTATATGATTCTATTTCATATTTTATAATAATAATATGAAGATTGATGACTATACACTAGGAGCGTTTAGAGCCCCACGTGTTATATTTGAATATAAAAATTAAAAAACCCTCTGAAAAAAAATCATCATGGTTACTCACCTGGCCCGTTTTTGCCCATGTGATATGTTTACAAGAGTCGCAGCCGGAAACAACCCTATTATATAATTATAATAATATATAATATTATCGTTACGACAAAATATAATAATATGTCATTACTCATTTCGATCCGATGCGAGTAACACGGAATATTTTCCGCTCGTTTGACACGCAAAGTTGCAGCAGGATAAATGTCTCGTATCGTATTGCGTTTTATATCATAATATAATTAAGGTGTACGCAGGAGGGTTCAAAACAAATGTACTTATATACAAACACCGGCCGAACCCGATTCTTTGTTGTACTGTTGCGCGTTATTACAGGTGAGCGCTACTATACTTAAATCATTTACGAATGAAATTCGTGTGCATAATTACATTATGCTATGTATAAGTAATAAGTATAATGCAGGTAGGTATATAATATTATGTATACGACGCGAAATAAATAGCGGTAGCGTTTAATAAACCGTTTGTGGGTATACTACGATTGTACACGATAAATCTTGATTTTTAATTAAACTCGGCTCGCTAATCAAATATGTAGTATGTACTGTAGAAGACGTGAACGATATATTTATACATAATATAAAGAATGATTAATCGTGTTTTTCGCGGCTAGACAACACGACATGACGACGGTCTTATATTAAACTTTGCTAGCTTCGGCGAATTCCTCGCGATCAATCCAAAACGCTCCGCGACGATGCGCGAGTACCTCGTAAAAGGGAAAATCCTCATTTTTTTTTTCCACCGACACCAATAATTATTGCCACTGCAGTTTCGACTGACATTCGTAAACCCTGTAATTGTGATCGTGACTTTTCCTAAATGACAAACTTTCATATATATACGTTTACAGGACGCCGGCCATATATATATATACATAATGATCGTCTTGGAAAAGAAAAAAATACCCGTAAGTCATAAAACCGATTTGTAGCATTTACATTAGTCGGTCGTTACTCATTGATTAGAGATCGGAGACGAGGGGAAAAGACGGCTGATTCTCTGACAAAATCCTAAGCACACAATAAGTATTAAACGATTTAAACGTAAACCTTTAATGATGGTGCATGTTACTAATTATTATGGGTGTATACTGTACATAGGTAATTCCTACGCGATTAAAGTTTATTTAAATATCGAAAATATGGGTGGATACTATAATGATTAGTTTATGAACCTATACCTATACCGGGCTATACCTACGGCTAGACGGGAGGCAATTAGTGTGAACATTTTTGGGTTTTTGGGTGGTAACTCGTTTATAATTATGAACTGCCTGGACATCGGAGGCAACTAGTTAACCCTATTTATTTACGATTAGGATGTGAGGTATTCTTACATATTTTGGGGGAAGCAATTCGTATGCACTGGAATATATATATATAGTTTATTCGATCCGTCAAAAATCTACAAACTGTACGTCGAAACAAACATAATATAACACAGAGGACGTATTCAAACTTTTTCATTCCGCGGCTCCATTGTGAGTTCACAATATTTATACGGCTCCCAAATTATTATGAAAAATTGAAACAATACGGATAAAACATGGCCAATATGAGTGATAATAACAGTGACTTTAGTACCTACTTGAAATAAAACTTCAAATAGTCGCGTTAATATGTTTCATTATAGTTGGGTACCATAATCGCTTTAATGATTATAAATAATATTTATATTAATAACCATGACCTACATGAATTATGTTTGTTTCCGGTGCTTTGATGCGGCTCCCTTCGCCAACTCTAGCGACGCCCCTGGCTCCTGGGAGTCGCGACGCATACGTATAGTTTGAATACCTCTGATATAACATATTTTAACGCCTGTTATTATAACTTTTAAAAAAACATTTTTGTTTGTAGAACAAACGACAGAATGGAACAAAATGTTCAAAATATGAAGGTTCGGGAAAATTATTACCCTTATTAACAATAAATATAGTTAATAAATATTACAAAATGAAAAGAATCAGATTCAAATCTCATCAGTGGTCGGTATTGTATATTATAATATCAAAAAAAATTCAAAATTCAAATATGTTTATCGATTTGTGAATAAAAATGTCACGTGTTCCGACATAAATATAAAACGATGGACTTGCTTGTTTGTTCTGCGCTTTGGCACGATTTTCAAAGAAGGGCAAAAATTGTATACAGATTCTGTATAATAAAGCAGCTGCTAGTTCCAAATGTCTCTCCGCGTGAATTCATTACGGAGGTTTTGTGCAGAGAGCTACTCGGGATTTTCAATAGGGCACCTGATTGGTTCGTCGAATACGAGCGACGTAGCAAAAAATATTACATCGGTCGAAATGTCACATACATAATACAATATAATGTAATGCACACACCACACACGCAAACATAAATAATAATAATATCCGTCTTAACCATAACAATAATATGATACAAGAATACAAGATTGTACGCAGTGTCGCAATGGGTTCGGTTTTATAAGGTTTGAAAGTGTAAGACGTTCGTATGTATTGTACGCCTATAGGTATAGGTATATCCAACACTGAACTGTAAAACATATTACAATAATACTATAACTGGGAGTGTAAGAATCACATAATATTAGGTATAGTAGTTATTAAATAAAATGTATTTATAGAAAGTATATTTCTAAAAATATAAAAATAATAAAAATAAATATAAGGCTGTGAACTTGTAAGGCCCCTGCTGCAGCGTTTGTCTTGAGTTAGCGTTTTTAACACAGAGTTTTAATAATGCGGAACAATGAATTTAATTTTAATACTTTAATTTTACATTTGTTTGCATAATTTGACATTTTTTTTTTAGTTTTTTTTATTGAACTTTACGGTATTTTAAACACTTCCATTAATTATTTTTATTATGTTTTTTATTATGTCAGATACTTTCTATATATTTTAAACGTTGTATTTTGATGCATATTTTAAAAGTGTTAAATGTATATTTTAAATCATTTGTTGGAATTTTAAGTATATTTTAAACTACATTTTTGTAATTTTAAATGTATATTTTAAGGTAACTATATAGTGCATTAAATTCACCACCCAATTATTATAACGATCCCGTGCACACGACGCTGAACATCCAGCATATAATTTCTCGTCCCAGAGATAACTATATTATTATTTATTCCGACCGACATAACGACATTACTATAATATCATTATTATTGTTATCATCGTCGTAGTATAAGTTGTGCATAAGTTGGTCAAAATGTATGTATAATAATATTATAGATCGCCGTTTATATGAATACCTGAATCGGTGGCTATTCTAATATGAGTGTTCCCGCGTAAATGATCCAACATTTACATTATAATATATGAGTAATATAATATGCCAGTCGTCAATCAAAGTCGAGTGCCAAAACCTTGATCAAGAGTTTCGATGACAAATAGGCGGCGCGTGATATAAAATGTACACAAACCTAACCACCTCGCCGAATTTCGAGTGAAAACTGTGGTTTTATCGATTCCACTGTTTTAATATCAATTCCGTGGGATATCGATTCCACTGGAAATTATTATATCTTATATTGATTCCGTCGGCCATCGATACCGTATACATATTGTTACGGCCGAAAAAAACAATAAGACATTAAATTATAAATATAACTCAAATACTGATGGGGGTTATTATATATTTTCACAAAATCAAAAAATATTGTCGTTTTAAAAAAAAAAAATAGTAATATTAATAAATGAATCCACAAAAAAAATAAATAATAATAAAAATTGTCAAAATGTTTTGTTATGCACATTGTTTTCATTTCAATAATTTTATTTTTGAGTTTACTCATTTTATTGATGTTCAATTCTATACACCCGAAAACAAAATGAAATACAAATCATATTAGGATGCGCTTTAGTGAATATTGTAAGCTAAGTTTTGACTGAAACGATCCGCAACTGCAGCTAGTTGTTCGTTCCGATGATAATATACCGAAGAGGATGCCCATTATTTTCAGATTAGATTTAAATGTTTCATCGCAATGTAACGATCACATAAATAATCAAAGAATTCGTTCAGCCTCTCGTCGGCAGTATTTAGTATAATAATTGTACCAATAAATAATAATATAATAATAATATATGAGCCAGCGGAATCGACATGTAAAAAAGTTTGGCGCAATCGATTTAATAAGACGTCTTACAGCCAGGCACGGCTTCAGAGACTTACCAAGGGGGGGGGGGGGGCATTATTTTTTAAATATCACTAAATTTTTCGGGTCTCGTTGGAATGTCATTATGCTATATGCCATCGTCATAATACGTCGATATATACGTAAACCGTCTGTCGACAAAATAATATTTAACATGTTTAACATATTGTTACAAATTACAATAATGACTTATGAATAATTGACCAATAATGGTACTTTCCACAAATTACTAATTAGTACACGGTCTAGGGTCTGGCGATACGTTCCTACATGATACACATCAAATAATATTAATATCATAATATGTTTTTTCAGGCAAATTAAAATTGTTAGATATCTAATTCAATAATCTCATATAATATGTATTAAGAAATTAAACATTTTTGAAAGCCTGAGGGAGCATGGCCCCAGTGCCCATCCCCCCCCCCCCTTGGAGCCGTGACAGCTGCTTAAAGGAAGTAAATACAGCCTAGTCTCGATAACTCGAATTTCAAGGGGAATACAAATGAATTCGAATTACATATTTTTCCAGTTATACCTATTACTTAAACACAACTTAAAAACAATTATTCAAGGGGCAGGAAAAAAATTTAAGTTTTCTAGTTGTCGATACTCGACTGTACAAGGTTAGGTACCTATATCAGGCACGTATACAATTGTGGGGGGGGGTCAATCTCCCCCGGAAAATTGATAGTTGTGTAATTTATCTATGAACTCCCCTCCCCCCGAATGTTTTGTTTGTGTACGCGCCTGGTGCGTGCAGTACGATAATATTATAATGGGAGATCGCGAGAATTTTTATTTTAAAAAACTAGATCCGCCGCGCTGGCGCCTGTGCGATCGTCGGCGGCCAAAAGAACAAATCCAAACCGAATAATATTAATAATAATAATACACAGCACACGCGTTGACACGCCAAACATATGAACATACGACGACAGCAGAGGAATTATTTCGGCAGTATCGTGTACGATATAATATAATAATATGACGGTCGGTCGTGACGAGCGGCGTTGAGAGATTTACACACACTGACAATCTTACCGTACGGATCGTTTGCTGCAGCGACGCGGCCGTGTCGTGTAAATGCGCGACAATCTCGTGTTCGACGTGATGACGGTTTAATAATATTATAATAATAATAATAATATGAAATACAATCCGCGAAAAGCGATTTATTTACATCGTTTTCTTCTCGTCCTTTGGCGCACTACAACAGCTTCTCTCAATATCCCGACGGTCGGCGAACATATAATAATATTACTATATTATTAAATTATATTATACGTCTATTATTATTATTACAATATACTATTGTGACATTACAATGTGTGTTATACGAAGCGGTAACGCGCAGACGACGGTGATGCCGATATTATAATAATATTGTAAAATATGATATTGCACCGGCCGCTCGCGCTACTGCGTCGGCGTGACGTGCGTTCCCAGCGATGACGTCGTCTCCTCAGCCGGCCGAGTTCTAATCTTAGACCGCCACCACCGCCGTCCGGGCACTGAGGATCTCAACTTTTAGCCGCGTGTCATAACGCGGTAATCGGTCAAAATATCCACGGTCTAAAATATATCCAAACCAAAATATCCAAGGACAATACATCATAGATTATCCAACGGTAAATATATACGAGGACAAAATATTCAAATTCAAAATTTCGAAAAATCGATCATTATAATATATGAAATCAACACATTTTTAAACTTACACAAACATTTTGAAATGCTATGCTGTTCTATAATTAAATATATAAAATAAAAATATATTAACGATTAAAATGTTAAAATGTTTACAGTTTACGAAATTGGAAATACAATATTAAATATAATCGTATAGATTTCACTATTCTATTAAACGATGGTCGACTATTAATAGTTTTCATTAGATTAGGCTAGGTTAATAAAGCTTTAGGTGGGTAGGTAGGTTATAGGTTAAATGAGGTCATAATTACTAATTTTGTTTATGAACTTTTTTTTGGAAATCGTTGTTTCTAGTCTTTACGGTTTTATATTATAATACATTATATTATATTATTATTTATATTTTATACTTAAGAAGACTGGACACACCGTTAGTATTTTAATGTGCAGCACGGCTACGAATTTAGAGAAGGCATAGGTACGTATAACCATGATTGCATTACACTTTGGCTACAAGAAGTGTTACTTTACCGGCTTACCTCTCTCCTGCCAACATCCCCTCAATCAATGAAAAGGAAAAGTGTGTGGTAAGACCTTATTTTAAAAAGAAAACAGAAACTGCTGCAATGCCGGCCGAACTCTCACACATTATGTTTTTATAATATATTGTATTATAGCTATACGTGCCCAAACCCTATCCACCCTACCACACACAAACGAAAGTCAATTTAACCATTTTGCCACAGCGTGCACTGATTTTGTAACTAGAATGATCTGAAAAATATACTTGTGAGTCGTGATCTGGCGCGGAGATCAACTGAAAGAAAAATTAACCTTTAAGACAAGGTAAACAAAAACTTCGAGCTAACTGTTCTGTTTTTAATAAATATAAAAGTCTGGAGTGTTACTATATACCACCATTTCCTTAAGTATGTATATGATGGATATTAAACAGGTTAACGCTATTAACATAATATGTATCAACTAAAAGGTAACCTATTTTATAAATATGTGTTAAAAATTATATACGTTATTACTACTATTTATGGTACTACCTTCATATATTATTATTATAGTAATATAAATAGCACCCGCCAAAGTTTTCATTCAATGTAGGTTATTAACTGAAATTTTTAAATTTTTTATATTAAAATAATTTTGATTTAATTAATTTAATTTTAATCATTTTAATAATTATTTGTAAAATATTTTTCTTCCCAAACATAAGCATTCCGCAATTAAGACACTCACGTTCGTTGTCTCCTTGTTAAAAACACACGAAATAGCGATAATATTGTACGTCCAGAATAATCCATTTAACTCTATTACATGTAATTATTATACGTTTAATATTAAAGTAAATTGACGATTCATAATATAATTAAAATCTTACGAGATTCACTAGATAATATCCTTATTTCAAATTTGATAATAGGTCAATTCACTTTAATATTAAATATAATAGAGTTAAATGGATTATTCGGAACGTATAGGTATTGCAATTTATCATCTAGGACTTAGGAGTTACTGACGGTTTGACGTTACCTACCTATTTTAGGTTCCTTGAAATTTTTTTTGCTAATGGAATTGGGCCTGCTGATTACGATAGAAAAATCGGCTGGTTCATAGAACAGCTGGGGGGGGGGGGTCAAGAGTCTTCCAAACGTCTTCCCACCTGCACATCAGCTGCTTTCCCCGCTGAATCCGCCTGCACACATCACGCGCGAGACTACAACCTCACCCGTAAATTTTATAAATTTAATATAATAATTTTTTTACATAGAATCTGAATTTTCATTAGCCCATTTGGGTTGGTTACTGAGGCACTAAAGTCCTAAACCTAACCTAACCCGGCTCCCTATTATGCATTTGTAAGACGCAGACAACGTATGCGCAGGTGTTGCGTAGTCATCTTACCTATAGGCCATAGGTTAATGTCGCTCATATTTGTCTTCTTAGCAAACCACTCATAATCAACTGCAATCAGCCGTAGGTACCTCAAAGATCACTGATCACTGATTGATCACAGTATCACATATTTACACCTCACTCAAGATTTGCATGATAGGGACATACTATTATCACCTGCGCTCGGTATGTTTAACGCTTAAAATATTTTATGCACCAAGATATTATAATATCAAAATTCAAAACATCACTTGCTAAATAATGCATTATAAACATGATATAACATATAAAATATAAATTATAAGCTATAACACACACACTCCAAGTCGCGGGGTTTTAGCTCGTTTTCTATACCCGTGTTCGGCTGGACGTGCTCGGAAACCTAAACAGATCGGTCACCGCCGTCTTCGTCTCCGGCGGGGGCGACTATAAATACACGCGAGCTAAAAAGAAAACGACGGTGCTCG
This sequence comes from Metopolophium dirhodum, assembly GCF_019925205.1. Lineage (NCBI taxonomy): Eukaryota > Metazoa > Arthropoda > Insecta > Hemiptera > Aphididae > Metopolophium > Metopolophium dirhodum. The sequence goes on from NC_083561.1 coordinate 14,682,147, forward strand.
TAAAACAGAATCAGCCGGAAAGGATAACGGCATAAACATTCCTAGCCGGTATACGACCCCCCCACCCCCCTTCCACCGACCCGGACTCTCCGGATTCGATATGTATCCTACTCCCGTCGAAAACTCTGGAAAATATTTGGCTTTTCGACAAATAAGATATTACATGTTTGGTTTTATGATTCCTACACCTATATGCCAGTAAAAAGTAATTCGTTTGCGTTTATACAAACACACACACACAAAAAAAAATGGTTTTTTTAACCATACCGATCGACAAGTCCTGATAATAATAATAACACTTTATTACAATCGATTTTATATTTAAACGGTGTCTGAGTACACAGTACCACATTATAATTCCTAAATGTTCATAAAATGTAATCTGTGATGGACTTAAAAAAATATTAGTTATTATAAATTATAATATTGAACGGTAAACTATTTTTTTAGGAGGAAGCTTTTGTCGTTTATTTTTGTTAGTACAGTGAAACTTTCATATTACGAATATTTAGGTTAAATTATACTTAGGCAACAAAAACAATTCGTATTATAGAGAATTTCATAAAAAATATTTAAATACATTTTGTTTGGCTCTCAAAAATATATTGTTAAACAGATAATTTTGTTGAACGAAAGTTTGTAATATGAAAGTTTGACTGTACGTTGTATAATAACATATCGTAATAAATTATAATAATGTATAACAATACATTTTAGATTTAGATGAAATAATATTTAATATTTGAAATTTGTTTTTTTATTTTTGAAGTCTATAAACATTTCACTGATCTCATTGTATTGAAATGAATGCCTGGAAACGAGCAAAACATTTTACGAGGAACAGTGCCAGTAAATTGACTATTTGAAGCTTACAAGGAAATTCGAAACATTTCTAACTCTGTAGAGATAAATTCATCAATATATGCAGTCATTTAAGAACACATAAAACTACAGACTACAGTATGATATTGTTTGTATTTAGATTTTATTTAAAATGCATAATATTATGTTCATTATTATTCTAATGTAATGTTCGTGATGTTCGTGTACATAAAGATAATATTTTAATCTATTCATTGACATAATACGTTATGATTTATTTATAATAAACAATTATAAGGTAGGTACAGTGATTTTATAATGTGTATTAACTATTATAGTAGCCGATATCTCTCGGGAAATGCGTTTCTTACTTTTTTTAAACTACACATTTTGGTTCTATATACTTTTGTTATTATTTTATATGAAATATTGAAAAAGAAATAACTTGTTTAGTTTTGAATGAAATGTTGAATGCATTTTCATGAGATAAATATAATATACTTAAATACTTAATGTTTCATAATATTGTAATAAAATAATTTTATAAAAATAATAATGGTAGTTGTAACAGCATTAATTTATAAGTAAACGGTAATTGTATAATGTTAAGATACTATGTTAAGTTTGCAGGTAAGTAGTGAAATCATTAAACAGTATACAGTTGGGCTATTATACATATTTTTCATTATTTTAATGCAAATATTAATTATACATGTTTATTTTATAACGTATTTTGAACAGACAGTTTTTTTTTATTTCTGTTTACAAAGTGGAGGGTTATAAATAATTTTTTATTATAATAATTCAACCGTCAATTGTTTAAATTTTTTAGTATTTCCTGGGTAGTATTTTTAGCAAAAGTTTTTTTTTAACCAAAGTTAATTTAAATGTTTAATTTTTATTTATTTTTCAAGAATATAAGTTGCAGGTATCGTTATTAGACTTTGATTATTGAACTATTTTATCGTTTTGGTAATTTATAATTGCATAAAAATCTAGATATTGTATATTTGTATTTAACAAAGAAAGGCATAACACTGAGTCAGTAAATACATGAACAATTAATGTTCATATTTAACGATGATGAAAAGAAATTCGGTTGAATTGCGATGAAGGTACTGAAGCCACTTATTTTTTTCAACTAGTCCATAAATGGCATAAATTATGAGGGTGATAATTTCTAACTGGGGGTGCTACTCATCCCCAAGTCATTCATCCAATTTACGTATATTTGATAATAACTTACAATTAATAATTAGTTTATCTTATACTCTAGGTTTAGCTTGGTGAAGTCATTTTAGCAATAATATTGATTATACCTACCTAAGTTCCAATTATCAACCTTTAGGCTTTCTGGATCCGTAAAGTTTAATTTGTATTAAAGTGATCTTTTGTTTTATTTTAACACAGCTGACACAGAGGATAATGGGAGAATTCTGAATTTTGGTCGGCTTATGGATATACATATATTATTATTAAATCAAAGTTTTTATTTTAGCGAATGGTATTCGGACTTAAAACATGTATAATATGGTATTATGGTAATACAATTATTGACAGTGTATCCTATTGAAGTTCGCCCATTCTCTGAGGCCAATTCGGGGACACCACAATAATAAAAACTTGCTATGTGTAATACCTCAATATGCTACATTAAATATGACACGGAATGGGCACGCGATTGTCATTTGATGAGCTTAAGTGACGAGGAAACTTGCAATAATTTATAGCAATATGCCAATTTAGTGAATGCTTAAATGTATCAGTTTACTTCACGAGTAACGTTTATGATTTTTAGAATCTCGTTATTATTATAAAGTCTAAATAATATTCGTAATATATAATGATTTATGGAATAAACATCGATATTATACATTTATGTGAGAAGAGTAAAAGTATTCCTTTTACTCATAAATAATTTTTACCTGCCCACGCCATATAATATTTTAGGCGGTTCCATTGCATGGCCTCACAAGCATTTATATAGATACTCGACGCCACTATAGCAGGACGATAATGATAATAAATGTCTCCCTTCTATTTTTTACAATAATATATTTCATTCGTATATAGGATGAGAGTGTCCAATGCCATAATCGTATTTGTAATACTCTTACAAATGAGCTGTAGGTACCTATATAATATGTTATTAAAATATACTTTCCTGTGCCCGTTTTTGAAAAAACTTTAAAATGAAACTGGTATTTCTAAATACTTAATGAAAATTATAGTGGTTTAACTTTTGAAATATTCACATCAATAGGTGTTAACGATATTATAGTTTTCTATCAGTAGAATAAAGTAATTGGTGGGGAAAAAACACGGCCAACGAACCACCAGGAAAATCTATAGGTAGATATACTATACTACTATAGCAGGGGTCACTAATTAATATTTTTGGAGTGCCGCATTGTAAATTTTGAAAATTTTCGGGGGGCTATCGAAATTCAAAGCAAATATTTTTAATATAGTATACTATAATGCAAAAGTAACATAGTGATTAGTGGCATAGTGGCGATAATAATAATAAATGTAATAATTATAATAGAAATAGAAAATTGGATTACAATTAGTGAGAAAAATGGCAAATCTTGCTTTTAACTAACTGCTTTAAATGTGGTGTACACGCTATATTCGAGCACTTTATATTTTATACGCAGGTTCTCAATTTTTGATTTACGAAGTTCACAACTTACTTGGAATTTTTCAGCAAATGATTTATGTTTAGTAACTATAGTATATTATAATTAATAATAATAATTGAGGTTACAACTGTCTTAAGGCAAGTAACCGTAAAACGTGTGACATCTTACCGGAGAGTTTGAAATCTGTGGCTCGACGTTTTCTCCGTCACCAGCTATGAACTCGCCGGGTCCAAGGTTAAGTTGCTCGTCGTCCTCTTCGACTACAGTCTCCAACGCAACAACCGCCGTCGTATCAGTCACCACCTCCGCAGGTTCTCCCGAAATCACTACTTCGACGTCATCGTTATCATCGTCGTTGTCGTCGTCGTCATCTTCTTCATATTCCTATAAAACCCATGCTATTAGAACTTTACCACTACCACGTATTTTCCGGTATATCCACTGCAAAAGTCTATCCATTTCATTAACAAAATCAGTCAAAATGTATTACACAATATTATGGGTAAAGTACAAGTCTTGGCTCTTCTAGGGTCGCAGATCAGTAGATCACTCTCTCTTCTCGCCGTCAAAGTACGTGATAACAATTTATGTTTTTTATGATTATTTGATATTAATAAAAAAAGTAATATTACTATAGATTTATATCATTTATTATAATATATTATAATATGTATGTTTTAAGATCACATTTTTCATAATAACATAATAACCACTTCTAAGACCCCGAGAAGCTCGATTGGTGAGTGTACCTATCCATTGACAGATCGAAGTTCATGAAATATGCTCAATTTATTTATTTATTTTCTGGTTGACAATTTAACGAGTAAATGAGTAATATGGTATACAGATTTAAATGAATTGGAGCTTAGATTATCATGGTTTTTTTATTATTATTATTATTATTCATACAAGTTTTTTTCTGTCAAAAATCTTAATTTTAAACCAAATACATTAGTTTCGTAATCAAAACCTTTTTTTCTTAGTGACAATAACAGTGGGGCGTTTGTCATCGTTTAAAACTTTAGCCTTATAATTGATACTTAAACTTATCTATAACTTATCTATATAAAATTCTCTTAAATTATATACAAAAGAATAAAGTACATAATACACAAAATACTAATATAAATAGGTATATGGGTAAGAAAAAATAATACTGATTAAAAAAAAATTTTAACTTATATAAGGTAACATTTCGTTTATTTAATTAAATTAGATTAATGATGTGTTTTTAATTAAGACAATTTTTCATCGTTATCTACAAAAAATAAAATTACTACAAGGGGTATAACTATCGTATATACGTTGGTATATAAATATAGAATATGTATATATATTATTATTATAATTTATGTTATTTGTACCACTGCAACACAAAATATCGAAAATCTATAAAATTATCGATATTATCTCTAATATTCTATATTATGTGAAATATTTTTTATCTTAAAATATTCTCAAATATGCAAAAAAAAAACTTTTGCCATTAAATTACACATTTTATGATTTGTAAAGATTTCGACTGACTGAATAGACAAAAAAAATATACAAAAGAATATAATTCCGGCCTCAACTTAGGTACCTATGCTTGCGCCTATGGCTTGAATATAAGACAAGTTCTGGGAATTATTTTATAATAATATTATGTGGTTGTTGTATAAAAATGATATTACACAATAACACCTTATACTTGTATATTATATTATATTATAGTACCTATTTCATGCAATTTATGTTTTGCTGTGGTGAGTTCTCGTCCAGTGCAGTGTACGAGCGTGGTTCGTTATCTGGCGTTACGGTGCGGTATAAACCATAAGTAGTGAGCGAATTTATAGGTTCGTTGTTCTGTATGTTCATATACTATGTAAAAACCTATGCGGTTAAACTTAATGTGTGACGTGAACGTAACCGTGTAAACATTAAAAAATAAGCGATCACAAGTCACTGTATAATAATATGTATTAGGTACTATATAATACGCGATACGTGCCCGAGGAGTGCATCTGTCGCGAACATTCGACTGACATAATAAAACGCAGTTCGTCCTAATATTATATTGTTACTTAGTGCGCGGTATTTATTATAATATTATAGAGTCTATTTTATTGACGAACCGGAGGGGACCTCGTTTCGAGTGGATTTCGTATTTTATTTAAACGTTTTCCAACAGCACGCCGCAGACTTTTACATATACCAGTATATTATACATATAGGCGTCTAGCTGATGTATAATATAGGAGAGCAGTGCGTTTGACGCACAAGGCCCGCTGCAGTACTTTAACGATTTGAAAACATTTTACATATCATTGTTATTATACAGGCTGATTCACCAAGCGTTTTCGTTTAATAATACAGTTATTCAAATTCTGATTTTTGAAATTTCTTAATATACATATACTACATAGGTACTTAAAGACCATTTTTTTAAATTCTGAAGATTGTTGTATTACTAACCAAACAATGGCCCATGGCGTTACAAGCTTCTGTTTTTCAAACGAGAAATGCGGTTTTTACTGCAAATAATTATTTAGTTACATTTATTTATATTAATTACTAGCATTTTTAAATCACCATCACCCGCAATCCCTATATCTTCTGAACCCATTTTCATGGACTTAAAATCATTGTACGCAAAATTAAATAACTATAGCACTATACTTGCCTGTGCTAAATAATGTACAGTAGAAACTAGAAAGTGTGTGTGTGTGGGGGGGGAGGGGGGGGGGTTCTCATTCGAAAAACAGAAGTTTGCGTCTCCACAAGGCATAGGACAATCCTTACTTAGTAAAAAAAAAACTCAAGATTGAAAATATAATCTTTAAGTATGTTTAAAAATTACAAAAATCAAAATTTGAATAACTGTATTATTAAAGAAAAATGGGATGATCCTGCATGGTGAATCATCCTTTATGGTGTTGTAAATGATCCTTATATGGTCGATCGTCACTAAACCTGGTCACATAAATAGGGTATATTGCGTGTTTTTTGTAACTGCGTAATTCAACACCAACCCAATAATATTATAATTTCATTATAAATTGTTATGGTACTTTGGGTGGAAAAATAACTATATTTACTCGAACCGTTAGATAGCGCACGCATACAGGTATATTATTACATATATTACTATAAAATTCAAATATATTATTAGAATGCGAAGAAAATATAATTTAAAGATTGAGTACTTACCTATTGTAATAATATTATATTTATATTAATTATAAATACTTGAAAAATGTATTTGTTACCTATACATAGATATTAAATTGATGTAAAACAATACCTACGCCTGCAAGTGTATGTAGTCGATAAACTGCTATAATGTTGTTTTTTACGCAAATAGTGTTATACTGTAAAAAAAATACTTAAAACTGTAGCTGGTGTTTTATGGAACTGTATGATAATTGATGATTAATATTAGAATAATAAGCGTATTGGCATTAAAAAGTTAATGGACAAGTCGAATAATTACATTATATCCCCTTCAAAATTAATCAAATTAAAAACTTGGCTTTGGCTAAACAATTTTTTATTTACAGAATAAACCTTATTATTTTTAAATAAAAAAATACTTTTTGTACAACGTCATATTTGTTTTGTATTTTTAAATTCTAAAAAAAATATGTTCATTTTTTATTACAGACCAAAAGTTTAATAAAATGATTATTGGTTTGTCCATATCGAATACATTATTTAGTTGGTATTGACTATTGACCCAAATCTATATTTAAAACTATGAATCAATAGTTTTATTTATACAATTTGATAGTTTTTTTTTAATTGCATGAAAGTTATACCTATGTATATTGTATAATGTAAACAAATATATAGGATTTTTGCCAGTATACATAAATCATAATGATCTGAGGACTGAGACAAATATTTTTTGGTATTCATTGCTCATTTTTATAACGATCAATAAAATACAAATAACCATCGTACCTACACACACGGACAGGTATTGTACTTAGATACATGCCATTTGCCAACTTCAAATAGAATAAATTGTTAATTCTCAGTTATCGTGTTGATGAATTATTGTCTTCTCCTACTGCAATCATGTATTAGCTGATAAAGGAAAATCGTGTGATAAGTGGTATTATACAAGTAAAAACAAATTCATTAGAAAAAAGGCGCTAATTTTTGTATTCATATTTTATTATACGCTTCTTTTTTGTAGGCATAAATTAGACATTTATTAAGTATTGTTTTTTATATGATTATTATGCTTGTGCTGAATTCATGAAGCATGACAACTATAATGTTGTTTATTGTAGTATATTTCAATAATGAATTGTAAATTCAATCTTACTATTCACTGTTTAAAAGACATTATTATACGACTCCACAGTATATATTTTAATACTCGTATAAGAAGATAATGGGGGCATAAATCAACTTTGCGTAACCAACAGAAAGATAGCTTTGAGCTTGAAATAAGATCTATTAACTAAAACGAATATAATGATAAAAAGCTCTCACGAGAATTCCAAAGGTTGTCTTTTTGTAAGGAAATATAAAAGAATTTTATGTAATTTCATCTTAATTAATATATACCTACTTACTTTTTTTATATTTAATACGAACATAAGCCATAAATACGCCGTTGTCGTATACTATATTGCAGTTGGTAGATATAATTACATTGCATTTTATTAAAATTAAAATAATTAAAACAATTATTTTATGTATTGAAAATTAATACTACAGCCGTATGAACGTGATATAAAAAAAAAATAGAATATTATATTATTATTATCTTTGCCAAAAATGCAATATAATATTAAATATATAGTCTTCATATAAATAGTTAGTTTGTTTATTTAAATCTTATTATCAATTATATAAGAATTACAAATATTACCTACTGCAGCTATATATATAGTGTGCAAAACTTTTTTTTCGTCCATAATTACATATTTAATTTGATTAATATTGTATGAAATCGAATATTTAAATACATAAATGTACCTATTTGATTAGACTTTCATTTAGACATATAATAAATATTAATAACATTTAAAACTTACATATTACACAATCATATTGTATTATTATAACAGCTATTATACCAACTATATGTACCTTCTTAACTAAAATCATTTATTATACATGTATAAAACACTGCTATAACCAAACAGTTTCCAAAACTGTAGTCTACGAACACCTAGAAGTCCGTAAGTATACCCGAAAGAGTCCAAAAACTCTTCTGTATAAATATTGAAAAATGTAATTATTATTATTTATTAGGTATTGTTTTTATTTTTATTTTTGTTAAGGTGTCCGCAACCATTATTCACATCTCCAGAGCGTCTATCGGGGGACAAATTCAGAAAAACTGAGTCCTAAGTTCTAACCTATCGTTGTATACGTTGTACTGATATTGTATCAGAGTAAACTGGTAACATTTAAGTATTATTATTATTATTATTATTATTACAATCGTTATTATAACTGTATGATATTACACATTTTTTTTTATATAGAGCTCTCGTTGTGTTTGCACTCTGTAATTTATTATATTTTATTGTTTTGGGTCTCATTAATAAAGTTGATATAAATTAGAAAGAGTTGCAATTTTTTATTAGCATCTATAAGTAATAAAAGATAAAAAAAACATATAATATAAAGTAGGTATTAAATACATGAACATTATTATAAAGTTAGTATATTATATACTATACAGTAAAAGTCGCTTATTAGGAACACTTTTGGACCATGTTGAAATGTGTCAATTTACCGATTGTTTCTAATAGGTGATTGGTTTATTCTGTATATTATAACTATTAACAGTATCAAATTATGTAGGTAACAATAGTATCGTATATTGGGACTTACTCTGAGTTAGGTACTCATTAAAAATCTTGATTTATTTTTTAATGTGCATCAAATCACTAAAAGGACATAATTTAATTATTTCGTTCTACTGTCTACTCTCAATATATTATTTAATTCGTAAATGTATAACTTCACCTCTTCGTTTTCCGATTGTTCTCGGCTTTTTACGTAATTTTCCAACCGTTCATATTCTTCTCTTAAATTCCATATCTCCCTCTTAAGTTGTTCGTTTTCCCGACGTAGCTTTTTTATGTAATTTTGGCCTGTAAAAAAAGATTTATAAGCACAATTTTATGTTTTTTCTAAAGTTTAAAGTTTAAAATAATAATCAACACATCACACATGTGGGCATAACAGAGAAATATTTTATATTATTTATTGAATATTATATTGATACATAAAAACATATTTTTTGTATATTATTTTGTACAGTAATAACCATTTTTATGTCACTTCCAATGTTGTTGACTATATTAATAAATAATAGTAATGAAACATTGAACAGTATTAAATAAGTTTATATTTATTCATGTAAACTTTATTTTACAGATTTACTTTTTCAATAAAAATAGGTTTTTTCAGTCGAATAATGTCCCACCAAATGTTAAAAGCAATATCGTCCACCAAAACAGCTGCTATGCTATGTTTTCAGCTCATTCAAATAACAACCAACGCGAGAAACTCTGTTTTTTTACAGTCGATTGATTTTATTTTTTTAGTGCTTGTATATATTCTAAATTTTTTCATATAAAATGTGTTATTTCAACGATAAAATGTACTGTACGAGCATAAATAATAATATTTCCTTAGTCCACGATGTTTTCGGAAATCTAACTTTACCGACGTACACAAATAAATATTATAATATCAACATTTATTTTTTTTTCTTATATAGGTACCTTAGTATATCTTGTATTCTATTAGTTATTGTATGTATTACATAATTTTATATCAGTGAGTCTTATTCTAAATTTACAATATATTTTACGGTGGAAGACATAAGTGCCAAAATTAGATAAGAAAAAATAAGTCGTATCGTACTAAAGCACCGAAATCGTGTCGTACGAAAGCGCCAAAATCCTAGGTACATACCTGTACATACCACGGTTAAATAACATAGATAACACATCCATTTTTTTCCAACTTTAACACATTAATAACACATTAAATATTTTTAAAGACCAAATGTTTGAATTGTTGATATTTTTTTGTACCACTTTTTGTATTATCTTGTGGCGATACAAACTCCTGTTTTTAAATGAGAAGACCCCTTCTTTCTTTTCCTGTAAATTATTTAGTATTTTAGTGGATAATTTTTTTGAAAATTTTTATCCAATTTAAAATTTACCTAATTTAAAATTCTAACGTGTAGTTTTTTAGTTATTAAAATGTTTGTATTAAAGATAATCCTTAGTCCCTAGTGGCCTAGTCCTTAAAACCCATTTTACAAAAATAAAAATAGATGTAATATCTGATATTACATTTATAATACTTGAACTATTTTTATAAATTATAAATATTGATGGACTAATATAAATTACTAAAATATTCAAACTACCATAGCCCCATATCTTCTAAGCTTATTATCATGGATCTATTACCCTTAACACACAAAAGTAAGTAACTAAAAATCTACTCGTTCGAATTTTGATTTTAATACTTTATCCACAAAATAATTTACAGTTGAAAAGAGAGGTTGCCACTTAAAGAACAGATGGTATTCATTTGTTTCTACACAGCCCTTCTTTAGAAATATAAAAAAATATCAAGTATTTGAAAGTGTGGTCTTAAAGTATATTTATCAATATCAAAAATCAGATTTTGAATAACTGTATTACTGAAAAATAAAAAGAGATGTGTACTTACTTGGTGAATTACCCAGTATAATCATTCATTTCCATGGAGTGTAGAATATTTATTGTTATTATTATTGTGTCGTCGTTCGCCTACTGACGGTTACAATGACGACCGTATATGCATGCAATATAAATTTTCATTTTTCATAATAATTAAATGTTTATTTATTTATTTTTATTATTATTCATGTTTTCTTGGGCTATACAAATAACACGTGGTTTTACAGTGTTCTGTGTACATTTATTATTTGGTTTAACCCGGTGACCCCGAATTATATTATATATTTATATTATATTATTATAGTATATATACGAAAGATTTATGTATAGGGTGAAGAATATAACAGAATTGCACCCACCCAGCAACATCCAAGGGTTTCTTCGTATTCTTTTATTGAAATCGTTGAAAAGTCTGTATATTCGTTGTGATTTCACATAATTTTTTTGAAGAAATGAACTACGCGGAATACTTTAATACTTACCGCATGGATCATAGTATGAAAATATACATATTATTATTATAGTATTATTTCAAGAGGATACGTACATTTTATGAGGAGCAATATATACCCGAATATTTTGGTGGTAGGTGGGTGAGTGGAGCACTATTAACAATTTAATATAGTTGAAATATTATATTAATTAATAATTAAAACGATATTGACGGGACGGATCATAATAATATATTATAATACACAATATAATAATGTGTAGTATATACTAGTATGATTGAAATAATATTAAAATTATAATTTATACCTTTACTAATCAGTAGGGCTGAGGACTTCTAGTTTTTTCATATTTTTTTAGAAAGATCGTAGAAAAATTCTAGTGAATAACAAATATGTTTCATACCACCAGGAGATCAAATTAAAAAGTTTATTTTGCATATTTTTGCATATTTTGTCATCATTGCTTATAAATGCATGATTAGTAATCAGTATTGATTGGACTACAATAATTTTAACAAATTTAAAATATATTTTTTAATATATTTAAATTTAACATGTGTGGGGATGTACCCGAGACACCGAGACTAATCTAACCGAATTGGTTAAAAGTGTAAATAAATATTATTAACAGCCATCTTCACCTCTATATTCAATATTATCGTGTTTGTCTTGATTAATTTTATATTTTTATTTATACTGCTGTGGAACTCGTGGGTCTTTGTGCGCATCGCGTATTGGTAGGTACGTATATAATAATGATGTATAGAAAATATAATAATGTTAATGCGTTAGGAGCTACATACAACCAAAAACAATAATATTGAATGAGTTGTGTTGTGAAAATGTTGTTTTGCATATTAATTTCACATAAACTACATATTACTAGCTCATTTTTGATTTGTTCATAGTAAGCGGTAAGTGTTAACATTTTTAAAATACCTAAATTCATGCAATAATATATTTTTAATCAATTGGAGGGGACAAAAAAAATCAGTATTGAACGAAATTCAATTTTTCTTATAAGGGCTGGTTACGTTTTTTTCCTCTTTAAAGAAAGATGATATTATGCCTTTGCAGACTGAGGGTGTCTTAACCCTCACCGTATAACGTCCCACGAAATCACATTTTTACGAGGATATAATATTTGTATAGGGATTTGATCGGCGGTACGGTTATGCGTATGACACATTTTTTAAATCATGTTTATATATTATATTTTTTTGTCATGCCTTCACTAAAAGTTTATTTTTTGATGCCGGTTGAAGCGTTGGAAAACTACCTTCTACCGTCCAGCGGTTAGTATAGGCTTTTCTCCACACGCTACAGCAGACAGCCAACGGTCGGAAAATTCACCGCCCGAGTCAGATTAATGTGCGTGAACGTATCGATAAATTTTGTGTAATATTATATCAAGCACTAACTGGCAGGTGGTTTAATACTATGTTGGTCTCCCGTTATATGTGTAACACAGTTTGGTGAATCTATAAAATAAACCGAACCGCTAGATCAGTTTATCATGAATTACCGATGGGCATGACAACAATTTGTGCAAAGGCAATTTCAGTCCTGGGAGATCCCTCGGTGGCCAAGCATATTAATTGTCATCTGCATATTCGTCTGGACGGCCGGACGATTGGCGACTATAATAAATTAATTTACATAAATACGCCCCCCCCCCCCCTCCTAGAGTCAACTGTTGAGAGTCTAAACTTTTAAAGCTTCTATATATAAAGCGCTCAGCTTCTAAAGCGGCTCACTTGTAGCTCCCAAATTTCGTACAGGTACGGATAAACTCGAAGATATTGGCACGAAATATGGCCTAGACGAATACATTTTCCCGTGGCCTGAAATCGTTTTCCCAGGGCACCCGACTGCGGATCGTGCCGCACACGTCGTCAGCCGTGACTGCAGAAGTAGACGATTGCAAGACGATTGCCCTCCCCCCTGAGCCCTGACCATGTTGTTTGGCTACGGTCCTGGTTTGCATGTTAATTATTTTAATTTTTGACGGCGGTGGGGTATTATCGTCGTGTCGCTGTCTACGATATTGCTCGTAAGCGGCGGCGGAAGTGAAAATGTCATTGCCCGAGACTGCACTGCTATACTATAGGAACGCGTGATGTGTATTTTGGCAAACGATCACACGATTTTTTGCGGTTCAGAATAATATAATATATTATAATATTAATAATATTATGTACATTTGCAGCACGCGCGACCAATCGACCGAACGCCGAGCCGTCGCAAACGTCGAGTGACACAGATTCGCGCATAGTCCCATCGTGGCATGTTATAAGGTATATATGTTACACACGTCCAGATAGCTATTATAGGGCACAATAATATTAATTGTAATTTTTTTTGGTTTATGTGTGTTATTCGCGTCGACCGTGGTTCCATCAAACGGCTGCGGTTCATATTATAATATCATAATACTATTTTTTTATTGTATTATTTGTCGGCCGTGGCACATAAATTATTCGCAAGCACTATATTATGCAGCTCACAGTGCTCTGACATTGTGACAACTTTCGCGAACGCGCGATCCGTGGTTATGGGGTACGAAAATGGCGGCCCGTGAACAAACTTTATCTGGCCCACGCGCAGACAGGAAATTTATTTTTTAAATTACTTTTCTTCACGGTGAATTAAATGAGGTTTTCACTACCTAGGTAAATTTAAATAAATTTTATGATTTCGACATTACTTTTTTTTTTTTTACTAAACATTTTCATACATACACAACTTTAGTGGCCCCCGAAAACTTTCTAAATTCTTAGAGTGGCCCACCGAGAACATTAATTGGTGATCCGTGGTCTATATTCGTGATCTTTTAAATATATCTACAAACAATAATACTACATCGTTTTGTACGATATTAATACTATTACTATATTATCACATAAAATAGTGTGCACTCCGAGTACTTGGATTTTTCCACATCATTGGAGTAAATTAATAATTTTTTTCTTTTTTTTTTAAACTAATTTCATCTTCATGATTATTGATTATCCTGTCATTTACATAATTTTTTTTTATCTTTATTTATATTTTATTCATATAATAGCAGTTCACCATTCGTTGAAATCGATAATATTCTTAATTGCTATTTTTTGTCGATTTTTTTTTTAAAGACCCAAATACATTTTACATCAGGGTCGGTCATATATTATATACTTTCAAAAAATAATCAATTACCTACTCAAACCTATTTTTTAATGTTTTTGTAAACTCTCAAACATAATCAGTTATTAACACAACTACCTACTTGCATACACGATACACCTACTCGTCGTTGTGACAGTCAGTCAGTCGATTGTTAACGCATATTATTATTATACATATTAACTAAGCATTGTAAAGCGTTTAAAAATAAAAAAGCAAGTTTCCCGATCTAAAATTGAGAAATACAATGATTATTATTATAATATACAAGTACATATATATATTCAAGTGGCCATGGGGGAGGGTGAACCCACTAATCCCCCCTTGATTCCGCCCCTTCTACTAGTACTATTACAACATCAGCGCTTTTTTTTTTTTTATCGTGAATTCACCGCCGACCCTTGGGACACCTGGCTTTGCTTTGATCTCCCACAGGGCTGCCGTCGTTTAACAACATAATAATAACAACAATTCACAAAGTTTGCAATACAAATTTATACGCATTTATGGCATATTATAATAACTTACAGCACTACCAGTTACAAATACCACTAACCTAACCACTACTACCGCTACTACCGCTGCTACCGCTGCTACAACGGTTGAAGCCAGCATAATATATAAGACGGTCTCGTTTAGTCGACGTACCTTTTTCTACTTCGGCGTTGATGTTGATCGTGCGCAACCGGAGCTCCTCGTTCTCGTACAGCATTCCCCGGGAGGCGCTCCTGTCCAGAGTCCGGTTCGGCTTGAGGGTGGCGTCACGGCGCCGGGACCGCAACATGGACGACGTGCCTGCAGGCGGAGCCATACCGCCGCCCAGCAAGCCGAATACCACATCGGCTAACCTCACACTACTGCACAACTCGGAAGGCCGTCAAGCTGCAGCTGCAGCAGCACTCCAGCGGGACGCAACACGCCGTGCCGATTATTGTTATTATTACGCCGGGCACGTGCGCGATGTGGTGCGTTGCGGTGCGGTGCGGTGCGAACCGTTCGCCAGCGTGGTGGGTTTACAGTTTATAATGCATTCCCGTTGCGACGATTAAAATATAATATAATATTATTGTCGTACACAGTGATTGAACTATTAATATTCGTGCAGAGTTGCTCCTCATTTCTACGTCAACCGGTTTTTGAGGTGTTACCTATAGTAAAAAAAAAATAGTTTTACATATTATCTAGTCATGAATTATTAGAGATGTGAGTGGAGTAAATTTACCAGGTAATTTTTTACCGGTAAAAAAATTTACCGTAAATTTTACCAATTTTTTTTTTACCGGTAAATTATTTTTTACCAAAAAAAAATGTTGTGTGACCTCTCTAATCAAATGAAATCGAAAACGCCTAGTCTAAATTGTAAAGAGATATATTTTTTATCAAATGTTAACAATACAATAATGAATAAAGTACTAATCACGGTTTAAGATAAATCTTAATATAGGTAATAAACAGGTTGGACCAAAGTAGGTAAACCGAAAAAGGAACTTCTGTGATATTATCATTTGTAATATTTATAATTTATATACTTGTTATTGTTTATATAGTTTGTTATATACTATAAAATCAATATTCTGCCACCCCTAATATATATTAGAACATTAAATATCAGTAGGTAATTAGGAAAGATTTTATAGGGAGATACCAAGAATGCAGATAATGTGATATTGATAATATACTATTATCAATACAAAAGTTAAGTCTAAATATAAATGTTTTGACTTAAAAAGAAATAAAGGTAATGTGAATTTTGATAGTTTAGTTTAGTTTAAATTATTTATTAATTGTAATATGAATAATTCAATATTCATATTTCATAAAATGTACTAATTACTAATGTCTAATACAGAACAATAGATATTTTAGATTCATTTTTTAAATTTTTTGTTAATTATTGTTATTATTAGAAAGAACTAGATTTAACAAGTAGGTATACAACATTAGTACCTAATACGAATCGTATTTAGTATTTACTAATGTCTAATAGTAAAAAATAACAATGGCTCTAAGATTTAGCTATTTTACCATTTTTACAACATTATTGGTAAATTTACCGTAAAATTTACCGGTAAATTTACCGATATTTTTTTTACGTAAATTCTCCATCTCTATGAATTATAATATTATTGTTATGATGGAACTTTACATTTTAGAGAAAAAAATCTCAATATTTACGTTTCGCTGCGATATCGCTAACTATAAGCTTTTTCATCTCCAAATAAACACAATAAATTATAATATATAGATTTATATTTATATCATATAAAATAAACATTTTTTACTTCATTTATTGGCATTTAAAATTAATAGTTAAACTGGGTATAATATAGGTGCATAATAGTGCATAACAGATTACGCGAAGTACCTCTATCCCTTTCCACTCCACTTCTGGAATTTAAACGATTGATATTTACTGTTATGTTGTATTTCATAGTGCCATACAACCAACTCATAAAATGAGTATTTTCACACTGCAATTTAATTTTAAATTTACCTGAAATGTGCGTTTTTTATAAGTGAGTGGTAGAACACCAATTATTAATAATCTGCTTCTGATTATGAAATGCAAAATACAGACTGCCACTATTGTCATTAAGTAAATATTAAAAAAATTACCATTGTAAAAATTAGATTAAATTGTATTTAGGAAAAATTTTGTTATAGCTTATTACTAGCACAGTTAACTTTTTTTAAAGTTTAAAACCAAAACTGAAAACCTACTGGCATAATATTACACTAATTTATTAATCGCAACTAAAACGTAAAGGTGCCTACACTCTAACTATTGTATATAGTATATACTATATACACATATAGCATATTATAGGGAACCAGAGTCCAGACGCGATAGTGTTTCAAAATTGCCGATGCTGTTTTGTAAATTTACTTTAACATGATTTATATTATGTTTACCTGGTTGGGTTCCATAATATAGTCTCGTAATTTAGGAGTACGTTATCATACTCGATTTTTCGAATTACCAAGACAAATATGCAGTGGTCTATATGAAATCTTTTGCATTTATTAAAGTAACTTGACAATCGTTTGAAATACAATAAACCCCTATAGCTACTATCGATATTATATTGTATTATACATAAATAATATTAATTTCGAAATTCGTTGACTATCTATTAAAAAAGTAAAAACACTATCGATATTGACGATATTATATATTTGTATTGCCCACATATTATATTAATAACCAAAGTCGCCGTACAAATATAAAGCAATCGAAATTGAGTAGATTGTTATAGCAGTGTTTGGATCAAAGTAGCTTTGTCCTTAGGAGTTCGTGTTGAACTTATTAACAATGTTTTTATACCAAATTACCATTGTCAAAAGCCGATCGGCGCGGCGTATATATATAAAATAAATAAAATATACCCGTATGATTTTATATAGTGGACGATACTTGAATACTCGCAGACACCTCTTTGTTTTTGGCATTTTTTTGTCGTATTTATTGTGTAAAAATGCTGTACTTGGTTGGGTTCTATACAACCTCGTAGATTAGGGGACAGGGTTGTACGACGCTCTGGATTTTTCGAATTATACAGTCAAATGTGCAATGACCTATAACGATGACAATGAAATCGATTGCGTTTAATAACTCGACAATTGTTTGAAACACAACAAAAACACTGCCATTCGATATTATATTATAATATTGTATACAATATTGTCATACATATATTATTATTACAAAAGTCTCTTTTCAAATATAATGCAATCGACTCTGGGTAGTTAGTTGTGGCAGTGTTTTACTGAAAGTATCTTTGTCTTTTTAAGTTCACGTTAAACTTATTAGTGTTTGTATACTTTTATGCTTTATATATAATATTATAATGTAATATAATTTAGAGGAGGATATTTGAATTTTGAATACGCGCAGACACCTTTTTGTTTCTGCTACATTGTTGTCGACGGACAACTCGGAGAGATTTGATGTGTAAGACTAAAATATTTCAAAATAAAATATTATACAACACAAAGCCTTACAAACAAAGATAGCATAGATCTTAAACAACGCCGCATTTCAACGACCTATGTTTATTGTATACAATAATAAAATGGATATTACAATATTATATTATATAGGTACCTCATGGACGAATATAGTTGGCAACAGAATATATTTCGATAAAATACGATTAATACAAGCGACGAAATTCGATGTGCCTATACGTACAATTAAAGTATTTACTATTAAGTTTTATTATTCGTATTATTGTGTATGCATATTCGAAAGACGACGACAACGATGGAGGTGGTTTATAGTGCTCAATTTCGTATACGGATATGGAATATATAATTTATAAATAAGCTATTGCCACGATCTAAAAACCTAAATCCTCATTTTTTTTTGCCTCGTCATACAAATATTAATACTAAAAAAAATATAGATTTTCTTCGTCATTCAAACAAAATATTATAATCATAATTTATGTTGAATATATTACCTATATTATTATATTATGATATAATTTTACAATATTTTATTATATAATATTATTAGACTATGCTTTATGATTAAAGTATATTAAAAAAAGTGTGTTTTAGTACATAACTGTTAATAAGTTTTGAAAACGAAATTATTTTAATAAGGCGTCTAAATCAAATTATAAAAAAATTTACGAAATATTTTCATTCTTTTGATCGATACTATTATACTAATATCACATCCTTTACTTTACTTATCAAAACGAGTGACACGACGTTGAACTTTTTAACAGGTGCAGAACACAAAAAAACTTGGTACGGACAGCGTTCCACCCTGGCCGCGTATACGCTAGAACCGACACTGGACGACGAACGTCAGCGAAAAACGGCTTATTGCCATGGCCGCGCCGGTAAAACTCAAGTACGCGGCGCGCGGCGCTCGCCGACAGACCGAATGACACAAAACAATATTAGTACAGGGTTATCCAAAATGATTCAAATGATTTCAGATGCTTCTAAATTTTCAGTTGGTCTAGAGCAGGGGTCACCAAATGGCGGACACCTTTATATTCGGCCCGCAGACAAAAAAAATAATAAAAAAATCTATATTATTTATGTTCTATAGGGTTGTAGTTTATCATTTTTGTTTGTTGGTTTTTTACCAACGTCCGCGATTCTGATGGCTCGTGAACAACTTTCAGATTCCTAATGTGGACCTTCAAAAATATTAATTAGTTATCCCTGGTTTAGAGTAATATAATAATATGATACATTATAGATAATACCATGGTTGATAAAAATGGTGGTACGTACACACATTATATTTAACATATCCCCAAAATAAGCAATCACATGGAGTAAGATTAGGTGATCTAGAAAACCAGGTGCAAAGCACTTTGAATAACCCTGTGTAATGTTATATTGCACGGACGGCGGACACCTACGACCACGACCACGATAATAGTGGCTATAGGTAATAATGTCCATGTCAAGAATGGGCATGGAAAAAATGTCCATGCACGAAAATGGCCAAATACAAACATACAATATAATGTAATAACGCTGTGATAATAAATTAGATTCAAGCTTAGATTCAATAACGACCTTTCTGTAGGTAGGTTCGTATTAGTTTAGCAAGAGTTTGTTTTAATATACATTGACGTTCAAGTGGGGGCATAGAAGGGCGGCACCCCAATTTGTCAAACACTTTGTTTAATTGATACACCAAATAGTCTGTATATTACCTGCGTCTATTAAAGTATACATTTAAATTTTATAGAAACTTTGATTTATCCATGTAAAAAGTACCAGCGAGCCTAAAAATTGCACTATTAAGACTATCACGATTACATTTTTTAAGTTTCATTGAAATCGGTTCATTAGTTCAATAGGAGATAGCTTCAATAAATTGACGTTCGAGTGGGGGACAGAGAGCCCACTTCACTATTCTCCAATTACTATAACTCTGTTTGTAGGTACTACGTATACTATATTATGTATAACAATAATATCACATAATATAGGCGCGTGTAGACATATTTCAAGTCAGGTTCAGCATACATTTTTACCGATTAATTTTTTTTTATATATTACATACAAACGGCTCACAAAAAAATGTAGTCATCATTTACATAACTGTATTATAATAATATGTAAAAATATAAATTTAAAACTGTTATGATGTATTATACCTATTATATTATTAATCTTTGCCTCTTGGGTATATTTCATTGGCTTAATACTTTATGTAGCCATAGAATATATTAGAAATACCCAGTCTCTGGTTTACTAATTCATCGGTCCAATGCAATAATTTCAAATTAATTATGATTATTAATCGTCTACATTCTACCTCTAATCTCTATTAACTTCAACACTACCTGCCTACGTAATATACAAAATGTTGTTTTGTGTTTAATTTGTAAGCTACGGGTTGTTGAATCATTAGATAAAATATTGTTCTTTGTTTATAATTTAATTAATTATTTAAATGTAATGTGCCACACATTATTTCAAATAAAAACTGTTAACTTCACAATTTATATGGGAAGGCCCAAGCCTGTCTCTTCCGGGCCGGTAAATGGCTTCAAGCGCACACTCCGCTGCACCTGTATGTGCAATGTGCATTCCGCACGCTTATAGTAATATGTATTTAGGTATACCATGACATCATATAATCTGCCGATATGATGCGCATAACCTGTTAAATAACAATTATTTGTTTTGTAGTGTTATTTTTCATAGGATCATAACAATGTTTTTTTTTTTCGATCGTGTCGAGAATAATAAATAACACGATTGAACCGTATATATTTAGATGCTTTGAAAATATCTAAACACTCCCCCAATATTGCAGATTTACATCGACGACATGAACTTACTCACGAAACAAATATTTCACTAACATTTTTATTTTTGGGTTACTCTGGTACAGAATACGAAAAGGTACCTGCGTCACAACACGACTGTCCGCATAGCAATCTCTATAAAAGAATTATCGGTGAACCATTATCTGTTGTGAGCTGTTACAATATACGACAATAAGTTAGTACTACTAAACACTAAGCTGTATATTGTACAAAAAAAGAAAATTACTCGGGATCAACTTTTTATCCGTTTTGCCAACCAAACTGAGACTTTATTGAAGTACATTATAATATTAAAGCCAAATGTTATAAGAATTCCAATTCAAGATTTCGATTAAATATCAATAACTATTATTTACTACCTTTATAAGGGTATTTATATTCGCGTGCTCTACAACATAACTCTATAATATTAAAACGTATTTTCAAAAAACTCTATTTTAGAAATGATTCCAGGTGAACTGCTAAAATTCCGTTCCGTCGTAATAATACTTTTATAATATATTTTAGTGTATGATTTTTAATCGTTTTCAGATACTTGTCTGTGTTACATTTATTACTATGCTCGTATATAATATAATATTATATGATATTGTAACAATCTCGTTCGAGTGGATTGTGCGAACCCCAAGGGTATATATATATAAAAAGCATCACCCTACACGTGCAATTTAATCGTATATATATCTTATATAAGAAGCATCACCCTACATGTGCAATTTAATCGTATATATATATATATATATATATATATATTGCATTTATTTAATCTTATACTCTCGACCTTAATATTGAGCTGACCCAAGTCTTGTTCCTCTCGATATAATAACATATAAATGACGTCGAAAATCGAAACCATCATTCGTTTTTGTGAACCACGGATTCTATAGATATAATAAATTATATACTTTTGTTTATATACAGAGTGATTCACCGAGTTTACTCATTCCCATTTTTTCCTTAAGTAATTTATTTATAATAATTCTGATTTTTAAAATTTTTAAATACACCTACTCCAAGAACATTTTTTTAATAATACACACCATACAATTTTGAAAATATTTTGACTCATTTCGAACTAGGTATTTACGGACATTTTCAGTTTTTAATTTTTTTATATTAATTTTCTATAATTGTCAATAAAATTTTATTTGTTGGGTAAAAAAGCGTGAAAATTGAATACAATACTCCAGATAAATTGTTACGATAACAGTTGAAAAATATTAAAAATACATAGGCATACATTTTTTTTTACAAGCATTTTAAGTTTGAATTTCGAGAAAATTTAAAAACGATTTTGTAGTTAACAATTTATAAAATGTTCAACTTTCATAGCTAAGGATTGAACATTTTAAACAATAGGTTCCACGCATATAGGTTATAATATATAAATTTATTTATTCACAATAATATCATCAAATATACTTGGTAATATCATAGGCTGACTGGCCGTCTTCGTTCGGAACCATTTTTCTTGTACAATGATATTATATCATTGAATTCAAATTTTATACCATCCTTGACAGTGACCCACTTGTAACCTACTGTACAGCAGAGCAACACCCACTTGCCCATCTCTTTTTTTTTGTACTTCATAAGGATTTAGTATCCTGTTATGATACAAACTTCTGTTTATCAATACTAGGACCCTCTTGGTTACTGTAAATTATTTAGTGGACATTTTTTTTGAAAATTGTGATGTACTTAATTCAAAATTCGAACGAGTAGTTTCTAAATTTTTAAAATGTTAATAGGAAATGAATATATTAAAAAAATTAAATCATTTTATTTTACAAAAATATAAAATAGTTACACTAATCATTCCAGTATTTAATATTCTAGGACAATTTTCACAAAATATTAATGTTGATAGATTTATATACATCACTAAAATGTTTAAATCACCTTAGCCCCATATCTTCCAAGCCCATTAAAATCACGGACCTATACAAAATTAGTACTTTTACAAAATTCCAAAAATAGTATTTTGAATAACTGCATTATTGAAGAAAAAAAGGAGCGAGCATGGTTTGTGAATCACCCTGTATATAAAACGTCAGCCGTTATTATTTCAAAGATTTAGAATGTTATTACAAGTGAGCACTCTTCCCGCGATTGGAAATCGAACGAAAGTCGAGCACACTTATTGCATTTTGTTTTCTATTAGTATTCGTTCCGGTTAAATCTGACGGGAAATTTTTTTTTTAAAAAAACTGATTAAACAAATCGTCGCAAGAGAGGATAGGGAATTCGGAACCGCTATTACTTATTTTCTATGTGTGTTGAAATAGCAATGCGCATTTAGAGCGAACGTGTTGTGTTATGGTTCACACATCACGGATCTGAAAACACATAATTACAGTTTACATAGTATATATGGTATATTGGTATTAGTATATATTACGTTTGATCGCTTTGACATATTATTTTGGCCTTTATTTATAGAATTTAAGTCGTCTAATGAGTGTAAACAAGAGGATGCGTTGTGCGTATAAGTAAAAAAAAACAAAACAACAACTCGTAAACGAGTTAATTAAACGATAATATTAAAACAAGCTGTTGTTGTTCGTCGCAATGCGCTATATCGTTAATTCAACAAAATTACGTCGGGTTAGGCACTAATTGACTATAAGTATTTAGAGACGAGCACTTATAAATATTCATGTATATTGCGATTTAAATGCGTTTACGGCAGTGAATGGGGTTGTGCATTTTACAACAAAAAATGTGAACACTGCACAATATTATTTATTATTATGCGTCATAGGGTGCATCTCTGTTGCACATTTCCCTGTACATGAAGTGATATGTTTATAAACCTATACCCAATTATAATAATGATAATAAAAAATATATATAAATCTTGACATTCGTATGTAAATAAAAATAAAATAATGACTTGTGTACCATTAAAATTACATTATTAAATAGGTAGTTCGATTCTGTAATTAGTTCAATATTATACAGTGTGAATAAGTTAACAAAATATGGCTGTATTTATATTCGTGTTGTATACTTTACAACTACATGGACTATGGACAGTAATTTAAAATAATATAATTTTATAATATACATCTACGTACATATAAGTAGGTATTGCTTAGCGGCCAACAGACTTTGTGTAAAATACTTATGAAAAGTATTTGTAATTAATGCTCGAACAGGTATTTACGAAAAATAGTATTTCGAAGATGTATTTGAATACTTTATAAAAATAGTATTCCGAACAGTGGTGTAATTAGGAATTTGTCCTGGGGAGGGTTGTATATTTTTTTACACACAAAATATTAAATTTCCAAGTACATTGGTGAGTATATAATATAATATATAATATTATGAAGGCTCTGGGGGGGGTCTATCCCCCTCATCCCCCCTTAATTACGCCCCTGATTCCGAATATGTATTTGAATACTTTATAAAAATAATATTCCAAATACTTTTAAAATATTTTTTGTTTTAGATATTAAAAATATGATAGTATGATTGTCTTAGGGAAAATTGTAAATTATAATGTTAAAATACATTGTATTTGCGTATTACATAAATGTGATAATTTATGATTTACAACTTAACAATACATATTAAAATCAAAATTTAATTTTAATACTATATTAAAGTATTCAGAATACTGTATTAAATACTTTTAAATACTTTTAAAAAAAATTTAAGCCTAGATTAAAATAAATTTTAATTAATTGTTCTTCAATGTGATTGAAGTTGTATCTTGTGCTGATCCTGCACTGTGTTCCCAATGATAAATTTCATAATGCCAGTAGTTTTACTCTGCCTTACGATAAACTTCGTTAAACGTTAACTATAGGTATATATTTTTAACACAGTCATAATTTTAGTGAGTTTGAACAAATAAACAATACCGATAAATTATTATGAGCAAAATATTGAACCAAGCCCGATGGTGGATTTGTTCTGTGTAAAAATAACAAAATTGAGTTTTAATTTTAATAAAAATAATATGATGTACCACAGTTTCGCACACGGCACACACTGTATTCGAGATCATTTTACAATTAATTCATTTTACAACTATAAATCTATGTTATAATAATATATAGGTATAGTCGATAATAATCTAATAAGGAACTTTCTGCAAATATCGTAAGTTAAGTTCTCAGCAATATCAACTCTCGCTTAATATATAAATGGTAACTATTTTACTTTATTTTATCATATTTATTTCTTTTTCACAATATACAATTTTAATATTTACTCATATAATTTTGCAGTTACTTTTCAAGCTTTAAACATAATTTTGAATTTATTTTTATATAATTTCGAATTTTTTGTGCCTATTTCCTTGTTTTTAAGTGCACATGTGCATACATATTTCATGATTATTTGGTGCATTAAATTCACAGCCCTGGTCATAACTATTGGAGCATATTATAAAATGAATGGAAATGCATTGTACGATATTATTTATTAACATGGTGTATACAATGTACAACATCGTGAAATCACTATATTATAGCATAATATTTTTATATTATATGATTGTTTTACGAAAATAACGTCCATGACATATAATTATAAAGTATTCTTCAAAAATCCACCCTCTCATCACCAACAAATAATAAATAAATAATAATAATAACTAGACAGAATACGTTAGGTTTTTGTATTCAATAACCGACAAATTTCCCTAATTATATTTTTTAATATTATAATATGATGTAAATAAAATATAATATACCTACTTATACACGTGCACAATAATAAATACACATATAT
This sequence comes from Metopolophium dirhodum, assembly GCF_019925205.1. Classification (NCBI taxonomy): domain Eukaryota; kingdom Metazoa; phylum Arthropoda; class Insecta; order Hemiptera; family Aphididae; genus Metopolophium; species Metopolophium dirhodum. The sequence continues at coordinate 14,708,483 of NC_083561.1, forward strand.
AGGTAGGTACTATAGGTACCTACATAATATTATGACATATTCCACCTGGCAGCTGGAGCACATTAAATATATAATATACGCGTTGTGTATATCATATGAAAACTGAGTTACGACGTCATAAAAAGTGGTCATTGAATGAGCCTCGGGTCTATACGAAACAGCTCTAATTATCTCGTTCTACCCTAATGACGCGTTTTCATGTCTGTCTATAATTATTTCTGCAGTCACAAGCGGAAGGTATTATAGCAATACACTGCACCCTTATAAAAAAATATCCACTGAAAACCAAATATACGAACATGCAGCCCGTTAATGATTGTCGTCAGTGGCTGGTGTACACGATTGCTGTTATGGTAATAATAATAAGTTGTGCGCAAATACATGTTTTTTTTGCTCGTTATTCGTATTATTTGAATTGTTGAATTTCGCAAAAAGTTTCATTTTTTTCTTATCATATCGTGTAGTACACCGTGATTCAAAAGTCTTCATGGTTCTACGAACTGATAATATATAGCAAACCTTAAATCGCACTTAAACAGCCTAACTCATTAAAAAAAAAATAAACATAACAGTGTATAATGGCATACGAGTGTGATGTGATCAGAGCGGATCATATTGAAAATATGTAACACACATTATTGAATAATTGATTTTTTTAATAATAATTGTATTTCCCCCTGTATCTTAAAAATCACGAATTTTTGAAATCGTATGAAGACTTTTGAAAATCAATCTGTGTATAAATCTTATGGTCATAACTCATAATATATAATACGTTTTCATTCTGTTATTGAAATGGATTAATTATAAAATAGAAATAGAAAATATATTTTTGGTGCTGATAATTTTCTCACTGTTATACTATAATATAGAACAAATGTCTCATTATTTTGTTCGAAAACTCGCTAAAAATGTACTATTTTTTGATACAAATGATAAACCTTTAGGCTTTATTACATTTCTTATACTGGTAGGTATAGCCATAATTATGACTTATCAAAAATGAGTTTTTTAAATTTTGTTATACTAGTGATAATGTATTTTAATATAGGTACCTACGCTATTATACGTTTTAGAAGTTCTATTTTCTACCAAGAAATTATTTTAATAAAAAAAAAGCATTATGTTGTTTACCAATAATAATCAACCCGCATTGCATGTTTTAATGTTTTGTCAATAAAATATGTTTTGGATGTCAACATTGTTATTGTAAACGACTAATATTTAGATTACACTAAAAATATTTAAATATCATTAAATTTGAAGCGATGTGTTATTTTTGTTATTTTAAGTCATTATACATTTTTGAATAACTAATTTTTAATTTAAACACGTTTTCTGAACTCAATCGCCAGATTAAATATTATAATAATAATTTAAGAACAAAGCTGCAGTGTTTCCGTCGTTGGCAAGGATTTTGTTTTTGAAATGAAAATGTTTTGAAATGAAAAATGTCAGTCGCTGGCAGACAAAAAAGTTTGCTAATAAAATCAGGCGTGGAAACTTGACATCATATTGTTCATTTGTACACATTTTATATCAAAATAGGGGGACGCAGAATTGTTGAAATAAGATTTTATTTTTATTTCCATTTTGTACCACTCAATGTCGTATTTATATTAGATATTGTCCGCTTTTGAGATTTCTGAATAATCAGAAATTGGTTACGGTACATTTTGCGAGCATATATTATAGTATATATCTAATATTATCATATGCGTGCATTACAAGTCGTAAGTATATTCTGCTTACTGTTATATGTGATAGATTTAGGTAAGCCTATATGCATCGAGAAAAAACAAAAATAATGTAATAATAATATGACAGTAATATTATATCAACATCGAGTGGCCCATTACTTCTACGAGTAAAAGCAACAATGGCGGATTTGCAGTAGGTACCTATAGATAAAGAGCACGAGACCATAATATTATTAGGTATTATCGTCGTAAAGTATATAATAATATTTTAATGTATTATGTACATAGAAGAACAACTGCTATGATTTTGGTAAAGAAGTATCACGTATAATATATGACTGTATGTAAGTCGAGGTCTTCGTATTGCAGGTATATACCCGGCATCAAAGATAGACCAAAGGCCACGGCAGACGAAGTACATATATCAAGAAGTATGTACCATGAAAATTGGCTTTATACACATGAATGGAACATATTATTATATAATATGAAAGCAGTCGTAATAGGATTTGCGAAAAATAATCCGAACGTAACATACGTATATACAGGGTTCACCAAGCATGCTCACCCCAATTTTTTCCTTCAATAAAGATTTCATTCAAATATTCTGATTTTTGGAATTTTTAAATATATAGTTACGCAAAGACCATTTTTTCAAATTATTGGTGTTTTTTGTATTGTAAGGATTATTATGGGCGATACATAGTTCTGTTTTTGAAAATAGAACCCCCCCCCCCCCCCTTTTACTGTATATTATTCAGTGGATAATTTTTTTGAAAATGTTGATGTATTTAATTAAAAATTCAAACGAGTAAATTCTCAGTTATTAAAATGTTTGTACTAAGGATATATTGTCCTAAGACATGGTTTTATATATTCGATCTATAGTATTTAATAATTTATAATTATATTTGGGTGAATTTTACAAATTATTAATGTTGATAGATTAATATTAATCACTCAAATTTTGAAATCACTATCATTGCTCCCAAATGTTACAAACACATTATCATGGATCACAAAGTCATAAAACTCTAAAATTAATCGTACGAATTTTGATTCTGATACGTTAACATTTTCAGAAAAATTATCCACTAAATAATTTACATTAGAAAAGGAGTAGGTAGTTCTCATTTGAAAAACAAAACTTTGTGTGTCCACATCAGACACTCTCTATAAGTAGTAGAAAAAAAACTCAATAGTTTGAAAATATATGGTCTTTAAGTATGTTTAATAATTCCAAAACTCAGATTTCGAATAATTGCATTGTTGAAGAAAACAAAGGGGTGAGTATGCTTGATTAATCACCCTGTATAGGGTACCTACCTTGTTCGAACGTAAAATGATCGTACACGTTATTCCGTACAACATTATATATTGTGCGAGTGTGCACTGAGTGGCTGTATAATGGGATAGGTAATAATTCTGCACACGCATTAACGATATCCTGCAGGTGCAATGGATTATACATTTTAGAAAAAAATCAAAATTTATGACTGTGAGTTATCGAACAATAATTCCGCTTGAATGAGTTTAATCATTGGTTTTTATTTAATATTCATCATGCACACGTTTAACAAATAACTCGTGTAACGGCTTACATGTATTATGTTACATTATATTATTATGTTATAAACCTAATTTTTACCTCAAAAATGAAAACAAATAGTCTCGTGGGTGTAGACTGTAGGTACTTATTAAATAAAAATACATTATATAAGATCGTGAAATTTAAATGTAATTTTTTTAAATATCGAGTTCGCTAAATGTATTTTTGTTTAATAACATAGTTTTATATATATTTTCAAGCCAAAAATGTACTCTCATTGTCACGTATAGGCTTATTCAATATGAGATGTTACGTTGTATAGACTGTGTACTGTGTAAGTAAGTATTTTAAATAAAAAAACATATTTCATAATATACCTACTATATTTTTGCCAGTAGCATTTGTACAATTTATAGGAAAAATTTAAAAAAAAAAGTTAACCTAGCTATATCGAATTAAACTTTACAGTACACTCTAATACAAATGTTCAATATACATTTAAAAATATTTTTTAATAAAAAATGTTTACGTACTGCAGACAAACTAATGTAGTAATTTCAAAGCTTTTTCAAATTGGTGTCTCTGTATAAGACCTTGACCTATTTTTTATACAACATATGCGTTTTGATATTTTTATATACAAGGATTTTAATTAATTAACTAAAGTATAATATTATTATATTACAATAAACCTTTAAGAAAATGTGTAATTATACGATTAGTATATTAATTCACTAAAAAATAATATGTTCAACCTCCAAGTAATTTACGTGATGAAAATTATATGAACAACGAAAAATACAACATTGTAACATTTTAATAACAAAAAACTAAAAACTTGATAATAATAGAACAATTCGTTAAAAGCGTTGTCATGTCTATCTGTCATATTTTTTGGCTGGTAAGTATATTTAACTACATAGATTTCATATTTTCGTATATACATACAAATTAATGATTTTAATATTATTAATAGAACAATTGTTATTTGTTTAAAATTGTTTGCTTATTAAAATTAATTGTAAATTCGTAAACGTAACTTTATTTAGTAGACTTCGAGTAGACTTTAAAATTTAAATTGCATTATTATCTTAATTAAAGTGGATGAAGAGAAATGTTGTTCACTATTTTGTACTGCATATTACCTGTGCGTAATGTACGAAATATAAATAACGAACTCAAAATTAAATTAAAATATTATCTTTAAAATAAAAAAGGGATATTAGTTTTCATACATAATATTTGTGTAGCTATTCGGATTAAATATTGAACTAATATTTTAAAAATGTATAAATTATTATATCACTTTGTTCATTATACTTTGGACGCCATACTATATCCGATATGGCATATCGTATAAAATGTGTTATTACTATTTAGTATTTACTATTTTTTATATATAGGTAGTATGATTGGTAATAATTTTTTAAAAATCAAACTGTTCATGCACCAAATTTTAAATATAAAATCGTTATTAAGACGCTAAGAATAACATTATTTTCATTAGTAAATGATACTAGAATAAAATAAAATAAATTATAAAACTTCTTTATAAATCATGTTTGATAGGTATCGGTATATTGAAATATATATATCGTACGTTTAAAATGTTTAAACAATAACCAACAATCTACATCATTCTGTGGTGTTAGTATTTTTGTACAAATATCAACCGATCTCCTGTGCAGACTTAAATGTAAAAACACACATTTTTTTCAGTTAAGTACATAGAAAAAAAACTATCAAGCATTACCTGTACAAATCATTGTGCAACGCGATCAATAGAAATTCAAACGAAAGGTCAGTTGTTGTACTTGTATAAACAGGTAATTTTTATTATATCAATTTATTAATAACGAATAAAATAACATTTTTTCTCGCTATAAACGATGTTTCCACCAATATCTTCGTCAGATAAATATATGTTTATAATATTTTAGGTAAATTTATGGTATTATATGTTTTCTGTCCACCTTTTTTTCACTGTCGTACAGTCACATGTCGAGACGCGCGTATTGCCTACCAACATATTATTATTATTATAACCACATAATATAGCGGCGGTCTTACAGTAATCCCGGTTTATAACAGAAGTAATCGAAACTCATCGTCAAGGTATTAAGTCGAATTCCTTTTACACGCGCTCACGATCTAATAAAAACGAATATAAAATGTTATTAATCACACATCGAATCGGTCGTCTTCTTACCGCGGATCTCGTGTCATATTGCGACAGCGGTGTCTGTACTCGCCTGCATAGTAAATAATAATAAATTTCGGCGAAACTCGTTTTATAGTACAGAGATGATGATCGTATGTATTATACAATTATTGTTAATATTATGCTAAAAATCTAAAGACACGTCCGAAGTTATCCATTTCAAATGGTCGTTCGCACGTTACTAGCGGAGTGAAGATGCCCATTGATGAAGCCCGCGTCCTCCCACCACCGATTTGGCAAACGCTCTCCTCTCTCTATTTTTGCGGCCAATGCACATCTCTTCCCTAACTAGCGGCGACATCATTATTGTTATTAATATGCAAAGTGTTTATCGACTGTGAACAGTAGTTGACGAACACTTGGCAGCACCGCCCGATTTTCACTTGTTTTTATCACTTTATTATATATTTTTACGAATACATAATATAACGTCTATATGTACGTATATACACCACATTCGTCTTGTGTATATGCATAATATATAACCTCTCACACGTACACTGAAAATCAGCTGCGTTTTAATAGGGCCAAGGCGCTTTTTCTGGGACGCGAATTATTATATTATGTCTATATACGACGTTTAAACGTCTATAAATGGATGGAAGAAAGAAAAATTATATATTCGTTCATTTTTTACACTCTCTTGCTCGTAAACTAGCGCTCGAACTGCAAGTCTGTGCGTATTTTCTCAGGCTTTCCTTGCGGCGTGATTTATGCATAATTCATGCGATGTAAAGGGGAGGGCTGTCCGAAATTACAAGTATTCCCTTTTTGTTTTTCCTCGGAAATTAATGTTAACGAATTCAAAACAGAGCTGGAATGCAACAGAGAAAAAATTATTGTTGTTTAACTTTATTGAAAAATTATATTTTGGTATTAAACTTATTTATAGTTTTGCATAATAGCCGTGTTGTGTAAAGAGTGTTGTCAGATGGGGCGGAAATTAATTTATTTTTTACATTCATAAGATAAATATGAGTTACATAAATAACGAATACTGCAATTATTTCCAATACTATTTCTTACTTTATCAAAGTCAGTACCTAAGTTAAATATATTAAAAAATGCATACAATATAATAATGAGCAAATCTTAACCATCATGATTTATTTTGTGTGATTTCTGATTATATTGTTAATACCTATATAGTATGTACAATACATTTATCCTGAGGTATAGTATCGTAATTCAAAACTTTATTATAATCATTTTTCCATCGACTGCAATAACTATAATATAATATATTTTATAAGGAATGTTTTCAGTTTGGATTAATTAATTCACGTACGACGTACCTATGTATACAAATAATTATTGTTATGATAGAATATTAAATATTATTAATATTTAATCGGATAGTGTTTGTGATAAAGGGTGCGCATCCTATTTTTGTCTTATATACATTAGTTTTGTAGGAAACTTTTTCCCCGTCAATTAGTGACATATAAATACATAACTTTATTAACACGATATAAAGAAGATAATATAATCGTCATGTATATGAAATAAGATACTAATAGATACCTACACTTTGGTCGGGCGTTGGTCAATGTGGCGTACATGAATATCAGTTACTATTTTTTTTTTAATTAAAAATACGAGTTCGTAATAAAAAAGTTGGGTCCAAACTCTAAAGTTCCTGAAAAACAGCGAATCAATAATTTTCCCTCCGACAATTACCATGATAATATAATATAAAGGTATAAAGAATATTCTCGGTTTTAATAAATTAATTCACGCACCTTAGTGCCTATTATTACAAAATATTATTGTTATGATATTAAGATAGTACGATAGTTAAGATAGTTGTCATAATATGCTTATATAAAATAAGTTTGTCAGTTAATATTCAAGTGCAGTTTTTTTTCAATATACGTAATATATGACTAATGTCTAATAGTCTTTTTTTTTCTAAAAACTAAAATTCAAAAATCTACTTATACATTTTTTTTTCATGGCTATTGAAGAATATTAAAGACACATAGTCACAATTTTTTATTATAAACATTAATTGAATTTGTAATTCAAAAATAGCCATTTATAATATGGAGGAAAAACAATTTTGAAATCGATTGCATTTTTAACGAATGAAAGCAACTTATATTTTCAAAAATACAGGGTAATATCGTTAAATTGTATGGTTTTCACACTTTTATAATACTAATAATGCTAATCCAATAAGTAATAAGAAACATACTACTCGATGAAATTGTATGTAATGTTTTTATTAGTATTTATAATAATATAATATTGTTCAATATATCCACCGTCAACTGCTATATGCACAAGTCATTTTTTTAGGCCCATGATCTATTTTAATTTTTTTTAATTTTTTTTTTCAATCCATGATAAAGGATTATTAGTTGTATATTGAAAATGCACTGCATTATATTTAAAATTAGAGTTACTGAATTTCCAATTAATTAACATACATATAGGTTCAGGATGTATCACGAAACCATGTGATAATAATTTTTAATAGATACTATAAAAATATATTAGTCCATGGTAGGTATATCGGTTATAGTTTTTATTTTTCAATTCAAAACTAGGAGTTTGTGATAAAATATTCAGGCAAAACTCTCCTGCAAAGTGAGTTATCCGTCTTTCCTGAATAACAGAAGTTTTGACGTAAATGCCTTTCCTCCCAATCGCCGTCCAATTACATTACGAAATTCTATTTTTGCGGAGTGTTTTGTTGATCAACAATCGTGATATTATTATGATTATCGTAGCTTAGAATATAAATGACCACAAAACATGTTTTACACTAACGGACGGATAAAAAAAGCAAAAGAGGATATTATGTATATCATAGTTATTTATTTATACATTTTTAATTTTCCGTTCAAATGAAAATCTTATCTTTCTAGCTCAGCTATCTAGGATTAACCGAAGAAAAAAACACATGCCGGTTATCGAGTAAAAGACATGTCATTAATACTTTTTTTTGGAACACGTTCAATTCCCGACACGACGACACACGACAAATGTAATGGGTTTCTGTCTCTCGAACTGTTTTAGAAATCACCAAGCTTGATGCTTCGTTAACGTTCATCAAACAGACGTCAAACTTGTCTTGAAAAGGTCTGTAACGTTTTAACGGCCGTATTTGACGTTTTACTGTCATGTTTGTGTTTAGATGCCAGTCAGAATTAATCGAAATCTCGATATAAAACATATTGTTTTATAACACTTAAAAAATAATAATAACATACGATACCACCATCGTATAGAATTGAATTTCGGTAAATTATTTATGATGAGATATAATTGAAGTGACAATTCGTGATCAAAACCGATTAACACAATTTTTAACACTTACATTATTTTCTATATTTTGGAAATATCATTGTGCATATAAAATATAATAGTATACGTATAAAATAAGTTTCAAATCTCCACGAAAAATGTTTTTGAATTACAATTAAAATGCTTATAAAAAAATTGTGACTATACCTATGTATCTTCAATATTTTTGAATACCTATAAAAACAACTTATGAAGGACCTTGTATTAAATTGTCAAGCTTTTTTACCAAGCGGATATTTTTTATCGATAGGTATGTATAAAAAAATGTTTTATGAAATCGAAAATATTACATGTTTATAAATAACTCAATAAGAGTCAAAATATTTTGAAAATTATACCATGTATAAATCTTGTGAAAAAATCAAGTAGGTACCTATGGTTATTCGTTAATTTACCTACAATCAAATAAGAAAATTATAATTTTCGAAACTGGTCGAAACTGGTTTTGCGTAAGAATTCCCGATTTTTTATAATTTGTTTTGTTTTCTTCAATTATTAAGAAATGTACAGAGAAATTTTTACTTTTCAACTCCCCTTCCTGCAGAAAAAATTAAAAAAAAAATACTATTTGAATTCACTTCTCTGCCAGGTAAGATATTGGAGTAGAAAATCTATATTCATTTTTACTGCTCAAAAAGGTGATGACAAAAAAACACACATACTTCGTTGCAAAATCTTTACATTCATCACTTCTCAGTTCCAGTTCCCTCTGAATCTAAAACATAAAAACGGATATTATATCATCTGCATGGAGTTAGCCCCCCCCCCCCTCACCACTTCGTTCAATCGGTTTCAAAATACCACCAAATAGTTGCAAATAATCCAGTTTTGAGTAAAACCATATTGTTTGGTCGTTTTTGGACAAAGTGGGGGGGACTTCATGCACATTACTATCTATGTACCTACACATCTCTCATATGTACGGATTATAAAATTATTGTTTTGGTTTCTATTTATTTTTTTCTTCTCATATTTACAAAACACAACATTTTATTTTAAATACCAATATATTATTTTGATTGAATAACTGACTTAGCCTCACTGCTGTACTACCATTTATAAGTTATAGGTACTTACGACCTACTGCAGCCTTTAAGTATTGCTACGACGCCAATTTTCTCTGCTATTTTCACCGATGTTAAGGTTTTAATATCTTGTAGATCTCAGGCTAGAGCTATTAATGTGTCATATAAAGATAATAATTATACAAAGAAGGATATCTTATGTGTTCAAAATTAGAACCGCAGTAGACTGCTAAAACTATTTTAAAAACTACATGAAGTTCATTTAATGTCACATAATTTTAAGCCATCTTACTTATTAATTCATAGTGACCGCTTAACGAAACAAATATCATCAGATTTAAATAATAAAGCGTAATATTTCTTTGAAGTTATCCTTGTAACTTATATTTTGTCAACTTTATTTTATTGCACATTCTAAATTATCACGTAAATAAAAACCATTAATTTATAAGTAATTACTTAAATGAAAGCTAAAACGATCAAAACACCTTCTGAATAACTAATTAAGTTCAACGTGTATAAGCTCTTGGTAAAGAAAACAGTACATTCGCAATTATTTAATCTTATGGACCCGATTAATTAAATAACTTGTAATAATATACACAGAATGTATACCGAACCAATTACTAGCCGGTGCATTCAAACAATATAAATATAGGTCAAATAGTGTAAAATCTGTGCGCTATGTGCGAGTAGGAGAATAATTTTTCGTTTATCTCTATAGTCGCTACGTCACTTAAACTTTTAGTTCGCAATATTATACGAAAAACTACGTAAAACGACTATACTCTTCGTTAATTAAAACATTTAATGTTTGGAATTAAAAGCTTCAAATACAAACCAAGCGCAGATAATGAACTTTCTAACTTATAATGGCAATTTGAAAATACACACGTTTTACTATCTTGCCATCTCCGCGGTGTAAAAGTTTTATTAATTTGCATATTATATTTTCCAAAAAGTAACCATATGTCATTTTAAGTGCTCATAATTACAATTTGTAAAATATCTTGTTCCAGGGTATAATAAAATGTGTCAGAATACATTCATATTTTATTATAAATGAAAATCGTAAATATGATTTTTACAAATAAAATGCATAATATAAATTATAATTCATAAGATCTATAATATATATGTAGCGTAATTTGTCTACGATTGAATGACTTTAACTTACTCAAGAGTATTCAATGCAGTTTAATTAATATTATGATATTGGTAGGTATTATTTGTATATTGATAATATAGAACTACGCTTGTTGGACTTTATGATTTCAAAAGTCTTAATAATATACATTGCGTTGGCTATAATATGGTTATAATATATATAATCTTCTAGACCTCATGGAATTCTCGTACATAAATGGAAAATAAAAATGAATCATGAGAAATCTTTACATTTGACGTTCACCTTAAAAAGAGATATAGTACCTACAATCTTCTATACTAATCTTCTCACCTGTCACCTCAAATAGTGACAACAACCCAAAATCTATAAGATTTCGCTACTTAGGCTTAACCCTAGACCAATCTGGGCTGACCATATACAAATTAAACGTATCCTTCTCAACTCAAGGTGGAAATTTCTCTGTTAATTACTTGGTAAACATTCTAAGCTCAGCATAAAAACAAAGCTACTCCTTTACAAAATTATATTGATGACTACCTAGACATATGGAACTATGCATCCAACTATGGAGGGCGGCCAAAAAATCAAACATATATAAAATTAAACTTTCCAATTCATAACTCTTCAATATAATTACAAATGGCTCCATTCTATATCTTAAATCAGCCTCTATACTGATTTAAAAATAAACCGTAGAAGAAACCTCAAAGGTACTATACAAACGTTTCCGCTCTCGATTAACAAAGACATGAACCATACAAATCCCTTTATATCAGCTCTAAATTATAATACCATTTCTGGAAATCCTCCTCGCTAGCTAAAGAGATCATGGTGCATGACCTAAATCTATAAAAAAAAAAAATATGAAAAAATAAATATAATTAAAATTCATAATAAAACTAACCAAATCCCCAGGCAAAGCGTTATCATTGGGTGGCTACTTTTCTTATCTGTCTCATGTCATAAATATACATATATATCTGCATACAGGCATATTATAATAAATTAATTACAGATTGTTTGTTTTTAAAATATAACAAAAAAAAAAATAGAATATAATATATATATATAATTTATAAATTATAATAGATACGTCATGAACCTACCCAAATTCACTATAATCAGTGATTATTAATCACTATAATAATTTAGTATACATTCAGTATTATTATGTAATACTTGTACGTATTTAATTTTTATCATCGAAACAATATGCTCATTGATATACCCAAATCTAGTGGTGAGCACTATAATAATGATGCTACACTAATTTATTATAAAATAATTTAAGAAAAAAATAGTATTTTTTTCACTATAGCAAAATAAAATAAACTAAATAAAAGTTATTATTTCATAGACTTAATTTAGATTACAATATCAGAATATCTATATGCTTAATAGTTAATACAGCGTAGTATGATTAGTTAGTTTATCCTGATAATCAAAGCAGCTAATACATAAGTTCATAATACGTAAATACGTATATAATATACACTATACCTATACTGCATATTCTATAATATTAATACAATATTAAATATTAAGTATGCATGCTACGGTAACAATGTTTACCATAATCAGTAATTATTAATTATATTCAGAATTTAGTAACGGTCGATCTAGGTACCCGGTGCTTACATAAATCATGGTAATACAACGCATATAGTAATCGGATTACTCAAACACTTCATTATTATATTTCACACAATCTGAGTACGAAGCAGCGATTTATAATGATTTCAAACACGACTATACAATTACATAGATTTCCCCAAAATATTTTTTTATAAATTTCAATCAGGGTTAAATAATATGATTTTACTATATAGTTAAGTATTATATTAAATACAATAGTTCTGGTATAGTCCCGAATAATTTATTATAGAAAAATGTACTGCACATGGAAATGCGCACGAACATTAAATAATTTGGAGTAGAGACTATAATATTGTGCACTAAAAGTTATTGAATTATATTGTTTTTAAAAATAATACTAACAAGAACAGATTTTATTTGTATTACCAAAGTTAATAAAAGTTACTATGTACATTATGATAAAATAAAAAAATCATTATGGTATTTGTGATAATTTATATCATTTTATTGTTGCGTGTATACTCGTGGTTTATAGCGGCATAAATTCTGCAGTCATACAAATAATAAACATTTTATTATTTTCAAGTTTTTAGTATCAATTTTAAATTTAGTACATGCATATTTTTACGTGACTTATGGTGACATAAAAACATTTTTTTTTTTTTATCAAATTTATTATTTAATGTAAAAACGGAATTCTGTAAAACATAATTTTATTTACATAATATTCAATAATATTATTTGTTTATTTGTACATTTTAATGTATGTTAATAAATAAATCATAGAAATCAGCGACACATTATTTAAAAGTTATACCTAGGGAGCGGATTTCTGTTCAAAATAATTTTTTACTTATATAATGCTTTTTCATGCTTTATTTATAAAAAATGTGTTTCGGGGAGTATAGGTAATGTAGGTTTGTCATTTTCAATTTTTTTTTTTACATATTTACGTATTTGACTTATAAAGTTATAAATGCGTTTTGGTCATTTTACAATTTGGACCTTCATAAAGAAATTATAAGAATGTTGGAAGTTCTGAATGTCAGTGAATAGTGAATAGTGAATACTTTTATAAAATGTTCAACTTTTATAGCTAAGGATTGAAAATTTAAAACAAGGCTCCACGTAGATAGGTTATAATTGTTATGGGAACACTGTATACAATAAGAAACATTATTATATGACATTTTTTTATGTCATTCATTTTTTAGGGTCACAAATACATTTTTTTTAATAAGAATTTGTAGGTGTTATTTGGGGTATTCAAATCCGCACCCATAGATATATTATATATTATATTGAACCAGGTATAAGTAATTAAGTTCATTTTGGCTGGTGTCAACTAAGTTCAAAATTCCAATAAATTTTTAAATCACGTGCAACAAGCGACATTATATATATACAGCTATATACACTATACAGACAATGTAAACATAAACGTTTTGGTATAAATATATATACCTATATAATATAGTAAGACGTTTTATTAAACTTTATTCTTTCTTCTTTTAAGCGCCTCTGCAGGAAAGTTTTCTTAAAGCCAATTTGTCCTACAAATTCTACGAGTATAACAATAAATGTCAGCTGAAAGATAAATATGTTATATTATATACCTATTTAACTTATTAAGGACGGTTAAAACATCTTTATGGCTGCCAAAAAATTGTTCATAAGGGTAGAATTCGTTAGTATGATTTGTTTTATCATTATTTATTTGTATTATCAATTGTTAAAAGAGGACCGTATTCCAGTGTAAATGTATGTTTATAACTAAATAAATTTGCATTATTTTCAAACCATATTGTTATAAAAAGTTGTCACAACTGTTTGATAATAATTGTAGGTGCCTATACTTATGATATTTAATTTAACGACCATTACTTTAGTTTCAAGCATAAATATATTACGGATTTACGGAACAAATAATCTTCAATGTTTATTGAGAGGAAATTGTTTAAGACTTTTGATAAGTACTTGATATTATATGACTTTAAATTAAGTTTACCGAACAGTGTGCCAGTATGTAAGTTATTAAGTCAACACTCAACAAATTATAATTAAAAAATAATATTTATGTTCAAAAATTATTATTATGGCATTATACGGGAAATGTTTAACTGTGTAGATACTGTATACAAACATTAAACACAATATTCAATTGTGCCTGTTATATACAATTTACAAGTTATATACTTGTACGTTTGTATAATAAGATAAAAAAAAAAACGGCACAATAAAATCTTGAAGTTTAAATTTGTCGAAATTAAAATATTAAATCACAACTCTTAAAATGTAATTTATTTTGCTAGTATCCTATGACTAATAAGGAATTCAACATAAATTCATGCCTATCCGATATTCATCAATATTCTAGTAGGTATAACACGGATAAAGGCTTTTCAGCGATAGAAGTTTTTCATTTCAGTAAACAGGCGCATAAATAAATTATTTGAAAATAGGTATACCTAGGTGCTTAATCGACTCCTTTGAACTTTAAATTGACTGTACGGCTGAATCCGTAAAAACGGAAAACCAATTTGGTTTTTAAATTCGATATTAGGTGTAGTATAGTGAAAAAATATATTTTTGTTTATTTTAGTGTGAAATACATTTGTATTTTATGCGCAGTAGACAGTATTAATAATTTTGTTTAAAAACAACGTTTCATTATTAGACACGTATTATAATATTTGTAATTTATTATTATAAATATTATTGATTTGTAATCACAAATATTATTGTTGTGTGGACACTAAACGTTTGTACATTGATTATATTATTGGGTGTTTTTGAATAAATATATTATTTTTTTTTAATCATTGAAAGATAAATAAAGTTAAAATTCCTTCCAACTTTTACAGTGACGTGTGTATATACTGTGTAAGCAGTTTTGTTGTCAGGCGCAGTAAATGCGGTTATACCAACGTAAAATTTTAATTACGGTAATGATAATAATATGTTGATTTGTTGTGCATGTATAACTATACAACTGTAGAAAACTGTCGATTATCATCTATATGGTACATAATGTAACACTGTTACCCACTGCAAGGGATATGTATTTACTAAAATAACAACTTCTTCGACAACAGTGGGAAGTAGGAAGTGGTCTTCTTGAAAAAAGACAAATAATAATTCAAGTTTTAATGTAATACCCGAATAATTTTTCTAAACCAAAATCACATCTTATTTTCATCATTTCATTTTTGCGTCTCTCGACTTCCTCTATTTGTCCTGCAGCAGTAATTCAAATATCGAATAATTGTCATAATATATAGCGTTGTAATAAAATAGATTAACATTATATATATATATATATATATAATACGCCTTTGCTGCAGTTGTTATACCTACGCGTATTGTGTATTGTTCGACGGTCGATTTTTCGAGCGGTTAAAAGGCTACGAGAACGCAATAACGCTTTTCGTGAACGCCCGGGTGTCGCACTTTCGTGTAATATATATTTTATTACGTTACCGCCCTTCCCCATCAAACTGCTTTAGAGTTTACGGCCTTTGGCTGCGATTTTTACGGCGGCCCGCACGCCGTTTCTCCTCAGCTCGGTCGTCGATAAAAATGTCCATATATGAACGTTATGATATATATATATATATATATATATATGTGTATATGTAATATGTATATATATAGTACACACTTATACTATGTACACACTTATACTCGGGCAGATACTTCACTATATATGATATTAATATATATATATATATATATGTGTATATGTATAATAGTTTAATACTTTTACAACAACTATATACCATTATATATACTACGTACTACTATTACTACTACTCATACCATATATACTATTACCGCACAGCCGACCTGTCGTAGGTCCCAGAGTCGGATCGCATCCGATCGCGTGCAGGCAATTGGATTTTATGTCGGGCGCGATATCGTTTTCAGATCGTGGCCGTATTGCGTGACCGCGCTAATGGTTGTTATGACACACGGGGTATAGACAAATCTCAAAAGACTAAAACGATGACCATCCCCTGCCACTGTTACCCCCCCCCCCCCACCCCCGAAAACCACCGTATCGTACTGTGAAAAACGTCCACAAAGAGAGATTTCATACGTACCCTATGTATGGGGACTTTTAATATTGGTACATTCGGTGGTACCTATAATATCAATCAAACTTTGAAATAAAATAAATTCACAATTTGGTTTCGGTTTCGGTTCTCCAAAACACTTAGCATCACGATGAAGGTTTCAATGGCGTTATACAACCATGTTGTTTCCTGCTGCAGGTTAACATAGGTAATAATTAAACAATATTTATATAAAATATAATTCGTAATAGGTATTATTGCAGTATCTAATATATTATGTTCTTTTCTAAAATTAAAACGTCATCTAAACAGCCGCACAATATTGTGCTAATTATAATTAGCGCCCTGGGGGCAATCATATATTCTGGTACCCCTATTCAACATGACATTTAATATAATTTATTTAGGGATGCTATTATGCTAAGATTTTATAGATACATTTAAACTTAACTCCTTTAAGGTCACACTGTAGCGTTAACGGTCGCGGTAAAATGCAGCTGGACACAATTATTACCACCACCTTTGGTGGGATCTCCAAAGTCCAAAACAATAGAATTTTACTACCACCTCTTGTGTGGCGACCTTTATCATGAAAATACGAATACGTAGGTACATTATTTATATCATGATTGTATATACTATCAATAAACAATGAATAATTTTCAAAACTAATCAGATAACATTTTTAAGATATTTTAGCTATAGAAATAATTTACAATTGTTTTAACCACAGTAATATATAACATAGGTACAGATATTAGATATAACATAAAAAATATATATTTTAAACAAATTAATAACAAAAAAATGTAAGCTTATGTTTTAACTATACGATATACTAAAAATGTTGGCAGCTTCGGGGCCCTAGTGCAATTACCCCCCCTTTTCCCCATATTTGCACATCATGAACAAGATAATACAATACATTTTGAATTTCATCATTTACAAATAGTCATACTTTTGTACCTACTATGTAATTTTTTCGACTAAAAAAATTTTTAACTTTTAATTAAATGTACACTTTTTAAAAACCAAGAAATAAAATAAAATAAAATAGGTATGAAGAAAATAAATAGAATCCACCCCATATAGAGTATAAAATGATCAAAAGTCTATGCACGTAGCCGAGTATATACCTAGATATGTATGTAATTTATCTATGCGAATGCGCAGACGCTTGCATTCGGAATCCGTTAAAAATCCGTTAGTACTATTAGTTAACCAACAATTGTCATGACATGATCCGTTCCGATCCAGTGTGGGTGGCTTAGTTTAAAATTATAGTATATCGATATTTTCTGTTCGATCCGATCGGAAGATTTCGGTCCAGTGTATGGCAACCTGCAACTGAACCTCAATGAATGTTAAGGTTCAACGATTTTTTAAAAGGCTCTGGTTATAATAGCAGTTATTTTCTGTTCCAGGCCTGCATCAGAATGCGCGTTTGACGATCATGTCGTGGAGTATATTTACGTCATATTTACACTCCTCTCGTCCCTCACACCTCAAAACCACAGGTATAGTAGGTACCTACCAACCTACACAAATACACAATATAGAATTAAAATAATATTGTATGATTAATTATAATACAATACCAAAATATCTAATGTACATAATCGATATTAATTTTCGTCAAAGTGAGAGTATCAGACAGGCAGACGAATAGAGTTTAATCTAATAGTGTTATGAACGATCGAGCTACGTTCAACCGGATTTGGAGGATTTAGCGATTAAACGTTGACGTTGTACGTTTAATAATAATAATATTATGTTTGCGCCGCAAATTGAAACAGCGCTTAATATTATTACATAAGAATAGCCCGGAAAATTATGTTCGAAACGACGCTCATATTTAATTCAATTCCCACGTAAGTGTGGCACAACGGCTGTTACAACACTGCAGCAAACTATAATGCTTTGTTAATATTATTTTGTTAACCCGTCCGAATATTTTGTACACATTTACATAATCACGAGATTGGAAGACAGTTTCGATAAAATAAGTCACTACAGGAGCCAAGAAGAGCTGTGCGCCGTGTCATTTTTAAGCTCGACATAATAATATAGTTAAACAAGTATACAATTCCCAATGGTCACGCTGCCAAGGGTTATTCTAATAAAAAATATTAAAAGAGTGTTCTTTAAAACGGAAATTAAAAAAAAAGGTGGGCAAGTGGGTATTGCTTTGCTGTACAGTAGATTACAAGTGGGTCACTGTATGGAAGGTGTTAAATTTGAATTCAATAATAAAATATAATTGCAAACGAAAAACGATTCTGAGCGAAGACGGTCAATCAGCCTATGATGTATTACTAAGTATATTTGATGATATTATTGTGTATAAAGTAATTTATTTATATATTTACGTGGAACCTTGTTCAAATTTTCAATTCTAAGCTATAATAGTTGAACATTTTATACATTTTTAACCACAAAATAATTTTTAAATTTTAAATTCGATAAATTTTTACAAAATTCGTACTTTAAATGCTTTTAAAAAAATGTAAGCCTATGTATTTTTAATTTTTTTCAACTGTCATTGTACTAATATATCTAATATAGAAGCCTTGTATTAAATTTTCAAACTTTTTTACCTAATGAATAAAATTGAATTGACATTTATAGAAAAAATAACTAAAAAAATGTAAAACTCAAAATGTCCGTAAACCACTCAAAACAAGTCAAAATATTTTGAAAATGTTATTATGTATAGAATATGCTAATATATTTAGTTAATATTCAGTGAAAATGTCATGTATCTACGGTTATATTTTGTTTTAGATTCACGCCAAAAATCAAAATTGATTTTGTCAAAAATCTATTTTGCGTAAAAATTACTGTTTTTCCTTGATTACATATTATTGTTTTGTTTTCCCCTGCGCTTTCAATTAATATTGAGAATTTCTAAATGCATCAACTAGATTCACTTTCCCATCGAATAAGATACTGCTGAAGAAAATCAAAACAGTGTTACTGCCCCAACTGTGATGACAGACACAAAAATAAAAACAAATTAAAAAAACACACATTATTGTAAAATCAATACATTGCTTCGCTCGGAATCTAAAAAAAAAAAGTTTTATATTTTGAATGCGGAGTATAGAATAAAAAAATATTACGTTAATAGATCCTAAGTATATTTTTATTTTTTATTGATCTTAAGCTTCGGGAACTATGGCCATTAGTATTTTGCAAGGGGGTTGCGGTTGTTTGAAGAACACGTGTATGTGGGGCGAAGATTTGTCTCTAAATACCCGCGTGGTCACTGGTCACCCATTCCAAAACTAGCGACGTCAGAACTAGAACAAGTTAGTGAGTGAGGCAAACCACCGAGCCACCCTTAATATATTGTATTGGTAACTATAATAGATTCAAAATTGAATTTGAAAACAAACACAAAGAATGCCTGATCAATAATTCAAACACCTAAATTTTGATCAAATACTAGTAATGTATGAAAAAACATTTTTAAGGGTTTCAAAATAAATTTAAGTTGTAACTCTTAACACTCTAAACTTAAAATATAATTATTACACCAATTTGAAAGAAAAACTGTAGGTACCCTTTTGTTTTTGGACCTTTGTCTCATAAGCAATTTAAAAGGTCTATGAATAATAAAAATAACTCTGCAGGATACCTAAGTAATTGAATGGAAACAATGATTTATTATTAAACATTATTTTTTCTACGTACAGTGATATTATTATATAATGCTATTACTTATATTTTATTATATGCGTTATAAAAGGTAATAAAAATTAATATTAAAAATAGCGATCTGAAGAAATAGATATCTTTAGAAAAATATAGGTAGATACAATATAAAATGTACATTTTTTTATACATTGGAAAAAATACAATCTTTACAATAAGAATATGGTAGTAATTAGTAATATAATGGTAGTATAGTCGCAAAATTATGTGCGGTATGGTGGTAGAAGTACTTTGGTATACCGCAGCGGGTACCAGGATCCCGGAATCTTAATTCTTGTTCCAACACCACTCTTATTTTTTTAACAAAATAAATAACACTATTCACAATTTTTAATCGAATTTATTGGTCAAGGGCATTCGTCGTGTTATACCTATACTAGGTGTATCGAATTAAATACTTTATTTATATTTTATACATTTTAACATATTAATATTAAAATATAGTAATTTATATTTGCAAATTTGCAATGTTATGTTTGGTGGAAGCACTTTTGTTGTGCCCTTGTGCAAAAAATATATTCTTTTGATCTAAATAAACTACAGAGGAAGATATAAAGCGATCGACAATACCAGGGTCTTATGTTGTGTGTATCAGTATTTCTCCTGGTGTGCGTTTATTTATTATTTTTTTAAATTCAAATTAAACTACGAGTGAAATGCAAAATAATAATATTATAATTATGTAAAATAAAAACGTTTAATTCCGATGTATTGTTATCAGTGTACACTATAAATTATACAATTAATGTACGATATAATTGATATTAAATTATAAGACAGCTGCCGAGATTAATTAATACACAAATATAATAAATATATAATATATATACATATATATATATATATATATATATTATATATATTTTATTTAATCTCAGTAATTGTATATTTTTTTATATGTTTTATAGCGTTTGAACATTGCATTGTATATATGTGACCAAGGACCTATGATATAAACTCGTATACAGTCGTACTAGAGCAATAAATGCGAAAACATATAGCAATAGCCAATATTATACATAGTACGTGCGTACTAGTTAATGATATTATATTATAAAATTGGTGCGTATAAAAATTACTTGTATTTTAGCTGTCTAAAAAAACTATTTCTAATTAATTAATAAATACAATATTAGTACATATACCTACCTCATTTTTCAAACTAATCTACGAAATTAAAATTATTATTGAACCCCGGGAATCACGAATACAATAAATTATTGATCTTACTCTAATCAATTTAATTTCAATATTAACGTAGGTATGTTAATATATTAAATATTATAAATTGTGACTTTCTATCACAACGATTTGATGTTTGTGCAGGGCGGTATGTTTGATAATAAAATACCTTCAATATTTGATTGAAAACGAGACTAGGTATTTAATTTTTAAGTACATTTAATTTAACCCACACGTGGAGTTTTTTTTATTACTCAGTACAACTTTCGAAACGAACACAGATTGTTTATATGTTCAATTATATAGATGTACTTATCTTGATACTCAAAGGTCTAATGGAGCGAACGCAATCAATATTAAATGTTGTTCAAACGTTAGTCTTTTACAGAACCTAATAAGAGTAGAATGATTAATGCGGATTTCTCAAATAAGTTCAACGTATATAATAGTACCTATTTAAAATATCAATTTATAATTCCAACAAAAAGACCTTACGATTTGTCATTTTACTTATACAAAATACATATATTATGTATTATAATACATTTGTTCAAAATTCTTGTACTCTGAGTCATACCATCAACATATTAAATAGATTTGTTTTACATCAATGGATGATTATTAAAAAAAAACGTATGAGAATATTAGCATATTAGGGTTTAAAAGAAAACATTTAAAAAATATATACCATGTATTATGTGCTTAGTTTGGACTTGAGACGAAATTACGAAATATATAGTTACATTTCAACAAGAATGGTTTAGATTATTGGCACATCGCATAAAAGTTATGCAGCAGTTGAGCTTTAATAATATATTTAAAAAATTGCACTGCTCTTAAAATATTAAAACTTCCAACTTTATATGGATATTCGATAACCACATTCCAGTTGTGATTTCAAATTAGACATCTAGTCCATATTTGTCAATTAATTCTCTCCGTATATGCACACGTAACATAAAATATAATCCCGTTGTCGATATGAATATTATATTAATTCAACGATGTTTACAAAATAATATCGTTTGATGTGAAAATATTGTACTCGCGAAAATTAATCACGAAGTATAATATTACTTAGTATATTATTATACATGTCGGAGAAACGCGAACACATTATATCATAGAACCCTGATCTGTACGATGATAGTTTTGTTGTATTGCGCAAGTAGTAGAAGTCAGATCAAACGAGTATGTCGTCGGCTGTAGTTGCGGCAACAGTTCAAGTCCAACGAAATAACATATTTTACAAGGGTTCGATTGCAGGCAATACTACGTACACGTATGACATGTTAGTAATCTATTTATGACAGAAAGAGAAATAAATAATATTATTTTGAAATAATAATAATAGGTATTATGTAACGTCTTCCGACATAAACTTGTAAGAGTAAAAATGTATTTATTTTTTTTTTAAATTGTCCATGCACAAAAAATGTCTATCAATTTTTAATAAAACCATTATTTATAGTTGAAATGTATTATTTAAATAATGTTATATTATAATAGGATCTGTTCGGATTCGTTTGGCGTTTTGCAAACGTTTTTAAATTAAATTATTTCCGAAATGTAGGTATTATGGTTTTGAACCGAACTGAATAGCGTAACGTATAAATATTAAATAATGAAACTATACATATATTATGATGTATGTTGTCATGTTGACTTCTTTTAGTCACATAATAAATTATTAAACATTTAAACGTCTTAATAATGCGTGTGTCGTCTTTTGATTATAATATGATATTGAATATATGAATACTGGATGTGATACATTCGTTGATCACAGTAAGTGGAAAACGTTAAAAAGGAATAAGTGCTATGGTTGTTTAACGTTCCTTTGAAATGTTTCGTGTTCTCGTAGCAGAAATTATTACAATTTAAGGCTAATTATACTTCCGCAAACTTTTTATTGAATAATTAGTCTACAGCGCTAGTAAACTTCCCTATTCGAGTAATTTTCGCACTCATATTTGTCAAGATAAAACGGAGTAATATTGTATGCTCATGTGTTCCTATGATAAGCGTTTAAAACAAAATAATATATGGCTTTGAATTATTTATCCGTAATAATTTGGTTCGACTCGTTTAACCGCTGTTGACTACAAATGAATGCGCGATACTAATGAAAATAATGAAGTCAACAATTGACATTTTGAAAAACCAATCTCTAAAACAAGCACATGGTACACCTATATACAATATACTATTATCATTATAATTGTATTCATAATGTGATAAATGTGTACCTATGTAAATACCAACATACGAAATTATTACATTTTAACTTTTTATAAATAATATATATTTTGATTGTTTTAGTATTTTTTTTATTCATGATTAATACATTCCAATTGCAAAATAATTCATTAGGTGAATACAAGCTATATGTGAAAATTATAAATTTTTTCATCATCCACGATTTAGTAAACTCATCAAAATGAACATATTTTGTACCATAATAGAATTGATGATTTCTATATTTATTTGTGTTGGCTAGCTATTATCATATTATTTAAAATAATATTCCGAGCGAAGCGATTTTACAATAATGACATAAATAAATACATAATTTAATTTATTTTAGTGTCTGGAGACAACTTTTATGGCAAAAGAAATGCATAGGTTTTCAATTTTGAGTGTGATTTCTGGTAAAAAAATTGGACCTAGTTTGTTCTTCATAGCACTTATCAAAATTATTGGGAAAAACTAAAAAAAAAAACTGGAAGTATTTACGCAACGTCAGTTTTTGACAAAATAAATTTGGTTTTTTTGCTGTTATTTTCACCAAGTATTTTCATACTATTTGAGCATTTCTAGTCATATTAAAACTATCTAAATAATTTAGGTGGCTTAGCGCGGCGCGATGGCTGCTATCAGTCTCGTAATTTGACTAAGAGTAAGTAACGGTCGCTGCAACTAGTTTTCGGATGAGTGACACCTGACTTCGTAGTGCGCAAAACCTTGCCCACACATAGATACACGTATTTTCAACCGTCCCAACCCTAAAATAAAAAATAATTTAGGTCTTTTTGAAATATATTTATAGACATTTGAAATTGTCATGTTTTAAATTATTAACGAAGCAATGAATGTATTAATTTTACAATGATGTGTAGTTTTTTTTTTGTGTGTGTCTGTATACAATATGATAAGTAGTCGAAATAGTTTTTCGATTCTCAACTTCAGTATTTTTTCCGGTGTGAAAAATTATGTAGTTGGTACATTTTTTAGGTAAAAATCGAAAATTTCAAGTAGTTTTCAAAAACGTCGGATAAACAAAAATAAAATTAAGGAAAAACGTAATTTTTACGCAAAAACCAGTTTTCAACAAAATACATTTTGTTTTTTGGCATGATTAAAAAACGAATAAGATACTTGAAATTACTACAAAATTATTATATTTTCTATAGGTATATCATAAAATGTACAAAATAATTTGATTAAAACAATTTTCACCTAGTCAAAATGCTGGAAAATTTATTTCAATGTGTCTCAAATTTTTATAACAGAAGCTCAAATATATTAAAGATACATAGGCATGATTTTTTTTTATATAAGCATTTAAATAACCAATTTTAACAAAATTTATCAAAATCATAAAATGTTCAAATTATTTTGTAATAAAACATTTATAAAATATTTAGTTTTTATAGTTGAGGAATGAGGATTGAACATTTGCAACATGGTTTCTCATAAGTAATTCATACTGAAACCGATAAATCTAAAAATTATACAAGTAAGTAAACACAATTTTTTTTTTTAGATATTTTAGGTCAAATTTGAAAAAAATTAGATATTTAAACAAAGAATAACGATTTCTGTTATTTTGTTGTAATTAAAAAATACTATTCGTGGGTATTTAAGTAATAAACTTTTGAAATAAATTATTATTCTTATACACAAAACAGTCAAAAAGATTTTCAAAAATGCAATGTTTCGGCAAAAATTAACTCAACCTACTGTAATTGCTAATTGTAAAATTGATGCAATAATATTAAAAAATATATTTAATAGTTAATAATATATATAGACCATCAGCGCGAAGACGACGAGTCTTTCTCTCAGAATCGTATTTCGTATAAAATGACTTTATATCGTTGAATTCAAATTTAACACATCAATTACCCCACACGACACCTAAAGATCAGAGCGGTACCCACTTGTTTTTACTTATTTTTCCCAATTAAAATACCTGAAAATGTAATATAAGGTTCCTGTTACATAAGTGGTTTTTAGTGGCTATTTTAAAATATTTAAAATACATATTTTGCATAATTTCTTCAGCGACGAATTATATTTTAACAAAAATTAAAAATAACGATTGTTTCAGCACCGATTTTAGATTGATTGTTGTTCGGCATAATGTTTAGGTATTTTATTATCTTTTGAACATAATAAAATGTTCAGCATATTAAGATTTTAGACCACTTTTAAATAATTGTAATTTGTAATCAATCATTTATACCACAAACCTATTAGCACCGTTCTACGAAATTACAGTATTGACTTAAGATTATTATTATATAATATAGGGAATAGTCAATAATAGGTATGTGATGTTTTTGGAAAAAATATGAACAACCTTCCGTATAAGTGCATAATTAATAATGTTTGAACTGAACAATAAATTACTAATATAGTGGTATAAATGAATTATAATATACTCAGAAAATAAAGCTTGATACAACGGCTCTTCTCAGAATTATTGTCGTATGAAATATGCAATAGGGTTTAGTGCATTGAATTCAAATTGAAGTAATTTAAAACATCAATTGCAGTCTTAAGACTTGTAATAATACAATACTAACGCAATGACGAGGTACACTCCAAACCTACTATACGTACAGTAGAGCAACTCCAATGTTTTATCTTATTATTAATTATTATAACATTATCAACAAGGTTATTCGATAACATTAGATAGGTATAACATTAAATCAACATTACATCAAATTATACAATTCAATTTTTTAAATAAAGGATTATTTTTGTTTTGGACTTTGGAGAATGGTTAAATCGTTTTTAGTTAGTAGGATTATTATTAAATTGTTACAAAAGTAGCATAACGTTCACACGTTTCAAATCACAGTCGCACGTGTATGATCATCTTCAAGGGACAAATTATAGTCAATAAAGTAGGTAACAATATTATGTACCTAAGTTAATATTATACATATATAATACAATCATTTTACAAAAGTTATAAAATGTCCAAATGAAACTAATTTTATATTATATAATGGCTAGGTGATAAGGATAATGATAAGGGGTGGGGAACACGATTTAAGATAGTACTATATTAAATCAAGATGGCTTTTACTAAAACTTACATTTTAAAATATATTATTATGATCATTTTAAAATCAAAAATCAAGTATATTGTGATATTTAAAAATAAATTTTTTCAAATTACGTATTATTACGTCAAAAAAAATGTTTTGGTTCCATCGTACGATTGAACACGAATTTACAACTATTTGGCTCTTCCCCCTTAAGACGCTAATTTACTGGCTTTATTTAATAACAATAATAATATTGAAACGGTTTTAAGGGGATTCGATACCGTGATTTTCTGTTTTTGTCTAACACACGCGCGACATAGTATTTTAGACGTGTTTTTTCCCAAACATTCCAATTGATCTATTGAAGCGATAAGAATTCTGAAAACAAATTTGAAATCGTCGTCAAGTCTACTTGAAATCGACTTCCCCACATTTTTGACAATATCTCCCAAATTCCAGAAAACGTCATATTAAAAAAGAGTATTTAAACATTTTTGTATTTCAATTTTTGGAGAAGCTAAAATCAAAAAATCAAAATTATGGGAAAGTCGATTTCAAGTAGACTTGACGACGAATTCAAATCTGTTTTCAGAATTCTCATCACTTCATTAGATCAATTGATATATTTGGCAAAGAATCCGTTAAAAATCCTATGTCACGCGTGTGTTAAACAAAAACAAAAAATCACGGTATGGAATCCCTTTAATACGGTTTCTTTTATGTCGTATAGGGGCGTATAGTAGGTGTCTTTCAAAATGGTTTTACATATTATTACATTTCAAGTATATTCTATAACCTTTTTGACTTTTTTTAGGAAAAAAAATAATAAAACTACTCATATAATTTTACAAATATAATACTACTAATTTAATCTAATATTGATAATAATATAATGATGTTATAGCTATAATTAGTATTACTCTTGCCGTACGGGTATGTAATAATTATATTGCTTATTGTTATTGTTTAGCATATTTTACATATTGTATATCAATTTATAAAATATATTCAGAACGAATATAATATAACATCTCCTCAAAAGCCAGTGGCTTCTATGCTTGTAGAGAGACTGAGAGAGTACCTTTTGAAAATGTCGAGAACTCGAGACTATATTTATTGAAATTATAACTTATGAGTAATACAATATTATATTTAATACAGATATGCGTGTGACTTCCTAGACAGTTTTACAATTTATTTCATCAAGTGTATAAATATTACATTTAGGACGCACGTTTTCATTAAATCCACGGCACCGCCGTAACACAGATGACCGCATTATGGTATGCACGTAGGTACCTCATTGGAGTTAATATATTTTTCATACGCGCCACATTATGAAAACGCGCGTACCACACGTTGATAATACTGCTGTGGAACTACGGTTGACGGATCCTATTGTTATGTTAATAAATACTCAGAGCTAAAATATAAAAATCAAATATTATAATATCATTACCGTTATTTTTTCGAAATTAAAAACAAATTCCAAACAAATCAAACATATTATTGTTGATAACCATATTAAAACGGCCAAGTTATTGATGATTTATAATCGCAAGATTTCGCGCGATAGAATATAAAAATACAATTTGGTAATTTTTTTCTTAAAAGAAATCTTACTTTTACTTTTTACTTGTATATTTAAAATTGAAATTAATTTTATATAGATTATTAGCAGCTGCTAATCACTATACTGTTTCATACAAACTCGTAAAATGTAGCGTAAAAAAAGTTTACGCACGCAATATATAATTACGAGGGTTTTATCTAACAAAAACGATAAGGAAGGGTTACTCTTAATTATTAAAATTAGTTTCCGTCTAATCAAACTTAATGTGGCACATATTGTGTACCGGTCACATATTTAACTTACCCTAGGCTGTATAAAGTGTAAGCCCCCACTTATTCATTAATTATTGCTATTTAAACCTAATGTGCACATATAATACTTTAAAGGGAGATTATAAAGAAATTGATATAATCATTTAAATGTACATAATCATACATATTTAGTTTTTTATATTAAAAATTAATGAAATGAAACAAACTTAATACACTTATAACATTTGGATAGTGGGGCATACCTACTTAAAGTTGAAATTATGTAACAATATTAAGAGGACGCTGAACCCGCCGCTATTGTCCTCTTTTGTACGTAGGTACAACGTCATGGCAAATATAAAATTATGTTCATTTTGTCTTTTGGGCAATAATTAGAGTATATTTATTAACTTATTATATAATCGAAAGGTAAGAATATTATCAAAGGGACCGAGATGGCTTTTACTAAAACTTACATTTTAAAATATATTATTATGATCATTTTAAAATCAAAAATCAAGTATTTTGTGATATTTTAAAGAAGTTATAACTTAAAAATTAAAATATCAATAAAAGATCCAAAGTACCCTAAGTAATATTTATTATTCTTATTATACCTTTAAGTTTAATAAGATTAATAATTGTTCACTTCAATATTAAAGCTACCAAGTACCAATCTAAAAATGATTCTGCTTACCGCAAATTTGCCATGTTGTACAACATGTCATGCGGGTTATCGGCATCCTCGAGAAGAAAATATGTTTTATTATTATTAATGACTTATACTTCTAAGAAAACTGTACTTCTTACTATGAAATATGATTGTTTCGGACGAGTACTGTAGAAAAACGTTTAATAACAGTAAGATCCACTTTATATTATGAGTTGAGCAGCGAGACACGAGTCCTAGGGTGTCGTTTAATTTTAAAGCAAGTGATAAATTGTCGTTTTCGAAAAACGATTTTAGCAGCCATTTCCGAAAATTGTCAATGTTTTGTTAAAAACGATACATCTCATATTATACATAGGTATCTTCTCATATGTGTTTTTGATAATTTGAAAACTGTGGCAAATTCTATTTGGCGTATTTGTGTTCACTTTTAAACTATATTATTGAGGTGACGCTGCACAAAACTTTTGAAGCAGTTTTATCATCTCGAAAATAAAAATAATACTAACATTATTACTGTAAGTCCAATATAGCTTTCTCGCTTCGCTCCGTGAAAGTAAAAGTGTACAATAGAACGAGAATTGCCCATTCCACGTCCAATGAGTTTTAACAAACTATAAATTATCCCCCTCATTTTGTTATATTGTTTATTCTTTGGAAATTCACTGTCAACAGCCGCAGAGTTTACTTTTATTTTCACACAAACACGGCGGGGTAACACGAGTTTCTACTTAGTTGATTAATTTAATCAGTTTTCAGTGTATTTAGATTATGAATACCTGAATTATCTGATACATCATAATGTAATATGTAAATCAGTATAGCCTAATGATATGAAAATATACTATGATATAATGTTATAGTATACTCTAGAGACCTACTATAATTGAGGTGTAGGGTGAAATAGTTATTGGAAAATGTTTTACAGTTTAAAAATAAATTTATATTAGGTATATTAATTATAAACATAATTTTTTGATTAAACTTTAGGCGTGTTATTTTGTTTTATTTTAAGTTTTTAATCACCAATTTTAAATAATGATGAAAACAATATCCCATTTGTATATATTATATTATATAAATATGTATTGTAACATTCAACAATTCAAATGCAAATGCATACTTTACCGATGTAAATTATTTATTGAGATATTATAAAAAGCATACAGATGACGATTTATAAAAAATTAAAAATATAATTTTGAATTTTTATATTCAAACAGTATACATAATACATAATTTTTATTGTGTCTTTCATCACCTTTTGGGATATGTAAAAATGTAGTAAAAATGCTACGATTTTCTTCAACATCATCTTTTCTGTTAAAAAGTGAATCTAGTTGGTACTTCTGGGGGGTCAACCAGTTTACGAAAAAAATCGATTTTGTTTTTAGTGTAACTAAAAACGCAACCGTTTATAGATGAAATATGCACCATGATATTTTTGAAATATTGACTTGCTTTGAGCTATTTATATACATAAACAAATGTCGAGTTTTAATTTAATTATTGTCAGTACAAAATTTTTAGCTCTGTCAAAAAAATTAAAAATGTAAAACCACGTTCCTTATAAATTGTTGTTCGTGTAAATTAAAATAAAATTGAGCATAAATCCACGGTAATTTTTTGTGAGCGTTTGAAGTTAAACATTGGATATTCACCTATCACCCGTAAATTAACAAATTCTCATGCAATCTTATTTTATTGTTATTCTAAAACTAATAACCGTAGGTACTTCAAATGTTCATCAAATGTTTATTTTATCATTCTATATAATATATGATATAATTTTAAAACTCTTTATAGGTACCTATTTGTACCTATTTAAAGTACAAATTTGGTCAAAATTTATCGAAATCTCAAAAATGTTCAAATTATTTTGTAGTTGTATAATTATAGAATGTTCAATTTTCATAGCTGAGGTTTGAAAATTTAAAACAAAGATTCTCATAAATAGTTCATACTGTAACCAAAAAATCTAAATTTGAAGGAAATAAGGTACATATTAAAACCAAGAATAACGATTTTAGTTATTTGGTTGTAATTTAAAATTATTATTTGTTTGTACTTACTTTAGACTTTTAGAGTACTTACATTATTATATTATATTGTAAATATAGGATACACTTAATGACATTTTCAAATGAAACTTTTTTGGAAATTACTAATTTTACTTACTATAGTACTAAGTAAAATAAATTACTTTAATCACAATATTATCATACAATTTATTTACCTAGTAATATTATAAGATCGTTTTTCGTATACAACGATTTTATATTATTGTCATTTATTGAATTCAAATTTAACATATCCAAAGCTGTAACTCACTAGACACCTAATGTACAGCAGAGCGTTAACCACTTACCGTTTTTTTTTTATTTATCACATATTTACAGGAAAGACAAAAATGTTTATGAACTCATTTAATTTGTTATTTTTAATATTTCGCATAATTTTAATACAGACAGGTTTAAATGTTTTAGATTATATTTTTCGTATTCAAAGTTTTCATATCCATGATAGCATGATCCATCACCTTCTCGTGTCTACACATCATGTTCAAAGTTTTCATAAAACATAATGTTATAATATTGTAGATAAATTCCCAGACATTTTATTACATTTTTATTTTGAACAAAATAATTTTATACATACAATAATAATAATAATAATATCAATATTATACGCTCCTAAATAATAATAAGTGTTTTATGACATTTTAACATCGGATCAATTATTAAAAGCTTTTAGCTCACTATACAGTTACTAGTAAGTTTACCTGCACCAACGTCAACGTTTATTGATTCACGCTGTTCCAGACGTATTAATGCGTCTTTTAACTGCTGTCAATGTCGATTTATCCAAACGAGAAATTTTATATATATAATATATAAAAAAAATCATAGATAGAATATTATGGAAAAATGTACATTTGAATTAAATTAGAACTTATAATGTAAAATTAAGGCATGTGATGTGTACAATGCTGAAGTACTTAAAGGGTGTGTGTATTTATTTTATTAATATTATTTTGTTGTTATTATGCTGACAAAAAGTTAATGTAAAACATTAAATGATTGGATTTAAATCATGTAGCTAAGCATAAATGTCATTTTCGTTAAAGAAGTGTAACTCCCTCAAATCTATTTCATTGTTAAAATATTTACATTAATATAAAACCACCATTTTTTTTATATATATGCTCCCCACAACAAATGATTCCATTATGTTTTATCGTTGAACATTGTACAATTTACAGCCCAAGTCTTACGACATTTTTTTTCGATATAAAAATTTGCTGTCTCTATTTTACATATATTTACATTCAATCAGAAATCAAAATGCATAATATGCCCTTATCGCACATTTATTATTATTAGTTATTGCCATGCGTCAAAACATGTATGTCGTACGGTACCTACCTACTCGTGTAGTTGGAAAATACAATATAAAACCGTTAACTTGGTTTACACTTTATAGATTTTATCCGCGAAAATAATATTTATCTCTTTTATATAGTTTTATTGAGTATACGAAACTCGTTTAAAAATAATTGTATATATAAGCTACTGTAGTGCAATCAAAAGTTTGAACGGTCGTCGATTACTCTATTATAGCCTCTCAAGTTGACTTTTATTGAAAAAATGAAAGTTAAGTGTCGAAATGAAAAATTAGTTTTTAAATTACATGACATTGGAAATGTAGACATTAAAACTTCTAAATTAGGGTTTTTTTGTTGAAACTGTAATCCTACAAAAACCAATAATCACAGAAAATGTATTTTTAGAATCATATTTTGGGACAACTGCACCGTCCTGGAATTAAGTATTATTATATTAGATATATATTATACAATATACAATATATGCTAATTACTTAAAATTATTATAAGTATATAGGTAATGCACTTAATTGAAGTTTAATTTGAATTATTTTAAAGATAGGTATACATATTTATAAGTATATGACTAATGACTATATAAGTACCCACTATAAAGAATAATTCAAAATAATTTTTTCAGTTTTTTTATTGAAATTATATTTTTTTGCAGTTATTTAGTAATTTGTATGTTATATTGGGACAAGTGAGTGTTCACAGGAATTTGCATTTTTATTAAAAATTCCTTTACAAAATATGTCAGCTGTGGTTTCACATTTTCTGAAAATTAGACTCTATAGTCTATATGAAATCGAAAACTCATTATACCTATAACCTATATTGGTGATAATATATTTTAAAGCACTGTGAGGAGTGAGGACATTAATGAATAATAAAAAACACTTGAAATCACAATATTATATTAATATTCATTATAACTTAAAAATTAATTTGAATTTAAGCCTCATAAGTTATAATATATATACTTAAATAATTTCATCAAAAATATTTTTTTAACATAACACAATAATATGATGTGTATTCATAATATTTCATAAATTTGATTTTCAATTATACGTCTAATGAATGGTTAATACTTTTTTAGGGCAAATAATTCAATATTAAAGGCTGTAGCAGTATTCCAAAGTACCTATATATTCGTTGTACTGCAGTGAACAATTCAATTTACATCCATTCCTACTACAGAAAATTTAAATTTCTGAGTGGAACGATGAATGTATTAATATTACCATGATTTGTGTTTTTTTTTATTTTTTTATTAATTTTTTATTAATTATTTTCTATATATATCAATAACATTTAATTTGTTGGGTAAAAAAGCTTGGAAATTTATTAGTAGGCTCCTAGATTATTGTTTCAAAGGTAGATGAAAAAAATTAAAAATCCTTAGTCACAGTTTTTATTTATAAGCATTTAAAGTTCAAATCTTGACAAAATACGGAAAAATCACGAAAATTAGCAAATTTTTTTGAGTTGAGAACTCATAAAAATTTTTCTTTTTAAATCTAAGATTTGAAAATGTAATACAAGATTATCCATAAGTTTGTCTACCTTTATCAAAAAAAAATGTTTACAAGAAAGTCAAATTAAATTTTTATGAGTGTTTGAAATTCATATTTTTACAACATTTGATATTTACTCGATTTTTTCTTTTTTTATCTAACGATTTTCTTATTTTGTTGTAATTAAAAAACATATGACTGTAGATACTTGAAAATTTCAATGAATGTTTGTATTAGCTTTTTCTGTACACGATAAAATTTTGAAAATATTTTGACTCTTTTTGAGCTGTTTACGGACATTCTCAGTTCTCAATTCTTTTAGTTTTATTTCTATAAATATCAATAAAATTTTATTTGTTGGGTAAAAAAGCGTGAAAATTTAATTCAAGGCTCCTGATATATTATTACAATGGCAGTTGAAAAATATTAAAAATACATAGGCACACATTTTTTTTATAAGCATTTCAAGTTCAAATGTTGGCAAAATTTATCAAATTTATAATTTAATAATTATTTTGTAGTTAAAAATGTATAAAATGTTCATCTTTTATAGCTAAGGATTGAAAATTTAGAACAAGGCTCCACATAAATAGGTTATAAATAAATTACTTTATTCACAATAATATCATCAAATATACTTGGTAATATCATAGGCTGACTGACTGTTTTCGCTCAGAATCGTTTTACTTATACAACGATATCATATCATTGAATTCAAATTTAACACCATCCATTACAGTGACCCACTTGTAACCTACTGTACAGCAGAGCGATATCCACTTACCCACCTTTTTATTGTTAACAACCAAATATTTTAATAGTTTACAACCAAGTCCGGTCTTACTGTCTTAGTGATATATTTAAAATTATAATATAAAAAGACTTATACAATATAATTTAT
Organism: Metopolophium dirhodum; assembly: GCF_019925205.1. Lineage (NCBI taxonomy): Eukaryota > Metazoa > Arthropoda > Insecta > Hemiptera > Aphididae > Metopolophium > Metopolophium dirhodum. The sequence goes on from NC_083561.1 coordinate 14,743,575, forward strand.
TTATATATAATTTATTTTAATATTGGTAAATTCAAAGTTAAGTGAGTTTCCACTGATCATCGTAAACATACGATAAAATGGAGGTTTTTTAGAATACGGTTTTGTTTTAATAAAACGCCTACCATGGTACATCACTATTATTATAGCTTACTTTTATTAATGTATTTCCCAATTTACATTTTGTACTACGTCATGTTTAGATAAGCAAGAGAAAGGGGACATTTTTTGCTAAATAGGATCCAATTAGCATATAAACTTTTCTCCGGTCAGAACAAAATCGTTTCAAACAAATTTCCTCTTATTACTATAATATAAGTACCTACCTAAAACCTAATATATTATTATTTTCATTTTCAAATCAAGAACGCTGTATTAGTAAGATTATACTGACTATAGAATCAGTTATCAGATGCAATGATAAGCGTATATACAGCTATACAATCATAATTGGGTTAAGTGATTTTGTAAGTATATATATTTGAAAAAAACATTTGATGTAATGTTACAATGTTATTAATATATTCGTACTTTAACTGCATTGTTATATATCGGTATTTTATATCTATACCGGTTATAATATAATATTAGTGCTATTAGAGCCCGGTCCCCGCTGACCGTCTCACGTTCACGATTTTAATTACAATAATAATTGTGAGATAATAAAACCAGTGGATAGTATCAAACATACTCGAACCATAATGCGTGTTTATTCTATAGTGAACTATTTATCGTGTGGTTCCTACGTACAATCGTAGGATACAACATTTATCTTTATACGTATTAGTATATTACTGCAGGGTCGTCCCGTATTAATATAAATAAATACATTTTTTAACCATTAAATGCCGTCGGTGAGAATTATATGTACCGGCTCTGAGCATCTAAATAGTCTAATTTTGTAGACCATTTAGGGCACACCATTATTGCGTATCGCTAAAATATGTTATCAATGCATTATATTTTCGTAGCTAAATATAATATATCCGAATATCTCACATTATATGCAAGTTCGTTTGATAATGTTTTGACACAGCCAACCTATCTTGGTTTACCCTCACTGATAATATAACACCATGCAAAAGTGTATAAAGTCAAAACGTTCTAATTGATTTGAATAATCTATAGTTGTATCACTTATCTTTGTTGATATTTATTAATATTTGTTTTTTGTATCACTTGTTTTCAAATGTGTAGAATATAAAATTAGTCGTGTCCAATCGTGGAAATCCTGCAGTTGTTTCCGAAGTATAGGTTGGATAAATATAGGTACCTACTCAAGTAATCGAGGGAGCGTCATCATACATATTATAATATGGTAGGTATATAACATATTAATATATGTTATCTCTGTTTAAAGTCACACAAACAATTATTACTTACACGATACGCTGCAACTGACACATACTTAAAGGATCAATAATATACAAACACGCAAGTGTATGCAAACGCCTAGGAAATAATATTATTATTATACTGTATATGAAAGTGAATAATTGAATCGATTGAAATATATCGTTTTCCATGCATTCACAATAATATTTATAATATTTTAAAATGTTAACATTCACCAATGGATGTACACGCATGGATGACATTATAATATTGACAGATCACAGATGAATACACAATGCAATTTTCATTGCAACATATATTATTACGCATCAATTTAAGTGTAAATGAAAATGTATTGATTTTATCCAATATTACATTATTGCAACGCACAACATTTTTCCTTTTTTTACATATAATGCCTACACAACAGTAATATAACACCAGAATATTATATTATTGTGTTACAAACTATATATTCAATACAATAGGTTTGAAGTTTTAATCCGTGAAATATAAGGAGTAAAAATATGAAAGTATAGTTTACCCAGACAGCATTTTGTAATGATAATATTATAATAGTATTATAATAACGTTATACTAATATTATTCATCATTACAATGTTATAATAATATTATTAATCATAAAATTGCTGTCTGGGTAGTAATAAGTTTTAGTTAAAAAGAGCTGGCAATATTAATTTTTCAAGTTATTTTTTTTTTTAGTTGTTTAAGAAAATAAAATTGAGTGTATACAGATTAAACTATTAAAAACGAATTAAATTATAAAAAAGTACGCTAATAATAACTTTTTAATAGCTTTTTATATAAAACATTTAAATATTTAAATATACCTAAAAATAAAGCTTATGTATTTTTAAACGTTTTAAGTCAGAAGAATTCTGTCGTGGTGACAAATTTAACGAGTTGGATGAGTTGTAGTAAACAACACTTGATATAATATCTAATATAAATTTATTTACAAAATGCATAATATTTCATCATAAATGCGGAAAGAGATAATTTAGGTAGATACATTTAGTCATTAACAATATTCTAGTCAGAACAAAAAAAAATGAGCAGATTCGGAAAATGCTGAGTAATATTGTTAATAAATATATAATATATATACTGATTTAAGATATACATATAATAAAATGTTTTTAAGTTTAAATCTTATAGTCCTAAATTATTTAAAAAAAAAATACACCACTATTATATACAAATTAAAATAATATATCAATAAAACTCAAATTATAAACTTGCTTAACACTTAAATTAAAATTAATAATATAAAATAGCTATTGTAAAGTAATTAGGTATATTTACCATTAGCAGCTTACCATATGTAGGCAATAGCAAATAATAATAATAATGCCTATTATTTTATTCAAAATCAAACCCTAATATATCTAAGAAATATTTTTTAGTTTTTTTTTTTTATATAATTTACAGACAATGCGTTATACGTATAGAATAAAAATGTTTATGAAAATAATAAAATAAAAATGTTAATTCTTATATATATATTTTGAAAATTTCAAAATAGCCAATTTGTAAACCAGGATTTTAGAAATATTTAAATTGTATAAACATTTATTTAAGTCAAGCAGTTCATTTTATAGAATATTTTGTAATTTCATTATTTTTCAAGTTAAGTCGATCTAGTCGTAAAAACCTTTTAAATTCAAAAAGTATAAACTTTTTAAACATATTTTATGAGAATTTTTTCATGGATACTTGTTAAAATCCAACCCTTTTTTTTAAAGGTTATATTATTACTTTTCAAATTAATGAGTTTTCCTTCAAAAAGATTTGAAATTTTATTCGAACAAAAGTTATTTCATTTTGTAGGTATTCTTGTTACTCGCCCTATATACCCATCCAATTTTGTAGCAGTAGTTTTAAGGTTAAGTCAGTATATGCATAAAAACGATATTTGTATCCTCAAAATTATCGAAAAAGTTAAATTTTTTTATTTAAGCTGTATTTTTAGTCTCGAGCTATTCAGAATCTATAATATAGTGTAGGGTAATTTACTAGGCTTAAAATATTATGTTTAGTGGACACTAAATTACGTGGTTCGTGGAGGGATGCCTAATGGGATTTCTGTTATCCCCGCACCCCATTATTGTCTGTATTATATACACATTCAAATTAATTGTATTATAACCAACGTTTTACTGTTTCGTCGGAGGTTTTGACTATCGCGTGTATACAAATAGTCAACTGGCAAGTGTTAACTTCTGCAACCTGCTGCTGCAGTCACACTGATAAAACGATCTCGGTTTCGATTGTCCTAGGAAACGCTACAACACAGCGACCTGGTTCGTATCGTGTTGTTTGTCGAAAACGATCTACGATATGACATTGTACAACCGCATAGTATACTTGCGATATAACCAGCAGCGGCGCGACGTAGCCATAAGCCAGGAGGATGTTTTGGGTGCTGTTGAAACACCCCTTGGCCGTATTTATGCAAAATACATACGCGTCTTCTTACTATATAATATGCTTCAGATTTCTACTAAAATATATATTGTAATACGATATAGTTCTACAAGTCCTATTTCTTATTTTATATATTATTAATATGAAGATTGAATACTATAATAAGTTCTATAATAATTATATATTATTACGATGGAGTGTATGCGTGACCCCCCCCCCCCCCCCACAAGACTCAAGTTATATTTGAATAAAAAATTAAAACAGCCCTCTAAAAAAATTCTTGTTACGCGTTTGTGTATAAATATAAAAAATATAAAAAAAATATCCGGTAACCACAAACACTTCATAACAATAATATATAATGCACGCGACACATCATATTATACACCATGAAAAACAAAACATCAAGACGTGTACATCACCCTCTTCTAACTGCTGTGTGTTTTTAGTTGTGCACAGCATGCAGCAGTGTCATTCGTGTTGTCTCTCGTGTTCTATCATAGTATTAATATATATATATACATAATATTATACATATAACATATAGCCATATAGGTATAGCGCTCCGAGGGCAAATAGGATAATATAAGCTCTAAGGTTGTTTATTAGTTTATTTAAATATACACCGCACACGCATATGTATATACGTGGATAAGAAACACACGTGTAATTTGTTATTTATATTATTATTTATTTATTTTTCAAGTCCAGACGACGGACGGTCAAACTCACAAATCACATTCCGGCTCGTAAATCTATCGTCCGGGACAAGCGATAAAAATGACAACGGAATAATAATAACGATAATAATCATGTGACGTTGTTACTACATTATAAACCCGGGCGGGAGGGTAAGGAAAAAAAATCAAAACGTTAGATCTCGACATTTCGACCATCTTACAAAATATAATACTATACAATACCCACAATGCATACGCGTCATTTACTTATAATATTGTGGTGGACAAAAACGGTAGGACGTCCAAAGAAAGGAGGAAAACACATGCGCACACCGAAATCAAAACCCAAAAACCACCGGACTCTGCAGCGCGCAAACACATTAGTCACGTGTACAATAATATAATAATTTATATTATTACAATAATATTGTGAGTAAATATTATGATTTATAGTAATTTATTATTCCGAATAGTGCGTATACCACCGTATGTACCACCTATACACCTATATGATAAAATTGTATACCATAATATATATAGCTGTATACAGTATAAAATGCTAAGGACGAACGTATTTCTGTGCGGTGTCACGTGTCGTGTTTATTATAGGTGTATAATATATATGTATTGAAAAACGAGTAGTCGCCACGCGCCGGGGGGGAGGTTTAACGTAGAGACGGTGTAAGGAGGAAGGGGGCGACCCTTCGTCCGCCGCGTCGCGCGGCCACCGTCTCAGTCGTAATCGCGCGCGGCATGGTTGCGGTCGTACGTTGTTTGTTCCGCGTCGGTTCGCGCGACGTCGTCGTCTCGTCCGGTCGTTGAGTCTCCGAAACCGACTAGGAGTGTTGATATTCCGTGATATCGGGAATATCTCGCGATTATTTTTGCGCTATCCGTCACATTACCGTAATACTCTACACCAAACTGTTAATAATAATAACGACAAAAACAACAATTGTTGTTGTTGTCACATATATTAGACGAGACCCGCGAGTGCGTACCAATCGGTTTTCGCGCGACGATGTTTCGCAGCAGGTGGACAGCGGCAATGCTGCTGGTGGCGGTAGTCTTCCTGTCGTCCAACAGCCAATTGTGGACTCCGGTTACGGGGTCCAACACGTTCATAGACGAAAACACCAATTTAGCCGAAGACTGTGAGTAGTTGTTGTTCTTTTTTTCTCTCAATAATATTATGTATATCACATCCAAAAGCTAACCCTTTCAATAAGGGCTGTAACGAGTATTATTTATATTATATACTATATTATACTTATAGTGTTTATACATATTAATATTAAAAGCTTATTGACTATTGAGGATTTTGAACGTTGCGGTTATCGGGAGTTTAGGTACGTAGATGGCAACAGAAAATTGAGATAAACACTACTTACAATTATAGCATATAAATGTACGTAAATTATATGTGTGTTTCGTTTATATTGCTCGACAGAAACGACAAATGAACCGATCTCCGAGGATACATTTTATATAATAATATTAGTATATGGTTGGTATTAAAATTTGTAATGAGTACCTATAATAGTTCAGTAGATATGGTGTTCGACGTGTTCGTTACATTATTTTATACGTGTGTTTTAAAAATTCTTTTACTCAAAACAGTTAAAATGATATCGAAATTCGAAAAATCTATTTGAATATGTCAATATGTCATCGCTAATCCTCGACTGGTGGGCTAAGATTTTCACAGAATTACAAAATTGAAATTCCAATATCATATTATGTAATACAACAAATATATTTTATTAGTTTTTAGAATTTTCTATGAAATCACACTAGTAGTTTCCTCCAAGAATTTAGATCTGATATAGATAAAATGATAGCTTCTCAAAGATTGAAGAAATTAAGAATGAAGATTGATATTTATATAAATATTATAGTTTTTTCAATATAGTTACGTGTTATTATTATTAATATTATTTGAAATTTATTACGTAAAACTGTATTAAAATCACAAAACCAAATAAAATATTAACTAGGTATATACAATATTATACATAATACATATAATATATAAATGTGTATTGTGTACCTATGTATTACCATTGAGTATATATTGTACAATACTATATAATATACTCAATGGTATATTGGTATTACATTTTTGAATTCCTACACAATTTTAAATTGTTATTGTTTTGACAATTATTTTGTTCATAGTGCCCGAAGAACTACAAGAGTTCATTTTTTTTGTGATATCAATATTTTAAATAACAGTAGTTTCAACTGTATTCTGTATAATCTATATAATATATTATTAACATAATTTATTCCAGTTTTAAATATAATATACGTAAATATTATGTATATTCTGAACTCGTAAAATTTCCTTGTCATGATATCTTTTATAACTTCAATATAATCGCATTCTAAAAATGTAATATTATACATTTATTTTTATTTAGCAAAAAGTTTTATAAAAATAAGCGTTTGAATACAATTTACCTGAATTTGGTCTTTTTAATGGGAAATAAAATATTTGAATACATATTAATAATATATTATAATGTAAATGGATTCGTCTGTATAATGAATAATAAGGTAGAGCCAATGAAAGTATAATATATTATAATGCTATAACAATATACATACCTACCTAGGTATTATACTCAAAATCAATTTAGTTTTACTCGTATTGCGTATATCAATAGCAAAAAAATCCTTACAAATATAAATAATATTCAAGCTTATATAGTTAATTAAATATGTATAATTTATAAAATACATAAAAAAAATATTTTAATTAAAGTAGAATTTAAACATCAGTGATATGATTTTAACATCAAGATAGTCGTTTAATTGTATCATATTTATAATTTATTATTTTATCATTTATTGAAGTAAGGTTCCCAATGCAATTATCAAATGTATAGGTGCAATTTTAATATTTTATGGCTTTATACAATAGGTAATAATGCAATGAATTTAATGTGTTTTCTCAATGAAATAACAAAATTGTCCTAATCTCTGAAATATTAGAATTATATTTTAATCGTTTATTACGGCTTAATACATTTAAAAATGAATATAATTAACTATTGTATATTGTATAACTGTATAAATATACGAGCTCGTATACGAGTTACATGTATAAAAACAATATTCAAAGACTTTTGTAAAAATTGAGTTGCAATAGTAACTTGGAACACAATGAGAAATGACAAAGTTAAAAGACGAAATCCGATACTGACGTCTGACATAATGCAAATAAACAAAAAAAAGGTAATTAATGTTCGTTGATGAAAGTGACTGATGAAATGTGACTAGGATTATCTATATAGTCATGCCTCATGAATGTATATAATAATTCATTAGAATCCTTTGTAACCTAATCAACCAATGTATTTCGTGAATTTTTGGGAGTCTATTAATACATTTTAAAAATGTTTGTATATTTTATGTATTCATCTAATTTCTATAAGGTTTTATACATTTTAGTTTGAAGTATAGGTAAGTAGGTACTATTATGTTTTAACTTTAATGTACAAATAATGAACTAATTTGTTTTTGATTTTAATTTTACTGAACACCACACGATGAACCGTTTTTTAAAAGCTTTCCCTTAAATTAGTCCTTTTAACAGTAATAATTATAACGTTATTTTTTTGTATTAACATTTTACACTTTAAATATTTTATATTTATATGAATATATTATATTTTAGCTTCTGGTACTGGTTTTTACCTACAAATTATGTATAGTTCTTTTTTTTTTTTGATGGAAGTAAAAAAAATAATAGATCTTATTTTTTTAAAAATTAATTTTAGAAATAATGTTACGAAAATAATATCGAGTGTCGTGCAATTTTATTAAATAAAAATTATATTTTATGTAATCATTCTACGGTTATTATTTATTTATTTCTTTATGTAATATTATCAAACCAATTAAGTATAATTAAGTATTAACCATGTTTACGTTCTCAATAATATAAACTAGGCAATTAAAATTCAATATTATTTAAATTATCTATAAATCAAAATACCATTAATAGTAAGAGATGTAAATATAAAGATAAAATAATATGAATACAATCAATGTCGTACTATTTTTATTCGACCATTACGAACTTAAATAAATGCGTTAATTTTGCTATTTAGCTTTTTCGAACGACGTACGACCAGGGATTTTGTTTTTTCAATTTAATAATAATTATTAGCAGCCAACACATAATCTGCGCTGTTTGGCCATTAAGGTCCGTTGAATTTAATTTAATTTCGTGATTCCAAAGAACAGCTGAATAACGGGATTTGACTGGATGGGGACACTGGGCTCTGCGCGTTATTGGTTTACGGATATAAAGACGTCCCGGCGGATGCGACGAGAGGACGGAAAACGACGGTGGAAATTATTGCTTTTGACGTCGGTCTAGGGTACTGGATGAATTTTTCCAGTACACAACAACGTCAGTCTTGTCATTTGCAGACGGCCCTTATATTATAACGTTTATTATTTTTATTTCATAAACGTTATCATAAATCCCACTACAAAAGTATTTCACGGCTCATAAAAAAAAAATACGTAAAAAATGCAATACCCTGCGTACTATAAATATTGACTAGCGGTGCACATTATAATAATGACGTGGTTGTTTCTAATTTTTTACGGTTTCTCCAAACAGTATCCATATAAAAGAAATTATAATATATACCGCGTCATAACATTATCCTCATTTTAGCTATTTATTTTTACCAAAACGTTAAAACAGTCGACAATGGTTACATTCCGTTTTTTTGTTTTCAAAATAAAAAGGGGACCCTATATTTCGTCCCTTTTCGTATACCCAATAAAATATGTCAAGTCATTGGCATCATTAACAGGGATCTTTATGGGGATTTGATAGTTTACGACATATCGTTAGTCGTATATTGTGTAATGTGTATATACATTATTATAAGGCTAACTGGTGCTCCGCGGGGGAGCCGCGTTAAGACAATATTATGAATTCCAAAACCTTTAGTTCGTATGGTACCCGTTGTCCCGAAACTGTTACAAAACAATAGGTTTCCGTACACATGTAAGACTAAGTAAACAATTTGTCCTGTAAAATATAGGACCATCAAAAGAGCTTATTTTGTTTATAAGTGTACAATAAATCAAACTGTTATTTTTATTCGACGTACAACACGGTGTATATATATTGAGTATAATTTATAAAATACTTTGTTTTTATTTAAAAAGTAAACAAAAAATTTATGTTTAATATAAAAATTATAAAATATTATTATATACCTCAATACAAATAATATAGGTTAGGTTATCTGTTCTGAACTTATCTGTTCAAAAATACTACGATGCTTGAAATATTTGATTATAGTTAAGAGTAGGGTATTGTTATTATAATTTTACAATATTAAATTGATTCAAAATATTAATTAGTTTTTTATTTTATATAGCTTGCATTATTAATTCCTTTCAAATTAAAGTATTAATAATAATTATGAATATCTGATGGCTTTAAAATTCTAAATTAGTTTATAAACTAATTAAGAATACATAACTTGATATTTTTACTTTACCCACAATATTTTTTTTAAGTTACCAATTTAACATACTTATGTAAACATTTAATACTCTTTTCATTATACCTATAAATTAAATAATACATTTCATTCATAAATTGATTATTTAAATATAACATAAAATTACATAGTAATATATAACCTACCTATACATACATTTTGACTTTGACGGTTCGACTGTTTCGGTTTCGTTACATTTGATACTATTTCAAAATTAATTTTTTACGTCAATATAGAATCAATCAACTATCTTCAGAATACCGATTTTAAAAACTAATATGTTTAAAAAAACTTTTTGTACTTTGATAAAGTAAAATATCTGGTAATATATTAAAAGAAAACTTTTATATTTTGTGTAAAACTTGTTTAACTAAAACTACATTTCTTACTTTAAATTTGGCATCTAATATCTATTGTTTGTATTAAAAAAAAATAAGAAAGTTTTCCTTTTCATAGCCACTATGTTTTATAATTTATAATGATTCCTAATAAAACATTGTTATGTTGGTTCATTGGTTGGATATAGTTTAAACTACTTTAAATCATATACCTACATTATAATAGGGAAGAAATATTATTGATTATTGTCGTCTAAATTTTAAACATATTAGTTTATTGGATGATATACTAGTTAACAGTTAGTTACTTGTGTGATTTAATATACCTATAAACGTTTAATTTTGAGATTTTTTTTATGAAATACTTTTACAATGATATGTCTTAAGAAGTTGTCTTACAACATATTAAGAAGTGACAACTTAATTACAATCATTGCATGTCACAAAAACCAGAAATAACCTTGAGTTGATATATTCTTTGAACGTTTTTAACAGCTCGTTTAGATCGCGAAGAATTCCGTTAAATGTCACTTTAAATTTTGAGTACATAACAACCATATGGCCACTTATTGAAAAATAAGATTAATGGTCCGAGTAATTTTATCTACATAAAATAATTATAATTTTTTTACCGCCTTTTGACAAATAATTTCTTCTACCAAGTAGGAACGGATTTTTTTTTTAGTTTATTGTTCCAAGTGGTCATTGACTGTAGAGATGGAACAATATTTGTTTATTACATTTTTTTTGTAAAAACTTTTAATGCAGACTGCAATAATATTAATATTATTTTAATAATGCTCTACATCAGTGGTTCTCAACGTTTTTTCATTCACGTACCCCTTTACCACTCACCACTATTTCACGTACCCCAAATATCAATTTTGAATATAAATATTATAACGATATAATTTTATCGCATTAATAACATTAAATCGCAGACTCTACTTTGTAATCAGTACACAATTATTAAATATTTCGTTAATAGCAAACTATTTCAGTTACATTAAATTTCACTTTTTCCGCAATTACTCAATTTTTTTTCGCGTACCCCTTGAGATCATGCCACGTACCCCTAGGGGTACGCGTACCCCAGGTTGAGAACCGCTGCTCTACATATTACATTCAAACAAGCAAGTCAATTGTTGTGTTAATATAATATAGTAACAACAAAACAGTTTATCATTATTAAACTTACCATGTCACATGTGATTGAATATATAACATATATACGAGTATAACCATAGCTATCGATGTGTTAAATCGCTATTATTATAGTTGTACCCAAAACCCATATATTATACACGTCTGTTATTTACGATGACAGCGCTTCGACAACCTGACCACTGAAAAAATTATTGCTTGACCGTCAACTCTGGGATTACCAACCCTTTGGTATGTACGCGTGATATTAAATGGTCAACGACGAGTCCTTTAAACTAAATAGTTTACTCTGTATACAGTTTTTACTTTACTACAATTTATACCCTCCAATTCAAGGTTTTTCAGTCGGCCGAGCTGCAGTATGATTGATGGAGTTTTAATTCGGCGTAAACGCACTTGTTGCCCCGTTACGGCCAGCAGCCCTCTTCGTATGTACGTTAACGTTATATTATAGCATTATATACAGTATATACACCCCTTTTTGTGTGGCACATAAACTGAACACACGCGTGTTATCCGGACTGTGCAGGGGTTTCCAAAACTGTGTGCACGTATAGGGTGGTTGCGTGCACCGCGTGTATTTAAATAATGAATTTCTCGTCACTTACCTATATAAAGTAAAAAAAAAAAGAAAACCGTCGCGACAATTAGTGTGTAGGAAAAAAAAATTAAAGGGGAGAAATTCGAATATATATTATATTATATGTTTCATTGTTTTTACAACGTCGGCGAGCGGTCTTGTGAAATAAAAATCGTTCCAACGGAGGTGTTTATAGAGAAGGGTCGATTGTTCTAATTTTCAAACTGTTCAGAATTTCGATGCACACTTAACATTTAATAGAGCACCACAAGCCATTATGTCCCGACCTCTTTGTAGATCACATTTAATAGAAATCTACTGCACGTTGTTTGTTCTACTCTGTATACGCATATATATATATAGGTATATATTATATATATCGTATATAACGTGTGTATTATATGGTGTACGAAATCCATACACCGCCTCTCCTGTTCGTAAGTACTACAATATGTACGTCTCGACTGCACCACTGCGCGTTTCGCCGCGTGTACCTATCCATATATCGCTACTTCGTGTAGTTATATTATATATAGACACACTGTGCGTATACTCGAGGTAATTGTTGAATCAAGTTTATATATTAAGGTTTTCGTGCCGAATTCTCGTGCAGTATTAACACACGTATATATTATCTAGTTTATTAGAGTACAGTTGTAATGTAAGTACGTACACAGGTATATTATTATTATTTGGGTTTGTTGAATTATATATAATATATATTGTCACGCACTCACGCGAATACGTCAATCTCGTGTCGTATATATACGAATATATTATATACATATAGGTACGAATTCAAACGTCATAATTAAATTCATTTTGAAACTATATAATATAATATAAAATATGTACTATTATCCTATACGATAGTATATATTGTTATACAATACGTCCCGTCGTCCCAATATTATAACGACAGAGTATTTTTCTTCTTTTTTTTATGCGTAAAGTCTGTGGTGAAAAACACATTTTGGTTTTGAATCAATAAAAAATAATGAATAACAGTTGACGTAAACACTTTTGTATAGTTTTGTAAAATAACATGCGTATATACTGCTACAGTACGTTCTATATAATATAGTGATGATTTGACGAAATACGATTACAAACAATCGTTCGACTTGCGTGCTATATTAGATTAATTTTGTTTCAAAAAATATACAAAATAAAATTCTATTGAACCATGATGTGTTGACTATACGTACAGTTCAAAATTTGAATTAAAATGCGTACTGCACACTTCGGGAGAAGATTATTAACCAGCCATATTTGTTCTTATTCGCATTAACGCGTAACTCACTACTTATTTATCCACGCGGCGGCGAGTAAATCTCTAATCGAATTCACACAACCCTCACGGGCGTTTAACCTACAACACCTTAGCAGCACATGGGTCTTGCATACGCGCAGTGACGCAGTCTAGCAAAGGTCGCGTACGCAGATACATCGTCGTGTATACATAGGCATACAGTAAATAACGTGTACGAGTAAAAGGATTACTCCGTGCGCCCAATATGGCCGTCTATAAACTGTAACGAAATTCGTCCCGTAATCCTTTTATAAGTCCCTTCGCGGCGGTGACGAGGCGCGGGGTGTAGAACTTTCGCCCCGCGGGCCGCATCGGTGCAGTGCGTGGAGTGTATCGCGTGTCAGACGAATCTCGTTACCGGCCGTAATTGCCGTTCGCCTTGGGTTTAGGTTTTAGGTAACTTCTTCGCGCTGCACCGTATAATAAAATCGATTCCGACGGGACGTTGGTGGGAGGAAGATAGGGTGCGACGACGGTCTCGGGCCGCCGATCCTCGCTTTCGCGGGGGCCGAGGAATCGCGGTGGGGAGGGCTATCGATCATATTCCATTCTCTCACCCCCTCCCCTCAGAAAAGCTTTCCGAGTAGGGGACCGCCAGACGTTGATGGATCGTGTTGACGGACAAACGGCGGTGGTGGTGTGCGTTAGACTTTTCTTGTCCAAAACGCAACGCGAGGGACGGCTGCGGAGCGAAGAGCAATATCCCTGTCGCGTTTGACCGGGAATCGATCAATCTTGCGGTCGGGTAGAAGGAGAATTAATCAAGAACTTGCATCCCACGGGTTCTTGCTGCAGAGGTACAATTAGCGGCAAGCGGTCGGACAATGGACCGTAAAAATAGAACAGTTGACAACGGATATCGAGAGGAAAAAAACGAAAAAAGAAATATAGATAAATAATAATTCAAACGCGGTTGTCTCCGAAAAAATAAAAAGCACCGTTAAATGTACTCTGTTGGTGACATTCAATTACTACCGCACAGTAGTTTAGTAAATATAATATATTATACAATATACATAAGCGTCATCTTAGTAAGTTTTGGCTGAATTTAACATCACCTGAAGCAGTTACGCAAAAGTTGCGTTACTTTTTATGTAGAATTGTATTATTATAGGCATCCTCTATAGAATTATACTAATCAATAAAAAGTTCTTATATTGTATGTCATGTTTTTGTTTACGGAGTCAACTATCGAGTAATGATAGTATAAGCTTACAAAAACCGTTGATGCATATTATGTCGAAGGCCGTCGACAGAAGTTAGGTATACGTACTTTTCTTTAAATTATATATTAATTTTACATAATAATTAGATATCATAATAAAAACTATCGAATTCCTTAAAATCATATTCCTATGCTTAGGTATAGTATAATTAAGTAATATATTAATAACCGTTTATACGAGAAAGAATTTTATCATGTATTTAAAACATTTAAGACTTTACAAGTATACGCAGTCATTTCTTATTAAAAATCTTCAAAATATACACAAAACCGTGTAGGTATACATATATAATATATACATATTATTATATTTACATGTAACTTGTTCGCGAATAATCACTACGTTTATTATAGGTACGTGTAGCATATAGCTTCAATAATATAAAAACTAACAAGTAATATTATAGTCAGCCCACAAACCGTACTCCACTCGTGTGTATTGCCTATTGAATAATGAATATTAACAAATAACGCAACCGGTTCTACTCGGGTTTTTATGTAGAACATTTCGAATTAATTTACTCACAATATAAAACTGTCTGAAGTTTAAATTCTAGGAACTTGTTTTGAATTTCATACTAAAATTATTTAACGTTTTTCTCTTTAATAATTTATTTTATTTTAGACATATATTTTATATAAACAACGGTCAACAAGGACCTTAACAGTCATGTGTGTATAATATAATGTATTATTGTCATTTAATTAAGTTGAATATTTAAATATAATATGTAGTTATACCTACATATTATTTTTATCGTTTCTCAAATATTTTAGTATAAATAATAAACATTTAAAGAAAAAAAACCGTAGTAGCAGCCCTGCTCTTTCTTTCCATTGATTTCAAACCAAAATATTGTTAAGGTTATTTTGTTTACGACGTTTGGGTTTTCGACCCTGCTGCAATACGAGAGATGTCGGCAATCATAGATTGCTCAACACGGCCATTACGGCTGTCAGAAAAAAGGCAAAACACGTTTCGGATTTGTTTTTTTCGTGACACGTCCGGACGAGAACGTCGCTGGACCGATTTATCGGTCCGATGGCCCTGACGATGGACGGGCAGGCGCGCGGTACTGGGGACGTGTAACGTGTTACAATATATATATTCGCATCCCCTCGCAAGGCGCAAACACCCGAACGTGACATATTTCCTTGTGTTGTTTTCGTGTGGCCCGCATAGAAGGGGACAAAAAAAAAAATGGGGGAATGGAATAATTTCAGAAATAGAATCGACCCTCGCGCGTTTCAGCTGTCAAACACTCGTCACTCGGTAATACCCTCCCACCATCGCACCACCCCCGCGCCACCACAGAGTTCTCGTGCATGACGTGTTCTATCGTGCTACCACCGCCGCCACCGTAGGGACTGCGTACAATTCCCTCGACAACGAATTTTAATTCAAATTCCACCGAAAAAAAACCTTATAACTAAATTGACTCGTTCGACGAAAAATTTAATTAAGGACCGTTCAACTGGCGGTTGTCTAAACAATATGATTTTCGCGCGTTGTGTATGCACGACGACTGACGAAGGGTGCAGGAGATAATCGCTCTGTAATTATAATTTGCACACTTCTCGTATCGCGGGCCCTCGACCAGAAGTAGTGTGCAGCGAGCCCTCGAAACGACTGATGAAGGCTCTGAACACGCGGATCTCGAATGATTTTCCAGTAGCGCACTTCAAAAAGCAATTACGGGCCCGACAGAAGAGGTTAGGGAGAAAATAACATTTCACACGATCAAATATCTTTGTTTACAGTAGTTGTCCGATGGTTTTTTATATACATATATATATATATATATTATGTACCTATTGTACCTATTAGACGATAAAAAAAACCGATTCCAACATCGTAGACCGTATTTGTGTGTTGCAGTCTCCCCCTTCGTCTTTGTGTATATACATATAAAGGTACATTTACACACTCCAAAGTCACTCAAGAGCCCCGTAACAAGTTGTTTTCGGAGAAAGCTTATTCAATCCTGCTGGAATCCAGTTTAACAATAATCCAGCACGCGTATTGTTGAGAAATTATGTGAAACATAGTTTATTTTTATGTTTTTGTACAAACGTTTATATTTATATACATATTATATAGGAATATATCGTGCGAACAATACAAATTTTAAAATTTAAAAGTTACTGGAAATTAAAATATTTACTGCAGTTGTATGTCAGTAGTTGTTAGTCGGCCATAATATATAGGTATGAAGTACACCAAATAATATGTTTATATTATGTGTTCTTACATTACTATATGTATACTCGAAGCATCGGTAGGTAGGTATGTCTATATGAACACATATATAATATATAAATGAACAATGTGAAGTAGCTACAGGGAAGGTATTACGAAGCTACGTTGGCTGACGAGGTGTATGTGGGGATAAAAACGGTATTTTGTGCAAATAAGCCGGATTTGAACTCGTATGCTATCCGTCACGTGGTGTAGCGGACGAACGTATAATATATAATAACGGAGACGGCGGCGAAAGGCTCAGCCATACTAGAGGGCTAAAAGTGACAGTCATCCTTTCGCACTGCACGCGTCCCTCGGATCAATAAAACCCTTTTTATACTTCTATACTTCTAATATATTATTATTATTATTATTATACATATAATACATAGCTTTACCAAACCCCGTTCGGTTGCATGCAGCTATATACACAGTACCTATACAGTATACACACGCGCGCGAATTGGTGTAAAAACGAATACTTTCCGTAAAAGTGCGCGGTGGAGGTGGGAGTGTGGGACGGGGATGGGGGAGTGGTCTGTCGGCGGTAACATTGAATGACTGTTGGCGTGTGTGTGTTTGGTGGTAGATAAAGTTCGGTTAAAGTTTTATACTTTCTATTTTTCTGTGCCCCCGCGCGCGTTGCTTTTAAGTCTTCGGCGACGCCGCCAATGATATGCCTCACACGTACCTCTATACATACATAACAAGTTATCGGTGCACGGTGTTTTATTTATAACGTCCCTCGAGGAGCGGGGCGCTGTGGCTGTGCCGATATTACGTATATTTTCCACGGCTTTCCTGCACACAGCCGCCTTCAGCGTTTCTCGTCCGGTCGCGAGCCGCAGATTCCTTTGATGTTTTTTTCCGGTCTGGATAACGTCGCCTCCGCCGCCGCCTCGATCTTATATTATATGCTCGCGACATCGCACATAATCGGTCGTCTCGCACCCCAACTCCGTTTCGATATACACAGACGTCGCGCTTATTATGTGAAAAATCGTATAAAATCTGTGCGCCCTTTCAATATATATATATTATTACGGCACACAGCGCGGCGGCGGCAGTGTTTTCAATCATTGTGTGAATTCCATTTCGGCAGCGCGGTATCGCTTGCGCCGTTTATATTCGTTACGTCGTTTGCATAAGGCTTCAACGTGTAATTTCGGTGAACAAATATGTAAACTGAAAGAAACCTCTCGTTATTAAGTTCAAACGACATATTTTTTAATATTGCCTGTAATATATATTATTATAAAGGTTATATTATTATCATGGTTAATATCTTACTCGATGTTTTCCGCGAATGACGTTTATACCCCGAAAGTATATGCGCTGTATAATAATAATAATTTTATTCCTTTTGAGATTCCGGCAGTGGCGGTGTATATGTTTATAGGTAACATAATACAAAACGAATGGATAAATTGCCAATTATTTTATTCTCAAATTAGCGTGGGTGAAGTATAATGGGTGGGGGGGGATACCTAAGAACCGAGTATTTTATTTTTAATGTCGCGTACCAGTTGATTTAAGTGGCTTTTTGTGTACCAATTTATACACTATACATTTCTGTAATTGACTGCGTATTGGCAGTAGCTATTATATTAACAATTCCTCATTAAAATAATATGCAACACCTCAACGTCGCGTTTCGTCGAGAGAAAATAAAAAAATAATTTCGTTTTTCAATCAATACATTGATATAAATACCAGAATAAATAATAAACTAAATACCTAATAACGAACGTATAACCGTTATATTAAAAACGTCGGAAAACGTTTCAAACTGCAGCTGTGCCTATGAAAAATATTGTTATATTATATTATGATTATTGTTAATTATTATTTATTATATTCTCCGTCGAAGGACACGGCAAACATCATCTCCACCGTGGCTGAGAGCTTATTATATTATACAATTTACAAATTGCATTATATACGTATACAATATTATATTAATACACGCCATCGAATATAATATAATATTGTTCTCCAGTTGATTATTATAATCGAAATGCACCGTCGTTCGTAGCTGAAAATAAACCGATACACTCGTTTTCGGTCTGCTGCACGCATGTTTACAACGCGCAATCCCGCTGGTGGTGCATTATTATTATTATGAATATTGAGCGTGTTCGCTGCTAACTCTTATTCACCTCAGTAAATTCGTTTATCGGATTATTATTATTATTTTTTTGTGCCATTGCCCCTCGTATATAGGGAGGTACACAGGTATTCCGAAAATCCGAATAAAATTCCATCCGTCGGTCGATAATATCGGCTCGTTTTTATACTGGAACCAAGTATTATAACGTTATGTTGTCGTTATGTAGTCGTATACTTTGGGGAATTATTCAGTTGATTAATATATTATATAGGTAGTATGTAGTCATATGGCTATGTATATATTATGCCTATGCATATATTATATATTAATGTTATTACTTATTAGGTAGGTATATATATATACCATAATATTATGTAAGATGTGCTCGCTGGGAAAACGTAGTTTTTCGATTTTAACGTTATTTGCGCCTGTATAGTATAGAAAATAATGAGTTCCTTATAAATAAATGTTTGTATATTTTTAACAATTATAATATTATGATTGAGTTGTAGTTGGTTATCATCCTTATTTTACATTTATTAATAATTTAAGTGCGTAATATTCAAGGGTAATAACGTGTTAAAAAGTTAAATAGTTAAGTTTCCATTAATTTAACTACTAACTTACTTAATTGTTTTTAAAAAATAAATTGAATTGTCATTAAAGTTAATATATATTTTTTTCACTTGTATTTTGTTACATTTCAAATCATTTCGTTTTTATGTCAAAAAATATTTTGTTTGATATTAATTGTTTTTTTATTAGTGAAGAAAAACTTTTAATGAACTAGCATATAGAAATAAGTACTATAATATATACCTAACATTAATCAGTAATCACTATATAGTTTTGAGTTCGTAAAAAATAAAAAAGACTGCTGCCTGCTAGTGTTTAAAAAATAATTTAAAAAAATTGTGTATTAACTTTTAACTTTACTAAGTTAATCAAAAATAAAATTAACATTTTCTTATTAATTCATATACTAACTTAACATAGCCGAGTTTAAAAAAATCATTAAGTTGTCCTGCTTTACTAATATTATTTTCTACGAATCTTAAGTAAGATAGTATGGTAGGTATACCTATGGCTAAATATATAGGTATGATCGCAACTTTGTGTTACGCAGGTGTCATGGCCACTACTGGCAGTGAATATTATCACTTTGATTTATTTGCTAACAAAACCATACAAATTATTAATTTCTTGGCTAAATAAATCCAAAAATCACTGCCAGCTGAGATTCTAAACATAATTTGCAATAATTCTACGTGCGCAGCCCATAGCGAAAATGCGTCTCAATGAGATCATACCTATATATTTAGCCATGGGTATACCTATCTAATACGGGTTTTTTTGTTGGAAAATTTCAATCCGGCGTTTCTCTATCAAATTGGATCCCTCCGGCTTACATAGACTATACAGTGTTTCAGTGCCGTATCTAGACATTTTTGAGGGGAGAGAGGATAAACAAATTTTAATAGGCATTCAGTATACACATAATTTATTCATATTATTATATACATATTGTTGTATTGTGTAAAATATTTGGTCTCCGGGGTAGGGGGATACGACCCCCATATCCTCTAGTAGATACGCCACTGCAGTGTGCATACTGTACAGCAGCCACTGTAGGTGTATAAAACCGTATCATAACATATATTTTAACTTGATATAATATTATATATTTTATTAAACATTATATATTGACTTGAGTCTGGTAATAATAATATAGTAGCTCTGCAGCATTTCCTCGTCTTATTTATATTACTCCTGCGGCACTGTAGCGACACGGGGGACGCTGTTCGGATATAAATCGCCTCATCGCTATAAAACCTAAATAGAAATACGATCGCGTAAACCAGCAGCAGCTTATGATATCACCAGACGCGCGTATTTACACTTCGGCGTATACAGCAAAATATATGCGCGCATTTGTCGTCGTTTGGATATAGTTATCATCGTCGTATCGGGCAGTAAATAATATAATATGTATTTAGGCGCGTCACACCGCTCTCAGGAAAATAATATATAAACAAGCGTGTATTTTTTTAATTACGAGTTTATAGTTTTTTTTTATTATTATTATTATTATTATTACTATTATTATTTACACTCGCGGCGTACTGCTTATAGCTGTTGCGGTCGACTTGCAGTGTGTGTAATGGAATCGATTTCGTTTCCGTATACTAGTGATATTTTTTTTTCTTTCCATATACTAAAACAAACGTCTGGTTCATGTCATTTTTTCTGTTTTATATTTTTTACGAGCAACATAAAAATGTGTTTTACATACACCACGAGGTTGCGGGACTTACATAAATAGCTCGAGTGGCGGTCTCCCCGATAGGCGCTGTTTGAGACGTATTTTTGCCCGTTTATCCGAGGGCGATTGTACGCAAAAGTCACGGAAGATATGTGTGTGTGCTTGTGTGTTCAATCGTAAAACAAACGATTGTACGCAGTGTGATGGTTGGCGTAAACCCAAGCAAAACGT
This sequence comes from Metopolophium dirhodum, assembly GCF_019925205.1. Lineage (NCBI taxonomy): Eukaryota > Metazoa > Arthropoda > Insecta > Hemiptera > Aphididae > Metopolophium > Metopolophium dirhodum. The sequence goes on from NC_083561.1 coordinate 14,765,040, forward strand.
GTGCCCCGAACGATTTATATTTATATGTTATTTATGTATTGTGTATGTTGACAAAAGTGAATTATGCGCAAACGCCCGTTCACGTGTGAAAGCACCTGGAGCTAAATATTTATCGGTCTATACTATTTAAAACAAATATATATTATGTATGTATATCGCGTTCTTCGGGTGTTTGAAACGAAATAGGTTTTGAGATATAAGACACACATATAGGTATACACATATAGATATAGCCGTATAGGTGTAATCGTACTATATATAGCTACCTAAATAACATAATATATATATATATATCGGTTGAATTGTTTATACACCATGTCCTGAACAAACTATTTAGGTATATAATATACATCCCATACGCGTTGTGTTTGTGTTAAACACCGATGGTTACAGATTTAATAGAAACGTATTTATATATTATATATACACTCGTGTAGCGTATTTCGTAACATGCAATACGTATATATACCAATATTTACAAATAAACTACCTACTTACAACCGAAGACGCAGTGTCGAAAATGAGTTCCGTATAATATACCCAACCCGATAGTACCTATATGGCTATATATACATACATATTATACTGTATCGTTATGCACACAGCGTTTCCACAATATAACATTATCGGTAGTTTAAAATAGAAGTAGGTACTCTATATACCTACCTAATATATACATAGCAAAGCGGGTGCATCGTGTGTACGTTTATTGAGTCTTCTTGTGGAGTATTGTATATACTGTACATAATATATGTATATAGTACTATAGTAACCTATCTATGGGTATGGTATTCTTACATAGTCTATATATACCTAGTATAATATTTATAATTGTATACAATAATATGTAAACAGTAGGTAATGCGATGTTCAGATAGAATATATAATAATATGATATACGCGTATATATTATATTGTAGGCACTTAATAACTAAATGATACACGTAGCTTTGACTTTATGCTGCATTGCATAAAAAACCGAATTCTGTTTCAAACATCAATAAAATAATTCATAATTATTTATCCCTCATAAATATACGCTGCATGTTGCATTCATGATTGATGAACACTTTGAGATATGTCAAGCGATATTAATTAAATTAGTATTTGAATGAAAATGTGCTTTGTCACTTTGAAGTATATAGAGGCATAGAGCTTTTATCGTTGAGTACTTTCGTTTATTACGTTCATATAATATTATATAACACAAAATAATAATACATCGCGTCCACCACCATTATGATTTATGAATATAGTATATACACAGGGTGATTTTTTTTACAGCAAAAGCACTATCGTTGTCTCGAGAAGTATTAACGTTTTTGAAAATATATGTTCACATAAATTTATTTTTTACAAAACATAATTTCTGAAAAGCTAGTTACTATTTTCCAGAATTTCTTTGTATACAAATCAAATTTGGAATGAATAGTTAATTAATCATAAGTTCTTAAAAATGTGATGAGCTTGTTCCGCGTGTAACCAACACATAGCAAATTGTTGAAATTCTCAGAAAAATATTCTGTTTCACTGTACGAAATAGTAAATGTATGCAGTCGTGCCAAAAGGTAAAAAATTTAAAAACTATAAAAATATTGGTTTTATAGATATTGGCTTCAAAAATAAATAAAATAATTTCTTAAATGTTTATATTTTTTGGGTTAGTGCGGAGTGTTTTACTGTTAAAACAATCACTCGGTATATTTATATTATAAATTCCAATATACCTGATGCTGTTACTATAATTATATCATTTACGTTATGATATATATATATAATATGTATATATTTAACTCACGACGTATATAATGTATTATATATAATAATCTCCGCGTATTGTGTATCACCAACTCTCCCAGTTGAAATGTACATTTTTAATTGGACACACGCCACACGGGTACATATTATATATCTATAGATACATTATACATGTGTGGTGTTGTGTGGTGTGCAGTATTATGATTTATGAAAAGTGATTAAATTAAAACCTGACTCAATAATCGTATTAAAATCTACTTGAAAGCATTTTTATGTATACAATATAATATAATGATGCATAATTACGTATGATAGATAGGTAGACAGATATAAATTATTATACGATATTATAATGTGTCGTATTGTTTGTGTTTGCCCGGGGACGTCAAATAAAATCGAATGCCACGCGACGACTGTATAATATGCAGTTTTGATGTTATAATAATAAATACTGTTTCGTTTGATCGCAAGTACATAATATATATATATAGGTAGTAAATATTATATTTGCTCGTCCGCTAAACACCGTTTTCAATTTTCCGGCCTGTACACGCATTCGGTATAATATAATTTATACGTACCCAACCCCCAACCCTCAAACAGCCTTATATGATAATATGTATACAGCAATGGTCGGTTATACCTATGTCAATGTATATATGTGCGAGTACACGCGTAGATCGTTTTGACCGTATAACGATGTGGTCGGCTGTGGCGGTGATGGCAGTAGTGGAATGCATAAATAATAACAATATGCGATGTACATCACGACAATATTATATAATATATATGACGAGATGATGGGAACGGACGATTCATATATTATATACACATTTTCCGGTCTGTTAAATGAAAATCGGCGTGTCCGTCGCCACCGCGTCTGTGCTTGTATGTATAGTAATATAGAGGTAGATATTATACATAATATTATATACATATGGCGTGTAATAATTAAAACAGACAGTATTTACGTGATATATTAATGTTATCATTATACATAAAGTGTCGACCTGTGAGAGCACACCACACACAAGTCCACTGCTGCAGCTATATAGTAGTTGCTGCTTCAGAGTGCTATGAGTGTTGTTGATGGGCAGTAGCGGCGTCGTCGGGCAGACCGATAAAATTCGTGACGTGCAGTCGACGGTCGGTTTTCGGTAAATCGGCGTAACTAACGAGTAGGACGTGTGCCTTTATTTTACTGCTGTGTAAAAAATGATTTCGAGAGGATTGTACGGAAAAAAATTTGACGAGTCTAGCCCGTTAAAATATGTACGATCCGTGTATGTATATTATTATATAATAAGCGGGGATATTGTTGCTGCGCAGGATCTACACAGAAACAACAAGAAAGGACGAATAAAAAATTCCAGTGTTTAATTTAATATAATAATACGTAGGTACTTATTATAGCTATACCTACCCTATACATGTGGTAAATTATCGAGGTACATACGCGGTATGCGTTTTACTGCATTTTTAATCGTGTCCCGGGGTGCACTCCTGTTGTTCGATCGGTGTCTGATTGCCAGCTGCAAGAGTGTAATAATATATAATATTCATTTAAAGACGATAGCGACACGATGATATTTTGTTCCTTGTACCCTAAATATAATAATATACAGTGGTTAATGTGCGTACATCATGGTAGCGTTATGACATTGTGGTGACCCAAAACCTGCAGCCATTCAAAAATCTATTATTTTACCTATATTATAATACCGTTCAAAGAATTAATAATAATAATGATGGTAGATCCCTTTTGCAAAATTGCATATGAAATACTTACCGCGTAAAACGCATAAGAATGATTGAACTCTGTCCCCAGAATTTAATCCATATATTATATTATATTATTATTAGGTATATTATAATAATGTAATATAATATACCATAGCTGCGTATTACCAGACTTCGGTTAAAATTAATCTATCTTTCTATCATTTTCCGTTTTGTTTCAGTTGAAATGTAAAATACAAACCTTTATGAACACAATTTGTTACAATGATTAATTTTATGATTTTCCACATCTTAATATGATCATATATATTATTAGTGATATCAAAAAAAAGTAAAGACAGATTGTCCGTATGCATAAAAAAAGCTGACTTAAATCCTATATCGTTCTGATTGGTGTTTGTCTTTATATGTTAACATAAAAAAATATGTCCAGAATATAATAAGCTGCAAACCGTAAAAGTAATATTGTAATTGTAATATCGTGTTCATATACCTAAGTATTTAATTTTTTTGTAATTTATCTGTGTTGTAGTATTTGTATATACCACATTTCTACTAGTAATAATAATTGTATTAATATAATAGTAATATAATCTATAACCAATGGCAACCATGTATAAATAAACAGACTAATATTTTATTTTCACGAGCCAAAACTAAACTCATGTGTGTGCCACCCTAGAGGGGTTGAAAAATAAACTAAAAACCCCCACAAGTCTCAGGGAATCTATTGATATAACTTGTATTGAAAACGGTCCAGTATACTTTATGAGATTAGCGAGTTTAAACTTTAAACATATACATTATACAAACACTTCACCTTTATAATATTAGTCTAGATTATGCTCACTAATGCATACTATAATACGATGGGTATTATATATAATTAGATATTATTAGGATTATAATTATTATATTATATTCATATATGATATTATATCGACGCACAACAGTTTTTGTGCTCTACGGACGCCGTATTATAATATTCGTTCGAAGCCATTAATCCGTCGATGATTATATCATGATTACAGAAGACCGTGTGTTTTCTTCGCATTGCGTACCAGTGTGGGTAGCGCGCTTACGTTAGGGTACCTATAAAAATAGTCGCTTTCCGGATCGTTAAGAAAATATTACTTTCATAATTAAAACATTTTTTTTTCTACAAACACATGAGCTATAATATGTATATACCACCGGATAGAGTTCTATTTGCATGTTCACACGACTTGAGGTATTTTGATTAAATAATTACAAGAAGGAAAAAAAACAAAAAGAAGGGCGTCTTCTCTTGTTGTATGTAGGAACTAACATAATATTATGTCTCTTGTATTCAAACAGGTGTTAATATATTTATTTTTAATGGGATTGAATTATACGTAGAAGACAACGACAAGATAATATGGGTAGATATATGGGCTTCCGTATCGGCGACAACACGCTATACCGCGCAATGAATTTAATAATCGTGCGAGTATTTGTCACGAATAATGTCCTTTGTACCACTGTGTATATTATCGACCGAAATGGTAACGGTTTAGTGAACATTTTGAATGACATGATAAAAATATTATAATATTTCAATCGTCGTTTGACTTGCCGACTGCAATCCGATGTAATATATTATAATATGTCATGACCTGCAGTACCTACGGCTCTTTAATGAATTCTATTTTCTAATGTCTGACGATTTCGATAAGGTATTAAGGTATAAAAATTGAAAACGATTGTTTTTTAAAAGAAACGTGTTTCAGCAGCCGAGCACGCAATACCGTTACAGGTTGTAGATATTTTGTTTTTTTGTTTACATGGACAGCGTACATAAACAATTTCTGCTCCCGTTTTCTGTGTTTTCGTTTTCAATTTATATACGAGAATCGGTATTTTATTACCTCCATCCCGGCTACATGATACGTACATTATTATAATATATACCTGTTTTACATCGTCTCCGTTCAAGAGGAGCGAAAAAAAAGAAACTTATTTAGGTACAGTGTGTTTCACGAACCATGCTCGCCCTCCCCCTTTTTTCTGCTTCATTAATGTAATTAATCAAAATCTGATTTTAGGAATTTTTAAATGTACTTGAAGGGAGACAATATTTTAAATTGTTTGTACTATTCAAGGAATATCCTGTAAAGATACAAATTTATGTTTTTCAAACGAAAACTCCCATTTTCTACTGTACATTATTTAGCAGATTATTTTCTTGAATATATTGATGTATCGGAATCAAAACTCGAACGAGTAGTTATCGACTTATTTAACTTTGTGTACTAAGAATAATATGACCCGGGACAATCGTCCATGATAATAGGTTTGGAAGATATCACCATCAATAATTTATAAAAATGGTTAAAGTATAAATACTAGATCCAATATATTAATACATCTATTTTATATATATTTTGTAAAACCGAGAATTTGGAAAAATGGCCCTTGAATGAATTATCGAAAGCAAAAATGGGGCTGAGAACGCTTGGTGAATCACCCTGTATATCATACGCATAAAATATAAAATATATCGGGAAACGAAACTTTTTGGTTTTTTTTTCAGCCATGTAGCCGCCGGTGGTGTTGACGTAGAATGATCATACGCTAACGCCGCGGCGGAAGACTGCAGCGTATATTATAATATATGAGAAACGTTTAAAAATCCGGATCGTCCGTGTACACGGATTATTATATATATATAAACGTTTAGTGGAGAAAGATCGAAAAAAAATATATTACTTATCGGAGTCCGCCCGCCGCCAACGCCGCCTCCGGTCTTTCTTAATTGATTTTCGCTAATCATGTTTACCGAAGACGACGTTCGCAGCGCATCACGGATCGTCGATAATATATAATAAATAATAATATTAATATATAATATGATTTTCATCTTTCGGTCAGCGTATAGTCGTATAAAAAATATTATTAACCGTTAATTATATAATATATAATATTGTATTTACTATTTAATATTATTATTTATACAAGAGGCGAGGCGAACACGTTATTATATTATCCAAAAAAAAAAAAAGAAGAAAAATATATACGTCCAAAAGTTTGTGTACATAATAAATCTATAATAACCATCTCGTCGTTTATTATCATTATTATTATTATTATTATTATTATTATTATTTGTTATGTGCTCGTATACGTGTAATAGACGGCACATAATATTATTATATACGAGTAATGGCAGAGGAGGAGCGCCACTGCGGCCGTCGCATATTATAATAGTATAATAGTTGTTGCTGCTGTGGCCGTCGATCTCGCTTTAAATTATTTCCTATGAGCCAGACCTAACGCGTTATCTGCGTGCGTATATTATAATAATATATTATATAATATTATATAGTGGTTATAACCAAGATTTATAAAAAATATATCCTCTCGTCCGCGGTGGGAGAAAAGATGCATATTAAATTTCAACCGGAGAGTGAAGGAAAAAAATTAATTCCCCGATAACATTTGTCCGAGTAAATAAAAATAAAACACCTGCTGCGGCGATTTTTTTCACTTTATTTACGATCGTCACGCTTAAGAATATTGGGTTACAACCACACGATTGTACGCGTTGCACTACTATCACCCTCGGTTAGGTTAGGTTTTTTTCCTGTTTTTTATTATGGTGTCGGTGGCGATTTTTTAAATAAAATATAATATACCTAGAACCTTTTTTCTCGTTAGGTTATAGGTAGGTACCGTATTAAATTACAAACTACGAATGTCCAGATAAACAGACTCATATATGATATACATAAATTTCATATTATTATAGGTATCGTACAATATATGCCTATATCACCATAGCTGCAATATATCTATATTGAAATTATTACCACAACATCCAATTCTGGTATAGTGTTACTACTTAGGTATACATACCTACGCATTAATTATATATACTAGAACGCGATCATCTTAAAAAACAGTTAGGTATATGTTATTTTTTAGAAAAATATGGTAATTTTAGTTAATATATGAATTAAATTTATCTAGTTAATAAACTCAACGGCTGAGCTTTTTCAAAAATGATACACATTGACTTAGTACCCAAGTAAGTAAGTAAGTAACTAAGTAATTAAATTTTGTTCTTATGAACAGTATACAAAATTGTAAATCAGTATAAGTACCTATATTTATAAATGGGCTATTGTTGCGACGAGTACAATCTCCACACATGTGCGTATATGACACGTAATTGAAGTAAACGCGACACAAACTAATATAATATTATGTAGTCTTCTTCGCCTTCAGAAATCAAATATTTTCCATCATAATGTACAACACACTATACGAATATACAATATAATATTATACACACGGACACGGAACGGTGTCCTCGGAGCTGCAACAAAGTGCGGGTAAACTACACAATAACGCGCCGTCAATAATTTATATCGTCTTTTCATAATATATACAGTTATTATACCTATATAGCGCATACGGTGACAAGACTCGCCAGAATTGGATCATAACCAGTAAGTAGGTAGATGTACCACTGTAATATATTATAATATAGTGAAAATATATTACAATGAACCGAAGAAGAGCTGTGGCGGCGATGACCAATATATTATACCGTCGTCCGCATGGAACCTGTAGAGTGTGTTGTAGTATTTTTTTACCTATACCTTTATAAACCAACTTTATTATATTATTATACAGTCGTATAATATTTAACAATGATATGTAATGAGTGTACACTGTGTATGTGTGTCTATATGTATAGCTGTCGTGTAGATTAAAAAACGCGACCCAGACGTAATAATAATCGAATACTCAAGGTCCTAAATACCCGTGTACAACACACTCGCACTCACGCTGACGACGGGCGTTTAAGCGACAAAGAAACCGGTGTAAAATTGAATATTCATGACGTCGGGATCGCAGCAGCAACGGCAGCAACGACGACTCGCGGTCGTGTTCGTGTGCCAAACCACCGCCTTCTATAGCCATCGCGGAGAAAGAGACGGAGAAGGGTTGATGGTGTGAAAAGAAAAGCACATAATATATTTGCGTGCATACCCTATATATAATAATATATTATAGACTCGTACATGTGGCGCGTGTTATAATTTTAATCGGAACGACCGATGCGAGAGAGAAGAAAAAAGAAATTGCGATTTATATATATACGTAACCTATACAGTATACATGTATGTATAATAATACGATACACCACTGCACTGTCTTAATAAACACGCGACGGGATAAATCAAACAGTGTCTAATTAAAATGAGAAAAAATACGAGAAAAACGTACGACGACGACAAAGACGATAATAATCAGTGGGGAATGTGTCGTGATGATATTTTCTATTCGGCAGTGCTGCAGAGGACGCACATGGGTGGCGTACGCGCCGAACAGACGACGTCGTCCTATAAATTATCGTGCGCCGACCGAGTGTGTGTGTGTGTGTAATGTGTAAATATAAATATTCTGCTTTGAAGAGCGCCAAGAAGCACATCACCATAAGCGGCGGTGGAACGAGAAGACCGCTCGGAGAGTAAGGAAAAGTAATAGGAAAAATAAAAAATAAAAACAAACCCGACGGAGCGGAGTAGAGGGTCTCCTCAACTTCGGCGGAGGTCGTGCGTGCGTGTCTGAACCGTGTTTGGCGTATTTGTATTTTGTATAGGTAGAGAGAGCATGCACTTCACCACACACATGTCATGATTGTGACGTGTACACAATAATATTGCGCCAGTGTGTGTTTATTGTTATTATCAACACTCTGTATAATATAATATATTACTTATACCAATACCCGTAATATATTATTTTACCTGTGAAAATTAATGACGACGTTATGGCCGCCTCCGACGACACTCTGCTTCTAATTGACCCGTTATATCGGGGATCCGCGTTATCGGCGATCGTTTGTAATTTATTTGTACAGTTTCGAACGGCTGATTACAGAATCTCCGACGTGTCTCGTCCGTCCGATGACTGCAGTACTGCTGGCTGGCCGTGTGCCTGCAGGTATTCTAAACAAAAACATGCGACTTGTCGGCGTAACTGGGGGGGGGGGGGGGGTTAGGTCGGGTTAGATACTAGCAGACGCTTTTACTTGTTAATCCCTCCTGGTTAAGATCCAAAAACTTGCATAAAAAAATAACTGTCATGGATTTAACGTTGAAAATAATTAATAATTATACATGTACATAGGTACATATAATAAATTAATATTGTTGATGTACCATGTACAACAAGTCTGTGTACGATGAGAATCAAAACATACATCAGGTCGACTGTGACCCAAAACAGAGTCAGTGATCTGGTTGTAATAAATATAGAAGTATATCTAATAAGATTATCGATGGTAATATTTTACTTTTAATGACGAGGGACGCAATTACTCTGTGGCTTATTTTCAGCTTTGATTTTACAGGACACCCTAGCTGTGACTACTAAACTCCAGTGACGCTCATGATGAGGGGGGGGCTCTGCCTCCCATGGTTTATTTAGAATGTTGGACTTGGACTATATAGCCCATTTAACTATTAAATCCTATTAACGCCCATGGACTTACTATATTATTATGACTTACGCACACCTCAATGATTTTAAATCCGTCAAATCGTTTTGCGGAATTGATTCAGCTTAGCATACTATTTTATTACATAGTAATACAGTGTAATCGGCGGTCCCTGTTTCGTCTGGTGTTGTATTTACTGTTCCCCTCATTTGTCTCTCTCGGTTATAATCTATTCCAATAATATACATTTTGTGTATACTATAATCCATAATAATATAATGTTATGTAAGTACACATTTTACACGCGTGTAAATGGATACGATAATATTATGTAGGTATAATAATTTTATATACTATTCAATATCCATATCATAATAAGTTGTGCGTTTTAAATATTAATATATTACATTTTCGACGTGAGAACAAACAACGGGTCTGCGCTTAAGTCTTGTTTTTCGAAAAACAATCGACAATTTATCATTTTTTCAAGAATCAAGAAGAGCGTGACAAAATTTTAATTTTTGTCATATAGGTACTTCTACTAACTTCCCGCGGAATTCTCACGCATTCGTCATCTGAGGCTTGGAGCGACACATATTATTATAATAATAATAATATTATGTATTATACATACAGGTGTCGGGTGACCAGATTGTTTGTTTATGATGCATATGATATTATACTATTATGCAGTCTGAATGAAATCATTTATAATTTATCAAAAGTTTTTCTTTCGTTTATTGATTACGTGGTTTTCAAGAACCGGCTACTCACCATGTCTGTTTCGCGTTAATTTTTCTAGTGAGATTAAAATTATTGTTTTAACTGTTTTAAGGTTACAAGAATCCACAGAGGTCGGACTTTATTATTATTAATATTATTTGAACCAATTCATTCAAGTTTCAAGTCGTTCTTGTTTGGACGTGTCTGTCAGTTTTAATATAAAATATGTTTTTGTTAAAAAAAACTCATGTCATGGTAATTTTGAAGGGCCATTCTTTGTTACATTACAAGTTATTTCTTTTGGTCTTTGATATAGTTAGAAAATTAAAATATAAAGAATAATGTGGTTTTGTTCCTCAACGAATCACTGGAATATATTTTTTAATGATTTATACCATGAAGTTAGTATTGTATGCATTGTATGCAACGTTTCGTTGTATAAGTTACAACGATGGTCAGAGAATATTTGCCAACTAATTACAGGTACCTATAACATAATATTATTTTCTAATAACAAAATGTACTGTATCATATTATATTCTAGTAAAAAAAACCATAAACCAAAAATATAAATATTATTTTACGAATATATAAACATAATGTTATGTCATTTATAAAGAAACATCCAATACACTCTGGCCTAATATTGTATATAGATATGAATTTATCTTAGAATTATTGACGAATGCTCATTGCTCTACATTCTAGAGCCAATAGAAAATGTATTCTATATAAATATAATATTTATTGAATATGGGTTTTCAGTGCATTTTTTTCTATCATACGCTTATCTTGTATATATAGAGTAGTTTTAAAGTTTTGACGTTTGAGGTCCGTACCAGTTGAAAGACGAGTCTAAAGAAACATTTTCCACTTCCGTAAAATCCTTTTCGAGAACGATGCGTTTAAAGCTCACAATAAATGCGGGGACCGACTTTTTTATGACTATTGACTGAACTGAATGAAATAATAATAATAATAATAATAATAATAATAGTAATAGTAATATAGAACGTTAAAAATTGAAATCCACATTTCAGATAACATTTCGAGTAAAATTATAACTATTTTCTGCTGGAAGGTTTGATTTTGTTAAATGCGCTATTTCCGTCTCCGTTGTTATTGGCTAAAAAATAGTTTACGTTATTTGCTTTTCCGATCATTAAGTTTATTTTGTTTCTCAAATACATTATATACTATAGCGGCTCAAACCCGGCGTTGTCAGTCTGTTTTATTGATGCATCTTAATGATGTATATTTTAATGTCTATGTTATTTTTTTTTTTTGTTACTACCTAGGTATATATTATATATTTGTTTTCGGTCAGTCATCTATCATTTATCATCTGTTAATGTGTCATTTGATCTTTGAATAATAAGGTAATACGCCTTCTACCAATGGTAATGAAATATTTTCAAGTACAATAACATTATATTTTTCTTATTATATATTTCAAATTAATAAAAATTAAATTAAACAATTTACCATTTTTTATTGAACTGCAGCCATTTTATGTTTTTCAGATTTAATTTTACTTTTTATTGGATCAAATTTGAAATTTTTTACTAATATAATTTCTATAATTAATCTTAAAAATAGATTTTCATTCTAGGCTAAGAAGTTCAAAGAATTGAATTATGCATCGGTAAAATACCAGCTTTTCTATGTATGAAAATAGCGTTTTAATTATATGCTTAATTTTTTTTGTTTCAATCGAATATTTTAAAGCTACCGTGTGAGGAATATCTAATAGTTTGTATCTACTTTTAAAATTAATAGAAAAACATATTGGTTTTCATTTGAAAAACAAAAGTTTTTATCTCCTCAGTAGTGCCATAGGCGCAAATAGCGTATTTGGGGGTGGGAGGGGGGGGCTAAAGCCTTACTTTGATAATATTTATTAAGCAAAATTGATCTAACAAAATGTAGGAAATGTTTTGGGGGGCTTAGCCCCTAAAGTCACCCCTATTCGCGCCTATGCGGGACACTCCTTAAGTAGTACAAAAAAATCTCAAGAATTCGAAAATAATATGGTCTTTAAGTAAATTTAAAAATTCCAAAAATCAGATATTGAATAACTGCATGATTAAAGAAAAAGGGGGGGTGAGCAATGAGCATGCTTGTATAATATTATGTGGATTTAGTTGAACATTTTGATTGGTTATATTTCCCTGAATTTTGTATCTCATTCGCATTTGAGTCTATGTAGCGTATTACATTATTGCATATTTGCATAAATATTATAATAATATACGCTGATCAATATTTTACACGTTCAGATTATACGTACACGTATCGACACATTTTATCATGTTGTTTGATGTATATAGTATTGTAACTAAAAATTATTTTTCCTTTATACCTGTATTGTGGTAGGTATTAGGTATCATTATTATTTTCGGATATAATATATATAGATGCGCTCGAAAGAAAGGCAAACAATTAAGTTTATTTTTCGACATGCAATTTATCACACTTCCGGCGTACACAGGTCCGGTGTCGATTTTGTACTATACTGCATAGTGACATTTTCAATTAATATCACCCGGGCCCGTTTCTGCTTCCAAAATGTCAACTTACCCCCCGAGCCAACTAATTAAAGGGACTTTTGTTTATACACGCGAGACACCCCTGGGTGTTAATTATAGATCGCATTGTCTTATCCGAAATCCCCATAGTGTCAGGCATTTGCTACTACTGCGATCATTTTAATGATATTATATGGGAAATGTGTCAACTGGAAATACATATTATAGTGTAGACATTCTGAAAATATAGTCGACCGAAAACGTCTACTTTAATCCCTTGAACACAATGTAAATGATATAACAATATCAGAATATAATCTTGTTTTTGGAGTTGAATGCTTTTCGACGGATCAATAAGTATTAATATAATAACGTTGAAAAATGTAAAACTTAAACGTTCAAGTGTCCCTTACAACGGAGTTTTCTTTTAATTTTATTCACGTTGTGACTCGACATAATATTCACTGTTCATTTATTGCTTTATCCATTATAATGTCTCTGGGCTCAGAGTAACGCTTTTAATTTAAATAGGAATCCCGAAAATACAGACGCGCGTGCAACACAATGAAGAAACTGCAAAACCGTTGGCATTTTCACAATCTTTATAAAATGTTCAAAAGTCAAAAGACATTTTTGTTTTCGCAAACTATACGTGGCATTATTATTTTTTTTTTTTCAATTAAATTTAAATTAAAGAAAGGGGGAAGTATAGGTAACCGCTCTGTTGTACAGTTAGATGTAATAAAATTGACGTCAAAGATAAATCGTTGCATACAAAAAACGTTTCTGAGCGAAGACTGTTTGTCAGCTTGTACTATATATATTACTATAAGTAATTTATTTTACTATTAGTAATTCGGCCCGTTGAATAGTTTGTTTACGAAAACCTTGTTTTTTAATTTATTGTCATTGTAGTGTGTATGAAATATAATAATATACGTTAAAAGTTTCAAGTACTTAACCTAACCTAACCAATCCATGGAATAATATTTTTAAATTATAATTTAAAATAACTAAAAACGTTGTTCTTCGTTTAAATATCTTATTTCGTCGAAATTTTAACTTAAAATGTCTATAAAAAATTGCTTTTATATTTTTCAGTTACAATAAAACTAGTAATGAGGAACTTTCTATTGAATTCTCAACGTTTTTATGGATTGAAATTTTTTAGTTAACAATTAAAAAAAAATAGAAAAAGTTCAAAAATTTCTATATAGGTTGCTCATAAATAAAAATAATTTTTGAAAATGCTTATGTGTTTGAAGAAAACAGCTAATAATTGTATAAAATCATTACAGTAATCGGAGCCGCCCAGAATCTAAAATAATTAAATAGTTAAGTTTGTAAATTGTATGCTCTATAACACCTACCTATAATATAATCCCGGATTTTGATCGTTTATTGTTATCAATACCGACCGATATCTATATCTTCTCTACAATTTCCAATCGTCCACGGAAATCGATCCCGATTCGGTATACCCTCTATACCTATAACGGGAGGAGACGGTCGCGGTAACATGTGATTCACCGAGGAGTTGTGAGTTCGTCGTTTCTATGTATAGTCATTCGATATACTGAATATTAAAATTGCATGACTAAAACTATAATTCTAGATATGACACACACGATGTATAAATATAATTAATTTTACTCTTCACTGCTTAATGAATTGGTATGCTGTATGCTCATGTTTAACCCGTGTTACATATATAGGTAGTATAATTAGGTACCTCCTAATAGGCTATTCATTAAACAATGAGACTAGGTATTTGATTTATTTATTAATAAACATAGTGTCTTCTGAGACCACGAGACCAGTATGGGATGGACCGCGACGGTCGTGTATAAAATAGACATTTTATGAATTAAAAAACTAAAATTGTACATGATAACTTTGTGTAACATTCATGTGAAACAGTTAATCAGCTGTTGCAAAAATATTATGATCGAGCTAAAATGGATTTAAATAATCAATATCATATTATTATACTCGTCGTAGTTATTAATCGTTGTTAAAAAATGTTATGTTTCCAATTTTTCAGAAATCGTGTATTATATTTGATACGCCTGATAGTGTATATATATATATATAATGTTAGCTGAATTACCCGCAAAAAAATTGTGATTGTTCAACTCCTTTTGGGTGTAACTCGCTGTGGAAGCAATAGCTTATTAAGTGTAAATCACCAAAAATAACGTTTATAATAAGGATTTATCTAACATATCTACATCTATATTCAAATATCGACATAGATATGCGTACACGTCACCATCATTTAATAAAATATAAGCTTTCATATAAGTTGTTTTCAAATATAATTTGTTTATTCGTGATCATTAGTCATTACTATTTAAATCTACAACTGATGGAAACCATTTATAAAAAAAAATAGTTTCAATTTCCATCGTAAAACTTAAGATCCCTGTTTGAGCACCTCTTTAAAATGTGAATTTCGGAAAATCTATTTTTATTTCAGTATTGTACATAGAGCATTGAGGAACCACTATTCCAAATTTCATGTCGCTACTAATCATAGTGCATTGATTATGAATCAGTCAGGACTTCTTGTTTTGTATAGACAAAACTATCGCGTACTGCATCTTAAAATCATACAATGTACCTATTGCATTGTGCACTTGCTGCAAGTGTCTCGCGTTAAAGTGCTTGTTGACCACCACTGTCGGTATAATATATAGCACAAGCTCCGAGTCCGCGGTGTAAATAATGTGGATGTGTACATCATTAACGAGCTATAACTTATTACAAAACGTACATATACCTCCATATTATTATGTTTCGTCGAGACATCTCGTTAAAGTTATAAGTGTAATTATTGTTATTATTTTTATTTTATGATTCCCTGTGATTATTTACCTATCACAAAACCCACTCGATTCCATTCGACGATATAATAAATTCGCTACAACAGCACAGACGTTTCTATTGATGTTCAGTTTGAAATTTAATACGCGTTTAATAATATTATAATAATAATTCGTACCCTCAGAAATTCCTCATCTCCTCCCTTCGCCTTTGAAAAATAATTCTCAACGAGTTCTTTGTATGCGTCCGACTGCACTCGGTGACGGTGACATCTTCATCTCAACCACTCTGGTGTTTCAACCCTAAAGCTTTATAATACACCATAGTATATATATATATATTGTACACAATTAATGAGTGGTATAATATATTATATATATATATATATATATATACGTTTACAGATCAGCGTTTTCGTCCGTCTCACATAATATGCAGTTTTAATATAATATACGATGCGTGGTTAAGGCGCAATAGTAAGTACATACCTTATATATGCAATATATGTGCAATATATAATAATAATATATACTGAGTAACTCGAGACGAGCGGACGTGACGACAAAAATAAGAAAATACACATGCTCAAATACAATATATATATATATATATATATATTCTAAAAGGTTAATCCTTCGTCTCGTATACAGGGTGATTCACTAATAAAGCTCACTATCCTTTAATAATTAATTCGTTCAAATTTTGATTTACGATTTTTTCAAATTATTGAGATTTATTGATATTTTTTAACATACTTAAGCAGTAGCCTGTGGCGATAAATCTTCTGTTTTTAAAATGAGAACCCCCCCTTTTCACAGTAAATAGTGTAAATTATTTAGTGGAAAATATTTTTAAAAAATGTTGATGTCCGTGCAAGTTTAAAATCGAACTTGTAGTTTCTCAGTTATTAAAATGTTTATACTACGGATAAAAGTCTTTAAAAATGGTTTAATATAAAAATATAAAATAGATGTATTATTGGATCTAATGTTTATTATATTTGGATCATTTTTACAAATTATAAATAGATTAATATTAATTACTTTAGGCCTATAGCCCCCATATTATCTTCCAAATCCATCATCATGGATGATGGATCTATTATCCTTAGTATACAAAGTTAACATTTTCAGAAAAATAGAAAAACCTGAAGAATTTGAAAATAATAAATATGGTAGTAATATGGTATATTTAAAAATTTCAAAAATCAGATTTTGAATAACTGCATTATTGAAGAAAAAAAGTACATATGGACCATGCTTGGTGATATACCCTGTATAATATTATATATTATGTATAGTCTGAGGTCGTCGAGTGGTTGAGAGAGCTTTCGAGCCTCGGCCGTGGCAATATATAACGTACGGAGCCGCGTAAACGATATACCGCCGCGATATGGACTCGCCTGTCGTCTCACTGACAGTTTCACTTCGGAACAATTCGTGTGGGTCTCTGGGGATCGCAATGTATATATTATACCCGGTCCGATTTCCTCTGCAGCTCGTCATATCAACAATATATTATTATTATTACTGCAGCATTATAATATATTTATATGTATAATGCACGCAGCGCCCGAGTTCTCTATATCGTTTCGCTCTCGGCCCGTCTGACGCGTGTATGATGTGAAATTATAATATACACATTGTACCTATACATATAATATTATTTACGCACTTGGTCGCGACCGACGACCCCGGACCGCAATCGTTAACAATTTATTATGACCGATTTGTTTGATAAAATGCACTTGCGTGCCTACCGAGCGGGTATACCTATACCAAGGTATATATATATATATAATGGTCGAACAATTAAACCAAGTTTAATATTATACTTAATTATTATATCCAAACGCACTTACTATAGTATTATATTGTGGCATTGTTTTACACGCCGTGCCCATTACTACCACGTAAGCAATACGCACACGTCCGTCGTGTTTATAGGACGTTATTATTATTATATAATAATAATATATCCGACAAGTCTATTAGCCGACATGCGTATGATAATACGATAATAGATAGTAACGACGCCGCTGTAGTCCTCCGTGTGGTAACGTGTGGTAATGGGCGCGCGTCGAGATACGGGCCAGTGGTCTCACCCTGTCGACCGACACCCGAGCGCGCGCGCGTGACGAGTGACCGGACCAGTTCTCTCTGCCGGCTGTCAATTATTATTATTAAAAATCCCTCTTCGGTCCACGTACCTACACATAAGTCGTGTCCTATAAAACGCGTGTGCCTTATAACATAATACGTATGTGTTTAACGCGGCCACAGCTGCCATTTACATAATACATATTTTCACGACGAGTACAATATTGTCGTCGCACTCGCGCGCGTGTACGATAGAGTGAGAGTTTTGACTGCTAGTTTTATTTTATTATATCCACCACCAAAGTCCTGCCGCCGCCGCCGTCCGACATGACACGCAATTAAGTTGCCGTGACGGGAATATAATAATAATGATGATAATAATAACGCGTTGCGTTCGTCTCCCAAGTTCAATATATTCGTGTATTATAATTCCCATCGGGAACTGAGTTCCGTCCCGATATAGATATGCGCCCACCCACGCATAACACGCGTGGCCTACCGAAACCGTCGTGCGCGGCGGTATATGCTTTTTACGTGTGCGTGTGCGCGTGGCGGCGTTTCGGAGACAATTTAAAATTGAGGTCAAAAACTCCCGTATAATTGCTCTCATAATATGTGTGTACAATAATATTATAAAGCAAGTAGAATAATATACTGCTGCTGCACCTTGTCGAATTACCTATTATTATATGAGGACAACTGCGATTGCTGCAGTTTGTACCGGTATTATAGGTGACCAGATAGTAGAAATCGGTTATCGGTTAGGACCACGGTCATACGACTCAAGGAGATTCAATACTTTGTGAGCCTAGGAATAATAGATTTCAAATTATTTATTTACGTTATTTTTAATTAACGCGACGAGGAACTAATTATTTCCAAAACAATAATAAATAATTTACAATGATCTTTTTAACTGTCTTTTAAGTCTTTTTATTTAAACAATTTCAACTAGACCTACCTAAATAAATGCATATTTTAATACTACATTACTACTTAATATACAGCTAAACAAATAAATAGATTAATAATGGTTCTATTCAAAGTAAAATATTCATGCTAGACAGTATTAAAAATATTAAAATATTAGTATTAAATATAGACTCATACTAGTCAGTATTATAAAGTAGGTAAAAATTTAAAGTTTGTAAATTGAGTAGGTATGGTATTTTAGGTTATTCTTAAGTACCATCAAATATATTATTACGAACGTGAGTTAACCGTGTAGGTACGCAATGTTTATCGTCGGGTATATTGTAGCTAAATAAAAGAAAATATTCATTGCACAGCGATCGTTGTTATTTATTTATTTATATTTGAAGTAACGCCCGTTTATGCAGATAATACTGAGTAAGACAGTAGAAATCATAGAGTAATAATATAGAGTACAAATACTAAAGAATATTATATGGAAACTGTTTAAAGAAATGTAACAAACTCTTTATCTTCTTAGGGTTATTATCGCATAGGAAATCAAAATTGATATTTAATAAAATAAAAGTTAATTATTGAAATTTGGAATGCAAAATTCTATTAATGTTATTTTGTGTTCATCTACAGTCTATACGACTAATTAACTAATATTTCTAAACCTATTTTATTCTGTATAATAGGCGTGTGTACCTACTTAAACGCATTGGTACATATTGTGTTTAATTTATATTTATAATTTGTAAATCCTGAATGTATAGTAAGACGGAATATTACAATATATTAAATTCGGCTCCGTTGAATTTCAAATTGTATATAACAACTAGTATATTATTCTATTGACACCGCTCGATCGATTTACTCATTATTTACACAATATAATATTATACATTTATCATGTGAGGTATTTGTGTACCTATACCTCTTACTAATTTCATAATTTGTTATGAATTTTACATTAGGTATTACGTTGAATGTATATTATATTTTTAACACATCTTAATAGTATGTATATTCTCTTAATTTTTTATAAAGCGCCGTTCGTTGTGAATATATATATATATGTACACGTGTATTGTTTACGAGTACCTACATATATTGCTAAAAAATTGATCTCAGATCGTTATCGGAAAACACGACCACTTGTGACGTTGCAATTATACCCATTATGGTATATACTATGTATTATTGTTATACGTACGCCTCGTGAATTCAAAGCGTTTATATACACTTACTTGCTTATATAATAAGATATATTATATGTCCGTATGCAACCCTCCCCGTGTACAGTATACACGCGATATGTTATACATATAATAACATACATATACCTAGGTATATTTATATGCAGCCATATGTAGGTATTATATATTATATTATATTATATTATATTTAATTCATGGAGATTTTTGCTGCTCACACCCGTTTTGAATCTCATCTCCTGCTGCTGCAACGGGTTCGCACATTGTCATCGTCATTGCACGGTCTTATTCACTCGTCGCGGTCGTCACCATCAACATCTATGATATACGTATTATTCATGTACAGCTCGTTTCACGCATATATATATGTACATAAACGTATTATATATATGACACGTGTATGTATATATACATTATGTGTACGACCCATTGTTTCCCGATACAATGGTGATGTCTTTGGCCATCGGGAGCTCAATGGAAGAAGAAACTCGCGCGCGTTCAGAAGAATATATTTTATAAAATATCAAACAAAATTATCATCGAAATCCATAATATGATACCTGACTAGCGCGTATATCATCTATATTCTGTATGGTATCTAATATATAATATAGTATACTGTGGGTGTATAGGAAGAAGTGTATATAATAATATGTATATGTATTATATTATATATATATATAAAAGAAATGGAAATCCATAATTCATATATTATATACTCAGCTGCGCAGTACATCACAAACCACGGCTGCTGCCGGGCTGGTATATAAATTATAGATTATGAGTATAACATGTATATAATATATACACAAGTAAGTTAGTCTTGTATTTATTCTATATAATACATTTTATATATTGTATTATATTATTTACATAGTAATATAGTAATATTATATTATAACCATTATATAATCTATATAATACGGGACAATGGGCAAATAAATTCGCCGTTTTGTGTATACTTTGTAAAATGTGAGTAGTATAATGACGAACTGTGCGATCGAATAAATTCAAAATATATACGAGTTCTGTGCGGAATAGGTATACCGTGAGTTGTTGTTATAGGTACCTCTATATATTGGGATGCAACGCGAATGAATACTTGGCCATACTTGGACAAAACATCGTTGCACGAAAACATGGTTTTCATTCGAAAAACTACACGCTGACACAAGACATGTTGTACCTATAATTCCTAGCTGCAGCGAATAGGTCAATATTTACAATCGGACATCGTTATGTAACCGTCGTGAATATATTATTATAATAATAATCGGTACTTATATAATAATAGTAAAATATGCAGTGATGTAACTAAGAGGGATCAGCAGAGGGCGCAGTCTCTAAGAGGGCTCGAAGTGCATAATAATGTTTTTCTTTTAATTATACATATGTACCATGTTTTTAACAATTCAAAACACACTTGAATCTTATTTTAATTTTATGAACCTATCGTTTACAGTTGATTATAATATTGTATTGAAGCCTGAGTGTGTATAATACTATATTATGTCAACGCATAATGCTAATGCGTATACGGTGACCTGTAACCCATATAGACTTAATATGATTACCTACTAAAAATTCAAAACGCTTACGAAAAACTTGAAAGTCTTTATTTTTATGCGTCTTTTGCTAATATAGCAATAAAAGGGGGAGAGACACCCATTCAAAATCCGCGTGAGTTCTGTGACAGTTTCCCTCACAATACTAAGTAGGTACAAGGTACTATTATATTATATTATATAGGAAATGTGCCTACTCATCGTCTCATCGGTATGGTCTTCACAAAACATTTAAATAAAACATGTAATTAATGATGTTTAAAAAAGTACCTACAAAATAATTTTAACGAGGTGATGAACCCCTCTTAGGTTTCTTAGATACTCGCCCTGCAGATGGTGAGGGATTCACATTGGTTTTTTGAAAATTTCGCTCCCAGGTCAAAATTTTGATACCACTGAATAAATGACCATCGACGTACTCACGCGTTATATTATTTATCATTATATACGCGCGTTAAAGTAAAATAATAATATCATAAAGATTAAATAAGGTATAGGAACAGTGGCGTTTCTACCTATATATATTATATATGTACGCGAAACGTCGAGAATAACAGCAGCAATACATACAAAAATATACACGAATTTTAAAACTCGAACACTGCACTCGTACCCGAAAAATACAAAGTTCACATTAAAGATAAATAAATAACCTGTATATAATCTCAACGCAGCGCATATATTTTACAAGTAAACAAAATAATGTACATGTGGTGGTATCTTGGGAGGAGGGGCGACCGTATAATATAGATAGAAAGGCTCATGAAAATTGCACGTACGAACTCAGAAAAACGTGATGTTATATATGTATAAACATTTTGTACGGTGGAATTTTGATTAAATATGAATAAAAGACAACTGAAAATACACTGAAATAAAATGTAAAACTATTTCAGTAGGTACAAAAAAATATATTTCTACGTTGGACTCCGACAGACTGTCTATACATTATGTCGTGTATTATATATTAAATGTCGCGAAGTATACTTATACAATATGTGTATAGGTTATATCGTGGACATTGAATTAATATGCATTTATATTTACGGTATACAAGTTATACTTGACCATAGTATAAAATCAGGTAGTAATTAAATATTTGGCGAAAAAATCGTCTTCGACTTTACGTGCGTGTACACGTGTGATATGTTGCTATATAATGTAAGTTATAGCTATGAACAATGCCAGTGTCAAGTCCTGACTATATTTAGACCATCATATATAATAGAAAGCTATAAGTTGACCACAACTTTAAAATCGTATGCTATATAACAGATTGAAAATGTTCAGTATCGATTTTAGCTGCCAAAAGATCGCTCTAAACGAAGTTTTAATGTTTCCACCGTGTTCACATAATCTAATAACCGTGCAAGCTTAGTGCTTATAATATAGTATTTACTTTTTATGGGTCGCACATTTACCTGCGTGTGGGTATGATAAGTTGGTATATTATGTAAGTTAGCTACGCACAAGTTTGATTTCAAGTCGTGACTATATTATAGACCTTCCTATAATAGGTCGCACATTTTCAGTCCCAAATTTAGCTGCTAAAAGGTCGATCTAAATATTGACGACGTTTTAGTGTTTCCACGACTAAGTCCAGCCACGGTACGAACTTCACACACGTGACTTTAGCATGGCAGGTAAAACATATACGACTATGTTCGCATAATCTATAATAAATCGTGGTAGCTTACAAATTACAATATTTTTACTTTTTGAAGACCGTACATATATAAATGATATATTATTATGTAGGTCACTTGACACTTCTAGTAGTGTAATACGGGTGCAATGTTGCATATTATGTGTATAAATACTATTCCCACCGCGTATTACTTTTCCATTATATCGTTCGAGCACCGCACACATTAATTGGACGGACGTGTATAATATTATATAAGTGCAATTTTCGTATTTTATACACAAAACGGCACACACATCATTGAAGAATAAATAGTGCTATATTTTCAATTATATTTTTTGATGATTTTCGGTTACCACGGCAACTTGCCGCAAACAACAAACCCCGCGATATTATTATTATTATTTCCCTCGTCATCGGGGGTGCAGTGATAATATATATAGTATATATAATATTAGTATATATATAGTAATAATATAAAATAGAAGTTTTGGGCTACGGTATTTCCTTGCTGCGGCAGTGAAAAGGGTCGTCCTTCTCTTGCATCAAACATAATATATAATACTCTCTATATATATATATATATGTACTCTGTACGTAGGGGAGTAGCTCTTGGCTTTTAATCAATCATCGTCAAATGGCGCGTCGGCCATAACTACCACCACCACCGCCGCCGATTTAGCAACATCTGACTTCCGCCTTTAAAGGTTCTTTCACACTGTGTGTATGTGTTTACCTAGTCATATATACAAGTGTGCCCAACGAACCAGCTTCGGTGCGAATAATTAACCCTCACACGATTCTTGTCGTGTAATTTATAATATCATATGTATAATATTGTGCATATTATATTACACGCACGCGTCTGTGATAAAAAAAAAAATCTATTATAATATAATATTATATAGAAGCGCACCACTCGCGGTTCTCGTTGTACATAATATATTATAATTTATAATAATCGGTCGTGACTCGTGATGTGTCCTATCAATCACAGCGGTTATTGATATCGATAAAATAACGACAACAATATAATAATATTATAGTATACCTAATGATAATAGAACAATGGCCGGCGGCAGTGAGTTCATTTGTTACAATAATATAATGTTATATATATATATATATATATTAACCACGTCGATTTTAATCTGCTGGTGAACGCGCGACGGGATACGTAAAAAGCCGCTCTATTACAATACATATGGTGTATATTATATATATTATATTGTATATACCGGGTATAGTTCATATTATATATGAATATATGATAATATTATAATATATGATATATATATATATATATTATGCGCACCTGTGTGTCTGTGTGATATTAAAATATAATAATATAATAATTCGTCGATGGTCATCAGTGTGTGGCAGAGAACAACATGCGAGCGAGATGACGAAGAGTTAAATTTAAGACTAAACAATATTATGTTATAGTATAAGATATTATTTATTATCATTATTTTATTATTATTATTACTATATGTAATTTTTATATCACTATATTATAATGTGTACGCGTAAAATATTATGCGTAAGTAACATACGTGTAAGCCAGTTTTATTATTTTTTTCGTTGTTATATTATTTCGTTTGTCGAATTCAATTTGGATTTTAAACGTACCGAAGCGAGCTTTCATAGTCCGTCAAACTGCCACGGCGGAAGTCTGTCACCTCTTTACCGCGAGCGGCGCGAAGGGAACAGGATGGGTTGTTAATGGAAACCAACAGACCGGAAACATCCAAGGAAATGGAAACGAGAAACTCAATAAACAGCCTGTAAATCGGGCGAGGAAATAAAAAACCGACGTGAGGAGACGGCAATTTTTTATTTATTTATTTATCGCCCGAGGACCCCCAAAGGTCTCCTGCAAAACGTATTACCTTCGAAAACATATTAATTTTTTTAAACTAATCGTTAAAGGCAGTATTTTTTCCACGCTACGATTTTGATTTCCCTCGGGGATTTTTTGACCAGGGGTCATTTGAGGTTTCCCCCTCCCAAAAAAATAGTAATAATAATAAAATGTGCAATTATTATTATCATAAAAAAAAAGATGATGGCTTTGATATGGAAAGAGCTTAATTGGTTCAGACTGTTATATTTAGTATTCCTGTTTAGGTATGTCGAGGTTGTTGATAAATAAAAAAAGATTAATGGAAAAAATATTTTAATGTACCTTACGGTATAACCTACGCGATTAAATTTTTTTATAGTTTGGGGTGATCGGGATCCGGAACTACGCAGGACCGTTACCCCTCTGTATTAATTTTATCCACGGCCGGAACCAATACCATTAATTTTATTTTATACTTAAATCCGGTAGGTATAAAAATGTATAATATCATCTATACAAAAGCCTTTTAAAAAAAAATTAAGAAAGTGTTCCAGTTGTATAACTTAAGCAGAGACTGTTGAAAAAGGAAATTATAATCTATATAGGTATAGATATATATTTTATCTGGATTTCTGCACTTGAATATTGTTTAGTTTCGATGTAAGTATACCTAATTGTCATTTACAAAAGGCTTATACTTCAAAAACCATTATGTACAATTTGCAAATCTCAACTTATGTATACATTCAATTTAGTTTATTATGTATTTATAGTTGCTTATTAGGGATGCGTACCTATACCTAATACTAAATTATTTATGATATTCCTCTGCATTATTATTTGCATTTTTGTTACAACATAAACTAAGATTTTATTAAATTTAGAAGTACCTACATCTTTTCAATGACGTAAAATTTTCAAGTTTTTATTATTCATAATGATATAATACTCATTTCGATAAATAATAGTTCTTCAAACGAGTTTTCGGGAAATGTTTCTATAAAAAACTATTTTAAGATAATAATATATTAAAAATTAATTCTCGTATGTTTGTTAAAGTATTTGAATTTTATTATGCCGTTTGTCTCTTGTTTATGTTATAAGAAATTCTAAAAACATGTTATTATTTGGTATGCAAATAAATAAAATTGAAATTAAGCTTGGAATAATCGTTGAGTTTTACATGGTTCATTAAAATAAGTATAAAAGTAGGTAACGTTTATGTCCATATACTTGATAGTTATATAGGTACTTTAACAATAAAAACTCATGAGTACAATTTTCAAAAAATGTTATTATACATTTAAATATAAGTCTTTGATGTCATACCCGATCTACTAAAACGGGCGATCTACTTGTTATCATCCCGAAATCGATGTACCTACTACATAATATGTATATTATACTCGTACAGTCGTACCTATATATTTTAATGGCCCAATTTAATACGATAAGACAAAATTAATTATACAAGCTAACTGGGGATGTACGGCGATTAAAATCATTTAATTTTATATAGTTATCATTTCGATTATGATGTTGGACGTACCTTACCGGAATATCGTATTTTAACGTTTTATGAAACTGTTAAGTAGGTACTTATTCTAAATTATTTATAATTAACTTGGCAATTATTGGACATTTTTATGGAAATATTATTAAAAGTTAGATATGCCATATATTTGATAACTTGACTATAACTATAACTATAACTATTTTGTTAATTCACATAATAATTTTATTTATTCAAAATAACTTTTTTAATATTTGTTATATATAATATTATAATATATTATATCATCTTGACTTTCCAAATATTTTTCTTTTTCTTAACATATTTAGTTTAAAAAAATATGTTATTTTATTATTTAGTATAAAAATATATAAAATATAATCGGGTTTATGTTTTAAATAGTTTTAATAAACAATAATTAATAGTTATATTGTAATAATACCTACTATATGATGTCGACATTCAATACAATTTTAGGGTTGATCGCGAGCGGCTTAAAAAATATGTTAGTAGATATTGTACGGCAACATTACTGCAATAATAATTAATAATTATTTTTAGGTAATATAAAAAATATGGAACAACAATATTTTTCAATCGTCATCATAATAATAGTCACGTATTCCATAACATATTATGTATAGTGAACAGTGATAAGTCTTATATATTCAAATAGGAAAATTCTTTCGTACTCAGTTGTTTTT
Organism: Metopolophium dirhodum; assembly: GCF_019925205.1. NCBI lineage: Eukaryota > Metazoa > Arthropoda > Insecta > Hemiptera > Aphididae > Metopolophium > Metopolophium dirhodum. Next base: position 14,792,591 of record NC_083561.1, read on the forward strand.
TTATAATAACGCGTTTTGAAAGTCTTTTGATAACTCCAATACTACGCCTAGCTGATATATTTTAATGTGTATAATATATTAAAAGACGAGTGGGGGGACAATCCTTGGATCGCTCCATGACCAACCTTGGCTTTTTATTTTCTTTCTATCCCAAACGACAGAATCTCATAATCTTTATGGTAGTTTTATTTTATCGCATTAAACCAAATACCCAATAAAAAAAGATGATTGTTTGTTTAAAATTGTATATTATACTGATAGCTGTAACTTTAAGAATGTATAATTTTCTCATTATATCTGTGAGTTATTTGAAATAACCTACTATTACATAAAAACAACGGAGAAAATATAGTATATATATATTAAATACATCTTCTCGTTTAAAATTAGTGAGTAGAACGATCGTTTATCATAATATATATAATATGAGTAGTTTACACGGGAAGGGGCTATGTGGGCTGCGGTATACATGTACACTTAACTATATTAATGTATTATATAGGTATTATATACAGGGTGCGATTCACTGATTCACTTTACCAAGCATTATGATCTTACCAAATTTTTCCTTTAACAGTGAATTTATTCAAATTCTGATTTTTGGAATTTTTATTCATGCTTAAAGATTATATTTTCTAATACTATTAGGTTTTTAATGGGATTATTGAGGAGTATCCTGTGGTGATTGAAACTTTTTTTAAATGAAAACCATCCTTTTTTATTTTAAATTGTTTGGTAAGGAGATTTTTTTTTTGGTCGTTTGTTTTTAAATAAAATGTTGAACGAGCAATTTCAGACGGGTTATTAAACTGTAAGTTCTATAATAGTCCATGATAACGGGTGTAGAATAAATGCGTGTATAATTATGGTTATTTGGAAATTATAGTAATTAATATAAATTAATTATAGTTTTATAATTTGAAAAATAGTAATATAGTATAATTATTAGTACTAGACTTAATATTACACCTATTTTATATTTTATGTAAAACCATTAGCCATTAGGTATAAATAAGGACCATTAGGTATCCTTAGTAGGTACATACAATTTGATAACACATAAACTCTTTCAAATATCAGTTTAATTGCATACACATTTTCAAAAAAAAATAATAATAATCTGACAATTAATAATGAAATAACAAGTTTGTACCGCCACAGGATACTCCTAATATGGTATGAACATTTTAAATATTTTAAAAGATGTCTTTAAAGTGTACTACGATTACTTACAATTTCCAAAAATCAGAATTTCATTAAATACCTACATGTATTATTAAAAAAACAATAGTGGACGAGCGTGGTCGGTCAATTACCCTGTATACACACGAACGAGATTCGCCCTTATACCGAGAATTTTTTGTATAATGTGATTGTCTACTGTTTACACGTGTAACAAGCCGGATAATACATACCAAAAACTTTGATCGTCAATTAGGTTGGTTCATATTATAGTGTATGATGGACGGTTTAACCGAACTCCATTTGAGCGTATATCGTTCATGTGTCTATACTCTATATGTGTCTATACCATCGTTTCTAAATATTTTTTTTATCAATGTCCATTTTTATCGTAGAATCTCTAATACCAACTTTGTTTCAATAGTTTTAATGCAACACATTTGTATAAAGATTATTTTCAAGAAAAAATAACAATTATTTCAAATAATAATAATATTTAGTATTCAAAAAATATTTTAAAAATTCTAAAATATCAGACAATCCGGACTTTTACATTTTAATTTTAATGAGATGAATGGTATTGCATTTTACTATTACAAATATACTTAAATTTAGGCCTATTGGCCAAAAGTTAAATCTCGTGTCGGTCATCAGGTAAGTGTTTCATTTTTGTCGGTTCAATATAAGCTGAGGACCCAATTGCACAATTACAATTACGTCATAATTAATCGTACTTTATCGAACACAAACTTTATCTTGCCATAGTTAAAGAGTCAATTATATCGATAAAATAATCAAACTGACTATTATTAATAGGGTACTCATTACACATGAGAGTTAACATAGGTTAATAATACATTTTAAAATAGTCAAAATGTAAATAATATATCTTTAGTTAGATTTTTTAAGTCATTTCCTTGAATAATTTAAAAATAGTACTTTTGTGGAACCCTTATATGAACTTCGCGTAATCCTAGGGTTCCGCGAAACACAGTTTAAGAAACACTATATACTATTAAAGTATATATAGTATGTATATTATAGGTATTAGGTACTATACGATACTCCAGTATGATAACATTTGTAAAATATAAACGAAACAGACAACCGTGCGTCCCGGGTAAATATTTAATACTCATGACTCGCATTATTCGCGATTATATAATTTATAGATAATACTTAATATAGTGCAGATGATTATTATATAATAATATATAATATTATATAAGATTGGCTGAGTTTATTTTGATGTTTACCTATATTGGCCATATGTGTAAGTACTACGATTTAACATTCCAACCCTGAGTGCGACTCGACTACAGTATAATATACCTAAATGTCCTAAACCTATAACGTTTGCGACCAACGGTAATTTATTGTTTCCGTAACTACAAGTCACGAATAATAATATACCTACATTATAGTTGTGTATTCGCAGATGGATATCGTATAAAATTAATATTATTTCGCGAACAACGTCACAACAGAGGCATATAGACGGAATTAATTGAGAAATTAATCACGTATGTAGTAGATAGGTATAGGTATCTCTTTTACCTTTACGCACTCCACCGATGATCCGGTCCGGCGCAAAAACCTGCCCCGAGTACTATATATAGGTACGTGTATACATGGCTGTACATACATATTATATATACATTATTGTATATATTATGTAGTGCGCGTTGGTCTCGTTCGTCTGTTTTTTCGATCCGCTTTCGTACTTGAGATGTATATGATATACATATATACAGTATACACACATACTCGCCGCGGTATATTATAAATTCAAATCGATTCCGCGTAATCCGCCGCCACTGCTCCGGCTACTGCTTGTCGTCGTACATAATATTATAGGTAGGTATACTTTTATATATAATAATATGATTTCATACTCTGCCGCCATTTGCGCATAAGGACCACGACCCGTTTAAGGGCGAGTTCGTCGCGCCGCGATGACCCATTATAACGCGCTTACGATTATAATTGCAGCCGTCGGCATATTAAATAGGTATAACACACATTACACGCGTATTGCACATTATCACACTCACGCATATATCGCACAGCAGTAGACCACGGTCTTGGGCCACCTCAATCGCATAGGTACTTACCTCAATAAACTATATAAAATATAGTTCAAGGTGCATGTCCGTTTCCGTCACGAAGTAGTTCTAGGGACGATCTTCGAAAAAAATCACGACCCTCCCCCCACGGGTATAGTCTCTAAATATACCTGCTGGCTTTTGAAATGCCAAATTTTTAAATATCGAACAAATTAACTGAGTGCTGACTGCCGACTGCTAGTCTAATATTGTAATATTGTTGCCCTACAGTGTCATACACTCAGACCCCTGCGGCTCGTCCCCGTAGGGTAGTATGGAACTGCAGTTATCACTCGTACATAGTAGTATAGGATAAATGTTATCGCGTAGGGCAGCATAAAACCACAAAGTTGCTGACGTAACCTTTTTCTATTTCGTCACGGGTTTAACGTTATTATTTTTATATTTCGTGATAAAACGTCGAGTTTTTCGCATCGGTAGGTCAGCGGCGGTGGTAGGACTGAGATGCGAGCACGGAGACGGAAATTCAATTTGCTCGGCCGGTTCGCGGAGCACAATGAGACGCAAAATTGCAGCGTGCAATCATCGCGACCATTGACGAGCAGCGGCAACAGAAGCGACGAGAATATTTCGAAAATCTAATTACACGAAAGGTCGCGCGTGCCGCTTCCGCCGAGATATATGATAATAATATTATTATCATCGCAGTACTCGAGCGTGTATTATCGTTTGGTGTTATTACATTATAATATTTTTTTGTCACGGTCGCGGTTGGTGACACGGTATGCACGGTGGTATGCCGTGTACACCTTTACAGGGCCGGCCCCGAGATTTTCGCGCGTTTTTATTTCCGCCACCCTGCGATTGAACGTACTACTGCCACCCATACCTCCCACACACGGCAAACGTGTTCTCGATTTAAACGTCGTTAATATTAATGGGCACCGTAAGTAATAGTACGTCGAGAAACAGTTGTTGTCGAGGAGTCTCGGGCGATCGCGTGCGTGCGTGCGTGCGTCAGCGTCTGGCCGGGTACATGTTGTTTTTGTTACGATATTATATTATATTATTATGTGTGTTGTCGTGTACACGCACACACACGTGTATAATAATATTACGTGGACCCCGATGTGAATATTATATACAAGTATATATGTATTATTACGACGACGTCCGCGGCGCTGCTGCAGTGTGCATGTAAATATATTCGGCCGGTATCCCGCATGGGCACACATCGTTAAAAATGAAAAATCGCCCGTGACCCGAACTGCTGTCTGGCCGTCGGTATCGTGTGTTTTGTGTTCGTTTCTAAATTGGTAAAAAAATATACACTGTGTGTGTGTGTGTGTGTGTGTGCGTGCGTGTGTGTGTGTGTGTTACCGTCGTATATAAAGGTAAAAGCGAGATTCGAGTGTATAAATTATTATAATATAATAAAACATATAGTTTATAGACGGTGATGACTGCAGCGACCGTGTGTGTGTGATGTGTGCGTGCATGCGTGAGCAACTATGTTTTATTTCATTATTTTTTCCCTCTTCTAAACCCTTCGATAAATTTTGAGAAAAGGATAATATTATTGTTAATACAAAGAAAACCCGATGTAACGTTACTATTTTACCTTTTTTCTCTTCTCCCTGTCCCTTATCTGCAGTCTCTAGTGTCGCGCGCACCACGACGCCCTCGCACACGTCTAATTCAATTATCGTGATTTTTTTCCCCTTTCCTTGGACAGTTTTTAACAATAGACCACAAAGTGTATTTATGTTATTGAATTTGTCTCTCTCATTTTTTTTCTGACTCTTTCTTCTCTACCCTCCCCTTCCCACTCTTCAGCCGTCACCGCTCTCCTTCGCCCCAGTGACGGCCACCGGAGCACTTACCCCATTTTCATGAGAATATAAGTACTCGACGGCGGAGGCAGTACGCAGCTGAACAAATAGTCATCACACACACTACACTCCATGCGCTGCACTCGTCGTCATCGTGTGGAGTGTGCACACATCCATCGTCATATTATAAATAATATTATTTAGTCGTTCGAAAAGAGTTTTTGGTGGCGACGAGGAAATCGACGTTAAACACGTATTGGGGATTTCGGGACCGCGTGACGACTACAACAAAAAGCATATTATTTAGACGACGATGGGAACTCGCGGCATATGTCACGAGAGAAAGGCGCTACCCTCTTGGCGTATATAATGTATAATGTATGATTATAACTTATTATGCTTTCCCGGTTTTCCTAAACGCGTGGGTTTATAAAATCATTGAAACGTGTTGTATATCATACTTTTTATATTAGTATAATATTATATTGAACAATATTGTAATAATCTTCGTGATTTAATTAAAGTGAATTGATTATCATGTATAATCGTGTGCCCTCGTATAGGTAAAATAGGTACATTTTATTTGAATTGCGTCGATTGAAAAAAATTACAATATAATGTAGTTCGCGCCTAAATCTAAATGTGATAAAAACTGTTTTATGCATATAATATTTTAAATCAAAGAATATGTATCTCGCTCTGTATTCACTTTACATTTTACGATGGAGGATTTTACCTGAAATCATAAGCAAATAACCTGCGAGTTATAATTATGAGCCATATAATAAAATACGTTATTTGTTACGGTTGATGGGTAGGTATATATTATATTATTATTATTTGTTTAATTTTTTTTTTCTGAAAGGAGGGTGTGTTATTAACGGTTAACGGGGTCGTCAGTTGTCGCTAAAATGTTTCCGAGTACTGAGTGAATAATTTAAACACCCGGCGACGAGAAGACAATGCATGCACGGGAGGGTGAAAAAAGAATTCGTCATGTCCATGTACCTACCTACCGCGCGCCATCCGTCAAAATAAATAATTTCTATCCGTTCCCGGGGTGGTCTAGAAATATTATTGAGGCGTATGGCGTCGTAAGTACTTCAGAAAAATTTCGAACAGTCCCGCGTGTACATTGACGGCTTTACAGAAAAATAACACACCCGCTGTACGTGAATATATTTACTGCAACTATTGTTCTGGGCTACAACTGCAGTGTATATGTACTTATAGGTACTTCCCAGTCACCAAACTACGATGTGAACGTACGAGCTGGAAATATCTGTGGCCGACAACGGTTCTAGGCGTACCCGCTTTTAGTCAGTTATTACTTATCATATATTATGTATAATATAACGCTGCACAGTCATATTATTATGGAAATAATAGTTTCGATTGTGTTCGTTTTATTTATTTGTATTCGTATAGTCAATTGCGGTTAATAGCTGCTTATATTATATTATAATATATATGCGGTTAATGTAATCGAATCATAAACAAATTTTATTAAAAAAAAAATTCCATTTTTCGAACGCGTGTAGTATACAAATTGATTAACCGTGAACCCTTGAATTAATTAGATTCATTTAAATTTATAAACATTGTGCACATATTTTATGTATAATTTATTATGTATATTATGTGCGCATGTGTGTGTTTTCTATATTATAACAACTGCGGGGACCATATTTCAACACGTCGAATTTGCAAAGCGTGGCGATACATATTTTAGGGTAGATAAATAATATTGTATTAATTGTTTTTCGTCTCGACATCCGGTGTGTGGGTTTCTTAGAGTCGGTGACAGATATAGGTACAAATAACAGCGCGTTCGCACGGCAATATCCTGCAGTGTCAAAGATAATGATTAGGTATTTTTCTCATTCGTCCTAAGAGTTGGCGGCTGCAAGCATTGTAATATTATATTGTCAGTCCCCAAAACTTTAAGGGCGGAGATAAAAAGAAAATCAATATTTTTATACCTATACACACATATCACAGCTCTGTATTATTTCATATTATATTATATACTGCAGCACAGAGTGAGTGCCTCAAAATTCGGTCTTGTTTTTCTTTGAGAACTGACAAACTTTATATCGGAGGGTGACGAAACTATAGAGAAAGTTGCGTGTGTGTCATCGAAACCGTTCTATAAAGCTATCGGCGTCTTACAATACAATACCGCTCGTGCGTATTTCCAAACAAAAATCAAAGCGAATAATAATATTTAAACTACACAAAAGTTAAATACCAATTTCAAGTTGTTTTCGAATATTGTGCAGCCGTACATATTATATATAGTAAATTCTACTCTCCCAAAGTCTCGTAGGTATATCCGTACATATTAAGTCATACCTATTATATATTTATTATTTATATATTATAATCTGGTGTACCTGCTATATATATATATACGGTTTTAAATTTAAAAGTATTATGTGCTCTCGTGTTATTTAAAAAAAATATATAAAGGGAACTATATAGGGGAAAAAACATTATGTAGCTTTTAAATTTCACTAAAAACCTAATTTGGGAGGACTAAAAGCTAAATACCCCTGCAGAAGGATTACAACGGCATTAAATTTGGTTGTTGTGGGGGTGAATGAAATATTAAAGGATCACGTCATGTAACTCAATTTAAAGCACAGGTGGCCCAAGCGGGATGTAGGTTTTGACAAATACGTTGCTGGGCTCGGTACATAATTATCCATTTAATGGTAAGTGCGTATTAAGAACGGTGACGGTATAGCTGGCAGGACTACACAAGTATCTTAAATTGGCTAAATTATATAATAATATATAATTATATAAAACAGTTAATTTCACATCGCACTGGAAACACATTTAAAGTATATACTGGATGCAACACAAAAATATAATGTAATATATCATCTACTCGTAGATACCTATATATAGTCGTACGCAAACTGCATAAACGTACTGTTTATTGTACATCATAAAAATTAAATCATAGCACAGTGTATTATAATATATAGGTAGTCATATAGATAAATATAAAAATGTCACACGAATTATATTTTGAACCACAACATTTTCGCGCTTTATTCAGTTATTTTCACTACCTATAATAATTCTGTACATCCGATTTAAAACACGTAGGTTTCATCTCGTAAATATATACTACATTAAAACATGACCTTATAATATTATTTATCGATATATAACAAGGTCTTTAACTATCTTAATTTTTGCTGTACGTTCGACGTTGGGGTGTAATTATTAAGTGGACGTGCACGTGTTGCAGCGCGAATGGAATTATTCTAGTGGAAGGGTGTGGCGGTGGACTACAAGTATAATATATTATTATTTATTATTCTCGTTAAATAGTGTCGACGGATATTATAGGTATTTTACATATTTTTCACTCTTATATTATTATATATTGTATTACAATAATCCACTTTTTTCCATTCTATTATACAAATTAATATTTACATACGAATAATATGTATCGCCCCTCGACGTTTAGCTATACCTACATACCTATAACATTATAACACACATTATACGATGTATGATTTACGGCTGTGGAGATAACAATTATGTCCACCTATCACAATTTGTTGATATTAAGAGCTCCGTGCCCATCATTATTTTTTTATTATTATTAATACACAGCGCGAAGGCCCAAGTCTATAAATCTTGCAAGTGTTGGTTTATCTCTCCGCTCTATGTTTATTTTCAATTTAAACGATCTCGTCGGTCGCACTCCTCATATACGTGCTATAACGTATAAACCCGTCTACTGCTACCTCATCCAGTCATCCAATAGATTACGTATTAATAGTACAACGTTAATATAATATAATATATACATACACAGAGGTATACGGTAGGTATATATTATCATTATTTTTTCATTCTCAAAAGATAGCCCCCTCCCCATTGGCCACCCCTATACAGTTTATATATTATGTATGTATCATACTATACATTTGTCGTGGTCTGTATAGCCTCTGCAGACTAAAAATAATTACACTATATAACATAATATACGTACAAGTATTCTCAAATGGATGAGTCGACGTTGGGTACATTTTATTTTTTTTCTCCAATTTCACGGTTGTTACAAAACGTGAAGCCTTGTATAACTCGCTTGTTAGCTACAATATGTATACACATATAGGTACTACCTACATACGACATCGCAATGGTCGGCAATTAATATAATATATAATATTATGTACGTTTATAAAATATGTATAAGATATACCTTATACCTACATTATACATAATATTATTTATTATTGATGATGCTTCAAAATAACGATAATATATTAATATTACAATATACTGTATACAAGCATTATTATTATTATTATTATTATTATTATTATTATCGGTCGACGGTTGTCGATAAAAATAAAAATCGATTTGTCGTTGAAGCCGTTATTTTATATATGCGTATCCCCTCCTACAAATGTAATGCATGTAAGTTATTGTAATATGAAGTTTATTTTTGAGAGAAAAATAAATACTTCGAGGAGAGTGCAGCAAACTTTAGAGTCTACGCACCAAAGTAAAACATCTGGTACAAGATTGTTGTTATTTTTAGTTGCCAACAATTTAAAAAAAAAAAAAAAAATTATACAGTTCAATAGTATTATACTTCAAAACAATATTCGACTTTGATATTATAACGTCATCAGATTTTGAAATTAATTGTAGATTTTTAATCACAACTAATATAAGTCATCAGAGGCAAATCCCCGTTTGCGTACATCATTATAAACCTAACGATTTCAAGAATCAAGATTAGGCATTAGCAATACAGAAGAACATACCTAGAAAACAGTCAAATAACAGCTGCACGGTTTCATTTTCATACGGAAAACTTAATGTGTATATTCATACACATGTATACATAAGAACACAAAAAAAAGCGATTAAACGGAGTTGAAAATCCCCAACCGTATAAGCAAATATATTTACCTACGCGTTTCTATATAGTCGACAAAAATCGTTAAGTATATCATATTACAATACGCCACGGTCTATTTCAATAATAATAATAATAAAGTAAAATGACATAATAATATGAATAACGTTTTAAATTTTTCAAAAGACTTGCGAATAAAAACGTTAACCAAAAACAGATAGGTAGGTACACGCATCACGCCGAAGCCGCGCACGCCAATGCGCGCGTTCCGGTTTAAAAAAGACATTATCATTTACATAATGATAATAATATGTTGTATAATATTGTGTTAAAAATCGGTTAAACCCCCTATATTTGCGGTGGTTAACATTCTGCGTGTATATAGGTAATATGCGATAAATATAAATTACTCTAATCTAATCGCACGATATTGCACCGTGGTTAGGTTAGGTTGTATCGTGTATATTGGTATAGTCGACGGGCGCGTGACATATTATTATTATAATACACTGCACGTCTGCACGTCGTGTGCACACCACTATAGGTTATATTATACAATATTGTTGCGCTTTCGTTGTACTTGGTGTGCACCCTCCGGCACGGGCCCTGCGTATGTACCCCCCCCCCCCCCCACTTATAGCCGGCCGCGTGGAAGGTATATCACAGGGAGCATCGTAGTGTGCCGGAGGAGAGATATCAGCTCGTTTCTGGGGATATTAACACATTATATGCGCATAATAATATCTCGGGTTGCATACATTATTATTACCCGTATATTATATATATAATATATATATGTAAGGTTGCGTATATTTATTATTATGGTGTGTGTGTGTGTGTGATAAGCATCTGTCCGAGACAAATATTTTACAGAGATTTCGTTTTCAGTGTATTATACCAGCTATACGTGGATATACGTGCTATGGAGCTCGTTTATTGGGATTATCCTCCGACAAAATATTTATTATGGTACGGACCTGGAGAGACGTCGAGTAAACCTTAAAACCTATATATCTAAACACATTTAGACATATATATTATATATATACATTTATACATAAATAGAGAGAGTGGGAGAGAGAGAGATAATCAAGTGTATAAAGAGGAGGGGTGGTTTTTTTTCTCTGAAAAGGGATGAAAACGTAATATGTGGTGATGCCAGCCGTTTGATAGTGTCAATCATATACACATATACATTATATGCACACAAACACTCGTATACACCCTGCGGGGTTTGAGAGAGTGAGTTATATACCACGTGCGGCAATGATGACACATTGGTCGTCCACGTCGATGGCAGGCGCGGCGTCCTATCGGCGAATATCGGGCTCTACACCCGTAGACCCTTTCACAGTTTGGGACATCCAGAATGCATGTGTTGTAAATATAAATATTATCACATTACAAATAGAACGAACTGCAGATCGCAATGAGGAATAAAAAAAATATTTTAAGATGCGTTATCGTTTTTTTTTTTCTTTCCTGAATTATTAGGTATTATAATATGAACATATAAAATCATAATGTGAGATGAATTTCAAGATTGATATAAATATATCAAAATATAATATACCATAAAAATATAATAATATATAAAAATTTAAATACAAATAATACACCGGTTCTTTTTCGTTATACGTATACCACAGGCACAAACACCCGTAATATTATATATTTTTATGAAGAATATAATATTACGGATGTTGGTGCCTGTAGTCGATACGATAATATTCTAAGAATAGGTGTATTATTCGTATTTAAATTTTCCTAATCTATATTTTACGCTTAAACTAGTATACTAATATAATTAACTAATAATAGTCGTTTATAAAATTTGTTTTAAAATATTATTTATTAAGGTAAATAAAATAAAATTGGTGTTGGACATCATTAAATTTACTAATTTTGTTCCTGTATATAGAAACATATGTATAGTTTACGACTATCCTTACATACATATTATATACGATCATATATATTATATATACATGTATCTAAATTTTATATTTATATTGTATACAATAATATACGTAAGTACATATATTATTGGACATAGACGGCGAGTGCGAGATATAATCGATTGGCAATATTATACATGGTGTACTTATTTATTTATATTACAAAAAAATCGACTTATTTCCCGATCATCACAATCGATTTTTGAACCGCACGCACGTTCGATATTAATCCCACGGGAAAACGTTGTTTTATAGCTTGTATTTTTTAAACTTGTCCACGTTGCTAAATCTTACATTACGCTTCGTGACATTTTTTTCGTTATGATTATAGTCTCAATTTTTTATATTTGTACAAACACCATCATTTTTATAATATTCAGCAAAACGAGCACAATATTATTAAAAAATTGTACTCCTTCACTAGGTATATTTTGTATTCTTATGTACATTATTTGACTATATTGTCTTATAATATGCATTTTATTAACCATAGTTATTATTATTATGTTTGTCCGTAAATTTATAAAAATGTTGAGATTTTGTGCCGAACTATTATAATATCACTGACCACTCGTTAACATTAGGAAATATAGGTATTTGCTGGTTATAATACCCAATAGTCAAATTATTATTATACGTATAATATAACGCTCAATAAACTGCATTTATTTTCATTAATATGTTTATTTTTATTCTAACCCACATAAGAATTTAAAAAAAGAACAAATCTGGAAATTTAAAAAATTTAGATATTCTATTATACTTGGGAGTATAATATAATTATTTAATCAATAATCATACACCATCATCTATTATTACCTATACGAATTAATTTAATACATATATTTAATATCCACGATTTTCTGTACAAGGATCTTTAATTAAAACTTATTTAACAAAAGAAAGGATTCAAGTATAATATGTTATTGTTTAAAATACTTTTTTTTCGAAAAATATTTTTTTGACAAATGTTTACTCAACTTAAAGGCTTATTATCATTTATCGTGTATTATAAGCTGTGCAGGTCACTCGAGAACAATGAAATTTTCATTCACCGAGACCGCTGAGTAAAACTGCCAAATGCAGAATTTTAAATCAGAATAAAGGACTACACACGTATAAAGGTCACATAATTTACGGTCCAGTGACTTTACCTTAAAGCTATATATATGAAAGAAAGTGCTTTAGAATTAATAACTTGAAAGTAAACTGGTAAAAACATTTCGTTGGACATTTTTTTTTTGCAACCCTTGTAAAATAAAATAATTTGTTTAAATAATAAATACGAATAAAAAAAACAGAAAGTGATATCGTAAAATGTACAAGAAACAACATATTTTTAATTAGTTAATTTTTTAATAAAAATAAACTTTTTACAAATTTATACTTTAAATTATATACTCACTACTTTTATAATACAATTATGTATAAATGTAATGTTAGTAGTTAATAATATACTGATAATGACAGAATAGAGAAGAAGGCCACCTGGTATTAGGAAGTTTATGGATACTGGACAGTTGAGATAAAATATATTGAAATGCTTCATAATAATAATATATAGGTAGTATTTCTACTGCAGGCAATTTCTTTTGAGGTGTGCCGGTGTCCGTGTGGATTAACCGAGATTTATTTCGTAACTGGTCCGGCGGTACGAGGGTTTTCGTGGTTATGTGGAACCCTTTGAATGTTTTTCTTTTAACTTGATGAAACGAATTCGTTAAATTTAGGAATCCAAAGGTTTTAGTCGATTGATTTGCTACGGTGACTGGCACGAGAGTTGCTATAGGTCGCAGACACGTATTAAATGCAGTATATAGAGATTGATATATATTCGGTGTACGTTTCAATTAAGGTTTTTATCAAAGGTTGGTTATACAAAAAACTATAGTTGATCTGGATTTTCACTGACAAAGTCGTTTCATCCCATTTCACCAAATCCCATTTGGCCGACAAAAAAAAACCAGTTGTATATGGATTGATAACAAATTCCATTTGGCCGAATCCTATTTTTCCTGATCCCATTTTGCCGAAAAATCCTAGGTTTTTACTCATCAGACCTAGGCTGGGTAGGCACTACACCTTGGGAATTAACTCTTAGAAAAACGTGCAACTTAATGTGCAGTAAATACTAATTAATTATACAATTATAATATATTATTACCTAAAATATATATCTTAGTTCAGATTTGGAAATGGACAAATAACAATCATGGAATATCTATAGACGCAATTATCTACTTCTTTCTTCTCGAATAAAACTCAAAATGTTTATATATTTTTACTAAATATGTAAAATGACATACTAATTTTTTTTACTACTGTTATGTCTTATACATAGTTAAATACTTAATTTATTTAATTTATTATTAATGGTTATAGTCACAATTTTATTTGACTTTATTTGATTTTTTACCTGACGATACAAATTAAATTAATATTTTTTTAATACACATACAACGAAACAAATTTCTATTTTATTATGTTTCGGCGAGATGGGATTCGGTGAAATGGGCTCAAATCATAATAGTATTAATAATATGATACATCGACTTTCGACAATGAGCATGGTATATTATACGACTTACGTCCATGCAATATAATAATATTGTATAGTATACTGTTCTTAAAAGTGAACAATATATTATTGTAGGTATTATTATTAATTATAATGACATAATAGAGTAAGCGTGGACATAACGATATTACATGATCAATAATAGTCCGCGTGTCAATCTGTTACACGTTTATATCGGTTCGTGTCACTATATACGCCACTCATTATTCATTATTTCATTATTATTATTATATGTTTCACGTTCTATTTCAAAACTACAAAAGTATATTATCGTCACAATCTCATCACCATCTAAAATTTTTTCTACACACGTACTTACTATACGGTTTGGGTGCGATCTATAAGGGCCCGTGGACAGTGCATTGTCCTCGTTTTATTCATGGGAACACGCCAGATTAAAAACAGACACACACACACGTAAATACACTATATACACAAAAATATACAATAATACTAATACTTACTTTATAATATTATATAGTCTGATGTAGGAGTTTATTATTGTATTATATTGTGTACGTAGGTACGTATTGCAGCCCGTATTGTTGTAACTCTTCGTGTCCATCACCGTATATTATATTATTATTATTATTATTTCACTATATAACAGCACTGCGTGTCGTCGTTTCGGGAGAATATTCGTGGTATACGCTTCGACTTTTGTCCCGTTGACAGATGTCCAATAAAATACTGCAGATGGAGTGGATATAGGTATAGGCGTATAGCGCGTAGTGGTGACCGTGGCACCTGGTTGCTTAAGGGCACGTCAATAATAATATTGTAGACGGGTACCATCCATTATTGTTGTTGTTGTACGCGCACTAGGACGTATAGTTTGGGTTTTGTGGTGTTGGGGGTTTTTTTTGTTATCGTTTTGCTAACTGAAAATATAACGCTTTTAACGGTATACGATTTATATACATCCATAATGTGAGTATAATAGTATATGACCCACAAATAATATACGACACGTACCTATTACCTACCTCATAGCTTCGAAAAATGCATCTTACTGACATATATTATTATTTGTAGTGCACTATATTATAGTAGCTATATAGGTACCCAACATCTATATTCTGTATAGCTGGTAACGAATTATCCTAAACATGCACACCTATACGGTATATTATATTTTACATTTATACTTAACAAAGTAACTCCAACGCCCTCGTTTAGGTATACAATTTAAATGGTTCGTTTTCGTTTGTAATCCATTTTTACTTTAAATTATAGTTTTTTTTTAAATCCATAAAATGTAAGATACCTTCTCTATATAACTATATTATGTATGATATAGTACAAATTGTATTATATGTTGTTCGTGTGTTCAAATTCGTTGTTAATAACTTGTTTGCCATCTTGGCAACCAATCTGTTAACAGTCATCGACAAGAGTTATTGAAAAAAAAAAAAATAAAAATTTTAGTTTTATTACACCGTGGTTCAAACTTTTGTGTTCACAAAGAGCATTTTTTGGAATCGGTGTAAATACACTGCAGCATAATGTACTTAAACTTTTAAATCGATTCGCGCACGAGAAATTCCGGTGTGACATTTCTCGTCAAGAAGTTTAAGTGTAAAGTTTTTTTTTATATTATGATAACGTCATGCAATTATATTTGCACATTGCGAAATGCAAATTATTTCAATTAAAAATGTTTCTGAACTTTTCACTTTCTGAGCTTTCGAATGCTTTGAACTTGACAAAACGCACGACCCGTGGGGCGTGTTAATTATAAACTGCAATTTGGTAAAAAAGTAAAAATTCCGTGTAACACATATAGGTGTATTGTATTACATGTTTATTATAATAATGTTCACGATATAGATTCGCTTCTTTATATATTATTATGTGTAAACTGTATAGTGTATAATACTATAGTGTAGTAATTGTAATTCTTCACTGACTATAGTGACTGACTCACTGCGTATAATATTATCATTTTCGTCTTTACACTGTGAAATATACATACACGACAGCAACTGCCTCTCTCACATTCCCAAGTTGGTCCGTTAGGATCAACCGATGGGCGTATTATTTTTTTCCATCCTAAAATAAATCCGACTTTAATAAAGTCGCGACTGTATCACATCACATATTGTATCGACTTTATATTACTATGGATTGACGTTTTTATTGCATTTGCAGTAAAATTTGCAGTAAAATATACCATTGTAATACACATGGATTTAATATAATATATTGAACAATGTTTAATAATAGTATATTTTATATTGTAATTGCCTTTTTTATATACAACTAAATACAACTGTGACAATTTATTTTTTACAGTTTTCCCGGACGAAGGAGAACCGGCGCCAAACATCGAAGAATACAGTAGCATTTCCAATTATGATGACTATGACACAGACACAAACTCTTCCACTGCTTACGAGTAATAATTGATAACTACATTTTAAAGAAATAACGTTTATTTTAATAATAATTAATTTTCATTTCATATAGAACTGACAACTCCGATGTACTTTTGCCAAAAGGGAATAAGACGAGTAAGTTTAATTAATTTGTTAATTTGTTTAATATTAAATTAATATCTCTCACCTCTCTCGTATAGTTCTAAAGCGAGTTTCTCTAAAATATTTTCACAATTATATTCTTGAAATTTAGATAGTTAATAAGCTTATTTTAAAACACTGTAAATGCATTTATGGAGGTAAACGTAAATATATATGAAATGTATAATGTAGGTACAATTTACATTTTACACGCCGAACGCATCATAAATAACTTTTGAACTTTATATCGTTGAGTTCAATAGAATTAATAATATATTAACTTCTAGAGTTTTATAATATATTTTAATATATGCGTTTAACATAGAATTATTCAATTTTACGGATCTATTCTGTATTATGAACAATATAAAGAACTACGTGTGTAAATCACTAAATTGTTAAAGGCGGTATAATAAATAGCACCCAAAGAATACAAAATATACAGAAGATATAACAATAATAAAAAATTAAAAAATAACCTTTTTTTGTCATTTCAACCTTGATCACTGATGACTGATGAGTATAATTATTTTTATCATCTCTGTATTTGTATACGTCTCTACAACATATACATATCTACATAATACCTATAATATTATGTAAATTTATCTTTATTGTTACTTAGAAATATATTCAAATAATATATTATACTACGTTCAAAATTGTCTTAAACATAAACACATATTAGGTACCTATAATAGTACCCGTATTTGGTGATGATACGATCTATACTACAATGTATATACGCTCCCATACCTATAGTATATTACGATAACCTTCATCAGATTAAGATAGTTTACAAAGATATTACTGATTAATTTTTAACGTTTTAATTAGTGTAGCTGAACAAGTATTTCATTTTGAAGTTGAATGTTATACTTTAACTAATAATTAAAGATCATGCGATTTAATTAACACGAAAATAATTTTAAATTTAATTTTTCTAAAACCCCGCTTGATGGAATAATATACAAAACGTTATATTACATAATATTGCATATTTGTTTAATATAATTTAAAATCCAAGAAGCACAATTTAAATCTCATACATTCTTACTTTAAATCATATCACCTTTTATACTCACAATAATAAATAATAATATTAACTGTAATAATATATGTACTTATATTTTTTTATTATATTTAAATGTATTTCATGTTTTTTTGCAATAAATAACAAAATTACTATGGATAATACTGTAATGACTAATGTGTTATCTTAAAATAATAATAATATCATAAAAATGTCGAGTCATCGAGACGACACACACCCATTTTTTTAAAGGAGTTTTATATAGGCAATTTTAATGAAAAATTACAAAAAATATTTTTTTTTTATAAACGCAAAGGTACTTACATAATGTTGCAATTATTTGTGTTGGCAAAATATTACGGCTTTGATTTTTAGCACAGATAAAATTGTTATATATTTCGTATGAAAATGTTGATATATATTACATAATACTTGTATTAGGTACATTATTAAATAATTTGTAGTTATTTCCCACACACAACATTTTTTTCTGTATATTTTCGTAATTAGTAATTACACAACAATAATCCCATTATAATAGTATACTCCTACAATCATACGGTTATAATAAACTTGAATTTAAATATATTTTTGAGTTGTTCAATTTTTATTTTGTATTTAAATACTTCGTTATAATTGCCTATTAAATCGCCTATTATTATATGCATTTGCTACACACACCTGCAGCAGCAATTAAAAGTGCTATTGTTTTATAAATTAAGACTATATTAATCATGGGTTTTCAAATTATTTTTTTTTAATCTTAAGATTTTAAAATTTTTTTCAGTATTACGTAATATATAATTATTTTTTAAATGAGTAATTTTTCAATTTTTGTCCGTCGTCCCAAACAGGCGTCATGCATTTCGTCCGGCAACTGAACAACATCACGAGAGACTCGGGCAAATCGGTGAAACTCAACTGTGAGGTGACCGGTGAGCCGCCACCACTTAGGATCCAATGGTACATGAACGAGGTGCCGGTCGGAGGATCAGACGGCGCCGGGGGCGGTGGTGGGAGCGACGGCGGGAACAGTGAGAAAAAGTCTAAGCCCCGACTGACGGTCAAGCGATTTCAGTCCAGGCACAAGAACGGACTTGGGTCTAGGTTGCGGATCAACAAGCTGGAGGTGCACGACAAGGGATTTTTCACGTGCAAGGCCACTAACGGCATTGAGGAAATACAGTCCACCGCAATACTCATTGTCAAAGTCAACCGTTTCAGTGAGTTCGAAAATTGTGTATATTATTATAATGTGATCTGTGTATGTTTACTAATCTATGTACTAGTAAAGGGTGGGGGAAGTGCATGTTGTTCCTATTGTTAATTTGGATGATCTACCTAGGTATATAATTAATTATAGCTATCTATAAAAATCAGCCTGTATACTGTATAAGTATGTAATCCAAGATTAAATTTGAATTAATTTAATGTGCTGGCAGTGGATATATAGTGCGTGTATGAAAAATTGTGTTTTACCCTCACTTATTTGATAAATGCCTTATGCTGAGTTATGCCTCCCACTGCTTGTTGTAAACTTTCAAAACTCCCGTTCGATGGTAATCACTCGCATTTCTCACACACTCATCAAATAGTATTATATTATACTACCTATATCATACGGGCTCGTATATAGGGATGTGAGTAGATTTGGGTTTCGATCCTAAACATGTTATGAGTTACTTACTTAACTTATTTGAAATCCCACCGTTTTATTTCTCAAACGTGTTAAAATATTTATATATATTTCGGTGTAAACAATGGCCAGTGATAAATATTATAAAAACAATCAAATGTATTGATTCTCATCAAATAGGCATATTAAAATATGTTTGAGATTACTGATTAGTCGTTAGATAAAATATAGAATCAAAAGTAGGTCTGGAATAATTTGTCTGCAGGCCTGACACGTATTATATAATACTTTTAAATCATAATATATATATATATTATGATTTAAAAGGATTATAATTTATAATTTCTATTGTATAAATTATCGAAGCATTTCAGTTATTTTTTCTAGAATTATTAATAATATACGTATACTACTGCATCAAATGTCAACAATTCAAATAAATATTAAACAATCCAATAACCGCGGAGAACCGATGATGCTCTCCAGCATACTCCCCTCAATAGTGTTTAGTGGGCGATGCTATTCTGCAGTCTTATTCCTTAAAAGTTATGCAGATGCAGTAAAAATTATATAGACATCCAACCATATAACATCCAGTTTGAGTCGGTAAAACTTCTCGGAATCACTGCAGTTTGTGTGCAAGTGAACAGCTACATCGTATTGATATTTAATAATATTATACTTCGTTATACTATTGCCACTGTTTTTAATAAACATATTTTTGGGTGTATAATTTTATGTTTTAAATAATGCATGAAGTTTGTTTTTACAATACCTACCTATATATATACAAGTACGTGAATTCAACGTACCATTTTCTAAGCTTGAGTAATTTAAAAGTTATACTATGTATACATTTCGCAAAAGTATATAATATTTTACCATTCCGATTAATGAACGAATTTAAGTTGTTGTTATGCGGAATAATCACATGAGTGAACTTGCGAAAGAGTATGGTAGTTTTCGGAACTGTGGAATAATCTTCTATGCAGTTTTTATTCGTTTCAGTTGTATTTGCTCTAGAAAATACGAAGTTTAATATTTACCTTTGAGTACAACTATCGCAACTATAGTAATATGTACTTATTTGTTGTAGAAAAAAAAAATGAATAAAAACGAATAGCTAAAAAATATGTGTAATATGTTGTATAAAAATATTGTATAGCAATGCATTTCTCACTGCAGTTTATCCAAACTTACCTAGTATCATTATAATTTTATAATTTACTGTAGTTACACCTTATATAATATTATATAGCTAATCCAGAGATGCCCAACCGTTTTTGATTCACGGAATCCTATAGGGTATTAAATATTGCTTTCTTCTAAGGCCTAAGATTGGTTTTGTTCGTATGTATCGTATTGCAAAACCAGACTTATACTATATACTATAAATTATACTGAACATTGTAGTGAAATAATTTCATAATTATTGTTATTGTAATTTGTAGGTAAATGTTTTATAAAAATAAAAATCCAATTACCTATATAAATCTAAGTTGCAGGCGCCCTAGTTAGGAACCTCCGATGTAATACGATGTGGTTTAATTCAAAACATTTATATACATTCGTATTAAATATTTTTAGGCTGCTTTTGTAAAAATATGGAAAAAATCACCCCCTTTATAATATAAATCATATGAAGGACTGTAACATTTGGTAGTATATAAAAGTCGGCTGAGATAAATAACTACCCACTAATCTTAATCCTAAGTAAATCCCGTTGATTCATTTATGGTTATAACAAATAAATAATATGTATTACAGCATAATCGTGCGTGTGTTGCTTTTGGATTCAAACTTAATGGTAATAAAACTGTTGTCTTAATTGTTGCCTTCCTATTATACATTTTCTAAATTATAGGTACGTACCTATTCTATATACAGTAGACCGATATGTTATTGCGAAGACTCGTAATCATATTATATTGATTCCAAAAGCTCAATAATAAAAGACACATCGATGAATTTACAAAACGTTGAATAACAATTTATTTTATTATGCAGAAGTAGAAGAATTTTATATGGCAGATCGAATAAAATTATCAAGTACCTATATCCCTGAAATATTTATTTAAAAATTGTACCTCATATGAACGTTTACCATATTTTACCTATCTATTCATAACCTGCTGACGTAAAATTGTAATATTGTAACAAAAAGGAAATAGCAATTTATTGATAGCTCAGTGTCAATAAGTAATCACTAGAAAAATAAATTAAAGCTGAATGTTTTAATTATTATACGTGTATCGTTTATTGTGCAGATATAATATTTTATGACGTGAATTTTCGGAGTGTATTCAGCATTCAGTATTTATTTTGTTTGTTCACTAACCTAAATCGACCGAGTACCTACGACTTATATTATTATATTATTGTCGCTAATTGCAGATACCACCATTAATCGGAACTGCACCTTATATTATGCACGCTTCGTGATGCGTTCTAACATTATACAGGGTTAAGGATGACACTAGACCGCATCGTAATTACATACGTGTACATAAACAACTCACCTCCATAGGCAGTAATAAATGACCGAAATATTTATGTGTATGTGTGCCTGCAACATGTGTATGTGCCTATAGAATTTATTATTATGTCAGAGGAACTAATGTAGGGGAGAGTGCCGTATACGGCTGCAGCCTGTTACAGTGGAACCTATATAATATTAAATATTATATATATACCTATATATGAACTGAAGCGATCACTACATACAGACATTTTGGTCATTTTAATATAATATTAATCATCCTCTTTCCCTGAGTCAATATTATATTATATCTTTTGGGCTGAGTTGGGCGTCACTAGCTGATTGCGGCATATTGGTAGTTTGGTAGGTAGGTACTATAGGTAGGTATGACTTAGTCTTGGGCTCACGCAGCCACAGTATTTATTATTAATTATTTTCGTATATGTATATAAAAAAACCCTGCATATTATACACTACTTAATATATTATTATAGTTGTTGAGACATTTTTAAAACTTAATTAATAACGTGTATTTAGTCGGCACGTGCGTATATTTTACATATTGTTATAGCTAATACATACCTAAAATTATACTCTAGTTAAATCAATCATGTTTTAATCGATATTTTATTTTACAGGCCACGATGAATCCAGTATAGACATACCTCATTTCGGATTTTCAAACCAGTATCCGGTAGTATTAGAAGGGTAAGTAATGTTTTTACGATATCTCATATTATAATATTATTATAGCTGACTGGGCTCGAGTCACTCTTTTTGTTAAAGTTTCTCTGGCTCGAGAAAAATTAGTTGCATTATCAAAGGTTTAGGTTTGAGGTTAGTAATATTATGTTTAAATGTGAAAATAAATAAACTAATAAGTAAATATGTATTGTAATAATATTATATTGGGGGACGGAGTGGCCGAGCGGTCTAAGGCGTCGGTTCAAAACCTCGGCCACTCCGTCCCCTAATATTATTTTTCTTCGGGCAAGTCACGGTGTCCGGAGAGAAGTGCCGCCATCCCCCACCCGGGCATGGCAGATACCTACGGGTGCCCACTAAAAATCTGACAAACTGTGTAAACGTGTTTAAACCTTCAGTACCCTCCCACACAGTTAAAAACCACCCAATAGCTAGCCTAAGTTTCCGTGGGTTAATTAATAAAATATATATATATTACATTTTATAAACTGCTACAACGATATAGTTACTATATTTTATATAGGTAGTCGAATATGATTTAGATTTTTATAAACAAACTTGGACGTAACCGAATTCACTGTGTTCGTACCCTGACATCATATTATTTTTTGTAGATTTGTTTATCAATATTTATAAACTTTACCCCAATTTAGATGCTTATGTTTAATTGGTACTATAGTTTTGTTGAATCGTCCCTCCAACCATAAATCATAATAATAGACAATAGTAACAAATATCATATTACATATAGGTCCAGATAGTAATTCATTTTTTTTTTATTAAACATATACAAAAAAATCATAAATGGGTAATGGGTATTAATAATAACAATATAGGTATTTAAAAAAAAAATTGTTATTATTATTATATAATAAATGTCCGAAGAAAATTATATACAATTATAAGACGCAGGCCAAATTCTGCAATGCGTTTTTCAAAATATCAAATATAGGTAAGGTAATCTTAATATTGTAATCTTTTCTTGAACCAAATAAATAAACGTATTATTATTAAATTGATTTCTGTCATTTAGCTTTGACCTCCACATATATTCCGCCATGTGATTCAAAATAATTCTTATCTGTTTCTCGATCCACGAAAATGCATCTAGGCATAGCCGTATATAGGATTAAATTGATTAGGTATGTTGAAATCCTTGCAAACGATTAGCACACTCTTACCAGCTGTAAAAAAATAACCGTTGAATTATTAAATTACTTTTTGATGAGTATAAATACACGCCATGTCGATTATATTTGTGGACGGTGGGACGATACAAAATACTCACGAGCCCGGGCAGTACCGTATTTAGTTTGGATATTATTTTATTTACTAAGAACCTATGTAATATAGTTCTGGTTGATATGTACAAGGATTGTTGTCGGTAAGCGTGCACGAGAGTAGATTTAATAACTTAATAACTCTTAATATAATTCTAATCTAAATCTTAAAAAATCGTTTTACATTATTGGTAGGTACCGTCGTTAAACGTTGAGCAAGACATCTGCATTAAATCCTACAATTATTCGTACTACATTTTTTTACAGCTCGGACAAATCAATTTTTAATTGGTTATTATTTAATTAGAATATTAAATAACATTGATTAGGTATAATTAATAAATAGTATTATATTTTATAATCGATAATGGTATACGTACTGCAACGACCACTTGAAATTTGAATTTGCCGCCGTTCGGTATGATAAAATCATACCAAAGACGTTACAAAAACCTACGTGACCCAATGATTGTGGCACAGGTACGAGATCAACGACTATAATAATATACCAGCGCATGCGCGCCAAATTGTATACAAAAATCAGTATCAGCTTACATCAGTGAAATAATAATAATATTTATAATATCAATATTCATTCATCATTATTAATTATTCAACAGACAACAATTATTATTTAATATTAAAACATTTAATATTAAAACATTTAATATTAATGAAATATTTATCTCAAGATGATCAAATTGTCTCTGTAGAAATATTTCCTACTCATTTGTCATTTGTCTACTTAATGGATGTATTCATAGATTAATTTAGTTATTCTTTGGTTATTTTATGATGTCTGTTGAGAATATTATGTTTAATTTGATTTTCCTACTTATAACAACTATTTTAGCATGTTGTGCTGAAAACCTCATAAAAAAGTATTTAAATATTATTGATTTAACATAAATTGCAGTTAATTATAGTTTGATTAAAATTATTGTTTTTAGGGAAACCAAAATCAACTCGCACCTTGGAATCAATGAACAGCAAAGCCCACTCGAAACTATTCCAGAGCTTAGTCAAGTCTTAACTTACCCAATATGCCAAGTAAGTATTTATTATTTCGTAAATGTGTCTAATCTATTGTTGCCCTAATGTCTTTTAACTGTTGGTATTCGTTTTAAGAACTATTGATAGTAAATTATAAGAATCCTTTAAAATTTGAACTGAAATAAAGTGTGTCACAAGAACGCTTAAGAAAAGTGAAACTTCTTACGCAATTGTACCTAACCTGTAAGTAGGTATAGGTATTTAATTTGCAGTTATATCATATAGCTTCATGGTACAAAGATACATTTTTAAATTTGTCACAATTTTTTTATTCGTTTCTATGGTGATAAGCAAAGCGTTAGAAATTAAAATCCCGTTTTTAGCGATTTTTGTAGTTGGTCTATGGTTTTTCCCATTACATTGAATAATTATTGAGAAAATTGAAAAATGACCTCTCTAAAGTACCATTTTGATCCTATTTGCTAAATGATAAATATTTGTTGAAATCAAATCCTATTTGTACTCCTTCTGGTAGAAATTTTGTCTACAGGATAAAAAAAAAAAATAAATACCATTGTAAAACCACGCTCCGTGCAGAATCTAAAATGGGAATGAGCATTCTGGGTAAATCACTCAGTATAAATATATTTTTTTTAATAATATGATTCTTACTGTAGGGGAAAGTGGGGCAGATTTGAATTAAATTTACATTTTATTTTTTTATATTTGATAATTACAATCTGTAGTCTAGAATGTCTCGATGGTTGTGAATACTATTTGACTCATAACAACCTTTTATATTAAATAACCAATTTAATTTCTAATTATAAAGTTAAGTATATTTTTGTTCAAATTTACCCCCCCCCCATGGGGTACATTTGAACGTGCAGGGAGTAGATTTGAATATGTGTCTTATATAATTAAAAGGCCACATTTGAATGTTGAACATAAATAAACATTAAATTAAATTAAACTTTTTATTTATTTTAATAATAAAAATAGCTCATTATAATATAATAACATTTTTTTTACAATTATGTTTAGATGTTTTCTTGTCAACTTTTTTTTTATTGTAAAAATTTAGTTTTTTGGGTTTTCTTATAGATAAATCCACATATTATGACAAAAATCCAGTAAACTAGTCTATTCCATCCATAAGATAGGTATTTCAAGAAGGAGGAACCTATATTACACCCTATTATCTACCCTATTAATGAAAATGCCAATCTACCCCATGCCAAAATAGTCAATAATAATCGTAATATAAATTTTAATAATTATAAATAATGTATGTACATTAAATATATTACTAGGCAAAAATATTTTGATTAGGTATGTTTAATTCTAAACTTATGATTTTGAATTTTAGTTTCCAAAATGTTCTTATGGAAACAACAATTTTTTTTTGAAAAAGCCGGAAAATTACATTATCATTTTTGTTTATCACAAAATTGTTCAAAAATGCCTGATGATCACATATGGTATACAAAACATTGTCACCAACTTAGATTATTATTTTTATTAATGTAAATAATCTGTAGCAAATTATATTAGACAAATTCAAACGTACCTCGCATTCAAATCTGCCCAATCTCCCCTATAAATTAAAAATTATCATATCTTTGAAAAATCTTAAATCTTATGAAAAAAATATTTTATTTATTTAAATACCTAAAATAACAATAAATAATTTAGTTATACCTAATTTATAAAATTCTTTAAATATGCATTGAATGTTTCATAGGTATATTATTTAAAGTAAGTATCAGCATTATTTTATGCTGTTACTTAAAATATTACATAATTTATGATTATTATTGAAACAAATATAACTGGTAGAATTTATGTTTTTAAAACAAGTCAAATAAAAACAACTATTATTTAATTAAAGATTTGATAAAATGTCTTTTTTATGAATATAAACTTATGCCACGTTAGAAAAAAAATATAGAGAAGTACATCGGTTATGTGGAAAAATAGTTTACATCCTGTTGTAAATTAATACAATTGTTTTTTGTATATATTTATCTTTGGGCTGTGAAGAAAAACAAGTGTTTAGCTACTTAAGTACCTATGAGTAATATTTTTAACAAAAATTTTAAATACTTTGTGGAAATGTTCCTGAAAACTTAAAAATGAACATTATGTAAATTATTATTAATTTAAATGAATCAATTATGGTCTTTGTATAAACACCTGAATAAGGTTAAACATTTGTTTTCTATTTTTTCTAGTTACTAACTTTTGCAAATTGTATATAACAATTATTAAATAAATCTACATTATAAATAAATGTATTTTTACTGTTTCAGTATAGTATTTTTTTGTATTTGTTTCTAATAAATTTGTAGTTTCTTTAAAATGTTTAAAGTAAGTTCAATGTATACCTTAGTATTATACTTGCTTTTTACTACTAATGTTTTATGTAACCCAGTGAACGATATTAACTCAGAAAATAACGACCCGTTTTGGATTAATCCTTGTGGTTACAATACAAATAATGCTGAAGACTATGATGATTCCGATGCCGGTATCATGGACCGTATTTTAACTATAGCTAAACAATGTCAAAGTAACATTGCTCTGTTTAAATCTCAGTACATTCAACAAACATTCAATACTGATTATGATGCACATTATAAGAGATGGATAAATGAAAATAATAGTTGGGTAACTTCTCGACTTCTAGATAAAGCTGAAGATAATATGAAACAATCATGGTTAAATTCCCGTTCATTTCCCAGTGAATTAAAATACAGTTATGAAGTATTACAACGAGTTTCGGTTGGCTTTGAAATTCTGCTTGATGACGCAAGTAAAAATGATTCTTTGGAAAATACATTTAGCAATAATTTTTCGACTTGTAAAAATGATTTGCAGCAACTTTTATGTGAGTTAAATGATGATATTGACGTTACACATCAAGAAAAACCAAAAGATATTACTAGAGACGAAGTCCCTAAAGAAGTCCGTGAAGAAACCAGCACTGCTAATAGGAATCTCACAAACTCTATAATTTTCCGAGATTATATGATTGCTATTCAGTATGTAAAAAATACTTATGATCATTTGAGAAGCAAATGTAATAATAATTTATATCGATTCAAATCATTGTATAAAAAAAATCACCACTATTATACTTAATTAATTGTAATTTATTTATTTTACTCATGCGTCAAAACAATGAATTCCACCAATTAATGTATTTAGTTTTTTTTATTGTATAATAAATAAAAATATATTTGGTTTTGTTAAATCTATAATATGTCCCTTTAAGGCGGTTTTTACTAATCCATTATAGTAATTTTATATAATATTATAGATAATATTAAAAATTTAAAACCATTATACATATTATGTTAAAAAAAGATTGTAAAATTGTTTATTTTAGTGTGTTGGAATAAATTTAATTAAGTTTAATGAGTTATTTATGAATTTGAAATAATTTAAACTATTCATTGTAAAGTTTAAATAATACCTAGTAGATTTAAAAATTGGACTAATATATATTATATTGTTCAATGTTTACACTCATATAATATTCATAAGTATTTACTAGATATATTTTCCATAAATAGTAGGACTATATTTTATTTGTAGATAATTTAATTTCAGAAAAATTTGTTGTATTTTCTTAATATTTGAATGGTAATCTAAATTATTCACCCTTTTATATTTTAAAATTTTGAATAAAATACAGAAACAAAGGTTAAAATGTGTTTTCTATAACTAAAATCTAATAATATTTTACAAAACTATTGTTTTGTAGTCGCTGAGCTTTCTTAATTATTATAAATATTAATATTAGTCTGAATGCATAAGCCTCGGGCACAAGTTATCATTTTAATATAAAAATATTGTTATTGTAAGCGATTAACATTTCATGTCAAGAGGACGTCACACATGTGTGTCCGTATTACGTACACGTAACATATCAAATTTACGCTCAGAAATTTTACTTTTATGCTGTTAGCTTGAAAATTAGAGTGAATTATAATATTATGAAACTTGATAGTAAGAACATTATCTGTGTTTTGTTAGAAGTATTTACGATAATTCAGTTTTTAAGTGAGTTAAAGAATGTATAATAAATGTAAATTAAAAATGCACATAACTCACTTAAAAACAGAATTATTGTAAAATAAATAAGAATAAATACATACCTAGATACTTAATTGTTGAAACACAGAATATATTTTAATTAACTAATACAATAATGTCAATAATTATTTTGTTTGATACTTCTGAATTGTCGCATAATATAGTTCATAACAATAATATTTTTTTGTATCAGTAATTTTTTAGAATAACAAGTTAATGACAAATATGATTAGATTAAATAACTATATGAACACATAAAACTTCTAAAAATAATAAAATACTTTGTTAAATATATTAATTGTCACTAGGTAGTACCTACCTACCTAATCGCTCTACCAGATTACAGATACACTTCCAACAAAACACAGATAATGTTCTTACCATCAAGTTTCATAATAGGTCGATTAACTCTAATTTTTAAGCTAAAAAAACTTGAATTTCTGAGCGTAAATTTGGTATGTTACGCGTTTGTAAGACGGAGACAACATATGCAGGTGTGGCGTCCTCTTAAGTTAGCTTTTAATCTAAAGAAAACATCTGAATTAAAATATTTTATTTGTAATACTAAATTTGTTATCTAGTTAATAGTTAAATTTATTTTAATTTTAGATGTACCAAGGATCACATTGTTCAAAATACCTACAAGGTCAAAACGTATATATACCAGCCAATTCTTCGCAAGCTCTTATTGAAGGAAATCTCAGTTCAGCTTTTAAAGTGATTACACGATCTACTGATATGACCCCGGGTTGTGCAAAATATGCTCTCCCTTCAATTTGTCATACTGCATATCCGTTGTGTAGAAAAGATAGGACCATACCTAAACCATTGCTTGTGTGCCAAGAGGTTTGTTTTTCTAATTTCAATAACAGCTTTTTATATTACTTATACAATATTTGTTACAGGACTGTGAACTACTGGAAAACGACATTTGTAGTCAAGAGCACGCAATTGCCAAAAAACATCATTTACTTGGACGTTTTGTTAATTTACCTAATTGTTCTTCTTTACCAAAAACCGATTGTTTTGAACTTGGTATTGAGAAACCAGAAGTCAATGAAGGTAAAATAACAAATACATTGTAAACTATTATTAATTAGTACATTATATGAGTTTATTTTTATTTTTAAGATGAAAAGTGTTATTGGGGACTAGGAGTTTCATACCGCGGCACAATATCATCATATCAAAATCTATCATGTGTTCGTTGGAGTCAGCAGTTAATTGTAAAAACATCTGATTACAAAGAACTTCAAGGAGGCCATCGTTTCTGTCGTAATCCAGGATCTGAAGAAAGTGAACCTTGGTGTGTTATTGAAATGCCAGACACAGGGCAAATGAAAAAAGTGATATGTGATGTTCCACATTGCAGTGAGTTATTTGATAAAGGAAAAATTGTAAAGGATTTTATTTAAAGTGATCTTGTTATGTTTAGTGAGAACTCTTCAATTGCCAATTTTCATTGTAAGCACAGTCAGTATTTCTTTATTTATTGTACTGGTGGTAATGGTAATTTGCTGTATTCGAAGAAAAAGTAAACGACGGAATTCAGCGATACGTCGTAGACTGCCACCTTACACAAATCAAAAAGTAGTTGAATACAATAAAAATATATGCATATCAACATAATAACATATTTTTAATATTTATCTGTAGCAAGACATTGTAAAAGGGAAGACTAATGGTCTAGAATTATCATCACTAATACCAGGCTCGAGTGCTTCAAGTCAAAAATCAGATAAATACTGTAAAGTTAGACAATATGCTTTGGGTGAAATCACATTTTTACAGGAAATTGGAGAAGGCGCTTTTGGTATGTATTTTCATTTAAAATATGTATTCTTAATTAATTAAATATGAATTTACTTTCATAATATATTTAAATAGGCAAAGTTTTCAAAGGTCAAGTGGCCAATGATATGGGTACCATAATTATGGTAGCCATTAAAACATTGAAAGAAGGTGCAAGCGCTAAGACTGCAGCAGACTTTAAACGTGAAACTGATTTAATGGGAGAACTACGACATCCAAATGTGGTTTGCTTGGTAGGCATGTGTTCACGTCCAGCATGCTTATTGTTTGAATACATGGTTGGTGGAGACTTACATGAATTCCTTATGGCCCGCTCTCCACATTCACCAAATTCCCCAATAGCACCACCACTTAACCAGGCAGATTTTATGTATATTGCTACTCAGATAGCTTCAGGTCAGTGTTTATTATTATTACTTGTAGCTATACACTGTCCAGTTAGAGAACATGCCATAGCCCGACAAAAATCGGTTCTTCTGAGCGTCCTCACATGACACCTTGCCACATGAATTTAATTAATATATAATTATTGTATATAGGCATGGAATACTTATGTGGCCATCATTACGTGCACAGAGATTTAGCTGCTAGAAATTGTTTAGTTGCTGAAAATCTTACAGTGAAAATATCAGATTTTGGTCTTTCGAGGGATATTTATTCATCTGATTATTACAGGTTTGATATTATTGTATATATTTATAAGTTTTATTCATTATACATTGTAATATTTTACATTACATACTTTTTATTTTCAAATATTCAATCATTTTGTTCCATATTTAATGAATAAATCTCAGATAAAGCTCCATTATTCTTCAATCGAAATAAAATGTAATGTTTTACACTCATTAGCAATAAATATAAATGACAAAAATTAAAGTACTTCTAGTAGTTTGATTTAAAAAATGTAAAGATGTTTTAATTGGTCAGCAAGTCTACTTTGCATCGGTTGGAGCATATTTTTAATATTTTGGATATTTTTTAATATATTTAATATTATAAATTTATAAATTTATAATATTAAATATAATGTAAAACATTTATTCTCGTCAAGAATTTGCTAGAATTGAAAAGTGCTCCAACCGATGCAAAGTAAACTTGTTTACCAACACAAACATTTTTCAAATCGAACCACTAGAAGTACCTTAATTTTTGTCAGTGCGATGACTATTTCACGTCCATAAATTGGTTTTCTAATGACTTTAAATGACTTGTGCATGCGCCTGCGTGCGACCATAAACCAGATAAGAAATAACAATGAAGTGTAAATTGATGCGGGTCGCGAGTGATGGTAGGGGAGTATACACACACTAATGATCATTTACTATACACACAAAGACGATCAGTAATCGCAGGAACGAAATAATTGCCTAAACACAACTCCTTAAAAATGACACATTTGCAGGGGCCTTAATGATTAATTATTATTATTGTTGCATATGATTAATTGTATTTTAGTTAGTAAAACAGTACTAAAAATATGTATGTACTGTATAATAAATCACTATAATTTATCTGTCTTGTTCAGAATATCAATTCAAACTAAATTCCTATGAGATGTATTTTTTGGAATTTAACAATGTCAATTTTACCTAACTATTAAGTTTTGAAACTGATTAAATACTTAAAACAATTATTAAAATACTATTTAATTTTAAGCAGTTATTATATTTCTAATTTTGAATTTACAGAGTACAATCAAAATCATTGTTACCTGTAAGATGGATGCCACCTGAATCCATTCTGTACGGTAAATTTACAACTGAATCTGATGTTTGGAGTTTTGGTGTTGTATTATGGGAAGTTTACAGCTATGGTTTACAAGTAAATGCTTACTATATTTGCTTAAAATAATGACCATTATTAACCAAGATATTATTTTATTCTTTAGCCATATTATGGATATAGTAATCAGGAAGTAATTGAAATGATTCGTTCGCGTCAACTACTTCCGTGCCCTCAAGAATGTCCATCAAGAATGTACTCACTCATGATGGAGTGTTGGCACGAGGCACCTGTACGGCGACCCAATTTCACAGAAATCCACTCTCGACTTCGACAATGGGCAGCCATGTCTGTATCAGCAGCACCTACTATGACATACTCTATGGTGCGCCCTGGAAGTCAATCTGATCGCACAGGTTCGTCAAATGTGTCATCTACTTGTAGGCCAGTCAACATATGAGTCACTAAAGTCTATTCTCATGTAGAAATCCCTTTTTGTACATAAATATCAAATGCTTACTGCCTTACTACAACATATAGTTAATTATCTGAGTGCATTTCCCTCATCAATTCACCCAACATACATAAATGTAAATTTTCTTAAAATCATTATTCGTCAATTGATGTGGTGTTTAACAAATATTAGAATATTTGTATTATGCTTAATCTTAGTTAAACAACAGAATTTCATACTCATAATAGTTAATTTCATCTAAAGACTGTACAAATTTAGTTAGTGTTATAATTATCTATTTATTATAATATATTATTATTTTTATAAATACGCTTTCTTTTTTTCTTATCAAAATTGTACTTAATTTTGAATTAACTTAAATGTGATTGATATTAGGGAAGAAATCTGCTTTATAAATTGCACTTAACCATTAACATGTTTCGTAAAAATTCAAGTAATTATAATTTATAAGTTTATGCAAAATTAATGGTCATGTATTTAAATGATTGTTAACAATTAAACCTTCTATGAGCAATATTCATGACACTGTTAATGCATGTGTAAACAGCAATCATACTTCAATAGTTCAAACTTCAAACACCAAATATCAATTCAATGTGACAAAATGATTGCTTAAAATTATTTATAAGACATTGAATTAAAAATTACATTTAAATATCAAAAGTTCACTGTATTAACAATGGCAATCGCTTACGTTACAGGTGTTGCTCGTGTTCAATATTAAAACAATTATTTGATCATATTCTTCTGTCACATCACAAGAATTC
Source organism: Metopolophium dirhodum (assembly GCF_019925205.1). Classification (NCBI taxonomy): domain Eukaryota; kingdom Metazoa; phylum Arthropoda; class Insecta; order Hemiptera; family Aphididae; genus Metopolophium; species Metopolophium dirhodum. Next base: position 14,826,632 of record NC_083561.1, read on the forward strand.
ATAATTAACCGTCTTCCACGCGCCAAGTCTTATTCGTGCCATACATTTAACGTTTGTTTAAACTAAATTTTCTTGTGCATACTCCATCTGCCGTGTTCAAATTCATTCATGTATGCGATTAAGAAATGTTACGCTTTTAAATCACGAGTGAAAACACCAGTGTACGATTGAATTCTTGAAAACCATAATATGGTTGTGTTAATTTTGTTAGAGTTGTGACGTTGTTGAGATAGTAGTTTGTCTTGTACCTATTAATAATAACCTACTACTTTTATTATTATTACTTATCAGGTGTACATAAGTGTTTTTATTGTACATACACAAATAATGTATAATATAATTTATTAATTATTACCTGTTTTTTTTTTTTTTTGTATATTTTGACTAATAATAATTAGTATATAATATTGTTTACTTGGTAATATTATAATTCTTTAAGAATTAATTACATTTTTCTATTATAATATTATGTATAACTATGTTTACTTAAAATCAAATGTCGTAAGAGTAATGTGTAAATTGTTTTTTTTTTATACTCATATTGTAACGGTACACTCTAGTCTACTTAATGTTTTAGTGTGTAAACATAACTTATAAATTTATAATATAAAGACTGTTGAAAATGTTTTCAAAGAAACCGCTATTATACTTGTGTTTTTATTTATATTTTACAGAATAATTATACTATATATCTAAATAAAAGTGTTTCGATTATTAAGAACATAATGTCATTATATTACCTTAATTATATCACGTGTCCATCAAAAAAAAAAAAAAATTATCCTAGAATATTGCAGGAATTACGACCCACTATTTTACTATATCATTTTATAGTCACAATAAGCCACTTATATGAGTCTATATAGTTAATTTGGTTATTTATTTTGTATTGTGTATTATTTTTTATTTGAAACACATCTGTAATTTCCTTATCCTATTTTAAAAACATATTTTTGGCAAAATATTGAAATATTTAAAAAAAAACATACATAAAATATACGCTAGATCAAAGTCAATAATTATCACAAATTGTAAATTATTCGCAATTTGTTCTACAGAATTTCGTTCATTGTATTTACAAATGTTTTGCTCAAATTATGAACATAATTGATCATATGCCAATAAACACACCTGACCATATAAAATGACACACTGATGAACAGCTTTTGTGGCATATTTTTATAATAGCTTAGAATTAGTTTAAATATGTTGAAAATGTCATTATACATAGAAAATAATTGTGCATGGTTTAACAGCAAAAAGTTTCGAGTTCCAACAATTAATTTAATAATTGGAAAAACAACATAATAAGTTAAATCGTTATTTCTCGATTTAATTTACGATTCGTTCAAAAAAGTTGTGGAAACGTAGTTTTGATAGTTGTAAATTCCTATAAGATTTTTGATAGACTGCCCCATGTATTTGATTTTCAAGGTTTACCGTGGATATATATTTTTATGAAAAAAAAATTGTTATTTTATATAAACTGGGATGGGCACAGTATTTCAATTATTTAGTTATGTTGTGTACAATTCGAGTTCTCGTAGTTTTTATTAGTTTTTTTTTTATTATTTTGAAAAACATATTTTTTTAAGCCGCCGACACTTCATAAATTGGTAATAAAACCAATGCATTCACCACTCCTATCGGAATCTAATAGCTCCGAGTCCTTTTATAGGTATAATTATTTTACCAAGTTCCATAAATGATCGTGAAAAATTGTTTTTATAGATAAAGGCTATAGCTAATAAGGACATGCCATGTGGAGTCAGCCTTTCTACTTCATTACACAACTACCAAAATATTTTTAACCCAATTTTGAAAAATGTTTAACTACTTGTAACCAACTTTTTAGAATTTGTAAATTCGTTGTTCAAAAGTGAAAACTGGTTACTCGATGAAGGGCTAACTTAACACGCGAGTCCCTCATAACTTTTTAAAATTTGTAACCTCACTGTACCAAATTTATAACTATTTCCAAATGGCAGAGGGGGCTGCGCCTCCCCCTCACGGACACCTCAACTAACTCGAAAACATTTGTAACTCATTAAGCTTAATTTGTTATCAACCTCTCGCACGCCAATAAGACTATTTACATATTAAGGTACATTATTTTACATCTAACAATGATGTTTTTATCAATAAGTAGTCAATTTATATTGATTGACAATTATGTGTATATTAAATCATATCTATAAGATAAAAACAAAATTTAAAAAAATGGTTTTATAAACACTAAACAATTGTGTTTAAATACTATAAATAAAGACTTTAAAAAAGTATTCTACGCTAAGAAAAGTATACCGGTTAACCCTTTTAATAAATAAACAATTCACTAAACTATATGATTGTAATAATTACATTTGAATAAAATAACAATTAGATTAAAAAAATCTTTAAAACTTAAAAATAAGTTGAGCTACAACATTAAGAATCAGACTATATGTTACAATATATATGAAATAACAATCAATAATATTATAGATATTTAAGGAAAAATAAATAATTTTACAAAAACTTGTTGATATGAAATCTACAAACCAGATATTATAGTATACATTCAAAAATATAGTTTACTATGAAGTTGAAATTAATATTTTAAATTGAAAATATACTTTATTAAATAATTTATTATATATTAATATATTATACACAGCATAATAGTTTTAAAAAAAAATGCTGTATAATTTATGAACTTATTTACTATGTAGTATCTATTAAACTTATAAGGTAGTCCCGCTTCAAATTCATGTGTTTTATATATTATGTATTATTATTATTTTTGATATTTGTTATGACACTACAGCCAATATAATCGGTCAAAGAAAAGTATTCTCCGAGACCTAATCCATTAATCAAAAATTAAATTCTCACAATAATTACAATTGTATCAGACCAATATTTTTTTAATTACTTAATGCTTCAACTATTTTTGTTTCTAAAAAAGTTACATTGGTACATTTTAAGAATTTCATACCTTAAAAAAATATCTTATTTTTTTTGTAAAAATAAAGAAAAATGTACAGACCATAAATTGTACAAAAAATATATGGTTAAAAATAGTAAGAATGTAAGGCAGAACTATATATGCACGATTGTATATTCTTAATTAGAAAACATCAGTTAAATAATTTGAAGGTACCAAACATAAATAAGTCTCAAATAATATTACTTAATAGAAATTTTAATTAGGATTATTATATTAGTATTTTATATTAATCATAAAAATAAATGGTTCTGTACATCGTTACTAAGTATTTCCAAAAAAAAAAATGTACAATTAAGACTTCTTTACAGAGTTAGGTTAAGCTTACTAAACATTAGAGCAAATTACTGTTCCACTGGTTTGAATAATGGTTGGGCTATAGTTTCCATGACTTCGTGCTCACCAATTGTTTGCAAATCAGACACAACAGTTACACAATTCAGCTAAAAATTCAAAATAATGAAATAATGTTATTTTATAACGAGTAATAACCCAATCATGAATAAATGTATAGAACTAACCTGTTTTTTTTTCATTCTCTTGTGACCTGGACAACCTTTACTTGACCTCCAGGGCAACTCCTTACCACCACAATTATTTTCCATATAATCGAGAACTATTTGAATATTGTAAATATCAGAAATTAATTTATCAAAGTTTTCGTTCGGATTTTTCTTGTTATTTTTCTCATTTTCGTGTAGCTAAAATATGAAAGAGACAAAAAAATCGTTAAATATTGAGCTGTTTCAAAGATAATATTAGAACATAAATTGTATATTTGTTTAATAGTTGAAAATCACAACATTAAATACCTTAAAAGCTTCTTTTTGGGCATTTTTAAGATTCAAAACTGTACGGTTGTATGATCTACCATATGATAATCCAGTTTTGGTTAAATCTAAAAGTAAATTATTGTTAGTCAAATAGATCATAATAATATGATATGATATGTGATCAATAAGTTTATCTTTGACTAAAATAAAAACTTACAATTATTTTTCTGACTAGCTAATTGCTCAAGGCGATTGTTTAAGAAATGCAACTCTGAAAAACGTTTGTTGGTCTTTTCATTTTCAAAACCAAATTCATCTTCTCTATTTTTCCTATGAATGTTAATTTGATTTTGAACACTAAAAAAATTAGAATTAAAATATTTAATTAAAATGTTATGTGATTATATTTGGGTACCGACCTTTTAATTTTTGATAGTATCTTCATAAGTTCTAAAGTGTTTTTCAACAGCAAACTTTCTTCATTTGATAAAAATCCTGACTTCAAAACCCTTTCTACATGATTTTTAATAGATTTATTTTTTGGTCTTTTCGTCGTAGTTCTGGAATGAATCTGCATGGTTCTTTCTATACTTCTCATGTCATCAATTTGGGAACTGTATAACTACAACAGAAATAAAAAAATTAAAAAAATTGTATTACTTGTTGAATTTCCAAATTACCTCATTAGTAACACAAACTGAACTGTCATAAAAATGATCATCAGACAATAATTTATCAACTGGTTTAGTGTTTAAATTGTTCTATAAAACAAACATATAATTGATTAAATATTTTAGTAATAAATACATTTATTTCACCAGATACTAGAAATCATATTAAATTGTACCTTATCAAATGAAAAACCATTGATAAATGAGTTGTTGTAATGAACGTCCTCTTCTGAAAAGGCTTCAGTCAGGTTACAGCTACTTGATTTATGCAAAGCTGGACATTTCACTGTTGCATCAACATCATCCGCACCAGTTTTTAAGTGTAATCCATCATCACTGAACGACCTGCTACCAGCATCAACACAAAATGCCATTCAGCTCCCTGTACATGTCAACTTGAATTTTTAAATAAACCTAATTTCCCAAACTACTCTTTACCTTATTGCCCCATTTGATTGAAATACTATTTTTAAAATAATGTTTATATTAACAATACAATTCAAACATAACTTACCGAAATAGATTCTTCTTGTTACAAAGATTATATTTATTAAACTCATTTTTATCATGATTGGTATTATATTTTATTTTTAAAGATTTTTTATTGAACCCAATACATTCAGATACATTATCATTTACTTCTGCTTCCCTAAATAAAAATTAAATTACAATTAATTAATAATCTCGATAGATAAATATGATTGTCTTAATTAAAAATAATGAATAAATAAATTAAATATTTCACAATTCTTGATACATCTTATTTATAATAATTGATTAATACAAATGATGAATTAATATGCATTGCATAATTATTATAATATATAGATACATTTTATCAGTGAACACTAGTGGGATTCTAAGGAGATGCTCAAATATTCCCTCTCCTTTATCATCTTGAAATTTTTCAAACAAATCACACAAATATTTAAAAATATTAATTTTTCATATTTATACAGCAGACACACAAGATCCACCTTAACTGTATATACCTACAGTATACAGTAACACATGTTTGACCTTTCTTGTATAATTGTCTATTTTAATAATAATGATCATAATTTATATTTTACATGAACAACGGCAATACTAAAATTTAAATATGATGGTCGATAACAGCTTGCAATAAAAAAGGAACTTGGGTACAGTGTTTTTGCCACGGGCATCACTGTATAAGTAGTCTATTTGTCTAAATCATCGATTATATTATGGTTTTATAATATAGTCAGATTTGGTTACTTCAAAGTTGAAGGGACCGGCCAAAAAGTTATCAAGCAATACAATAATTTTTTTTTATCTATTTTTAACAATTGTATGCATATAAAAATAAAACTTACATTAAAACAATCTTCAAATTGTCTAAAAATTGTGATGAATTATTTTGGCTAACAATATCTACATGTTTTGTCAAAAGCAGTGTGAAAAGAATCTCTAGTTTCTCCTTATATGACTTATGTTGCTTTTCATAAGAATCCACAATATTCATTACTCCTTGTAAAGTTAGTCTATTTATATTGTTCATGGACATAATGATTTCACTGTATTTTGTATTGACATTGAGATCTATTGGCATAGAAAATGTATTATATAATATTATAAATAATATGTTATAAATAGTAACAATACAATATTCCTTATGTTAAACAATAGTTTTGTTCAACATTATAATAATAGTAAGCACTCGTTTAGTATGGTGCATACATGAAAACCTAATTTGTTTAGTATGCTACCTACATTTTTAATTACAAGGCCATTTGCTCGCTGGAAATGAAGAACTAACAATTAATAAAGTTTCTTCATGATTAGATTCAGACTTAAAATAACAATGTAAATTTAAACTACAGCCAGTGTGTAGAAAGACCATGGATTATTGGTTTGTATTTATTTCTAGAATGTTCAATTTTTATCATTTAAAAACACGACTCAGGTGGATACACTCATTCTAGTTATTTGGATGTAGGACAATATTTTCATCCCCTGCTATTTTTGATAGAGTAGGATAAACCTTCTCCCATATTATTAAAAATGTATTTATGTATGAAATTGTCAGGGGGGTCAGGGGTTCAAACTCAACCTCTCATTACAAGATGGAAAGTATATAAATTTATTTACTAAATTTATTTTATTTCATAAACTCCATACAGCTAACGTAGCAATAAAAGAGTAAATATACATACATTTAAATAGTAGCTTAAATTAAACAAATGATAAATAGTTAACAAACAAATAGTAAATGATATAGTACACGGCCTATAATAAAGAGAAGGCAGGGTCCAAGTTTGCTATTTACATTCATCGACAGAGTGGTTTGTTGTTAGCATAGTTAGAATGAGATCTTAGGGCTTGGGATGTAGAAAGGAACTGAACAATGTGTAGTACGAGTAGGGACATTGAAGGTAAGTTGGGATAGTAAAGTAGGAAAGTAAATGTTGAAGAAATATTAGGTTAGCTGCATGTCTACGATCAGCTAAAGAAACAAAGTTTTAATGGACCATTGTAGGAGAGAAATCATCAGGGGTACAATCAATGTTTTGTAAGTAGGAAGCGAACCTCAGCAATTTTCATTGATCCCTTTCCAGATGACAAGACACTGTACCTATTCTAGGATCCCCGAGGACTGAACCGTATTCAAGAATAGGGCTATCTGTTAGTGAACAGTATAAGGCCTTTAGTGGTAAATGGTTATGATAATATATGACATTTTATGAATATAAATACCTAAATAAAATATGTAAGATAATAATATTTTGAATTTTGTCAAAATCAACTTTCATATGAAAAGCATACCAACTACTGAATGTTATAAAAGTAGGATATTAAACGAATACCTTATAATAAAACTGTAAATAATTAAATTACCACAAATCATTGAAAATTGTTTTGAGGATATCAATGGTTCTGGTAAGTAATAAAGCCACATAACCAACACTGATGCAACATCTACTGCATCAATATCAAGGATTGTTTTACAATTTTTCCTTGAACCACTTACTAATTCATAAGCATTTATAATATTGGCTTTACGTCCATTAGTAGAGTATGCTTCATCAAATAAGCATTCTTCATATAATCCTAAAAATGTATGAATCAAACATTAAAATTAAAATTTAATTCATAATAAGTAAAAAGTAACAACTATTAATCCACATCAATACCAATAAATACCTTTGTCGATTATATAATCATTTATATTTTCTACAATAAGTGGTAACCCGTCACAATTCAATGGCAATTTTTCCAACGGCATACCAATCAAAATCAATTTTTCTGAATTATATTCTTCTAATAACATCTCAAACTTTGTTTCAACCTGTATTAAATTGATTTGAGTATTTAATAGGATTAAGTATAACAATCTATTCAAGATTTAGGCTATAATCCAATGTATACAGTTTATAATATGACCATTCATAACTCAAACCTATCTTCTATATTTTTACCTAGTTAAATTATAATTTGTATATCTAAGCAGATTTTTATGTATTTTTTTTTCTAAATGTTGTGTTTTATACTGCTTCTTATTCACTGTTAATTTGAGTGTCTAGCTTTAAAATATTATACTAGAATACTATATACTGGCAGAATGCCCGTATGTAATTAAAATAAATAAATAATTTATAAACTAATAATTTAAATAGAATAATAATAATTTACAGAAATTGAATTTAAATATACAATTTTTCTTATTAAATGTAATGATATGTTATACCAAAATATAATATTACTGAATTAATATAATCAATTAATTATACTGTCATTAAAAAGGATAGACATTTTTTTTACTAAATCAAATCAATCATTAACCATACAAGTGTTAGTTAGTCTCTATATGGAAGATTGCCCAAGGTTGCAGGTTGTTGTTAGTACATAAAAAAAAAATACATAATTCAATAAATATGTTATTTGCTATAATATTAAATATGAACAATGAAAACATTTTACCTGCTTACTAAGCATATGTGTGTCAGTACAACACAAAGTAAGTTTCATTTTCATGCAATTCAAACTCTGGGTAAATCCCTGAAAATAAGAATTTTTGTTACCAAAATTAGTGTTTAACTATACAAATTACTGTTACCACAAACTACTTACTGCAAACCACTGCAGTAATTTCAACAGCTTGACGCAGTTTTAAAATTCAAATTTATACCAATATACAATTTAGATAATCATATCCCAATCACGGCACATTTTAATGCTTTTATGGCTGCTTTAGGAAATGTGTTGATACAAGACGTAATTTTAACATATAAAGGTGTACAAATTGACCTTCATAGTGACGTGAAGTGTTTTAAAAACAAAACAAACAATCTGCAAAAAAAAAAATGAATTAGGTAGGTTTAACAACTGTTACAACATTGAAAAATCCAATGGAAATTATAAATATATAATTTTATTGTTGAGTAACTAAACATATTACTCATTTCTTATACAAATAGATATGATAGGTACTTTTTTTTTTTACATATTAAATCACAACAGATATTACAAAATTACAATTTATCAAGTAGTTTAAAAAAAAATCATAAAACTATAAAAATTCTTATGAATATATTAATTTAAATAGATAACTTAATGATTTCTACAATTTGTCTTTTGACATTGACACATTGATACATAGTAATATAACTTACTAGCTGATCCCGCTGGCACTTCGTTGCCCGTTAAATGTACCAATTCTATATGACTCAAACTTTGTTCAATTCGTTATTTAATATTCGGTGTATGGTGATCAACATTTATCTTAACTTTTCTGTTGCCCGGAATAAAAATTCTGATTCGCAGCAGTATATAATCAGGTAGGCAATCTACCTGCGGTAGATCGCGGACCCCGTGCTGTTTGTATGTAAGTGTATAATTTAACTCTAAAGTATCAAAATTGTACAAAGTTTGTCATTTATACTTAATTCCACCTTCGGAGGATTAATATAAATATTAATACAAAAGCCTAACGCAACCGTACTAAAATCCAATGAATAAAAAAAAAACAAATTTAACACTTTTTAAATTAGCCTATCTTCTTCCCAGAGGTCTAATCTACACACAAACATTCATTTTTATCTATACTAATATATAAAATGATAGCGTTTGTTTGTATGTTCAGGATAAACTCCAAAACTACCAAAACTACTGAACCGATTTCGAAAATTCTTTCACCAATACAAAGCCACATCCTTTTTGAGTGTCATAGGCTAATTTAAAAAGGGAAGTGATCACCCCCGGTAGGTGCTCAAACAGGAATTTTGAGATTTACGATAGAAATTTTATCACATATTGGCAGTAAATAATTATAATCGTTAATTACTCCACTAAAACGCAACATTTTTGAAAATCCTTTCTTAAAGCACGGTGAAAATATGAGAAGAACCTCTATTCCAAATTTCAAGTCCGTACGTTGAGTAGTTATTGAGATACAGCGATCAGTGAGTCAGTGGTATTTGGATTTTATATGTATAGATAACTAATTATTGACTAACATTATCGGACTTTATTTATGCCTAAAACCTGTTCTGTGATATCCTCTTTCATTTAAAAAAAACTGCATGACAATTGGATAAGAAGTTTCAAAGCCAAACCGTAACAAAGATTTCCTCTTTGCTTGATTTCAGTTTTATATATATAGATAAATGCTGGTTTTTAAATTTTCCACTATTCTAAAAAATTTGAAAATTATACTTTATAATATTTTAGATGTCACCTTAATTATAATACATTTCTATTAGTCTACTACCTATTTGGGGAGAGATGATACGGTTTATTATATATATAAAAAAATGACTATAGGAAAAGTTCTCAGGCTTTGTAGAATTGTTTGATTTGGATAACTATTAAACATAAACGTGTTTGTTTTTAAGGACCTCGGCATTTTCTATTTCCCCTCTTTAAGTATCGAGCAACATATCAATGTAATTGTCCCTAAAGCCCTTAAGATCCTAGGATTTATTAAACAAGTCTCAAAAACGTTCTCCGCGGCAATTTGTCTCCGCTCACTTTATTTTTGTCTGGTACGCTCTAAGTTAGAGTATGGTGTTGAAGTTTGGCACCCCTACCTAGCCAAAGACCAACCAAGATTGGGAAGGGTACAAAATAAGTTCCTTTCCTATGCTGCTTTTCTATTAAAAATGTACATGACTATTCGCTTGTTCGCCAAACGTTAGATATACAAACACTGTCTACCCGTCGATTAACTGCTGGCGTTAATTTTGTTTCTTCTCTTCTTAATTGCACCCTTGATGCACCTACTCTTCTATCTAGTATCCAGTTTCGTGTTCCATCCTATCAAACTAGAGATCATACTCCTCTTTACGTTCTATCCCACTCTCTTTCTTATGGTTACATTCACCCTATGCATCATATGCTTCGAGATTTTAATAATGCCTTGTAACTGCTGCTTAATTCTTGGGCCACTTATGTATATATATATTTTTAATTCTTTTTATCTGTATACATTTTAATTTCAATTAACTTCTGTAATTATTATAGAAGCACTAAACATTGTATATATCCTTACATTATTTATCTAATTGCCCGATTGGGCGTGAGTTAATTAAAATAAAATAAAATAAACAGTGTAAACCAAAGGAAAAATTGAGGGGTGGGGGGAAAATACCCCCTTTGACCTCCCTCTGGATCCGTTACTGATACCAATCTACTTTTATATTAACTGATAATAATTTGTTAAATTGTAAATAGATAAGACATAAAAAAAAAATGCATATAATTATTATAAAAACAATTAATACCTAGGTAAAACTATTTAGATGTATCAAAATCATAGAATTAGTTTTTATACAAGACTATATAGAATAAATCATTTAAATTATATAATTTAGAATGTCTGAAGTTAATCCTATTTAAACAAATAAATAACTACATACCTACCTAATGTTTGGTAATATTGATTAATTGAAAAATATTTTCTATTTAAAATAATATCTAAAAAATGTTTAATAAGTTATCAAACAGGCATCGTCAGCATACATGTTAAGGTTTAAATAATTGATACCTTTTCAGCATTTAAATAATGCTTTGCAGTTCGCAATGTTAAATAATCTCAACTGCTGTAATTATAGTATGTACCTATGTATTACTAATTGTATACTGATATTTTACATTGTAAGTATAAATTAAACTTTGCTTAAGTTGGAAAAATATACCTAAATAAGAAATGTATAAATTGTGTATAAACTTATCTAATAATGTAGGTAATGATTTCGGTTATATTAATAAATTTAACCAAACTAGGTAATAGGTTTAATGAGATTAAATTATAACAATAGGTAAATTCTTTTGATATCATTGTTTTACATAATTTGCATTCGTTGACAGATTAAGTCAAGAATAGGTACATACCTAGTTAATGTAAAGTAAACCAACACAGATAACAAACAGTAGGTCAGGTTACATAATGGGTAATATTGAGTTACACCAAATTACAGTCGAAGGAATGTCAAGATCAAGATCAGTAACACAATAGCAATACATTAATTCATAATTAATATTATGGTAATAATTATTCATAACTTCATAAGAATCTATCTAAAACACCAGAGAAATAAAATACAAAACAAACCACTATTACAGATTAACCAATTAATTAGGGATAAGCTATTTTCCTTCCACCAACCTGTTAGAATTTCTTAAATGCGGTTGAATTTGACAGATAGATTGAATTAATCGGGAATTAATACCATAGGGTTAGTGCTAAGTGCAGATATAACTAATCACAGAACTAATTATTAGAAGAAACGAGAAGACGACAGTAAGATACCCAATCATTGGCTATTCAAAAATTCTACACAGGTATCGGGTAATAATTATCGTAAAAATTAGTACGAAAGGTCTATTAAAATCAATAAAAGTCTAGTAGGGTAAGTAGACCTTAAATAATAAAAGCACAACTAACTCGGTTGTAACCTGTAACTGCGTCAGGGTGACAATAATAATTATTGACAACAACTTACCATTAACGTTGTCGATGTAACCTGAACCTGGAACACGAATGCATTGAAGAATGCCTCTCTAGTGTCTAATGAATGGATTTAGAGTTCGAGGCGCGATACGGACATGCACCTACTGGCTCGTCACGATTGTGTCAATGTGACCGGCAGACACAGACTCTCAAACAGAGCGAAAGGAACTCTCAAGAAGTGCTCAAACAGTCAACACCGAAAACAGAACACCTGCGAGTAATGAGTGTTCGGAGTATTTTATTTCTACAACCGACAGCGCCACACGGAATACGGATTATCAGCCGATCAAGGTCAGCTCAAGACCTTGGTGGGAGAGTGTTAAGTCATATCGGTTCGAGTGTGCGACAGAGCCTGCGCCGCCGACGACTGACTGGAAGTGGTTACCGGGTAGTGGGCACGGACCACGGCACCACAGGTTTCGGGACATATATATTATTGTATAGTGGTAGTGGGTATTGAGAATAATATTGTGATAGCATCGCAGTCGTGTACGTCGTATGGAAAGGGTGAGAACCCAGCCGTACCAACACGACCACCAATAGTAGACGCCGCGCTGTCTGGCGTCTGCGCGCCAAGTGCAATATCACGTCATAATTTATTGTAAATAGGTACTTACTAAGTTATGACTATATAATATGACTACATCAATAATCTCATAATTAGCCCCCCCCCTCACCTGAAATGTTAATGGATTTCCGCCTACACAAGAACGTGTACAGATTTTAACAGAAGTATGGGTAGTTTAATGCTTTAATAGTTTTATGTATAATGCCATGGTTTATCTAATGTTACAAACAAAACCTTTTGAATAAAAAAAAAATACATAAAAGATGAATTAAAAATAAATAATTTAAAAAAAGTGGTAAATTGCAAGACAATAAGAAAATCGTTTCATGAAAAATCGTTAGTTTATGAGTAAATATCCAATGTTGAATTAATTTGAACTTCAATAGATTATAAAAAAAAAATTAAGGATATAGAAAGCTTTGAGGATTTTTTTAGGTATTAAATACTCAAAGCTTAGATATAAAAAGCAAAAAATCATCAATAAATGCAGTCAAATTAAATACTGATTCTGAGAGACGCATTATATGACATAGCGCGGCAATTGCAAATAAATCATAATTAAATCTGAACTAAAAATCTTAGCTATTTCTAATTATTGCGGAATGATTCCAAGTAAATATTTTCTGATTATTGATAATTTTTCTATGCATTTTTAAGAGATTCACAACTTCTGTTTACACAATGTTTTAGGTAAATACTCTGCAGTCATTAACATTCAGTGGCGGCTCCAGAAGGTTAGGTTAGATTATGTTAACCCCCCCCCCCCACCATGTCTCTGGAGCCGCCCCTGTTAGCACCTATGACCTATATATATATATATATGCCGTACCTACTGGCTACTGTACCAACTTATATGGAATTATCTATTATACGTACTCGTCTCAATAGTTTTGGCAAAACAAGTATTCAGCGCGACAGTGCCCATATTAATGTGTTTATACAACACTACAACAGGTATCATCGTCATCATCGACACGATTGACAGCGTGTGTGAATTGGATCGTCAGACTCTCGTGGATCGGTGGACGGGTTGGCGCTGTGCTTTTATATACTTATAAACACAATATGTCAGTATGATGTTCACAGTTACAGCTACAACAACAATAGTATTAGTACCTATTGTCCTATTATGATGATTATTAATATTTTAGATTCTGGTTGGAGCAATAAATGAGTTTTTTAAAAAAAAATTTTTGCTTGTCATCAGTCATCGCTCATCATCCTTTTGAAGCAAAACAAATATCACCACACCAGCACCTAAACTTATAAATTTCACGTCACCAAAAACCTCAATATTTTATCTTTTTGAGATTTAGAATGCGTAACAAACAAATTGTTGGTTAATTGACAAATAATTCTTCGTGGGCTTCACGTGAATACGAGCATGTTCAGTGGGGCCCATTATTCTGCTGAAATAAATAAAAATCAGAATAAAAATATGCTCGTTAATACGAAAAATAAGAAACAACAATTTTAACAAACGTGGAAAAATATGATACGAGTAATAAATTATATTAATATAACTATAATTTTATATAGATATATTAAAATATTCGAATAATATGAATATAATGTACAGGTACTATCAAATATAAAAACTCGTTCACATTCATTGAACAAATAAACGAGTTCATTCAATTACATTTAAAAAAGAGGCTATGTGGGTTTCGTTCTGCTGTAAAGTAGGTCACAAGTGGCCCAATTGGATCGATGGATGGCGTTAAATTTGAACTCAATGGTATAAAATCATTGTATACCTACGATAAACGATTCTGAGAGAAGACGGTCTGCCAGTCTATGATATTACCAAGTAGGTATGTTTAATGACAATATTGTGATTACCTAAAGTAATTTATTTTACTATTATAGTACCTTCAACAGTAGGTTCAATTCATTTTTGCCAAAAAAATTACATTTGAACATGTTATTGTGTGTATAAAATATAATAATATGCTCTAAAAATGTTACATACCCACGAATAGTATTTTTAAATTATAACAAAATAACTAAAATCGTAATTCTTGGTTTTAATACGTAATTTTGCCCCAACGTGTGTAAGACTGGGAATACACTGAACAAGACAGAGACAATACACATGACGTGTCACGATAATGTTGCATAGATGAATTCGCACAGATATACCTACCTATTATAAGTACACAGATTATCCCTGGACCCGGGTAGACCCTTAAATTAGGCCCATATGAAATATTAAAATGTAAAAGTATAGTAAAAATAGTTTACTCATGTCCTATACAATATTATAGATTGGTACATTAAAATATAAACTTATCCCCCATTGATTATTAACAGTAAATTACTTTGTGGTGAAAGTGTGGATAAAATTGACCTTCTATTTTACGTGTGGATTACACCTTAACCATACCAGTGATACCTCATTCAAAAAAAAAATCGTGCTATGTCCATCATGTGTAATTATACCTCATGAATTTAAACGGAATTTGATATTCCAATGTTATCGTTTTTGTGCTAAGGTGGTAAGCAAATTTACATACAATTACGTCTTGTTTAATAAATAAATTATGATGTATATTATAGATATTATACGTTTGTGGTTTGCCTTAATGTCTTGTCTACGACCCACTCTTTGAAAGTTTGAATATTATAGCTATAGGATTCGTTATAAATAATTTGATAGCTATTATTGTGTATTGTTGTAGGTGTAGCATAAGTATAGAGTGATTTTTTAGCATGGTTGCCCACTTTGAATGCTAGTCAAGCATTTGTTAAGATACTGGCTTTTGGAATTTCTAAGGATATTATGTAGCTGAAGATAACATTTTTTGTAGATTATTTGTTATGCTACCACACAATTTCGACTCTAGTGACGCCCATGGTTTTCCGAAAAAATTAACCAGCTACTGTATTACTAATAGGTACGAGGTACCTAGTAAAATAAGTTTCCTTTTATAGCAACAATAATAATTTATATCATACGATATTATCATAGTAATATAAGCTGAAAGACCGTCATCGATTAGAATCGTTTTTCGTATACAACAATTTTAATATTTTATAACATTGAATTCAAATTTAACACATCCACTGTAGTGACCCATTCGGTACCTATATACTAACTGTACAGCAGACTCAATCAGAGTGGGTCCTATATTGGCCCACATTTTTTTATATTTCTTTTCATAACTGTATCTCATATACTATATACAATTAGTAGTACTTAGTATACTTTGCAAGAATACCGATAGGTATTATATTGTATATTTGGTAAATGCATTCAAAATATAATCGAATTTTTGTATTGATTTTCGATACCTAGGTACGCAACTGAATTATACAAAAATGTATACAGAGACACAAATAAGGTAACTAATAGATATTATAATATTATGTAATAAATAGACATACAATATTTGGTCAATATTGATTGGACAAATAATATAGTAGTCTGGTAAGTTAAAATTTAACTATAAGTGTTTCATTGGATGAAATTGAACGATTGGACTTGACGTCTGTCAACCTGTGAAATAACCACAGCTGATAACTTACTGGGGCATACAAATAAATTAAAGACCCTAATTTTCGTATACAAAGTGTCGTTTGTAAAGTAATTATTACAATACAAGTTCGGAATACGAATACCGATAAGTGACAAGCCCAAGAGTTGTCAAGTGTCAACTACAGCTCTTGACAATAATGTCCGGAAAGTGAATTCTGAAATTGGCAGAGAGGAGTCGATGATGCGTTGAATCTCGAATCTACGATTATATTACGTAATTGTATACTTGCTACTTAGATAAGATATTTTAATCAATTGGACGATGGTGATGCCTATTCACAATATACTTTCACCTATTGGCCATTTTAGTATTGAACTGTAATATTATAAGAATCGATTTGTTTTGATTTTTGGTATTGTCTTTGTCCACCTACAATAATCCATATCGATGCTGTACTGTAAACGTAAACTGAATAAAGTAAATTGACAGTGTTAATAAACTGGTACGCCAACACCTATAGGTACCTACTCATTCTATTTGGTTCTTTAGTTAATTTTACGTACACATTTAATAGACCCGCAATGTCCCGCATATGCATGCAATTTTTACCCAAACAATATTTCTTATTAGTATAATTACTAACTTACAAGATGTAACTTCTATAACAAAAGTAATTTTAATACTACCTAGTACAGTTGTACTTTGTGGCTTGTAATTATTATATCCATCCTCACAGACAAAGCAAACTAACTAATAGCTTTCACTGTTTAACTTTTAAGTTTAAATACCTATATTTCTCAATTAACACGTTTGAAGCAAATATTTTAGTCACCCAAATGTAATGGTTTGTGGTTCTTCAATATGCAGATAAGTTTTCTAAAAGTAGTTCAAGTAGGTACTAGGTACTACACAACTATATGTTTACCTGTAGGTACTTAATGTCTATAGTAATATCATTGATTATACATACTATACTATATATATATACATAGTATACTATCTATAATCAATGGTAATATGATACATTGATACGGTAAATACTAAATGGCACAATATAAGCACTTTTTGTCTTTTTAGTAGTACATGATATAAATTATAAATTTAACCCTATTTTATTATTTTATGAATACAACAGCAATTACACTTAACATATCATATAAGAGTCAGCATATTATAATACCTACATAATTTAATAATTAATATCCGTATACACCATATATTATTTGAGACTAGGATTTTATTGCATATTCATGCAAATCTTAATAGGTATTTAAATATTTGTCGACATCATCTAATGCACTATTTCAACATATTCCCTTCAATAACTTAAATTTTACTTTTGATCGATATACTGTAATAAATTCTGTATTAATTCGATAGTAATATTGAATATTGAATTAACTTCTTACAATTAGCGACAATTCATTGTTAAATTGTTTTCTATAATTATTTTTAATAATAGGTACAGTTACTAATTTGGATTTGAAATACAAGGTAAATAAATAATAATTATACTTGGGTACATAAAATTAAAAAAATTAAAATTAATACAAATGTTAGATAAGTTTTAGAAGTTTTAACTACGTATGTTTAAAAGGTTTCTAAGTATATATATTTTTTTACAAACATAATATATAAGCTAACAATATTGTTTCTTTTTAAAATATGCAATTATGTTACTTTCACAGTGCGATGATGCTACAATCAATTAATTTTTATACTTGATTTTTCAATCGAATCCTTGTCTTAATTCAACAATATGAGTTAAAATCTTTTTTTAGCGAGAACACAGTCGAGATAATGGAGAGGGAGAGCGATTATGTTAAAAATTAAAATTTCTGACTGATGATGTTATATTAATTTGACATAAACTAAAACATACACATAAACGAATTGGTCGTATGAAATTAGTGTCGCGTTACAAATTGGTACATTTCAGGTATAAATAATTCGCAGAACTTTTAGTCAAAATAACTGGTTTAAGAACAGAATGTACAGAATACGTAGAATAATCATTATTATATAATATTATAATGTATAATACATATTATGTTATATTGCGATGTGGCATTGTAGCATTATTTTAATACATCAACATTAATTGATGAACATTAATTGTCAGGGATAGCTCATAATATTTTATAAACATAAATATTATTTTGTTCATAACGTAAAATAATTTTTAAGAAAAATTAATACAAATTTACCAAACGATATTATAATAAGTTTACATAATATATTATTTCTTATTCATAATTTATAATAATTTTAAAGTATAGGTATTGTATAATTATTGCTGATACGAAATAGGTATAAATACATTTTATTACGTTTTTTTTGTTCGTCTTGACAACCAATAATTGTAGGTAAACAATTTGTTTGACGAAAAATTCACCAAACGATCAATTTTACACAGCCAATTATCGACTGTACCCCGCCATCGCCATGACTACAACTGCATACAGTAGCGTATATTCAAGGGAGGAAGTTGTCTTAATCCACTACACAAAATAGTGAAAATTATTTTTATAAGAAAGGTACTATAGCTAACCAGTAACCGACTTCGCCCAGGAAGAAATGAACAAACATATAGAATACGACACAGTGTATCTCGGCTTATGTGCTTATAATTTCAGTTCATCAGCAAATTGACATCGGTGTATCTATGATACTTTCTGAAATAATTTTACCGAGATTGGCGAGATACTATACTTGGTATATTTTTTAACGTATTCCAAACTACTCTAGTCTAACTTCTCTGAAACTTTTATCGAAATCAGTCGACAGCTTTTCGAGTCACATTACACATGTCACGTAATGTATACGGACATTGCCTTATTTGTTGTACATTTGATATTTGAATAACATAACGATAATTTATTAAATTTTATATAATTATTTTACTCACAAAAATCTAATCCCATAGCATGTAGGTTGGGCTAGTCTAATCCCTCTTAAGTCCTAACCCTTGGAAATTTCTGCGTACGCCACTGACTGCATAATTTAAATATTCACGCTCAGACAGCCAATTTTTATAAGTGTTTAATGATAATAAATATGAAAAATACGTAAAATAACGAAAATATTAAATGCGGATGAGGTAAGTTTTTGGAAAAAAAAAAAGTGACGTCTTAAAAGTTAGAGATTCGAACATCATCTGTCGTTCAACAGAGGACATCATACCCGTACGTGTTGTTTACATCTTACTAATGCGTATTACATATTATATAGTATACATACCAAAATGTACGTTCAGCTGTTTCAACTTTGTGTGGTTAGCTTAAATATTAGAGTGCATTGACTGGTTATTAAACTTAAAAGTATAAGAGCTTTTACCTGTGTTCTCTCTTACGATATTTCAATTTTTATGAGCGTGTAAAATGTCAATATTTAAAAACGCTTTTAATATTCACTTAAATATTAAAATATCGCAAAAAGCAACGAGCGATAATTGATAATAGATCAATTCACTCTAATAGTATTTAAGATCACCATACAAAAACTGAATTGAAGAACGTATATTTTGGTATAGGTATATTATTATGTGTTAGCAAGACGGAGCCACATGCGCACACGACGTCCTTTTTAATGTATTATAATATTAGAGCCGTGCAATTTTCGGGGCGAGGACAATTATAATAAAATCATAATTATGATGGGGGAAGCCGCGGTTGACGCCACGTGAGTCGTCGCTTTTATATCCATGGGCGTTTAGGACGACGTTAAGTCGTCCGCCGAATCGTCGTCGCTCGTACAACAACTCCGGCTGTTGGTCGAGTCCGAAGAAAGATTGTGCCGGTTGAGCGGGTGATAGTGATGATGGTGCTGGTGCTTATGCTGTGGCCGCTGTCCATGGTGCTGGTGCACAGACGACGAGGTGCGCCGCCGGCGTCTGGGAGGTGGCGGCCGCTGATTTTGGCGGCCCACGACGTCCGCGCTGCCACCACTGCCGCCACTGCTCAGGGTCGGAGTGGCTGGTGGCTGATGTCCGATACCGCTGATGACGGACGTGATCGACGGGCCAGCCGCGACGCTCACCTGATGGTAGCCCGACTGCATGTCGTCCTCGTCACCGCCCGCACCACCGCTCTGCACTGACATGGACCGCGTCCGTCGCCGACCGCACCGCAACTGATCCCGGTCGCCGGCCCCGGTGATGGAGTCCAACCGCACGCTGTTCGGGTCAGCCTGTCCAAACACGTGATCAGCAAACATAATATCGTAAATAAATTACCTGTTTTATATATTATTATGATTAGAGCAGTGTGCTTGCAGGAGAATGTATTCTTTTTAGCTATAAGTATTGTAAAATATAGCTTTCTTAACACAAAGTTGGAACGGCGAACATAAACCTTAAATCTCAAGTGTTTGGTTCAAAAATCGAACTGTTCGCGTAACAATGTAATAAATGGTTCCAGTCCCTGATTTGAATACCCAAAATATGCAATTTATACCTATAATATTAATTTTAAAAATAAAATTGAATGCCGGCAATATAGCATCATATTGTAAACAATTATCTATCTATTAATAAGATGAATACACGGGCATATTAATCTTATCGTCTTATATTCAAGCGTTTCTAGAAAAAACGTGCACCCGCGGGCAGTTAAAAACCATATAATTCGACAAAAATTTAAAATATTTATGTTTTGGTTGTATAATACAACTTGTATTATTTAAAATAAAAACGTCAGCGGAGTAAAAAATTAATAAAATTATTAATTAAGTAATATACTTCCAAAAGTATAAAATGGAAGAAGTATGCCCTAAAAACAAAAAAAAAAAGGTGGTTAAGTGGATGTCGCTCTGCTGTACAGTAGGTTACAAGTGGGTCACTGTAATGGATGGTGTTAAATTTGAATTCAATGATATAATATCATTGTATAAGAAAAACGATTCTGAGCGAAAACGGTCAGTCAGCCTATGATATTACCAAGTATATTTGATGATATTATTGTGAATAAAGTAATTTATATATAACCTATTTACGTGGAGCCTTGTTTTACATTTTAAATCCTTAGCCATAAAAGTTAAACATTTTATACATTTTTAACCACAAAATAATTAATAAATTATAAATTTGATAAATGTTGTCAAAATTTGAACTTTAAATGCTTATAAAAAAAAATTGTGCCTATGTATTTTTAATATTTTTCAACTGCTATTAGAACGATATATCAGGAGCCTTATATTAAATTTTCACGCTTTTTTACCCAACAAATAAAAATTTATTGTTATTTATAGAAAAAAAAACTAAAAAAATTGAAAACTGACAATGTCCGTAAACAGCTCAAAAAGAGTCAAAATATTTTCAACATTTTATGGTGTATAGAAAATGCTAATATGAACATTCAGTGAAATTTTCAAGTATCTACAGTCATTTGTTTTTTAATTACAATAAAATAAGAAAATTGTTACATGAGAAATCGAGTAAATATCAAATGTTGTAAAAATATAAATTTCAGACGCTCATAAAAATTTAATTTAAGTTTCTTCTAGACATTTTTTTTTTGATAAAGGTAGACAAACTTATGAGTAATCTTATATTACATTTTCAAATCTTAGATTTAAAAAGAAAAATTTTTATGAATTTCAACTCAAAATAATTTGCTATTTTTCGTGATTTTTCCGTATTTTTTCAAGATTTGAACTTTAAACGTGTATAAAAAAAAACTGTGACTAAGGATTTTTAATTTTTTTCATCTGCCTTTGAAACAATAACCTAGGAGCCTTCTATTAAATTTTCAAGCTTTTTTACCCAACAAATAAAATTTTATTGATATTTATAGAAAAAAAATTTAAAAAAACTGAAAACTGACAATGTCCGTAAACAGTTCAAAAAAAGTCAAATTATTTTCAAAATTGTATTGTGTATAGAAAATGCAAATATAAACAACCAGTGAAAATTTCATGCATCTACGGTCATTTGTTTTAGAGTTACACCAATAACCAAAATCGATTTTGTTAAAAATCGATTTTGCGTAAAAATTCCCGTTTTTCCTTAATTTTTCTTTTGTTTTTCACATCGCTTTTGAAAACTACTGGGAAATTAAAATTTTGACCTCCCCAATGCACCAACGATATTCACTTTCCCATCGAACAAGATACTGAAGTCGAAAATCGAAGCATTATTTCGACTACTTATCGTGTACACAGACACAAAAATAAAAAAATAAAAAAAAAAATAAAAAAAAAAATAAAAAAAAAAAAAATAAAAAAAAAAACACACATCATTGTAAAATCAATACATTCATCGTTTCACTCAGAATCTAAAACAAAAATATGCAAATCATTTATAAGCAAAATTAAATTTCAAAACTAGCTTTGTGAAAGCATGAAACGTACTTGTTTCGTACTCTGCTATTATTGTGACTGTGCAAAACAAATATGCAAATGCTATAAGTCCTCTGCCGTACTAATAACCCAACGTTTTAATATAATATTCCAGAAAGGAGTATATATTATACTATTTTTCAAATGTCGTGGGTGTATTCAACATTGGCTATTGAACTAATATTTGTTTATCGTTTAAATTGTATCCATATATAAGCGCTTAAAGTTTAAATGAGTGGATTACTGTAGTCTGTATTAGTAAACATATGCACGGTTGACGGTTCCCATTTCGCTGCTCGCTATCGCAACTTCACTCCCCTTATTATAATCAAAACTTTTTAAATGTTTATGGGTAAAAATAAATCCATTGCTTCAATATTTGATATTTGCTTGTCAACATTTTCATTGTAATACAAAAGTGCTTCAAACTACAATATATTACTTTACAAACGTTAAACATTTTTATTTCCGTTTTTTTGAAATCCCAATACCTAATATAAATATTGATTTTTCAAATACCTGATAAGCAAGCGCCGACAACAGGTCCCGGTCAGGAACCACGCCCAACGGCATTATTTCTTCTAAAATTACACTCGCTGCGATCTTGTGATACTGGATGATAGGCGCGAAGTGTTCCCGGAACAGAGAACGCCAATCTGCATCCTCGGAATCAGCATTGTTGTTGTCGGCAGCATCAGCGGCACATTTCTTCGCCCACATCAGCGCAGCCTACAGCACCCCCGACAATTTAGGATGAAAGACTTATCACCCATTATATTAATTATATTTTAAATAATTTTGAATGAAATATCGAAAGTAGTAGTAGTGGGCACCTTAGGGTCTACGGAATATGGTTTTTTCAATATAACAACTTATTTTGGTATAGCAGTTATAGGGGTTGAAGCCGTTTATGGGTTGTTCAGTAGGTATACTGGTTTTAATACCACAATACCGTCAATCCTATCAAGGTTTTTCGGTGTTCCAGTATTACGATTTTCCGCAATGTGCTGGTATTACGATATTATACTATTCCATTTCATATTAGTACTAATATCTACCATAATACAGGTACCCGATTTCAATACCATCAACCCTAAGGTACCTATTGGCTATTTTTTGTATGAATGTAATGATGTGACACTGAGAAGTTGGAACGTTTTGACACAATTTTGACTTGAGGACCACGACAACATGAAGGTGTAATTTTTTGTTATTACCAAATGTCAATTCATAGTTTATTATTTTAACTTGCATAGTAAAGACTATACACTATACAGGTTTTATTGTACATGTACATTAAATTATTAAATTAATACATTTACCTGAAATTTTGTTAGTTCATCAGCTCGTAACTCGTCCCGCGACAGTATAAGTCGGACCACGTGTTGCGGCAACAATGTGAACGATCCAAGTGTGAGCACGCGTCCGCCGTTCTCGTCTACGAACTCGAGCACCTTTGGGATTTTTAGGCAATCACATAATTTTGTTCAAATTAATTTTATTTCATTTCTTTCACATGAATATGGGTATGCAAGTAGTTAATGTGTAATTATTATTATTTATTTACAGCCTTGCAGTTCAAAATAAAAACGGTCAAAACATTTCTGCAAATCAACATCAAAACAACGTACAAAAATCCATCAACACAATATTAGCTTATTACAAAATCATAATGTTTATTATCATAACAAATGATACACGTTACAATCCACACATTGACACATACATACATATATATATATATATATATACAGTAGTATCTGCTTAAACGGGACATTACTTAATGGGGACATTAATGACAGTCCCGAATGAATGTATTATGTAAAATTATTCGGTTAATCGGGGCACTAGGATAATGGGGACAAATAGGTCACCGCCCATGTGTCCTAATTAAGCGGATTCGACTGTATATATAAATTACCAAACGTACAGTAGTTATACATCAATTCATTATATTTAATATTAATTATTTACTGATTGGCATACCATTACTTTTTTTCATACCATAACCGTTTAAAACGAAATTTAAACTTTCAAGATTCAAAAATATAGAAATGTATTATTATACTTATCTACATGAATAATTAAAAGCTGGGCCAAACAAATTCTATAATTTCTCATATGTACTAGGATAGTAAGAATTTATTAAGAAGGACTCAGATTTTATTTTAATTTGTAATTAACAAAATTTTAATAAACTAGAACAATGTATAAAGCTTATAAGATGATCAATTTGATTTTTCACAATACTTGTCTCAAATGTAAAGGAAAAGTAACGAAGGATTGATAAAAAAATGACACACCGAGTTTTTTATAATTGATTTAATTGAAACGAATCGATGGTAGCTTATATGCAAAATCCTACAACTATTCATTACATTCGTTAGGTATTTTTTAAAAAACGTCTATAATTTTAGGTTTAGTATTAAATTGTTAGGTAAGGTACTCCGACAACGTACATAGAAACAATTTCGGGAGTGGGACTAACAGAATATCGTTTTTTGAAATCAATAATTTGTCAAGTTAATATTAACAACTTAATAAAATGTAATGATACATACCACACAACAACTTTTGCAGAGGCGAGGAAAGAAAGATGAGTGGCCAATATTAGGTTTTTGTAACCAGCCTACCTTTTAAATATTCCATTACAAAATTTTAAAATTTTAAAGTATTTTTCTGTTTTTAATGATATACATGTTTAATGTTTTTTGTAGGTATTAAAAAGTTTCTTTGATTAATTTCTTGTGAACTAAATATTTAAAAATTTGATGATGCATTTATTTTTTTTTACTTAATACCTATACATAATTTATTAAATCAATATAAAACCTGAGTCCTATTAATGACAGCGTTTTTATTTGTACAATATAACTACGTAAATAGGTATTATGTAGGCATAGTTATTATAGTTCTAATTGAATTTTAAATGATGATGAAAATGATTTCTACTCTTAAAGCCAGATTTATTTTATATCCGTTCGCAATTATAAGCTTTTATATTAAGAAAATATAATTTGAATATTATATAGTCTATTATATATTAGTTGGCATGCTTTTTTAAAATTGTATTTTAACCCAGGAGTTGCCAAAGTCA
Source organism: Metopolophium dirhodum (assembly GCF_019925205.1). Classification (NCBI taxonomy): domain Eukaryota; kingdom Metazoa; phylum Arthropoda; class Insecta; order Hemiptera; family Aphididae; genus Metopolophium; species Metopolophium dirhodum. Next base: position 14,852,514 of record NC_083561.1, read on the forward strand.
CAAGTTTTACCGTTAAATTATATTATCCATTTTATACCGCTTCAAAGTGTAAAGTAAAGTAATAAAGTTTTCTTTTGTTCTCGACTACGGCCTATAAACTTAGAATATATTATTATACACCTACCGGTTATTGCCAAACAATTTATGTATATGACAATTTAATAATAAGACGTTTTTAAAGTAATAAATAATAATTTTATGTAAACACTTCAGCAGTATGTTATTGTATTTATATTTCATTTCTGGAATAAAACATTTTATTTTTATTGTTTTGGAAACATTTTATGTGTACAAAAATAGTAACGGAGAAAGTATATTATTTTATATTTTTAGTTTTGAGTTATGTAGGAATTGTACACGTATACAATATACATATTGTAGTAAATCATTTACAAAAACCTACCATAATTACGTATTCAACAGCTTCTTTTTATACATGCATAAATTATAAGTTTAAGTGTACAATGCGAGTAAATGTAAATAAAAGGATACGTTTTTTCGTTTAAATCGCTGTATATTATATTATATTCGTATAAACACCAATACACTATATTATTATAATTATTTATAAACTCGTGTGTAGTCGAATTTACGTGAATAAAAGCTCAATTGTACTCGGAAATCGATTGAAACGTTGCTAACCACCACTGGTTTACGTCACTATTGTATGTAAACAAACGAAACATATAAAAACGAACAACTAAAGCAACGTCGTTGAGAAAATGACTAGGTATAGATAGTCAGATTTTTATAGTTGATGAGAAATAATTACTAACCCGAGTTAAGTTTAGTTGTGAAGTGTGAATACAATATTATGATTGTTAAGTCAGATTATAATGGATAACAAATAATACATTCAACTTGCTAAGTTAAACTGTTAACACGAAACAAATATTAACTCAACTCAGGTTGAAAAACGTTGATCTACTTTTTTAATTAACCGTGTACGCAGTGTTACAGATATGTTAGGTACATTATAGGTACACGGTTTTAAATAAAAATTAACAATGTTATAATTATATGTTTCCTGACAAAATAATGTTAGGTAACTATACATAATATAAATAGGCACACAATAGGTATTTTTATGTGATCCAAGTACTTATTAATAAAATAGTTAACTTGACATACATCTTTTAACTATACTTAATGCCCACCTTTGATAACGGAACTTTACCTAAAATAACGCTACCTATATATAATACCGTTTAATAATATTGTAATATTCCGACGAACAATTTTGTAATTAAATATTATCGTACTAATATAATATAATATGTTACCATCAATGATATAATTTAGGCAATAACGTAAATTATTTACATTGGTTGACGATATCGGCATCAATAGGCAATTTAGGCAGTGCTGTAAAAACTAAATATTTTGTTAGCATAGGCACACGCACAACTAAGGATTTTTTTTGTGGGCGGGCTAGAGTTATATCAGCAGCAGAGACTTTGATAATTTATATTTTAAAATAAAATATGATTAAAAACTAGGCGGGGATAAGCTCGCCAAGCCCTCTAATTTTGCCCATGTCTGTAAGGTAATGCATTTACAACTATGACTAAGAGATTATCTTAATGTCTACTTCACTTCAGTAGACAATGTTGATATTGTTGTTTAACAAAATATATTAATTTGGTTAGGAATTAAAAATGGCGTTATACAGACAAATTGCTAGACTATTATATAAGTGGGTAGGTTAGAAATGGCAATCCTTTTAATATCTGCGTGTCAAAAAAAAAAATTGAATTCATTATTCAAACAATTTAAAAATACACACGCATGTTTATTGTTACATTTAAACTTTACATTATTTATTATTCGTATAAATATGAACACATATTTTTCATTAAAATATGTTTAAGTAATAAACAATAAACATTAAAATAATAAAATCGAAAGAAATATGTTTTTTGGATTATCAATTTTATTGTAAATTAGTTTTTAATTAAAAATGTGTTGCTGCATTTTCCAGCTTAGGAATCAATCCTGGTGTTACAACTAGTAGAAATCAATAGAATACGTGCTGCACTAATATCTCTTCTCCAAGACGATTTCTGAATGTTGATTTAATTAAATCCGCTGAGGAAAATATACTATATCACATGTACCTATATACTATATTATATTGTAGTTCCAAACAATTTTAATAAAGAAATTGTTGATTTTTCATATAATATCAAATTCATTTTTCCACTCAATAAGAATCAGATTTCTGGTTTTAATATATCTATCAATTTCTCAATATTTTATTTCTAAAGAATAAAGAATAGGTGGTTAGTTAAAGTAGTAGTTGACAGGTACATTTTAGCGATGGATGTCAATTGTGAAGACGCTTAACCAAATTCTATCGACGACTGTCATAAAGGTCATAGTATCGAGTCACAATTACGAGCAGATAAATACATTAAAGGGTCACTTTGTACGGTTCGTTGATTAAAATGCAAAAGCAGACAATTTGTTCGGTCTGGTAGAAATGTACATTGCAATTTGCAGATCACAGACATTTTTTACTATTATAACAATACATAGCAAACCTATAAAGTATATAATATAATATATAAATAAGTTATGACAAATAATATTTAAAATACACAATAAAAATGTTATAAATCACGATGTTCAAACAAAAATGCTTATAACAATATGAACAAGTTTAAAAAGTGTTTGATAAATATAAAATAATATAATATGGTCAATATTGTATTGTATAATAACTATATATAGTCAAAACCATGATTGACGACTGACGAGTTCTAATATCAATTTAGTCAACAATTTTACAAAACTTTATAGCCTTGTAATATAATATGTCATGACTTCAGACTTGTTTATATTATATTTATATATTATATACTTTATACTATATTACTATATTACATTTTTACACGACCGTACAAAGTGTATGCGTTTCGCATTTTTAATGTTTGACCGTACAAATAGTGACACGGAACCGGGAAATATAAAAAAGTTCACCATCCGGCCGGCTCGGACCCACGACAAATGGAATCCCCCTATCAACCCTATCCACCAAGCCGCTTTTGAGAGCCTGCCACTCCCGGGTCCGATTCACAGTAGCCAGTCCTTATTGAGAGCTAGACACTACCTGTGGTCGACCCTGTTTCCAAGTATTGTATAATCCCCCGATATATATTACCCTATATTGTAAATAAGACGGAGCCCTTGGCCCGTCGTGAAATTACGCCGAACTCAGCAGCTCACTTTTCAGCCTGGCTGTCGGGCTAGCGTACTCGTCATAAGCCTTGTACATAAATAATATCTACCCTAGAAATAAAGAGACGAACCGATACCATAAAAACCGAGTTATTATTTCAAAACTACGAACCAGGCCTAAGAGCTACTGTTTAAAAATGAACGGAAAAAAAACATAAAACATACTATTTCCACGTTGTCACGTTTATATAGTTATAAACAAGTTCAAAATGAACGTATAATTATGAAATTTTATATTTGACTTAAGGAACATATTATGATAATAATAAAGGTTTTTTTAAAAATTTATTTGGAATGGGATTTTTGAGCCACTAAAGTAACATTTCAGATCACTGTGCGCAGGCCCGTTGGTCATTTTCTACATAAACAAGCAAATTCACTGAACATTTTTATCAATAATTGGTGAACATGTCTGAAATTATCGTCATCATTACCTAGGGAATATTGTGAAATGCATCATCGCCTGAAAAAAATGGTCGTTATTTCCTATTCAATATCGTATACTCCAGTCTATAATTTGATTGGAAATATCGTTTTTGAATATAGAGTATAATCCGTTCAGAGTAGTTTAATCACACTTTGTTCTGAGTCAACCAGTCATCTCCAAGGATAATGGAGGTTGCCAGTTGCGGGACAACAAGACAAATGCAGTCGGTGGTATGTCCAAAAATAGAGAACGGTATGAGGACCTGAGTAGTGACTTTCCGGCTACGACCTTTTACAGCGGTGGATATGGTGATTAACGTTAATTTCTTTTCGTCTTTGACGGTAACATAGTATATTATATTGCTGTGTATAATATGATAGTTAATAACGGTTATGATGGTGATCATTGGCAAAACTAGGGGGTGCAAAAGGGTCTTTAGCACCCCCAAGTTCTAATTTAGCACACCTTGTTTTTTCATGTCTAACTATCATTATTATAGTGAAATACCATAAATGTTATGTTTTTGAAATATGAAATATTATAGCAACCCACGTTTTAGAGGTCTAGTTTCTCCTTACTATGTGTTACTATTTTCAAGTTGTGTACAGTTCCAGGTCCAGTTTCCAGTGTCCAGTAACCAGTTACCATGGTGATGATATGCGCGAATAGCGCGATGATCTATGCTACGTTTTATACGTAGGTACAAGTTAAACGACCTGATAGGGTGTGAAAAAAATCCTGCCGACAACTAATATGATAGGTTTTATATTGTATTGTACACTCAAACACAAAACAAAAAAAATATTAATTATAAAAACTAAAAAAAAACATTGCACCCCACGTCCCCACGTGTCGTGGCAAGACCCGCGTTTAAACACACACAGGTCACAGATATACGTACAGCACACGCAAGAGTACAACTAAAGGGAACAGTACAAAAAAACAAACGTAATTTATAACATCAAAAATAAAACCAACGCTCGATTAAACCAACAATATAATATTATAATATTGTATAATGTATATAGGTAACAAAATATGATGATGATGATGATGATGATGATGACGATGACGATGTTGATGATGATGATGATGATAATAATTACGTTTCACAACATCAAACGAATATTTTACACGCGCACACAAGATAATATTTAGGTACGTATATACATGTATAACAGGTGGGTTGGGCGGGTAGAGGTAATGTGTATCGTAGTCATATAAATGTAATAATATGTATAATTTATGTCATAGGCGTATTAATGTATGCGAGACACATCTAGAGGGTAAATCACCATCGGCAATAAGCGTGCATATCGGTTATTGCAATGGCTGGTATTTTCATCATCTGGTGGAATCGTTTATTGTATCGATATTGTAAAGGTTGTCTGTATATAGTCGCCAGACATTCTACAAAGGCATAAATACTGGGGTTTCCATTTTTTTTTAAGCCATTTATGCCTTTTGTCCTGACTACTTTATTTGGGAAACCAAAATATCTCGTTTTACAAAAAACGCTCCGTGTATACTATATATAGTGTATATAAACTGCAGGGGTGGCCAACATATTTTTGATTAAGCTCTACTGAGAATAAATTTTTCCTTTGAAGATCGACTAACGCAAAAATATTTTTATTTTTATTTTTAAGTTTTTTTCACTAATATATTTTATAAGAAACATACTTATAAAAAAAATAAATGAAATTGTCTCACCCAATTTTTTTATCAATCATCTAGATAGTCCAAATCTGATTTTTGAAGTTTTAAAAATACAAAAATACCATATTTTAAAATTCTTGAGATTTTTTTGTACTACTATTAACATTTAAGTAGTGTCAAACTGCGGAGATTACAAACTTCTGATTGAAATGCGAAATTCCCTTTCCTTCTGTAAATTATTTAGTGGATTATTTTTTTGAAAAAGTTAACGTAGGTATCAAAATGAAAATTGGTACAAGTAATTGTTGAGTTATTTAACTTTGCGTACAAAGAATAATAGGTTCATAATGAGATTGTAAATGAGTTGATTTGAAAATGTTAGTAATCAATATTACCTAATCTAAGTATAATAAATACTAGCTCCAATATTACATTTATTTTATTTTTTTAAAACCACTTTAAGGTCTATTATTCTTATTATATACATTTTAATAGGTATCTGGGAAACTAATTATTTGAATTGTGTATTAAGAACATAGGGGTTTAATTAAAAAAAACAGAAGTGTGTACTGTGTATATACTATTACTCCTTAAGTAATACCAAAAATCTTAACAATTTGAAAATATTGTTATCAGGTATATTTAAATATTCCAAAAATTAGAATTTAAATAAATGTTATATTTAACGAAAAACTAGGCTTGAGCATACTTGGTGATTAACTGTGTATATATCCTTTTTTCGGAGATAAATAAAACGGAAACATATCTTTTGGTTTTAATACAATAGTTTTTATCAAATATGTTTAGAAATAAATATTAAAACTAACTTCCACGTACCAGAATAATAATATTCCGTCAAATACATATACAATTCAAGGTGCATACACTCGAAAAAGAAAAATGTTCATATGTATGCGAGAGTCAACAACAATTTAATATAAAAACTTTGCGTTATTTTTAGTCCCGGGTTTTGAATTTTAAAATCTGTCTACCCTATAATAATATCGCAGGCTCAGCGGGATTTGTAAGAAATTTTCCAATGGTCATCGGAAATAATATTATTCACAACAACAACAAAATTATAATAACCATGCGGTACATATTATACACGAAATCGCCAATAGTGGTTTACCCCCTCACCCCCTCGCCCGTCCCTTTCGTACTTTTTGCACCAACGATTTGGTGCATTTGTAGTGGATGTAACGTTCGGCGGACGCCAATAGCGCACAAGCTGTGTCCACGGTGATACCGCCGCCCGTGTCGGCAAAACCCGTACAGGCGGCTCGCAGCTCGTCCAGTCCGTAACAGTCGGCCGCATTCAACACGCCTGATAAAACAATACTATTGCAGTAGACACGACATTATTGAACAATTAGGGCGTTTGTCAACCGAAACTCAGACCTTAGAGCGCGAACTTAAATTATGGTTTATGAAAGTAAAGTAGTACCTATACCTACAAAAAATATTGTCTTCGAAAAAAATGTACCGTAAAAAACTGAAAACATGTATGTAATAACACTATGAAATCGTTTCGAAATCCTCTCAAATAGTAGTATTCATACGTCATATGCGTATTATTTATTATAGAATTCAAACTGTCATGATAGTCGATGATGAATATAATATATATAGGTACAATATGTCGGTGCCTACCGTTCCCAAAATCGTTTAGATATTCCTACGCCAAATTGTATGATAAAATTAAGAACAAACGCTTTATGAATGTTATAGTTTTAATTATATCATTAAAGTTCAACTCCAACACAAAGCAGAATGCTTCATTGTGTTATCGTGTAAGTAAGTTATGACATTGATTTTATAAAATCGATGATGACGCGAACACGGGATATACTGAACCTTGAACACTCCCCCTTTATATACATTGTGCATTTAAACTTGATTATAATTATAATTAATTTAATGCGGGTTGATTAATATTAATTGTAAATAGGGACATAAAAGTTTCGGAAAAATATTCATTGTTATTACTTATTATTAAATAAAGAAGCACAAAGTCAACTTCCTTTTTATGGGGTTGGTAGGTACACATTAACAACATGGTAGTAAATATTGTATATACTAGGTAATACATTTTTAAAAGATATTACAACTTTCAATATCGTTTATTATTTTGTTATAGGAATATTGAAAAATAGTGCAACGTAATTGGGAAGGACTCCGGCTATTTCGAAGCATATCCCGTTCGTTAGGAATTCTACTAATAAATATTGTCGACACGTTTTTGCACAATGCACAACTATGTTTTTTTTTTTATTATTATTATTTATTAAACGTTGCATAAAACTTATAAAAAAATAAAATATGCAAATATGTCTGTTATTATCTATTATTGTTATTTATATCAACCTACCTAGTAACGTTCGTGGTTGTAATGTCACGCAACCAGTGTGAACATATTCTACCAACTGCCGGAACACGTCGGCGTCGAATTCTTCGATTACTATCACTGTCGGCGATGTTACACTCGCAGCATTACTGATCGATGTCGCTACAGTTCCGACAGAACTTCCTCGTTTATATTTCGACCATGACGTTGATGCATTGGATCCGGCAGCCACCATTTTGCTATTGTTCTTAATACTGTTCCTATTCGGTGGTGATTTTTGCTGTTGCTATGGGTATTTTGGTACAAGTTTGTTCGTCAACAGCAACACACAAGACATGACATACAAATAACGGAATAAATAATATAATATACCACTTTCGTCTCTATTATAATAATAATATAAAGTGTCAACATATTAAGCAGCGGTAGATCGATAACAACTATAATATTATAATATATTGTATGCTCAACAAAATTATATCGTAGTTTATATTTTATATTATACCGGACTATAATATTGAGACGTCAGTTATTTCGTGATATTGTATTGTATTTGGAAAATCAAGAACTACTTATATACATAACAGTGATAGAGTGGTCCCTATATTGTATATATGTTCGTAGTGTAGGATAAAATAATACTCTGTTCATACATCAAGCCATTATTAAATATTTACGCAACAGTGTTTATTGACGTAGATAGTCTTAGACCTTAGTTCTTCCATTAGAAGACCTCAATTCGTTTTATACTATACTAAATGTCTCAGAAAAGTGTGTGTATAAAATATTATTATCGTTTAGAAGACAAGTAACGTTTGTTAAATAATATTATTACTATACCTAAAATAATAAATGAATACACACAAAGATTAATGGTAAAAAATCATTATGCCAACCATTAGCACGATTAAAAATTCTTTAACATTTAAACATTCATCGTTTATATATTTTATGTTAGTCATTATGTTCTTTATTCTGAATTAACTATCAAGTAATTGGTTCTATAACTGTAAGTACATTTGTTATGGGTGTATTTATAAATATAAACATCCTCCATGTTAATTGTTGAAAATTCTTTAGCTCCCCAAAGATGATATCCTTATAAATCAATTCATATTTTACAAAAATAAAATATTTGGTGGTTAACATTTATTAAGTTAAATATTAACTAAACATAACGAGAGCATTTCGTGAAAAATAGCAGGATATACTTACCCGTGATTGATACTGCTGTTGATGATTGTGTTGAATCAGAGGTTCTGAACTACGTTTTAATAACATTCTCAACCGATTTTGTTGTTGAGGGTTTTGACTCCCACCCGCAGCACCAGATAATTGCTTTATTAAGCCTCCACTACGTTTTGATGAACTACCTCCGATTGAGTGTTGTTGGGGTTGTAGTTGTTTGCCATTTGTATCGTATAACATTTTATAAAACACTCTATAAACATAAAAAAAACTCATTAAAAGAAATAAATTATTAAACATAATATAAAAAATACAACAAGTGTCAGTCAGTATAATATATAATATTTTTTACTGGTCATCAACTTTTTTTATTTGTTACTTAATTGAGTGCACATTGCACTCTTTTTGTATGCAAATTATATAGAAACAAAAATATCTATACCTAACCGTATAATATGATTAATATTTTATATACGTCATAATTATGTACAAAATGTATAAACGTAAACTTCAATCATGGCTACAAACAAAGCGGGATTTAATATTTATCCTCGATGTATTAATTTGTCATTTCCCTCAAAACCGTAGGAAATTAGTACAGTCATTAACGTCAAAACGTTAATAAGCTGGTATACACTTCGATAGAATGTAAAAATTACATTAATTTTTTTACCAGGCTATTACTTATTAGTTGTTAAAAATATGTCCGTTCTTTCACAATTTCTTAATAACTTACTAACATCACTAAATAATTAAAGCACATCAAACAATACCTGACAGCTGTGTATTTAATTTTCATGACATTATTATTTATTTTAAATATATCTGTATAATACAGTTAATGTTTAGCAAATTCAAATTTAAAAGCTATTGAGGTAAATTATAACATGATTTAGACTCCAGATCACAAATAATGAACTAGTTTTTATTTTAATTTTTTTTTATTTTCTAAACATTTTTTTGGACTTAAAAGATATTGTCTAAAAGATTTATACTTTAATGTTTTCATAGATTGGAAATTCAATACAGGTGATACTATAAAAATACAGTTTTTGAAATATTCCAAAAGTTTTCCTGGAAATTGCGAAACCTATCCATTCAAGATGTTTTGGAAATGAATCCCGCGTGTGTATAATCTTGAAAATCAATCCATAGATACAGAATTCGAAGAAGCGAAGACTAAGGTCTCGGATCAGAAAGCAGCACATCATATAAAAATTGTCACGTATCATATTTTATTTAATGTGTTAACACTGGAAAGGTGAGAATAAAAAAAAGCACGTTATGGCGTTTGGTGTAGTGCCAATATTGGTATGAAACAAAATATGCAACTGACACTAAAAAAAGTGTTAATAATTAAAATACATATTACTAATCATGTAATCCACAAGCACAAGGCTAACTGAAAAAAAGGGTATTCAGCCCCAACAGTTTTTTCATTAAAGCTGCACCCCTGCATTTTTGTATATTACGTTATTTTTTTAATTTAAAATGTATCTAGTATGTATAATATAGGTAGGTATGTAAAATTTGATCATTATTTTCAAATGCGAATAATTTTTTTTTTGATTCCGCTGATTGTAGTTATTTTTTTTACTTAGCAATAGAATTTTGGATGATTACCTATTACTTTACATTATCACGATCGTTATAACTTATAAGTTCAGCATGTAAATAAATGGTTTTAGTTAAAATATATAGATTGATATATAATATAAGTTGGCAAATCTCTAAATACTATCAAAATATCTCAAAATAATGAGTCAGCTGGAATACCAAATGACCTTAAACAAAGCAACCTATTTAAGGGTTTTAAATACTCCCTTCCGTATAGTTGTAATAATTTGGGTTATTAATATACGATAATAAGTTTACCCACACAAAGTTAAACTTCAGAATATATATGCCACTAGGAAGATAGTTTGCCAAATCACGTCATGATACTTCAACGCATTAGACGATTTACGTTTGCCATTAAAAAATTAAACAGATTTAAAGATTTTCGAGCAAGTGGATTAAATGTTTGTGGGCTTATTGGGCCAAATTTGGTACTAATTGATTATTTTCTTTAAGATAATTTAAAATTATAATATGCGCATATTTAAGTATTTAATAGTTGTTATCATAAATCTGTTGTTCTTCTGTACAGTAATGTACCTTTATTGCCTATACATTGCGCCGGGTTATATTTTAAAAGTTTTTTATAAATCAACTTGTTTACATTTAATTTGTTTTGTTTAAAAACGAACCAACAATACCATAGACTACGAATAAAAAAAAAATTATAAATACATACTACAACAATTGTTACAATAACAATTATTGTTGTCAGAATTCGTATAGCAGTCCTTAATAGGTTTTTTTTTATTTATAGTACCAACAATATAACATTTAATATTGGTACCCAAATTTAATTTATTGGGTTTTTAAGTTATTTAACTATTTTCAGTTATTAAAAACACATAAACGAATAAGTATTAAATTTGAATAAATACAAATCCATGTATATCTAAATATATATAAAATGTTGCAAATATAATATAGTAGTATTATTATTATAATTTAGCATAATATTATTTTGTATTTATTAAAATATAGTATATTATTACAATACTAATATCATTAATTACATTATAGTAGTAGTGCCATTGTATTATGTAATTACACTTATATGCATAAGAGCTATAACATTTACAGTAGATTATAATGTAATCTTAATATGATCTTATTATTATGCTCCGCCAAATTCTGAGGCTTATATATTACAATACGGCTAAACGGCTTTAATCACATATACATATTGGTAATAAATATCCACAAATAATTATTGTTCTTAATCATTCCTAACCGTTCTATTTTAAATCTATACCTCCACATTAATATACTTAAGACCGTATTATTTATACTGCTGTGTACAGTTCTAAAATACAAGCAGTTTCATAATTCATGAATTATTCAGCACATTTATTATATAGGTAGTCCATTTTATGAAAAGGGCATATCTTGGCTCAATTCATGAATTAAGCATTATGTGTTTATTTTATGAAATGGAAAATGTTATACTCGGCATTTTATGTAGTGATTACACGATCTTATGAGAGAAAAATGTGGTTTAGGTAATTAAATAGCGAAATATTTAAAATAATATGGAAGTTTTCCAAGGGTGCGAAACTGTGAAATACCAACCTTTTTTATAAAATGTTTATAATGCAATTAATTCAATAAGCTAATATTTAAAAAATTTAAATATTAAAATAAAAATTCTACGAAATAACGTACCTTGTAAAAAATAAAAATTGAAATTAATCATTTCAGTAAACAATATATCTTTTCGATATAAATTACTAAGTAAAATTGAACATTAATTTATCATTTAACAAATTATATTAATCCTATTATTATTTTATAATTTTACTGTTGACTTTTGTATTATCAAATCAACTAGTTATTATAATATAACAATGGCTTATAGGTATACCATGTAAACTACGTATATTCACTAATGTCCTTATAATATACTTATAATTAGTTATTAATACATTATAAACTACTTACCGGCTTCTTGCCGCGAGTATTGCCTTAACAGCACACACCGGTTCCCGTGTTTCACCGACTAAAAATGTAACGTCACACACTTCTGGGATAGCTGCAAGAAACTTCAAATCATCTGCTAGTCCACCTTTATATTCGAACAGTGTTTCGTCCATTGCTGTTGATGTTGTAGTAACTGGATACTGTGGCTCCATTCTTATAAACCTGTTATATCACACATAGATAAGTGTGATATTATGTAAGTTACTTGGATACTGCACTAGTAACTATATTCATAACTATTAACTATGTAATTGAATAATCGTTAGATTTCCTAATCAAATTACTTTCAATATTTCGATAGAAAAAATACAAAATATTACATATTACAATGTCAATACTGTAATTTAAGGTTCTGCAAAATCAAATCACCATTATATTTTATTGGTTTTATATTCATTTAATGATGTTTGGTTACTGTGTTTTCTCATTTTCCAATAAGGTGAACACAGAAAAACACGATAGTCATAATAATTATGTATATATTATAATTATGTATGATATATCATTCTAAAAACTTTAAACATTTAGAAAAAGTAAAATTTGTGGTACACTCACTTTTAATAAAATCTGTTTGTTATTAAAAATTTAATTTAGTATAGTTGATTAATATAACTAGTGCCTAGTAACAGGTAGTCTTAACTTAAAAGTGTTTAAAGTTTAAATAATTAGAGAACTGGACCAAATTGTTGACAGTTATTCCTGATTTACTCTTCTCAACTCATCTTAACTTTAAGTTCTTATAAGCTAATTAATTACCGTTTTTAATTCAATTTTTATACATTGAATAATATTAAGAAAAAGGTATTGTTTTAGATTCTGAGCGAAGCGATGAATGTATTGATCTTACAATGATGTGTGTTTTTTTGTGTCTGTCATCACCTTTTAGGACAGTAAAAGTGCTTGGATTTTCTTCAACAGTAACTTTTCTGATAGGAAAGTGAATCTAGTTGGTACTTTGGGGGATTAAAAATAAAAATTTCTCAGTAGTTTTCAAAAGCGACGTGAAAAACAAAATAAAAATTATGGAAAAACGGGAATTTTTACGCAAAATCTGTTTTTGAGAAAATCGATTTTGGTTTTTGGTGCAACTCTAAAACAAATGACCGTGGGTACATGACATTTTGACACGATGTTCATATTAGCATTTTCTACACACCATAACATTTTCCAAATATTTTGACTTATTTTGAGCTGTTTACGGACATTTTCAGTTTCCATTTTCTTTAGTTTTTTTTTCTATAAATATCAATACAATTTTATCTGTTGGGTAAAAAAGCTTGAAAATTTAATAGAAGGCTCCTAGGTTATTGTTTCAAAGGCAAATGAAAAAAATTACTTGAGCATTTTACTGATTGTTTGTATTAGAATTTTCTATACACAATAAAATGTTGAAAATAATTTGACTCTTTTTGAGCTGTTTACGGACATTTTCTGTTTTCAATTTTTTTAGTTTTTATTTCTATAAATATCAATAAAATTTTATTTGTTGGGTAAAAAAGCGTTACAATTTAATATAAGGCTCCTGATATATCGTTCTAATAGCAGTTGAAAAATATTAAAAATACATAGGCACAATTTTTTTTTATAAGCATTTAAAGTTTAATTTTACAAAATTCATCAAATTTATAATTTAATAATTATTTTGTAGTTAAAAATTTATAAAATGTTCAACTTTTATAGTTAAGGATTGAAAATTGAAAACAAGGCTCCACGTAAATAGGTTATATATAAATTACTTTATTCACAATAATATCATCAAATATACTTGGTAATATCATAGGCTGACTGTCCGTTTTCGATCAGGATCATTTTTCTTATACAATGATATTATATTATTATATTCAAATTTAACACCATCCATTACAGTAACCCACTTGTAACCTACTGTACAGCAGAGTGACATCCACTAACCCACCTTTTTGAATATGAAATTAAAAATGTATGTTGTCATTTAAAAAAGTAAAACTTGAAAAATAATAACGATAAAAAAATGGTAAAAATATAACTTTTTTCAACCTATTGTTTTATAATAACATCAAATTATGTAAAACAATATTTTTTTAAAATGTTAACACTTACTAGGGTTATAACTTATAAGTGCCTGCTGTAAAATTAATTGCCTTGAAGGTTTAACTATTTCTATATGTTCTATAGTATAGCAACACAAAAATGCATAGTTTTTTTTTTTATTGTTTAAGTTTAAATTATAGAACATAATGTATTTTACAAAATACAACGATATATAGTAAATCTTATTTGCAATAGGTATATATTTTTTTTAACAACATTTGTTATTTTAATCCTTATAGATTGTGACCATTTTTAATTTTAACACAAGTAATATATTCTCTATTTCTAACACTGTACCTATCTAAATTATCTTAAATATCTTGAATATAATTTTTTTAAGATTTAAATACCTATAGTTAATAAATCAGTATTGATAGTAATGTATAATGTTTAGTATTCAATCTGTATCTTTTTACAGAATTTGTTTAATATTTGTAATTTATTAAGTTATATTTAAATTGACTAAAATAGTAGAATTTCTCTAGATACGTCATAAATATATTTAACCTGTCGCAACGCGCACAACGTCGTACCCCAGACGTATTAATATTGTTTATAGGAAATAAAATAGCGTGTGTTCCGCCTCAATAGCTTCAAAAAAAAAAAAAAATATGTACCTAAAAATAGACTGTTTCTGGTTACAAATATTTGTGTACATTTTGTACTGCCCAAATGGGTACAAAGTCACATGTATAGGTATCTGAAAATTATCGAATCACTCTGTGTCTCTGTATGCTATGAAATCCCTCTTTGCATTAGTTAGAAACATAAAAATATTAGTCATAATACAGTGTTATTGTAGGTATGTAATCATTAATTACCGAAAATTATTATAATATAGACCAAAAAATAATATCATCCATTTCCAAGACCAAAATTAAATTCAATAATTGTAATTATTACAGTATTTGATTCTTAAAATAACCACAAGTTATCCTCCCCTCCCTTAAAAAAAATTATAATAACACAAGGCTTAAGTTCCAATGATAAATATATCAATATTGTGGGGTAAATATTTACTCCTTGTGCGTAAATGTGTCAGCAAAAATAGTGTGCATGACGACAGGTAATATTAAATATATTTGCAAGGCTGAGAAAGTTAACTAATTTTTATTAACTCGTTAAGTTAAGTTAATGTAGAAAAATGGAAGTTAAATTTAAAATTATAAGTTACTTTTTTCATATAAAATTAATAATTATCTATAACTTTTTTTAAAGCTAACAAATAATATTATAGTTATATTGATACTGAGTAAACAAATAATACCTATGTCCTATAGTTATATTTTTATTTTCTTAATGATGTTACCCCTATAACTTTTCTTTTTATAATAAAATATATAATTTATTCTGTGAATATGAAATTTACATTATAATTTATAATCATTATATATTTATATTTTACATTTTTATTTATTACATATTATTATATTCATAAATCATATTTGATGTTTCCGATCATTATTATTTCTCATAAGTTAATCCATAAGATAGAAAAAAAATTAACTCGTTTAGTTTGATTTTACATTAAAAAAGTAACTTTTTATGTAACTTAACTTTAACTTTTTAACTCGTTAATGACCAGTTTTAAATTATAAAATCATTCAATAAAATACAACAAAAATTGTAATATTGTATATGGTACTCATTGTAAAAAACGAATTGTATTTACCAGTTGTTAAAAATTGAAACAAAATATAAACCGAAGATATTTTAATTATTAAGTCACGCTTAATGATTTAGGAATTTGGGTAGGAAAAGTAGAAAAAAGAAATTAATTGATAGAATGGATTAGAAGTTTTCTCACAAAATATAATTATAAAATACATTAATCATTGTACCCAACTACTGCTAATTTGTGTTTTATAATTTAAATTATAAATAGCTTACATTTTTTATGAATGATTTCTAACTTTTTTATTAATTTACATAATATACACAAGTAAATATTGATGGAACAATATTAACCAAAAAATAAACACGAAAAATAGGTACTTAATGTGATTAAAAAAGGAGAGAAACGTATGAAAAAAAATGTTCTATATTTATTGGCAAGCATTTTGAATAGATTATAAATCGTTATATTTAACATTTAAGCGGATTAAACTCAAATAAACAACGGTACCTTTTGTGTTTTAAATATTCATAAAGACATGCAATATATTATATAGACGGTGAGAAACGTTTAAAAATTATATAAGTGATTCGAGTTTTGTACAATGACGCAAAATCACGTCGCATGTTTGCAACTAAACGCATTTTTAGAAATCAAATTACATCTTCGTTCAGTACAATTTAAAAAATATCTAGTACAAGACTAAAATAATACCGGTGCGTATATACTCATAAAATATGATATAATATAATTGTATAATATACAAACGACGGTTAGGATATTAATTTGAAACTCACTATATTATATTGCGTTATCGCGAAAAAGTCAAACGTTGCGTCTGCATCGGCCGATGTGTGCGTACTGCTCGTGCGTGCGAATGTTTACCGTTAAAGTTTTCCCTCGACACTTGACGTATAATTATGTGTGGCTGAGTGTGGCAGTGGCTGCAGCGCGGCGAGCGTTTACGATGTGGCGCGCGTCAGACCGATTAAAGGACGTCGTGCTCGCGCTTTTGCAGATGACGGTATGCTATTAATAACAATACGAATAATAATAATAATAAATAACAATAATAATAGTAATAGTAATTGTAGTAAAAGCGCTACACCCGCGCAAGACCGTACACCGTGGTATCCGCGGAGAGTAGCGTCGACGCGACGACGGTGACGTTGGCAGTAATTCTGACGTCGGGTGGGACTGTGGGATGAACAGTGGCGCGAAAGAGAAAGCGACGGCGTGTGGTCGTGTGAGTGGTGGTGGTGGTGATGGTGGTGGTTGGTGGGTAATGGTGGTGGTGCTGGTGCTGGGAATGGTTGGTGTGGTGGTGTGGATGGTGGAGGTGTGCGAGAACGGGTGTTGGTGAACGGCGCAAACGTAGGAAACGATGGAATGATGAAGAAGGTGCGAAGGGTGGATACGACAGGAACGAGAGGGCACGAACGGCAGAGGAAAAGCGAGCGCTTGTTATAACCGCCTATACGGAGTGATCCATTTAAAAAAAGCCACTATTTATTTCAGAAAACCCTAACTTTCACATAATTTCTTTTCATATTTTTAGGTTATTATCAGACAACATTTTCAAAAAAAATTATTTTTATTATTTTTCAAGTTTTTTACTCATTTCACATTTTGTGGGGTAACCCTATACGCCTATACCACCCCATCCTACTCATCTAAACTGTAAATACTTAAGGTATACTTGTCCGAAATTTGATATTTATACATCAGAGTACTTCAAAAATAATCTGCTTTGGAATAAGGAATTAAAAACGCATGTATTGTAATTAAAAAAGTAAACAATTTACAAAATGATGACAATATGACAAAAATAGTAAAAAATATTTACAAAAACGATAGTAGATTTTGAAATAATGAATGTCTTACATTAAATGGATCACCCGGTATATGTATAATGTATATATATATATGTATCTATATATGTGTGTATATAGAGAGTTGTAAGTGGAAGAAAACGAGCTCGTGGACAAGCTGCAAGCTGCAAGCTGCAAGCTCGTGGTCTAACTGTCGGCTGGCAGCCCGCGCAAGTTTTCCACAACCAATCGATAGATATATATACATTATTCGTACGTGTGTGTCAGTGTACAAAATTATGTTTAGTATATTATATAGGTATACATTACGCTCAAAGGCCGTATTATTAATAATAAATGCGTCCGGTCGTATCGAGAGTCGCGACTAGCTGATTTTATTTAATCCGTCGTGATCGAAGTCACGTTTATACGTAATACGTATAATATTATATGCTATCACATTATGTTAACGTTATTCTATTAAAATTATATGACGCGAGTACCTCACAGCATTATTTATAAATTAAAAATATTATATTACAATATCCGAACCATGTGCATCCGTGATTCGATATTGTCACTTTACCCGAATGCGCACACTCGTATCCTTGCGTATCGTACGATTAAGCACACCGATAGGTACCTATATATTGTCGGACTACTTTTGAAAACCAATATTTGTTTGGACGTGAGACGTGAGAAAACGTAATCAGTGCACTAACCTGCACATGTCTCGAACGTGTGTTTATACAATATTATAATATATCTTAGGTACACGAGTACCTATTGGCTTAACCTCTCAAGCACAATAAGCACTAGACTACCTATATATTATTATGAACTTAACGTTACTGCAGGCACATTAGAAGATCTGGAAATGTATATATAGAATGCCCAATGTAGGCCGACAATGCGTTGAAATTATTTGAACTAGTGGCCCTGGGGTATTTGATACAAAACGACCTGAAGCAAGATATAGTGGCAAATAAAGAAAAAAATGAAGATATTATATATTATTATATAATACATAGTTTCAATTTAAATAAAATTACTACAAACTAATGAAAAATGATTTCATCTGTATAAAGTATAATATTAAAATTGAATTAAACATTTTCAAAAAAGATGATTTTATATTTTATCATTATTTATATTGAAAATCGGCTTATGTACATCTCGCACAAATGACTCCACTGCCACTCACACACTATTTAAAATAACAGTGTCTTGCGGAAGATTTATAGTTTTAAAAGACTGATAATATTTCCCCCATATTAAATAGTATTATCATACTCGTTATTGTTTTTAAGCATGCCCACTCGGTACCTGAGTGATCGATGCAGTATATTATTATATTATGGAACGAAGGTTGTAGTAAAAAGCATAATGCTATATATTATTATACGGGGTGATGTATTTAAGAGGATGTCAGCGCACTATTTGGTTTTTCTCTCTGACCCACGCGCAACATAGACAAAACGTATTTGCGCAGAATCGTTTTTTCTATGTTTATAAGTAATGTTAGAGTAAAATTACCTATTACAAAAAAGATAGAGAACAATATTTTAGAGGGAATAAAATATCGGTTTTATATTTTATTGTTATTTGAATTTGTATTCAACATTCAAAATAAACAAAAAAAATTTTGTAAATTAAAATTATGTTTATGTCAATTGTTTATGTTGCGCGTGGGCTAGAGAGAGAAAACAAATAATGCGCTGATATCCTCTTAACTATTAAGACACTCGTTATTTCAGAAGGTTTTAAAAAATATTTATTTTACATAATTATTTTAAGTCGTAACAAAAAAATATTTTTTACTTTTTTTATCGTTATCATTTTTCAAGTTTTGATTCCTCTATTGAATGACAACAAGAATATTTCGATCTATAAAATTCAAATTTCGGACAAGTAGATTAATAGCTAAAACTTAAAACTTAATGACGATTAATAATATTCGATTAGGTAAGAATCTTGTTAGCACAAAGCTTCTATTTTAAGTAAAAATCTCAAACCCGGATTTTAGTACTAAATGCACTAAAAACCCTACAAATCTCTAAACAATTTAAAAATGACTTTAAAATATTTTAATAACTAAGAAACTTTGTAATCAAATTTTGAATTAGGTACATCAAAATGTATAAAAAAAATAATCCACTGAAAAATGTACGGTAAAAAAGAAGGTTCTCATTTAAAAGTATACTTTTTTCAGTTTATTTAAAAATTCAAAAAAATCAGAATCTGAATAAATGTATTACCAAAGAAAAAAATGGGAGTGAGCATGCGTGGCGAATCAACCTATATATATAATATATATCTTTATTTATATCTTTGTGGTTGAAACTTGAAAGTTCCGAAACACTGATCGGTCCCAAAGGGCTTTAGTACTTTTTTACCATCAATAGATCAGCATCCTGTTTGGCGGCGTTTGTAAATAACCCGAATCGAATAAGGATAAATAATGTAATAATAATAAATAATAATAATAAATAATATATTAATGTTGACAATAAATTGTTTTGGCTGGAAAATTAGATTCTATCGCAGTATTGTATTATATATTATTTATTTATAGTTTCTATACACTCAGTAGGATATTTTGAACGTTTCTTTGAGAGGAAATATATTTTATCAATTATCATCCCCTGATTTCTCCTTATCTCACATACCTCCGGGATATAACTAAAACTATTTTAATGGAGAATTTTATTACATACGAAGTAGACAAGGTTGAAGGTGATCTATTTATGTGTTTATACACTCATTATTTAGAAAAGTCTTAACTTTATTAAAAATATTTTTTTACATTTTTAATGTTATTGAAAAACAACATTTTTGAAAAGTATACAAAATATTTTTCGGTATACTTCGATATATTACATAAACCGAATTTTTAACGGTTAGTTAATTAGTTTTGAGTAGGTATTTAACTAACTCTTTGCATTAATTTTTGGTTTAGTACATATTTATTTTAGTGCTAATTCCAAGATTATATAATATGTGTTTTAGATTCTGAAAGGACTAGAGGAGCGATGAATGTATTCAATGGCGTATGCAGGATTTTTCAATGGAGGGGGCTTGAAAATTTGTTACAATTTAATTTTTGGTTAGTCTAGTCTGAAAATTGTATACGTTTATTTGAGGTATTTTAAAATGTTTGTAACTTCTCAACTTTTCTGGTAGAAAAAATGCTCTGATCATAAACTTCGATATTTATCATATACTTCGTATTTAGGTACCTGTCCTTGTTTGCAAACATATTGAAAACAAGCATAGGTACCTAAATACCTAAAACTAGTATAATTAAATATAAAAACAACAGAATCTCATTTTAAAACCCACGCTACTACACTCTTTTGTGTACGCAGTACCAATCATAACTCGATTTTTATCAAAAACGTCAGAAATTTAAAATATAATAAATTAATTTTTTTATAAATACACTCATTTTACACCTTTTTTAAAATGTGTTTAAATATTGGATTTATCTAATTAGTTTAAAAATGAGAAGGGTATCTTATGTGTAGGAGGTAGTTGCATATTTTTTTTTTATTTTAAATTATTGCTAACACTTAAAACAAGAGTATCCAACAACTATACGTTGTCTCCATAGTTTTTATTTTATCCATTAAAAACTTAAACTAAGCAATATATTATACTACAAGAAAAAATTTATTTAATACACATGGCACAGTTCGCTTTAACATACAATACCTCAATATAATATATTCAACGCTAACTGCCTAATAATTGGTATACTTTGGTAGTCTGACTAGTTTCAGCGTACAATTTTACTTAAAATATTACTTATTTACTTATTACTTAGGTACCTATTAGTTATTAGTTATCTGCAATAACATAATATGTTACCATTTAGTATTTACCAACAGAGCCTGATCACTAGGTGAATCTAGGATTTACAACAACAAGTAAGAGTAAAAGACCCACGTCGGGTAGAAAATATCTCTTATTGTTACTAACAATAATGGTCAGGGAGAAAATGTCTTTTCGACCGTTAAGTTTCGATGAACTCTGTTTGTGTCTACTTTCTGTTATATTAATTTTTAATGTATTGAGCTTTGATGTATTATGAATTACGTAATGCAGTTAAATAAATAATGAATAATTAAAATCTTAAATATTTAACATGAAAAAGGTGGATAAGTGGATGTCGCTCTGCTGTACAGTAGGTTACAAGTGGGTCACTGTAATGGATGGTGTTAAATTTGAATTCAATGATATAATATCATTGTATAAGAAAAACGATTCTGAGCGAAAACGGTCAGTCAAACTATGATATTACCAAGTATATTTGATGATATTATTGTGAATAAAGTAATTTATATATAACCTATTTACGTGGAGCCTTGTTTTAAATTTTCAATCCTTAGCCATAAAAGTCAAACATTTTATACATTTTTAACTACAAAATAATTAATAAATTATAAATTTGATAAATGTTGTCAACATTTGAACTTTGAATGCTTATAAAAAAAAAATTGTGCCTATGTATTTTTAATATTTTTCAACTGCTATTAGAACGATATATCAGGAGCCTTATATTAAATTTTCACGCTTTTTTACCTAACAAATACAATTTTATTGATATTTATAGAAAAAAAACCTAAAAATATTGAAAACTGACTATGTCCGTAAACAGCTCAAAAAGAGTCAAAATAGTTTCAAAATGTTATGGTGTATAGACAATGCTAATATAAACATTCAGTGAAATTTTCAAGTATCTACAGTCATTCGTTTTTTAATTACAATAAAATAAGAAAATTGTTACATGAGAAATCGAGTGAATATCAAATGTTGTAAAAATATAAATTTCAGACGCTCATAAAAATTTAATTTAAGTTTCTTGTAGACATTTTTTTTTGATGAAGGTAGACAAACTTATGAGTAATCTTATATTACATTTTCAAATCTTAGATTTAGAAAGAAAATTTTTTATGAATTCTCAACTCATAATAATTTGCTAATTTTCGTGATTTTTCCGTTTTTTTTTAAATTGACAATGTTTGTAAACAGCTCAAAATAAGTCAAAATATTTGGAAAATGTTATGGTGTATAGGAAATGCAATTATAAACATTCAGTCAAAATTTCATGTCCCTACGGTCATTTGTTTTAGAGTTACACCAAAAACCAAAATCGATTTTCTCGAAAACAGATTTTGCGTAAAAATTCCCGTTTTTCCTTAATTTTTCTTTTGTTTTCACGTCACGTTTGAAAACTACTGGGAAATGTTTACTTTTGACCGCCCAAAGTACCAACTAGATTCACTTTCCTATCAGAAAAGTTACTGTTGAAGAAAATCCAGTTCTAAAAGGTGATAACAGACAAAAAAAAAAAAAAAAAAACACATCATTGTAAAATCAATACATTCATCGCTTCGCTCAGAATCTAAAATTAAAGTCTGAATCTCAAAATTAATTACCTATTTTGTAACTAATCTTACTATAGTATAAAGGTATTACAAGTTGTCTATACCTATGTTACGCTTGCTGAATTTTTGAATGTAAGTTTTACTCAAAATAAATTAATAAAGCCGTGCCTTGCATTTTTAGCAACTTGATAATATTATGTTTTGTATTCATTTTTTGGCATGGATTTTCTTTCCAACATAAGATAATCCCACCTAAATGGCTGTATAGATTTAATATAATTTAAAAATAAAGGTATTAAAAAGTTCACTAGCCTCGAGACCGACGCTTAAATCCTGGATTTTAGAATTACAAGTAGGTGTTTGTATATTATTATAAATGTATAAGCAGTCTTAATATTTTACAATAAAATTAATTTAATTCAGTAAATTCCTTTTAGGTAACTCCATTTACGATAAACTTCTGAAAATAATAAAATCCTCCATAATGCAAAACTTATAAATTTTAAATCATATTTTAAAGAAAATAATTTTAAACAAGGTATACCAATTTTTTTTAATTTTATTGTTAATATACAAATTAAATGTAATATTTGAATTACATTTGTTTTTTAATCGTAATCGTTATGAAAATAGTTACGTAAAAAATATAACTAAATTTAGTTTATAAAAAATGTAAATAGATAGTTAATCAAACTACAGAAACGTGTTAAACATGCCTTTTTATAATAGGTACGTTTTTAGATTCTGAGCGAAGCGATGAATGTATTAATTTTACAATAATGTGTGTTTTTTATTTTATTTTTGTGTCTGTCATCACCTTTTAGAACAGTAAAAAAGCTTGGATTTTCTTCAACAGTAACTTTTCTGATAGGAAAGTGAATCTTATTGGTACTTTGGGGGTCAAAAGTAAAAATTTCCCAGTAGTTTTCAAACGTGACGTGAAAACAAAAGAAAAATTAAGGAAAAACGGGAATTTTTACGCAAAATCTGTTTTCGAGAAAATCGATTTTGGTTTTTGGTGTAACTCTAAAACAAATGACCGTAGGGACATGAAATATTGACTGAATGTTTATAATTGCATACATTACAGTGACCCACTTGTAACCTACTGTACAGCAGAGCGACATCCACTTATCCACCTTTTTTTTATTTAATATTCTAATATATTTTATTATTTAAAACTTTTTTTTTTTTTTTTTTTTTTTTTTTTATTAGAGAATATACAATCTATACCCATAGGCATAATGAGAATATGTGCTACATTAAAAAGAAAATACATGAATAGGGTGAGGGAAGAAACCATCCAGTGATAGCACTTCCTAATTTGTGTAACTAAATATTTTTTTAATTATTATTGCATTTTTTTTTAATTGTTTTAAATTGTTTTTTTTTTTTTTTCCTCCGTTATTCATTAAGCAGGTTTCTACACCAGTTTCTTTTTAGGCGCCGTGGAGGGTTTCCAGGAATCGTGTGAGTGGCCAGACCGGATATTAGGGGATTTGAGTGAGCAGACAGTTTGTTGAAAAAACGTTTGTAATACGTTTTGGCTTCTTCGTGTATAGTTTTCATTTTTAAGTCAGAGTGGAGAGTAAAATTTGAAACATAAGGAGGAGCATTGGTGATGGAGCGCAAGATTTTGTTTTGTACGGTTTGTATTTTGTTGAGATTGGATTTTTTGGCATTGCCCCACAGTTGGAGCCCATATGTCCACATAGGCTTAATTAAAGATTTGTAAATAAGCAATTTGATATTTAATTTAGTGTGTTTGTTAGTTAATAGTGTTTTGAGCAATCGGATGCGTGCATTTAGGGCGAGTTTTTTTTCCCTTACATGTTGCGCCCAGGTGAGGCGACGATCAATGGTTAGTCCTATTATTTAAAACTAGTAATTATTTTACCCAAAAACAATGGTAAACCATAAAATGACATGTGTTGTGTAAAAAAAATATGTCAACTAAACTGTTATAATTAAATAAGTTCAGTGAAACATAAATTGATTTTTGCCTTTGCAGTTGTTTTGAAAACTTTCAATTACATAAAATTATATCACGTATGATATAAATAAATTAAAAATAAATTTAATAGAATTAAATCGTAAATAAAAATGAAAATACATTGAAAAATGTTTTCTTTTGTCCTATATTATAGAAGTATTTAAATATAATAAATATCTGTGGGTTTTGTATATAAATATTGTTATCAAAATAATACTGAATCCCATAGAGTAACAGTTTAGTAGGTTTCTAGGCCACTGTCTTTTGAGTCTTTTAATTACATTGCCAGGAAGTGAGGTGGAAGAAAGTTGCTTTATTAATGGATTACTGTGAGAGTTTAAGTTGGAGTAAAATTTAGAGTAATGGGCTTTTGCTAATTGATTGAATGTAGGAATTTTTAGGTCTTTGTGAAGATTATTGTTTGTGAAATACCAAGGAGAAGATGTTATTAATCGTAGGCAGATAGATTGAAAATCTTGAAGCGTGTTGGTGTTAGAGGGCTTTGCAGATGTCCAAGCTGGTCGAATTATTGATTTGTATATAGTAAGTTTATTGGAAAGGGAAAGTTTGGATTTTAAGAGTGGTCTGAGGATGTGAAGTCTAGAGTTAACAGTTTTACGTTTAAATTGTATGTGTGGGCTCCAGGTTAAGCGTTTGTCAAGAGTTAGCGCAAGGTATTTAACTTCGTTTGCCTTAGGAATTGTTATATTGTTTAACGTAATAGGTGGAGAATCGAGATTACGTAGTGAAAAAGTTACTTGAACAGATTTAGTTTCGTTTATTTTTGATTTTCCCTCTGTTTTCCCACAAGCTGATCATATTTAAATGGTTTTGGATCATTTCACTAGCTGTGACGTGGCTTTCGTGGGAGGCGGTTATTAGCGTGTCATCAGCGTATGTGCCTAAAGATGTATAAAATGTCTTGGGTAGGTATGTCATGAGTGAAAATCGAGTAAAGGAATGGAGCGATGTCACTTCCTTGTGGGACTCCAGCTCTAATAGTGTAACGGGTTGAGTAGGTGTTGTTTAGGCGAACAGTAAAGAAACGATTTGACAGATATGATTTTATCAAGAGGAAAAGAGGGGTGGGTAAGAACTTTTGAAGTTTGTACATTAGTCCGTCGGGCTCGGGATGATATGTCAAAAAATTATAGTTATAAAGTATTTTTGTGAAATGTTTTCTTTCCTATAGACAAGGAATGTAAAAATATTTATGAATTACCTACATGTAGATAGTTAGTTAAAACTTAGTTAATTTTAATTAATTGTTTTGTAATTTTATATATTAACAAATAAATATTTTTTTAATAAATAAAATGTTACCGTTGATTTTACAATTTTGAGTAATTTATAAAATTAAATATTTCTAACTTATTCAGTCATTGAATACCACAAACTTTAAAAGTTGAACCTATTGTAGGTATGCCATCTATGATCATTTAATTTTTTTATCAAAAAAGTATACAAACTTGGTTGACACTTCCACCATTGCATCTCATAATCTATAAAAGCAACGTTCATAATCGAGTGTAATAAAATCACTGTAAAAAAAAAATATATATATATTATATCGGTAATGATTGAGCTTGGGAAAACTATATTCATTTTACATTGTTTTCCAAATCTAGCTACGTGATACCTGTTTTATAACATACCTACATTAAATTTTTTGATGATTTTAAATTTAAAGGTCTTTTTTGCATTTAAAGATTTTTGGAGCATTTTTAAAGTTTTTTCTTAATTTAAATTTTAAAATTGGCACATGTTTGTACATCATTTTTATAAAAATTTTCGAAATACAACTATTTTAAGATTCCAATGTTCAAAAATCCAAATTAAATTAAATTACCAATTTGAAAAGAAATCAAACATTGTTCCCAACTGCAAAATAATAAATCATATATTTTAAAACACATATTAATACGGTAATACTGTGGTTCAACCGTGGTTATATTGGTTATATTGTTCTTATCAATGGTTGATAAATAACCCCACTCTAATTGCTTAGGTTTTGTCTTGTACATGGGTTTTGTATATAAATATTGTTATCAAAATAATGCTTAATCCCAAACAAGAATCATTATTTATTTATTATTTAATAAATACTCACAATAAACACTCATCATCATACAAAAAAGTATAAATCATTGTGTTTACTATATTTGCTAACTGTTTGTACTTGACATTAGTCTAAAATGGGGAAAGGTTTTAATAATTACATGTGTAAAAAGTTCTTTCATCCAGCGTCAAGAGATAATTTAAAACGAGTAAGTTTTTCTTCACAACATAAGAACACAACATATAACATATCTGATAAAAGTGCAACAAAACTTAATAATTTATTAGTTTTTAACTTATTATTTTTATAACTATGAATAATCATACATTTAATAAAATATTTTTATATTATCATTAAACTTTAAATGTCTTGATATTAAACTACTATTGATAAGTTACACACTTTTATTAGAACTATAAAAATCCAGTTTTAAGAGGAGTTAATAAAGTTGTATAACCAATATTAAAATTTAAAAATGCTCAGGACTTGCTTAACGATTAAAAATTGTAAACAACTAACAATAAAACATGGATAATGTTCTTACCTTTATGATTGATATTAGGTCAATTCACTATAATATTAAAGTTAATTATATAAAATTGGAACTACTGAAATCACATTTGCTAGGTATCTATGTTATCTATTTTTAAGTTGGAGACAGAACATGAGGCTGTGACGTTCTCTTAAATGTTACAATTTGCATCTATAATTATTTTAATAATTTATAGGTATGGATGGCAGAACAAAAATCGGATAAAGATAAAAAACGTCAAGAAGAACTACGTTTACAGTATGAAAAAGAACAAGATCTTTATAATAACAAGTAAAATACTTAATAACAATATGTTATACTTTGTTTGATATGCTTTATTTATTTTGTAAATTTATATTTTCTAGGGCATTGTTGTCAAAAGAAAGCAAAGATAAGTTAAGTGTAAATTTCATGTATGAACCACCACCGGGTGCCAAAAAAGAAAGGGAACGTGAAGACAATGAGCCAGAATATAAATTTGAATGGCAAAGAAAATTTAATGCCCCCAGAGAAGAGTAAGTACCTACTATAAAATGCTAAAATTGTTTTTAATATTGAACATATTTTAGCGTTGTCAATAATAATTTTTTTTGTTTAAATCACTTTTTTCTTGTTTACCATTAGGTGTCTAATATATTATTGTTAAAACAGTAAATTGTCTGTACCTTAACACTGGCTAATTAAAAGTTATAGGAAAAAAAATACTAAGTCTGTTTGCAAAACATGGAACATTAAATTTAGTCTTTGAACTGAAAAAATAACAGTACATATTAATAGAATATTGGATGTTCCATATAATAATACTATGAGTTGTTTTCATTTTGTATATTACCCTTTATGTGTTATGTATTGGTACAGATGAAAATTTACATAATAACTTTAAGTATTTTATTAGTTGTTAATCTGTTTTATTATAAACGTATTACCTATATTATTGCTAATGTACATTATTATTTTTCTGATATAATATACAAGTGGGTAGGTACACCTGGCATTACCCGAGTTTCATTTTTATAAATATTAAACCTATTCTGTGTCTTAGGTAAAAAATTCTCACTTAAACCAATGGTTTTCAACCTGTGGTCATAATTGGTTTTTTAAATAAAAATATCAATTTTTCATCTTTACTGATAAAATTAAATTTCAACATCTCCCAAACTTAGTAATTACCTTCGCTACCTACTCTCAGTAACTAACTTTGAATCTTTAAGAACACTCTTCCCAAATGCTTAAGCAAAAATATGTTTAAATCAATCAACATACATTTGAAATTGTATTTTTTTGTGGGATAAAATTAAAAATTACATATTTTTACTAATTTTAAATGGTTTTTCTCTATAGTTATTGCAAAGGGGATCAAGAAATTCGTGACCAGCCATTTGGTATTCAAGTAAGGAACGTCAGATGTATAAAATGCCACAAATGGGGTCATATTAATACTGGTAAGTATATCTCAAAATATATTAGTATACAATTTATATTATATTGTACTGATTTTTACATCATAGTTAGTCAATATTAAGAAGAAAATTAATTTAAAAAAAATCCAAATACAATATACTAAAAAAAAGTATTTTATAGACAAAGAATGCTCCTTATTCAACCAAGCAAGCATATCTGAAGCTGTAACAAGTAATGCAACAAATGGTTCTAGTGCCAATAAAAAAACACAAGAATTAATAAAACAAATGCGAGAAGATGGTTTGGAATTGAAAAAAAGTGCTGCTTCTACCCAACAACAAATATCATTTAATGTAAGTTACCATATTGATTTTAATTTGGTATTATGTAAATTTTTCCTTTTATAATTTATACAATTTAATTAAAAATACTAAAAAATAATTACTAATGAGTTTAAAAATGTTCTTGATTCAAATTTTTATTCATGTGATTTTTGTGGTAATTTTTATTCAGATAAACTACTGTTGTTTTATCAACCCAACTTTGTTATTCTCAATATAAATTAATATAATATGCTTTTCTTTTATTTAACATTTAAAAATCCTGAATATTAATTAATACACTTAGTTTTAAAATGTTAGCTAAAATATTTATCTTTTCACTACCTTTGATAAGTTTCAATCTTTATACATTAGCTTAAAATTATTGATAATTTATTATTATTTTCAGAATAACGAGGATAGCGATACAGAGCTCTTTATGTATGTTAGAACATTAAGTAGAAGGAAAAAAATGAAATTACTCAAGTAAATTAATTTAACTTTATCAAAATAAAAAATACTTTAATATTATTTAACATATTTTGTTTTTTTTAGACGTTTGGATAGAATGGACAAAATTATGATGAGAGAACAAAGGTTGATATCAAAAAAAGAAAAGCTTTCTAAGAAACAAAAAAAAAATAAAAAAGAAAGCAGCGACTCTTCAGATTAAATTAGTTGAAATTTTATGATTTTTTTTACCTATTTACTGTGCATAAATATATGCATTATAGTACTACATTAAGGTACACGATTCTAAAATGGTTCAGAACCTTCATGTTCAAAATTTCTGTACAATATATGTAACTCATTTTTCAATTCCATCCTAACCTAATGTAACCGAGAATCCGTTCTTCTTTTCTCAATGTCATTTAGTCATATTCACTTTCCACATTATCCAAATTTCTGTAAGACAACAGAATATTATTATATTGTCAACAAATTTGGGATCTATCAAATTAGTGGTATTTAATAATTGATTATCAATTTGCTAGTAGGTCCACCAAAAGTACATCCTACAGTGGATATAGTTTTGGACAGTGAACAGACGATAGTTAAAAATTTCATGAGTCATTAAGTCTGCACTGTTGGTATGGCCTCAATAGATTTATGTGAAGGGTAATGTCTTATCACCAAAAAAAATATAAGGCTATGGCAAACTTTGTGAAATTAAGTAAACTTGTGGGATCAGGAATATTAAGGAAGTTTGAATTCAACTTTTTCCCTTTAGTTATTATATTTTATATTTATTAAAAAAACATGTTGTTATTTTTAGGACAACTAGTAATATAGTTGAAGAGGGAATAGATGTATGCATCAACTTTTCTCTAATAATAGTTGTATTAAAAATGTTACAGAATGTGAGCTATATACATCTGCAAGTGCAAGTTGCAATTCCTAAACATTCATCTTCACCAAACCATAATAGAAAAAAATAAAAAAATAATTCTTCAGTTTTTACTCAACACATTAAACATAAATTCTGACAAAGTTGAGCATAATTCTTTTTTGGTGTCTGTAAAAATGTAAATACTCCATAATAAGATTTCCTATTACCTACAATGCATTCAAAAATATTTTAAAAATCTAGAGTCAAATAATATTTATGTACAGGATTCATTCTTCTTCTGATTCATCTTTAGATTCTATTTCTTATAATTCTCTTACAATTCATTAATATTCCTCTCCTGCACTCACACAAACATTGTACCTTTCTCCACATAAGTTTTATAATAATTCAGTTAACTTTTTCATACCAAAATAATTATTATCAGTTATTAAATGTCTGTAATACAATATTATGTCCTAATATGGTAATTCTTTCGATGAATAACAATACGTTTTATTGTTTTTAAGTATACCATTTATACAAGATCAAGATGTTTGTTCTATTCTCATTAAATATTTTAAGAATACCATGAATCTTAATATATTAAAATCTTATTACCTTTATAGCCTTTTTTATATTTATTTATTATATTGAAAGCATGCTAAAACAATATACCTATATTATTTTTATTTTTAGAATAATCTATTTAAATAATTATTATGATTAATGAATATATTATGTATTTAATTTATAAAACAAATTTACCTGATAGTTATGGTTGATCCTTTCTCTGTACTCAAAGGATTCCACCGCAGTATGTTTTGTTTTATGTATGGTCATGGACTTTTTCCAGTAACACATCAAAATATGTAATCGACGTCACTAATAGATGATAATTTTTCCAGATATAGTCTTATATTATTAGAAAATTAAAATCATTATTCATTGGGTGAACTAAGTGTTTCTAAATAGCCGTTGCACAGGAACTCGAATTGTACAGCAAGGGCTTCTACTATACACTAAACGTCAACTAGTTGATTGTGATATAGTCCATTTTGTATGGATAGCTTATATTTTATAATCAACCCTTTTTGTGTTAAAGACACAGATTACTAATTATATGAACATTTAATCATATTTCATTTACTCATTATTTTTTACTATAACCACTTGCTGTTCTCGTATAAATGTGTGGTAGATGGGTGGTTGAACTACTTACGGCACAACACCTATGTATGACTCAACCCTTAATGCAATTTTCTTTGGAATAAAAAAAAAAATACACATTTATTATAATATAATTTATTTTTTATAAATATGGAAAATACAAATATTAAGGTAAAAAATGCATTAGTAAAAACATTTTACTAAACTTATATCCAGTTGTACTATAGATTTTTAAAAGAAAATATGTATAAAAATATAAAAAAAATGTTCAGTCTTAACATTAACTAACCTAAATAGTAAATTATAATTAAAAAAATGATATTCAGCTTTAAACATCAGTAGGAGGTTTGGTTGAAGTAGTCATTACAGTGTCAGGTTTTGAATTATCTTGATAGACGCCCGGATTAAAGAAAAACCATTTGTTGAAACCTCTAAAAGACCATTCTACTGTTTGAAATCCATGATGGATGCTATTCAGATTTTCTATTTCTTTGTCCACCTAATTTATATATAAAATAAACGTTAGTTTTGTTATGATAAAATAATGGTTAAAAATCATTATTTACCATTAACATCATTGCATTCAATTCAGTGTTATAGGCATTTTTACGAATTACCTCACACAAGTTTTGTACAAACCACGACCCCTCTATCGGATCACGTTTGGCAGTATGCCCTATATTAAAAAAAAATTATGGTATTTAATAATTTGTTGAAAGAGGGTAAACTATTAAAATTAATCATTATATTATTATTTCAATAGTTTTATAGAATGATTATGATTTACCAGGAATAGTGGCATATGCTACGAATACATCTTCATAACGTCGTTCAATTGTGGTATTTGGAGACAAAGTGGTACTATCATCGTGTAAGTGATTATTTTCACCATCGTGGTATTTCCAACCAAAATCACTATTCTTTCCTCTTAAATAAACAGATATATTTATTGTATGTAACAAAAATACAAAAAATATATGTATACCTACCGACATGCTTGAATAAAAAATAACTTTGGTACATGTTGAATATAATTGAACACAAATTGTTCAATTATCCAGTCTGTATTTATTAGTTTGCCATCCGCGGCCAATATATTTGATGATCTGGTTGACTCTTTTCCAGCTTCACCGTGACTCATTATAAAAACAACAATAGAGTTAGCTTTTTCCTTTTCACATATATTAATGAACTCATTAATAACATTCTTAAATTGCTACAAACAAAAACAATTTAGAAGGTCAATATATTGTAAGGGATTTCTTTTTATACTTTATATTAATTTAATAAATAAATATTTGCTTATTTACTTTTTCAGTTAAATCTACTTTTGGGTGAACAATATATCCAAGACCTTGAAATAATTTCATTAAGTTAGCCATGTCAACAGCTGATCCTTTTCTTTCGTCTCTATATTTTATATTATTAATATTTAAAACCAACGCATGTCCCTTAGGATTTGATTCCATTGGGTAAACCTTAAACTGTAAAAATGTATGGTTCAATATAATATTTTAACATTTAACATTATATTAAAATAAACATACATCAGTGTTCAATTTTGCTTCATATTTTTCCATGATTTTGAGTTCAGGATGAACTTTGACATACGAGTCATCATGATTTAATATGATTTTGTTAAATTCTTTGTCCAATGGACTTAATTGATCTTCCTCTTTTTCGCTGAAAAATATGAATACATTGTAAATAATAGTTCATATTCTAAAAGTATATAAAAAATAACTAATTAATAAACACAAATGTTGTGGCTGACTTTACTATGTTAGGTATAAAATTATTTTAGAAAGCGGTTTTTTTTTTGCAAACAAATGTATTTTTATATGCTGAGAACAACGACAATATCAAAATGTTGAGGAAATTTTAAATTTTAACTTCATAGCCACTTGAGGTTTGTTTTTTCGGTTTTATGGACCTACTAAGATGGTTTTATAAAACAAATCGAGGGATATATTTTTGATTTAAACTGCCCTAGTGAGCAAATGAATCTGTCGGGTTTATATATGTTGTTAGGATAGATAAAAATTAAAAACAACAAACTCCAAATAGTTATAACATTAAAACTCAGAGTTTTTATAAAATTCTGATTTCACCATTATTTTCACCTATCAGCAAACAAAAAAAAAAAAAAAATTAAAAAAATTCCTCTGGTAAAGTTGTTTGGCTCCCTATTCTATAGGTACTATACACATTTTTAGAAAACTTCTAACAAAAATGTAATTTGCAAGGTAACTTTTAAAATAATTAATATTCTTGAAAAAAAATAATAATAGACATTGAAAATAAAAAATATTTCAATTGTTATAATATTATGGTAATGGTAAATCTAATACATTTATTATACCTAATACCTATTACATTATAATTTAGTAAAAATGGTAATAATTTTTGATATATGAGTGTTTATATTATATAAATCACCTGGTATATAATTATAATATTATACACTGGTGGTATTCTGGTATATGCACTCTGAATGGTAAACAGATGTTTTAAACGCCTCAAAACACCAGGCCATGACATTTTGTTCCAGTAAATTATTAAGATAGGATATTTGGCTTCCAGAAGTTATAAGACATTAGCCTTAGTAGTTTACTTATAATATTTATAAATTATGGCAATTAATTTAAATTTAATGATTATACTGAAATTTTTTATTTTTGAATAAGACAAAGTAATTTCAATGTAAATAATTTCAATAAGGTATTGAAATTTTAAATATTAAATAAATAGTGACTGAACTATTAAAATATAAATAATTGTGTAAATGTATTTGTATTGTACCTAAATGTATTATATTTTTATACAGTTTAAGTTTAGTCATGTCAATAAGAAGTGTCATTACTGAGTGGCTTCTTCCAACAACTCACTCATGTCACTGTAATTTAGCCCATATTCTTATTTTGTCTCAGGGTACAGATTGTATATTTCTTATAAAAAAAAAAAATATAGTTTATATACCTACTTATATTATTTACAAATTAAATTTGACTGATAACAATTATATTGTAGGTAATTTTATAATACTTTAAAATGTTTATATTTTATTAATATAAATTATACAGACATTTTAAATTTTATAAAAACAAATACAATTTTGAATTTGAAATACCGAGGGCCAAACATCCTACTTCAGTAATTGACGGGGACAAAATGTCTGTGGGCAGGTTTTTATGACAGTGATGAAATATCTGCGATTCAATCTGTATACCATACGATTAGAATATTATAAGAAAAACAATATCAATGTAAAACTTTAAAACCAATACACTTCAATTAAATTTAATATAGAAATGTATTATTATCTTTTTAATAAGTAAGAGTGAGGTACCATGTTTTGGAAGTTAAAATGTCGTAAGCTTTTATGTTGTTGGTTTCTTTTAATACTTCACATATATCTGTAAATGCGTCAGGTCCCCGTCCTTGGATTACTTCGTACAACTTTGTTGTTTTGGATGATTCTCCCTCATTACCCTACAACAATACAAGTATAAATTAAAATATTTGTATTCCATAAGTAATGTGTAAGAAAAGAATACAATTAAATGAAAATGTCTTACCAAAATATAGTCTTTCATCCATTTATTAATTACAACTCTTTCAAATAGAATATCCACAATGGCTTTCAAATCAAAAGTAACAGATACTAATTCTGACATACGCTTATTAATCAATTTTCGATGATGTTGTTCCATTATAGTTGAGCAAATTCAATATCAGTATAATATACTCAAAATTAAGTAACGTACTAAAGTATTGTTTGTTGGTAGGTAATTTATAAGAACACTTGATGTAAATACCGTTATGTTAGTCACTAATTGCCACAGTCTAATAGTAAATAAGTAGTAATTAGTAAACAAGTAATATCACAAACATAGACATTATAGTATCTTATAAAAATAATAGTTACTTGTTACGTCTGGTCTGTTGTTTTTACCTGTTGCCTGTTGACTGTTGATATGTTGAATCATTAAGACCACAGCAGATAAATATGAAGTCATATATATAATAAATTATTATTATTATCATCTATATTATGCAGCTCATGACGTATTGCACAACCATGAAAATTATAGAACTTAGAACTTAGAAGCAGAAAAGTATTGTTCATGAATCATGACTCATGACTCAATAGTCAATTATAGTCAATTATAGTCAATAATCATAAGCACAACATTACTTCCTAAATCCATTGTATGATAACAATCAAGACTGAAACCTGGCGGCGTTGAATTCGTTGCCAACATAAAACCAAAATTAATGATATCCGCAATGAGCGCTGGACCTATAAACTCTTTTTTAGGATTACGGCTGGAATTTTCTTTTCAAGAATTTTATAGAGTTTTCGATAAGATGAAATAGTATAAAAAAATCACTTCACTTTACCCTCAAAAAATAATGATTAGGTGTAAAATAAATAAACTGAAACTTTAAAAATTAACTTAGGCACTTGCCTAAGCCTTAAATAATTATATGGATCAAAATAAAATATTATATTATCAAAAGTGTTTGTACCGATGGAACGTAGGAACGAATAATAAAATTTACCCATTTGTCTACTGTTGGGGATCATTTTGTTTTGATAGTTTGTTACTAGGTACCGATGGTACGTTTGAGGAGCGATCAGATGTACTCGTTCCTACTCGTTACAACAGTGTACTCGTTACAGTACGGATACTGAAGTAACGATCCATCACTATAGTCGGGGACACGAAAACTGGCGGCCGATTTTAGCGTGCCGAGTGGTGTTTTTTTTTTAGGGCTATCTACTACTTACAGCCCTAAAAAAAAAAACATAGTAGGTGCATTAATTATTAATAATGATTTACAACTAAGAACTAACGCATAGTTGTTGTGTCTTACTGTATTCTATATTCAAGTTAAAATATTAGGTACATAAATCATAGGTACGTGGTAGTGTAAATTGGCAGTCTATATAAAATATATATAATCATAATATACCAGCTGTTGTAACTAATTCAAGTAGTATTTTAGTTAGTATTTTTTTTCGTAAATTAGTATTTTTATACTTCAATATAGTTTACGGAGCCTATACGGATTCGGCACTAGTGAGTAGTGACCCAGCTCAATCAGGGTTCGTAAATACGCAATATTCGGACACAAGGAGACGATCGAACTACATTTATAATTTTTGTAATTTAGATTCCAATAATGTTGTTAAAATTTGCAAAATTTCCATCTTAAATATTTAATCAACTAAATACAATAATAATTGTATTTATAATTATTATAAAAATGTTTTTGAACAATATTTTTTGAATTACCAATTAAGTTTAATCTAAAAATGTACCTATGTAATGTATAAATATACAATAAAAATTAACAAATTATTATAGTAAAATTCTCGAAAAACAATAGTTTATGTTTTCAATTATCTGATGTATCATATATTATATAAAAACGATTTTGTACTTGAAAAGCATCGTTGGGGATTTCTCAAAAAATAATGTATTCATCATTCAAATTCGGGCCTTATAGTGATGGCAGACACAACAAATAAAATAATTCGCTTCAACATAATTGTTAAACAGTAATTCAATAATTGTTTATACGAGTAATAATATAAGTAAATAAAAATAATTAATAAACACGTCTCAAAACAAACTGTGCGCCGGTATCAATTATATAAATGAACTTACAGAAGTAATATGCGTATTAAAAAAAAAAACAGTTATTAATTGCATCATTTGCAGCATTGTTCAGATTTTCCCATCAATCCGTTACACCGTCGCCAATTTTTGACCTTCCAGCCGGGTCCGAGTATGTTGCACCAGTCGCCGGCCGAATGTGCATGGCAGTCAAGCCAGCGACATTCGGCATTGATTGTTGTAATTGCGATCAGCAAAACTAAAAGTTGAAAACAAATTAAAACGGTATATCTAAATACTTTTGTATTGGACGAACAAAGTGTCAATTATTTTGAAGTTTGATGAAATTGCTGTTTAAACGCATTAGGTAGGTATAGGTATATTATCATCGGAGTAAACTGAAAAAAGGGAGTGTAGAGGGGTGGTCTTAGTTTTTAGTCCCCCTACCTCTGATTGCGTCTATGAGAAGTCCCCTTTAACTCATTTTCAAACAGTATATGTTGGTACGCTAAGGCCAATTAATTCTTAATTGTTTATTTTCAAAAATTTATAATTTTTCAATATTTATAAGTATATATTTTTTAGTTAAATAAAAAGAATATTGATAAAAATTATTAGCTTGATGAGTCTCGCAAAAAATTACATATTTAACATTTTGTGCAACGTATCTAAGTCACAATAAGTGAAACATAATTTATGTTCCTATTGACATTTTAGATTCTTAGCGAAGCGATGAATGTATTGATTTTACAATGATGTGTTTTTTTTTATTTTTTATTTTTTTTTGTGTCTGTCATCACTTTTTAGGACAGTAAAAATGCTTAAATTTTCTTCAACAGTAACTTTTCTGATAGGAAAGTGAATCTAGTTGGTACTTTAGGGGTCAAAAGTAAAACATTCCCAGTAATTTTTAAAAGCGACGTGAAAAACAAAAGAAAAATTAAGGAAAAACGGGAATATTTACGTTTTCGAGAAAATCGATTTTGGTTTTTGGTGTAACTCTAAAGTAAATGACCGTAGATACATGAAATTTCGACTGAATATTTATATTAGCATTTTCTATACACAATTTTTATTTTTTGGGTAAAAAAGCGTGAAAATTTAATGCAAGGCTCCTGATATAATGTTACAATAGTAGTTAAAAAATATTAAAATACATAGGCACAATTTTTTTTTATAAACATTTAAAGTTCGAATTTTTACAATATTTAATAATTATTTTGTAGTTAAAAATATATAAAATGTTCACATTTTTATGTTATTTTTAGCTAGGGATTGAACATTTAAAACAAGGTTAGGTTAATATCATCAAATATACTTGGTAATATCATAGGCTGACTGACCGTTTTCACTCAGAATCGTTTTTCTTATACAATGATATTATATCATTGTATTCAAATTTGACACCATACAATACAGTGACCCACTTGTAACCTACTGTACAGCAGATCATGTAGCTGTACATCTACTTACCTACCTTTTTTTAAATTATTCTTAGTTTTGTTAATTTATATTATATAAGTGTTAAAAATACTATTTATCTACAATGAACCCCTAAGAAGTATGAAAAATATAATTTTTGTGCTAGCTATTTTTGTACTTAATTAATTAAATTTAATAAATATGCATGATTCTACATAAATCCATAATATGGATATTATTTCTACCTACTAACAAAAGCAATTAATATATCGTGAAAAATTGTTTGGCTTAACAAACTAATGAATTGTTGTACGGGAAAACATGGTCACATGGAACGCTCAAAATAAAATATGAATCGCACGCCTTGCCATTTTGAGCCACTTTAACCCCTGGTGGGGGACGAGTCTTAAAGTTTGATATTATTTAAAATAAATTCGAAATAAATTGAACAAATGTGGGTTTAGATCGTAGCTTGGTGTCTACTATATTACTTGGGAATATTATGATTAATTTTAAATATTTCAAATTATATAGAACTAGGTTCATTCATTCTTCATTCTGAAATCTGCATCCCTTATACCTCACATCACGATGAATTGTATAAAATATTTTAGGCCAATGAATAATATGGCTGAATTTGCCTAATGTATAACCTACTTATCATTGGATAACTGTTAAATATTTATTTAAGATGAGTACATTAAAGTTGAATGTTAATGGAAATGTATATAATTTATATTGTACATATTATTTTGTACACATACAAACACCACATTATAGCGGTGTAAATTCATTTGTAATTGGGTAAAAATGTAAAATTAATATAATAATATTTTGATTTGATACAAATACAATTTGTAAGACGCGTAATATTTTATAATAGGATAATACTGAGTGAAAATTGTATTTTTTTTATTATTTAATAAATAATAAATTAATTAAAACTAATTTGAAATATTTTGAGTGAGTAGGTTACCTAGTAGTTCTAATATCATAATAATTATAGTTCATATACTTTTAAAAAACAAGTTTCTAGTCAAGGATTTCCCCCATTCTAAATTACCTACTAAAATTGCTAGTTAATTATAATTTATCAATTATCTGTTAAAATAGTAAATATGAAAATGCTTACACTTTAAGTAAAAGTTAAAAGTTGAAATTTCAAATTTATGATTATATACTAACACTAAATATAAAATCTTACGTTGAAGTGGATGCATAACTGTATAAGTACTATTATAGGGCCAAATAAATTGATTATTATATTTTGTACGTAGTTACTAGTTTGTACTTACCAACTGCGAGAACCAAAAGAAACAAAGACAAGTTTCGATTCATGATGATATTGGAGTCGCTCAAACCTTAACTCTTCTTGATTTTAGTCACTAGTGAGTTCATAGAATTCTTTCGACAGTTCGGAGGTGTATTATGGTTTCCGGAGCGTTAGACCTGTTCTTTTATAGGACGAATATTGATGATCTGAAGATTCATTCTAGGTGGTAGGTACTATAGGTAGTTAATAAACGATAATAATTTTTAACTACCTAATAATAATAATAATAATAACAACAATATGGCTTCTTGCGTGTGGTTAACGCTCAGGATATTCCCAATAGATAATTAACGATAGCCGATAGGTAATCAGAATATTAAACTCTACTATTAACCGACGAATTTACATTTTATATATAAATATATAAAGACATAAAGTTTTTCAAAGATCGCGATGCAGTACCTAAATAATCAAAATATTTTACTTATAATATTTATAATATTACTTATAATCAAGTGTTCACGTGTAGATATTAATAATATTATAGGTAAATTCCGTATCTATATAATTACTAGGTAGGTACCTAAGGTAATAGTGATTTAATGTTATTGTTCATAATTCATAAGTTATAACCATTAGTAGTTAATGAGATCAAACAACTGCAGATAATTATAAGGTTATATATTATGGGGTTTTCTATTATTCTTTTTAAATTTTTTTTTTAACTTATTCTGTTTCACATTTTATTATAATACCTATAAACGTATAGCATATATCCTACCTAGTAGTTATATATTACTATTTTTTTTTATTGAAATCAAAACAATAATATATAAACGTATGTAGGTACTTATATACATAACATAATATTATACTTAATAACTAATTCTTAATTTTAGATGTATTTTTTTTATGTATACATTAATCTATACATTTATCAATATATTGATTTTAAAATGATGTATTTTTTTGTATGTTTACTCGATTTATAATATTAAATATAAAAATAATTTGATTTTCAAATGCAATATATTTTCTGGTGGGAAATAAAATCTAGTTGGTACATTTGGTAAATCAAAATTAAAAACTGGCAAAAGTTTTCTTAACAATTGGAAAAAAATAAAATTCAAGAAAAATTGCAAAAATGGG
This sequence comes from Metopolophium dirhodum, assembly GCF_019925205.1. NCBI lineage: Eukaryota > Metazoa > Arthropoda > Insecta > Hemiptera > Aphididae > Metopolophium > Metopolophium dirhodum. Next base: position 14,894,128 of record NC_083561.1, read on the forward strand.
AGTTTTTTAGGCATAATTTGTAGATTTTTAAAAAATCGATATTCTTAATTTTTGTAATTTTTAATTGAATATATTTAGATAGGTACCCACTTATTGCTTGACATTTTACTAAATGTTTATATAGGTTATTATTAAACCTAACCTAACCTAACCTAATCTATCATATCACCAGATATGATGCAAGTGTTGCACACAGCACCCCTTGTGCCCACATGGTTGTTCAAACTTGTTTGGGTAGATATTAAATATGATGCAGTTAGCAAAAGTACTTACAATACATAAAAAAATGGGCAAGTGGGTATCACTCAGTTGTACATTTGGTGTCCTGGGTCACTGTAATGTATGTGTTAAATTTGAATTAAATGATATAAAATCATTGCTATTAAAGTAAATTATTTTACTATTAGTTATTGCTTATTAGTAATACAGTAAATTGAACTTTCAAGTTTCAAGCATCCATGACTAATATTTTTAAATTGAAACAAAATAACTAATATTGTTATTCTTTGTATCTCTATAATTTCGCTGAAATTTGAACTCAAAATATCTGTAAAAAAAACTGTGTTCATATATTTTTTAATTTTTTTAGTTACATGCTGTATGAACTGCTTATGAAGAACCTTTTTTAAAATGTTGAATCCTTAGATATGAAAATTGAATATTTTCCGATATTTTGTAATCATTTGATTATAATTATAGACGTATACTGTTATAGAAATATACATATTATATACTTATAATAAACTAATAACTTATTTATATTTTATTTTGAATGACATTGGAGACACTTTTTCTCTATGGTTTATATTCAACTTTGATTCATCAGCAGGACTTCATGTGACTACTTAACTCTAGTGACACTTATGATGATGGAGAGTTTTAGGAGTTTTGCTGCACTACGCCACGCCATATTTTGACCTTGGTTTTATAGGACTCTAGCAGCTAGCCCCTATTTTTTCAATTCTAATTACACAGTTATGATCATGAATAGGTTTAAGCGTTAAGAAAACAATAACTATTAAAAAAATTTAATTATTTTATGATACCTATATAATATACATAGGTATGTTATTATCGGGTACTGCAAATAAAAAGCGATATTACTTTAACACAGCGGAGTGGATTTGTAAACTAAAGCACGCCATTATAATATATTATTATTTTTTATTTAAATAAATGGGTAGGTATGCACAAATAGTATAGTTAAGTTTCTGTGATAATAACGTTGATCGAATGGCAAACTACCGACATTTCTAATAGGATTAAATACCTATACTCCACGAAAATTCGTGTTGCAACCGTCTGCAGTCAGACAGTGGTGCGGGAAAAAAAAAGCGGAAAATGCGTCTCTTACGGCGTGAAACGCGAACGCATAACAAGCCTCCGAACAGCCAGGGCGATCGTGGACGACTGCAGCCGGCCGAGTCGATACTCCTCCGCCGTCGCCACTGCCATTACTGACATCGCAACCGCCACCGCCTCCAACGCTATCGCCACCGCTATCCACCGTCGCTGCAAACACGTAACACGACGGCGTCGCGCTCACGGTGGTCACGAGATGTCGGCCAGTCACGTCCATTGCTTCGCCGGACACTAGTCGCACGGCCCCATCATCGCCTCCACCACTGGTCCACGATTCATGGACGGCAACGGCACCCTCGAGCACGGCCAACGTAGCGGTGGTGTCTTCCCGGTCGTCCGCGATGTCCCTAACAGTCATACCTATGTAAACGGACAAAACATATAAGACAACTACAAAGATATTTTTAAATCTGAAATATTAGTGCGATACTCTGCAGGGACACAATTAGGATCGAAATGAGGAGTTGGCCACGACTTAAATGATACACCGTAAAATCAGTATTCACACCAGCACCCAACACCATCAGTTATAGAAGAATAAAATAACATAACATAACACATAACACGACAGTGACGTACGATATGTAACTTCTTTTTATTTAACTCAAACTATATATTACTTTTCTCCTATAACGCTCAGGTTTCGGAGTCTGGATCTGGGTCAGGATGATTTAATATGTCTTTGCTTTTGAAAGAATTACCTTATATAATGTGTTGGACTACCACTATCTACTTGTATATTATTTCTCCATTGCTAAACGTTTATTGTAATTAATTTAACTTAATAATATTACTATGTAGGTGTATTCTATTCAACATAAGTGGAAACCCGGGCGGCCGTATTGTGCGCATGGCATCGGTTGCTCTGTTGTGGCTACAGGTAGTTGATCAAACAATTTGGAAACATTTGGTGTCACCGATGAAAACTGGTAGCCTCCTAGGGTTGCTTCTTATGTTGAACAGAGTATAAACAAGCACCGGAGCAATGTTACGGGTTGGGTTGATAGAGATGGAGATGTTACAGTTGGTGGATGGGATTATTGATTATTGATTACATGGCACTGGGCAAGGTCAGTGTGCTGGGCAAGTGTCATTGAGTTGAAGTTAGTTATGTTGTTTTTCAGTTACGATTGATTATATGAAAAAATATTTAGTTTTAAAAAATGTTCAATAAATCAATCTTTAGAGTTTTTGTGGCACGGGTTCATTCATAATTTTTTTTTGTAATCAAATCAAACTTTTTTAGGGAGAGTAATTTGAGACGAAATATAAGGACCAAATGTCAAGCGCTATATTATGTTCGTACCGGGGAAATCAGCGAAAAATAGTAGATCGTTGTCGGTGTTGCGTTTTGCGTCCACTATCCAAGGCCGCCACCAGTCCAAGTGCCGGATCAATGGCAATAGCCAAGGCACGGATGACCAGGGTGACCAAGGGGCGTGTAATAGGTCCACGTTTGGGTCAACCAGTCGCTGGTGGAACCGGCCATTGAGAGACCCCCAAATGTCCATTGTGATGGACATGTTGTCATGTCTGTCGGGCATATTAGCAGCCACGCACCCCGCAAACTGCTTCAACATATCGCCATGCAACATCCACTTGTTGTTGTCCGTCCAGCCCTGTTGCGGTGACGTTTTATTTTAATAGTACAATATTATTTGTTGTATGTATCAACATTTTATGTTTTTCAGTCAAAAATATTATTTGTTTTGAAACTTTGAAAGAATAGAATATTTCAATTATTAACTGTTGATTTGTGGTGTACTCTGCTACACTTATCGAATGGTTTCAAAGGTAGGTATACCTAGTGTCATGCTTTTTTAATGTTCAACGAATTTAGGAAAATGCATTATTTTAAATACGAGTCCAACTCGTTGGAGATAAAATCGTATAATATTATTCGTAAGATGATAAAAACAAATCAATTTCCTTGTAAATATTTAAACTATAAATTCGATTTTGCCATTAAAAGATTAAAAATAACTAGGTATCTATATATAATACTATTGGTTGTGAATATTATGTATAAATGTATACTAATTCATAATCAATGATAATACTAGCTGTCCACCCGACGTTATTCGGGCCAAAGATTTGTATTTGTAATAGATATATATGTAAAAAAAATGTATATGCTATATCTTTTTTTTTTGTAAGCTGAAAGGAAATCAAGTGTGAGCTACCCTTTAGCCTTCTATAGGAGATGCGTAAACAAGATATAAACACCCTTTAAGTTTCAAGGAATCTATCGATATAACTTTTATTGAAAACGGTCCAGTAGTTTTTAAGTATATTACCTTCGGATGAACCAACATCCATTTTAGCTGTATAATCCGACTTCGCCCGTGAAAAAATGAAAAAATATAAGATTAAGTGCCGTATAGGTGTATCTTACTTTTGATGTACCTCAGTTCACGGACAAATTTTCGTCCGTGTACCTCGTTTTGTAAACTAATTTGAACGAGATCGACAATTCACCTGCGGCAGAGCGAGTGTAGCACTTGATAATATACATCGAACGTTGTTAAAACTACTCTCTACATTTTCATGATATCTCCAAGAACGATTTGAAATTTTTACAAAATCGGTTAAGTAGTTTTTGAGTACCTATACAAACTACAAACATACATTCAACTCTCATAATATTTGTTTTAAGATTTAATTTTTTTATTCAAAACCATAAATGTGATGATTTGATGTATGATTTTACCTCATCTGCCTGAGTAACTAATGGCAACCATTTGTATACAAAAAAAAAAAATACAAATTTCTTTTATTTCTAATAAATCTGTAAGCTTAAAGCTGTAACCAATAACAACCCTTAATAAACAAACATTTTCACCGTACCTAAATCTCAAAATCTTTCTAGGCACCTCTCCGAGTTAGATTTACCTGGTCCAATTGTCAATCCAAACCATCTAGGAACCCACTCTTACACACATAAAGAATTTGATGACAATCGGTCAAGCCGTTTAGGAGGATAGTACAGGAGTAAGGTACACACGTACAGATGAATTATCTATATATATATAAATGAATGTTTGTCTGTCTGTGTGTCTTTTGTGCATTCCTTAACCGTTCACCCGGTTGCGATGGAATTTGGTACAGAGATAGATTAGACCTAAGGGAAGAAGATAGGCTACTTAAAAAGGGTAAATTAGAGGTCCAACAGTGACCTACACGGGAAAATGCTCAAACAGAGATTTTTACGATGGAAATGTTTGTTTGTAAATGGTTGATATTGGTTTTAATAATAATTATTATTATTGGAGCATTGCCTACGCCTGTTGGCGCAGTGGTACTTCTATAGTTCTAAAGAATGTCTCAAGTTCAAACCACAGGTTCGGCGGACCAATTTTTCGAATTGATTTTTTTCTTATTTTTTCTTCCTTTATTTTTCTTCTTTATCTATACATATACGAATGTTTGGTTTTTTCTTATTTATTGGATTTTTGTATGGTTAGGTTAGAATTTTGTGTTTATTGATTGTATTAATCCGCCGTAGATTGAATTAAGTAAAAACGACAAAGTTGGTATAATTTTGATACTTACGTACACACCACTGCACGGGGTCCGAGATCTACCGCATGTATAGATTGCCTATACCTGATAATTTACTGCTGCAAACTCACGGACATCGTCAGTTGGGATGGCTGAATATTAAAATATAATATCATTTACACTTAAAAAACATTGCTTCCACAGCGTTTTACACCCAAAAGGAGTTGAACGATCAGAATTTTTTTCTGGGTAACTCTGTGTTAGGTTAGGATTTTATATTAGTTGATTGTATTAATCCGCCGTATGTTGAATCAAGTAAAAATGTCAAACTTGGTATAACTTTGATACTTTAGAGTTAAATTATATACTTACGTACAAACCACATGGGGTCCGCGATGTACTACAGGTAGATTGCTTACCCAATAATATACTGCGCTCGCATAATCACAAGCGAATCTCACTGACAACGCCGGTCGAGATGGCTATACATTAAAATATAATATAATTTACACTTAAAAAGATATTGCTTCCACAGCGTTTTACACCCAAAAGGAGTTGAACAATCACAATTTTTTTTCCCGGGCAACGCCGGGTAATTCAGCTAGTATATAATATAAAGAAATACCTAGTACACAAATGCATTATTATGTATATTTTATACGCAGTGGTGGGCTACTTAAGTGAAAGATGGAATTTTTTGCCAGTTTCAATACTTGTAATTTAAGCCACCAATAATTTAAGTGCGTATGTAATCCACGTCAAATCATACAAATTGGCGTGAAATCATAATTTTTGTCAGTACACGATTGCAGCGCAGATTTTATAAAATATGTGGCACAAATCACAATTTAAAAATTTAAAAAGAATTGCAAATTGCCAAAATTACTTTTTAGATGTGGAGAAAATTACAGTTTTTTCGGTTGTTTTTAGCTCAAATCACAATACATATCTGGCATATACGTCATTATACACAAACATAATTAGAGCGGAAATGCTGGATATGCATAATATTATAGTGCATAAATAAATAATTTACCTAGTACCCGAGCCATTTAGCTTTAAAGCTTAGTATACAATTTTAATTAAATAATGTAATGGGTTTATTATTACGTTCGGATCTAAGAAGAATTGTTCATGGCGCACGTGGTCCAACACCTTTATTTGTACCTTGGCCACGTCCACGTTATACACCATCATGTCCCAAGAATATCCGTATAATCCGTTTCGCCATCCGTTGTAACCCTGTAATAAATCATAAATGTTATAGGCCAGGAATGACCTAACTGAACCAGGGATGGTTAATCTACGCACATAGGTTAGATTTTAACGACATGCGAAAATATTTTTATTTCATTAAACATACGCTATAGTAATACTAAGTATTTTGGAATTATCACTGCTTCATTGTCACTTTTACATAAATTGTAAGTGAAGGAAAGTTTAATGGAGATTTTAAGTGGGACTTAGCCCTTTCCCTCTTATACAAAATTCCCTGATACGCCACCGAAATACTGCTTGCGTTTCATTAAACCATTTAAGACTAACATAGCACACATGACACAGTTGATACTAAACAATTATAATGAATTATTAAAAAAATCGTACGTACCAAACATACTTACTTGATTGATGAACTTTTTTTCGTTCATGAGAATTAAGTTCATTTTAGTATTAAAAAAAATACAATTTACGATCAAAGTCTAAATACCAACAGGCACGGCGAAAGTCAAGTAAAAATCCAAAGTCAAGATGAAAACGGAAGATTCGTGGTTAAAGTAAATACATTCATAATCTAAAGGTTATACACTTAAACCTATATGAACGTATATTGTTGGTATATTGTTGGTCACAGAGTGCGTGCTTATAATATACCTGTGTCACTATATGCGAGTACGGCAAAAACAACTGCAAAGCTGTGTACATGCACACTCCTGCGACGATGGCGTTTTGTTTGGTCCGCGTCGGTGGTTTGTAGACAATAGACTTTGGTGCTGATTTGTCGTTCCAGACAGATTCAACAACGGTCCGCAACATTTTAGACATCGTCGCTGGATCGCAAAACACCGGTATCATCGCGGCGCAAACGTATGGAAACATACCTGCCCAAGTATAATATGAGAACGCTATATTATTCAATTTTGATTAAAATAAACAGCGTACAGCTATTTAATAGTAACAACAATAAGTAATTTAATTTTAAATTGTGTATAGTAAGCGAGAAAGTTAGAATGGAGTACAAATTATTATCATATTTTACGAGTAAGAAAAATAGTTCTTTCCTCCTAAAATAACTACAGTTTTTAAAGGTAATTCGTAATGCAATTTAATTACCAATAAAAAGTAACTTCCTCAACATTGTATATTTGTATAATACAGATATCACATAGGAAACTATATCATATATTTAATCAATAATTTTATGGATTGTTAACATGAAGTGTCTCATAATCGTCTACATGTGCATAATGTATATAAATATATGTGTGCGAAAGACACTTGTCCGCCTATTTCGGTATACTCACCTATGGTAAACATGGTTGCGTTCATGCCATGAAATGCAAGCAGCACGACGATGGTGAACGGTCGAGTGGACCGGAAACACAGTCCAAATCCCGAAAACAAGTCGATGAGGAATCCTCCGACGTGCACTATCCAATGATCTATGAATTCAGCTGAGAAAAAGTACCTGCAGCAGTTTGTGGAGGCGAAAGCAACATTTAAATAACTCACTAACGCTGGTTTAATGTTTGCCACTTAAGTCGAGTCGACTGACAGAGTTGATTGATGTATTATAATATAATATTCAGTGGCGTAACTTCAAAATTTGAGACCGGGATCGACATTTTCAAAGCCCCTTCCCTTCATCTATTGAAGTGACAGAAAGTTCATAGGAGTGTTCGTTCATTTTCTGAAATTGTTTCATACCCTTTTTTTGATACCTAATATAATATGATTTTTTTGATTTTTTTTATCATACCTACATCGTTTTATGAAGACTAACTAAGAAACAGAGCATATATAAAAATGTATGTATGTCTGTCTGTGTGTCCATATCACCATGGCAACCGTTTATATATTATTTTGAGAGTTCCGTCTGTGTGTGTCCATATTACCATGGTAACCATTTATATATTATTTTGAGATTTCCGATGGAATTTTTTGTATATAAATGGTTGCCACGGTAATATGTAAAACATATTATTCATATAGAGTTGCCGGGCAACGAAGTGCACGGGATCATTTGGTATAGAGCTCTCTCAGAGCAGAAAATAGGCTAATTTAAAAAGGGAGAGGACTAACCCCGGGAGGTGCTCAAACAGGGATTTTGAGATTTCCGAAGGAACTCTTTGTTTATAAATGGTTGCCAGATTTTTGAAGCTATAATAATAATTATTGATGGCCGGGAAACGATGTGCATGGAATGAGCTAGTAATATATATAATATAGTAGGTAGTACGTATAGGATTTTGAAAATATATTATGCCCATTTGCAAAATACCCGTTAACACTTTCAAGTTTCTATTAAACATTTTGAATTTCCAGTAATAGTGATCATAAGTTCACCCCATGTACATGAAAATTGAGTCGGTTACATATTATTATTCACACTCAATTTATTCTTACATATTCATTAAATTAATAGTAAATTCAAGCGTTCCTTGAATCATTAAAATAAATTAAAAAATAGTATATTATTAAAAGAAAAATATACTTTGGGACCCTAGCGTTCGGGCTCAGGTGCTACTGGATCCACTGATCACTCATGACTCTTGAGTCACGCCACTGATAATAATATTTGTTTTTAAGAAATTAATTATATATTATATGCACCTGAAAGGGGTGAACACGTGATGGTGGCCCAACGACATCATCGAGTAACCCCACAGCCAATCAGGTTCAAACTTTTTTAGACCAGCTACGAAGTACATGATGAAAAACTGTATCCTGAGTAGTAGATAGTTCCAACGGGGCACCAACGACGGCGCGTCCGACGGCATTTTTCGCCGAAGCCATCTGTCCACGGACCTTCGGGGTAATACGCGTGTAGTGAAAACATAATTTATTATATGTGATAATTTTATTATTGCTCTGTTTGGGGAGTTATATTATTTTAATAGTTGAATTACATCACAAATTACCTTTCAAAATTGTAATTAAATTATTTTTAAGTTACTTTTGTTTTATTTGGTTGTTACATATTACTTTTGAGTTTAAAAAAAGGTGGACAAGTGGGTGTCGCTCTTCTGTAGAGTAGTTTACAAGTAGGTCACTGTAATTGATGGTGTTAAATTTGAATTCAATGATATCATATCATTCTATACGAAAAAGCAAAAACGATTCTGAGCGAAGAAGGTCGTCAGCCTATGTTATTACTAAGGCGTATATTTTATGATATTATTGTGAATAAAGTTCATCGGTTCTAAGTAGAAAAAGGTTTGTTAAAAAGTGCCAAAGACTACGCCCCTCGTCATAAATGTGACACAGAAATGCAGGTAAAACGACGGAAATGGGAAGTGTTCGGCCATTTTTCGGTGTTTAAAAAGAGGCTGTCTGACAACTAGAAGATCACCACAAGATTTACTGATTTGAACCAACGTTGCAACAGTGGGTTAACACTTTGTCAAATTGTTGAACTTGTATTTACTTTTGTATTGGAATTTCCCACACAAATGGTAATGAATCGGATAGGAAGAAGCAATGAGTATGTCACCGACTGGTTTAACATTTGCCGAGAAGTATGCACAGCTGTTTTGAAGATAAAAAGAAAAATGGTCGGAAATGCACAAAATCCAATTCAGATTGATGAAGTTCGTTTCGGTGGCCGAAGGAAGTACCATAGGCCATAGGGATAGTCGGGTAGATTATTAGCTGGAGATGCTCCTCCCTCCTTGACAGATATAAAAGCTGAAGTAATTAATAACTAAAACCACGGCATACGGGTAGATGGCCCCCGGGTATTTGGTTTAAAAAATGGAAACGATTGCCGTTAATTTTATGTTCATCGACGCGATCAAGAAACATTTCTACCTATAATAGAACGTGAAAACGAGGCAGGATCAGAAATTAATTTTGATGAATGGGCTTCATGTACGTGTCTCACAATTCAAGGTTTTGTACACAAGACGGCAAATCACCAAATCTCATATTATGTCGATGCAAATACAGGAGCTCACACTCAAAACATTAAGAGTTCGACGTGAAAATTAAATTATTGAAGAAAAGGAGGAGTGTTCCTCTCAACCATTCGCAGTCTCATCTTAATCACTATTGCTGGCGTTTTTACTGTCAAGACAGTCTGGACCTTTTTTTTGCCATGTAGAAGACATTCAGAATGTGAATCATTAATAAAATAAAACGCAATCAAAACCACATATGTAGAGCACATAACAACTCAAAAACTTGTCTATAGAGCGTATACCAAATTAGCACCAATTTATTTACCTATTTAGGTACGTGGAACATTGTTTTAAATTTCCAATCCTTAGCTATTAAAATTGAACATTTTATACATTTTTAACTACAATATAATTTTTAAATTTTGTAAAAAATTAAACTTAAAATGCTTATAAACAAAATTGTGTCTATGTATTTTGAATATTTTTTAACTGCTATAATAAAAATATATCAGGAGCCTTGTTTTAAATTTTCACGCTTTTTGACCAAACAAATAAAATTTTATTGATATTTCTAGAAAAAAAACTAAACAATTTTTAAATGTCCGTAAACAGCTCAAAACGAGTCAAAACATTTTGAAAATTTTGAAAAGTATGGAAATTGATACAATAAACATATGGTGTAAATTTCAAATATACACAGATATTAGTTTTTAAATTACGACAAAATAAGAATATCACTACATGAGAAATCAAAAGAATATCCAATGTTATAAAAATTTTAACTTAAAAAGTTAAAACGCTCATACAAATTTGATTTGACTTTCCGGTAGATATTTATTTTTTTGATAAAGGTAGCAAACTTATAAGGAATCTTGTATTACATTTTCAAATCTTAGATTGAAAAATAAAAGTTTTATGCATTTTTAACTCAAAACAATTTGCACATTTCCGTGATTTTTACGTATTTTATCAAAATTTGAACTTTAAATGCTTATAGATCATTAGCCAAGAGCAAGCTTATTCACAAAACTCATGTTATTCTCTTTTTACTTTTATCATTTAAACTTATTTAGCTAAAAATAGTATAGATTGTTTATGTCAAATAAAAATGTTTATAAAAAAATTGTGATTATGTATTTTTAATATTTTGAAACTGATTTTGTAACAGTATAAAAGGAGCCTTGCATTAAATGTTCAAGCTTTTTGACCCAATGAATACATGGGAAAATGTTGATCCGTTTTATCAAATAATGAATTTTATGAGCGGATAAAACTCTCTCTATTGGATCAAATTGTCCTCCGGGGACTTTTTGATCCGGGATTTTTACAAGGGGACATTTTGATTCGTTTGATAAAAATAAAATTTTGGTGCGAGGAGAATTTGGTTTAGGACTTATGAAATTATATTTTATGATAAACAAATCAAAATGTCTTCAACGATCCACGGATTAAAATGTCACCTTACCCAATTTTATTGACATTTATAGAAATATATATGTTCCGATACCACTTGATTCATTTTCCATTGAACAAGATACTGAAGTTGAAAATCGAAGCATTAATTTGACTACTTATTGTGTACATAGAGACAAATAAAAAGTTTTTAAAAAACACTTATCATTGTAAAATCAATTCTTTTAACGCTCTGCTCATAATCTAACATAGTAACACGCTATTAAAATAAACATTTTTATTTAAAAAAAAATATTACTGGATTTTCGTCATGATTTTTATCGATACTTACATCAATTAATTAATGACAATCAACAGTATGAAATTATATAAAATTGTTATTCAAGAACTAAAAACGACAATTACTATTTAAAACGTTATTATTTATTATTTTAATAACAATGTATTTTCAAAATTACTATTAATTAAAAATAAAACTTTTTAGTCAAATAGCTATTATAATAATGTTAGATCGAAAATCGTTCTTAGGTACCTGTATGAATATTCAATATATTCAATATTTAAATATATATTACCAATTGTTTCTTACTTCTTAAAATATATTAAATAAAATGGAGTAACGATTAAATTAGTAATCTTACTTCAAAATAGTAACTTAAATTATGTATACATTTCTTGAACTAAACTCTAATTAAATAACCATCCAATTACTTTAAAAGTAATTTCGTTACTTGCAACTTAAGTTAAGTTACTCCCTAATACTTTAACTATATAACAGGTATTATAGCGAACGAGACAAAATATATTATTAGGTACTCTGCTCACCAGTTGCGATGAGCGTCTGTTACGGAGAAAATAGCGATCAGCAGTCCGAACAGATACGAATGGTTGTTCCACGAGCTCTTGTCGGCCAAAAATATGTACCAGTAAGGGATCGCGTATACGGCGCAACTAATCCGGTAGTGGAAACCGGTGAACACGCCGAATACTCCTATAGCACAGCACGAGTAACGGAATGAAGTTTTCAAATCAAGTATTTGGATAAGTGTTTGGATGTACATATTATACACACATACACATTACACTGTTTGAAGTACTTATAACATATAGATTATATAAGAAGCCGCATATGGATCAGATTAAGTATTTTAAGTCAAGTAGGTATAGCTATAGGCGATACTATTATAGGTATAGGTGGACAATTTCCAAAGGGCAAAGAGGAACAGATGAGAAGAACAGAAGCTTTTGAGATGTAGTGCTACAGAAGAATGATTAAAATAAGTTGGATGGATATGGTAACAGACGAGGAAGTATTAAAAAGAATGGACAAGAGAATAACTCTAGGGAATAGTATCAAGAAAAAGAGAAAGTAATGGATTGGGCATGTATTGAGGCATGGTGGGTTTCTGGGATTAATTAAAGAAGGCTGCGTAGAAGGTACAATTAATTCTAAGGGAAGATCACGAATGGAGAATATGCAACAAATTATAAAGGACTAAAGGTGTGATTCTTACGAAGAAACAAAGAGGAAGGTAAGTAACAGGGAAGAGTGGAGAAATGCTAAAAACCAATTTCAGGATTGAATACAAAAGAGGGAGAGAGAGGTATAGGCACATGGCGTCAATATCATACAAACACACACACATCAGTATATACTATATATTATATAATATATATGTAGGCATATTGTATATTTGTATATATTTAGTAAATATTTTTGTGACTGTGATTTACCGGAAAACATTGCCGCGTATGCCAGGCACATCCATCGGCCGGGCAGCGGTTTGACAAAGTCGAAAAGTGGAAAATAGCACTTCATGGGTTCCATCCATCGTTTTTCGGCCTGGCAGAAACCACGTTCATCCATCGTGTCGATCATCATTAGCAGACCTACTCATTACAGTGTTAATACAACTCTCATAAAATTCACTGCAGGTATAAAATCTCAACGATCGTTATGGTAGACCGTAGTATAATGTTATATAAATGTAAAACTACCTCGTCACGTCGTCTCGAAAATATTTTTGACATACAGTACATAGACATACGCCGTACGGTACCTATACATTATATTATAATATGGCTTTGTTGACTTATTATAGATATTGTATTATACCACCAATTGGGCGTACATCGTAGGTACTACACAAATTACAATGTGATTCATCAAGCATAATATTCGTCATATAACTTTAAATATATATTTCAAAATTCCAAAAATCAGATTTTGAATAATTGAATTATTTGAGAAAAAATTAATAAATATTATGAAAATAGTAGTGATAATAATTGTTCCAACATAGTTATAATAAAAATAAAAACTGATTCATTAACAATATAATAATATATTATTTCCTTGATATTCAAAATGGATAATATTCCCATATTTTGTGCGTAGATCACTAGTTTTAAATTCGTAGATCACTTTCTACACGCCTAATATATTATTGTACATCGTATTATTGCGGTATAAAAATCGTTGTAATTATTGTTGCGTTGAACTCACCGAAAGCTATGCGCAACGCGGCCAGACACTCTCCGTCTTCGGGCTCGAACATGTACGACACCAGCCGTTGCCAGACGGTCGTGGCCTCGCGCCGAACGATTTTCCGCGACGATTTCTCGGTGACATTTTCCGTGTCCGCTTCCATTGCTCGGAAGTGTGCGAATGGACCGGCACTGTACACTGTACACCAGACACGACGTCTGTAGTAGCACACCGATCGATCGAATTAATTATTAATACGTTTTTCGTCTCGGCAAATAACTGACGTGTCGATCGGAGACGTTGACGGTTATGCGGCGCGACGTCGTGACGTGTATACCTAACGTAATAATTATATTATAATATATTTAGTGTTTTAATTGAAGACCACCACGCCCGCATCGACTTACATACGAGCCGATGCGATATCGTATAATCGTATTTTATTGACGAGGATGATAATAATAATAATAATGCTATTATGGGATGACGATGACGATGTAATATTATGTGTGTGCCGCACGTCGCTTTCGGTTTAATCCGACGTGAAACGCAATATTCGTATGTTTCCAATAAACACAATAACAGCTCAAGTGTTTTATTTCAAATAATACAAAATCAAAACAAATACAAATATTATATAACAAAACTAGCTTACAATATGAAAACAATCATTTTTTTAATGATAACTTCAGATTAATGTTTAGAACAGAGAAGAGGCTAGGCCGCTAGGGGAATACTTATATTACATAATGTTGAATTGTTAATTGGTACCTACATAATTTTTTTCGGATTTAGGCTTTATTATATAATATTGACAATGTTTAATACATATTAAGGGAGACGGAGTAGCCGAGTTGACTAAGGCGTCGGTTGCGACCGGTTCGAACCCAGCAACAGGCGGCACTTCTCTTCGGGCAGTCATTGTGTCTGGAGAGAGAGAGAGGCCACCCGGGAATGGCAGATACCTACGGGTGCCCACTAGAAAATTCTGTCAAAGTAACAAACACACGTGTTTAAACTTACAGTACCCTCCCCCACAGTAAAAAAACCACTCAATGGCCTAAGTTGCCGCGGGTTAATTAATAATAATTTAAAAAAAATACATATTAATAATTATTATAAATGTACCTATTTATTTTTGATTGTATATTTTTATTTACTATCGACTATTTTTCATAAGTAATTCTACGCACTAGAGGTCAAAGAATCCAGTAGTTTGGGTACATTATGCCTAGGAATGATGGTAACATAATTAAAACAATTATGTCTTGGAAACCAACGAGGAAGAGGCCCCGAGGACGTCCAACGAAAAGATGGATGGACGTGGTCGAGAATATAATTCATGATCGGGAGAAGTGGCGTGAAGTTGTGATGATGGAAAAAATTCTTGTAGAGTAAATCAGTGGCGCAACTAGATTTCAAAGCTTGGGGGTTCTACAATTATGAATTGCTCACATAGTCGTGGGGCACACACCCCAGTATTCCATACTACCAATATTTAGATTATACTATTATTTACAATTTGTTGTTAAACAACAATTATTATTGTTAAATACGCACGTATTTCTGCTTGAACCACCATAGTATTAGTATTTTTTTTTGGCATGCTCACACCTCTCTTAGTCTTTTCAGGGTACGTAAACCGGCCACTGCAATTTCGTTGTTTAAAATGTATTAAAAGTCACTGGATAACGCAGTATTTGTAATAGTATTTGACGTTTTAGTAATACGTTTTCTATGAACACGAATCTGGTTTGACAGTGACTTTTCACGGTGCTATGTAGGAAAAGGTAATTTTCCGTTGCTCCTACTGTCATCGAAAATAATTTAATTTTCAGTGTAGGTGTGATCAGGGATAGATTTATCACCTAACCCATTTAACCTTAGGGCCGGGAGAGAAATTTAGATTAAAAAAAATTGTGAGTTATTTTAACTTATAAATAAATATTGTTTTATAGGTACCTCCTAATTGTTTGTAACATTAATAACAATAGAATATTATGTACTTCTTCACATAGTAGAAATAAATTAATAATTTAATAGTTTAATTCATCCTTAATTACACGCACAAAAGTACTTAAATGATGTTAATATATTAAAGTAATAAAACGGAGAAACAATTTGAAAATTGCTCTAAACTCATATCCAATATAATTCAATTTTTCGTTGACGATCCGGCAACGAAATTTTACTTATATTTGATAAGAATTACTGCAAAACCATAATAATTGATATGTTCAAAAATAACTAACATATTCTACAAGATATTTTTCCTGCGCATTTTTTCCTGAGGAATCATAGAATATTATATTTTGGGTATAGTGCAGTGGAAACATATCTGGCAGCATGCTACATTTTGTTAAGAATTTAATTAAATTTGTTGTTTTATTTTTATTGTTGATTTACGTTTCTATAGCAATAAACAAAGCGTTATGAAAATAAGTTGGAAAAAAAGTTGTACCCAACCCAAACACATATATATATATTATTAAACAAGTTAGAAAAGCTCACACTGCAGTTGTGCTTCATTCCCGGTTTCAAACGTATATCAATATAAATCTATAATTTCAAATACAATATAAAAATAATTTGGTAACCTTAATATTTTGGTAGTTTATTTTGGATACATAATATAAATCTTTATTGAATACTTACAAAATAAGTAATTATCTTAATATCAACAATTGTAGCTAATATGCAGATGCTGGTAACTAAAACGGACAGACAGACACAACGAGAATATAATGTGTTCTAAACTTATCTTTAGAAACTACTAACATTACATAGATTACATAGACTACATAGGTAGACCATAGTATTATTTAATAGGTACCTAATAGAGTAGTACCTATATTTGTTTACTACGGATGAGGGAATAAAATAACTGGTGTAGTAAAATGATTTTACTAAAATCTCAGTGGTAATAATAATTTTTTATCATTAATTAAACCTTTGCAATTATACTATTATTCGTTTTATAGTTCTCAATATGACTAAATGCTACGTTACTACTAAATATTACGAATGATGGCTATTATTTTTAGCCATCGATAAATGAAAAATGAAAATGTTTAATACGCGTTTACTGTTACAATATAGTCATAAATAAATCATAAAATATACTTTATTATCGCGTATAGCACGCAATGAGTATAATATATGATGACATTGGTTTTGATTAGTTAATTATTGCTATTATAAGGTGATAGGACGGAATTATTTTTTTCGTATTCAAATGAATCACTGCATCGATTATGTTGGTGGTCCGTAGAAAATCTACAGCGACGATATTGAAGTTTTCTCCCCACTCTGGCATTGCAACCCACTTGAACAATAATGTATTAACCATCGAACTCGTGTGTCGTAAACCATCACCTCTATTGAAAATAACGTCCAGCGGAGTAGGAGTTAACTCGGTCATCAGGGCCGTTACACCAAGTCTTTTGTTTTGTGTTCTGCTCAAATGCTCAATATTAATATACATTTTATTTAAGTTCAAAATTCTCAATGGAGGCAGTGTTCAAAAAAATACGTAGAACTATGTATTATTTTAAAAATTATTTTTATTTTGTAACACACTGTTGTAATTATTTTAGTATTCCTTGTTCAAATTCAAATTATCCTAAATCGTAGTATAGATAATACATATTTTGTACATACTTATTTTATATGGTTCTGTCCTTGTGTGATTTATTATAATATTGTTTCAATATTTTAATCTGACTGTTTACTAGGTATTGTTCAGTAGTAATTAAAATTGTTTAGTCAATTTGAGTGTATCTTGTAAACGTAATATTATTTTGCTATTAGTAAAGCATTGGAATGTTTATGATCATAAACATTCTGAAAAAAATGTATATATAAATATGCCCAAAAAACACTAAAGTAGGTCCTTAAAAATTCATTATCAAATATTAAATTATGAAATGCACTAAACATCGTATTATTCGATATTCATTCCATTTGAAATACATATACATATTTAACAGATTATTATTCATGAATATTATACGTTTTATGTTCGCGTAAAAGCGTGTATGCACTACAGCATGTATAATACGATAGTGAAAGAGCATTGAGCACAATATGTTTACTGAAATCTAAAATTTTAGAAAATTGCCAGGCAATGTATAAAATGTCCCAAAGTGTATTTAAACTATATAAAAAAAATGCATTTGTAGCTACAATAAGTGCCTAAAAATGCAAAAATAAAATATAATTTTATATATCATGCCTTCGTGTGATATCATGTTGATTTATAATTTGGTCCGCAATGTGAACGAAAAAATGAAGGAATGCCCATAGAAGTCATATACGTCCTAACCTTGGTTATTAGCGGTGCTTATAGCTCATAATATTATTGTCATGTGAATTAATAATTTGTGATATTTTAGTGTAAAAAATATGACTCCCTTTTCAATAAACCTTACTTATTTATGTACAAACGTACGTACGTAGTCTTGAAATTTCGTTAATTTCTGAGCATTTGGTCAGTATCGAGGAACAGATGTCCATAGGTTTTCATAATAATTAGCATATACTGCTGTCATCAGCAAATGGTTGTAAGTCACAATAAATTACCCTCCGTCCTTCAGTTTGTAAATCTTTCAGCGACTTATTCCATCCGATTTCAGCCATATGATTGCCCAGGTAAAACGTCACAGATTGATATAATTCAAAGTGCACTGACGGATTTTTCGAAAAACCCGTTTGGAATTTGTGAAATTTGACGATGACAATTTCATTTGTTGCTTCTACAAATGTTTTTATAGCCCTGAGAATGTGAAACAAAGGTCTCAACGGATAAATTTCGTGATTTAGCCACCATTAATGTTTGATTATCAAAACCTACTCTCAGATCCAGATATCGAGCTTCGTGGCATAGTTCACTCGAAACGTCAACGGCCTAACGAAATATAAAATCAATAACAAATTGACAACATTAGTTAATGATACTTGAGTGAGACAAAAACCAACGCTCTTACTTACTTGAGTATAGACATACTTTTCAAAATAAATCGGAAGTTTTTGCGTAGTATTATATGCTCCAAAGTCACGTGTAGGTACCTGGCAAAAATAATGAATCCGATCCTAAAGATTTGATCTTGACTGGCAATTTTTCCATCCAATTAGGCTGCGATTTAAGACAGTTTATCGCTAATGCTAAATAGACAAAACATAGGACTAGTGATTAAAGTGAATGTTTTTTTATTAATGTTAAATAAAAATGGCACAAATAAGTTATAATAGTATAATATTATAATATACTGTGGTGAACACTGAACACCTTTTAGATTCTGAGCGAAGCGATAAATGTATTGATTTTACAATGATGTGTGTTTTTTTTTTTATTTTTTTTTTTATTTTTGTGTCTTTCATCACCTTTTAGGACAGTAAAAGTGCTTGGATTTTCTTCGACATTAACTTTTCTGATAGGAAAGTGAATCTAGTTGGTACTTTGGGGAGTCAAAAGTAAAAATTTCCCAGTTATTTTCAAAAGCGACGCGAAAAACAAAAGAAAAATTAAGGAAAAACGGGAATTTTTACGCAAAATCTGTTTTTGAGAAAATCGATTTTGGTTTTTGTTGTAACTCTAAAACAAATGACCGTAGGGACATGAAATTTTGACTGAATGTTTATAATAGCATTTTCTATACACCATTGAAAATATTTTGACTCTTTTTGAGCTGTTTACGGAAATTGTCAGTTTTCCATTTTTTTAGTTTTTTTTTCTATAAATATCAATCAAATTTTATCTCTTGAGTAAAAAAGCTTTAAAATTTAATAGAAGGCTCCTAGGTTATTGTTTCAAAGGCAGATGAAAAAAATTAAAAATCCTTTGTCACAGTTTTTATTTATAAGCATTTAAAGTTCAAATATTGACAAAATACGGAAAAATCACGAAAATTAGCAAATTATTTTGAGTTAAGAATTCATAAAAATTTTTCTTTTTTTTTTTTTGGGTAAAAAAGTGTGAAAATTTAATATAAGGCTCCTGATATATCGTTCTAATAGCAGTTGAAAAATATTAAAAATACATAGGCACAATTTTTTTTTATAAGCATTTAAAGTTCAAATTTTGACAACATTTATCAAATTTATAATTTATTAATTATTTTGTAGTTAAAAATGTGTAAAATTTTTAACTTTTATGGCTAATTATTGAAAATTTAAAACAAGGCTCCGCGTAAATAGGTTATATATAAATTACTTTATTCACAATAATATCATCAAATATACTTGGTAATATCATAGGCTGACTGACCGTTTTCGCTCAGAATCGTTTTTCTTATACAATGATATTATATCATTGAATTCAAATTTAATACCATCCATTACAGTGACCCACTTGTAACCTACTGTACAGCAGAGCGACATCCACTTATCCATCTTTTTTACATTAATTTTGGCAAGCCATTATTTTTCTCAAAGATTAATTTAGAACATATTATTTTTAATTGTCAAAAAAGGGAAAATTGTTGAGTTTGTATAATTAATAAAAATTTTAAAAATAAACTCAACATCAGTATATAATATTCTTCCTATATCGACTATTTGTATAATCAATCCAATTAATATATTATGTATAGTATAAAGATGTATGGGAACTGATTTAAAGTGGTCAAAGTAAAATGTAAATAACGTATAATAATATACAATTATTAAAATTTAGATCGCCGTTCATTGTCAAACACCGTCATCTTAATTCGTTAATAATTTATAGACGCTCTGTATACTGTGTTGATGTCCAAGTAGTATAGCTTATGTTAATTATTTTCATATTAATCGATAGTAAATAATATATTATAATACCTACTAGAGTACTAGCTGTGTAACCCGATTTCATCCGTGAAAAAAATTAACAAATATAAAACATGGCTACTAAAATAAAATAGGTTATAACTAATTTTCAACTACATAGTTAGTTAGTACCCACTATACTTGGTGTGCACTAAAACTGAATGTATTTTACATTCTATCAAATCCATCCTTCTACACTATTAAAGAGCCAACCGGAAATGGTGTCCACCGGCTAATTACGGAGCGCCATCTTGGCGGTTACCCGAGGACGGCCGTGCGCTGGGTCCGTGCCGAACACTCCGACAAAGTCGTTTGGATTTGTGGACAGCACTTGCCATGACACTACCACGCGCTTGGTGCCATATTGCTCTATGTCTGGAGTCACCGTTAGACTCACGTAGTTATGTTCGATTTCGAAATCCGGTGAATCTGAAAAATCCGTCAACTACCGTAGGATATGACCAAGGCTCGAAAGTCATAGCATCAAAAAAGTTACTTTTTAGTGCTTTATATTATGCACTTGAAACCACCAAAATATTATACGCTATACATCACCAATATAAAATTAAATGTTTAAAAAAAATTTAATTGTTTTTATATTTATTCTTAAGAATATGTTCTTTTTATCGTAATTTATGTATATAGTGGTATAATGGTATACCGTATACGGTAGATGTGTGGTAGATATAAGGCGCCCACTGCCCAGGTATTAGGTACCAGCAAACTATTTATCTATTTTTACATAAAAGTTGCTCAACACAATGGACGGGATTGGGCGTTCTTAAAAAATATCAATTCGTTGAGATATGAATCTTTATGATAGTACCAATCTATATTTGAAGATATTTCTTCTCAGGTGGGTAGAAAAAAAATTATACACTTCAATATACTAGCGTTTCTGATAGATGCTCAATAACTTATAGACCTTATTATATTATTACCTACCATATTATAGGTTAGTTATTTATAACTATTTATCATTTATCGCGTGAATCAAAATTATGAGAATTTGAAATACAGGACAAACGACCACACGGCAGATATGTACCTAAATTGCCTACCCAAAACGCCGTGTGACCATTATATTACAATATTTATTATTGTAATGTATTACGTCTAGTATAATCGCCTGAACAAAAAAAAAGAATAATAGCGTCATAAGCGTGAAATTTGGGGGGGGGGGCCTGACGCAATTAAGTATATTTTACCAACGAAATATATTATATTATAAAATGTTCTACAATGACGACGAATTACAAGTAACTTGATTAATTTACTTGATTCCTTCACTATGTTAGGAAAAATGATAAAGGTATAAGGTTTTCGAACAATAACCTGTACTGTAATAACCGTTTTTGTAAACTCTTTACACTTGAAAGCATATTTTATTAAAGTTTATTTTGTTGTACCTACTTAAAGGCTGCACGTAGTACCGTTATACAAACTTAAATAATATACACGTTTTTAAATTATTTTTACTAATTGTGTATCTCAATGTTAGGCGTTTGATATAGTGTTCTTATTCCCATTTAGGTGTTTTATACAAGCCACGGAAAGCGTTAGCTTATTATACGTGAGCAGATTATCAAGAAAGTCAATCAAGCGTTTTATAACTGAAATCCACACAGAAATCGAAGTTAATAACACAATGTATAAAGGTAAGCGCGTAGCCAAGATTTTTCTTAACCCCCCCGTTAAAACTTAAATATGACTTGATTGGTGAGGGGGAAGAATTAACACACTCCCCTTTGAATTCTTCAAACTTCATGATAAATGAATGTCGAATTTGAAATAGAACCATAATATGATAGGATATTTTTTATATTATATCTGAAGCACTTGGTAAATATATTATTTTCATTTATACGGCTGACCGAAATACCCTCCTGGCTACACACTGACACACTGTACGGGCAGGTATATGCAATAAAATACATACATATTTTAATAATAATATACGAAAAAGGATGTATATGGACACAATACAATCTATAACTATTAATTACCGACAAATAACGGTCGAGTTTAGATCACATACTATGCTAACGATATTGTGGAACGCACCAAAAGTTTGCTCGCCGACTTTTGAAATAGGTCGATCGCAAGACCGATATTATATTATCATGTAACATATTATATCTTTATCGCCATTCGCCACTTAGCATAATATCATGTTTTTATAATACGTACTGAAACAATGGCTATAGTAATATTGTTGTGTGTCTTGCAACATCATCGCCGCACGGACGCCGCTGTGAGGCTGAGCAAGGACACTCGATAGTCGCGCTCGGAGCAGCTTTTGAAATATTATAGTGCATCAACCACTAACCGCATAGGCGCGTCAGCATCGTGGTCTGGTGAACTGAACTAGAGAGCGCAATGCTCTGACCGTGTCGTATTATTGATGACTGAACGTTATAGCAATAATATTGGAATAAAAAATATATTACAGTAAATATCGTCTAAAGCGACCATCAAGGGGCGTTTAAAATAATTCATTATAGCATAATATAGTCATTACTCATAATAAACGAAAAGTGATAAAAAGCAAAAATTAAAAAAAATCTACTCGACATTTTCCACTTTGAAGAAGATCTATGATTCATAAATATTAAATATGTATTAAAAAGTAACCGTAAATTGTATTATATATAGTGAGAATGAGGTAATTTTTACATTTTATTCGTTTCTATAATGGTAATAAACGAAGCGTTATGCAAAATTTGTTAGAAAATAAAAATATCTGTGTCCAGCTGAAAAACATATATTTTATGTTAAAATAGTTTAATATTACATGCCATATTTTCTAAATTATAAATGTGTAGGTTTATAGGTATATATTTTTAAAAGGTACAAATTAATTAGGGAAAAAAATAAATACGTTGCTGTTGTTTTGAATATTAGTTATTACTTATTACCGATATTATATTGGAATTTTTACAAATTTTAATTGTACTTCATTATTATTACGTGATTATATTATTATTTCTTCATAATATCCATTTAAATAGCCTATTAATGTAAGTTAAATTCACTAGAACGTTCGACGTGAAGTTGTTATTACCAATACGTCATTATAAACGATGTAGTTATAGAATAAAGGCGATATCAACTCTATATATTTTTAATCATATTGAAAAAATTTAAAAAAAAAACGCTTTGGCGGGTCTCGTTTTCCTATGCTTACTATAATAGTAGGTACATGGATATGAGCTGTAATGGCAGTGATTTATAATAATAATAATATGCGATAATAGATACATGTATCAATTAATAGTTGTTTTTAAGGCACTATTCTTAATTCGCCTCAGGTGCAGCTTTCGAAATTTAGTGGATGAATCACTTACCATCAATTACATAGGTGCGTCAGCTGCATTGCTACCGATGATACCGCGGTTAGGTCAGCTGCACTAGAGCGCGCGTAGGTACTCAATTCTTTGACCGCGTAATGTATCAATATAGTATAACGAAAAACAAAAATAGCATGGCCCGATTTGTAGTTTTCCTAAGTGTGTAATAATCCCCGACTGCTCGGTCACCAGCCGACAACAGTGGACCTTCCGGAGCTTCTGTGTGGGCCTGACTTCGATGTCCTCCCTCCGAACCCAGAAGAAAAAGGCATTTTGCTGGCCAATGCCGACAAAGCCTTCCGGCTATTCTACAAAATGGTAGAGGATATCCTTTCTATTTGAAGGAAAAAGAAGAAAGAGCAAGGCAGGTGGCTGGAAGATGAGCTCGACCACTGGACTCGGACACCAGGACAGCACGAGAACTCGAGACCGGCGGGCTAGCCAGCCGGGTCAAGAAGTCCGGATCAACTGCGCTCGCAATTCGAATCTTGTAGATATAAGTTACTATCGTTGTAATTGATAACTTGCACTATTGTGGTAATTGATAACCTGTACTATTGTTGTAATTGATAACTTGTTGTGTTCGTCAATAAACGATGGGGGGCCGGGGAGCTGTAATGCAAATCGCGGTTCTCTCCCCAGTCCTCGATAACACGAAAAAAAAAAAAAGTGTGTAATAATATATGAAAATGAGCTGTAATCGTTGATATAATTTAATAATATTATTTAGTTTCTATCTAAATTAATGGGGGTTTTTTTAAAACATTATTTTTAACCCACCTTAGGCAACGAGTCTATTATTTTACTTCCAAATCGAAAGTCGTAATTATAATTATATTATTCAGACGTTTGAAATAATATTACGTGTTTGAATAGTTTATTACTTGGCAGACGGCAGTATATTTACAAACTTATACTTAATTTATATTAGGTATTTAGAAATAAACCAAAATCACTCATACCTATTTAACCTATTGTATATCAGAATAAATTATAAATTATCTTAAAGGGGTGATACAACTTACCTGGCTGTCCTACTGAGTAACACTGTATTCAAATAAATCTTAATTCTCAATTCCCAAGGCAAACAAATAATTATTACTAAACTTACTACTATTTACCTGATTTCTATACTATTTAATTACAATATGTAAGGTGATATCAAATGTTTAATTGTATATTTTTTAATTAAATGTGTTTTTTTAATCAAATTTATGGATTCTTAGTCACAATCACAAAACCATATTATCAATAATGACTGTTTTAAATAAATAGTATAAAATAACTAGATGTTAATAAATCATAAGTATATATAAATATATAGTCAAGTATCGATAACTCGAATCACAAAGAGAATAAAAATAAATTTGACTTATGTATTTTCTAGTTAAATAACTTAAAAACACTTCAAGGGGCGAAAAAACAAAACGTGTTATCTAGATTTTCCTGTTTTTAAAAATAATATTAGTAACTATGGGTATTTAAGTTAATATTATCCACATACGATAAGATTAAAGTTAAAATTCGCCAAGTTAAAACTATTTGCTCAATTGCTCGTAACTTAAAATTATTTTTTTTGTATTTTGGTTTTTTAATTTTTTTGCGAATACCAACTACATTGTAATATCATATGGCGTGATAATTTTTTTTTTATTATTCGCTATGATATGGATATATTTCATAAAAAGAGCTCTCATACAGTTTCAAATTGTTTCTAATTTGTTTGTCCGTTCGTGGAAAATAAAAATGATGTGAATCCTACCTATCTATACTTATAGGTGAATAACGAATATAAAAAATATAAAATCGTCCACACGATCACTCAGCGTCATAGTGCCAGTCGCAATTATAAATTAGAAGGAATGTACGCTAACAAATAAGCACGATACGGTTAATTTATTATTGCACATTATAGGTAAGAATAAAAATGTCCTATATGGTAAACGATTACCGCTATATTTGTTATAGTATAATATATTAAGACTAAAATTTTAAGTTTTAAATTTTAAAACACTATTTTGAAAATGCAATACTTCGTTACCTAAATTCGAAATGTTGTTTATAATTATAAATGCTATAACACATATATTTTAGCTTTTCAAGAACGCTGTTCTTAACTTTTAAGTAATTATCTGAGCATTCTTATATAATATAATAATCATTATTAATTATTATTTTTGCACCATCATGTAAAAATATTTTTACATACTTTGTACATTTTACTTCCCACTTGTTATCAAATAAATAAATAAATAAATTAGTGTATTAGTGTATAATAATATTATGATATGCTGGTAAAGGCTGGTACGTGGTTTAAGTACTTTTTACTATAATACAGTCATGAATATTGTTAATACCTACCTGTATTATAACCACGTACTACGTCATACAGCCATATAAAGTGAATCAATCCATGACACCCTATTCGACCAAACTCCGTACTCTTACCTTTTTGGCTGAACCAGAAAGTTTAGTATTTACTTTATGTTATAGATGTATAAAAGTATATATTAAAGTATATAATTTTTGTATAAAAATGTTGTAGTATAAAAATAAAAATACATACCTACCTATATATAATTGTTGTCATTATTTATTTGATTGGTGGTTTGATTCGAGTTTGATTTTGACTGCAACTACCATAATATTATGGGTTTAGGTAATATATACAACATATCAACTCAATAATAATGTTAATGGATATTATTGTATTTTTAATACTTTTATATATTATTTACATTACATAAGGTAAACATTAATCTTTTTTAAATTTGGTCGGAAAGGAAAGGGTGCGGGTTTAGTTGAAAACGGTTATGCCTAATGCATACACGTTTTCCAATCATTTACGGATCCCTTATTTATCGCTCTCTTAAAAGAGTAGACAATTCATGGTTGCAGAAAATGTTGCACGGTCACATAGAAAAAGTAAAACTCTGGACAGTTTTTACTATTTTAAGAAAAAAACTTTATAATATACTATAAGTAGTTACATAATTATTATTACAGATTAAACAGGTAGGGCGGTACACTAAGGAAGTCATACTTTCCGTAACGTAAGTAGGTATAGGTACTGTAGTTGTACGACATGTTGTTTACCTCAAAATACACGCCTTGACAGTCAATTTATTAATAGGCCGATAATCATAATCACTCGGACGAATTTGAACCGATGTTTTTTCGACCACCGGGTCGACGGCGATCGATTGTCGGATATAATGCCGGCCGCGGGGATGAGATCGAAATGCTGGAGAGCGGCGCGGAGGAGGGTCGAGAACACAAAACGTTAAATGGACGACGTACACACACACATATATATTATATATGTATGTATTTATTATTTTTTATCATCTCATTCTTTTTCCGTCTGCTCCTCGTCCACGTTTAATCCACCGTCGCCCGACATGATCCGGCGAATTATAATCTTTTATTTATTTGTGTGTGTATGATAATATATTTAATATAATAAGCTCATTTTATTCCACGCCATGTCTCACCGTCGTTGACTAGAAAAAATATTTCGTTCGCCTGTGCGTGGTGAACCCACGACGGATAATAATAATAATAATAATAATAAAAAAAATATTCACACAAGCCGCCTCATTGTCGTCCGACCGTATTCTTCTGGGCGTGCCGAAAACATCGTACAACTAACATTATATTATAATATTACGATATATATATATATATTTAGACGATACATTTTAAATCAGTGTTATCGTCACCGAAAGTGTGCGTGTAGATCCATGTATAACGTATAACACATATTTTATAGTAAAATATTATAATGGCGAAATAAATACGTAGTATGTAACTGTTATCCTCCTATACGTAGATATACAAAATACCATTGAGATCCTATTTACTTCCAATCAATGTTATGTTTATTATAATTGTTCAATTTATATATATATATACCATATATATATATATACATGGTGATTCAGCAACCATGCTCAACCAATTTTTTTTTAAAAATGTTATGCAGTTATTCAAAATATGATTTTTGGAATTTTTTGTACTACTTATCCTGTGGAGATACAAAATTAGAAATGATAACCTCTTTTTTCTTCTGTAAATTAATAAGTGGATAATTTTTCTGAAAATGTTGACGAATCAAAATCAAAATTCAAACAAGTATTTTTGTTTTTTTTGTTTTACTTTGAGTACTTACTAAGAATAATGCGGGCTTAGAAGATCTGGGGGATATGTACGGGGTCCAAGTATAATTTATACTAGATCCATTATTACATCTAACAAGTATGTTTGTAAAATAGTTTTTACGAACTTTATTATTATTCTTAATATACCTAATAAACATGAAGGTAACTCCGAAACTCGCTGTTCGGATTTTGAATTAGGTACATCAAAATATTCAAAAAAATAACCCATAGTAAAAGAGTTGTTATCGCCACATGACACTCTTAAAATAGTAAAAAAAATCACAAGAATTTGAAAATATTATGATCTTCGATTACCTATATTAACCTATATTAAGTATATATAAAAGTTCCAAAAATCAAAATTTTAAACAATGCATTATTGAAGTAAAAATTTGGTCGAGCATGCTTAGTCCAATGCTCCCTGTACATTATAATACATTATAATATTATGTATAACGCACACATCAAGCATCGTTTCGGGACTTATAGCAATATTATATAATTTATAGTTTTATCAAGTTTTAACTGTCAAGTGCGTATATGTATCTAATACGAAATCGATATCTTTCCACTTACCTCGTCCGCCGATTGCCGTCTTCTGCAGTACCAGCCAAACCAAAATCCACCATAATCCACGGTCGGTCATCGTGTCCGGTCACTATACGTATATTTTAATACTCGTACAATAGAATATATTATTACCTATGTTGGGTAATGTGGTATAATATTTTTATGGGCGGTGATTCGTAAAATATATATTGAGGCATATTGACTCGTATGATATTAATATGTGGCTGACGCGTCAAAACAAGCGCAACTTCCTTTGGTGCACACTGCACATAACTAATGTATACTTGACGTATAACGCACACATTGTTGTAATATATGCATTTAATGTGAATGCACGAAGAGGAATAATAACATGACACGTGTATGGAAGGGAAAAGAAACGGTGTTTTTAACATACAGTGTTCCAATACAATTTTAGTTATCTTTCAAAGCAATTTTACCATAATATTTTTTTTTGTGTTTTATACATAAATTATTGGATAAAAATTAACAACTACAATTATTTTATCTTATTATTGCTACAAGGAACCAAAATTATGTATATATTACTTATAATATATATATAATTTTTTTAACCCATTGAAACGCATAATATTTTTGGTAATATCGTTATAAGCATATCTAATTTTATAGAATAAATAGTAGTTATAACATTAAGTAAATGGACGGTCATTATTTTTGGTTAAACAAAAAATAAATAATAAATAAATAAATAAAACATAAAAAAAATATACACACGATTAAGTGTTACTTATATAAAATAAAAGTAATACATATGGAACATAACAAACATCACAACCTTTAGCCTTAATGAAAATCAATCACATAAATATAATAATATATACAATTAATATAATACATATAAACGTCGCACCTAGTTTGTAAAATCTTTTTTTTTTAGTGAAGTGGGACTTATTTTTCTTACCTATATACCGTGAATTATACGTTTTCTACACTACACGGATGATCAATAATATTGTGTATACACGTTATGAAATAACTTTTATTTTTGTACAATAGTAGACTGTAAGTTTTCACGAAATGTATAGTTTTTTTTTTCAAAATCGTGAAACATATTTTCATGATATGGACGTCCTATTAGAGTATATACCTACTAGAAGTTGGAACTGTACCTATATTATTTATTAATAACACACGATTATTTTAGGTAGTAAATTAAATTGTTCATACACATTTTATTTAATCAAATTGTTGTAACACATAATAATATGATACAATTGACTATTATACACTAATTTTTTTTATTTTAAATTAAATCACAAATTAAGTGTACAAAATTAAAATCCGTATCACGGATGTAACAAGAATAACCATCCATGATGCGTGAAAAAAGTTTTATTCACGATATGGATACTTTTCACTAAATCGGTGCGATATTTATATATATATATATAATATGTAAACAAAACAAATAAAATAACTTAGAATTTAAAAGTTAACAAGTTTAAATAGCCCTTATATTATTATAAAGTTAAAAATGTATTTACTCTATCGTATAATTGCATAAATTAGCTATATAACTAAGTATGAGAACTAATATGCAGTTATATTATATTTTTGTTTAGTGTTATATCATAGCGATGAAAAATAGGGGTAGCAATAAAGTTAAGTTGCACATTGTTATATTATTATATACTATATTTATGTATAGTAATAATATACACACGGGTATCTAACGTAAAGCTTCGTTTCGTATAAAACATTTTATTATGTATGAATGTATAAAAAAAATTGTCGAGAAAAAAAAGTTTAAAGAATTATATATTGTATTCATCTAGCCGTGTTTGTTGTAGAATGTGCTCGGGTTAGTGCCGCTGTCCAATGTTCAGTTACATCTGTCAGTCAAATGAAGAACAAAAACAAAAAAAAATAAATAAATAAATAAAATAAATAAACGTCGGAATCTGTGTGTAAAAAAAACTTGTACATTACGTACACACAAAAGACAATAAATCTTTTGTTTCTTTTTTTTATTTTCCTTCTTTTTTTCGTAAGACGAAATTTTGCAGTTTGAAATAGAATTGCATTTATAATGAAGTTTCGGTGTTTGGGTTTCTCGGAATCCCGGACGACAACAATATTTTTTTTTCAGAAATTTTTTTCGTACTTACAAAATTATGCGTTTTTTGTATTTTAATCATCAAAACTATCAATATACAATATACAATATGTAATATATATGTATACTGCACTCTCCTATAACTAATCAAAATATTATTGAAATCTCAACCAAAGAATGTTTTCTTATCCTCGATCGTATTTTTCTCATTTACAAGGACAATTTACAATAATATTATACAGGCACAGCAGTCGTAATGCTAGATTATTCGTAACCCGGTATCTGATGAAGGTTTTCATGTTGAAATCATGTTTTCAAAGGATTTAAAAAAATATAGTATCACTTGCGAAATATCAAATATGTTATACATACCTATATAATCGATCATATGTGCAATTTAAGGACTCAGTAATAACTATATAATCAGTTTTTAAACCTAAAAATATATATTTATCAACATTCACGTTGGTAGGTATATATTTTTACATTAAATTATCATATTATACGTATTCATGGAACTTTCAATCACAAAAATAATTTTCAAAAATATTATCATTGCCCTATTTTGTTTAACGAATCAGCTTTATCGACTGTTTAGTACTAGGTAGTAATTTTAAAGAAAACCGCGGAAGACAGCAAAAAGAAAATGCTGAAGAAATATTTTAATATTATAAGTATAGGTATTCACGGTGTAATAAGATATCCGCTGGGAATATTAATAGTT
Organism: Metopolophium dirhodum; assembly: GCF_019925205.1. Classification (NCBI taxonomy): domain Eukaryota; kingdom Metazoa; phylum Arthropoda; class Insecta; order Hemiptera; family Aphididae; genus Metopolophium; species Metopolophium dirhodum. The sequence continues at coordinate 14,925,694 of NC_083561.1, forward strand.
GCTTTATAATAAAGAAAACTACCCAGCATAAATCATAATTACCTACCTATAATTAAAAAATAAATATACTGCCTGTATTGAAATTATCTTTTTATTTTTTTTAATACTTTTTAGATATTATTGGTTCTTGTTACACAGTTTTAGTAAAACGATTCCGTTTGTTACAAGTAATCGTCAGGTAAATTTTTTTAATATAAATTAAAGAATTTACGATTATTTATGGATTATAATTGACTGTTCTTAAACATGTTTTTAATACCGCACATTTTTATTGGATATTTGTGGTTGTAAAATGTCGTGGCTAACACCACGTTTCCGCGATTTACTTACCGATATAACAGCATATTATTGTGTCAACGCGTCACTAGCCGAAATTATTTGTGTCATTTCCAATGGTGTTTTGTTTCTTATTTTGTTTTGAATCTGCAAACAAAAATCCACACCCCCACCGTGTACTGTATACGATCAAACTGCAAAAAACATTAAACAATAATGATCGGTATAATGTCTATTTATAACAAATAAACAATACATCGATAGAATAATGTACCAAGTACATAATGCGCTGTTAATCGTATATTATTATGAAATTTCTTTTTAGTTTACGTAGTCATTTGTGGACAATTTCGATGTGCAAATAAAAATAATTAAACACAGTAGGATGCAATATTAGATTTATAACGAATACATATAAACACCCAGAGGCCAAAAAAAATATTTAATAAAATACGCAATATTTGAATTATTTTGTTCTCGAAAGAAATATATAGGAAGTAAAAAATTAATTTAGTTTTGCAAAGAAAAATATGTTTAAAACAATACATTTTTACTTAAGACTTAAATTGAATTGTACTGATTCTGAGCAAAACGAGGATAATAATGAAAATTCACAATATAATGTTATAATATTATGATGACGTTAGATTAGATTTGTATAAAATATTTGTAGAAGTATTTCAAAAGTATTTCATAATATTATATATCTCTATTCATGTTTGAAAATTTTGATCTCGACTATTGACATTTTTAAATTGCCATTTAACATACTTTGATAGAATGTACCTATAAATTCTTGACGATGGTATTATGTTTGGCAACACTTAATTAAAATGTCAAATACCTATATATAACTTACAATCGTAAAAACGTATAAGCCCGTAATTTGGAAATTAACTATAATTGTTTTACGTGAAAATGTACGCGACTTTTTTTTATAAATGTAAATAGCAAATTTTTATACTATTTACACAACACATAAAAATCAAAAATATTCACTCGTCTCAGAATCGTTTTCCCAATAAGGCGATTTATTATTGATTTCAAATTAAAAATAATAATAATAGTGTGTTTTTTAATATATTTTACTACATTTGCGTTAGGTGGAACGAGGCCATCAAATTAGCGTATAATACACTGTCACAGTTCAAAATATTGTTTAAAATTATATTGCCAACAAATTTGTATGCATTAATAACTGAAGAGTGAAGGTGTATTATAACGCGCTTATCGATATTGTCAACAAATTTCAAAGCTAAGTTTTTGTAAGTTCATGTTATTGTAAAATCCCGTGTTAATAGAAGCGACTAATAATGTAAACCCTAAATTGCGTTAGTAAAAATATATAATTATGTTATTCAAAGCAAAGTAAGAATAATTGTTAATAATCGGTATTTGTTTTTAACTTCTGTTTTTATTTGTTTTTTTTTTGTTTAATAAAATCTTTACCTTTCGTGTGTTTGGGAGCGATTCAAATGACTCGTCCAGTTCATGTGTACAATGTACGTAACAATTGTTGGGATAAATAGTTTTTTTACACATCATTCACCCGCCACTTCCGAAAGAGGGGTAAAAAGCGAAAATAAAACATAATGCAGCGGTTGATCGTTGGCTAAAAAAATTATATAAATTTGTTCCGTTCCTTGGTAACTGTATCACAGTATAACTTGGCAAAGAATATAGGAAGCTTATACCACACAAATGTACCAAAAAAAAGAATTCGTAAAAATAATAATAATATTAATCATAATAATAATAATAATAATATAAAATAATAATAATCAAGCGAAATAAAAAGACTGTTCACCGTTTTTTTTATCAGAATACTGTACAAGTCATTTTATTTACACAATAATGTATTATCAAAAATAAATAATTAATAAAGTATAAATAAATAAATTAAAAAATAATAATTATAATCCGCAAAATGATTCGTGAATTTGTTTCAATTTTACACGTAAGTAAAATTCATATAGGAGTTGTGACTAGATGTAAGTGATCCAAAATAATAATTATAATAATAATAATAATAATAATAAAAATAAATAATTTTTGATAAAAAAAAAAAAAAATGATATATAATATACAAATGGTATATTATGTACATACAAAAATTACTTTGATTATAACACTTTCGGCCCAGAAAAAAATTTACTAAATTTAAAAAAAAATCTTTGGTAAAAATTTTGAATAAATTTCGATAATTTAAAAAAAAAATAATATATATATATTTATATATATAATATGTATATATTAAATTAAATTTGCAAATATAATATAAACCTAACAATAATAGGATCCGGACAAGCCTAGTTTACAGAAATAAGTCAAAGACGGGGCATACATACTGCTTTTGTTAACAATGTCTTTGTTCTCACACCGTTGACCCTTGAAGCCTTCGGCGCACCTGAAATTTGAAAAGCGCTGTTTTTATTTTAGTTTAAGACTTGATTTTTGAAAGTCCAACGAAATAAAATTACTTATATCATTACAATATATTATTGTAAGTCTATTTACCTATTGGCTATTACCTATACAATTTTATACTATAAACCTTGTATGGTACAGATATATTTTACCATGTAAATAAAATATCATGTTCAATAAATAATGTATAATATATTCTACTTACTGGCAAACGAGCTCTCCGATGGTTTCGTAGAACGTACAAGTGCCCCCGTTCAGACAATATACGAGATCTGCTGGACAGGGACCGCCGACCAACGGCCACAGGGCTGTCGCTGCAAAACGAACGAAATACATAGTATATAATAACGCAATCATAAAATAAGTAACGGGAAAACCAATTGCATTGCATTTTTATGTGCAGCGTGGCAATTTTATGCTGTAAACATCTGCTGCTGCGTCGTACATAATATTATGCTTTTGAAACTAACATTTTGGCAAAACGCACTTTTACCGTGACACACTTTTCTATGTTATACAATTTGTCAACGAGTTAAAACGGATTTTTATTGCATCAAAAGCGTCCTGATTATAGAATTTCATATTATGGAACGATTCCGAATTAAAATTGATATAAACGTTTTTTTGTTTTTTCTTCCTACGAGTTATAATATAATATTATATTATATTATTCAATGTGAAACTGGAAACAATAGAGTTTTCGTTTAATTATTCAATAAACACTTTTCTAGGCAGAAGGAACGTGTTCCAAAATATCTGAGTAAGTATGTGATATAATACTATTTACGTATCCCAGACAGCATTTTGTAATGATAATATTATAATAGTATTATAATAACGTTATACTAATATTATTCGTTATTACAATGTTATAATAATATTATTAATCAAAAAATTGCTGTCTGGGATTTAGTGTTTTTATAGTATTCTTATATTTACTACTATCGATCAAAAATTGAACATTGGTGATTCAAAAAGTAATTTTCAATTATTACTTTGCGTAAGATAAACCATCAAATTATGTACCTATATTGAAGAAATTAGGAAATTCAAGTTATCGTGGTTCTAAACAATAGCTTAGCAAAGTACTGTTTATAGACTCGGTATCCGATATTTAAAAATATGATACTATAGTTACATTTACATGAAAGTTTTTAAACACATATTTTATCCATAAAAGTGTTTACAGAAATAAATATTTACAACACGCGTAACTGCGTAAGTAAACGCGTCGTTATAAGATAGTTAGTACCTATACGCATTCGTCACTTTCATATTTTACGTTGTCAGAAAATCCTATAAAATTACTACGCCAAACGGGGGTAGTATATCTATTTGAGTTTAAATTTTTATTATGTTTACTAATGACAATCGTTAAGATTTATTGGAATGTAGAAAATATATATAATTGGGTCGTACCAAACATAAGTTAAAATGTTCATAGTCAACAAAGATAATTAATATAATATTATACAAGGTACACTAAATAAGTCAATCGATAGTGCCACGCGTTTCTTACGGCGAATAATGTATTTATATTTTATACCTACTCGTATATCGGTACTATAATATAGGAAGTAGTGGAGTGTGTCTGGATTAAAAGGCTGTTCTGATTCGCAAAACAGTAGGTATAATATTGTATATACCTAGTTGATGTTACGAAAAAAAACCTAAGTAGAAAAAATACGCAGAAATTCGCAATAACGAATAATGTATTATTATTATTATAACGCGTGTAATAATCGTACACATGGGGTCAATAGCCAGTGGGTCATAAGGATTATTTTTGCTTGTAGCGCAAACAAAATATATTGATATTTTTAAACAGTAAAATATCACCCGATAAATAAAATAAAATTATTAATAGTTACCATATTATACTATGTGGCTACTAAAATAAGTGTAATTTATCGCAGGCACTACTAGGTATAGCGTGAAGTATAAACTGTAATTTATTCATTGCCTACTTATCGGTGGCTATAATCACGTTGGCATTTTTATTTTTATATCTACCTACTTTAATTTTTTTAATAATAACAACAACGTCGATGTTGACAACGACAATTTATGATGATTGTATATAGTTTATAATAATCGGTACTTTATACCAACGGAAAATAAAATAATAATAATTAGCGACTTCGTGTGTCGCGGTCCGTACACTCAACTGCGGAAATGCTATGAGTGTACGTATCGGCGGCCGGTGTAGCTACTTGCTAGCTCCCGGATGGGTGACCACCCGAGATTTTTAGCTACAAATACTTGCCACACATACAAAACGTGTTTCAACCAACCATTCCCAACCGTTCCTCTCCCCTACAAACAAAATAAACAGCTAAAGGACATAGTTGCTGGGCTTAAGCTCAATAAAAAATAAATAATAATAATTAATAATTAATAGTTGTCCCAAAATCATATTACTTATAACATATTATTATAGTACTTTTTTGTCCTTATATTTCACATTCTTAATTTTGTATTTTGTAACATAATTTTGTATTCATAATAATAATTTTTTGGTCTACTGGTATAAACAAAATTGTATCGGTACTTCTATTTTAAATTAATAATATTCGTTGACAAATGTTTAAATCAATATAAATCATCATGCGCAATTTATAAACGATTATTCATTACGATTTCTTTATCCCTAAAACCTTAATACATATATTAAACGAAACAAAATATTATATAGGTACCTTCAATTTTCGTATTGAATATATATGATTAGGCAATAACTCATTGTTGAAAACTAAAGTATTTTAATCATCTATTACATTATACGTCATAATATAGTATCTACAATCTACATGAATACTTATTATTTTATATTATAAGTTCTCGTTGACATGGAAGAATTACAAATACAAGTTCTGCGTAAGATTAGTTTTAAATCATTGAAATTATTTAGAACTGAAAGATACTCTTAAGTAACAGCGCATGTGTTGTACATAAATTGTATATTCACATGGCTATAAGTCAAAACGAAAATTAGACAATATTTATTGGTTTGACAAAAGAATAATATTCTGTTATTTGACAGCGGTCGATGAAACAATTACATCTTAGATACCAATAATAGCGTTTTCATTTATAAATTAACTATAGTTGTAAATTGTAACACCATATGTGGAATTACACGTTCACTAAAATATACCAAAGTAAATACCTATATCAAAGTCGATACAATGATAGCATATTATATACTAAATGTCTAAATGGAATCTAAAATATGATTAGGTTGTTGTTTAAATATATGGCATAATATATATCGATATTATTGTACTACGTACAGAATGATGTTTCATAGGCATTTGAAATTGTAAGGTCCAAGATTATGATTGTTATTTATAAATTAATGTGCGCGTATTTTAATCATTACCCACGTACCTACCTACTTATATTTAATATTTTAGATAAATGTGTAGCTATAAATAGAAGAAAAAAGATTTAAAATTTGTTTCATCAAACACAACCATTACACCTGTATAATAATAGGTACTATATATTGTGTGGCACGCCGAAGAGGGTGGTTCCGGGTCTAGACCCCCCACCTTGCAGATTAGTGCCTACTTTGTTCGGTAATAAGAAAAATTTAAATTAACTTTTTTTTATTTTACGAACCTATACGGTAATAAATAATTGCTATAATGTTTTATCATCATTTATATATTAAGATATTAAAATGCAAATTAATGATAAAAAACATTAATGAAAATAAATTATTTATATTATTTATATTATATTTCTTAATTGAACCCGCAACAGAAAACATCTCGTCACTGATTATCAATCACTATATTAAAGCTAGGTACCACTATTACTAAAGTTGTAGCAGCTATTGGTTAACATGGTCGGAGAAAATCTAAGCCAAATTGCTTTTTTCAGTGTTTATACAATCAAGAACTTGTATCATCGAATCGTGTTGTCTAAAATTGTGTATTCCGCTCACCTAAAAGTCGTTTCACGTGGATTTTTTCACTGACAGACGCCCTCGCAGTTTAGCTCGCACAGCAAGATGTTTTATTTGACGCGATTTTGAAACTAATGACGAGATTCATGACGATTTCGAAAAGTCTATTTATCGTTGGTACACACTTACGGAATTTGAGAAAAGGATTAAGTTGTTCGGGCACATAATAGTAATAATAATAATAACTAACAAGTAACAGCGATATTACACCGAGTTCGATCAACACTTCTCCCCTTCACCCACCCGTAACCTATGGCACGCGGTCTTCGTCGTGTGCGTGCACTGAAAACCCATTGGTTTTGGGCGTTTTTCGTGCACGCCGGTCTGTAATTATAATGTCCGCGCGTTGCCCACGTCGTCGTTTCGCGGCGATTTTACTCGTTTCGAAAGTATCGCATTATCGCGACGTCTCCGGACGATATCGGGAACTGAAACAGCCAATAGGGTCTGTTATTAGAGCCGACTGCCGAACGAAATGTCGTCGTAATTGGACGTCTGTACGAGATATAATGTATGTTATAATATTATGTTATTATAATAATATTTGCCGACAAAACAATCATATTATTATCCTAACCCGAAAAAATGTCTAGTAATAATTTATATGGGAGTAGGTACGAAATGTTTTATTTCCATTAGAAAACCGGTTGTGAGGCTTATAAGCACGTCATATAATATAATATGATTGATTATAGTCAGGTGATTTTATCTACAAACAAGAGGATGACTACTGAGGTCTTATTTATTTCCTATAATTTATTTACAACTCGTGCGTATATTTACGTTTTTAGTATGATAATATTAATAATTAATATTATGTAAACATAAATAAGCTGATTTTTTTTCGACGCACAACACTCCGCTGGTGTCTAATAATATAATGTATAAAATATATTAATCTCAAAGATAACTAATTACTTAAAACGTTTAAATTTTTTTAAAACCTTTATTACTTAACTAATTATTTAATTATATAATTAACCTAATTACTGAACTAGATTAATTGTCGATTGTAATAAGTCAGATTTTTTCAGTAAGTTTATTCAATCTAAAATTGTAGATGAAAATATTTTTTGTTTAACCACGCTGACAATAGACGCTAGGGCTAGACAATAATTATAAATTAAAGTAAACAAATAAATGAGTTGCCGGTAGACACAAATATATAATTGGCCTAAACAATTGCAGTGTCAGAAAAAATAGTAGGATACATTTATAAATAAAATTGTTATATATTAAAAAATATGAAAGTTGCTCAATCACTATATTATTATAACTCAAGTGGTGGTGATTAAAAATCCTAATGAATTTAACTTCTTTTAACTTCTTTTGACTTGTGAAGTTAAAAGATAGTTAACTTTTTCCCATATTATTAACTTTAAATGTTTAGAGTTAAATATATTATAATCCATCTTTTAATTTAAAGTTTAAGGTTCTGAACGATTCAAGGTTCAACTTAACCTAACTTGCCCACCTTTGAATATTCCGTTGTAATGAGTATGTAATACCGATCTGTTCAATTAGGTAAATGTATAATATTAATTTTTTTTTTAGTAATTTTTTACAGTTTATATTTTATAATATTAATCAAAAATCATTTAAAATTAAGTGCAGTTCAAATTAAAAAAAAATGTTTATAACTTTGTCTACACCACACAATTTTACAATAATTATACACTGTCAAATCTTTCAGTACGAACATTTTTGATTTTTAATATTATATAAGGGCTGTTAAATTAAGTATAATATACCTATAGTATGATATCGCGGTACAAAAAAATAATACCGCAAAGCTTACGCCGCACGTATACGAACGCACAACATAATATTATTATTTATTACGATCACAAAATCACAAGAATTTAATAATATTAATAACATTATTATAAATGTGAGGTATAGTTACTACAACACGCTGTACACCGGTCCGGTGCGGTGGGGTGTGCGCCCGCGCGTTCTAAACGGTTCTAAAAACCGGGCGCCCGCCACAGCCGACACAGCCGCCGCCGCCGCCGTCTCTGCTCAGCACGCAAACAGCCCGAGGATAACCCAATTACCGTCGCACGCCGACCGCCGCCGCCGCCTTTCTGATGGATTGTTTACATTATTGAATCTCGCCTGTATGTCTGCCGTCGCGCCGGGCCAACCGCCACCGTCGCACTCACGCACACGCGCGCGCGCGATTCACACAGCCACGCACACGCACGCAAGAAGTCCGTCTACAGTCCGCGACGACTCATCCCCCACTCCGCGCAGGACTTTTTTTACGATATTTTTTTTTGTTACATTGATGCGTTCGTTTGTATACCTATAAATTTTTTTTTAATTTTTCGGTCCGGACACGTTTATTTTTTAATTCTTTATGATTTGATGATATTAAAGTAATAAAATAAAATCACAAGTATACATAATATCCAGAATGGTAAACCGAGCACGCTCACCCCCATTTTTTCTACAAAAGCGGCCATCAAAATCTCGTTTTTGGAATTTTTAAATATATCTACTTAGGTATATTATTAAGACTTTATTTTCAAATTGTTGAGATTTTTTGTTCTAGCTACTTAAGGAGCAGTATCCTGTGCCGATACAAACTTCTATTTTGCAAATGAGACCCCTATTTTTTACTGTATATATAAAAATATAGAGGAATATATTTTTGAAATTTGTTGAGTGTTGACGTATCCAAATCGAAATTAGTAATAATTTTAGAATAGTAAAAATTCCAAAAATCAGAATTAGAATAAATTTATTACCTATTAAAGGAAAAATTATGAGTTCGAAATCCGTAAGCACCCGGTAAATCACCACTGCACTGAATTTCCCTGCATATTTTTACACTAATATAGTACGTCCCAAGTGTTTATTATTTCGGCGAACGATGGTTTCAATTTTTTATAGTGCACTGATCAATGGTTTACCAGCTCATTGCATGAAAAGTCAACGTGTGACCATTTTTTGGCGCGGGTTCATAAAGATTGAGGTTTTTGTTTATTTTGTATTTCTAAGAAAAACTAATCGGTACTTTACGAGTATATGGTACATAAAATAATATAATCAACATAGAATATAATATCGCATCAGGTATTCGGGTGTATGCAATTATACGAAATAATTTGGTATATTTTCATAAATTATAAATGTTATTATTATAATATTTTATAATGCTATGTTCGGTGATTGGGTAAGCCGAATCGAAATCGTCTACGATTAACATAATATAATATTAAGGAGTTTGGCCGACGACGTTGTACGTTGTGCGTACCTATGTTAGCTATTATATTATATAGTACCGGTTGGACGAATTGTTTGATTGTAATTTTATCGAAATTCACGGCATAAACATATAATACAGTCTGATATTATAATAACACCGGATCTATGAGAAAGCGGCGTGCGAGTAACGAGTAACAACGACGTCGCAACGTCGACGACATTAATACAATTATTACGATGGAACAAATTGGTTCAGGCTCGGTTCCGAGGACGGTAAAGTAAAATATATATGTATATATTTAAACGACGTCGCCGCCGTGTAATCACAAAGAATTCCCACACATAAATTTAATCATAAAGTTAATTAGTGGTTTGCAACCCTTTTCGAATGAGACGTTACAAATACTACGTCCAATATTAACGGGTGAAGACGACCGTCGGTCGCTATATTTATATATATAATATATTATATATATACTATATACCCACATATATAGACCAGGTCGGATTCCGCTCGAGGAGGTATAAATAAGGACCCAATCGCATACTATTTATAACGATGGGGCTTAACGGGTCTCGGTGGTCGGAGTTTAAACACGAAAACATTACTGGCGTGGCTGCTGAAGAATATCGAAGTATCGTCGCAGGTATAGGTGTATTTGTATATAAATTATAAGCATAATATATTATTATCGTACATATCTTGAAATAAAATCTATTTCCATTACGCGTTGATATTTATATAGGACCAGTAGACTGAGGTTGGATAGTATATTATAAACTATTCAATACCGATATAAAACTGTCTATACGTCATAGAGTTGATACAACCTAAACACCCCATAGGTAGTTACATTTTTGTTAAAGATCCTTATTAAATTATAAGTTATCTTATAATATTAGTTTCTTTAACCCCTATGTTATAAAAGTATCGAAATGCGAAGCAGTATTATAAAAGAGCGATATTTATAATTTTTGATTGAAACAACAACTTTTTAAAATATAAGAATTGCGGTAAGTTTAAAATCCCTACAATATTATATTATAATATATTATATTTCGTATGAAAAGTGTGCAGTACGAAAATATTTAGTTATTTTACTCTCAGAGTGTCTACAAATTTGATATATATTCCTGCACAGGCTCAATATAGTTTTTCAAAGTTGACATCTGTAAACAGTTCTAGAAGCTATACAGTTGAGACTGTATATATACATTTGTAAGTGACCATTGTGTTTAAAGGTAATGTAAGTTTTCTTATTGCCTGCAATTAACTAACCGACAGTGATATATCTCCTAAAATAAGCAATATTTATCGGAAGACGTATTGGTGCATAATATAGTACTATAAAAGTAGATAATTAGTTAAAAACTGTGTATCGATATTATCAATATTATAATATTATTATAATATATTATTATTGTTTTATCAAAAGCGCAATTAATACTGACCGAAAAGACGAGTGGCTTTTAAACAAAACATCTCTTTAATAATATAATATACCGCAGGTCCATACACACAGCGTCATATAGGTATACATGTATATAATAATATGTAATATATAGGTTTATACTATACAGGAGGATATAATATTACTTATTATTAGTCTATCGGGAGTGGACTTGAGCACGTACGAGTTCACATTGATTGAAACACATCGAGCAGATGGTGTGTGTGTGCGTGTGTGTGTGTGCGTGTGTGTGCGCTCGCGCGCGCGAGAGAGAACGGCCACCGCGATCGGCGACCACACGTGATACGAGTCTGACCGGTGTGTGTGTGCGTATGCGCCTCCCGTCACCGCCTATCGACCTGTGCGGGGGGCCCCGCGGCACTGTTGGACACACACACTCACTTACACACACATACACACACACACACAGTCACAATACGGAGGTAGTGTGGTGTTTATTTAACGTTTACACTATCATTTGGGACCTGGAAATTGGGTCGTTAGCGGTAGGAATTTGATGTTGTTGATGTTTTTTTTTTTTTGACAATAACATTTTAATTTATCTTAAAACTATAATTGGGTAAAATCATTTTCGAGCAAAACGGGTAGCCCCATGTTACGCAATGTACGCAATTTTAGCGTCTTGATAAGAATATGCGTATATTATTATTATTATTATTGTGTTAAACCACAACAAGTTTATGTTTTATAGGACCGACAAAAATCAATCATAATTAGTAATCACATAATTATTATACAATCTGTAGGTATTATTAATTATCCACAATATACCTTAGATAAGCCGATGTATCATTATAGATTTTGTGAACATATTAATTGCTACAGCTTTGCAATGGGAACAGAATAACAAAGTTATAACAGCCGCATGACAGCATAGAAAGATTTTACGACTTGTCCTATTTACTTGTCACTTTAAATGGAAAATTTCATCATATGTAGTACTTCAGGAAAGTTTAAAATATTAAACTATTAAAATATTTAAATATTTAAAATATTTAATAATAGGCTATTTTATAAAACAATATTAACACTTTAACTTTTGATTTTGAACGATAGAAATTCATTATAAGTGTTTAATATTATACAATTTATGTACTAAATCTTTAATTGAATCGATTTTTAGACAATCAAATACAGGTATTTATAAAATAAAAATTGTTTTTTCAAAAACGATCGATCATATTATAATATTTGTATATTTATATTTATTGTGTATAAATAGTATAATATGTATGGCGATTGTACTCGCGATTGGCTACTACATAGATACTTCTTTAAGATAAAGTTATTAAAACCTATATTTTTTTATCCATTTATCTGCTCCTTATCAATATTATGAATAGAAAAATATATTATTTATTTATAAAAGGTGATGAGTCACAATTTTTAAAAATCATCTTTTTTATAAATAACATAATATGTTCTGAATGATAAATGTAATACTCTTGAAAGGATTCAAACATTTAGTTGATGTACATTTAGATGAGTAGTGCTAACTGCTAGTGCTGGTAGTTTGTTTTATTTTACCGAAAGTCTTACTTTTTGGACTTAATTTTAGACCCCTTTCATGAATAATTGATTCAAAGTAAACTGAGAAATATCAGTTAAAAAAAAATCAATTTAACTTTGCTAATTAATTTTATTCAATTTAAATTTTAAACTCTATACTGTACCACGGTTCCTTTTCTATAGGTATACCTACATTTAATTAACTATCTTATTTTCGTTATTGTTTTTCAGACGTATTATAATATGTAGTCGATGTTGATTGTTTCTATAGTTGGGTTATTTAAATTATATAATATGTGTATAGATACTCAATTTAGTGATTATATACACATCATTGATATTTCAATAACATATTTAGAGTGGCCATTACAAATTGAATAAATAGTAATCTAACAATCTATCCAATATTCATCCATATATCAATGGTACGAATAAGACAGTTTTGGGACAAAAAGCAAAATCCAAAAAAAAAAGACCCATTTTTTCTTCGACTTAATCTACGTAACGAGGTTAAACGAGGTACAAAACACAAGGATTACAGCGAGAAACTATGATAGTTTATGAAAATTTATAAGCGTATGCCCGATCGATGTATAATATATTATAATACTCACTGTTGTCCGGTTTGGAATTAACTATTACTTGGGCCGACGTAATAGCCACATGGCCGGTTTGGACTCCGGTACCTCTGCACTCATACTTGCCTCCGTCTTCTGGCCTCACCTTTGGTATCACAAGCATGGATCTTTTCCTGGAACATCACGATGCGGTTATAACATTGTAGGACGAACGCAGGCATTTGTACTAGGCGATATAATTACTTTTTATATTGAATCCTTCGCCTGCCCACCAAAATCGGTTGGCCGTCTTTGAACCACTGTAGAGCGGGCATCGGGTTGCCCTTGGCTCTGCACATCAACTTCAAAGCGCTTTTGACTTTTAACGTTGTATTGTGAAGTCCCCACACGCCGATTGGCTGAACTATAAACAGAACGCAATAAAATTAATTTGTTAATTTATTTTATCTTAGTATTTTGTTTATAAAACTCGAGAGTCCAAACAACGATCATTACCATGATGAAATTTTCGTTATTTTTAGTTTTCAAACATCTTTAAATTAAATTCCAATAACATTTGCATAATATAAGTTTTATCCCGACGGAAATGTATTTTTGTTCTCTACTTTAATATATTATTATACAGCGTGTGGTGTGCATAATATTTGTGTGGGCTTAATATATAATAATGCATGTATATTATACTAATAAAACAACTTAACATAAATTTAAAAATAAAATGCAAAATATGATATGCAATAATAAAAAAAAATTACGTGAAATATTAATGCAGTGATGACTTTTAAACTGAGCACAGTGTAGAATAAAATATGATAATATTATTATATATTATTTTATACAACAAATACATTATATATATATATATAGTAAATACATAAATACATGCATATATACATACATTCATACATACATTCACGTATATTGTATATAATATAATATATATGGATGAAATACATCGCCGCGACTTCAGAGATCACGCCAGGCCGCCTCTGCCATGCGCAAATACAAGAATCTTCAGAAATTCCTATGCGGACGTGCGACTCTTGTTCGATCACGTGTATATATTATATACAATATATATGACGTAGATATATCATATATATATATAACATATTCGCGTAAAATTCCATCGATACCTTTTAAGGTACAGGTATTTGATATAAATATATATAATGCATAAAATATTTATGTAGCTATAAAGTCCACAACTACCACGCAGAGTATCTTTCAATCGTTGCAAAGGGTCGATGATGATCGTTTTGCGATTTAATTTGATTGAAATACGACAATTATACTCGTCATTGGTTATTAAAATAAAATAATTCCAAGTAATAGTTTAAAATGTAATATTGTAAAAAAATATATTTTGAATCATAGAATATGGAAATTGGAAAACTTTAACCATAGGTACGTTATTAATTTAAACCATAATTAATTTTGATTTTTTTTGATACTCGTTAGTTTCAAAGTTTTGAAGGTGCTATATACAGGCTGTTTCACCAAGCGCACAAGCATGATCACCCTATTTTTTCTTCAATAATGTATTTTTTTTTAAATATGATTTTTGGAATTTTTAAATATACTTAAAGACCATATTTTCAAATTTTTGATATTTTTTGTACTACTTAAGGAGTGCTTTGTAGAGATATAAAATTGTGTTTTTCAAATGAGAACCCGCCTTTTCAACTGTAAATTATTCAATGGATAATTTTTCTGAAACATTTGACGTATTATAGAATCAAAATTTGCATTAAATCAGAAATCGTATAGTTTTTGAATTATTTAACTTTGTGTTCTAAGGATAAAATTTCCATGGTAATGAGTTTATAAAATATGGGGGCTTGGTGGTTTGAAAATTTAAATTATTAATATTAATCTATCAACATTAATAATTTGTAAAAATGGCCCAATATACTTAAGTATAATAAATACTATACTCTGTACATCGAGAGAACGTGCCGTGGGCCGTCCAAAGTCGGAGTTTTTGCGCATGGGACGCAGCACCCTGCCATAGCAGAATTTGAAGATTTAAATATTTGTACTGTTGCCATATCTGGGTAGGGAGTAACAAATTTAACCTAAGCTTTGTCTCCTTGAAAAAATGTCAGAGGGGCAAATTCCTCCCTTGCCACTTAAACCACTGGCTATAATACCTATACTATAGGTCCTATAGGGATGAGCGTACCCATTTTATTCAGGCCACGCAACGTTTTAAAATTCAAATTTTTAGAAGACAAAACCAAAACGATGATCACTGCAATCCGAGCCGCGACTCGCGAGACTTTAAGTTTTGAACACTAGCTGCAGTGGCCATTAGGTTTGAGTTTCCCATCCCTTGGATATAGGTACACATTACATATATTATTATAGTTCCGCGCAGCGACCAATTCAACACGTAGTACCGTACCTACCGACTGACTCTTGGTGGGTGTGTATGTGGTGCGCGGGGAGTGGGTGACCGGCGCGGGGGTCTATTTTACGCAAGAGTGTCCTGCACGGCGCGCTGGATACTATATAGCATACGTGACGCGGTTTATCAAAGAGGCAGACGACGGACACGGAAACCGTTCTCTCTGTCCGTCTGTCCTACATATCGGGATGCGTGCGACCGCAAAAACCGCCGTATGCCCATCTTTGACGACCCCACATGTGCGCACCGCGGATCCTTGACCCCGGACAGTCTGTGGCACGGCGTATAGTTTTTCTTTTTTTTTTACTCGCGCAGCTGTGCGTTATTATTATTATTATTATTATCATCGTCGTCGTTCTCCGCGAGTTTTTTCTCCTCCTCCTACCATATAATATAATATCCAACCGCGACCGAGCGGCCCAATGCATATTATATTATATTATATACTTATAGGTACTATATTATGCTAGTACCTATACCGTACCACGGTTAAGATGAGAGGGTCGTGAGGCAGATATATCGCACAGTGGAGCAGCTTTTGCGCCGGAGGATAGGTCGCTAGGTGTTTTTTGTTCCCACGTCACTACGCAGCCGATGAAAATAATATAATAACAACAACAATATAAAAAAAATTGCAAATGCCCTCGCGCCAGCGGCTACCGCGGTATATATACAGTATACACCATACACATAGGTATAGGTATAGTGGGCGTGCCACCAAGTCTCCGTGGACATATACGTGAACGTATAAATATATATATACTTAAAGTGTATATAAATACGGATTACATATATATACATTATATACGCGTACGCATACATGTTTTGTAATGCACCATCGCCTAGGGCGGGGTGGCTCGACCGGCGGCGGCGGTAGCGCAGAGAGAGGCCAAGATGATGGGAATATTTTGTCGTTTGCCTATGTATGGGGGCTACGCGTACAGCTACTGCGGCAGTCCGGTTGTGCTCTCAAACGCCGACTATGGCAAGTGGCTCTCTTCACTTTACCACGCAGCCTATAGAGTGGGTTTTTGTATTGTGTATATTATGACATGTATGCGCAGCATTGTGGGTAACCTCGGTGGCCTCCGACGACGACGACGACTAGTCGGCACGCTGTGACTAGACCTGTCGACGATCGGTAACGTCGTCAACCAGCCGACATTAATCGCGCAGGTGTGCAGCGGCGGACGCGAGAGACGGTAGCCGCGTATATATCAGAGGTGGCCCGGGGCAGTTGTATATACTATACAGTATACACGTATACTTAGCTATATAATAATGCTATATATATGTGCTTAGCGTGTATATGTGCGCATTGTCTTATATATATGAGTTATAACACTGTCAACTCGTATAACATCACATCACCTTACGTGTCATATACGTATACGTAGGTATACATATAATATGACGTATAATACCTGTAACATGGTTTACGTTAAAGAGAATTCCGCGGAGGTGAGCTTTTCGATATCCATTCCTGCGGCCCCCGCTTAACGTCGGCGGTACCTCGCACAACCGTCGTGGCTCAACTCTATCGCAATAATGTAATATGATAATAATATGTGTTAATACAAAAAAGTTTGGGACAAAGCTTTGAGAAAGTTAGATTATTTAGTACATGTAAAGACACTATATATTGTGACACTTTACACATGGTAATAGAATACGTTACATTTTCACGAAGTAAATATCGTGGGGAGTCATGATTGAGTGCAGCAAATTTGAGAAATTAATTGAAAATATTGTATATTTTGATAAGGCATTAAAGTTATGTGTGTATTATATTTGGTTTAAAATGTTAATAATTTAAAATTTTTGTATTAGGTATTTATCATTCAGATATCTTTAATTAGAGTTATTAACTCTCAACTTGAAAAACAAAAGATTGAATAGGGGTTGGCGATACATAACATAACAATATGCAATTGATGTGTCAGTAGGTATAACGGTATCATAATAATTATATTAAATAATATTTCATATTATATGACCGACAAAATGTGCTACGAGCGCAGACGAATAACCGCCGCCGTAAAGATAATCATATAATATGCGCGCGTATTTAACTATCGTACACGCCGGTAAAAATATGATATGGTGTTAACAACAATAACGTCATAACAAACGACTGAAAACACACACAACCGATGTACAGCCTATTATACAGGTAGGTAGTATAATAATAATAATATAATAATGGAATAACAAAATGTATTATTTATGGTCGGATCGATATAGTAGTTCTAAATTATACACCTATATTAGCATTCACACACTGTTTTTCCGAGAACGGACATATTCTTACACGCGGATATAACCTGATGATCTCATTAAATTATTACTCGGGTACACGTATAATATAGGAAGTTTGCGAATTTTGTGCTGATTGTCGGCTTAAAAATGCTCTGATGTTTTCTTATTTTAATTTTTTTGTCACTTTATTCAGAAAATAATATTATTATCTTCGGTAAAAATGTTAATTTGACATACAGATTTTAATTTTTAAAATTGCATTTTTGATAACGATACTGACACTTATACGTTTTATGTACCATGATTTGCAACAGTTTATTAGACTGTTGAAGCGGTTGCTTGTTATAAAATATTCGTTATAATTAACTAAAATGAAGACATTTAAAAAAAATTGGCTCTAGCAATGTAGAACATTAAAATAAATAAGGAATTCCTAAATAAGCCCGCACTTCAGAAAAGTTAAACATAGTTCAAATTACTAAATACGAATAGCTGTAAACTGGTTGGAAAGTTATAAGCATAAACGTTGTTTCATACGGTGTGTTAATCGCTTTATCTTAACAAAATCAATACTGGTTTTAAATAAATAAATTTTCAAGCCGTGTAATAATTATAATAAGTATTGTAATAAAAATATTTGACTCGAGTAAGTAATGGAAGCAATAAATATTTTATTGGATGTGTAGCATTGTCTCGCTATGAAATCAAAGTATATTATCTTTGTTATCTGTCTGTACGTATTATAAGTTAAAGTACTTATATCGTATTTCTCTGCATAAATTAGTCTTCTATAGCAATGTAATAATGCTGCTGTAAAAATAATTTTAAAAGACATTATCATTTATTATTTGAAGTTTAGGTGTGTGTTACAAAAACTAGCCTTACGGGAAAGGTCTTGATTAAAAAGTCAGATTTAGAAAAAGATAAAGACTATACAGGTTACATCGATTTCAACAACTTTATTTTCAGATGTTGTAATAAATGTAAATTTTTGAGCATTTTAAAATATATTTTACTAGCATTGTCTATAGTTAACTCAACTTAAGTCCAATGCAAAGTAAATAAGTTTTCCGCTTAAAACAAAAAAAAAATGATTAAAATCCTACTCTTTAAGAGATGTGATCGTTTTTTATAAAGCAGTTTTTGATTGTTGAAATAGTTTAACTAGCTTGACGTGATTTTTTTCCGTACGGTCTAATGTATGGCTGGTATACGCAATGTTACTACAAATATCCAGAATTGTTACCTCCTTATAAAAAGCCAGTTTCCACACGGTTAATAAGTAAAATGTATGTTCACAACATAAAAAAAAATCCGGAGTTATCAGTTCATAATCAGTGTACAATATGATTACGGTGAGTAATTGGTGACACAGTTGATTTTACTTTCTGGTGGTACGTTCGTTCTAATACCTATAATCATTCTGTGAAAAGTGAAACAAATAGATTTTATTTTAAAATGTTATGTATAGTTCAAATCTTAATATTCATAGATTTTTTTCTAGCAACACCTACAAAATCAGGTAATAAATTTAGCGTTGATACGTGCTTTTAAGTCTTGTTAAGATTTTAGTCTAGACTCTAGAGCACAGTCTGTTTCAATTTTGATTTTAATTCGCCATTCAATTAAATACGCGAACCAATATATCAAACGTGCGCGTGTTTCACACCTACACTTTTTCTGTTTAAAATCAATTATTAGTATATTTATAGTTACACGCGTGGTGTTATCTGACTATTTCAAAAGGTATATTATAATAAACTAATGAATATACATATAAGTATAATTATAGTAATAACAATAACGGTATTATATTATTATATAATGTATGGGAATGGGATTGTTATAATCAAACCAGCAGACTGCGGTTTTCTTTTAGCGAAAATAATATAATAATATAAAATTATAACGACGATGGCATTCCATGACGGTTGTACCTACTCTACTGCGACTTCTATACATTCGTGACTTTAAACTTACGGATTACTCGTTTAGCCGTTTAGCGTGTCATCTCTTCGCGCCACACGGCGCCGCTCGTGTATTCGATCCGTTGAAAACGAATACCCATAACCTACGTAGATTGGCGGTGGGTAGGTAATACGACGTAGTTTACCTTAAACGAGAACAAATCGTGTTTGAAACCCACGGGACGATGATTGCATGACGAATTTTGACAGATCGAACGCGTATTGTGTTATATACCTTATTATAATATACTCTGGTGGGGGGACGGAGTGGCCGAGCGGACTAAGACGTTGGCTGCGACGCAGCTGACCCGAGTTCGATACCTCGGCCGCGGGCGGCATTTTTCTTCGGGCATGTCACGGTGTCCGGAGAACAAGTGCCGCCATCCCCCCCACCCGGGGCACGGCAGAAACCTACGGGTGCCCCATTAGAAATTCGGCCAAAACACAACACACACGTGTACCAATCTAACCAATTTAAAAGCCTACAGTGCCCTCCCCCACACACAATGATCTATGTTGCCGCGGGTTACCCAAAAAAAAAAATAAAAAAAAATACTCTGGCGTAAACCTAACTATAGTTATTTTCATTTTCGGCGTGCGTATAATATTATAGTGTAGGCGCGTCACATAATATATAATAATATTATAATATTATAATACATAATACTTAAATCCCTATATAATAGTTTCGAAATCACAGACGGTATTGTTATCGGATTTGTTTACTCCACATCGGCGCGGCAAAAACGGATATTTACAAGGATAATTCCCAATCAGTGTTTAATCAGGGGCGTTTGCATACAATCATCATTAATACACGTATTATTCTGTGATGTATAATTCACGGTTCGTATACAAATTTATAACGAATACGCCCAGACGCCATCTATACAATGTGATAAAATAAATTGCATGCCGTATTCAAGCTATATAGTATAAAATAATAAAACCTATGTTGGAACGTGCGGTTTAAGGTCATATTATTTGAAATGACAACCAATACCGTAAATAGTAGCGAAAACAATAACTCACGGGTGACATGTTGCGAAAAGAAACATCAGGTGATTGTGTGTGTAGAACGAACATTATATATTAAGACATTGATAATTAATACAAAATGGTCGATGACAAACCACAGGGTCTTAGCGTGTTAGGCTTTTTATGTGACTACGTAATCCTATTTGGTGCATCTATCTTCGTGGACTGCGGAGCACGTAACAACTAACCATATATATTATTATTATGTTTAGACGGGTTCAGATATACTTCTGATTCAGGGGTGGACTTGTACGAACGTAACGGTGGACGTATGACGAAATGTATGATGAGTATTTTACAAAAAAAGTGAATAGATCGCTGATCAAGTATATAAAGAAGATCATGCGGTAAAGTAATCAACTTATATTATATACTATACACTGTGCGTGCACAATCGTCAGACCCGTCTCAAGGGATAGGCGACATAGGCCCCGCCTAGATCGGCCCTTAAGCAGCACTTTAGTAAGAGGGCGACATTTTCAAAATACTGATAATATTATATTGTTAGAGGCGGCAAAATTTGATTTTGCCTAGTTCACTATTTTTGCTTGAGCCGGTCCTGACAATCGTACGTTTTACTCTTACCAACCCGTTGTAAGAGCTCCATACGAACGTTTGGATAGAGTTCAAAAAAGGCATCGGGCGAATGATAGATAGGTATATATAGGTACAACATGGTAATAATAATATTGTGTATCTAGTAGACGATACAATAACATGTGACTTGTGTGTTTTTCTTCGTTTGGCGAGTAAACACTCCGTGGGCACTAAATAGACCGCAGAACCCCCCGAAAATAGAAGTCATCAGCACCTGTTCCCGTCCACGCCACATCTATTATAAGCAGACCATTTGGGAGACAAAACGTTATCGCAGCAAAACTAACGGGACAGCCGCTTCGCGTTTACCCCGTCGGACAGTTCTGGGGTTGCATGAGAAGTGGAGTGAAGTGGACGAGTAGTGATGGTGTGCACCCTCTGCACAGCGGATCCGTTTAAAATTAGATCTCGGGCCGTCGTCTTCGTATAATATTAGTTATTTCAAGCTGGCCGTCTCGCGTTACCTCGGTAATCATTATAATATATACGCCACGCTCGGCAGAAAAGCAAACAAAAAAACGTCATTTATACACGAACCACCATAATGCAGTATCTATTATTACAAACGTGGTGAGTATGTATACAAACAGCAGAAGTTGTCGTAGTATTTGTTATCATTTATATTATTACAGCATGTTATATGATTAAGTGTCGGTAAGTGTTTAATGACTGCAATATCGTCAGTATACCCGCGTCCCATGGAGAGATAAAATTACATGCGAGCACGCCGATGCTGCGGAATCGCGCGGGAAACCCCGTCAGACCGTTTTTGGATCCGTTTCAATAGAGCACCGATGCTCCGTCGGACGGCTGCAATAAGAAATACAATAATTATTTTTATTATATACATTATCCGTGTGTTGATAAAATAAATAGAAAACTGTATATACACACGCGGATGCCGTCGTCCTTGCTATATATATTTTTCAATTTTTTTTATTTTTGGCACCGCACCCAGACGGTATACCTACCCGACTGCTCTGTGCATGAAATAATATAACTTGGTGACTCATTCACGCGGTGCACGGCACACTATATATTATTATATTCCCTCCCACAGTCGTCCCGCTCGCTCATGACTCGGCGTGCGCCAAACAATCCGTGTTTTATTGCCGTCAGCCGTTTCCTAATTCGCGAGCGATTTCGTGGCGATGAATGCGTGAACGTTTTCCGATTGCCACGCGCGCAACTTCCTGCGGCGTGTTCTTCGCGCGAATCACCAATCCCCACCCCACACCCATACTCATACCCATAACACGTGCCCTAGAACCGAAGTGTCGGTAGTAGTATTATCGGGGTTAATGTCATAAAGTCGTCTCGTTTCTGCACACACAGCGCGGCGTGGACGCGTGCAAGTGGAACGTCATCGTAAATGTCAAAATATATCATAATTCATAACATAAAAGGTCATCAATATTATATTGAAATATTCGAGCGTTATACACTGTAGCATGTATAATGAATATTAATAATAAATCGGTCTTACCACGCTAGTCGCGGTTCATATTCGTTTTTTTTTTAATAATTTCCTTAAGGAATACACGTCTCCGCGAAGCGGTCGCACACAAATGGATTTTTTACGATCTAGAAACGCGCAGTCGTCGGCGACCGGCTGAGTTTCTTGCATATAAACTTAACCGCGCACTCGTATAATACAGTTCAGTTTAACGAGACCGAATTTCTGTGTGACTGTTTGAATGGCTTTACTGTAGCTGCTGCACGTTAGCCCGTCAGCAATGTCGGCTCGCAGTAGATATTATATTGTTAGGTATCATGCTGTATTATACAGTATATTGTTACTTACTATTCGTTATTAAAGACCTTACCCTTACCGATTCTGCTCTTCAATACATACTATTATGACGAACGTTGTGTTATATGGTAATTTATAAAAAAAAAACAAAATATTAGAAAAAATAGAAAAACAATAAAAAATTTCACTTTATGGTTTATATAAATACATAATCATCATCATATTTTGTTGTGTCATTATTTGTGTACAGGCTGCGAAGTTGTTTATCTGTACGAGGTAGGTATAAGTACTTGCATGTGCAGAATATTCACAAAACGAAATCACTATCTAGCGTTTCAAATGTATGTATAGTAGTATACCTATTTAATACAGCAACGTAAAATAAATATTATTGTTAACAAAAAATAAATTAAAACGGTATACGTGGTTCTGTTAAATTACTGTTTCGACTTATTGTAACGGGTCCCGGCAAAATGCAGTTCCGACTCAATGGGTCCTACGAAAATATAAGTAAGACTACGTTATAACGTTATAGAAAATATTATAATAATATCGTCACTCTGCTCCGGCGTTTTCTATGTAAAACCGACCAAACCGTACAATCTTATGTTATTTCAATGCGTTTTACTATATTAATTTTAACGAACCCCCTTAGACGAAGCATAATAAATGTACGTGCAGATTTTAGATGCATTTATAATTTTGTATATAAAAAATGTATCTGTATTATAATAATATTTCAGTTATAAGTGTCATTAAGAAGTGACTTCTTTCCTCAAAGCTTGTCCTCTTTTTATATGTATTTATTTTTTTAATATAAAATGTATCTTACCAGTATTACATTATAATTATTGTGTCCTTAGGTATAAACTATATCTAGAAGATATACAATCTGTGTATTTCTTATAAAAAAAATATATAATCTTATAGGTATCATCGGAATGAAATATAAATGTGATGAGGTTTTCAACCAGATAGAGATTGTATGTTGCGTGTAATCGCTGTATATTAGGAATTGTATGAAACTATATAATATAAGTACGAATTATTTGGCAAACTGTTTTTATGATGTTTTAATAATTTAACTAGAAATGTATACCTACACCACGCCAAGCATAATATTAAAATGTTTTTGGTGTAGCCATACCGACGGTATACCTACTTCAATATAATATACATATAATAACCGGTTTCTAAGTGTTCTATATTTTTTACTATGTAACGAGTAACGACGATAGTTTTGTCATATTACCAATAATATTTTTTTGGTAAACTTTGATATTTTAAAACGAGTATGTAATTTATAACACATGTAATTACTATATTTTAGTATTTTACAGTATGCATTGAGCAGTAGGTATTGTAATTTGTACCTAACTGTATAAAACATTTATCCAATTATTATTATTAACGATATTACGAGAATGTTTTATTTTCCAAAGAATTTTAGTACTTCCTTATTTGTATTTTTGACGGATTTTCAAAAAATATGTATTAAAATAGTGTTGATGAAATGCAAAAACAATCAAATAACTTTCGTGTTTAATTCGCTTAAATCCTTTTCCGTGTAAAAAATATAATCTTTTAAACTTTTAAATTTAATATTACGGTACTAAACATAAAATTAGGTTAATCGATTTATATTGCTTATAAGTATATACAGTATATAATATATTGTACAGTAGACAGTAGTATTTATAATATGTAGAAACAATCTCAGGATTCTAGTTTATTATAGGCCTATGACAATAAGTTTAAGTACATTCTAAACATTTTTGATAAAATTATAGACGATAAAAATGTGTGTAGAATTATTGGTTGAGTTAGGTTAGATTAGATTGAGGTACAGACTAGGCTAGGAATTACTAGTTTTCTTGACCATACAGTTTACTTAAATACCATAAAAATATTACTAACTATCCAAAGAAATTAATAAGAGGACAATAGTTTACACTAATCATTACATACCTGGTTAATTACTAATATAATCTATATACTTATAAATTAAATTGGTTGTATGTGGTAAAGTAATAAAAAATGTATTAATTGTACTCGTATATTATAATATGCGATGACTCAAGTCATTATTATGACGATGATAATAATGTGAATTCGTCTGAAAATTGATTTTTTCTCTTTATATGTAATCGAAAAACCGTCGGTGGTATCAAAAAGAATGATGATAATGGAAATCAGAGCGTTTTAGCGATACATCATCAATACCGCCAATAGTACCCCATGCACACACACACACACACACACACACACACACACATACATACATATTATACATAATATAATGTATACAGAAAAGTATATTAATGTATACGACGAGAGCGAGACGACGACGATAATAATTAGAAGAAGCGTATAATATAATGAGATAAAAAAAATAATGTATACGACGAGCGTGGCTACTTAATGTGTACGGATGTTTGGGATTCCAGAGACATCGCACTGTTAGCACGTGCCAGACCGAGAACCGAGTAGAAGACGTAGAAGTAGAAGATCGACCGTAACTATACGACACAACGTCTGTCCTGTCCGTCGCAAATCTCTATAGGCGTCCAGCTTTGTCGCGTTCAGGCCACCTTATTATATCGTCTACATTATATATACGTAAACACATTACACGGAACTGAGGTTTCCAAAAATAATAACTAACATCAGTGTGAATATTTAAGTCTTCTATTTTCCAAAATAACTATATGAAAAAAAAAAATGTAAAAACAGTTGAACGAGGCATTAATGCTGAAAAGTTATAAAACTCGGTGAAATAAAATGTTGAACCATAATATTCATGAAAATCTTCCGCCGTGATGTCTTACTACCATGTCCTAAATCTGCATTATAATATGTTTGTCGTTCGTTGAACGCTCAATTAGCATTCAAACGTATCCATGCATAGTTTTTACTTTGTTTACAGAGTGCCAGGCACTTTCAGGGTCCAGCTAACTTTGGATGAATCGTGTAAATTGCAGCAGGCTAAAAAATTCTCATAATAGCATTATTACCTATATATGGATACTGATCATTCCGTAGCACTTTCAATACAATATCTCAGATGTCTTTAAGACAGTATTTTTAAGTATCTTTATTGTTAATTATTAAATTTATTCTCGTTTTGGGTCATATCCACGAATACATATTTGTACGATTTTCTCAAAATGTAATTGCTGAGATCTAGAGAGCCGATGATGTTATAACCATATAATAGGCAGACTTATACAAGCTCTCTATAGTTGTGGAAATCTATAATGTTGCTTAATGAGATAATAAAATGCAACATAACATATTACACAATCGAGTTGGACATTGCACTTGCACTATTCACGCGCGAAACTCGTCTAACAAAAAATATTGTACCTACATAGGTACACATCGGCCCGCACACAATCTGCACTACGTACGATCGCGACCCCGTAATTTATTCCGCACCAAAAAATTATACCGACTGTGTTCATTTGTTGTAGTATTTATTTTTTTCTTTCTCTCCGTTTCGCTGTACCGGCCTCGTTTTATAATTTTATATACGAGATTCCTCAGTGTCGTGTAGTCGTCGTCGTCGTCGTAGTTTTTTCCCTTCTGCTCATACATATTATTATACCTACGTATATATATATATATATGTAGTATTTATGCGCCCGACATATGATTATCATCCTTCGTCGTCGTCTGTCAATCGTCTGCTGGTGCTGGTGCTGCCGGCCTCGTATGCTGTGGTGCAGTGGTCTTGTATGTACGTATACATAATATATATATATATATATATATATTATATATACATACATACATTATAGTATCATACACATTATATCATATATATTATTATAACGTGTACACGAACCGGCATCGACGGACGAGTATAAACGCCACCGCCGCCTTTTTCCACGCTTTTATACGCCTCTATTAACATTTTTCGTCGGTATATACGACCCGTACGCGAGCTCAGACACGAAAAATACCTTTGACGGCGGCACGTTATTGTATTATACGTTAAATTATATATATATATAATAAAATATATTATATAATATAATAATATATTGTATATTATATTATCGCCGCCGTCCCACTGGCGTTGGCGGCGAAGAGAGGAGATATTATTATGCGATTTAGATTTATGCGGTCGCGTCTGCGCGCAAACTGCTCGCACGCACACACAACCCTGACCGCGCCGTCGCCGAGATCATTTTAATGACGGCGTGCCCGGGCTAGACGACAGATGCCAATCAAATGTGTATACGTTCTTAAATCATTTGCCCGAGACCGAGGGAATGCCGGACATTTTTGGTCTGAACGGCGGCCTTGGAATTGTATATATATATATTATATACGCCGTCGTCGATATGTCGCGTGTGTACACACCGCAAATCGATGACGGATGATATTAAGTGTCTCCTTGCGTGTGTGAATATATATATATGTATAAATATCACCTATACAAACAAGCAACAAAAAAAAATTTCTGATGCACTCGGTAGGAAACATGCCGAAAATTAGAAATGATTAGTACTCTGATCGGTACCACCCACCTGCACTGCTCCGAAACTATCCGAAGAACAATTTTCAATTTCCCCTCATGAAGCCGTTAGCAACGAGCACGCCGAAAGCATTTCGAGAAATATTTCTTCTCATACATATGCATAATATCTCCCGACTGAAGCCTAGCACTGTAATATCAACAAAATATAAGACAAACAATTTAAAAATAATATAACTCATGCAATTGATTCAAGATGAATTTTAGTTGATTAAGTCTTTTCAAGCCGCACTCGCCACACTCTATAATCGCATCAATGTTTCATTTTTACACAAACTCTACACGATGGTGGTAAAATCACGTCTGCAATCCAAATGTCTGACATAAGAATCCGTCAAAGCCCGAGTTCGCGTTATTATGCATTACGCCGATAACCGCCATCGAGCTGTAATTTATAGTATATAATATTATAATATACGTCCCTATAACGTATATTTTACATGGCGCAGATTAGGTACTTTTGCGTCCCGAACGAATCGTTACATTATATTATTATATATACGCGATACCTATCAATGCGAGCGGTGAACGTTTCACTGGGGGAGGGTGTCCGAGACACTACTGGCAGCGTACTCTGAGTACGCTTGTGAGTGAGTATTTATATAATATACATTTATTATAATATGAGAGTGCGCGCGTTATTATACATCGATATCAAAATATAGTAGGTACTGTGTATACAATCGTTTAATTGCGTCTGCCGCCGGTGCCCGACCGCCTATTATGTGTATATACGTAGGTCGTATATACGTATAGGCAATCGTAAATAACCGTTTGTACAAATGGGCCTCATATTAAAATACGTATATATAAATATATATACGCAATGCAGACTTATATCGTGTATAATGTGGTGTGTGTGTATATGTGTTTGTGTGCACTGTGCAGTGTACCTATATGTATATGTTTATGTTGGTGGCGATGGCAGCGTTGGACGGACTATTACATAAGTAAAGCATAAGAAGCAACGTGAGTTCACCGCTGATGACGAGGATCTCATGGACCATACTACACACACACGCATCCTCTATTTGTATTTAATATAATACTTTGGATGTGCGATTTTTCTCCCGTTATATATATTATAAAAATATAGGTCCAAGTCTAGAAATAGTGTGAATATATATAGATAGCATTATATTAGTCTTTTATTATGTAGCACACACACCGACACGACAAAAGTACATTATTATTGAGAAACTTACAAATCGGGGAGGTGGATATAAAATATTTTATTGAATTACGATTTTTTTAATGTAAACATTATTATTAAAACGTGTTGACGACGAAGAATACATTAATATACTACACGATAACTATTTGTAGGTGATTAGTCAGGAAAGCATATGATATATAATAATCATTAGGCAATCGTCTGGCAAGACTTATTTTAGTTCATATATCATTGGTCAATATATTTTTCAGTAAGTAAAATAAAATAAATAATATATAGCTAGGACAACTATTGGAGCCTTTTATTGATATTTTAATTTTAAACCAAGTTACGATCATTTTAAAATCATTTTCAACTTTAAAATGCACATAATTTGCTTCATAATTTATTAATATATGAATAATAGCCTTCAAAATTCCCTAAATAAAAATGTCATCATTACATTTTATAATAGGTCAAATCTCACTAATTTTAAAAACAACAGAGTAATATTAATTATTATGAACGTAAAATTAGCTTTGTTGTACGATTGTACGTAAGACAGAGATAACACAATATGTGGGTGTGGCGTCCTCATAGAAAATCAAAACTTAGATATTAATTGTCATTACAATAATATAATTCGCCAATGGCCATAGTTGCCGGGGTATAATTCAATTAAAAAAAAAAAAAAAATAATAATATAATATATTTATATTTACATTATTTTAACAATTGTGGCGATCATGTTGAACTCAGTTCGGGGATCCTTCCTTCAGAAAATGCACACCCTGATTGGTGACAGAGCTACGTGCGACTATGTTATGGTTAATGCACATTTACTATTATAATATTATACACATATAAGATATAATATGTATATAAGCCATACATATTATACAATTAAATATTTACAGTTCAAACGTACAGAATTTAGCGTGTGTGTATGCGTGTGTATGCGCTTGTGAGTGAGTGTGTGTGTTAATCGGTTGGTGATTATAAATATATAGCGCAATTTTCATGTATGTGTTTTACGATCGGTCCACTTAAGTAAATATATATTATATTATATTATATATAATATGTTTATATACGTGCGGCGGCGGTAATTAGCGAGAGAGTTCCAATAAAACAAATCGACAAAGTAGCTACCGGTCCGAATAGTTAGGGCAGGCCGCACTACGTATATAATACTCAATATATATATATAAATATATTACACACTGAAATATACTACTATAATATATAATATATATATAAGACTACTACCACAACGACGACGACGGATGAGATGAAAACAGGTCTGCCACCGGGGGACCACACACGCGCCGCGGCCCGCGGGATAGGCGCTCCGGCTTCGAGACTTGGACGACTTGGATGACGGCGGTAACGACTAAGACCGAATTGACGATCGTGTGTGCATGTGTGTGTATCTGTGTATGTCCGCCGCCACCACACCGTTATATACTGTGTGTGTGTATGTGTGTGTATATACGCAAGAATAGATCGTCGGCAGTGTTCGTGTGCGTTTTTTCGAAATACGGTTTCCCGCCAAAACCGGTTCGGGAACACCCAAAAAGCCACACGTACGTTCGACGGCGGGTGGACATTTTTTTCCCCGCCAAAAACTTTTTTCCTGCGTATTTTTTTCTACCTCGAAAATCATTCAATCGCCATTCGGTGGCCCTAATAACACGCGAATTAGACTCTCCGGGGTTTTTTTTTAGGTTCTGATGATTTTTTTCTTCTTTATTCCCGAACTCTCGTTCGAGGAGAATCACCTGTCTAATGAATTAGTGGACCGTCTGCGATCTCGGAAATGAACAGAAAAAAAATATCCGAATCACATTACTGTATATTTATTAGACACGTGCTGCCGTTCGTCTGCGCATACCGCATATTATAGGTATTATACAAAATATATATTATAGGTATACGCTTAAAGGAAATTGCTGAATATTTATACACATATATATTATACTCGTAGGTATACGTAATAATATTGTGATCGAAATAACACCGGGCATTCCGTTATTCATTTTTTAACGACCGAAATTATCGAGATAATCCGACGTGATGGGTGCATGCAATCCGTTGTTTTCTTTTTCATTTATATTGTTTTATTGTTTATTTTTTTACCACGATATTTTATGTACTTTGAACGCACGAGATTCGAGTACAAATATTAATTTTATATTCGATGGACATGTCAATAATAAGCGTGACCACCGCAAATGCCACGATAATATAATATCGTTATTTAATTAGAATAATAAAATTAGGGTGACTAATATGTATTGGGTAATTTACACATCATGTGTCACGACAATTATGCAATTATGAATTCTATCAGTGATGTACATACAAATGTTAAATAGGGTATATTTCAACACTCCCTCGTGAACGCCACTAAATTTTTTTAAAACATGTATTAAAAAATGTTATCATTATCTCCACTGAATGGTGTTTTACTTTTTCGTTAAAAGTATCTAATAGACGACAAGGACAACTCATGATAATAACGAATAACGATATACTCGAATCATGGGTAACTGCCACGATTAGGTCTGTGTGTATGTGTATATTATGAAAGTATGTAGTTAACAAATGTATTATATGATATTATTATTAAAATAATTACTAAAAAAATGGTAATTGTATGTGTACGATATGTTTAAACGATAACTTATATAGAATAGTCCGGCAGTTTAATTGGAAGTGTAATATGCTAGTATGTATTATTATAATGTATGATACACCCATAGTGATACGTATATCTAGATCAGTTATATAATATATAAATATATATATATATATATAGGTTAAGTTAGATAAGTTATAGGTACAACTATACATAATGTTATTAGAATATAGACATAATATAGTATGTTAAAGCATATACGCACTTGCGTTTTTGTTTGGACAGGATAATAATTGTTTAATCGAACAACATGGTTTATTTCAATATTTTAATACGTATTATTAGGTAAAATATCAAACCAAAAATAATTTAAAATATTACCTCTTTACCAGCTGCGAATCCCCGGAGGGGCCGCACGTCGTATTTTCAATTCGCCCGGACTTACAAAATTATTCACGTAACGGTTCATGTGATGTTACATGACATTCCCGGGTATAGTATTTACTAAACCAATATATTTTTTTTATCCACCGGCATGATAGACTCGAGAGAGAAAAATACTGACGTGTTGAATTGCGTGCTTTAATTTCATTAGCTTTTAACGGGCTTACAAATAATTTCTTATCCGATATTACACGCGATATACGATCGAACATCAAAAATATTGTCGAGTTCACAAAAACACACCTGATCTTGGTCTGAGAATGTGTATAATAAATGTATCAATAAGTTTCAACTTTGATTGTATAACTATCTCAGTCATTATAGCTGTTCAGGTAATTCGATTTATTTCTATAATGTAATCGATAGTTAATAAATTATTCATAACCGATATTTTAATTGCAACGACGGTAAATTACATATAATGAGAGTCAACGACGACCATCTAAGTAATAATAACAGTTCTCACCCCTACGCTACGTGTCGATGTCGTTATAATATATCGATGGACAACCTAATAATATATTATATTATTATGTAAACGCACACCGATCCGTTGAGATATTGTTGTACGTATTACATTGACCTCAACCTTGGTATATGCACACGATATAGTACGGCGGTGGCTGATCCGAAACGGTTTTGGCCCATTAGT
This sequence comes from Metopolophium dirhodum, assembly GCF_019925205.1. NCBI lineage: Eukaryota > Metazoa > Arthropoda > Insecta > Hemiptera > Aphididae > Metopolophium > Metopolophium dirhodum. The sequence continues at coordinate 14,958,599 of NC_083561.1, forward strand.
ATAATGTGTAGTCGCATATTACACCTATAAAACACCTACCATATCTACCAACGCTCGAACGGCCCAGTTTCTATATATTATATTTTTTGTAGTTGGCGCGATGGTGTAACCGTGCCATATCAACGAGGGTGTATTATTTTTGGCCACCACTTTTTGACAAACGGCCAGCACGACCACAACAGTTCGTCTTGACCGACAGTCCCCGTCTATACAAATCAACTGCACTGAGAGCTCAAATCGATAGTGTTGAAAAAGAAAAACCGCAACTGTTTATATTTTTCAGTTTTACACACGCAGCAGTTTGTCTAGTGACGTTTAGACGTGCAGTTCGGTCCTTTATTATATTATTATACCGTGTAATGACACGCATATGTATAGGGTACTATAGGTAAAATAAGTACTTTATTACAATATAATATAATTATAGGTACACTCAGTGGTGTATCCAGGATGTTGGAGGGGATTCATGCCTCCTCTTGCAGATTGATATTAAATTTCAAAAATTAAATTTCCTGACATTTTCAGTATTTAATAATTTAATATGAAACTTAAAAAGTTTTCTTTTATCCTAAATATATATACCGATGTGTGTGTTGTATACATAATATTTAAAAGAGTTGTAGAAGTTACCTATTTAAAAAAAAAATTTGCTAGAATACATAATTTTGGTAGGTACTTTTATCTCTGTATTACATAAAAAAGTTTTATAAATATTATTCAATGCCTTATAGTTCTCATGGTGCACACACAAAATTAATAATCTATAATAAAAATAAAATTACAGTTATGAATACCAGCTATTGAAATATGAAAAGTATTTTAGATGAAACACCCTAGGGAGTTGGCCAAATCTAGAGGGGACGGTAAGTGGTGTCCACATTTATATTTATATAAATATATTAATTTTAAATAATATATTATGAGTGATATTATGTATGATATTATATACAATATTATTTATTTATTTGATTTTCTTACTAATAAATACCAGACCTCAATTTAAAAACTTGTGTGGAGGTTAACATTTATGGCGTATAATATATATATATACCTATCATAGTATATAGGTAACTAAAATTGTTGAATACGCAAAGTGTACGTTTTAGCGCCACCGCCGTAAAAAAGACACGCATGTATTATACTTTAGGTACTAGGTAGGTAAAATATTGTACGTATAGAGGTATGAGCTGTACATCCCGTTAAGGGTTATCGGTCGTATCACACACAAAGTATAATAAAAAATGATTTTACGACGTCAAAAGATCGTATTTTATACGCGTGTGAAGACCGTTGAAGCACGCGTGGCGCATCGCCGTATGCACACGGTATTCCAACATTATTATTATTATATATTTTTTTTAATTACCTTCTATTTGCGCGCGAGACCGTCAAATTCTTTTTGATGTGAAACCCTTTGACGAAAAAAAAACATTCTACTGCAGTTAACGACTATAGCGAGAGGTACAGTACAATAATATAATTATTATTATTATTACATCGTGCGTGTTCGAATTTGTTCCACTGTTAATGTATAATGTTATTAATATTCTATATATATTATTCTATATTAATATTAAATATATAATATGATTATAGGAGGGTTTATAAATTAGTCATATTTTTTAAAAATATATTGCGCTGAAATCAGATAATACATATTATTATATATTATGTATTACACATTATTATAATATAATATTCGGCATATTGTTACCTATAACAATAACTTACAACTTATATTATTATATTTAATATATGATAAAAATTATTTAGTTACAGTATGATTTATTTATAATAATACGATGTTTTTTACGGATTCTATATAAAACAAACTCTTACTTTTAATCTACGTTATGAGTTTAATTCAAATTATAAATAAATAACTAAACTACGATATCGTCTAACTGAATCATCAACGCCAGGCATTACTATCAGATAATATTACTATCATAACTTAAGGATACATAATATATTATGTATGTACGTATATATACGTTTGAATTTATACACTCACCCGTTATTTCGTTAAAAATAATTATACCTATTAGAATTCACACATTTCAACTATTTAAGTGACTGTAATTAAACTCAAATAAATAAAATGTATTATACGACAGGGTTTAGTACGATTATTGTCAGATATTACGCAAAACAAATTTTAAACACATACCTATTTGAGCACAAAAAGAAGGTCAATATTATCGTAGATGCCAATCACTCTGGTGGGGAAAAACTATGGTGTGAGTAATGAGTATACACACAATATACCTGTATTGGTTACTATACCAATACTAATAATGTTGTAAAATATCTAGAGAGTAAGTTAAGATACCCTCGACTATACTATAGAGGTTATTATATTTAAATACACTATATTGGCTTAAATGTGGAGTAGTTTAAGATTGATTTTTTGTTAAGTAACTAAAATCATCTTAAAGATATATACTATTGTGATGTTTTGTGCAGCTATAGACACAAAATTATGTTCAAAAAGAATGTGTGCCATTAAATGTATTTAGAAAAATATTCCACGATTGCTATAATAATCCTATAGTAGCGTTTCCTTTACAAAAATAAAACAAAGTTGTGTTTTTGCGTTAAAATATCGCATCGGCGATCGATAGGTATACTAATGAAAGTTATTGCGCTTAGTGATGATATATAAATCGAGTAGAAAGCGCGTGTTTAAAAAAAAATTATTATTTGTTCACTTCAATGTCGTCACGGTCCTTAATAGGTACACTGACTATATGCATGCAGCTGGTTAGGTAAAACAGAAAACGCGACGTATTGTCGGCTGGTTTGGTTTTTTACATTATTCATATTTTTGAGCCGACCATGTGTACGTGGAAAAGCTACTTATCATTGTCACACGTTACATATTATTTTAACTTGACTACCTACTAAAATAGAGCGACGTTTTTCGAACGGTCTCTATACAATTATTATTAAACAAATCACGCGGCGGTGCCGACGTCTGAGAATTTTCAGATGGACGAATTCTTTATATTACATATATGTGAGAAAGAAAGCGAGCAAAAAGTGAATTTCATAATATATACCTAAACGCATGTTATAGATATTAATTATGTGGCCTCCATCGTGGTTAATGCATAGAGCCCGCCGCAGATACGAGTCTGAATCATAGTCACGGCAGTATAATCCTCGCGAATAAATTTAGCACATGGACGCAATAAATTGTGGTTGAAAAATTTTTTTTTAAAAAAAGCGTTTTCCTTGGCATTTATAATTACAATAATATACAACAATTGTGTCTAGTATTACTTACGTAGCGCACACGAGCGAGATATAAAACTTGTGGTTGTCGACTGAAATGTTTTTTTTTACTTCGAGTTAAACGTATATAGAGAACATTATTGTGCAGAGTGTGGATACATTGCTACTTCTTGAAAATTATTAGTCAATACGCAAAATATTATATATCATTTTATATTTATGGCAATAATTTCATCAAGAGCGCATGGGTGGTATATATAAGTATATATATTAAATATAACTAAACACCATAAATAATCAGCAAAGGGCAGTGAACTGTCGCGGAGAATCGTCCAAAAATAAGAAAGGGGAAAACGTCTGACTGCTCAACAACCACACGTAGTGTTATAATGTTTGTGCACTCGCATGGTTATAGAAAAACGGCAAATTATCAAAAATGTATTATATAGATATTAAATATGATATGTATATAATATGTATATAATATATAATCGCGTTGATGGACGGTCATCGTGTCTGCGTTACGAATCTATACATCGATGATATCGGCATTATATAATATAATATATACCTATGCGCGGAAAAGTTATAATCGTCTTGTGGATTTTTCGACTGTGATGCATACAATAGTCAATAATCATATTAATAATATATCATAATATGATAAAAGCACAATGTATAATATTATCCATACAGTAGTGTCTCGTTGTAGTATTATAATAATATGACGTATGCGCTACCCGGAGCAGGCACGACGGTTCAGGTGTCATATATTTATGAATATAAGTATATTATATACATCACAAAAGAACCTGCACAGAAGACACACACCACTTACGTACAAACACGTATAATATAGCTGATATACGCGCGCGGAGAGAGAAATAATGCGAAATATGTTTCCGAGGCGCTAATATATCTCGGGTTTCATAAATCAAAAAAAAAAAAATAATAATATTAAAAAAAATCCAACAGTATATAGTATATATATTTATATATATATAACTGTGTGATAAAAACAAACATCGGACACGGCCGAGGAATGCATGTGTGTGTATTTATGTGTGTATGTGCACGCGCGCGTGTGAGAAACAGAGATAGTCTGAGAGCAGGTACATACGTCGTCGTGGCTATATAATAATAATAATACATACTACAAGTTACAACAGTTACTACTATACTACTACTCTACTACTACTATACTACTATACTACTTTACTATTCTACTACTAATATACACTATACCGTCTACCCGTTATTATATCGGTGGACCGATCGTCGTGGAACGCACTCGCGGTTTTTAGATCATTTGAAAAGTGAAAGCCACCAGAGATGGCAATCGTAAAACACTCGGAATTCCACTGCCGGTTTTTATAATATAGTCTTAGTAGGTATAAAGCGCGCATGTTTGTGTTTTGTGTGTGTGTGTGTGTATATTTCACTATTTCCGGAAAGACGTCGCATCGTCGTCTTCGTCGCAGCCGAATCGGACAGTCGTCGGCGGCGAGTCTTTTCGTTTTTTTTTCTTTCAGTGTTTTTCATCCTTTATTTTAATCGACGTCTCAAAAAGACGGCATGGCTCAGTGAAATCAGATGTACCTTACGTACCTCATCTACCCCCACATCGAAGTTAACTCGACATTCGACACATTATATAATATGAAATTTCCAAGGCAAATATACATCGTAGGTGTATATAAAATATTCAAATAATTTATAAAATGATACCTTATTGATACCGCAAAAATTGAGCGCGAATAATACATCATATTGTTATATTATTCTTACCTATACACGACGTGCAGGAAAACTCAAAAACTGCTGCCAGACACCACTCATGATAATGATCATGATGATCACACTTTCTGACTAAATTGATAGGTTGCTTGAAAATTTTGACAAATTGAATTTCGCTAGTGACCAGCACATATTATATCGTCGTGGCCCTTTCAAGACTCGGATAGGCCGCTCCTCTCGAATGTCAGCTTCGCCACTCCATTGCACGATTGTTGATATACAATAATATTATAGCAGTGTATATGAGCTATATATTGTATACATAGACATCGGACTGCACGCGGACGTACGCGTATACATACTATAAGAGCATACCATACTAAACGATATTATATCATCATGATTTGCCGACACTTATACGACGATGATATTCAAGTGGCGCATCTGTCCCAGGACCCACTCAAACGAACTTTACACGTATTTAGGAGCATATACCGTGTATAATAATTTAAATGTAATAGGTTTCGTCTGGGCGCGGGTGTTGTACGTGAGTCTTTTTAAGACGCTTTATTAAGAGCTATCCAACTAGTTTTCGATGAGCAGAGCTATCTATATACGTATGTTATACTGCACATAATAGAATAATAACGATAATTCATCAATATATATCAAATACAATTATGATAATATTATGGGTACGTCTTAATATTACTATTATTATGTATATCGTTGCAGACTTGGCTGTCCGACGAAACGCAAACATTGTGTAGTTTATAATTTATCGTATTTACTTATTATATTATAATAATATAAACATAATACCTATGTAAATATTATAATATACAGTTTTTTGTAACACCATACTCAAACGCGTATATCATAATGATAATACTATAAGCACTGCGAGCGGTGGAAGTTTAACTTAACCTTTAAAATTTAAATAATAAACACACATGTTTAGAGTACAATAATAGGTAACCGGACGAAAAGGGACTTTTTGGGGAGGGAGTACGAGAAAGAATAATCAACAAATAATAATAATAATATTATAACGACATCTGGCACACATCGTAGTTTTTTCATTAAAATATTTATTAATATTATTATTATATTATTACTCGTATAATAATAATATTGTATGCTATGCCGTTGTGCCAAAACTTTTACACGATTGCACGATGTGGTCGCAAGTCGATAATATAAATATAATACACATATATCGTAATGAATATTCACACTTGCGTAACGGCGTTCGATTCGAAATGTGTTTAAAGATACAATTATATACAACTATTATTATTATCCCGCTGGCCGCCCTTGTAGTGTTTAATATATAAATATATATGACATACCTATGTGTCTAAACTTGAAACATCACGTACACAGTGGCGTTTTCAGTGTAATACATTTATTATTTTATTGGTTATTTCTTATTATAATTATAATATATGACAGCAGTGTACGAAATATGACTGCAAAGACCTCGCAAAGTGTTTATTTCAGTAACGTTCATGCTTCGTTGGGATTTTCGTAAGAAAGTGCACTTAGGTAATGAACAATGGTGCCAATAATATCATAACTTACTATGGTATCGCTTATTTTATGCAACGAGTGTATACTCTTTGAAATATTATGAACGCATAATATAATATACAGATTGCATTCAAATAGAAGAAATAGAAAATCACATACCTACATCAGGTAAGTAGGGATAATATATATATATAACACATTGCAGATAGCATATTCTAACGTTAAAGAGCAATTGTATAATATAATATTATTATGAAATGTTTAGATGTACAAACATTGAGTTGAATGATAATAATTCACAGTCTTATCAGAGGAATACTCGTTTTAGCCCAGACGTAATAAAGTTGTAAGATTTGAGTTCGTCTAAATATAATCTGAGTTTTTTAAATTTAAAATTAAAGTTTTTTTTTTACTCTAAAACAACTTTTATTATCAGTGTTATCACTGTATGTTGAACATTTGGAAACTACTTTAAAAAGTGTAGAACATTCATATAGTAATAATAATACAATTTTTTTTCATTCGTTATTCGATCGTTTTTAATATTGTAGTTCTACCACTATAATATCGTCTGTATATTATCTATACAACGCTGCGCGATAAACAGAAGATTATATTTTTAAAATAAATGTAATTTAATTTTGTCATGTACTCGGCGTCAACGTTCTCTGCAGGCCACCCTAGTGAACCAGCATCGGCGATTCAATAATTATATATATATATTATATTATAATAGTATTTTGTGTATAGACTTCCAAAACGATTGTGCGAATTCAGCGTGTATATAGGTACCCATTAGCCGTTGTCTATCAAATTTTTTTTTCCCGGTGTGACCGTTTGTATTTTCTTCTACTACCTGCAATTTGTCTACATCATAATATATAGGTAGTTTTCCGATAGTCCCCGTCCGTCTCCCACCATAATCCATCTTAGTTTTCCGTCGGCGGCAAAGCATTCGCCACACAGATGAGGCTGCTGATGCCGCCACCACTCTATAACAGGAAGTGTGTCCAAACGACCGAGAACAGAGCATATATAATAATGTACCTCGCCGCCACTGCCACTGTCGCCACCGTCACCGCCTCCAACACGCGGTCGTCGCCGAGAGTCACGCACTCGCGGTTTTTCTCTTGTGTTTCGCTCGCTGCGCCAATCCACGCAAATGGACCACCAAAAAGAATCAAGAGAATATAATACTCGTGGTAAAAAATAAATATTAAAAAAAAGTAATAAAAAAATAAAACCTTCAGACAGCGGAACTGACGAATACGTGAGCGACCGATTAGACATGCTATTGAAGCGATTTAACTCCGTACAAAAAAAAAAAAAAATAATAATAAAATGGAAAAACGTATATTGTATAATAAATATAAAAAAAGGGTTATTAAGACAAAGCAAAGAGTCCCATCCGGCAACGTGCCTGGCCTGACCCAATTACCGATTTGTCACGGCCCTTGTCTTCGATTTCCGGTCTTGTACGTTGGTGGTGGCCCGGGTTCCTTGACGTCCGGTGGCTGAGGTGCATCGGTTGTTTTCCGGCTAGAGCCGACTACATCATATATTATTGTGTCACGTGTATACAAAACATATATCATTACCCTAAACGATGGAAGGGTTCTATTTTTATACAAGATGTGCCCAGAAAAATTGGTACAGATTCACAAAATCTTTGCATTTTTTATAATGTTAGACTCGTAAACGGGATGCCAATAATAATCCTAAAATAATATGTGTATAGATATTATTTTATCCCCGGAAAATTGAACCTCCTCTGCAGCGTACTTCAATTCAACAACGATAATTTCTCGTATACAACTTGATTATGACAGGATTCGTTAAGAATTCGTGCAGCGGACATAAATCGTAAAAAGTTAAGTATCGTCGAAACAATATCGTTATCTGTTACAACTATTACAGTACAATATTGTATACAACGAAATTTTAAGGTTTGTGTAATACAAATTCTGATTTACAGTAAAATATTAAAACGTTGTCCAGAAATTTGTCGGGGTATTATAGCATGCACATTCACGCGTATTTCTATAGTGTATGGACATTACTATATATATATTTTTTTGACAACTCGTGTCCGCGAACACGATCGGTTTTAATCGTAAATCTAGAGAAGTATATTATATCATTTTTAGAAAAGACAATAATAATGATACGTGCACAGTGCATATATGCTTTATTGTTATATATTATTTAGTATACAACAAGCGATAATATTACTATATATATATACACGTAACACGTAAAACAATTGGCATTTAAGGTATGTGATAGTGCGTTTAAAATTATATTTAGATTATAAGTGTCTGGTGTATGTAAACATTTTTTAAATCTAATAGATTATACATATCATAGAGGCCAATTTATGTTCTAATTGTGTCGGATTTCAAAAAAAACATATGTGATAAAACGATATCGACAAAGTGCGAATATATGTTCATAACAATCACCTACCAGTCAGTATAATACATAAACATATACCTACATAATAATAATATTAAATATCATGCACTTATATACCTAACTAATGTATTATTATGTTTTGATAGTAATATTATATAAGTAATATTTCGACGTTTGGATTAATCATATTATAGACATTTAGTGGTGTCAATATGTGTGTATAATGTACGAATTATAAATGCTTATGATATTTTCAATGAACTAATATTATTATAGTTGAAAAACTAACAGTGATATGTAAAATCTATAACAATGGCTGGTCAAATCGAAATTGTATTAGGTATGTCAAGCGAACATGACGCGGTGTTGGGTCCTACGAGTTGTAGCCCGTTGGCTAAGTTGCTACGACGACGACTAATACAATATTATTGTACGCGCACAGGTAAGTTGTTATTAGTAGGTATGTAGTAGACACCTATATATTATATATTTTATATGTGTTTATATAATATAGATATATTGTATACAGCATCTGTGTACTATGTGGGTATTATTTCCGTTTGACTACAGACAATAGACTCGTTTGGTGGCCGTTTTAGACACGGTGAGCATTATTATACTCGTTGGCAGCGGCGGCGTACTGTTGTAGGTACGTGTATAATATTCGGTGTTGTATGACTGAAAATTTAATTTCCTTCGAGTCGGCTTTAATCAGACGGCCAGGCGAGACGGACGAGACTGCCGCCGTGTAATCTAGACGAGTGTATTAGCACACACAAACACTGTAGGTACCTAATCGATGAAAACGTCTAATAGGAATAAGTCGGACAAAAAATTACAGGTTACAGCGACGTAATTGCACGATTTCGTCTACCCACTTGCGGGGTGGTGGCGGCGGCTGCTGCTGCTGCTGTATTGTTGCTACTATATAGCTGCCGGTTAGCCCGTTATAACCTGTCCCTTCGCGCGCGGTGTCGGGTTTCTAAAACACAATCAACTAATATTCCCTTTTTTTTACTTCTGGTGGCATACCCTCCAAAAAAAAAAAAAAAAAATAAACACTATTATTGCCTGTACTGCAGCAGTCGCCGCCACCGCGCCGCAGCCACACGGCCAACCGACCTTTAAACGTGTGTGGTCATACAACAACAACAGCAGCGGCAGGAGCAGTTCGTGCCGAATTTAATTTCTCCTCGTACGATTTTTTTTCCTTCTCAACACAACTATACAAAATATATGTATAAACACACATACCTATAAAGGTATACGTACTTATAGATCGCACGCGTACGCACGCACGCATGTGTGTGTGTGTTTGTCTTTGTGTCTACTCGCAGGCCCGACAAGGCCAAAAGGATTGAATATCTAGGTACCATATGGTCCCCCGCGCGAGGCCGGCAGGGTTAGGTTGGGTTCCGGTTCAACAGAGAGCAGAAGATTTGACCACGGCGGAACGTATACGTGTTTAATGTCGAAGTCATATTTGTCATTACTATTACGCGACGATACGTGAGTTTAATAATATTATTATTATTATATTATATTGTAGTCAGTAAGCACATAAGTACGGCCGGTGTGCGAGTGCAGGTTACCTTCGTTTAAAAGTGTTACAGTGTTATATAAAACGATACGGAAATTGGCATATTAATACGCCATGTAATATATTTTCTAACAACCCCCTATACGATTTAAGATATATATCGTACAAAGTATAGATACTATACACTAAAACATAATATAATACTTATCAAAACAAATGGAAGATTATGAGAAAAACATTTTTTTTTTGTTTTGTTCTGGATACTTTATCATTATTGACTTATATTATTTTATTAATTGATTTTCACGTGAACCGTATTGTATTTTTAATGTGGCTTGTAGTCATCTTTCCCCTACCACCAAGTAACCGCTTATCATCAGAATATTATGCCGTTGGAATATTCGAAACTCGGTAAGTCTGTTCGTCGTTGCCGCCGCCGCCGAGGTAACATAATCATTTGGACTTTGCCGGTAAGTCTTTGCTGCGGCTGAGTCGATCTTGCATAACGTGAATGTGTTACGACGACGAGTAACGTCGCGGCCGGCAGTAATAATGTTACCTATATAGTTGTTAAGCCGTGTATACGCATGCATGTATAGAGTATACGTCATATATAGTTATATATTTATATAGCGTGTTACCGTGGGAAAAATGTGTGCAACGGTTTACTGTTTCAGTTCTATTTCAATTCGACCTAAACCGCCGTCGTGTCTTCGCAGCCGCCGCGATACCTGCGCAGCTAGCCTGCACACGTTTCTTCGGTGGGGATACAGAAACAAAACGTCGTATTTCGTTTCCAGGCCGCACTGGTTTTTTATTATTTTTTTCTTCCTTTTATCTGTCCGTTGTCGTTGTTTTCAGAACGATAATTAATTACCCGTACCTCCGTTGTCGTTACAACGAATAAATCGATTCACACGGGGAAATCGACAATATTATATTACTATTACTATTATTTATACGCGTCATAATGGTATAATACTTTGTTGTTTTTTTTTCTCGTTTCCGTTTTGAACCCGCTGGTAACCACCATTATGTGTATTTTTATTCTAATAACTGCCATACAATGATAACACTTTCCCGGGGCCTCCGAGCCATATTATTTTATACGATTTACAGTATATTCAAATAAAAATAATCACCGCACGTATTTTGACTTTTCTTTTTTTTATCATCACTCGCCTTAGGTTTCTGGAAGTGATTTTTTACTTTGATATGTTTCTGGAGTATAAATTATGCATTGTGTAAAAGCAATTTATATTTGCGCACTATTATAGTAAAGCATTTAGTTAAGTTCACTTGTATCTTGTAAGCTTATCCTCAATGGTAGATCAATTTATATGAATATCATCGGAGATAAGCTTATTATATTATAATATTATATTGTATACTCTTAAAAATGCTGAAGAAACACCACTGCGCACTCGTGTAAAATTACGCCATGCAAATAATGTGAAAATGTATTTCCTATTTGTACATGCTTATAGTTTACAGTGATCATGAGGAATACCTCGATCTGTACACAACGACACAACGTATAAAATAAGTTTATACAATATATATATATTATACCATATTTATATTTATAGTAATATATATTTGATATACAATTGATTTACATGCAATACCTAAGTCACAAAATTGAAAAAAAAACAATCTTCAAACTATTTTGTCGTCATTTAAAACACGTGATATGGACCAATATAATTATGATTTTTTCGTGTGTATAGGTATGGACCTATGGATTATATATATTATATTTTAATTTACAGTATAAGGTAGTTTTATGAGAACTGGGGGGGAAAAAATACGAAGTTGTCACTCTTTTTTTTTACTTTTATGTTTGTATTGTGTCCTGAAAAAAACAACGTGAGATATACAACTCCGGATGTGTGTGCGGGACATTTTATATATTATATCGTTATTCGTTATAAATATATGTATAATGTATTGCGATATAATATAGACATGTGACACCAAAAACAATCGTCATCATCGTCTACTCTACGTTATATTTTTTTTTTAATTACGTTTATTGCTCCGAACATATTATGTGATGTATAGAGTATTATTTTAAGCGAAATACCACACTGTAATCAAATATTTAGAGCATGATGGTTAATGCGATGTCAACCAATTATCGTTTTTTTAAACGTGAACACATTTACTGTTGGTACTTAAAAAAAATCTTGTTATTTATTCGCAATGGGGTCCGCCGTGAATCGTTTACTACATACAAGTATTATACCTATATAATGAACTGATGACAATGAGATGTATTGAATAATATAAATAATATGACTATATGAGCACACGCACTGATAAGACAGAAAACCGAAAAGCCCAAGTACGCCTGCTTGTAATAAACTCTAAATCTAAAGTTTGTCGTTGTACCGTTTGTATATAGGCCACGGGAGTTCAATTAAATTTTAAAAGTCTGACACATAGTAATATAAATGTATAATATAATAATAATGTATTATTTTACCGCAGCAGTTAATGTACAACACACGGGCACATGGTTCATGCGTTGGCTTAATAATTTAGAAAACTGGGTTAGTTTTTTTTTTTCGATCGCATTATAATATCTAAATCACAATATTCATTGTAAAATACTTACCATTACAATAATTATTACTTGGTTTGCCAGGTTTTTCTTTTTTCTTACATATTGGGTAATCTAAACTTAAACGTTATTTTCATGTCACTTATATTATATCGTCTATATACTGACTAGAACGTATTATAGGTAGGTAATAGGTATATATGTTTTTGATATCGACCTTGGACAAATAATCTACGATATTCAATATTATATTTTAAGCGCTTCGACAACAGATAAAGTATTATATATATAATTAATTCGGTACGCATAGTATAATAATGATAATTTCATAATGTCACATAGAGATATCAGATACTGCAGCTGGGGAAACACATAGTATATAGGTACGATGACAGTAGTGTTTTCTCTATATATATACATAGCCTACTATTGTAATAATATTATATTATTGTATAGTGTGGATGATAAATTGTGACGTAAGAAGAGTCTTAAATTATAATATTATAGTGTATAATGCGAGTACACTGCAGTCACAACACCACGACGGTACGTTTTCGGACTGACTTCTTATTGTTTTGTTGTAATGTTCTTGTGTTTTAATTAATTATTTTTAAACGATTTAAAGTTTAAAGTTTAAAGTACCTACCAAAGTTATACAATAATAGGGATATACTATCCAATATATTGTTATAAAACCAATATCGACCATTTTAAATTTTGATTTAACAGACCTTTTATAAACGTTCAGAAATAATATAAAATTACTACGCGCAGTTGAACTACGACTGAAAAATATTCGACGAGTTTATTTTTCATTTCTTGCGAAAACACGTAATCCTCTCAGTAGGTAGTAATAATTATATAAGTAGCTAAAATAAAAAGTTAATTTAAATAACCTTTATGAACACTAAATCTTATGGAAAAAACGAGAAATTACCCGGTAAACTATAAATGTCTTGTATATTGTTGAAAAAAATCACTACGTATACTATTATAATATAACATAAACGTATATGACGATCCTGCGGAAGCGTATGTCGTATACATATACAGTATACACACGATTTTGTTGCCGAACGCGTTTAACTCATTTGCGTGTTACACTAATCATCGAACCTCGCCCGATAGCATCAAAACTATCCACGCGGCGTACATTACAGTGTATAATATATATATATTATTATTATAGTGTTATTATGGATACGTTTATATAAATATATGCACACGAATATAATATATGATATACATATTGGGATTGGCATCGACAATGAATATTCGGTTTAGTTCATCAAACATCCCGTTTGTTCTGTATGTATATTATTAACACCAAATAAAATATAACAATATTCTATGTAATGTGTATAATTTGCATATTATAATATACGTTGTAATATAAAGCAGTGGTAATTATTAATCAACAATCACATTATTTTTACCGTCTGCGTTATCATACCGTGAAGAGATGGGAAGAAACGGAAGTAATAGAATTTCGTTTACAATACGTACGACGACCGATGATGATGTTACAACGTATAATCTATGATTTTCGTTCTTATTATAATTCACCGTCTTATTCGTTTCAGAAGAATTACGTGATTTAGAATTTATTTTTGTATTGACCTAGTTATGTCATCATATAGTTTTACATCATAGAATTAATATACATCACAAACCGTACTTGAAAAGATGACAACACCGTAGAAAAAATTAAATTTTTTATGAAATTTTGAAAACTGCCATGTACAGAAAATGCTAATATAAACATTTGGTGAAAGTTTAAAATATCTTCGGTTAATTCATTTCCGAATTAAAACAAAATAAGAAAATCAATTTTGTTGAAAACTGTTTTTGCGTAAGAATTCTGATTTTTCCCAATAATTAAGAAAAGTACCGGGATTTTTTACTTTTCACCCCTCAAAGTACCAAATAGGTTCATTTTTATACAAGAAAAGATACTGAAGCATTTTTACTTCCAAAATGTGATGACACAAAAACACATCATTGTAAAATTAATACCTATACATCTCCGCATAGAATCTAAAATATAATTAAAACAAGTATCATGATAATGATAAACCATAATAAGAATGTGTACACATTGAATAATAAGTTAACCAAAATAATATTATTATAAAAAAAAAATAAAAAAAACTCAATATGTAATTAGGTGGATGTAGGACGGAGGCGGGGTTTTGTTTGAGTAGGCCTTTATATTATTTTATTGACGTAACGACATGTTATAAATATCTACCTATAATACATATATATTAGATATATTTAATTGTTCGTTATATTTTATAATATTAATACCATAGAAGGTACTACGTGTCTACGTATACGCGATTAAGTCTAGTTTACACCATTTAAATGAGGAAGAAAAATCAGAAAACCATTTCCGTGTATTTTCGCACGTGTAAACTAGTATACATTTGGTATACTTAGATATTTTTATTATCTTTAAATTTGATCTGTATAACTGGTGTTTTTGATTGAGTGAACAAATTCCAATTTTTACGTAAACTCTACTTATTAGTTATTACAAATTTTATATTAGGCTGCTCGTGATAATAATAATTTTAATTCAGTTAATATACATTAATGTGAAAAGATCTAAAAAAATTTAAAGTTAATACCTAGATTTTTTTAACGCAGTTAAGTAAATTAAGAGTTAGAATCTAACAATTAACTTATTAACTTAAGTATTGTTGACATTTTGATTAGAATGCTTTACGCATGGTATATTGTTACCATATTCAAACAAAAGAGATATCTAATTTGTAGGTAATAATATAATAGTTAATGGTATACTATAAAATAATTATAATCAACTATTAAAATCACAGTAGTTAACTATACATTTAGTTTAAAAATCCAGCAAAAAATGTATTTCCAAAAAGATATAATATATCTCTGCATCACTACTAAAAATATGTTGTTCTGTCGTGGTAATATATTCTTGCAAGCTTTTTCGATATGATATCGTGGTGATGTCAAAAAGCATTCTGTCGGTTAGTTTTTATTTCTGCGGTAATATCTATTATACCGCAGAGTGGGCCACCGTGTTTCCAGTTTTCTGTGTTAGCTTTATGGGAATGGTTTCCTGCATTATTAATTTTTGGCTATGTCATAGAATTTAATAGGATTTCCGTCACCGTCGTATATCGTCAGAGAATCACTCGAGAACCCGCCGAAGTTGTTACCCTTGTTCCGCTCCGGCGAAGAATAAAATCAGAGAAAACAAAACGATTTAAATTATATTATAATGATAAAATATATAATATATACAAACATAATTTTAATAGTAGTTGCTTCTTAATACACATTGTATTTAGTGGCTCATTGACTAAATTCTGTACAATAATAATAACCAACAGTAAAAGCTGATATCGATTATAAAATATTCATATCCTGATGACGAGGTTATCGTTATAGTATGCCTACGGTATGTAACGGCTTACCAATTTACATCTTAAACAGACTATAGTACGGCGGTGGGTACACATTAAATTACGCGATGCCATGACGGTTATTTGGCGGATCCCATCTCATGAATAAACATGTGTATGTGTGTGTAAGAGAGAGTACATATATGTTTCGAACGGACAAGTTACAATATTACGTCAAAATCTATAACATCGGACGTAATTTTCGTGATAAATATATGTGCGACGCGCAGTGCGCAACTAATGATTTCGAAGCGTCCGAATACGCACAGATAATACTATTATACGTATAAATGTACAATATAGGTACCGAAATAATGTGTGTAGCCTACACAAATTGCGTGGTAGTACCTAAAATGTAACGAAAGGTATAATATATTTTCAACGGCTCTTTTCATATAGTATAATTTTGGAAATATGGACAAATGCGATAACGTCACGTTAAAAAGTCGTAGTATTTCGACGCAGAAATTCGATTAAATACAATTTATCGATATCATATAATGACCACAGTGTTTGGTCAATGCGACTGTGTATATTTTATATTATATAATTGTATAGTTATATGTAATATGAATATATATACAACATGAAAAATTGTTACTATCATACGTGTACCTATACTACCTATATATAAATACTATATATAGACAGGACTCACTCTTTTTCCGACGACCGAATTAACTCCACCGCCACCACCGCTGCCGTCATCACCGTCGTGTGACCGAATGAGACAAAACTACGGCTTAAAACGGATACTTATAAACGCGCGTACACGGCTGTGCTGCAGTTATTATTTATGTTGTGTATATTATGAAATATGACGTTCTTAACTGCACCGCGAAGATGCATACGGATTAACGCGTGTATGTCTATATACGTTTGCGGGGAGAGGGTGGTGTTAATTTTTTTTTCTAACGCCGTCGATTTGTCGGTGACGGTGGGAATCGTCGTGGTATATATAATAACAATAATAATGGAATAGTATATTTATATATTATACACCTACTGCACGCCCGGTGGTACCTACTCTGTATTATGTATTATAATATGGAGACCCGAACTACGGAGTTCGTCGTCATAATAATATTGTGTATAAAGAGGCGGAAACGTTCGAGTGCGTTTAATAATGATAAAGAAATAATAATAATAATAATAAAAAACAAGGGAAGAAGGCTGCAAAGAGAAAGAACACATAACAACACGAATGTAATAATATTGAATGCCGCGTCTAAACATTAATACTAGTAATAGTAGTAGTAGTAGTAGTAGTAGTAGTAGTAGTAGTAGTAGTAGTAGTAGTAGTAGTAGTAATAGTAGTAGTAGTAGTAGTAGTAGTAGTAGTAGTAATAGTAATAGTTATATAGTATTATTAGTAGTATTATTATTATTATTAGTAGTAGTAGTCGTAGTAGTAGTAGTAGTAATAGTAGTAGTAATAGTAATAGTAATAGTTATAACTTATAGTAAGTGTGTAAGTGTGTGTGTGTGTGACTAGTACTCCTGGTTACCCTGGGCCATGTAATTATCTTTAACGTTTTCCATTGTTCTGCGCGGCCGCGTTCCTTCCTATCCTCCCCAACACACAAACGCGCGCACAGTGTGTCGGTTTCACTGCAAAGGAGCTTCTTATAACCTTATCAAGGTCATTCATCGCGACTATACGAAATTATATTGTATTGTTAAACAAACATAATCAAAAACAACAAAGTGTTTACCGAATGTAGATATGGTTTTGGTTATACATCAAAACCTTCACGCATTCGATTCTTAGGGTCGTATTTATAGTCGATGCTTTAGCAATAAGTATTGCTTAGACTAATTTTCATAATTTAAAAATAAAAAACACCATTGTAAAACCACTAGCTTTCTCGCTCCGCTCAGAGTCTAAAAAAATGTGATAATAATTAAAACAATGCTTAAGGTAGGTCTCGACCAGACTCGACCAACCTTAACTTAGGTAATACTTTTTCTTTTCTTAAGCCAAAGTCTCATTTGATTCATAAGTACATATAGCTTAAGCATCGACATGTATACGACCCTTAGACTCGAGTTTCATTGCGCACACACCCCTTATCGAATGATACAATTAATATGGTTGTCATTATTTATTATATTATCTTATGTATTAGGTAGTAAAGAAATCTTTACACCAACTTTATAATAAAATTAGTAGGACAGGTTCAGAACAAATACTTAGCAAAGTAAAACCGTTTATAAAACTAAGGTTGTTTCCAATTACAAAAGTTTCACTTTTTGCACTCGTACTCTTTCGTGGACATACACTACTATGTTAAAGCACCTTCATCGATAATGGTTATAGGCATTTTATAATGTTACGGACAAAAATCATCAAACTCCGAAAATCGACAATCGTACACAATTTGTTTGGTTTTATTTATTTGAAATTATTGAGTACACAATTTAAACGTATTTAAGTATTTTATAATATCTATTAGGATACCATCATAATCGTCTATCATAATTGTTCATAAGATAATATTTACGCAGGATAAAAATATATCCCCGGAAAACATTTTTATTAAATAATGCACATCGAGTCCGTTCCGTATAAATACGATATGAAAGTATTGTACTTTTTATACCATTTTTTTTTTAATTGTATGAACAACAATAATTATTTATTATTCCCACGATATTGCGACATTGCTAATGCTTACATTAGAAAATACATCAAAACAAACGGTTTTGATTTTATGCTTATAATATAGAACACAAGGAAAACAATCTATGCAAAGAATTTCGTAAACATAATATTATAATTACAATCGTTTTAACGTGCAGTGTGTACGTAGTCACCACTCAGACGCCTGGAAAAATCTTTTAAATTATTTAATTTAAAAAATGTAAATTTAAGGTTATTTCATTATTTTAAAATAAGCTATAATATTTAATACCAATTGAGGAAGATGGTGGGTGGCAAGAATTCCGTAACCTATGTTATAGATAATTAATTAATTCACTTAAATTTGACACCGTAAAATATTATATTAAGTACATAACGTGTATATACGACGTGTAGATACCGTGTAGGTACCAATTGATTCGTTTCACAGTAAACATCCATTATCTCGAAAAGTATTTACACTTCAGTCATTTTATTTTTTTACATAGGTAGTTGGAAATAACAACAAAATAATATTTTTGTTGGATTTGTTTATCGTTATAATTTTTAAGTATTTATGTTTTTTTGAATGACGGCACGCAATTACAATTTTCAACTTCATAATTTTATGAAAATTAATATTTTCATAGAATTTTAAATTTTGATGTATAAAAATTAAATTTCGAACGAGTTATAATTATTTTAAGTTAGATTAGTGGATAGATGAGCCAACATTACGCGGTGTACAAATGTGAAACCACTCAGCTCATGTAAACTGTAAATACCTATTTTAAAACTAAATAATTAACTTTTAATTAAAAATACGATTTTTCTACATTGAAATTTTCAGAAAAATGTTCTACATTCCTATATTAAACTAAAAATATATGCTGTCATTTAAAAAATAAAAACTTAAAAGAAGAAAAAAAATTTTTACTTGAAATTATGTAAAACAAAATATTTCCGAATACGTTTATACTTAATTTTAGAAATAATCATTTTTTAATATTAAAAGATTCTCGCAATAGAATATGTATACTATGGAATTTATACTTTGTACATAAATGTATAAATATATTTAAAATAATATATTATTTTCGCTTCAACAGTCGGTGGTCACGACCTTCGTATTATTATTACTGTCATGAGTTAAGTCGCGTTTATTATTTTCACGATAACTCTGCGCAACGACAATTATAACACTGCTGCAGCATGTACATATATAAACATACCTACATACCTACTACAACTACCTACTGCGTGTATGTATGATATTATTATAATATTGTGTTACTCCTCCGCACAGACGAGCGTGTGTCTACTGTCTAGACGGTTTTCACAGTGCACTCGTACACTGCCCAAATTGCGCTTGTATGTGTGTATACAATAATAATACACCGGTGATATTATAATATGCACTATATCACGCGGACACGCGTGCTTGTGCCAAATATCAAGAGAGACGAGGTTTTTTGCGTACGATATACGAAATTACAACACAATATATACCTTACCTAGGTAATTTGTAATACTGGTCCAAAACTACGGGAAACCCGTCAAAACTCAAAAGAATCTAAAGAAGTGTACTCGATCCCTGCGCAGTGCAAACGGTTTGTAATCAAGTATAATAATAGTCTGCGTTACGTACATATATTTTAGAAAACGGAACGATTTTTGCGTGGTCCCGCTGACGGATTTCGTAACATACTCGATATCTATATGTACCCACGACATGGGTTTCGATGTATCCAACGTTTAGGTTTACGTCTCATATTTTTGTGTATACAAAAAAACGGCCAGGGTCACCATATGGCGTCACGTGGACGAACTTCACGTGACCCGTAGATAAGAAATTTATTTTTTGTGATTATTCATTAGTTTTCTTTTTCTTTTTTCTTTTGCCATTACTTTCTTTGGTTAAACTTGTACATTAAATTATTATGACCCCCAAAATATTTTCGAATTTCTAAAGTGGCCCACCAAATCTATTAATCGGTGACCCCTATATAATCGAAGTAGATGTTTTACGCGCGGTGAAAACGTCACAACGTTCTCAGATTCTTTTCTTCGTCCGACGAACGTACGCGAGGGTACTCCGTATACCCGTCTGCTTTGTCTCTGCATTACGGACACACGAGTGTTTACATTACGACCGCCGCCGTCTATACGATGTATATTATATTATTATTCGATTTTACGTTTTACAAGTGCTTTACCGAGCGCATCATATATCACATATGCGCGTATTATAATATTATTAGATAGATATACACACAGAGATGCCACACAAACCGTGCCGTCGTCGGATCCTGGACTAATCGATTGGTATATTACATATAAGTATACAACATAATGTGTACTTTTGTCTCGTTGACAATATTTATCGTGAGAAATAATATGATTATCGCACAATCATTACGTGCACACGTGCGCGCTAGGACGAAAACCAATTTATGTTGTATAACGCATAATATGATATATATATATATATATTATATTATATTATGTATACTGTAGTACGCACGTATATAGTTATTATTTTAATAATAATACAACGCATATTATACGTATGTATTTACGGCCTTGCGGGAAAAGTCTTAAAAAAATGGTACGCACGTAGACAAAAAGTATAAGAATGTACCAATAGTATAATATATACGAAATATGTATGTTTCGACGATCCCTTTTATAGTAGTATATACTCGTACCACAAGGTCCCTCGATCCAATATACTTTAAGTCATATGAAAATATCTAAATCGCCGATCGTAGTTGACAATAATGATATAATTTCGTATTTCCGATACTCCCCCGCGCAAAGCTTTATAATATATGATTCACCTCCGAGCACCGGAACGCGGTTATATTATGATTCTCGCTTGTAACCGGATGGGTTTTCAAAAATTTAAAGTCGTAATTTTTACGAACTTTTCAGTGTATGGTAGGGTAGGCATATTTTAATTATCTTATGTTAATAATGTTTATAAAGGTATAAAATATTATACGAAATTGATCTAAACTCGTCGATCGAAAAATATTATAGTTTTGTGAATAATATTTAGTATACTCTATAGTCTATAGCATATTATATTTAATCATTATAGGAACCAAATCCGTAGAAAACCATTGATAAGTCTTCGCGATATCCGGATTTGGTTGGTATGTCGAAACGATGGATCTATGTGCTATTATTATATATAATCTAATATATATAAGTACCAAAAGAAATCAAAATTTGATAATTTAATCGATCGTACATTCGATGACAGAGAGGACAACGGCGGACGGTTAAAATGTTATAATAATAATAATATAACATATATGTACCGTCGCGCGATTATCGACACGAAAATAGTGGCTCGCCCATCTGGATCGTTATAATATAATATTTATCAATCGATAAATAGTGTTATTTTTTCTCCACCTTTCGGCACTCCATTTTACCTGAGCGCACCAGAAATTAATGGACGACCGCACACGTCGTCGAAATACCGCGATTGCCTCGAACACTTCAAATATTTTTGTCAGAGGCAAGACTCACAGTGTATGCGATAAAAAAAACTACCCTTATACATTTTAATATGTATAATGTATAATGTATATATAATATTGCGTATATAATATAGGTACTACGATAGTTACGATGAACGTGTGCGCGACTTTGAACCACCTACGGTCCCAACCTAAACTAACCTACAGTTTCGGCCGTGTGAATGACGATTTTATTCGAGACGAGTTTGCGTGGGAGTGCTGTTGTAGATGACGGCCAGACGATATGATATAAATATGTGAATAATAGGTATAGGTGATAATAATATGATGCAGGTCTTACCTTGACGCGCTGCCCTCTGTAATTCTCGGAAAACGGGCGGCGATGCGGTTCATCTGACATGAGGAAATTACGAGACAAGCCGATAAAGTTCCGTTGGAATGTCATCGCACTGTCATTGTTGTCATAACTATTAATATGCATTCGCGATTGATGACGTGAAAACGGTTTGATCGGAATCGAATTGTGCGATGGGCGCGGCGGACGTGGATGAAAAGACGTCGTTTTTCTAACACTGTCTGACCGCCGACGAAAAGTATCACGGTTACCCGCTAACAAGTATACCGTAACCACGGTGACCCGTGCGGACCGCGGTCGCAAAATGCATACCGCAGTCGTTCCGTTAAAGTTTGTACCATGGTCGGGGTGATCGTCGTCCATTATGGTTTACGTTAAGCTGAGTTATAACTTTCAACTGTACCGTGTCGTACATAATATTATACTTTATAATATATAATATATATATATATATAATAGACTATAGAGTCACAGCTGATATTATACAGATGATAAACTACATTGATAACTCGCGATAATTATAGGCGAAGTCAATATATGCACAATTTTAGTGGGAATAATGGATTTTATCACAAAACATTCTGTGCTATGATCTATTATCAACACAATCCTTTTATACACGCATGCATTTATAATTTATAATACACCAAAATGAAGGCAAACGACAGCTGCGTTAATTTAAATAGTATTATACAGTACTTGGCAGTCTATAGTTTTTATTTTTTTAGCTACCTACATCGTTGTGTGTATTGAGTTGGATATAATATTCAACTTGTAGCATAGGTAACGCGTGTAACCGAGATTTTGTTACCTACGTAATAAGTATACGAAACGATATGAGTATATGACACGATGAATTCGTGGAAATCCGACATTTTTTTACTCGGAAACGGGTAACCAAAATATTTTTCATTGGGCAGTCATCATAATATAATAATATTATTATAGAAAAACTACAGTGACCATCGACCGTTTTCTTCGCGTCTGATCTCAATATGTTTCCCAAATCGTTTTCCCATCGCCGTTCACGAGTGCGCATAACATTCCGGTGAAACGCTAATAAATTGTTTAATAAATTTAATAATATTAATTATTGCGATACTCGTCAATTCCGTTTTGACGAAACGCGTCACCAGTTTTCCAAGGACTATGAACCTATACGGCGGCACGTCAGGGTATTACGTATATCAGTCACCTATAATAATAATATGTTATAGAATATTATGTCGTGTGTGTATTATTCGCAAACTTCTCGTACAAGGACGGCTCCACGGCCATAATTTAGAATTTATTGTAACACTACATAATATAATATAACGCAGTATTTATTTAGGTATTTTATACATATTTTATACATAATATTATTATATCAGGTTTGTAAATCCAAATAAAACTTGGGTAAAATAGTCGCGTGATTGCTACTCTCCAAATCTTTAAATACGTATAAATATTTTTGAAAAATTGTCTTAAGATTTTAATCACATTATAATACATTAATACGTATACTTGTAATCTGTATGCCTTAATATTTATATTATGTAAAGCAATGTTACGTACAGTGACCACAGCAACCGCCGATTGTTTTTCTTAATAAAAAATAAAAATTATACCATAATATCGATAGATACCTACTTAAAAAGTTAAAAATTATAAAAATCAGAATTTAAATAAATCCTTAATTTTAACAATAGACAAGGTTACTCTGAACAGGCAGATTTACAGTATTATAGACAAATATTAGAGATGTATTTATAAAGGGTGCGAGGGTGGAGCGATAAATCGCCCAGGAAAGAACTTTTTATTAGTATTTTTATATTTATAAGTTATTGTATCGAATATTGTATTCTCACTGGCTTTCTTATTCAACCATTTTTATAAATCTTAAAAATTTAAACCATGTTGCTGTTAATGTTGTGCAGTCATAGTGTTTTAATTAATAAATGAAATATGTAGGTTACCTAGTAGAGTAATTTATATAAAAACAAATTGCATTCTTCTAGGAAAACGTATTTTTATTAATTTCGTCTCTATTATGTACCTATATCGAACTTAAAAGACATAATGTCTTGACCATCATGTGGCGGGAATCGTGTTCTTGATAGTAGGTAATAATATGTGTTTATTTTTCCTTGTTGAATTTGTTTTTCCTATTTATGTATTAAGACGTATACAATTATTTTTTATAGTCGACAATTCACATTTATGAGGATAAGCGGATGAGGATCTAGCAAAAAAAATTATCACTGGGCCACGTAATTCTCAGTGTGTCTCAGAAGACAACTGCACTATTTATATAAAATATACCTTATATGTTATAATAATAATATATTACATTTTAGTGGTCAACAGCAATAATGCGTGTACAAATCACCGAAAGACTAGTTGACTTTCACATCGGTTGTGCACGCCAAAGTGGTATAATGTTTACAATAAATTACATCATCCAACAGCGGCGGTGAGGGCTTCTGCAGTCCGAAATTAAAGTGCGACTCGTAGTCGGTTTAAAAACCTCACATTTATTTAATATAAGTATAAGTACTCAATAAAATGTTAATTTTTCCCGCGTATAATATAATACTTATTTTTAAATACCCACGTAATCTATTACAATGCGTAAGTCACCAAATAAATGACGAAAGAATCGGAAAAATCAAAGGTGAATTTAATTTTTGAAGAAAAAAAACTGTATTGCACAAAGCGATCGCATTTCGCCGGTATCACACGAGTGATAATATACGATGTTTTTGGTCATTGGCCGCCCTACGTAACATAATATCGTGTCGTAGCCGTCGCCGCCGCCGCGGAAACGTCCAAAAATAGTCGTTAACGATTCCTAGCCTAGCTCCTCCGGCGCACCGCATTCGAGACGACGCGAAAACCTGAGCCGCAGAGTCCGTCGAAATCGGTATTATGTTATAATTATAATATTATACACCCGTTATAATGCGTATATTATGTTTTGTATCGATATAAGTCGTGTGATAATGACGAGATCTATAACGTTTAAACCCTCACGCGCGTGTGTTTAAAATTCGAATCCTAATGATTCCGCCAGACGATGACCGCGACGACAAATCTGGCGTGAAAAATCGTCGAAACTATAATATTTGAATGAGGAAAACGCGATAGTGCAAAAAACACCTACAGTGTAAAGAAAAAAGAAAAACCATACGACTACTGCAGAATTATATTTTTTAATATTATAATATATTGCACAGATCTCTGGCCGTGTGTACTGCGCGTATATCACGCGTGCGTAAAGTGGGCACTCGTGAGCGATTTCGTAGTCGGAAAACCTACTGACTCATATTATCGCAGAGACAGACGGAGGAGATAGAGAGAGGGAGACACGGAGAGAGATAGAGAAAGAGAGTAAGATGTACTGGGAGAAATAGAGAGAGAGAGAGAGAGAGAGAGAGAGAGAGAGAGAGAGAGAGAGCGATATAGTGAGAGAGAGAGATGGTGTGATAGGTAGAGCGAAAGAGCGATGGAGATAAAGCAAGAGAGCGATAAAGCGAGCGAGACGAGGCGGCCGGAGTCGTCGTCGTCGTCGTCGCCGCCGTACAGCCATCCGAAAATAGATGATTTGGACGCGTTCCACGCGGGAACGTATATACGAACGGCGTTCCGCGCGGCGGTAAAAAACGGCGGATTATAATATTATATTCGTTTACGTGTAGAATATTAGTAGGTATATTACGCCTAATCGGTGTATCGGTAAACGTTTTTATTTTTTTATTCAAAAATACAATTTTTGAGGTTCGCTTATGTGATTCGAGTATATATTTCTATGTAATAGGTATGTTATACTGGTAGTAAGTTACGGTCGTCGATGTGCAAGAGGTAAGTTCAAGTGAATAGCTGCAGTGAGTTTTTAACTAATAGTAGTGGGCGTACAACAGTATCGGTTTTACTATTTTCGAAGGGACTTTTGTTGTTTTTTGTGGGTGAGTGGGTGAGATTTCGGAGAACCGTTTTTGAGTCAACAAAAATTTCTATGGACCAGAAATCGAACACGGGCGTTCTGTGAAAAATAGCAAAATAATGGTTGGTTATATGATAGATAGTATTGGTACTATATTATTATAGTGTTTTCACTAAATTTCAACTATTTTAATGGGCATTTTAATATTAATTAAGTTTGCTGTCCCTGTGCAATTTATAATTGTAAGTCCCGGGAAAACAAAAAATGATCACTACTGACTCAATCCTTAAAACAATATCAGTGAACTATTTGTATCCTATATCTGGCTTACGTGCAACATAATATAGAAAATGTAGCTTTGTTGTATTAAGAGTGAATTGCACTAGGTATAGTTAAACCTTAAGTTAAGTAAACTTTATGTGTGTTTGTACGTGAGCATTATTAAATTGCATTGTTTGACTTAACTGAAATATCGTAAGAAGTCAAACGCACAAGCAAAGATTATGTTAAATTTGATAATATTCAATTAATTCTTATAATTAAGCTAATAACGGTTTTAACGGTTTTAACGAAAATTTGACACATAGCTCGTGGATCAGAGTAATAGTAATAAGACAGAGAAGAAAATGCGCTGACATCCTCTCAGTTCAATAAACAATTATTTTCAGATGAATAGTAGGTATACAATGTTCGTATATAGATACAAATATTTCTCATATTATAATATAGGTACCACTAAATAACCGTGAGTCCAAGTGCGGTTACACTATTCCTGCACGCCGACCGTCGCGGCAATGGGCCATTTTAATACGGACCACTAGTTCTAACCTTTTGGTCGTAAATACGTCCAATAATGGAGCTTCTACGATTGCGAAATATCACAACACGTCCGTCAGGTATGTCAGTCATAAAATTTAAAAATGCCTGTGGAGCCCAATATAGTCTAATGGATATAATATGCATGGGCGTATTTATAGGCACAGTCCTATAATAGGGCTTAGAGCGGTGACATTTTAGGGGTGGCAAATGTTGGCCTGATAATTCACTCGGATATCAACGGATAGCTTCTATTTGTATACGTGTACGTTATTCGGTGAAAAAAAGGAACATTAATTATTAGTAAATTGTTCAAAATAAGATGTTCTATACTATATTCTACTAAAATCAATCTTTATTTTTATATACCTAGCAGACGACTACAATAAAATAGATATTATATTAATTATATAAGTTTACCGTATACATTTTACGAGGAATGGGAGGGTGGCATAGGTGGCGAATCAGGAATAGTGTCTACTATAAGGTGTAAAACCCTAAGTACGCCACTTCTAGATACTATACTAATGATTAACATATTAACGCGGTAAATGGTACTCACCACAGTCCCTGCACAGAACCTTTTGCACGGCGTCCACGTTCTTGGGCGTTCGCAACACGGGTTCGCCGAGCACGGACAGATTGTGCGGCCCGACGCCGGCCACGAACACCAGGTACTTGGCGCCGCGTTTGATGTTGGCCTCGACGGTCTGACCGCCGGCGGCCGGCGCGAACCGCTGCACGCACTGTGCGTCCACCCGGCGCTGGAGCGGCGGCCTCCGCTGAGGTGGGTCCCGGTCACCGCGCTTCTCGCGAAAGTTGAGTCGCACCGGGCTGCCGACCCGCAGTCCCTCGTACGTGACCGCCTGCATGGCGTCTTTGTGCACGCGCTGTACCACGAACGTGACGCCGTACGTACCATCCCCGGGCCGTACCGGGCCCTTGGACCGGACCTTGCCCTCGAACACCACGTCGGACGCGTACGCCCGAGCCGACACGTCGTTGGTCTCGTCGCCCAGGTGGGCGCACGGCGCCATCCGGCCCGCCGCCATCGCCGCAGCTGCCGCAGCCGCACTGCCGCCGCCAGCCGTCGAGACGGCCGCGGCCGAGTGTAGCGCTTCGACCCCGCCGCCGCCTACGATCACGGCCAGCACGAACGCCGTCGTCCACACGGCCAGCACGGACGGCGACGGAGACGAGGACGACGCCGTCCGACGACGGCGACGGCGACGGCCACACGCGCAAACTGCACCTGCTGCGCCGTCACCACCATTCGACATGTCGCGCGTATCACCACCACCGACCCACTTCTTTGTACGGATTGCGTCGGTCGTCATACGGGTCCGTCATTGCAGCAGTGTAGATGTAAGGGGTAGGTGGTATTTTGGGTATTTTTGAGGTGGCGCGAAGTGGTCGTCGGCACTGTATTTAGCGATATCGACGGTTTAGAAAATAACAAGAACGAAAAAAACGTAACGCGTATTCAACACGAAAACCACGCGAGTGTCACACGGCACATAATATTATGATAGGTAGATTTATTATTATTGTTGTCGTTGTTGTTGTTATGCTGTTGCGGACGAAATGTTCTGTTAGGTAGTGTCCATCGTGATCGCACACGGTCCAGATTGATGATGTATTATTTTATATAGATGACTCTTTTTCACCGCGAAGTGCAAACGACGAGAAATATTTAACAATCGTCGGGACCGATCAGTGATATTTCATTGAAAACACGAACGGGAAAAATTTTTTTAAAAAATTATCTAAAAACGCAATAGCTTAATATTTTATTTTATTTGCGAAAAAAATTGTATATCTTTCAACAAACAAAATACTAACGGAACGGAATATTTTTCTAAACACCAATCGGTTTCACACTCGACTCGCACGCGTTAACGGTAATGTGACGACTGGCGGCGGGGCACATCGCATGATATACGCGCGCACGTGGGGTAAGTCGTCCGAGCACCGGTGCACTCTTACGCCCCGATTACGAATAGCACACTGCGAGAGGTCGCGCGCCGCCGTCGTCGTCGCTGCCGCTGCCGCCGCCGCCGTCGCTCATTGGTCAGTGCCATCTGACGGACGACCGCCGGGACGTTTACGTTATTAATTATTTTATTTATTACGCGCGCGCACGTTTGCGCTCACACACACACAGCGATACATAATAATAATAATAATAATATTATGTTGTATGCAAAAACATATATGTATGTTACAACATGTATGTTGTATGTATACCTATGCATGTACCTATGTGGCTATGTATGTATATATGTTTGTGTGTATCAGTCATATATATATACGAATACGATGTACATGTATTATATTATAAAATTTAACGCAACTCTCCACTCATTATTATTTCTGAAAACACTAATATTTTTGAAAATATTTCTTTTACATAATTTTAAATCGTTTCAAAACTATAAATTTTTGGTCAAAATGTATACTTTTTACTATTTTTTTTTTAAACTTTCTTTACCATTTTCGATGAAAACATAGGTATTTACATTTTATATTTCACATTTCACATTCCGTAACAATATATCATACATAGTATTTCGATCTATAAAAGTAAAATTGTGGACATGTAGATTATCAGGTATACGTAGGTATAGAGAATTGTGATTTTTGAACAGGTAAAAAAAAGGTATACGTAGGTAAATGTAAGCATTTAAAGTTTAGACGAGCATAGTATAGTCGACTAACATTTTACGGGGTAGTGGGGTGCCCTTGTCAGATTACACCACTTCACTTATCTCAATTTTAAATACATAGATATAACTCATAAGCAACATACTCATCCAAAATCCCAAAATTGTATACATCGAAGTACTCGAAAATATATTCTGTTTTGGAATAAGGAATTAAAAATGGAAGTTGTCATTAAAAAGAGTAAAAATATTAAAAATAATAACTGTATAAAATAGTAAAAAATATACTTTTTTAGAAAAATGTTGTTGATCAATCACTTAAAATCATGATGTACAACACATTAATAGTTTTTGAAACAATGAGTGTATTACGTTATTAAACTATGGATCACCCGATATATGTATTTTTAAGTATATAATAATTATACATATTATGTGTATGCACATTGCGCGCGCATCGCCTATATATTATTATGTTGACAATATTATAATGGTATTGTTATACCTATCGATATATTATTATAGTATAACGTTTATGACGCGACGCGATCGATTAACGACGAACATCATGGTTATGACGTATATATATATATATAGGTGTACTTATGCAGTGTCTTTAGTAGTTACAATAGTTATGGTTATAACAGTATTGACTGCGGTACAAGTGACGTGTGGATTGTACAATAGGTATATATAGCTGCATAGACGGGCGCATCACAAATATGATAACACTCTTAAATTAAACACTACTTAACATTCAGGGTTATATTTTCAAACGATACTCATTATGGGATTTTCAATCCCTTATTAAAAAAAAGTAGACCTTGGTTAACTCGAACTATTTAATTCGAAATCGTCGATACCTCGAATATTTGCAGATTTCTATTTGACAGCTCACTTGAACTTTGAATTAACTAATTCCGATTGTACTAACTTCCTAAGCAATGATAAAGATTTTCTACTTTACGATTTAACTTATTCTAATGACAATAATAATAATAATACCTACTATAGTAATAACAACCGTGTATTCATGTTTACATAACCAATTACCGAATGTATAAAAAAAATGTACGAAAACAACGTATTAAAAAAAATTAGAATGCAATTAGAATTTTCAAAAATAAATAATAATACTATAGCAGGTGACAGATTTTAAAAAAATCACTGGAATTTCAGTAAATTAATTGTATAAAAATCACGAGACTAACATTCACTGTGCATAGAAAATAAAAATATCCAAAAAAGAGAACAATTTAAAGTTTATATGGTTAGTATATTTTTTTTAATAACAACCAAATAACTAAGGTTATTTCAAGAAAAAATGTGAAATAGCTTATGAAAGAAAATTGTAACATTGTTTTTCGCTAGCCATTTTTCAACTACTCTAATAAAATTGTGTGAGGTATATATTGTGTACACCTTGTATTACATTTTTACGATTTTTGATGGAGATATAAAATTTTGATCTACATAAGTCGTAATAAAGTCGAACATTTCAAATATCTATACATATAGCTAAAGAACCAGAAACGTTTTTTGTTAGTTTTTCTCAACTATTAACAAAAGTACAGAGAATTCTCTACTTTTGACTTCTCAAAATAACAACAAAATCAAATTTTTGGCAAGGAACTACCCTCAATGTTGTAGACCGACGCAATTTTTCTGCTCCAAATAGTGTTGGTAGACAAAATAAAAACCTGTATGACATTCTTCAGTCGGAATCGAAAAAAAAACGATTATATGAATAATTCTCACTACAAATATGAACTATGAAAAACCCATACTTCTTATTCTTACAGCTTTGAGTAAGTATATATACGTATTGCATTACATGTGCGTTAACACGCGTAGGTATTACCTGTACCTAACCATATTAATTTATATTAAGCTTTAATATGCCTATATTTATATATCTAGTTAAAAACAATTGTTTTAATCCTCATATTACAATATATTATTATGCACAATGATTGCCCGCACGTCCATATAATAATTTATTATATAATACACACTTAATAATTGTCAATTGTTCTGTACGAAAAAAAAAAACCGCCGAGTCAAAGAGAGTACCTATATAGTAGGTTTTGTTCATAATTCGTCCCAGTGCAAACACGCTTTGTCAAGTGGACCACTAGCTGCACTAGTTGGCTGTGTATATAGTGTGTTTATAAAGCGCTATTTATATTGGATCAAATAATAATTCGAACGCATATTAATTGTTAGTAAAACGATTGTTAATGATTCGCGTGGTTTATTATTATTGTCTATTGATGGGTACTTAAAACATGGTACTTTATGATGATTTTTTGTTTTTGTCGACAATAAAGTATAATATTATGATTTATGATAACATCAATTATAGTATAAAATATCGTGTGCCGCATGTATACATGTGCGGTGTTCCATGGAAACGGTAGTCATAGTTTTGCAATTCCGTAATGAAAGTTTCAATAATAATCGGAGTAAAAATACGTCTGGTTGGAAAAAATTATTACGAAAAAAAAATAGAACTATCATGCAGTGATAACAATCATCTTTTCATTGAAATGATAATTGCGTATTAATATTGTAATATAAAATATTGTAATGATCACAAGTCTCCCGATAATAATAATGATTCTACTACTAATAATAATAACAACATTTAATATGAATGTAATTTACTGTGTATTAAAACGGTCTATTTCTCAACAATTGTTATACACCGAGGCATTGCACAGGAAACATTATTCAAGAGCATTACTATTTTGTCGGATCGTTTAGTCTTGGGAAACAATAATATATTGTCTAGTTATGATTCGAATCCGGATGTTTATGACCTAGAATAATAATATGCAATTAGAATTTAAAAAAAAATATAATATATAAAATAACTGCACAAGGATGTGTGCAAAAGTTAAACGCCACGCCGCACTGGTATTATACCAATATAATAATATATTATACCTAATATACTTGTAATTTATAAATAAATCAATAGGGACGAACGACGCATGAACGGTTGAAAAACAAAAACTTTGGTAATAATAATTTACTAGAAATAATTACATTATGCGCGTAATATAGGTATCGTAAAAAGTACGATAACTATAGTTATGCGGTATAGACAAATAACAAAAAAACGCCGATACCTTGTTGACACTTGTTACCTGCATATCATTATTATAATAGTGTTGTATGGTAGCCCGCACGTAGATTACTGTGTTTGACGTTAAGATCGGCCGAAAACTAAACAAAGCATAGGTAAGAATTTGATGATAACCATAATATTTTATTAATATTTTTAGCGTATACATAATAACGCGTTACCCACGGTTCCAATAGAGTATTATACAGATAACGTTCGTCTGCTGCGGTAGACGCTGTACACGCATTCATAATCATAAACGATACGTCGATATTACAATATTTTAATTTTAATTATAGTCCGAATACGCGAATTATGATAAATATTAATTTATATAGATAGACTATCGCGAAGAGATAACGGTTGATGTAACAATCGTACCGATTATTGTTATATACCGCGGAAAAATCGCTTGCACATAAATACAATTGTCAATGACAATAGGTATAATATGAATTACAATTACATATTATTATAATATGTATAGTTACGACAATAACTACACATATACGGCACTACGGCGTGATGTAACAATTTTTATCCAAGTTCACACAGACGATTTTTCAGAAAATATTATCTAAACATTAAAGAGTTTTATAGTGCACCCATTTTCTGCATAATATTGTGCAATACACAACGATGTTATGATACCAAGCAAAAGCAGTTATGGAATACCTACCTGTAGAATGCACTGCATGTGAATTACAAGGTTTAACAGAATGATCTGACAAACAAAATAACTTTTGTTCTATAACCATATTTGAAAAAAAATTGTTTATATATATTAATAAACGTTAATATAATTTATAGATGCTTGCGAAGTTACGTCACAAGTGCACAATAAAATTATTGTTTATTTTTTCATACAGAAAATGAAAATTTAAAAATTTAGTTGAATTTTTTACAAAAAATTCAAAATAGATAATTTGTAAATCAAAACATTTTTATAAATAGGTTGATGATAAAAACGTTTATTTATAATTTTTTTGAAGTAAATTAATTGGAAACGTAATAACTTTTTTCAAAATATTCTTTTTGAAAATTTTAACACAAAAGTAAATCTTAAATTGTTATTATCCATATAATTTTCATTCATTTTTTATACGTTAAACTTAATATCAATTTTTCATTTTTTGTTTGTCAGGTATTTTGATTACACACTGTATATTATAGATATCTATGCTTTATAATAGGACGTTCTTTACTGAATATAGGAAATAATTGCGTAGGTATTGAGCGTACGAGAGTCATTGATTTCCGGTGCTACTTCAAATACCATTTAAATTTATCACACGTTTGGCAACGAATGTACATGAATATAGTAAAACACTAATAACCAACTAATAGCATTCGTGACGCGTAACACAAAATAAAAACTATGACTTACATGTCTCAAAACATACATTAGGTATATCATAACAGAAGTGCAGAACTGGCGTAATTGTCTGCATACATTTTTCTAACTTAGCTAATGTGAGGTACCTGTATATTTAGGTATTTTCATCATGTGTAATTATCGAATGTCTTTTATTTAGTAATGCGATAAATCAGCAGTGCCCAACACGTGGCCTGCGGGCCACGCATGGCCGACCGCCAAGCTCATCAATGTGGCCCGTTTTACGAATTTCTATAACGAACCAAATTATTTTTTAAAAAATGTAAAATTTGCTACAAAAGATAATTTTATTATTAATTTATGAACTCTTTAAGCATAATAAATTTCAAAAACACAATAATAGTTGATCATACTAAAAAAATATAATATCAAGGAGTATTAGACTTATTTTTAATGTGGATTTTGAGATTGTGTTTCGCTTATACTAATAATGAAAAGTTTTGTTTGCAATTTGTTGACTATCTGTTAATGGCTGTTAATTCTCTATTATTCATTCGTAAAAATAGTTGTTCGCACAATATTAATAAATAGATAATAATATTATCAATGTTGTTGAGCCAAATGCTGCAATATTGCAATTATTTTCATCATTATGTCTCTCGATGAAAGAAAATATTGGTGTGGAATTTTTTAATACAGTTTTAAAAATAATTTTGATATTTTTTTTGAAATTTATCAGAATAAAATTAATTTGATTTCAACCCAATTAATTCATGTCTTAGCGAAATTTTGACATAATTTTCATCAATAATAATAGGATTTTTAAATATTTGCAACGATTTTTCATATAATTATTTAGGTACACATAAACAGGTTATATCAACAAACTGAGATTATTCGTATTTGTATATTTTCCGGTGGCTTGCTCAAAGATAATTGTTTACCAAAGTGGCCTGCCAAATAAAAAGGGCTGGGCATCAGTGTGATAAATGATAATATTGAGAGTTTCCGCAATAAATTCTATAGCTTTCAGATTCGATTTTACTAAGTTTAACTAAACTATTTTAAATTACACACAATCAACTAAATCGTTACATGCATTTCATTCAGAATAATAGCCTTGATGACGAGTTATAAATAAAAATCTTGTGTACCTGAAACTATAAAGGTACAAAAAAAAATAAAAATACTATTTGAAAGTAGCCTGCAGGAATTGTACTGCAAGGATCGAATATGGATAATTATTTAGGTAATATGATAAATCATTGCGTTAAAAAATTATTCTTACCTTACTCGCCGATTTAGTTTATTCAAATTCTTCCGAAATGTTACGTATTTTAGTAATTAGGTAACATAAATATGTATTTGGGCTGGGTACAGATATTTTTATTCTAATTTTCATTTTCGTAAAACTTTATTTATCACCATCGAATATCCAAAGAAAACCTAATCTCACTGTAGGTATATACAGCTAATATTATTAATACATGTTCATGATTCATAAATTTTTTTTAAGTGGAAAATATCGCGTCACGTGCTGTACGTTTGTCTTAAATTTACACAGTAAATCAGCAAAAGATACGATTATGATCACATGAGAAAATATATTCAATTGCAATATTGAATGTTTTATTTACATAATATAATGTTACACCCATTAATTAATAATTAATCTTCCTGTTTTTGTAAATAATTGTTTTATAGATTGTGTAATAAAATAATATTGCCTATACCTATATGTTGTTTTGAATATTTTTTTAATTTACTAGTTAATATTATAAATAATTTATTTAAGTATTATTTTTGAACATCTTTCAAATTAGAATTACATTTATGAAGAATAATAACAATAAGTACCTAAGTAGATTAAGAAAATACAATTTGCACATAATATACAACACAGGAAAGTCTCGAGAAAGTAAATTTGCAAAATTAAAAATATAAATGGAACGAGATAGCAAACGAAAATTAAATTTATAGTATAATAGATCTTCGGAGTTAATTTAATCAAAAAAAAAATATATAAGTATTTTCACTTTCAGCGTTGTATTTTCTTCAGATTACGCACGCAAATATATAATCTAATAATACGATTTCACGAATTTTTCGGACGAAAACGGCGTCATTTAGGCAACATCGCTCGAAAACCCTTCACCTTAAACATTTAAAATATAATATGCTATACTATCTAATCAATATCTATAGTACTATAGTATAGGTACTATTAACTTTCGTTTTTAATCGTAAACAATCTACGTGCGAAATGTGTACAAAACTGCAAATATAGGTAGGTACATTTTGCAATACACGTAATAAATTATTATCATGTTTCAGTTAAGAAAAAAAAATTAAGCAAAATATGTTATAGCCTATAGGTAACGCAGATATACCTACTATCGAAACGGCGATAAATTATTGTAGCAAGGAGAAAAACTTTGTATCTCGTGACATTTTAATGTGTGCTAGGTAAACGGGTTCGCAAAGACTATATACGATGACTCGGTATGTGTATGATTGAATAATATAATATAACTTATAAAAGTACATAATAAATGTACAATAAATAAAATAAAATATAAATACATGAAATAATATGTCTATTATTGACTTTATTGTACACCTAACAACCATCAAACGTACGTATAATATAACGAGCATGATAATATTTATAATTGTTGGGTAAAAAAAAAACTTATCGAATAAAAAACAAAATATTTCAAATTTGGTTTCAGCCATCGACTCATCACGGTACCACCCATCCACAAACAGAAACGTGGTGCACCAAACAGAAACCAAACCGATGATGTAGGTATACGAATGCCTCAGCTGAACCTGTGCCCGAAATCGCTGCAAGAGGTGGGCCCAGTCGTCATCGCCATTTTGTTAAACGTTGACGTATTTTCAGTTTGCTCAAACGAAGTGGTTTTACACATCTTGTCTGTTGATAAAATATAATTGTTTAATCTCGATACGCA
Organism: Metopolophium dirhodum; assembly: GCF_019925205.1. Classification (NCBI taxonomy): domain Eukaryota; kingdom Metazoa; phylum Arthropoda; class Insecta; order Hemiptera; family Aphididae; genus Metopolophium; species Metopolophium dirhodum. The sequence continues at coordinate 14,996,387 of NC_083561.1, forward strand.
CTCGTAGTCCGCGACTGCGGTGAGTGTTATGATATATGAATATAGGTACCTACGTTTTAGGGGTGTCGAACGTGCAGGACTTTCACACGTTTGAATTCGCAGAGACCGACACAAAAATGTATGAATAGTGTTTAATAGCGCGATGTCAATATAATATTACCTACACAGTACGAATATTACGAATAAATAATACCGAAAGCGATTTTTTTTCCCATCCGTATAAAACGAGACAAATTCAACGAGTGTGTGGGCGTACCGCGCCGACGGTATATATAATAATATATTATGCACGCACACGCATACACACACACACACATACATATTTATATAAATATCATTATAACAATAAAGGTCTGTTTGTATAATATTGTGTTTGAATTGAACGCATTGAACAAAAATTTAGTTTCTCCCACGTCGTCGTCGTCGTCGTCGTCGTCGTCGCCTTTAATTACGGTAATATTATCGGAGCGTATATAATTGCCATGTACAATAATAATATTTTATGTCCACGAGTAGAGGTATATACACGTACGTTTATAATATAGGAACTTGTGTATATATGACAATATGTGAATTACGGGCCGCCGTCGATTTTAAGGTAAAAATTATTGAAATATTGCGTTATCATTTTTCTCACATATCGTTTCGAACCCTTCAATAATTTATTATGAACAGCATTCTTATCTGTGCGCTGTACGCATGAGTGTATTACACTATACCTATACTTCTAATCGATACGACAGTAAATACACAATACGCCACAAACATGATTATTCGTGGCCGGATAGATGGAGGGAGAGGTTTTGCCCCCTCGCGAAATCGTTTGAAAACCGCAGATATTCAGAAATACGATCAAAATGTATGCGATGTTACGATGGTCGTTTATACGACGGTGATACTTAATAAAGGACAAATCGAGACTATCTTTTTGGATTTCCCAAAAGTACAAAATATAAATTGAGCTTTTATATTTTATAAAGAGGAATAAAAGCCAAAAAATAAATAGAATTATCTGCCGGGACAATTTTGTAACTGCGACGGTGTCACTATTTAAATTTCAGTTAAAAATGTTGATATGATACAATTTATCAACATTAAGCAGTATAAACGAAACCACTTTCCTTGTTATTGACAATTATTGGAATCCATGCATTCGTTCCCGCGGATGTTGGCTTACACTATAGGTTCCACTATTTGTACCTATATATAATTCTGCGCGTGCGAGTTTACCTTAAATAATAATAATATTATGTAGGTACGTCTATGAATGACGTCAAACAAATAAACCGTGTCACAATAACCGTCCCAAATTGATATAATTCTGCTTCAAGCCCCGGAAACGACTGCGCAGTGTCCCGTCTGGACCGTCTCCAGTCTCGGCCGCAGTATGTCACCCGCGACGGACGCACACCGTAATAATATTATATGGGTTACAGTGGCGCCGGTCTATATATAAACTCGCATTACTCATATATCGCGTGGTTGAAATACAAACACACACACACAAACATTCTGGAGAGTACCACCGTAAAAAATGTAAAGAATAAGTACCCTTAATTGTACTGTTTATACCAAAAAAAAAAGAATAAACTGCATTATGAATATACATGATTTAGGTACGAACTTCAAATAATTCGATTGAAGTAGGTATTATAATATATTATATTCAGCTAAATCCTTTCGGTTGATGGAAAATTATAAAAATAAAAATAAATACTTACAGATGGAAAGGATCTCGTAAACAATAATATATATTATTTTAAATATAAAATAGCTCATTAAAAAAAATGTCTCTCACAATATAAAATAAATAAAGGTAGCTCAAAGGTATGGATCTTAAATAGTTTAATATATTTTTATAATCTTGAAATTTACATTTTGTGGTTTTGTGTTTAAAACCAAATGAAGTCGCTCTGTCGTAGAATGGGTCGACTGTACCTCAACTAGATGGTCACTGTAGTTACTATGGTGGTGTTAAATTTGAACTCAATGATAAATTATTATTGCATACAAAATTCTACCATTCTACCTTTCTACATTTCTAAGGATTTTTATTACATATTTATATATTGTTATTAGAAATTTTTTATTTTTTAGTAATATGGTAGGATTTGTTTCCCAAAACATATCACATATAATATTATAAAATTACGAGCTGTTGTTAACTATTATAATTTATAAGTCATTATACCATCTACCGAACATACCGTCGAACGTTCTAAATGGTAATATAATATTTAAAATCAAAAAACATAAAAAAAAAAGTACAAAACCAATAAAGTTAACTTTTGGATTGTTTGTCACGGTTGAAATTCAACGTAGTAAGGCAGTCGGGAAAAATGCTATATTTGTATTTAAATCCACGCCGCAATGGTGAAATGACGATGTCGTAACGCGGTGCGTAGTACACAAAAAATGTGGAAATGTGAAATACACTATTATACACGTGTATCCAAATAACCGTTGTAGTCATTCATATTATTATTGTTTTTGTTACTATAACTATGTCGCCAATTTTGCAGTAGGCACCGAACTACTCGGCACTGCCTATAGGAAAGTCCTCCAAAGTCCAAACCGTCCGTGCACATGAAACTTGGCAAATATCGTTGGCTCATATCCCGGAGAAATCAGCGACCGACTATATAATTTAATAATATATATTATTTCAAATTATTACACCGAAATCGAGTGCCCGAAAGAAAATATTAGTCGGTGCTGGAAATCGTTTTAATCTCGTCGCGCTCACCGAGAATAGGATTAACAACACTCGGTGCGTATAATATTAACCGCCGTAAATATACTTTTGAACGTGTCAGTGCGTTATATACGAACGACCTGTCGTCGTCATCATCGTTGGATGTGTATGTGTGTGTGTGTGTGTGTATGTGTGTGTGTGTGTGTGTGTGTGTGTGTGTGTGTGTGTGTGCGTGCGTATAAGTACTGCGAGGAACATCAATAAATAGAGATATGTAATTAAGTGTCTTTGGTGGTCTGTTAAAAAGCCCGTCTACGGGTATATGGTATTTTTTTTAAAGCGTATCACTCATCAGATCGTATATTGACGTACCCTAAGAGTTGTAGTTTGTAAACAGGCCTGACACTTTCCCACAGTATAACATTATATTCTCGGCCCATAAACTTAAGATCTTATATATATCCATGATACATACGCGTGTAAGGTTTAAATATATACCAATAGAAATAAATTGTCAAACAGCTTTCTTGACAAATTACCGATTATATTCTTATATACAGGCACACCTACTATAACCATTGTTCTATATTTGATTATTTTTATCTTTTTTTTTAAAGTTTTACTGATTAAACGACAATACTATGATTAAAATGTTATAAATTTAATGATTATAATATTTTGTTTATAGTCAAACAAACCCAAAGCAATAATTTATAGCAAATAATGCAATTGACTAGTATAATAAGTGTAGGTACATAATGTGTGTTGTTATTATGTGTAAGGTGATTTGTTTCTTTTTTAGTTGTGATAAAATGTCACGAGGCTATGATTTAGTCCTACAGCCGCAGGTTGGTTGCTTAATTTTAATGTCATTGATTGAGCCGTTGCTAATATTTATAATATGAACATTATTAACTGTTTAAACTTTAAACAATAGTTAAAAGGTACAGTTAAGGTACAAGTTGCTTTGTGTTTTGTACACATATGTTTGATTGGACCAGAGATGGCTGTAAGTTAGTATATGAAGTGCCTCGTATATTATATAGTATTATATTAATTTATTCTTAACTTCGTGATACACAATTGCGGAAATTACAATATGAATAGTATTAATAATTAAACATATAGAGAACCACTACAATATACATGACTGTGCACTGCACTTTAATAATAAATAATATTAACAATCCAGTATCCACATGATTATGATAATGTCATCGAATTGTGTAGTACACTTACTTTGTATAGGTACGTGTATTTGAAACTCCAACAGAAAAAGTGTACGAAAGTTATTATACGTAATGTTTCATAATGTAACTATAAACATTACACTTATGCGTACTATTACTTTATAAAAATATACTTAAATATCGCCGGACAAGGACTTGAAACCTTGCTAGTACTTATATCTTTTCATTGTTTTTAAGTTACAACGGAGAAAGCATATACGTAGACCGTGCTATGCGCTATCATCACATTGCCCGTGACATAATAATATCAAATATTATGTATGTATTTAATAATCGGAGTAATTACGCTAACAATTACATATTAAGTAGGATCAAATAATCAGGAGCTAAGGAACTATCAATTCCGATAGATAGATGTCAAATAATAATGACCTAGAACATAATATTTCTAACAAATGAATGAAATATTTCCGTACTAAGAAACCAAAGGAAGTTTATTGTTTTAATAAGTGATAACAGTTGACAAGACCACGGGTATGTATATTATGGCATTTCTAGTTAATTCCGCCGATCGCTTTTTCGAATCCAAGAAAATAAGCCTATATAGAGCTTAAAATAAAACAATGGTTTGTTGTGCAAAGAAAATCGCAATTAATGACGGTATAATAATATACGCTATAATATAATACTTCGATTGAAATAACGCAACGTATAAGCTGATGTATACACTGTATGAACCCGTCTAGAGGAAGTCGGGACAGCGGGACATGATGATCAAAAAAGTGATGATCTCGTTTTAAATGGGATATATAAGTATAATGTATGTACCTTGTATACCTATGACTCAGTGTTTGGAAGGAACGAGTTCCAAAAGGAACGGATTCCTGGAACGAATTCCTTTTTAAGGAACGGCACGTTGAACGAATTCCTTTTTATAAAAAAAGAACGAGAAAATGAACGAGTTCTTTTTTTCAAGGAAAAAGAACGAAATTTTTCGTTCCTTTCAAGTTCCAATTTACACAGATATATAAATAATTGAAATTGAAATATTTTTTTTCTTAGTGTGTATATTTCCAATATTATGATCGTTATCGAGTATCCGAGTATCAAACTTCACCGTGTTAGTCCTTAATCATTAGGTAGGTATTCTGGTACAGGGTACTCATTACTTAATGGTCATTAGTAACTTTATTAATATTTCTCATAAGTCATAACTCATAAGTTATAATTTAATATATAGAAATGGGTATAATATACTATTATATTACATTATTACGATATAAAATGTAAATCCTTGTCGTTGCGTCGACGGAAAATAAAATAGCATGAACACCGAAGACTGAACAATAAAATCATTTATGAATTACGATGCGGGTCGGGACTATTGTAATACCTAGTCCTAGTACTTACCTACAGCTAAAATGTATAATAATATATTACCATATTAATATGACGTTACAATATTATTTTAATGATAATTATTTATAACAACGATAAATGATATGATAGTTGACATACGTTGGCCAGCAATTTAATTTTGAAGAAAATCTCAAAATAGATTACTAAAATACGTCATTTGATTATACCGAAAACCCCAAATGTCTGAAAAGTCAAATAATCGTATAGTCGAGAGTCGACAGCCGGTATCAGTGTTTCATTTTCATATTGTGAATAATGTGAAGACTTGAAGTGAATTGTGATTTGCATTTGTTATACAGTACTACAGTAGTTATAACCGTATAAAAAAAAAAACTGCAGTCAGTATTATTTTCTTAAACTTAATAGTAAATTATAAATTTACTTGAAGATATGTAGGTATAAGTATAATTAAAAATTAAAGTACCTAAATATATCTGTTTAAAAAAAAAATTGATGGTTAAATAAGAATTTTAATTTTATCTGGAACTAAAAAAGGAACTAGTTCTTTTTCCAAAGGAACGACAAAGGAACGAATTCTTTTTTTTAAAAAAGGAACAAGGAACGGAACGAATTCCTTTTTTTTTTAAAGGAACAAGGAACGGAACGAATTCCTTTTTATAAGGAACTTGACAAACACTGCAGTATGACTCCAGTGGTATATTCAAGCACACATATCGACTTCAGTATACATTTTATTTATAAGTTTGGACCGTTACAGGGGGGTATTTCGTTTTATACAAGGTGATCACCAAACATACGCTCACCCTAATCTTTTTTTTCTTTAATTTATTCAAATCCTGATTTTTGGAACTCTTAAAACTATATTTTCAAATTGGTTCTTGTGCTTCCTGCTTGTGATACAAACTACAAACTTATATTTTTCAAACGAGAACCCCCTCTTCTTTACTGTAAATTATTTAGTGGATGATATTTTTTTTAACTTTTGATGTATACCTATCTAATTTAAAATTTGAACGAGTAGGTTTTGAGTTATTTGTCTTTATGCACTACGGATAATGGGTCCATGATAATGGATTTAGAAGATAATATCATGGCATTAAATTGAAGTCTATGAGAATTTTAAAATTTTAGTACATTATACATTTGTTATCAATGTATATCAAACAATTTATATTCATTGTTGTGAAACCTGGTCTTTTCCTCCGCTCGTTCGCCAGATGTATAGACGGCGCAGTTCGTTTTGTCACGTATTAGTTGTCTATAATTCCAATTATACAAAATTATCAAAAGGAACTCAAAACTAATTTTATATTGTTTCTGACAATACAAATAGTGTGAAACTGATAATAACTGTCGCAACGTAATTACACACGGACAACAACACGCACGACCCTCGTGGGTAAATTTAACTTACGTGTTTTTATATTTGAAAAATAAATAATAATCTGCAATCGATGATTATACCATTTATCGTATAGCTTCGGTAGACGCGAACACCCACCGTCGATGTCTTTCCCGACCACTAGGTAACGTGAACGTGAAGGTGTACCTATATGTTCGACGAGTTCTAATTGCTAAAAAAAATGTATTTACATAAAAACATACTCACTTGAAATGTTTTCGTAAGCTAGTTATATTTTGTTTCGTTGCCTAATGGTTAATGATATTATAAAATATATTTCGTAAATAGTAAAATGGATAATATGGCTAAAATTAGTTTTTATTATAAGGGGGGTAGTGAGATGACTGACATTATAGCTATTTTGGAGGTCACGACACTAAAAAGGTTGACCACTTTGCAGTGATTATATAAATATAATTTATAAAAATGGTCCAAATATAACAAAACACTAGATGTGATATTAGATATTATATTTTATTTTTTTGTAAACCATTTTAAGGACTATTATATTGGTATTTAATATAAACATTTTCACAATTGTAAAACTACTCGTTCGAATTTTGAAATAGATAGGTACTTACATCAAAATGTAAAAAAAAATTATCTGCTAATTTAAAAACCAAAGTTTGTATCTCTATTGGATCACTCATTAAGTACGACAAGTATCAATAATTTGAAAATATGGTCTTTAAGTGTACCCATATAATTATTTCAAAAATCAGAATTTGAATAAATTTATTATTAAATGAATAAATGATTTGAGCACAGAGAATGCTGAGTAAATCACCCTGTATATAGCATGATATCACACAGATCGATGAACAGTCTTTATACCTATTGACGATTGCTCGTATAATCAATAAGAACCGATTACAAAAGAGCACCTGACAAAGGACCGTTTTACTTACAATTTTGGCAACGTTCTCACGCACGCTTATTATGACCCATTGTCCATTAATATATTAAATATGCTCTCGTTGAATCCCAAATGGACAAGGTCAGATCATTCGATAAATTTAACATCAGTCGTGATAGTGAAATATTGTTATTATTATAATTATAAGTAATAATAATAATTATTATTATTATTATAACTATATTATAATAATTTAAAACTTACGCATAATCGTTTCTTTTTCAATCGCATTTATTTTTCTTCCAAACAATACATATATGTATAATGATTTGAAAAAAACATAATACTTAATAAATTATGTATTTCAATTAAATAATAAATTAACACACAATATTACTAATAAAATATTTAAAGGTTATATAGGTTAGGTTATAATGAAAACACAAAGTAATATGTATGTATTAGTATTAGTATGTATTTCTTATGCTATTATAGAATATTTTTTTAAATTGAGCACCTACACAAGATTGATTTTAAAGTTGTATGTACAAAATGTGTAGGTACCTACTTAACAATAATATAATTTATAAGCCACTTAGTTTTAATGATTTTCTCGTGATAAATAAAAATCTTCAACACGAATACTTCGACTAATAGTAAGAAATTTTATACTATATCATGAAGTGTTATTATTTGAGAACTGATATCTTTTGAGTTTTTTTAATTTTCCAGGAATGTGTGTCATAAGAATAAAAGTGAACTTTTTAATGACCTACGAGTGATTGTATTTTTAACGAGAATAATCAAGACCATAGAAATAGTTAAGTCTACCAAACAGTGATGTATGTATATTTATTTGTAATTGATGCTAGTTTTCATTAGCAAATTCTAATCTGACTGTAGTATTGGAATATAATTTATGATATGTCTGTATCATTATATATAGGTCAAAATCAAGTATGTTTTCAATTAAAAATTTTGTTTTACTCAAACCAGAACAAGTGTAAATAATATAAATAAAAATAATGATTTAATTTACTAGGTATCACTTTATTTTTTGTTTTAATATAAAAATCATTTAATTTTTGGAACCGATTGTAAATTGATTTTTGTTTTTATAAAGATAAAAATATAGATTTAATTAGTCTCCAGTTTAAATGTATTAATATAATATTTAGGATCATTCATTAGCACCATTATGTTTGTTTACAACCATTGACTTCGGCAAAGATGTATAAATGAATTGGCAAATATCCAAGAAAAAATTATACATTTCAAAATTATAATCAAAACATATTATATTCGGTTTGTATAAATCTTATTATTTTATTAATCAAATGTATAAATTGTTTGTTGAAAACAAAATTACCCACTAGATCACTCTTGAGCAATTTATACTCCGCAGCATACCTATTTTAAATCATTCCGTTTTATAAGGTGACGATGTAAATAGTGCAAATGTATTATGCAGACATATTCATTATATTTTAACATTTTAAAAATGTTCGTGAATGAATTCTAATTGACTATTTGTTTTCACGATCAACATCACAGCCACAGTCGGAATTCGAGTAGCAATTTAATCGAGTGTACCTATACTATATCATTATTGATGAATTATTATAGACCTTTTGAAATTAAAAGAAATTAAATAACTCATGATAATATATAGTAGGTACACAAAATAAATAAAATATGATACAATGTTGTATTGTTATGTTGACGATTTATTGACATAATTTGTTTACCCTTGTACTAAACAATTATAATATATTTGTAGATTTAATTCGTTTGATATTAATTGTTGAGTGTTACATTCAAAACACTTTAATAATTGAAGTTATACGAGTATGATGCTCACAGGCTCACAGGATCCAAACCCGTTGAATTAATAAATACAATTATATGTTTAACAATCTTATATTCATATTTCGACTCACAAAATCCTAAAATATTGATTTGATTTACTATTATATTCTACTGAAATCGTAAACATTACAGATTATGATGGATAACTTGAGATAACTATATACGTGCAGATGATAGGTATTTATTATTTTTTTTGTAAAACCAAATATTATGTAGGTACCCGTCAGATACTATAACGTTTGACGATAATATTAAATGCTGACCTTAATGAAAAAGTCTATTCATGCATGAATTTCATGGCAGTGTGTCGGCGTATTCATCCGTAAAGAAGACGTCTATATATATGGCTGAAATAAACCGAAATCTTCCTATTGACTGACAACTTCCGATTCCGATCCACACGAAAATGAATCGACTACAATAGATACTTATCTTAAAGGTGACCGACAGATAGAGACCATTCATCGAATGTTCAAGCCCAAACTAATTCACGTCAGAAATCGGAAAAAGCAGCATTATGATGAAAAATATGTTCTACGCCCCAGTGTATATAGGTACCTATAATGTTTTATTTTCTCGTTTTTCAAAACAGCTTGTATGAGAAAACTATAAGAATCAAGTTTTTGTTAATATATTATGTGGTTTTGATAACAATTTATATACAGATTTAGCACCTGAAAATTAAACAAGGTAGAGTGGACTTTTTCCCCTTGGTGCAATTTTTTTAAACGCACAAAACATTTTTAAGTATTTACATATTATAGTGTACCAACTACCAATATACTTATATTGTTATATGTACGTAAGCTTGTTTAGTGTATACAAACAATAATTTATATTTTAAAGGTGGGGAAAATATTTGAATGTCTAAATCTGGCTTTGTACAAATGTCTCAATTAAGGTATAATATAATATATACATATATAATAAATAGTAAATACAGTTAATTCAGTATTTTTTCCCCTAATAAAACGTATTATCTAACACTCTATAGCCAGTACTATAGGTAAATAGTAGATAATATCATTAACTGTGGTAAGTATATACAACTATACTTAAACTATTAGTAATAGTTGTGTATATGTAATGATTTATTACAATACAATTTTTGTTTCTATTTTCCAACAAACTTTATCCGTTAATGGGATAAAACTATTTAATTAAAAATGTACTGATTGAGTCCCTGCAGTGGATCAACCTCCGGTAGGCGCATGTCTTATGTCTATAAGAATGAGTAGTTGTTTGTAGAGTGACGTCACGAAATGCGTTTGCCGTCAAACTTGAGATGGACTTCCGATGATGGCTATAAAACCAGTCAAGATGACGTGTCATATCTAAAATAATTCATTCGTCAAAATGCGCGGGCTCGTGTCAAATTGCCAAAAAAACAATTGACTGTAATTATTGTAACGAGAAATACGTTCTAAACAAATACGATATATATGTACGTTTAAAAAGTGACGTAAGACAAAATAAACAGCGAAGATAAAATATATACATTTGAAACACATAATATATAATATGTATTATTATTAGCTCTTACGAATGTATCTGTAGTATGTTCGAATTTAAATTTTTATACTGATCTAAAACATATTCGCATTTAATCGGCTGATAAACGCGTATACATTTCATTAGTGCGTATAACGCGAAAGTTTATGACTCGTGCGATTGTTATTGACGTTAAATAGCATATTTATATGTTTATATATTTAAACAAAAATTAGTTATTTTCTAACAACGATAACTCGATGACACCGAGATGATCACGGGCCAAAGTTTCGAATACTTTGCGAATTATATACTGCTGCACGGACACAATTCCCAAATAATATTTTGAACAGTCCAAGTTTTTTCTGTTGATCAAAGGTACTAATAGAATTCGTTCGGTATTGGAGTATAAAATATACAATTTACTTTCGAGATGTCATTGCAATCTACATTTGCGCATGCGCCAACGAAGGAATTAATAGCTACGTTTTCTTATAATATTATTATGTATACCAACATGATATTATAATATTCCTCGGCGCACGCGTGTGCAGTAGTGTTTATCTCTATTATATCTTTTTCTGTACAGTATACTATGTCGTACTAACTACGTACCTAGGTATAGTGTTTATCAGTCTTCGTGTACCATATTATAATCTCGGCTATCATAATACCCATTATTTTAATTGGTTCAATATATCTTATTATAAAAATTATTAGTAAAAATTTAATAACTATCATAATCAAATAGAACTGTATATAATACGATATAGATAGATACTCCTTTGCTTTATCATAGTTAGATTAGGTTAAGTTAAATTTCAATGAATATCATTCATGGATTTTATAAAATATGTAGGAATAGCTGGTTAAGTTCATAATCACGTCATATATTAATCATAATTGTATTATTGTATCAAAAAATAAATCTTATCTTATATTATCTGAAAAAAATTACGGTACCTCTTCTATCGATATTCTTTGACCGGTGGGAGAGGTAATAGCAACACCATGAAAAATATTTTAAAAAGGCACAGTGTATGTATGCTCATAAAAATTATACGTGTATGACTCTACTCAGGATAGCCTATGGACCTTTATTAACTGTTATTATTCACCTCTCTGCTTCGATCTTTTTTTATATATTATATATTTGGTCCTGTATAACAGAGTATTTATTATTATTAAACAAGAAAAATAATTCTACTCATTGTATTATACCTACGTTCCTGAAACTCTGTGAGATCTCATCGTAGTTATATTTATTATAAGTGTTTGAAACGTATAGTACTCATGACCCTCCTCCCCTTAATTAACATTCTCCGACAAGAACAGATAGCCTGCAGATAGGTTGATAATATAATAGACTATAACCGCGGTAGGTTAACATTACCTACGGTTATATTACCAAGTCCTTTATTTTCACTACCTTTTGCATTTTAACATGTGCATAATAACAATATCCACTTGCATGGTATATAAGATGTACATCTAATGGTATTTTTAGTATCATTCGCGATATAAGTACTATGTATTCACGTTACTTATACATGGCGGCTTTTTATTGTAACACTAAACACTCATCATCTTGACAAAATAAATATGAACGTATTTAATGATATTGTTTACTATTTTTAACGTTATCGTTTTTAAGTTTTTGAACGAAACCATGCATTTCAATCCCAAATTCTTAGAAAGGATATTTTCTGAGAATCGATGTATAATAATCGAATTACGAACGAGCATCTATAGTTGATTAGGTAATAACAAGAATTTAATGTTTAGATGAACGGAGTGGATGGATTGGCACTGCAGAGGTACTCCGTCAAATGTTGGCACCTTGTTCATCTAAACACTAAATACTTATACCTAATTAATAACTTTTTATTTTTTTCTGTGATCCAAACTCTTAACTATTCAAAAATCAAATAAAACCCAGGCATTCACTCGTACTTCAAATTAGTGCCTTCGAGTGAACTTTTCATTGAGTAGATAGATGCACCATGCACATATAAATATTAAATTCAATGATAATTCATCGTATACTACAAATGGTTCATAGCAAATAGGGTATCGGCCTCATCTATTTCAAACAATTTATTTGTTTATTTGTTTTTAATTGGGTGGGTAGAAATCATTAAGTAAAAATCACATGCAAGTCAGCACCGAAGAATAGCCACACTATAGGTATAATCACATTCAGTAAGTACGGCAGTAACGCAAACATTTTTATTATTTTTTTTAGGGGGATGGATGATGTGCTTAAAATAATTTATTGGTACAAACATAAAAACCATTAAGCTCCAATGAAATCATTTTCATGAAAGAAAACATTTTCGGTGATAGGTTGTGATTCATTATAAAAATTGAATGGTGCACAGAAAATATGTAATAGGTAGCACAAAGTTTCAAGTCTGTTCGATTATTAAATTATATTCTTTCGAACCATCGTTATATTTCGTTTAAATCTCCAATTTTTGAAAATTTGATTTGCATCTGCTCAGACAATATTATTATTTTAATTTTTGTAAAAACAAAGTATGAGGAACCTTTTATTACATGTTCTTGCTTGAGGTTTATAAATTAAAAAGTTATAAATTTTTTACAACAAAATAGTTTGCACAGTTTCATGACAAATTTCGTAACTTCAAAGTTATTAAAAAAAAATGTATCACCAATGTATTAAAAATAGCTTATTAAAATTTTTGAAAGAATATTTTATAATTAACCATGTATAACATTTTCAAGATTTTTCCTTAAAAAAGTGTTATGAACACAAAACAAAAGTTGACAAAACGTCTTAATCTAAACATTATTACAAACTAGATCAAAAATTGTATCATACCTTTTATGTAGATGATTAGAGCGAATATTCTACTCTAAAAAATAATAAAAAAACAAACCAAAATTAAAAAATTATAATCTAACCTATTGCAGGTGAATATCGATATGTTCCTCCTACGATCATAATCAAAAAAATGATTAATTTAAATGAAACTTATGCAACAGTATCAATTATATTATTATTTATTTAAATAATATACTTATTATTTATGTCTAATATAGTTTGAAAATTCAAACTAATACAATAATGGTTTTCTCCTTAGATGGCTAAGGTGTTTGCTTAAATCAGGCAATGGATGGCGTGTCTCCTTATCGTGATAAGAAAATATTTTAACATCATTTAATAAAAATAATTAACTATCGCGGCAGCTATATTATTATAAAGTTTTATGGATACAATATTATACCCACACATAAACACATTGGACCTTCATATTACCATTACACTTTTCAGTAGAGTAAATTGAGTAATATTATATGCATCGTTCATATGCATACGACTAATATACTGTAAAAATGTTCCATATGCGATTCAATTTGTGAGAAATTTATTTAGAGAACACGAGTATTTTTTTTTTCCTTTTTTTTACGAAAATTAACCACCACAAACTTCTACACCAAATGACACGGGGGAAAGCTGATGTTTCCTCTCTCGGTAGTATTTTTATAATATACTAATTATTGTTAACTATTTTTATATACTACATTTAAACCTAATTTAACTTTTATGTATAAATAGTTTACTATAGCACTCGAGCGCAGCTCTGCAGCTTCAATCGCAGCGGGCTAGACAAATAAACGTGGAAGGAAACAGAACGGATAGAGGACCAAATGCGCACCCTAGTCACAACGTGTGCCCAATTTTTTTTACGTAGAAACTTATACGATTAAATTATGGCGTTTCGTATCCATGGTTTGTACGTGATACAAACATTTATGTACAATAAAATGAGTTGTTATATTAATGTGTCGATACACCGACACAGTGCCGTAGCTAATTTTTTTTCCTTCGTTCGTAGAGAGGCACTGGATTTTTTTCTATTCTTTTAGTAATACCAGAATACACATAGGTACTATTATTATTACCTGTATTACTATGTGTCTTATGATGACTATCGTGTTCAAAAAACACACATGCACTTTTTTTGCTTGAATAATCAACATGGTGTGAAAAAATAAATATAAGGCTATATCGAGGTACCGAGGCGTGTGATGATAGACATAACCGTGGTCAACGCGATAAAAAATATTCTGTTATAATAAAACGGTACAATATGCGTGGTATCACGCCTATGATAACACCAAACGAATCTATAATATTATTCCCGATTTCCTAATATACAACCGTGTCAGAATCTTAGACAATAATATAAAAACATAATAATATAATAATACGAATAATAGCTGTTAGGTAGTACATATTGTTATTATATTATCATAATAATCTGTGACAAGTTGTATGATATTATAGCTGTTAAATGAATACCTATACTATATTATGGCTATATAGTGATCAGTGATGACCGATAATATACAAAATAAACATGTTACGTATACAAATTACAATTAATTATACTTATTATAGATTCACCTTGTCGCTTGTATGATCTTATACTAGGGAATTCTGAATATCATATTACTCCACAAACTAATATAACTAAAAATAAACAAAATATAAATATTGAGGGACGAGAAATCTCATCTCTATTATGGTATATATTCAGCGTTAGGTGTACCCTGGGCTAAGGCACTGACGCTGACTTTTTGGTTTTAAAATTCAATGAATTATCTTGAATCCTGGAAATTATTAATGATAAATAATTGGTGTACAAATCTATATAATTAAACAACAAGAAAATTTAAATAATAATATGTGATATTTTTAAAATATTCAAAAATCTTGTCATTAATTTGATGCGTGCGTCTATTGCATGAAATCGTCAACGCACAAAAATATAATTAACCATTATATCAGTGATAAACAGTTATAATTTACAAATTAATATAATATAATAAATTAAATTAGAACTGCTCTTTGAATTAATAATAATAATTTCTCTTCGCCTATCTCAGTCTCAAAGTTTATTAACTTCCTTCGTATTATGTTAATTATGAAACATATAGAAACGAATTATTATGAAACTAATACCTAACGATGTCGGCATGTCGCATAGACTGTAATTATCAAAAACCAAGTAAAGATTATATAACTCGTCTTTTACGTTATACGTACTTAAAAATAAAACAATGAATTTTATCATTATATCTGTGGTTCAAGGTTTGAATTATCTACGGCCACTGTATTATTAGTTGGTACTAATATTCTAAATTATAACAATTAATAATTTATCATTATTATAATTTTTTTTCTCCATAGAAAATGTTTGGAAAATGTTAAAAATCTAAACAATGTAAATAAATGCATAACAAGTAAATATGATTACAATATAAATAGTGCTATAGATAGCTTGATGGGTTCGAGTTGGGAAATTTTCTTTTCTTTCCGAATTATTACTATTTTGAATGGTATTTGATGGCACTGTACGAAATAATAAAGAATTTTCGTTCGAATGTGGTTTAGAATGGACTTTTTTGTTACGTTTAAAGTTGCTATTTAAATCACTGTCGGGATTTGTAAGTCATTATGCAGTTCATTATTAGTCAATGTAGTCATATTCAACGGCGGGGCTCCACCAGTATTGTTATAAAGTCGGGAAATCTTGTATTGGTATTATAATATTGAGGTCTTCGCTTGACCCCGATTTGGAATGTCTTATGGCCAAAGTCCAAAATGTATAGGTACATATTAAAATAGATTTTTATTTTACTATTAAAATATATACCTGAGACTGTTTGGTGGTCACGACTATAATATAGTTGGAAAGGAATAAATTTTTATATTTAAATATTTTTTTCTCAACCGTAAAAATGTACATATAAAGAAGTTGCATATTTTCTCCCGCACAGTTATTATACTAAACTTACTTTATCCAAACACATCATTTATTATTCAAACGTGTAAAAAAACAATAATAAACAAAAATGAAAACATGAAATAGTTGTAATATTTGTTTCTGGGGATATCATATCACAAAGAGTGCACAAATTTGCAAAATATGGAAAAAAAATTATCTTAGGCTCCTGCAGGTATTTTGAAACAAATTTCTACATCGCTAAGCTATGTTTTGAAATCAATAAAAATATGTGAACTCCTATTAAGTCACTAGTCCTAGTGATATTATGTATCTTTGTAAATGTATTGTTAAATCATATTCGATTCATTCATTATAGCCAATGTGGATACCTAGTCAAAATATAGATAACATTCACCCGTAACCACATACGGTTTTATTTATTTTAACGTTATCAATCCAAAACTACTGTAAGATAAAAATAATAATCTCAGTAATGAAAATACTAGGAATTATAAATCACGTGTCGTAAAACCGTTACATTTCTTGGGTCGTTATAGGGATTAAATTGTAATATATAATATATTTAAAACAAAATTTGAAGATAATTATTGGTCAATTATACGCTCAAAAACTACCATTTGATGTAAGAACGATTTTACCTGTAGTTGTACACAATCGTCACCATTGACGATACGCAACATAATGTCCCAAAATACGTGTAGTAATATAATATTATGTAGCATAATAATATATAACATTGTGAATATTAGAGCGCAGCGAAGCGAGAAATAATGACAAATTCGTGGGAAACGACGGGGAAAAATACGAAAAATACTCGTCGAGGAAAGAAAAATCGTCGACGACGTTAATTTAATGTATTGTTTCGATATCGAAAAAACGTTTATTGTATATAAGATATAATTACAAAAAGAAAAAAAGAAAAGGACAATTGCCTTTATGGGCTAAGCCTGTGCGGGCGTGCGTGAGTGCGGGTGTAACTTTATCAATATAAAATATAAAGGTCTCGAGGCGGACTTTTAAAAAGATCCGTTTCAGCTCCGCTTCGCAGCATGTAAACATATTATATATACGATAAATATATATGTACTCTTAATATATATATATATATATATATATATACGATAAATATATATATATGTACTCTTAATATAATATATATACGATAAATATATATGTACATTGAATATATATATACAGATAGATAGATAGATCACCACCCGCTCTTGCGTCAAAGTTCCACCGCCGCCGGGGTGGGTGATGTACGTGAGGGTTGTGTCAGGCGCCATGTAGCCGAGGCGCCGTCGGTCCCTCAAGATTGATAGCGGCTCTAAAAACGCCCGCCACCTCGCCCTCACCAGTCGCCCACCCCGCCAACGCCGTCTACACACATTTCCCGCTCCACTACCGTTCTCATCCACCGCGCTATACACTGCCACTGTACGACTATCAATACTACCGTACACACACACACCACACACTCATATATTGTATATATAATATAATAATACTATTATACTGATGCCGAGGTCGTTGTCTCATATATATTTTATATATACGCTAGATATATATATATATATATGTGTAACATGTATGCGTATATGTATATGACGACGTCGAAATCCGGAATCGGTTATTTTTATTGCGCTCCCGGATTTTTACAACTCACTGCTGCTGCTGCTATGTGTATATCATATAGATATATATAAGCGTATAAGTAAAGGGTTGTCTGTCCGCGGCAACGATAAACGGTCATTTTGCACCCCGCGCGCCCAGCGGTGTTGGACGCGATCCATATAATATATACGACTGCAGCCGGATCTCGTCTTGTCTATATAGCTAGTCACCCGCTACTCGCTGCGGGGTCGCCGTCCACTATATTTTGCCAAATCTAAGGGTGTACACCTAAGGGATACAACAATATAATATATAAGACACCGTACACATCACCCGCCCATTTGGAATTTTTGAAAACTTTTTACACAAACGCATATGCTATATATTATATAGTATGTAATTTGTATGAATTTATTCGTGATAATTTTCAAAATGTGTATACTGTATGTCTGTTTATTATACAACCAGCATCATAGAAAACAGTGTATGGGTTCGGAATGATTGGTTTTCAGTCGCACCCAAGGTTAAAAGTTTTATATTTATTGGCGTTCAATTTTATGGCTATTTGGGCGTCCCCCCCCCCCCCCCCACCTAACGGGACCTCTTGCTTTGTTTGGTCCCATCAATAAGTAGGTACGTAATTTGTATGAATTTGTTTTCCAAATTGGCGGAGCTGGGGTTATGTACATAGTATAAAAACATTCCGCACCGTGGCTTCTGAAAATATAATATATTAGACACGCGCACCTGTTGCAACAAGCACCTAAATATACGAATATATTATTATTATTATTATTATTATAGGTATACTGTAGAAATTGTATTTATATACATCACATTTCATACCTAATGGTATCCGCAAATTCATAAATTTATAATTACGGCTAATGTGTGCGTTTTCTTTCACGACTATAATTTGGTTTGTGTATATAGTCTGGACGTAATTTCAAATTGGCGTTGATGGCGCCGAAATTACGCAAAATGGAGTTAATAAATTAATACTAGTTTACGTACCTGATCAAAAGATTATCATTTTTCATAAACCTTTGTTTAAGTATGATGTTGAAATATTTTTAATGATGTCATATATAATATATATGAGTGTATTGTATATAAATTATATAGGTATGACATTCAAATATTGGGTATATATATTATTTCAATAAATGTAATATAAACACCTAAAACATAGCAAGACATGTATTTTATTTTTATAATAATGTTATGTTAGAGTTTTTTAAATTTATGGAAAAAAGTAAAAAACATTATTTAATTTAAATGGAGAAATCACCGTGCTTGCGGAAGTATCGCACTCAAATTTCACCTTCAAAACGAGCGCACGGCTTAGAAATATTATATAGACGATAACGACATGTATGTATATTGTATACCTAAGTATAATAACGTAATTTTTAACTATTGTCAATTATTTGTACAAAAATTGCAAGTACCTGAACATTATATCACAATATTAAACTCGCTAAAATCTTTATTCTTATCGGCATGGCTATTATAAAATTATGTACGTTATTCGTTATATAAATGATGAGATCAAACGCGTATATTATTATTAGACTACGTACACACACGGAAGGTGATCCGAAAACCATGAGCGAAAACGTGTTTACCAAATTTGGTGAATAGTTTTAACCGACGTACTTTCCAGTACCTATACAACAATGTTTTTTAAAACGTGTTCGATCTAGAGTTATACCAGTTCCGGTGCGTGAAGAGAGAAAACAAATCGTGCCTATTCGTAAAAATATTGTGCTTTTTAAGAAAGTACAAACAATATTGATTGTATTCAATTATAACATTTTTTTTCCATCGAAATTTACATTTCATAAGATTTTAAATAAGTAATTTTTTTCAACAATCAAAGTATAAAATATTTCCCAACAAAAAAATTACGTAAAATATTTTTTTTTTGTATTTTCCGAGATAGTATTTATTATTAAAAAAGTGGTTGTTTATGCTCTAAAAATTCGAAAACTAAGTAAAACTGAAAATCATTTTTAAATGAATAACTTTGTGAACCGTTGGTTAATCTGAATAAAATATACATATTTTATGTTAGAAACTAACTGTTTAAGTGCCTACCTAAGTATATGGAGTATTGACTTAAGATAAAAAAATAACCATAAATATGCACTGAAAGTATAATATGATAAATACAAAAATATAATCAAGTAAGTAAAAACCGAACAAATATTCAATAATACACAAAGTTAATTGTTAATTTGATTTTTTTAAGTAATAAAAAAAAATTTCATCTTACTCCACGTTATTAATTTAGATTTTTTTTTTAATAGGATAAATAAACAACCACTCCCTACTATTATAATATAATATGATATAGCCATATATAGGTATTATTCGTGTCAATATTTTACATAATATGTATATAGTATATATTATATAATTCAATTTACACTTGACTTTTGTACTTGAGCATATCTTATTTAAGAAAAAAAAATTGTCTATGATTTAAGATTGAATTGTTGAGGATACAACTTTAAAAGTTTACGAGAAATGAGTTTACTTAGTAATATTACTTCTATAGAATATTCTTCTTACGATATCAAATTTAAGTAATCGTTATTTTGTAACTCAGTTACGTCCAGACAATTGGCGGCGAAAATCCAAATGCCGTCGTCTCGTGTTCAAGGACGGTAAAATATATGGAATAATATATATTTATTGTCAAAATAAATGTGCGTAAATTTTACTTTTGGAGATTTTAATTTAAAGTCTGGCGTGGAACGTATAATAATAACATAATACAATATCGGGTGGATTATAGCGAACGACATTTGTCTGCACTATATTATGATCGAGACAATATAAATGGAAACCGCTATACATATATGATATGTCGAAAAAAAAACATCTCCGGTCTGCATATCGGGTATACCCAATTATTCAGCAGACAAATGGTCAAGTTTCGCATAGAAAAATAATAATATAACAACCCTGGTTAGAGCCATACACTATAGCCATATTAACGAGAAACGACAGAAAACGATGATTTAGGGTTATGATCATTTGTCGAGACCAGACACTCAGACGTTGTAAAAACATTTTTCAGCTGTTCAGTAGCCAAATAATAATAATAAAAGGGTGGCGATGGTGAGCACATAATTCAACATATAAACGCACCCGCGAGATTAATAAATTTACCAAATCAGTTGTACATGTAAAAGCATATACATATAGGGGTAAAATATTACTGGATAAACACTCGGTGATACCATACACCATGGCGGTACCATATACACATAATAATATACGACACAATGGACTTAAACCGTTTTGGTCGCAGATTCATTGTGGGATTGTGGAACAGCCGCCGCCGCTTCTGCTCCGATCGATTTGTTTTCTTTTAAACGTTTAATATATTATATATATATATTATATTATATACAAATATAATATTATGTGTATATGTCGCCCCTGTAAAAACCTATTTTATAAATGTTTACTTTTTTTCCACATGAAATAATTTATTACACGTATAATGTGACCGCAAACTTTTGGTTTTATCACCAACGTAATATATTATATTATTGTATGATAATTCTTTTTTAGAATTAATTATTTTGTGAATACAATATATATAATATATATATATAGGGCTGTATCTCGCAGAGAGTTTTAGGTTATTTTATCCAGGGTCCTTGGTGTACTAATACCTTGGGAATATCAAAACAATAGTTATTTATATTTTAAAAAAAAAATCATTAAATGGTTTACATATTTATAGAACTACTAAAATTTCAATAGTTTAATAAAATTGAATAATTATTAATTAGGAATGAGGTAACTATTAAAAATAATAATAATATTTACCAATATACTTTTAAATTCTGAGTGGAACAATGAAAGTTAATTGTATTGAGTTTACTTGATAAGTGTCTGACGTTACCTTTAGGAGTAAGTGGTAGAAAAAATTCAATTTTCAACATCGGAGTGAGTTTCATGTGACAAATTCGGTCTTTTTAAGAACTTTTAATAACTCTTTGTTATTTTGTTTTTTTTTAAAATGTAATAAAATATGTCAATATGTCATAAATTAAATTATTCTTTCAACAGTTTAAATTATATATAGGCACAATTTTATTTTAACATCGCTGTATTCAAATACTCATTAGGTACTTACAATCAGTTTTTATATGCAGTAGGTATATAAAAATAATAGATTTAGTGGCGCCGCTAAATAAAAATTTAAGAGGATATTCTACCCACGATTGTTTTCTCCGTCTTACAATCGCTCAACATCAAATCGTACGTTTAGAATAATCCATTTTACCATGTTATTTTGAACACAAGTTTTATCGAGTTTAAAGAAGAGAATATTTTCTAGGCACATAAACGTAGGTGTTTTTTATATTTAATGTAGCAAAAAATTTACAATTTTAAATATAGGCTTAGAACTTGCTTTAAAATTAAAATATACCAACTAAAAAACATTCTTTGTGAGCCCTAGATAAATGTCTCATCTTTACATTTTACAATACATAAATTAAATCAGCTATGATATTAATAAAAATTGAGTTAAATGGGTTATTTTGAACGTTCATATTTCGCTATGTTGTGCGTTTTCGTGTGACGGAGACAACGCAGCAGGTATAGAAGAGATTCTAGGGAAATCCTCACCGTATCACACTCTTTATTTAATTAACTTAATTATTTGCATGAGTGAGTCTCCGAGCCAATTCCAGTTTAGACTTATTTCCGGATTGTCCACGAGAGTTTTGAATGACATTATTGACTCTGTAAAAGAGAGATTAGTGAGAATTCAATTTAAACTGAAATCTTTGGTTTGATTTCGTTAGTAAATTGTGTGTGGCAATTTCATCTGTTTTTTTTTATATTTTACTCAAGTTCAAACGAAGATGTTTACATTTGAAACCAATGGTAGATTTTTGTACCATAATATGAACATAAGTTAGTGATTATTATGATCATTGAAAATTGTTTTTATTTTTTATCGAAAAATGTAACCAACACAAAAATATAACTTAATTAATAATTTTACCTAAACATAATGTTTTCCAATATCATTATGTGCGTAATTTACACTTGAATATAATTAATTATTAAATTAAATTGTGTACATTTTTTTTTATTTCACTGTAGTTTTTGATTACATTAAACATATTGTATATGTAATATGCATGTACATAATATAATAATATGTAACATGAATCTTGTGAAGAATGAAGCCCTCGGCGGTGACACTTTATAACATGAAGGAATTTTGAAATATTTTAAATTCCACGAATAAAAGACAAATTGTATTTATTTTCGTTCTTAATTGTCGACCTGTCAAAATGAATATTGTGAATATATAAGTATTCGCAATAATTTATTATTATTATATAAAGATTACAGATATCGGTATTTGTGGGTCGTGTGAGATCCTATAATATCATACAGGAACTTTAAAATATTGTTAATAGATTGGAGATTTCATGAGAATTGTTCATAATATTATAATCTATTTTTCAATACACTAGGTACATTTCAAAAACCCTTTATTAAAGGGCTTTTAATTAATTTTGTAAAATGATAAGTTCTTATTTTTCAATAATTAGTTATTGTTATTAAAGTGGGTGTCTTAAAATAATTTTTCGTGGCTGTCAATACACATTTTAAGTAAAAATAAAAAAAGATGCCAAAGAAATATTATTTACGCTTCATTTTCTTGGCTGATGTATAATCTTAATAATAGGAGTATTATTAATAATATATTAGACGAAACTTAGTGATGGTGTTAACTGTTATACGTTTTTTGTAATAAGTGTTCTCTTCGCTGTATAATAGATAATATTAAAAACGATTTTATTTTACGCGTAATTGCTGTTATACGTCACTGCATATATTTGACAATATAATAATAATACCATCATCGCCGAAACCGGTGGCGGCGATTATTTAACAAGTGGCATCAGTTGGCGTTGTCTGGCATATACACCGCAACACCTAATCATAAATGTCTTCAACACCTAATCTGATTGTTTACACCATTTCGGGCTGGTCCAAATTAGCAGATTGTCTGCATAGCGAACACATCGGGATCTGCAGTGACATGTGAACTTAATGGCCACTATAACCGACTCGTAAAATGAATAAATTTAGTGTACGTTTTTTCACTCTCAATTAAAATGTGCATCTACGTAAACTATCTCTCTCTCGAACACATATTATGTGTGTGAGTGTCGGGATGTGAGTATAATAATTGGTCGTAGATTATTGAGTTTTTACAGTTTTTTTTTCTAATTTATATTTTATTTTAAATAATATTTTTAAAGTTTTATCAAGAGTCATTTAATGAGTTTATCGCATACCTACCTATAATTACATTATAATATGTTAAATAAAGTTTTGATTTTTTTCTTGTTTCGCGATGATGCAGTTATTGAACTTGAACATTTTATATAAACAAAATAATGTTGGATTCTATTATTGTTATTAAGTAATAATATGACACTTCTGCAACGTTTTCTATACAACTAATAACTATATCGATTATTAATTAATTCAATAACAAGTTTGTTGTTTTAAAATGTTTAAATTAAGAACCATCGTTGGACATAATTTAATTGATATTATCGTTGTGTTCAAACTAAAATACTTGTTTGTGTAATTATATCATGACGTTGATAGTTCTAATATAACATGATGGCATGTTACACCCGTCTGAGATTGAATTTCAGTTACAAACTCATAGTACCATACATGAACCATATATTATGTCTTCAGCTATCACATTATGACATGTACACACTATACGACATACTGGGTAAGGTTTAAGAAGTGGTGGAGATCATATTATACGCTCTATATAGATATATTAATTATTATTATATTATATAGATGTTATCTCTGATTCATCCAGAATAAAATAGAAATGTCTTGTCAGTCGTAAACAAAAAAAAAAAATTACTTAAATTCTTTAATGTCGTCACTTGAGAATTTTTGTCTGGAAAAAAAGTTAATTCTACTCTCGAGTACACGGAATGAAAACTCAATCTACACTTGACCAAATTTTCAAGGAAACACGATAATGGTTACTAAATTTAGAACATTTTTATTGGAAAAATATGTTTCTTTTTCAGTGGGTATGATGCAAATATCTTATATACAACCTATATTATGATATATAAATATATATTAATATGATCAAGACAAATTTTTCTTTTTAAAGACTTCGGAATTTCAACTATCTTTAATTTAAACGATTTATAATTATAACAGGATAAAAATACGAATTTTGAAATAACAACATTTACAGTAATTTCTTATATAGTATAACTCGGTGAAAAAATATAAAATTAAAAAAAAAAATACAAAGTAGATAAGGTTACATCCAGAAACGCACACTTTTGATTTCGACCTAAAAAAGGACGATAGACAAAATCCGCACACTATCGGTCATTGTATAACTAAACTTATAGTGGATTAAAACCACACACTAATTTTAGTGCTTAATAACGGATAAGATAATAATACAATAATATACAATATACAACAATCATGCTAACACGTTTTAAGTCTTTAGTCGCTATATAGTGGTTAAAACGTAAGTCCCAATTATAAAATGTGCGTTATAAATGGGTTGGTATTTTGTTAAATTTTTTAAGCGAAGTAAATTATAAAAAAAATTGTTGTTGTCAAAAACCGAAACCGTTTGGGAATTTACGTATTTGTAAAACCTTTTTCGACCGGAGCCGTCTGGGAACGACAATTTATTATTAGGTCCGTCACGTATATACGGAATAGTCACGTGTAAGTATGTGCTTGAACCTACTTTTTGTTAGAGACGTAGGTCATCAAGGTGAATAATATAAAAGAGATCATGCGTCAAGTACATTAATTCTTACATGGTATAAGTTTTTAGTTTCTTGAAAAAACTTGATTTCAATTATAGGTCCCTAAATACGAGGCACATACTTATAATTGACTTGCATGTAAAATAAGTATTTATTTTTCAATTTTCCTAATTTGTTTATGGAGATGAGCTATTAACATTTCTCAAATCTAGTTTAAATAATAGCATAAAATATCATATTATATAGATAATATTGTAAAATGGTATGCAGATTTTAAAAACTTGTGCCCCCTTCTGCGCTTATTTTTAATTCAGTTCTGGATATAGACAAGATAAACGAAATCTTAGCTGTAGGAGCAATATAGACATATTATGATAGTACTAATCACAATAAGAATAAATTAAAGTACATATGTATAATTATATTTCTTTGAGAATAGGTTGCATTTTTTATTCCTTATTTCGAAGCAAAATATTTTTTGGAGTTTATCGATACATAAACATTTTGGATGAGTAGTTTATAAGTATTTATAAAGTTTAGATTAGCAAAGAACAGTGGTACCTACAATAGGAATGCCCCGAGAAATGTTGGTCTCGAACTCTGTTCATCTAAACTTTAAATACTTATTATGTTATAACTAATAAATTACCTACTTAAATACTCTGAATAAGATCGTGCTTAGGAAAAGGAAATAAAAAATGTATATGTTGTTGTTCAAATGAGTAGAAAACTTAAAATTATGTATAAGAAATATTTTCCAAAACGTAACTGTTTTCTGAAATGATAATGAGCGTGTCACGTAAAATTGATCACCCTATATACCTATAAGAACTATAATACTGCAGCTAAATACATATCACACTGCTGCGGATAGACGACGACCGCGACGGGTGCGAGACGATGACGGTTAAGCTAGATAAAAAAAAAATAATAATAATAATAATAATAATAAAATAATAACAAGACGGAGAAGAAACGAAAAACTAATATTTGTGTTTGTCACTAATGCGCGCACACGCACACACACGCACACATACACACACACGCACGCACGCGCGTGCGCGCACGCTACTCTCAGGCAAGAAGAAACAATAGCCGGAGGCCGGATGAGCTTTTTAGCGGCGGCGAACCGACCGCAGTTGCCCTGTAATTACGAGACCCCACAGGTCGGCGGCCCCTGCCCCCTTAGCTGCCCATTAACGCACCCCCTCCCGGCCGCCGCCACCGCATCGTACCTCGTTATATATTATACATTATTTAATATGATTATATACGTGCATATGTCGTGTGTGTGTGTGTGTGTGTGTGTGTGTGTGTGTGTGTGTGCCTACGACCGGGCCCGGGACGCAAATTAAAAACCGAACGCCGTTCACATACAGCGTTTATATTATACCTATTATAATATAATATTGTATACGCGTGTATATAGGTATATTATACTATATTATTGTAATGCGCACATAATATTAAACGTGTTTATATTGTATACATCTGTATAATATATATATTATTATACATAACTAACGTACCTACATGATATCGTTGTAATAATAGCGATACACACGGGGTTCCGAAGTTTGGTGAAATTATATTTTGTCGAAATGTTTCACCAATATTAAATTCAATAGTTACCTACTTATAATAATCGTGTGTGTATAAGTGAATATAAAACGGCTATTAATACCTATATACCTGCAATACAGATTTCGTATAGAATAATTTTTCTGACAACCAAATTTCGTTTAGTATGTATCATAATTTATTATCATACCTTAAAAAATATTTTAAATGTCGATTAAAAACTAAATACGTCATGGTCAATGACTTATATTTCATAACATAATATTATATTGTAGTAGTAATGAGTAAAGCAACAGTTGCATTTGATATTAATTTTAATCATAAAATGTCCTCAAAGAATAATCATGGCCAACTAATATTAGAGTTCTTTTGTATATTTTAAGAATTAATGATGGATGGAAAAAAACTTCAGATATCAAATGAAGAGCGCGTACTATGAAAAAATAACGTTATAAAATAAAGAAGAAAGATGAGAGGAAAATAAACTAAAACGCAATGAGTATCACGACAATAATTCAATCAAACTAAAATTAGAGTAAGAACAAACAGATGATCCGGAGTATTAAGTTATTGGTAATATCACAGAAAATGTTAGTATTGTAATGCATCGTCTTTTAAAAAATGAAAATGGGAGATCTGCAAACACACACTAGTACCAGGCTGTTTCCACGGAAAAATTACACTTCCACATAAACATAATGCGTACCCACAAGAATTGAAAGATTTATTGTATGGTGATGGGGCAATTAATAATCATTTAAGATAAAATATCAAAGTTTATTATAATTTATATGCACTATAAATTTGGTCAAAACGACGGAAATGATTGACGAGCGAAAAGAGTGTGTACTGTGTACATATACCTACTATATTTTATGTCTTTTTCGTTCATTTGTTACATACGTATTTATTTTCTTTGTTAATTGTTTTTATATACAACTGTACTTAAATATTTGAATTTGTTTTTTAATCATATCGTTGAAAATTTGAATTTAGTATCAGTGGAGTTAACATTTATCTTCCTGGTAAAAAAATGTACTCATAGAGTTGATCTACATATTATAATCCGGTGTCACAGTCAAATCTTACCCCGGATAATTTTACTTGGGTGGGAGGGGGGTGTAAGATTATCATAGAAATATCTTACAGGTGGTGAAATATATCCTAGGAAAAATCTTCCCTCTCTCCTAATAAGAATATCTTGGTGGTAAGATTTGCCTGTTACACCAGCCCTGAAATCAAC
The DNA here is from genome assembly GCF_019925205.1 of Metopolophium dirhodum. NCBI lineage: Eukaryota > Metazoa > Arthropoda > Insecta > Hemiptera > Aphididae > Metopolophium > Metopolophium dirhodum. Next base: position 15,025,323 of record NC_083561.1, read on the forward strand.
TAGGTACCTGTAAATCGTTAGTTTAAATAATGTGCCTAGAAAACGCGATATTCATATTTTGTATACCTAGTGTTTTTTAATGATGACTATTAATGCGTTTAAAAAATATGATATTTATTTCGTTTATTTACAACAGTTTTCAATATTGCAATTTGCAGAACCGAAAAAATAAATAAATAGCGAAGAGGGATTAAGTGACTGTGACACGAATGCAATTAATGGTTTACACGTACTTACACAATATTATAAAAATAAGCTCGTAAAATGCTTTAATTTTGGAGCTCCAACAATAATTATTATCATCTAAATCGTGTGACTGTGTTTTACGTAAAATGTATATATACCGATATGACGAAATGGCAATACCAATCGCACTGGGTTGTATATATTATAATGTTCGCGTAAGACTGTTTTCGAACATTTCTTTTCTACAATTAGTGTTTTTCATTATTTTAAACGGTTTTTTTTTTATAGGTACCTATTATTGCTTTATTTTTAATTTTGGGTAAATCTTCAAAGGATTACACAACAATGAACTGATGCAAATGCATAAAATATATTAAACATTTTCAACTGGGTAAATAAACCGTAGTCATTATGATTCGTTTGATAAAATAAAAATTATCGATTTAAATGATTTGTATATCAATTATGCCGCCGCCCAAAAACAATGTAGGTACTTCAAGCAGTTATTATAAACGCGTATGTAATTTAAGGGACGGCGGTCAGTAGATCCATATTATAGTATTATTGTTTAAATAACTGATTATTAATTATTAATAATATTCTATATACAACGAGTGTCGTACCGTATAGAATAAACGTCGAGTGTAAGTTTTGTACACCTACTCAACGCCTGCAGTATCTAAGCGTTTAAGAACAGCTATTATACATAAACAGTTTATAACAATAACAAACACAATAATAATGTGCACTGATCACGATACATACTGCCATCATGCGACTATAATAGCCTCTATTGTAAAATAATATATTATAAAGGGTACAGCGAGTGATAGTTTTATATAGACATTAGAATACAATTAATCTAGTATGCGATGTACACTACCACATTAAATAAAATATTATATTATATACTAATGGCCAGTGTTTGATGATATACAATTATAGACTACCTATCTCTTTATAATAATATTACGATATTATTATAGTAATGTATCGAGAGAACACATCCAGCCACTTTAAATAACTATAGAAACGAGGAATTGTAGAGCGACACGATAAGATAATGCAGTTGTGTTAAAAATGTTCATTCCAGAAGACTAAATTGCATTTTCAAACTGAAGATGTCTGCCTAATAATTTTAAAAAAAGAACAGGTTACTCGCATCCACCCATATCCACCCACCCACTCGCCCCGCACCGCCCACCTATTCTACAGACGCCAATTCAAGCCGTAGTAGGTATTGTAATCGTTTAGGCATCAGCTCACAACTTAAAATATAAAATTTATATTTTGAAGTCTTGGGATCTATATGGAAGCAGGATACTGCAGAGTTATTCATGTTATACCGGTAGTTACATCTCAAATATTGGCGAATATTTTCATAATATTTTATATCAAACAATCAGATTATAGTTTGGACGCCCCCGGTCAGAATAATATTAAATTCAACGCTGCTGATAAATCCACGTTTTTATGGTACAGCTGGTTATATAGGTATACGGTATTAATTTAAAACGAAATATTCTAATTAGGTTGTTACGCGCGTATAGATGGTATAGTTTGTATACATATTATAAAACAGAGTTGTATATTACATTAAATAGTTAGGCGCGTATAGTTGAAAAAACCGATTAACTAAGTAAGCAAATTGTTTTTTCAACCTGACATAATCGAAATGTCTTGACTTAGTTTATTACCAACCTTGAAGATCGTTTGGATGGAAATATGAGACCTAATTGCAAATTTTTAATATCAATATTTGCATTTTGTATTCTATAATTGAAAACATATTATATATTATAAAACGTAAATACTATAATGTATTATTAATTATTATAATTTATAATACTAATACAACATAATATTTTTATTTTTATGTAATAGTTCAACTAAATTAAATCTTATTGAAAAAATAATGTCGAATAGATATATTTAAATAAAATGATGAATATATCATATACAATAATTATCTAAATTCCTCATACGATTATGCGTACGGTTGTGCTTTTAGTTTTCGTACAGTCGTATCCTTGTTCAAATGCCTGAGTGTGATTTCGAAAATAATTAAGAGTAATTCGTCAACTTGTTACCAACGATTTATTTTATGCTTCATAACATTTGCATATGTTGTAAAGGCTCATTGACTCTGTTAAGCGTTTGTGAAATGATAGGAGTTAAAATATATTATTATGTGTTTTCCCTTACATTTTTTACTTGCGTCAACCAAGTCACGCTAAAAGTCCGTAATGCCAACAATAATATTATATACATGACCGTTGTGGACAGTCTTTTCCGTTGTGTATTGTTTTAAATTCCAAGAACAATAAACGGACCAAATAAATAACTTATTTTTCGTTCAATAATAATTATAATAATTTATACGGACAATTCACAAGGTATACGTGTACATTATATTATTATTACATTACATTTTCATGTTAAGAATTTAAAATTAACCTTGAAAAAATTAGCCAGTCAACCTTCGTGCATGTCATTCCCGTAAAAATTTTAAAAAAATGAACCATAACTTTAAACGTAGGTAATGGTCTGTGTTACTGTTATATAGTGTTATCATCGAAATATAAAACTAATTAAAACCAATGTTTGTATTTTTGTATTTGAGTGCAATTTGGCTTTGTACTAAAACTATAATCAACGTTTAAATTAAGTTTGTCACTTAATTTATAATCGCGTGTTTATAATAATAAAAAAAAAAACAATGAACTTGGCTTGAAAAGTACATTGATACAGCAGATTAACCAGCTACCTACCTTAAACTAAGACGGAATAATAATTATAATTGTCAAGGTTATGCGTTTATAATAAACTACGATTTTTGCAATTTAATCCATTTATTTTTATAAGAAATTTCGGCTAGTAGTAAATTAGTCGCTCGGTTGTTTTTATTCACGAGACGAAATCTTAATTATTTTATCTATCCAACATATTATTGTTAAAAAATCAGAGCGAGTTTAATTTTACATCGTAACACTATAGCAGTATATAGGTACGTGTGCAGCTGTATGCTCAATACCTATAATTTATTATATAATGTATTAATCCGAAGTACCTATGTAATCAAAATGTATGTTTGCGAATATTGAAGAAGCTAAATATATAAATTATTACATAATTAGTTATAAGTTATAACCAATAACTCATAAAGGTTATCCCGCTTATCTATGCACCTACCTGTAGTTAAAGTTTAATACAAGACAATTATTGCAGATATATTGAAAACATTGTATTTTATACTACTTAATAGTTGTGAAGATATAGCCGATTTAATAATAATATTGATAAATAGTAGTTTTTATTTTTGTTTTCTAATGTGTTATTAGTACTAAAATAATTATGCAAACAATATGTGTATTTTGTCAATTCGAAGAAGTTAGATATACCAAGATTTTCAAAAAATGATTTATCTTATGACTCATATTGAGTATTATAGTTAGTTATGTACATACAAAAATGTATCTGTAGACGTTAATAGATCTCCAATATACCTAAATTGAATATACGATTAGGTTAATAAATATTTAAATGAATACTTAAATGTATATTGAAAATACCTACATTATGTCTAGGAACAAAAATGTAGTAGTTTCTAATAATAATTTAGGGGTTTAGTAGTTATAGTAATCACAATTTTTTGAGGTCTTTGATTAAGATTATTTATAAAATATTTGAGTTAGTAAATAAATTATAGATATATATGGTCGATTAATAATGTATTTGTAATATTTGTCTAATTCTATTAACATAGTATTAAGAAGTAAGAACTAAATACTTAACTATAATAGAACTTTGAACTATGTAATATAATTATAAGTATTTTATACCATGATGTAGGTTAGACAAGATTAGCAAAAATCATACCCATTACACTACTACAATTATGTACTATAATACTTACCTATATTATGCCTATATTTTATTGAACAAAAATTCAGTTTAAAAGTTACTATAATTATCGATCAATACAATATATATATAATAATATAAATTATAATATTATAGATACAACAGTGTCATTGTTATATTGTAATTCGAAATATAAAAGTGTTAGAATAAAAAATATTTCACAAAAATTGTATAATAGCTAACAATTATTATTGCACTCCATTCGTTAACGTTTAAATACTTAACTATATTATATTATAATGTGGTATTTCGTTCGCCAGTAAAATATATTATTATGTATACAATGGAAAGTCATTGAATTTCATACTACAACGCGCATGTATAGTGTTGACAAAATATTCGACCGAAATTCGAATTTGGGAACGCTAATATAACATAAATACCTATAGATACATTATAATATCGAAGTATTCAACTACAACTGTTCCCACAGACGACACCGCACACACATATCCGCCACGATAATGTACTGTTGTTGAATGGGACATTTCTTCTCACATATATTATATTATATATGTATTATACGTATAAGAAAATATGAATCTTATTTCGAAAACAGGTGAAGTGGACGACGACGACATATGCCAGTATGCCACCCAATTGGCGAAATTCTTTTTTGGAACACACGATTTTAATATATAATATAATAATATAACAGCGTGATGTTTGTGTGTGGGTGTGTGTGTGTTTGTGACCCGACCTATGTCGTGGGGCCTAGACGCATTTTTTCCCGAGATCGTGTTCGAGTGCCACTCGCACGGATTACGCCGAACGGTGATGGTCCTTTAATATACACCACCGACAAAAGGTCCCGCGGTAGATCCTTCGGGAAAAACCGTGTCATTGTTGTCCATCGCCAACGTCCGACGAATTCCTTCGTCCCTATTCATTCCCAAGGACGCCGACCTACATTATATAGATTACTACGTACCTGGGCGATATAGGTAATATGTTGTGTGTCGGGCTACAACAGTCGTGGGTGTTATTTTTATATATATTTTTTTTTTCGAATCAATGGGAAACATTGCTGCGCACAAGACTAATTTATACGATTATCGATCTCATGCGATTTTCACACGTTTCGTTACGACAGTAGGTAGGCAGGTAGGTATAATTCAAAACCAATACAATTTACGTTATTTTACGAAAACGACCACTGCCGGGAGAGAGAACAAAAAAGTTACGATCGAAAACGTGATTTCTAGTCATAAATAACACTGTTTGCGCACCTACCTACCTATTATAGTATTATACAGATAGTAATAAATCATAACGATAAGTCACGGTTATTAGTATTATTATTCGATGATATACAAACAAGTACCATACGTATTGGCTTATTATATATTGTACATAATATACAATAACTTTGTTAAGTTTAAGTAATAACGTATAATATATCTATCTATATGTTTGCGGAATATTCACGGACAATATATTTATACACTTTTATAATATACATTAACATACGTCTTCTAAGTTGACAAAGATGTATACATAATATTAAATTTTATTCAGTAATCCTACAAGAAATCTACAAAATGTTGGCAAATAAGTTTTAATAACTGCCAAATTTAACAAAGACACCTAAGGATACATCCATGTTCATACCCGTCAAATAAGATCTGTGCCAAATATTAAGGTTCAGATGCATTTCCGGCACCATGTTGGTGAAAACATTATACTCGTTAAGCCAAGTTTCAGAATTTAGTCTGATGAAAATAATATATTAATATATTATCAATTTAAAAAAACTAACATTATCTTTTGATTTGTGTTTAACTATTTAGAGAATTGATGTCAACATTTTTAAGGTTTTATTTTGAATAAAAAAAATAACGCTGAATAACATAATATGAACCTATAATAGAAATGGTAAAATTAAATTAAAATTACTGAATGAAAAAAGTTTAGTGTAGTTTCATTTAGAATAATTTAAAAATCGTTTTAAAAAAAAAATTGAATTGATTTTCATGCGAGGTTTAAAAAAAATTGTTTAATCAAACTTTATAACTAAATAGTATTGACAGAATAATAAATGTATACAGATATAAGCGCGTTATTACTGTATGTGTTACTACTACTGTAATGTCATAACCGTTATAAAAAGCAATAAATAAGCGAATAATAAATAATGATGTCTTCATACGATGCTAAAATAAATTTATATTGTAAGCTCGTACGTATATAATAAAATATTATTCCTCTGCAACATACTTATAATTATATTATAACATATTAATATGTATTGTGTGATGTATACGATTGTGGATGGTAAAAATGTAAAATATAAATCAAACTAATAAAAATATATAGAATTGTTATAAAATAATTTATGCATACAAAATGGACTTTGCACAAATTAGAGTAAATTCATTCATTTTAAATCTTAAAGGTAACATTATTTATGTAAGGAACCTCGGGGGCTTTTATTGATATTTTAATTACGAAAGTTATGAGTGTTTTAAAATGATCATAATTTGCTTTAAAATTGAAATACCGATAAAAGCCTTTAATTTATGACATGCCCAGCATAATAACCGTTCCATTAAATTATATGATAGGTCAATTCACTATAATTCTAAAAATAACAAAGTAAAAAATAAGGGTAAGTGGATGTCGCTCTGCTGTACAGTAGGTTACAAGTGGGTCATTGTATAATGGATTGTATTAAACTTGAATTCAATGATATAATATCATTGTATAAGAAAAACGATTCTGAGCGGAGACGGTTTTGTCAGTCTGAATATTTTATACTGTTATTATTTATTATATTATCATGTAAGTTGAATTAATATTATAAAATTATTATTTTTTATTCGTTTTTACGATGATAAACAAAGCGTTAGAAATTAAAATCCTATTTTTAGAGGTTTTTTGTAATTTTTCGGTGGTTTTTTCCTGTATCATTAAATAACTATTAATAAAATCGAAAAATGACCTCTTTAAAGTACCATCTTGATACAATTTTCTAAAAGATGAGGTACTTTATGTCAAAATCGAAGCACTCCTTCTAATAGATATTTTGTATACATGATATAAAATAAAAATAAATAAGCACCATTGTACAACCACTAGCTTCCTCGCTCCGCTCAGAATCTAAAAGATTATAGTGAACTTAAAATTTGCTATGTGTTCGACGAAGACAATACACATGAGTGTGGGGTCCTCTTCTGTCATTTTTTATTTTGGTTACTTGAGTTTCAGGTGCTTGATTTTTAATAATTTTCACTATATGATAGTTATAATTTTAGTTAATTTATATTAATTAAAATACTGGAATACTAAAATAAGATCCAAGGATACCTATAGTAATGTATAGTTTTTTCTAATCACCCCTTTTACAACCAGGATTATGGCCTGATCGAACACTGGTTGCAATTACCGGTGGAGAATACACAGCGACATACCTGCCAAATGAACCATATTAAAAAGTTAATATAACATGATCAATTCATATGGGTCCAAATTCAAGAATACCATGGTTAATGCTATACTCAGAATTCAAAATCAATTTTAAGTTATAAATTATATTTGCCGAAATAAAATATGACGTAATTTATAGACATTTGCCTTAAATTAGCCAATATCTATCTAAAAATTACCATGCAAGATACCACTCCAACAAGTTTATACAATGACAATGGGTGACGAGGATTGAACTATTCTTATGTCCAGCAGTTAACACTACACGATCATAGATGCAACTAAGTGAGGCCTTGGGGGAGAGTTGAACACTTCCAAATATGCATTGGACAATAAGTCACAAAAAAAGTTTTCATCGATGACGCATAAAATTAGCTAAGAACGAGTAAGCTGCAAGACTGTTTCTCAAAATTTAGCGAATGCTTAGTACCATTTAATTCTTTTATATTATAAATATCATAATTTTTATGTCCTGTGGCAATACCAATTTTTTTTTCACTTGAGAACCGATACCGTCTTTAATGAAAATTATTAATATGATTTTGTACTATATTAAAACGAAGTAACTGACAATATATATTTGGTCTTTATATTTATATTTAAGAATTCCCGCAACTTGCGGTTGAAGGGTGAAGGGTGAAACATGTCCACGAGGATATTAATAAGAAGAAAATATAAGGGCTACAGCTCCCCCCCCCCCAAAAAAAAAAAAATTGGTTTAGCGCCTATATACAAGATAGGTACGTGCTTGCATGTACAGAATCACTGTGTGCATAATAATATAACATAAAATAGTGTGGGACAACGGTTGTGGCGGCGTACGTCCCTGCAGCAGTGATGATGTGATGGTCCACTGGCGGAACGAAAAAGATGAAAAAAAACGGTAAAATAATTAAAACAATTATTTTACGACATGTGGCGGCTTCGTGGTGTTTACGTGCCGCGGGCTGTAATAATGGGACTGGGTAGTCATTCAAAGTTATATAGTGGCGGCACATCTCGCACGGCGTTGTCTATAAATAAGTCGGCGGCGGCTGCGGCGTCGGCGGTAGATACGCGTGCTAGGCCGCCGCCGATATACCGTGGTATATATACCAACACAATATCATACAAGTACGTAATATCCTATATACGTGTAAAATATTTTATCACTCATATAATATTATTATATCCCACGGTATGCGCGTGGTCTAAGGTTACTGCTGTAGTACACTAGGTACTAGTATATTAGTATACCTATAACACCACGAGCGCAATTCGGTAAGTCCCGAAATCGTCTATAGTTCGAGAAGCCCCCGTTGAGTCTTGTGTGCCAAAATCGTTTAAATACACGACGTATTTAGGTACATTATATTGTTATCTAATTCTCGTTGTAAATAAAATGGTTACATCTCCCTCGTCAACCACCATGTCTCGATCGAATGACCATCGCCGTGTGTCGATCGAATAATTATTAACATCATCGTCTACGAAATCATTTGCTTCTCGTCTGCAGTGAATACTAATATTATATAAGAAGACGCGCATGGGCTGCAGCTGCAGATATAGAACGACGCGTACTATATTCGAGTTATCATCGTTCGTCCTTGAGCCAGAAAAAATTTTATTCTTCTATATACTAATATAATAATATATAATATATATATAACACATCTTATATATACCTACATATAAGACTTAATGTTTTTTTAGTGCTGCATATGTGTATATACGACACTATAATACGACGACGGCATCACGTTTTTTTAGTGTACTTGGCACTCGAGTGTTTCTATCCGCAACACCTCTCGAACAATAATCTGCTGCTCTCCGTTCGAATAACCGCGATCAATCGTCGATATTCCACATTTATTTATCAAAAGGAGAGAAAAAAAAACCATCTGTTCACTATCAACTTGTGTACAGCCGAAATGTATACGATCCAAAATAAATTTAATTTCAAAAGTACAACGTGAACGTGCGCGAGACTTTAGTGCAGTGACCACAACTGTATACCGGCCAAATAAATTATAACCCAAGGACTGTTATTCGCATTATATATAATAAATATATATAATATTTGTTTATTTATATAAGTTCTCGTGAGTTGTGGTAGACAGTATCGTGTAATAACCGTTATCGCGAAATAAATATTTATTTATTTATAGTTAACTAAAACTATACGTGATGTGCAGTATGCACATTGTTACGAGGAAGAGTTTGTTATTATTATTATTATTATTATTATTATTATAGAGTATACATATTTTCAAAACAGTATTTTAATTTTGAAGATAAAAAAACTATCTTCGTTTAAATTTGTTTTGTGTACTAATACGAAATTAGCACGTCTAAACATCATCCGTCACTCATGTACCACAGCGGTTCTAGCCGTTGAAGCTCTTAACCTTTACTATTATTTGTTAATTACCGTTTACGAATACTAGAACGTAAATTATGGTAAAATTATTTTCTTGAATATATTAATTTTATTAGGTAATAATATAAACTTAATACTAAAGTTTAATTTTAACTTTTAAAGTGTTTAAAGTTTAAAATAATATAAAATATAAAATGCGTCGACTTATCCAAAATCCAACCCTCGGATAAGTTGACATTTCTATTTTAAGTAAGTTTACACGAAGAACAATAAAAGTTTAAAAGAATATAAAATATAAAATGCGTCGACTTATCCAAAATCAAACCCTCGGATAAGTTGACATTTCTATTTTAAGTAATTTTACACGAAGAACAATAAACTAGATAATACATTTAAATACACATTTTGTTTTACATTTATATAACAAATTTCATTTGGAATAATGTATAAAAAGAAATACGATATTAATGTATCATTTGATAAACCTCTCTATAAAAAAACTGTATAACAGTTAATGTTAAATAACAAACTAATATTAAATCAAACCTTTTTAAAACATAATTTTAACAAAATTTAAACGTTATTACAATTTATTTAAAAATGTTTAATAACAAATTAATGTATTTAATATAAGTAGGTATACACATTCAATATTGTGTATTTATGTACATATCATATTAATATTATACCACAAGGAAGTATTAGAGCAATCTGACAGAAAACTTTCAGGGGAGCTGCATACAAATAAACTACTTACAAATTATTTAAGCAAATCGCTCGAACGTTTGAGCAGGATACAAATTCTTTTTTGGTAAATACGGCCGAGCAACACCATTTGCGTCCAATGTCGATGTTATCATACAGCTTATGAAATACAACGGGTCACAAATCTACCACGAGTCATCAACTGCAGAATCGAACATCGAACTTTGCGTATGCGATAAAAATTATTACGTTTGATAATAGCCTTCACATCACGACTTCGTATGTACCTGTATGTTCATCATATTATGTACTCAATCAATCCACGTGCGTGCTATACGCGAGCGACAATCAGTAACGAATCTGCGTCCTTTCAGTCTTTCACTCTCGGACAGGCGTACAATTATAATCATTTTATCGTAAGAAATAATCGTACAAAAAAAATTATAATAATTAAAAAAAAAAAAAAAACAAATAAAACGCGTCGTCTGTAGTTGGCCCACTGCCAAAAATATAGAATATTTTTCCCTCGAAATTCTCGCACATCGCGCGCACGGCGCGTCACGCTCGCTTCGAAAACTTACCCCCTCAACCACCCACCACGCCTTAATCGTATACACACACACGCACACACGCACGCACGCACCCACACACACACATTATGGTCATATTATTATTTTTTTATGGTGGCAAAGTTTCACGACAACAACAACGGTTATTGTCTGCGTGCGTGTGTGAGAAATCATTCGAGATCTAAATTTGGTCTCGTGTGAGAAGTCGGTGTGTGAGTACGCTGTAGACGCACAGTCAATAAACGACGACGGCGGCGACGACGACGACGACGAATCCGGCAGACCGACGACGACGACGACGACGATGATGACGACGATTCCATAGAGCATTGACTCTTGGTGCCCGAGGAAAAGGGTCGGGGTGGGCGAAGAAGGGTTAAGAAGTCTGTTCTGCGATCTCCTCCTCGTCGGATGACGGAGAGGAAGAGAATGATGATGGGCCGGCGCAGACGGAGGAAGAGCGGTGGGTGTTTCTTGGCACGACGTTCCGACGCTATTTCAAGATCACCGCGCGACGAAGAAAACGACGACGACGACGACGACGACGACGGACTGCGCTCGCCGCGACTGAAATATTATATATATATACGACTGTTCTATAGTGTTATATATATAATATTATTATTATACTATAGTAGTTATTAAACGAAATCGTTTCAAATATATATATATAAATATACGATTATGTGTGTGACTGTTTCCCGCCACCGCCAGTCTTTATATATATATTATTATATTATTATTATGATAGATTGTAATAAAACCTCATAAGTCCCGCGTGATTATTATATTATAAACCGCGTCGTATATATCACGGCCGGCGGAGGGGCGCCTCGAGACGGATTCCTCGAAGTTCTAAAATTTTAACCGTTTAGTCACGTGATTTTATGACGACTGCGACGATTCCGAATGTCTTTTTGCAGTTTTTCAGTCTGGTCGTACAACCTCCCCCGCCATCTACCCACCCTCCCGCCGCCATTATTATGATGGTAATAAGTAATAATACACTGGTATAACGCATATACATAGCAGCACTTAAACGATCTATAAATGTCCATAATGTGAATATCAGAATATATTATATAGTATATTATTATAAAAGTACATACGTCGTCGCTGCCCGCTGGTATTGGGCTTTTACTATATATGTGTAGCGGGCAGAAACCTTGTGATTTATATTATTCCAATATTATCTTGCGGCGACAGTGGCCTATATTATTATGTAAATATTTTCTACCCTTGCTACAAAACAATCATTATGAATGCCAATAGCGATGCACTTTTGTTGTTTAATTATCACAGTCGTAGAATAAAATAACTATTCATATATTATTATTATCTCTTTCTTTTTTCTCTTAATATAAATAACGACATGATATTCTGTTTTTCTATTAATTTAAACATTGAACAGACGGACAAACGAGCGTTTCGGTGCTTTATTTTATAAACAATAATATACACAATGCAGATTTTTATATTCGACCAAGTATAATGGATATAATAATAACATATTGCTTACCGTAAACAAATAAAGCTGCATTGGCGAACCGATCAATTGAAAACACATTGCAATGATGGGTAGCTTAAGAAATGAATTGGTTGTTTATTGTAGGTGCAAAATTCTATAATACGAAATATATATTGTATAATTTGCGTGTTTAACGGATATAAAAATCTCCCATAAGTGTATAATATTGAAACGTTTAAAATACATAAGTACCTACCTTTAATAAAATATATGACATATTATAAGATTTTTTTTTTAACATTTATTATAAAATTATAGTCTATTCAATAAGATGAAACTGAACAATAACCACGGATAAAAATAAAAATTTCTATGATCACACTACCTAGGGAAAGTTATATAAATGCAATATAATAAATTATATTACCCATGCAAACGTGATTATAATTCATATTTTATGTTACAGAAACTGCGAAAGGAAAAAGATATTCGGATTCAGTCAATAGGTAATCACTAATCACGAATGTGAGGTATCAATTCAAAAGTGGGAATTAAATAGTTAAAAAGTTTAGGATAATTATTATAAAATTAATTTTTTAAACGTTTTAATCTAATTAGGTTAGGTACAGTACATTTTCTGATTAACTAAAGAACTTAACTAGTTTAACTGACTGTTGAAATAACTTGGCTTTTTCAGTTAATTTAAAATAATCCATCAAGTTAAAATTATAAATGTTTTTGAACTTGTTGGTTTTAATGTATGTATAGATTAGTTACTGTATGTCTGTATAATTTGTACCTACACAATTTTAAATAAAAATAATCAAATATTATAATGATAATTATAATTTCAATTGTGTTTCGTGATATTAAGATGATGCCTTTCATACAATAAACAAAATACTCTTCATATGAACCACGTACTAACTAAACAAGTATTACATTTTTTTACCCTGAGTTAATCTAATATTATTTTCCATATTCACTATTTAAGCTTAACGAGTTAAATTCATTATTAACTGTTAATATATGAATATCCATTGACTTTTAACTTAACGATACTATGTTTACTATATATAAACTCAACCTCAGTTCATTATTTTCATTAAATCATTAAGTCATTTGGAAGCGATGATCATCATATCGATCTAAGCGTTACAACTATTGTGGTTGTTTAACGAAAATCACGAGCCATTAAAATATTAAAGGTGGTACAACTACTTACGCGTGCACACATTTAAGGACGTGTCCACAAACGCACCGTGTGTTAAGACACAACACGGTTAGTATTGTGAATATAATTTTGCGCTATAGCTGCAGCCGGATTCATTCAGCGGCATCGCATACGTACATTTTTGCAGTGGAACAAGTCCAAAAATGGAAAAATGAATCAATGAACAGCGCACACGCACGCGTGTAATAAAATGTTCGCGAATCTGTGCCAGGAAATCGGAACGGGGACCCACGTGACAAACTGAATAATTAACGCGGATTTACGAAAACACACGACCGGAGCGTGTTATTTTAAATAAAACAAAATATGTCTGTGGTTTTTTTTTCACTCGGGGAGGACGTAAAAATACACACATTTGCCTAATGAGTCTCGCGAGACTTGCTGCGGTGTGCGCATGTGCGTATTGCGCGTGCACGTTTAGGTTACAAGAGACTCGTATAGTGTATATAAGTAGGTATATATATATATATATATGTATGGGAGAAAGATCGTATTAAAGGGGAGAAACTCAATTGGCCACTATTATTAATAATGAATGCGTTGTAGCCCGCGGGGACCCTCTCGCGATGACATTACCGTTTTGGGGTTACGCCACGGTCGAGATACACGCGCGGTGCGGGTATTATAGGGGGGTTATTTTGTGGTGACAGATTGCAGACAACTCTAATGTTATTAAACCAAACAAGACGAAAATCACAACGAATAAATGTATAACTCTATTTTAAGCGTGTTTAACATACTGCAACGAGAACGTGGTCGGCAGATACATTTATTAAAGGTTTCGATGTTGTGGACGGGGGAAGGGTTTAATATAATTTATAGACTTTGATTGCGATTGCTTATTGAAATTCAGTACATAACTGATTATTTGTCTTTGTGAAAGATTGGTTTTTCCTATTTAATTTAACATACATAAAATCAATTTTGATTTTGAAAACTGCAGTAGGTACCTATATATATTGTATAATCATCAGGAATATCAACTAGATGTGTAACACGACTTCGCCCGGGAAAAAATGAATAAACCGTAAAATATGACGTTTGCTCGGTTTTAATGTACCTTAGCTGGTTCATCTGAGTTCACGCTTCTCGGGGAAATCGGACAATCGGTTTCGGTGTAAGTAAACACTTTGTGAACTAATTTTATCGAGATTGCTGAAATGGCCGTTGTTGGATATACCACTTGGTATGTTTTTGTACGTTAGTAGTAGTTCAACTATAAGTTAGTCGAAATTAATATTTAAAAAAAAAATTATTTCTATAACCGGTGACAAATTTTGATTTTCCAAAACGAAATCCATGTGTGGTCCACCTTATAACAACCTAAAGGGGTTGAAAAATGAAGCAAATAACAGTCCTCGAGTCTCAAGGAATGTATTGTGTGCGTAATTTGGGGCCAATCGGTTCAGTAGTTTCCATGTCTTTGTAAATTAATTTTTATATAGATAAATAGGATGCCAAAACAATTATTAGTACCTACCTGTAGTAGGTATGAAAATACCGAATGCGTGTCAGAGTAGTAATTGTAGTATAAACTGCTACTGTGTGATACCTGGATGCTTTGGACCGCAAAATATATAATAAATAGCGTTTGGTATAATACAGGCACGCAACCAAGAATTACCAAGGGAGGGGAGGTCGTAATGGATATACAACCATGGACAATATATAAAATATACTACCTACATTAGTTTTCAACACTAATATTAAATTTTATATTTTGAAAATTAATTTATAATTATTACAATATATTGTTCACTGTTTTATTATAATAATAGACCTATAATCTACATATTGTATTAAATAAAAATGGTCGTAGAGGAGTGATACTACAACACCCCCAACCATAGCTACGCCACTGGTGTAGTACCTACTCTCTCTCAAGTGGTCTCATATATTTTAATGAATAATAATATTATTATCATATTATATTGCAGTATTATAAAACACATAAAGATGTATATAATATGTTAATGTGTTTACTGCGGTTACTGTATGTCTTTTTTTAAACAACCCTGCAAAGATTCCAACAATAGTACTTTTTATAATATATAGGCACATACGGGCTGATATTTTAAATATACTCACCCCTCTTTTTTACTTAAAATTATAAATGTTGGACGTTACTTTTATATTATGAATAGTACAGCGTATATAACGTGAAGTTTTTACAAAGATTCAACTTACATTATATATAAATTTATTTATCTATAGATTTATAAGTAGGTACCTAGTACACTATACACTATTAAGGCTGGCTTAAAGAACGTACAAAGTAGCATGTCAACACCGAGTAACAATTTTAATTGGATAATTAGGGGTGTCATTTTTACCATAGGTAGATATGGAAAATATAGCTAGATATTTAGATATGGAAAATATTGTAATATCACACCGGACGGTTTTTAATACCAAAAGTCAGCCCTACGCACTATACGTAAACACGATAAATGTATTCTTAATTGAGACCGAGGGATGAAATCACTAAAGCAAGTTAGTACCCCTCCAATCCTGGATTTAAAAATGTAAGAAACAAAATTATGGATAACGCTAATAACGTTTCTCGTATTTACGTATACTTACCTGAATATATGTAATTTTACTAATTTTCATTATCATTTTTTTATTAATAATTATTTTTTAACGACAACATGCACCTTAATACAAAGCAGAATACTTTTTGGAGTACTTCGATACATAAAAATGTAATTTTAGACAAGCAGATTATGAGTTATAAGTATTAAAGTTTCGATTAGTAAAGTGGAGTGGTATTAGGAACAGGGATACCCCGAAAAACGTTTCTCTACCACTCCTACTCCGTTCATCTAAACTTATGTTAGTCAAATTGCAAAAATCTTTGAAAATATAACGATTTTCCAAAAATGTATAGTAATGACTTAAAACATTGTGTAAAAGAAAACTTTAATGGCTTCTGAAATAATGATACAATCTTACAATAGATCACTCCGTAAAATACCGCGGATTATATTAATAATATAATTTAGTTTCGATTCTTGATGACTAATATTTTTTAATAATCTTAAACAACTGATCTAGTTTCCGTGTACTATTTATATAATATTATATTTATATACAACGTCGATATTTTTTGTTTGTTCATAAAACATGTTTTTAAAAATATTATCATATTGGATTACATTAAAATAACAACATGCTTTGATTACCTATATTTTTCATCCATATTTCAAAAATATTATTGTTTATTCATAAAGCAATTTTGTTATGACTTATGAGCAATGGAGCCACTGTTGATAGCAGGGCTTCCAAACGTTATAATAACGTTATGATTATAACGTTATATTAGACAAAAAATCGATTGAAATTTGTAACCGTAATTATAACGAAAAGCGATAATCAAAAACAATTAAATACCGCAAAACAAAACATAACGATAAACGAAATATATTATATACAATTAAACAAAACATAACGCAAAACGTAATTTATAGAATATCATTAAACAAAAAATAACGCAAAACGAAACATTTTAAAATCTATTTATTTAAATAAAGGTCTATTGGTTTCGTAGAAACATTTATTCCATGCAAACAATCTAAGAATTGATTATTTTATATTATCTACCCGCAATAGTTATTATTTTTAAATATAATATCTATTGAACGTAATAACGATAAACACAAAACTTGTATAACGTTTTAGTTCTAAATAACGATAAACGCAAATATTGAGTAACGTTTTGATTGTAGATAACATAAAACAGATTTTTTTTTCAAATGCAAGCCCTGTTTGATAGGAATAACGACATATTGAACGTCGATTTTTCATAATGAAACTCTATAGGTGATGTTTAAAACTTCTATACCTAAACATCTGTGAAAATCCAACGAATTGTTCAAAGTTTAATTTGTTTCTTATTATTCTATATGCTAAATAACTGAAAACACGCGTTTCCAGTCAACAGTAAAAATAATAGTATATCTGGATTTATTATTTTAAAATTGGAAGAATTGAAGTCGAAGTTTGAAACATTTTTATAATATAGACCTTGGTGTAAACTTCGTCTATCCAATGATTCATTTTATGTTAATATTATATTATTTTATTAATATCTAAGTATGAACTAAAGCACTGGGAAATTAATATTAAGTAGACTCTCCCTCCTGATTTTGAATAAAAGTCAGCAACTAAGAAATAACTTAAAATAAATGTATGAAAATAAATTATAATCCACGCGTAGGTATATGCACATAATATTATTGCTTAATGCTTATATTCTTATAAGTTTAAACCTTTGAATAATATTGTATTATAGTGTTATAAATGTTAAAACTATTATTGTATTACGCATGTTTAGTTTGTTTTGTGTTGTATAACGCTATCTATTCATTGTCTGCACCAACTCTGGAACAAGTGATTATGATCACAGATGGCGCTCTAAGTAATATATGCGACAGAATTGAAGCACATTAATGATATAATATAACATTATATTATTATATTTTATAATTATTTTTAGAGTTGTAGAAATACTTACCCGTGTTTGTAAAACGTAATAATAATATTTGTGTCTAATCGTTCTTTATTTATTGACTAGATTGAGATTGTTCTTTTAATTACAAGCGGGGGGGGGGGGGATTAAAAATTGTCATAATGCTTTTATCGCATTTGATTAATGGTGCTACCTACAACTAGGTAGGTACTTTATAGTTTATAATAAATTATTATAATTTTAAAATTTTAAATGTTAGATTGCCAATTCACCTTAAAAGTTTTACCATCTCTTCATTGATTTTATAATATAATATAATACAATCAACGATCCTTTCTATAGTTTCTCCACAATAGCAAGGCTGGGCAAGTTAATGATTTTTTTTAACTCAGTTAAGTTAAGTTAATATGCACCTATAACAAAACGTTTAAAGTTAAAAGTTAATTTAACTATAGGTTAACTCAGTTAAGTTAAAAGTTAATACACACTTTTTGTTAACTTTTTATTAAGTTGAAAAAAAGTTAATTTGTTTATACAACGCTAGCGTACTTAATTTTTTTCCAATCCAAAACTAAATTTTAGGATATAGTGTTAATACTTCATACAGTATTTCCATATAAGTTAGATTCGAATGATTTTTAACTTTAAACAATTTACGATACATATTTTTTGACATGAAAACGAAATAGACTGAAATAGTGAAATATTATAAAATTAAAAACAAAATAAATTAACTTAACTTACTTCTTAAAATGAAAAATTAACTTGTTAATTTCACGTTAATTAAGAAAGAAATTTAGTAAGTAAACAGTTAAGTTAATGAAAAGCCAAAAGTAACTAGTTAAGTTAAAAAGTTTAAATAAAATTAACTTTTTAACTTAACTTGAACTTTTGAACTCGCGCGTTAATGCCCAGCCTTGCACATTAGTCGCATCCGTATCAAGCCATCACGGTAAACATTTAAGAGGACGTTTCACCCGCATTTGTTGTCTTTGTCTTACACACGTACGACATAACAAAAACTATTTTGCGCGGGAAAGAACCGTGAAGGCTACAGTCCTAACTAAGAAACGACATTTTCAGCTTAGAGAATTTTAGCTGTGCAATATCGTTTTTATTTTTTCGATATTGAAACTTCAAAAAAAGTTATTAAAGTTTAAAAAACTCAAATAGATTTTGAAACAATAAGCAATTTGTTCGTATAAGTGATATCAAAAAAATAAAAAGAGAGACATGGAGACGACAAATGCGGGTGAAACGTCCTCTAACAGCGCAACAGCGTTAAATCGTTCCTATAACCGACAGGACCAATCGCTATGCGGTGATTTGTTTGTAACCTACAAACATAAGAGAAATATTGACCATTCGAATATAGCAACTGAAAGCGTAGTCACGCCGATTTTAATTTATACAAATCGATGATACAATATTGAATTGTAATTATTATTCGGGGTGTCGGTAAGTGTTTCCGGTAGTTTTTCCTATTATTCAAACAATGTTTGAAACAATTCATTTATGGTACATTACTGAAATTGAAATACTTTATTCTTACCTTTTTAATGAAGTTCGCCATGATGAGTACGGCAGGTAATAGTACCTATACACTGCACACTGTCACATTACACAGTACCTATACTATAGGCTATGTACACGAGGTAAGCGTAAATCACAATTACTGTTAAAGTATTAAACACAAATACACAATAGGAAAGTACACGAGGTTTAACGTAAATCGTATTATTCTATTAAACACACGGAAAGTTCAAAGTAGACGACTAGATGTCTCGATTGGCAAGACAACTAGACAAGAATTCAATTTTATAACCTCACAATTAAGTCACAAACTTAAGTCATCATGACTGGCAATACCGATTACTGGACGCGGGACGCCATGGGTGTTTGTGCTCTTCGCGAATTTTCGCGGTATAAAATGGATAACAAGTAATAACCATATTCATAGTTAAAAATATATATTAATAGATAAGAATATGTATTTTCCAAACATTCACGTAATAGTTAGTTAACATAACAAAGTTATGTAATTCTTTATACACAAAATGTTTATTACTGGAACGTTCTTTTTCAATATTAAGTTCTAATATGTTTATGAACTATTCTTGTAACAGTCAAGGAATATTCCATTGTAATGTTTGTATTAAAACTTAAATTGTATATTAGTGGAATGTTTGTAACATTTCCTTGCACGGTGGGTAGTATATCTCCGAGCCCCCTTTGTAATGTAGGCATGCGCACGGGGGTGCCGGGTGTGTCTGGGCACCTCACGGCATATTGGAATAATAGCGCCCTAAAATTTAAGTCCAAGATAATTGGGGGCCTGTATTTTAACTCATGTAACTAGAATAAAATGTAATTTTTCTAAAATATATGGTAAAAAGTATATCATGAAGACATGAAATATTCTAAATTTGCGTGGAATAACTTATTATTATGATTATAACGGCTAGATGTTATTGACTACAAAAGTATAAATAAAAATACCCCCCTCCCACATAGTCACAAATTAGGGGCCTTGGGGGTAGATAAGTCTCCCCAAACTTAGCCGTGCCCCCCCCCCAAAAAACGTAGAACATACAATTTTAAAATGCTATATTGCAAAGTCTGTTTTCCTTTAATATATTCAGCCCTCCCAAGTCAAAAGTTGAAATTGCGCCTATGCTCCTCCCCCCCCCCCTCCATGTGAATATTGCAGTACACACTACACACGATTGAAATAATAATTGTTCTGCAGGTTATAGGGTTGTAGGGTTCACGTTGTATTCCGACCAAAATTCAATTATAGATACATCACATAAAAAAATAACACGTATATACGATTGTGATATTGACTATATATTTATCATTATATAAGTTAAATAATTTTACGCCGTTTGTCTTTCAGTACCAGCGCACATATAGAGATATACGACTACCTACGAATGGCTGGACGGATTTGTTGCACTATACACATATATAGTCAATAAATATATTTTATATCTACCTATAGATATACTGCTGCAGGTAATTGCGTCTTTTCCGTCACCGGAGAATACAGTTTTTCCCAAAACCCTCGGGGCTCTTCTTGCTACCGCCTGCTGCACCGACTCCCAACCCGAGTGGGGCGTGTATATAGCTGCTAGCTGCTGTGTAATGATGTTTATGGCGCGCGAAACAATATATTATAATAATAACCACCGGAATCCAATAATATAAGGACAATCTTCCTGCTGCATCTATATATATGGTGGTGTCAAATCCTATACATAACAATAAGGAAGTCGGCCCGGAGGCCATGTCGCTCGTTCTATGGATGAGGAGGAGGGATGGCCACGACATCAGCGTGGAATGAAGCCATGTGGGCGGAGGAGGGACGGGGAAGCGTTTAAAAACGTATCACGAGATCTCATAACATCTATCTATATATTATACGCCGTAAACGGCAAAATACAATATAGTGTATTTGCATAATGTGCCGGATTGGCCGCAAGGTTGATGAGATTCTGGCCAGGGACCTTGGAAACCACCTCGGGGATGGTGTCAGGGTATATGTTATAATAAAGTTGTGGAGTAGGCGTGTCAGGCGTCCGACGAGACGCGCACGGATGCAAAACATCCCGCGAGCAACTGCTCGTCGTTTATATTGTTATGAGGTATTATTATTTATAACTTTCTATAGAAAGTTTATATATATATATATATGCCCTACTCTTGTACAAAGTAGTAAATATACACAGTAAATACACTAACCCCCGATTCCTTCCAATTCCCGATGAAACATTATTCACAATAAGCCATAACTATACAGTATACATATTATTATTATTTAAGTTTATTCAAACAAATTACTTACGTCTAATATTAATAACTACCCGAACTCCTCTTTCTGGCTACAATTTTAATTAATTAACCTCGTTGTATATATAACTAATCACATGAACTGCAAACAAAATTTCTGTAGGTATAATAGCTGTTATTCTGAAAATAAGGAAATGTTTAAATCTGTTGTTTAGCCTATATAGGATATATACCTAAAGTATAGGTCAAATACTATGATTAATATCAATTGAAAAATTTACAATTAATGAAGTAAATTGACAAAACGAGTGTAACGTGGTTGGGGGAACGACCAGTTAAATATAAGATATCCAGGGAGAATCGTGGGATCCTATAGATATAAATACCGTAGCCAGGGGCAGATATGTAGATATCAGGATCTTAAATATATTTAAATTACTAGGATTCCTTTTAAATTATAATTATGTTTTATTGTCTACTAAACACTTACAAATATTAATACTCACAACTATATCAACTATGTTCTATTATACTATGTAACTGTATCGTAGTCATACGGAGTCCGGTAATCGTAGTGTGTGTTGAGGTCTATGGTGCACAGCGAACTAACTTACTAATAAATTGTGTGTGTTGGCCATAGGCCTTACAATAAATTATGTGTGTGTTTTAATATTAATAATATATCGGTCAGCAGTTAATCGTACATACGGTAGAGTTCGTATTATATACATAGGTGTCATGTAACATATTTATATTTATAATTGTTACACGTGAATTTCTACTATTATATTTTAAGGTTATAAAAAAAATTGAGTGACTATTATTTCCAATAATAAATACTAAATAGTCCGTAGGAATCTATTTCTACTATATTTACTCGAAACATGTATTAGTAGAGCCACATTAAATAAAATACTATGTGTTCTGTAATGTCTATTTGGCAGAAATAATTGTACCACATGTTAAGTTCAACACGTCGGTTTTCGTTTTTATCAAAGTTTCGAAAAATATATACATTTTTCATTGAACTAAATCATTGGTATCTATGGAAAATAGCATTTTTTGTATGTGGAGCGAGGATTCATCACTAAAAACCCGGATGGTCACCCATCCGGCAGCTAACGACACCTGTCCAGTGCATCGTCCATGATCTACATTGCAGATTATACATTTTAATGGTAATACGATGAAATACGTGAACTAAAATTGTAAAATCAAATTTTTAATTTATTACATTATCGTCGCTACTTTCAATTTTGATAGTCAAGTATAATATGGCACTAAAATACTAAACACTTTTAAGAATAAAAATATTAAAATTGTAGAAATTGTGATTTCTACGTTTAGTTCGAACAATGATTTTTTTATTGCTAAATACAGCGTAATTGAGAAATATTTTTTCAGTCATTTACTTTATGTGTACTCGATCTTTACCAATTTTTATTATAGCGTTTAGAAGTGTTTTTTTTTTTAATTACCGTCAATATTTATTTGTTTATAATAATATGTTAAATGTATTAATTATAGCGGTCATTAACCTTTTGTAGATCATGGTCCCTTGATGAAAGATTTTTAGAAATCACGAACCCCCTTATCAATTTTTTTCGAATGCATTTTTTTTACAAAACATCTCATGTTGTCATAACAAAAATTATAATATGTAATTATTTTATATTACAAATTTCATAAGTAGATATAACAAAACATACACATTTATAATTATTTTTATTACAGTTAATTTTTATAAAAATGTAATATAAAACTATCACATTGAGTACGATCTATTAATTGCACTTAGTGGCAATGAATATAAGACTGCCGTGACTACAGTGCTGTACGCATGTACATTTTGTATAATCCTATTTTTTATTATTTTTTTTTTTTATGTACTTCATAAATATTAATAATATAATTATTTGGTGTAGAATCTACATGTTGAATATGAAAAAAAAATAATAATCTAACAATATTGTAATAATGCACTCATGTCACTTATTGACGTACCTATGTTATGTGTTAAGGCTATCGCGGACCCCCGACATGAGTAACGGCGGACCCCCAGGAGGCCGCGGACCACAGGTTAAGAACCGCTGTATTAATACATTAATTTATATAGGTAGTTCTGAATATTTTAATTTATTATTGTGTACACAACAGGAATCATCATCATCATAAACATAATTGATAGCGTGTGCGGATTCGATCGTCAGACCTCTTGTGGATCAATGGATTTGTGGTCGGCGCAATACTTAATTTTACGTAAACACAATGTTGTGTACTGGTGTTCTTACAACAACAACGAAAACAATAGTTTTTATTATTATTTTTGATTCTGAACTGGGGGATAAATTTATTGATTTTACAATGATGTGTGCAATGTGCTTGGTGCATGACAATATTGTGCACTTATACTTTTACGTGGCCAAAACCTTCAATATATTTTATTGAGGTTTGGTACCTACATATCAAAAAAGTTGTTGGTTAATATACTTCAATATACCACATGACCACTATCATATTCAGTAGGACCATCAATCATTATTCTTTTGTAATAAATAAAATCTTACTCTCTAATACAAAAAAAAAAAACAACATTTTACTGTGTAAAAAAAATAATTTTATTACTGGATAAATATAAGAATAATTTAACATTTTATTATAAAAATTATAATAGTAATTATAATACAGTAATATGATATAATATCAAGTATACAAATAATCTGATTGTTAAACACCGTGGTTTATAATTTCGAAAAAAAAGAAACAAAAACACAAGAGGCGTGAGATAAATGATAATCCCTAAAAATTGTCAAACAAATGACGAAATCTAATAATATTATAAATGATATTTGATATCATATAATATCAGAATAATTTCTTTGTTAAATTAAAAATTAACGAGTGCTTTACAATTTTGAAACAATTTTGCCGAAAAATAAATATAACACACAGGAAAATTGGTCAATGTGGCAAAAAAAAGGAACAAAAATTTGAACAAAAAAAAGGTGCTCAATGTGGCGTAGAATAAATTATAATGAAGAAGATAATTTAAAAAAACAAAGAAACGAGTCAAAATGAGACGAGGTGGGGGGGGGATACGTGATGGCAAGTGACAAAACAATAAATTGGTAATAGTCTATGGCCACCGGTCACCTCTTCAGCGTTCTCGCGGCTGGGGCGTTCTAGTAGCGGGCGCGTTTGCTCGGGACGCGAAGACGACCATGGGAGCGGGCGGAACCCGACCACGACGGCTGCGAGAGCAACGACGGAGGGCGACTAGTGCGCGATGTCGTGTGCTTGACGGTACTGCTGCAGGACGTGCTGAACACGACTATTTCGACGGCAACGACGGACGTGACCAAAGCTCGGAGTGAGCGACGAAGACTATAATATTATTATTATATCGGTGCTGCGTTGCGACTCAGCCGGCGGGATTAGACCACTGGGCAAAAACCACCGAGAGAATCGGCGGACAGCACCGCAACGCGCCGTTGTCCTGATACTCTCCGTGGTTTTCGCCCTACCCTGGCATTCTGTCGGTGCATCTGATGGCCTCGCTACGCACCGCCGAATCCTGAAACGTTAGGTTATAGCCACCATATAATTATAGTCATCCGTCACTCATTCGCCGTGAGCTCTGTGGTTTCCGTCGCCACCGTCACGAGTCGTCTTCGTGAACGCTGCAGCAGTCGTCACAGCCAAACTGGATATCAATCCATCTTGGTCGCAGTGGTACCGTCGAGACGACGCGACGCCTCCAGAGAGGGTCTCACGTTTGGGCGACCTCAAGCACGCGTCGTTTGCGATCCGGTAGCGCCACAGCCGGTGGCCGGAGAACGTGTGTTAGTGACTTACCGCTGATAGTAAGTACACTATCAATAGTAGCTACCTCGACCTCACATCGCTTTGCCTTGTCTGCTGCCCTCGACCTGAGGAACGGACGTGTCGGGTTCTGCGGACGCTTTCTCATCATTAACAACCTAAGCAAATTACCACACACCCGGCCCGTTTAACTTCCCTCCACGCGGCGGCCGCGAATCGCCTAATCCACTCGCGTGAAGTTATACTGCGTGGGTTGCTGGTTTTAATCCCGGATTAAGCTGCCGTCCAGAACCTCAAACATGATCCTCGCCTCTCCCGAGATCTCGGTCGGAATTACGTCATCTATAACGACCTCGAAGTCACCGCTGATCACTATGTCTTCCTCCTCCTCCCCGGACTACAATACAACCTTTCCGTTTACGGATGCGTCTCCGGGCTGTACGTGCAGCACAGAGGATAACGTTTCCGACACCAAGTGAACTATAGCGTCGACCAATTGATCGACGATGACGACCATCCGTCTATATTTGTCTATATCATCAGTGTCATTGTCCAGTTGAAGATGGTCTCTGTAGCCGAATTGCATGGCTACGATATCCTGGAGCACCGACTGGACGATCGTCTCGACTTGGCGGACGCTTGAATCCGACACCACTGTAGTGATGAGGTCTTCCAGCACCTCCTCGATGATGGTGCCAATGTTTTCGGAATCATAGAAGTTTGATATAGTTATTAATATTAGAGTCTTATATAGTACGTGTGACATTGAATAATAAATTGTGAATGAACAAACATATTCAGATTTCGTTTTACGCCGTTCTCGAGAAAATCAATTATCTCTCAGACGACGGATATAACGCACGTAGCAGCGAGTACTAATCGGCCAGCACGATTATATGAATTTGGGACTGTCTATTTTTCTAAGGACCAACAACGAATTTTTTTCTTTAAACCAGATTTAAAAATTGGCTTTTTCAAATTTAAAAAAAAAATTATATTAGATTTAAAATGTTTAATTTCAGCACCTATTAAAAAATAAAAATATGTTGTACCTATTATACATGTAATGCAAGCATCTGTAAATTATATAAAAACAAAGTATAAAAATATTGATAAGAACAAAAGTTATATTATTTGTCTGGTCTTCCTGTTAAATATAATATCATAATATATATTAATAATATAAAAATCATTATTATTATTATTATTATTATTATTATTAATTATTCATATAATATTTGTATAATATGTTTTACGGTTGGCTGATAACAATAATAGAATACTATAATCAGCTGTTTATAGAAACGGATGCCTTCGCCTCCAAAATCACGAATCATTCTTATAATATAGATATAAAATTTTAATATTTAAATTGGCAGTCTATTAGTTTATTTATACTTACTATATTATAGTATTTATATAGGTATACATAGATAGGGCATACCTGGTTGATAATACGAATTAAGAAGATCTACTATTTTATTATATGACAAAACTCATTCATCCAAGAAAGTTTAAAAACAAAAGATACGACGGTTGATGACTATTATAGTCATAAATAAAAGGGCAGTATAGTTTAGTACTTTAATATTATATAAGAGGTCCACTCGATAGTAAGTTGATAGGTATTACCGAAACTAATTTGTACTATTCCTTAAAATATTCTTATTAGATTAGAAACTTATCTGTAATCTGAAATGTAATAAATTTAATTGGGAATTTCGTTTGATATTAATTTTTTGGTTTATTTAATTACAAAAGTATTTATTCAATTGATTTATATACTTTCATTTTATTCACTTGAGTTGAATATAATTATTCGTTGAACTATAGTTTTATTTAACTTTGATAAACTCTCAGCTTGTAAATTTTTAAACAAAAATGGCTTTTATTAAAATAGTTTTTAAATGATAATTAAAATGCAGTTCTTGTAAGCACCGTTTAATCTTAAAAAGGGACTAATAAAAATCCGTTAAACAGAAAATTGTTTCGGCACGTGACGCATAGGATTTAAAGGCGTTTTATGTATTCATCTCGAATTCTTTGTGTTAATATCATCCTGTTAGCTTATCTTTAAATAAGAAAAATAATATTTTATGAATTTGCTTTGTTAGAAGTCTTAACTTTTTTATGACTTTGAAATTCTCAGACTAAATCGACAATTTTTTATTTTTATGTACATCTAAAGTAAAGTTTCTTCATTCAACTTCTTTGGAAGAAACATTAAAGTAAATCTTTCAGTTTTAAAACAGTAAATCTTATCGACCTTGCAGTCCTATAACGCAAGATACAGTATTTTAATTTCTTGTATTGTACTCTGTTGTATAGTAGATTTCAAATATGCCTCGCCATTTATCATTGATAGTTACTATTATAATAGGTGTGTTGTATTTGAAATCAATGATAAATCATTACAATATACGAAACAACGATTCTTAATTAAGTGATCTACTTTTAAGAATTGTGTAATTATATTATAAGGTACTCATGATAATAATATTATTAAAAAGTTTCAAGTTTTTATGATTAATATAGTTTTTAATTACAACATAATAACTAAATTCGTTATTTCTCAATTAAATATCCAGTTTTGGCAAAATTATAACTTCAAACTTCTCATAAAAACTGTTTCTGGAGTAAATCTAAGCTTTTTATTATGATTCCGGTTAATTCCAAATTGCCATGATTTTTTACCCACGAACAAACATATTATCTAAAATAAAATAAATTTTCTAGTGTCAATAAAATAAATATCACAAAATGTGATCACAATTTTAAATTAAAATTGTATTGTGTTGTATTAATAATACATAACAGTATATATACATTAATTCAAAAGTGTGTAGTAATTTAATAATTATGTCTTTTTAATAACAACGAAAGATGACAATCAAAAATATAATTTTAGCAAAATGTGTCTTGATATATTCAACATTTACCTGATATATTTTAGCACCGCATTTAATTTCTTAAACAAAAGCCGTAAATTTTCCACGAATCCGATTATCAAAAAATGATTCCGTTCTTGTGATGCTAATAATTTACGACGTTTTCCCGTATCACTATGGATTTATAATTCGAGCGGAAAAACGGCACACGGGAGAGGTAGGTAACAACCACGGAGTGGTGAGTGAGCGAGCCACCGAGAAACGATAGAGTGAGAGAGATGCGATACATTTGCATAAGTGATATTCGTTGGTTTTAATTGGCGAAGAGATAACGCTGTTTATACGACCGTGTAAGAGACTTGTTCCTCAGAGTTTATCTCGTCAGATGAGGAAATTTACATAGGGACCTAAAAGACTGTCTTGGAAAAGGCACACGATGTCTTTTGATAGGGTGAATTTTACTGTGGCTTTTATGATCGCGGCCCACGCCAAAAAGCCCCACTGCACCACTGCACCCTCTTGGGTTTCAATTTCGATTCCTTTTAGTAGTAATGACAAATTACAGCGGAGGTGAGAGGTTGTACGATACCGATTTTGAACGCGACCGTTATATTATTTACATAATAATATATAGGCCCTTTGCGACGTTTTTTAATTAATGTTAAAACTTTTCCATATAATATTATACATTCACTGCGAAATAATATAGTAAAATATATTTAATAGATTATGTTAAACAAATAAAACAAATAAACGCAAGATTAAAATTAAATGTATAGGTACAATTAAATGGCAAGAAACACCATTATAATATCATAGGTACCTATACTATACTGTATATTGCATATTCTTATGAGTTTATGACTTAAAAGTTTTATACGATATTATAATGTCGGTTTGATGTGGTAAAATCATATAATACCGTTTTGTTTTTAATGTTAAGCAGTTCCGGATATCGATAAATCGACTATTATTATTTATTATCTTCATCGTGTATTAAAGTTAAGTTGTACGTTACATTATTATATATTTTTGTTTATTATAATGACGTTGTATAGCTATAATATTATAGTTTAATATACTACCACAACATATTATCCGTTAATAGAAAAGTTGTGTCTCTGTTATGTATATCTATTATTGTTTTATTTATTAATATAATATAGTAATCATGTTTTGTAAAAAAAGATTTATATTTTAGAGATGAATTTTATTTTAACTAATATATTATACCCTTTCTTGCGGACTTTTTTTATAATTAGTTACTAACACAATATTACTGTCGTTTTATATAACTATCAGATGAATATAAATTATTATTCCGATGATGAATAATGAGATAATCACTCATATACCTAAATTTATTGAAATTAATTATTCTATTTCATAAACCTTACATTAATACAATAACTTTTATTATATTTATTATTAAGTTAAGTATACAATAATAGATATAATTGGAAAATAAAAAAATAGTTAGATTATCCTCGTAGTATTACTAATTAGTTACTACTTTATTATAGCTAAACTAGTATGTAAGGCGTAGCTGGGTGCATACGAAATTTACGAATAAATCAAATCACTTTATTAGCATTTTTGATATTCCTAATATATTATGAAATACTTATAATCTACTAATTGCATTATAATAAAAATTCAATAAAATATTATATGGACGTAATATTGCGTGTTGAAAGCTTATTTATACGTCATGATTAATAGTACCTATATTGGTATATGTTCGTTAAAGAAATACAAATAATTGTGAACAAATTTGCGCATCGCAAAAGAAATGGTAAATAATGTAAATAATTTGAATTGCTTATGAAATACGTTATTTATTTATATCCGTATGACGACCGTATATACATATTTAAAGAACAAAATATTCAACTCGTCAATATATAATGAATCTAGTTTAGTCTGATCCGTTTTATTATTATTATTTTTTTTTGTATAGGTATATACAAACACATTTTGTTTAAATTATTGTAAACGCAAGCCAAAAAATTATTTCAGTCTAAACGACTCTCCCCACAAACCACCGTTGTATTGTAAATGGTGAATTTAATTTGTAATTTAAGCACTTTGTACGCATCCTATATTATTTTGTTTATAATAATTTTCCATCGTGGAGGGGTCTACGCTGCAGACACGCATAATGTATATGTGAGCAAACAATAGTTATGATTTGAATATATCACCTGGTCATAAATATTTTATATTTTTTGTGCTTTTTTTTATCAATTTGTGGAAAAAGTTTTCAATTAATGATCGCTGTTATTTTTTCTTTCACTAACACCGCCAAAAATATTTCCATAGCTACAGTCAGTTATTGTGTGAATAAAATATAAAGGTACCAACTGTGTATGTGTGGCATTCGTCAATGCTGGGTTTTGACTAATCAGAAAAAATTGCTATCATGCAATTTTTGTTTATATACCTACACTTTTTTTATGTCATAACTCGCAATAGAGAGATACTTTTTGGTTGCCGTTTGAAATTAAAAAAAGCTTCTCCACCCGCCGAGCTGCCAATTGGTTACATCGAAGACGTGGGCGACACTTTTTTCGTACCCTTTCTTTTTTGGTCAAACCAAAAAGTTTAATATTTACTTTAAAGTTTATATGGTTTACATATAAAAAATTATTATAAATATAAATTTTATACAAATTATGTAGACACCTAATATAAATATAAAAACGCATAGGTACTTATATGTATAATTGTTGTCATTGAGTGTTGATCGGTGGTCGGTGTTGATTGTGACGGCAACTACCATATGATATGTATCAAGGCAAAAAAAAAATACAAAACAAATATGTAATAAATAAACAAACTCGATATGAATTATATTTTTAATAATTTTCTATAATATGTAGATTGTAGATTGTCGGTACACCACAAAGTACCTTGAAACAGACAAAATATGTAACTGCAATAGTGGTATACTGATCAAATAATAATTATTGACAACAATCATTATAATATATAAAATAATATTATTTACATATTTATGATGTTTATAACACATATAAAGTGAAATACATTAAACTTTTCGGTTTGGCCGAAGAGCTGTGAATTGACCTAATGGGGAATAGGGCATGATTTCCGTCGAAAACGGTTTTGCCCGAAGACGTTTGCGAAAGCGCGAGACGACGCCAAAGTACACGCAGTTGGGAATATATATATTTGTAAAAGTATACGTTCAACAAAATATATTATTATGAAATAGTTTAAAAAAAAAATACGCAGACAGTGAAACTCTCACGCGGGGCAGTGGAAAATGACGTGCGCGCACGAGCAAACGTGACGAATGCGGCCAGAAGTTTTAGTTTCCCACACGATCTGAGTCGGGTCGGGGGTGAGATTAGTTACGGCCCCGGCGCGAGCGGTCGCCCGAAATCCGTCTCGGGTCGAACAACCGCGACCGGTGACGACGGCGACGATAACGACGACAACGACGACGATATGGGAACACGACCGTATATTATCGTCGTTGTCGTCGTTGTTGTTGTTGTTTTTCGTTGTTGTATATAGTTATTAATATTGATGGCCTTTGCGCCGCATTTGCAACGGTGCGTACGGAAATCGTATGTACATATATGGGGACGACGGGGGAAAAAACAACCCCGCTCGATGACGCGCGTGCGGAAAGGATTAGCCGTTTAACAGCACAAACAAAAGGCTCGCGCGCGCATATAATAATATATTATTATAATAATATGGTCGTCAGTATAATAACACTCTAAATCAGTTAAAACTAGAACGTACCTATATTATAATATGTGTATTGTGTATAAATGTGATGCTCGTGTAGCGGTGTAAGAAAGAGTTTTTATCCAACTAATTATTATTATGCAGACAGGTACCAATAAAGAGCGAGAATATAAGTACAATATGGGGAGTTTGTAATTTGCACCAAAATGAGACTATGTAATGTGCATCATCGTAGGTAATCAAAAACAGTGATTGTAATTTATGATTTTTATTTTAAACACGAGTGTTCGGTGATGGAAATGAGCCATTTAATGAGAAAATTTCAAATAATAAATTAAAATATAAATTTTATTAAAAACACATATTTGTGTTAGTCGTTACAATTGACAGTACCTAACTAGACTAACTTAATTTTTATATAAATATACAATCATCCAATCTACAACAATAATTTGAACATTTTATTAAGCTTTACCAAAGTAAAAATATTTAAGATAGTTGTACAAAATATGAAAGTGAGATCCAAATGTTAAATTAATGATTTAAGTCATAAGTACATCGTACCAACCTACACGTTATTTATATTTATATTAGAGGTATATATTTTTACGTACCTATACTTATTAAATATATTATAACACTATGTATAATGTACAATTTTGATATATTATTTGATCTATATTATGTTGATATTTAAATTTCCTGTAAGTATGTAAAAATATATAAAATAATGATAGGTATAGGTAACATTTATATTCTACAACAATAATGATTTTTGAAATTGTTTTGATGATTTATCGATGATGTAAAAATGATTGAGATAATTGTACAAAACGGCAAAGTGAAAAAAAAAAATTTTAATTCATAATTTGAACTATATGCGTATTGCGTACGGAATATAAACTATATAAAGCAGCGTCTATACCTACAATAGCAACAGAAAATGAGAAAATGGACTTAGGTATCTGGTTATTGCACCGGTGCTTTAATTTCTCGGCAGTACACACAGCCACAGCACAACACACGCCCAGATAATTTTTTAGCACGTGACCAATAATATGATCAGCGAGCGATTCAAAGAACGTGGTCATGGTTACCATCGGGTCTGTTATCGCAGCATCCGTATCCTACTGCGGGCCCGCACAAACGACCGACACCGCCACATTGGTTTCTATCAGGATTTTCTACTCTGCTTGTACCATCGTGTCGGACGATACTTGAGTTTCCTTTTCATGTGTCATCACCATAATGTTTAGCATGGAAAAGCAGCGTTTCGTCAGTTGACTTGAAGCGTAATAGCTAGCTCGTCTCTTGGCCTCGTGTAATTCCTTGGGGTTTAATACTTAGATGTACTTATAAGTGAATAATTATAATATTGGTTTGTAAAATAAATATAATACAATTATAATTGGTTCGTATTATATAGACAATAATAAATTCGTTGTAACAATCTTTAAATAATTATAAGACGAATGAAAAATGATATTATTTTAACACTAACTTCATTTTTGTGTGGTTACTTTGCCTGAAATAGAAAAAAAATAATATTAATAATTACATTTTACAAGTAAACAAAACTGTACCAAATAATAGGTACCTACTATAAATAAATTGTTATGCATCTGAACATTTTAAAGTTCTTAAGGGAAAAATGAGTGCGAGCATGCTTGGTGGAACACCGCAAGTATACATTATTTATTTTAATAATTAATTATCACAAGGGTATATTGTTAAATGCAAAACCTGGGCACATGTGGTATTATACACTCAAAATGTATACCCTAGGGTAGTGATTATAGATAAGCATGGACACATATCCCGATAATTTGAAACTATTATAGTGACAGGTATCAGTATTAAATGAATAGTCTGCGGATGCGCAAAGGAAATGTCGCATATTATATTTATCTGTTTTAATTGATGCATCTACGAGTACATATAAATGAATTAGCGACCAACGGCTAACGCATGCGCACACAGATAAAATTAAAATAGCAATTTAGTGAATCATTTTAAAATTTAACGAATTTATCAATAGGTATACAGTTGATTATAAATAATATAAGATAAGTTTTTACTTTTAAATTTTGAGTAGAATATTGTATTTTTAGGTAGGTAATATAGGTACAATCAATGATTGTACATATTAATTGTTATGATTATAATTTAAGCAAATAGCTACAATGGTTTTGGCACTGGTAAGAGGATCTATGTATGCATTTATGTATCAATTAATTCATAAACTTTATTTATTCATATATACCATTATATAATCATTTAAAATCAAATTTGCAGTACATTTTTCAGTTTTTGAATCCAAAAGTTACCTATAGTTACATAGGTTTACTGATCACAGAACCTCATCGTAGCACATAAATTATCATGTATAAATTCACGGGAAACTTACTTTTTTTTAACTTCAGTAAATAATAATAAAAATCACACTTTTATGCCAATTGCCTTCTTTTACGACTATTATTTTTTAACTCGCTAGGTACATAACCATATAATAATTACCCGACCGACTGATCATCACCACCATCAGATCACGAGATTCGAGTTGGGGTATGATCGCGGCGGGATCGTGGGGGTAGTGAAATTCGCTCCCTGCTCATTCACAAAAGCGAAAATAACGTAACATCTCCGTCGCGATATACACGAAATGTACCTTCGAACCCTAACGAAACGAAAACAGTTCAAAAAAACCGCTCATAATGTCCCGTGTAAATTAAAAATGTTTTCGAAGTGCACCGCGCGCAGTCGTATCGTTCCGGTCGGTTAAGCCAGTGAAACTTTTTTGGACTACATATTATAATATAGTGTCGACCGCCACCGCCACTTTTCGAGACGCGTCAATTTTATCGCAAAAACGATATTTTAAAACTGTGTTGTTGACTACCTGGGCCTTAAAATAATAACGACAATAATAATATTAATCGTAATACGAACGCGGTGTCGCGGTGTGTTTTCGATAATATATTATTAATAATATTATATGGCGCAACAACAAACGGATTACGATCATAATCGCCAGTTGCTGCTCGAACGGGTTTTAATTAAAACCTCTCTAAACGATGTTTTTCTCCCACGGGCTCGATGTTGATAATAATATTGTAATTTATATAGCCACATATATACGCGGTCTCTGGTGCACACGACCCTGTCGTCATCGACCTCCACCGCAACTCCGCGGTGCGGTAATTGTTAATTACCTCGTCGAACATTGTGCGCAGACCTTTATAATAGCTATATATTATTATAGTGTATATATAATACGTCCCTTGCATATAGAGCTGTTTATTCACCGCGACCCGGTGGCGAAAACACGCTCTGCGGCGAAAGAAAGCTGTCTAAAATATAATATATTATTTTATTTGTACATCTCCCACCTATAATATTATATGAATGCATTATGGAATTTCTGCCTGATAACATTATAGGATATTATTCTTCAGACGTTGTATTATCTCTGTTATATTTTTAACACGGAATGCCGCGGCCGGATTGTTTGATTATTTGAAATCATATAAGTACACGATATAGTTATAGGTATTATGATTTAAGGAGTTCCACTCTCCGTGCTCTTAATACTTTTAAAATTTACAACTTTGTTATTTGTTGTTAATGTGATAGCTAAATTCCGATGGGAAAATGTAAACAATATGTATGTTTTTGGAGGTCAATAATATTGTGTCAACCGATTATAAAACCACTACATTCATCTTACCAATACTCAATCTAGATAATTGTGCAGTGTGCATGTATCACCTTTGACCATTATGACCTTTATAATTTTGATAAAGTAGTGAAAATGAAAACAATATTACTAACAATGTGTTACTGATTGATGATTAAAAATTGACAATTTGTGTCAACCATGCTCTTGTATTATTGGCGTAATAGATATTTTGTTAAGAGGAAGGTGGTCCAATACTCAATAGTTACTATTTTTTATTCTGTCTCCACATACAAATTTAGTTTAAGTACTTCTTAACTAAAAAATTATCCTTATAAATTATAAAATATTAACATGTTTTAAGCATTTTCAGGAACTAAAGTGAATGTGTTTAATAAATGCCAATTTATTTAGTATAGGTGACATCAATATTTAAGGAATATGTATTAAAACAGTATTTTGTTTAATTATTAAATAGGTACCTATACTTACTCAAATAATAACGATCAAAAGTATATATTACAATTTTACAATAGGTACTGATGCATGTTTCAATATTTGGAATCGACGGAAATCATAAACAAAAAAATCAAAATGACTATCGTTAATATAATACAAAGCGCATAACGTTAAACTGGCATATTTTATACTGCATAAGCAATAAGCATGTCAGTGATAAAAATAAATAATTTTTATCACTGCATGGAAATGTAATATCCAGAAGAGCACGTAACAGCAAATTCAAATAAAAACAATAATAATATACGAGTCATCAATATGCTTTTCCAGTTGATAAAATTAAGAAAAAACTTCAATTATATTCTTTTTTAACGTTTCAAAGCTTTATTGTGATATTATATCGATATTTGACACCAAACTCCTTGAATTTTCTGAAAATGTTAACAATAGAAATACATACTTATATATCGGCTATATCACATAATCTTGACACGATTAACTCGTACTTACGCTGTTCATTATAAGTACTAACTAATAGTAACTATAGCCAAGTACCCATATGTGGTATGTGCGATAGTATCAATTATAATTGTCCATCATACGGTATAAGTGGTATAACTTACTATATAGTCATGACTTCTGACTTTTAAGTGTTAAATTTTTTAATTTAAAAATTAATTGCAATTTTTCCTGGCCTTGAATAATTGATGAAATGCATTATTTTTTGTATTTTCATTGGAGCTAAAATTAATGTATATTGTCAGTTAAAGGTACAAATGCATTTTGATAAAATAAGAACGTACTTACGTACGGAACTTATATAAATATAAATATATATAACTATTATAGTATTATAATTTATAACTTATATAAATATTCAAAATTATTGACAATACGGAACTATTATGGAGTATAATATTGTAAGGAGATTACATATGAGGTTATACAAATATAATTAAAATGGTTTATGTAATTGTGTAATATTATATTATATAAGTATAATAATATAACTGTAATAGGTATTTACATATAGTTGTATCAATGTTACAGTGTGTATATAGGTACCTATTTAGACATAAATACAATATAATAATATGTCAACAATTTTATAATTACAAAAGATTTAAGAAAATCAATTTATTTGATGATCTTTATATTTTATATAAAAACTGAACTACTTGATGAATTACGATTATGCAGAAAGTAAGCAGTGAAGAAGAACACCATTAACAAATATCTATAAATGATTTTAATATCAGAACTAGTAATATATTTTTAAATCGATAAAATATCTGCTTGCACTGATTACAGCAGAGTAATTTCGAAAATATCATTCATATCACACACACACACACACTGGTACATAATGTTTTTACTACCAATGAGGCTCTATAATGACATATTTTAGTTTGGCGTTTTTATTATTATTTTATTTTTCACCAAAATTAAATATTTCGATGAAATTCATTTCTCGATGTATACTGTAGTTGTAGTGTACCTACTGTATAGTACATTATGCACACCACCAATCATTACAATACATTCGTACACTATAACGTCTGTAAATCATTTATTATAATAATAATTTACACATATTACGATATCTGCAGTGTAATAACACGAATCCACGTTGAACTCTTTCTCGTGCGACGACTGCACCAGTGGTACATTAAATACCGTGACGATGGGTGTGACGGTAGCGATAGATGGACAAATTGCCGGTTATTGACGCACGCCGCACGTGTCCGGCACGCGCGCAGTATCAGTTACGCATCCACCGACGTCCCTTCAATTTTTTAACATAATATATTAATACAATATAACGTATCATAGCATAACGTATAATATATCGCCTCGCATCCCACTGGTACCATAATTGGGAAGCCGAAACGCGTTTGACGTTTTCAAGTTATCGGATTCGTGTCCAAAAACTGTTTGGGTTTTTAAAAAATATAAATGTTGACAAGAAGAGGGAGTTTAAAAAAATAGGAGCCTCAAAGGATTGATGGTATTGAAATCGGATGGCAGAATCACAGAATAAATTAAATGTATTATTAGTTTATTCTATATTTAATTCATTGCGAAGTGTCAATATAATTGCGGCGTCATATAGAACCGGTTAGAATATCGAAAAACCCGCCAACGGTGACAACCCATCATATAACGGTATTACTCCGGTATTGAACCGTACTTCGGTACATCAGTTATCATTGAGTATACTCAATAACCTACCTCAAATCGTTTTACACTACTATGGTATACGCAGTACAATCGGAATTTTAGCAATAACCGGTAACCGATATAAGACGGTTTATACCGAAAACCCGTCAACCTCATATTAAACCGTAAACAAATTATATAATAGGTTCCCAAACTAAAATGTTAATATGAGAGTGTTGAATTTTAATTTTATCTTAACTCTTATAGGCGGATTCCAATGACCAGCACACGTCATGACAGTTTATGCAAATCTCGACATAACCGTTTAAAAATGGTGGTTAATTTTTTTAATAATGAATTACTGCAGAGCGTAGCCAAGCCAAACGTTTTTTTTAATATGGTACCTACCTAAATTACATTTGTTCAGTACCTATAAATTAGAATTTTTTTATAATTTTATACGTTTTGAATAGTACTTACCTAAGATTTATACAATAAAATAATATGCTTCAACGCATCGGTAGGCCAACAAGAGTATTAATGAAGTATATTATTGCCTATAATATTATTGTGCGAACGATATCATTATGATACCATGCCACCTATAATATTATTATGTACGTGTATGATGTACCTACATTGAGTAGGCATACCGCAATGAACGTGCCGTGCAGCGTTTGTTATCGTTTCACCTGACCTAAACAATAGCATAAGTACGCGGGTTTTTTTTTTTACTACCTAGGTACTCAAGTGTTTTTAGAATTATAATATTATATAACTCTAAAAATGTACACCGTTGTAATAGAATAGACTGCTCTACGGCGTGTAGTATACTTTTATTGGTCAAAAGTTACATTTACTCAAAATATATAGTATCATAATTATTATTTTAATCCTAATTAACATATATCTATAATTATACTGAGATAAGTTGTATAATTTTTTGGGTATAATGTAGTTCACTTTTTCTACTATTTTGTTATAACGGAATCTAATTCTTCTTGTAATATTAATGTTTTAAAAATGTAATATCTTCTTAATAAATGATAGGTTGAAAAATTAAAAATGACTAAGCCTATGGTAATACGTAGGTACCTATACGTTATCTGTTAAGTATTACATAAATTACTTTCAATATGAAATAATAAAATAAAAAATGTATTAATTGTTTATAGATTATCAATTCAGACAAATACCTAACTATCCTAATTTCTTATAATTAAATTTTGTTTTATGACATAATTTATCCAATGTTTTAGTTAAGATTTTTTTCTGTTAAGCGTGATTTTGAACGGAAGTCGCTTACAAAATCCCTAAAGAGTCATGAAAATGGAATGTCATATTTACTACGTAAAAAATAGTTATTTTTTTATGCGAAAAACTCATGTCTGATCGCAGCTTGAACGAACCCTAGGGACCAATCGTTTATTTCAAAGCAGAGACCAATGTATTCATCATCCCCTTTCAGACTCCAGCAACTATTTTAGTTATTTTTACTGTGCTTGTTTTTAGTGTAATCAAAAATCAGTTATTTTGCTTATGCTTCACGTATGTACATACAGTAGTTGTGCGTATAAATAGTTTAAACAGTTTATAGTCACTACCTTCCAAAGTTATAATTGGTTAGGTTTTTTGGTTTTTATTTATTTTCATCCCATTTAAAATATTGTATTATGTATTTAATATTTATGTATATCAATAATTAAAGTACCTAAACGGACACCGGATCACGCAATGTATTTATATATGCATATGAAATGAATAATATAAATAGAACAGTCCCTTGAAGAGCTGTAGTCTTTAAATTTAAAATCTTAGAAAAAATTGTGCTGAGTGTAGTAAAATAAAAATTTTTATCATAGTTAAATTTATTAGCGTTTAATAAAATTTCTTGAGGAATCTTATCTCGCTATTTTCTCAAAAAATAAAGTGCGATTTAAAAAACTACCTCTTATTTAACCTGTTTTAATTTTTAGAAAGTTACACTTGTTGATCTTTTTCCAACCAAAACAACAATGTATTTCCATAAAAAACCCATGGTTGTAAAATATAGATCCCCTTTGCAACATTGAGTATCTAAAATAAATATATGATAATATTGTCATAACTAGGTATATTCATAATATGTAACTGACGGAATACTATGCTAGTAAATTAAGTATACGTTATGTGGTTAGAATCTTAATTATTTTTCGTATAGTAGGTATACTAGAATACTGTTAACATTTATGTTGGGAAAAGTAAAATATGGTTTATTATTGGATAATGGTTATAAAAAATATTAACTATTAACCCATTATTACCCATATGTACCTATAATATATTAATTTATATTAAATTAGCTTAAGTATTATTAACTATAGTAAATATAATAATTTAATTAAAATAGCCATTAGCCATATGGTAACACCTACCTTACCTACCTCTGAAAATGTTGAAAGTGAAAACTGACAAATTTATCTATAATATATTATGAGGCATTTTGTACAAGTAAGACTGTAAGAGTTAATTATCATCGTTGAAATTTGGTCATAGCTGATAATTTCTAATTTCAAATAAACCAATGAAACTTATTATTTAGCCAAAAAATCAAGCAGCGTATTTTTATCAAATAATAAACATAATAATATTTGTAACAAATACGCGGTCGATAGCATTTGTGCAATCAGTTTTTTAATGAACTTTTTTTAGAACGTGAAATTATGGACAACAACGTAAAAATGTTTTCAGTATAAAATCCAAACACCGCGCAAAATTCCACATACAACCGTACATTGTCTGTTCGCTTTCTTCAGGGCTGTTTCAAAATGAACTCATTAATAACAGCCGTGGTTGTGTTAGCCGCATCAGTGACTTTCTCAGTCATTGAGGTAAGTGACATTATACATCAATATTATAATTATTTCAATAAGAACCGTACTAAATCGTGTCATATATGCAAACAACTATTTTATAGTGTTTCTAGTGTTTCTCGATTTATGGGTCGAGAATTTTTTTTTATCTGTCATAAACGCGTATAATAAGGTAAAAACATTAAATTATATGATTACACTAAAAACCTATACTAGGGGGTCGTCCAGTGTTAGGGAAGCACGGGATCACTTTTTTCCCAGGCCTCACTTTAGGTCGATTTTTAGAGGCCCTCTAAAAAACTACAGATGGAATTGTCCATTAGTCAGTTAATAATACCTATTTATGATTAATTTTCTTTGCTAAAATCTTTTTCTACGTGAAATTTCAATAATGCAATTTGATTTTGTTTCTGTAAATAGTAATTAAATTCTACTATTAATTTGCTGCTAGTCCCGAAAAACTTTGACACGTCTCTGGGCTCGTCGTATGTCAGCACTGGTTAGATCATTTTCATTTATTGTTTTCTTCCCGTCCTGCAGGCCACACCTGTTAACTCGTACAGAAATCCGTCACCAACATGTTGCACCGTGGAACCATTTTGTGGTACAGTCGATCAGGACTCCGACGAAGGGTGCACTTGCAGTGGCTCGTGGTAGCCGCGTTGCTGCTGTCCGAATCCACAAAACTGTCCTCATCCGCGTCGCTACAATCTGCCGCCGTGCAGACCACAACAACCGACGACATGCCCTCTCCCGTCTTGCATCGCCCCCCCTACAGCAACGACACCTATGCCCTACCAGACCATCCAGTACTCCCCGTGGCCGAGCACGTCCTGCCCAGACCTCCCCTGCTCGGCCCCACGCCCTTGCCCTCACCCCTGCAATGCACCTGTAGCAGTTCCAGTCGGTCCACCGTCTTGCGCCCCACAGCAACTGCAGCCCTGTCCGTCCTGTGCACCTCAGCAGCAGCCGCCTTGTCCATGCGCTGGGCCTCCCTTGTCGGTTAACATCCCTTCCAACTTCGCCGATGAGTACGTGTCGTCATCTACCCCATGCCTCGCGCCCCCACAACGACCGATGCTACCGAAATTCATACCCGTCGCGCTGAAACCACTGTCGTTCAACATACACCGGCCGTCGGCTCTGTGCCGTCCTGGATTAGGGGTGTATGGTGGCCCAGCCCCGTCGCTAATTTCATCGTTGGGATGTGATACTCCGTCACCCTACGAATTTTATAATTACAAATAAAAAATAAAAAATATAATATAATACCAGTATATTACAATAATATAATGTCTAATAAGTAACCTACGTAAGTATAATTTACTTTATTATACGTCCCTCAATATTATAATACAATTTAAATATTATTTTTTTTCCACTACAAACTTATATTTCTGCGATTACTTTAAATATTTATAACGAAAATAAATTAGTTTAATGCCAATTCGGTAGTTTTTATTTTTTGTCATCTTATTATTAATTATTTGTAAAAAAAATGCTTTAAGCTTTTATAGCTATAAAATATAAAGATAATCAATCATTATTAATATATGTAACAGTAAAATATTTTATGAAGCATATTATTGTGAGAAGAACATTTTATTTCATTTTATCCTTATTCATAAACTATATTGTGGTAAAGACAATAAGATATATTATATAAAACATATAATAGTAAAAAATACTTCCCAACAGACATTCAATCGTTCAACTTTCAGTACAACTATAAAGATCATTTTTTTTATGTATAAAATATAAAACAATTTTTTTGTGATCACAGAATAGTAAAAAAAATTTAATCATGCTTAGTTTTATGATGAAGTTTAGTTTACTATAACTGTGAATAATTGATACCTTGGAAGTTGGGATAGTATCATACTATTTGTTGCACATTAGTTTGATTGTGTGTTTTATTACGATTATTTTATCTATTGTTTAGATATTATGATAAATGAGTAACAGTTTGATAAAAAGTAATTTTTTTATCATCATATTAATAAGTGTATTAACCAAGAACGTGAT
This sequence comes from Metopolophium dirhodum, assembly GCF_019925205.1. Lineage (NCBI taxonomy): Eukaryota > Metazoa > Arthropoda > Insecta > Hemiptera > Aphididae > Metopolophium > Metopolophium dirhodum. The sequence continues at coordinate 15,069,059 of NC_083561.1, forward strand.
TTAATAAATAACAAATTATTAACAGTGTTTAGTATATAAACCTTAAAAAAATGTTTCAATTAAATTAAAATACAATATGGCCCGCAGTTTTAGAATTGTAGCGGCTCTAGCCATGCTGCAAATGATAACGAAGGTAAGAAATATCATTAAAATAAATTACCTAATAATACAAATGGTTTATAAACCTCAATTAAAATTAAATTTAAGCAAATTAGTATTATCTCAATTAGGTATGTAACTGGATACCTAGCTACTTATTTGTATTGGCTTTATTTTCCTTGGAAAGTTCAAAATACTTGGGTATACCAAGTATACCTACTATTATAATAATATAACGTATCATAATAATACAAAAAATATTATTTGGATAGTATCATTAAAAAATCAGCTATTTTATTTTTATAAAAACTTTTAATATTAAATTGGTACTATAGGTATTTTCTGTGACATAATTGTTGTTTTATGGTACTATAGTAATTTATTTTTAGATATATTTTGTTCGTTGGTTTTACTTATAATTACGACGCGTACTTCAAAATTGGTCGAAATAAGATTTTGATTGAAACTTATAAATCATCAACAGCTGCTAAAATTACTATTATTTATTTGCCAGTCATGTTACCTAATTACTTTTTAAACATACTAAAGAAAATTTAAGCATACTCAGAATCTTCGGAATAATATAATGTAGGTAGCCGGCAGGTAGGTACTCGTTTAAATTTGTACGGTATGATATTAAAACAAATCTACCCCATAACATTCTAAGATATTATAATTTAATTTTAATTTTTAAAAGCCCATGGTGAATGTTTTATTTAATTAATATTCATAGACATATTTGTATGCAGTAAGCGATTCATATATGGAATTTGTAACTTACAAGTTTCCATATTTATGCACTATAATAACTGACCATTTGTAATTAATAATAATATTAAGTGTACCTATAATGATTTGTTTAGATCAGCAGTGCAGGTCGTGTTAACTCTATTTCTCCACCTGGGTTGCAGGGCATCAATCCGATTCATCAGATTTATTGCCAAATATCGAGTATTCTCCAGCTTTTTCTTCTCCGTCATCATTACCAAATTTAGTTTCTACAACAGCCTATTTTAATGTATCAGAACCTTTGTCAAATTCAATACTCACTCAACCATCAACGGCTACATCATTACTTTCATCTATTTCTATTTTTACTCCTAAACAACCATCCACAACATTACGATTACCAAGTATAGTAGTTGATACTTTAGCCATATCCTCTGCACCGACACCGTTACCACTAATGAGTACAAATCTTACCCCATCTACGTCTCCTATATCTGTATCGTTGAAGTTAGCAAGTTTAAGTATTACACCATCTACGTCATCTGGACATAACCTAGTGACTTCGCTGAGTTCAAATTCTACTCAAGCTCCATCATCTTCATCAACTTCATTAGAATCTACAAGTTCAGATCCTACCATTATCATAACTTCTCCATTGAATGTACAAAGTTCATCTCCCATCCTACACACATCTGAACTATTAGAACCACTTAGTACAACTCCTACTCCCGTTTTATCAGCTACTCCTTTGTACTTATCACTGTCAATTCTTAATCTTGACCGACCGACTGTACCTACTGATTTATACTTGTCGAGTTCATTTCCGACTCCAGTTTCTTCCCCTGAATCTTCTTCAGTGCCTTTATTGAACTCAATTCCAAGTTCAGAACTAACCCCAGTACCAGAATCAGCTTTACTTTCAATGTCTGAGGAAAGCACACAGAAAAAAAAATTACTATAATATTATAGTTAAACAAATTATAGTAAATATAACTATTTAATAGGTAAAATAACTGAAATGATTTACTTATTATTACTATATAAATATAGTTATTAGTTATGGTTAGGTTTACTATATTTTAAAGTTAATGCAGTTTTAATGTTTGAATTAACTAAAAAATATAGTTAAAATAGCATATTTCAGTTTAAATAACTATAATAACTTGACTATAATATTTTATTAAATCTGATTAATCTTATAGCTATCCCTATAGCAATTATATTGTACAGTCAATCCTAATATTTTTATAGTACAAATAACTGTTTTGTTTTTTTCCGTGCGGGTTTAAATAAAAGGTTTAAAACTCGGTGGGCCAATACTTATACCCTATCGCCTAACTGGCACTGCCATATATTATACAATAGGTATAGGTACAGTATACATCCATAATCAATATATTTATTAAGCCATTACCTTTATATTTTTAATCAGTCAAAATAAAATAATTAATAATATTGGATAACTACTTGGATCCATATTATATTATCACATCATAGTTTGAAACTATCATTAAGTGATTTTTAGTCTGCCAAAAAACCCATGGTTTTATACTTTTATATTTGAATATTTTTATACACCAACGGAATTTTTGTTGTAAAAATTATATATTTAAATATCTGTTGGAGGTCCCTCTATTTTTCATTAGTAATTAAAAATTGTCCAAATTGTCCAAATTGTCCAAATTGTCCAAATATGTTTTACAAAAAAACTAGACAGTCAAATTGGTTTGAATTTGTCAAACTTAGCAACGAGGCTAATAAAACGAACCAACTGCAATTAGATAAAAGCAATATTACTATGTTAATTGTTACAAGTCTAATGAAACTGAACTGTTCATTGGCATAATTTCGTAATTCTATGAACATTAAATACGCCCACCATAAATATTATAATATGGATAACTGGACTTCTATTAGCATTTGAATGCGACTCCGGACGACTAACTTGTGTTCCACACTCGTAATTATACATTTCATTATGCATTCAACGACATGAAACAATTATCAGTATGATAATTTAAATTATTTGGACTATACGTTTTCATAATATTTTGTTCATAAATCATAAGCCAGCTTAAATTACACTCATATATTAGTAGGTACTTATAGTTTTTAATAATAATGTTATCAAAACAATATGTAACTGAACAAATATTATAAATTATAATAATTGATAATTAATAGTTAATATAAATACTTATTTATTGTTAGATCATTAATTAAATAACGTTTGGTAGGTATTAAAAAATCACAATAAAACATACTATAACAATTGTTTGGACAAATAAGAATAAATAAAAACTAGGATCAATTTATTATATTCTAATATCCTGGTTAAATCTTAATTATAATTTTAAATAATTTCAGACACACTATTCGTTAGTATGTTTGCATCGAAAAGATATTGTGTATTTTATATACCTATTTTCGATAATGTTTACTTACTTACTGGCTACTGTAACTTATTTTATTAGTTTAAAAACATTTATTTACACATTGCTTAGAAGTTTTAATTCCAGATTGATCCAAGCAGGGATTATATTATAATATATTTTAGTACATATGGCATAGAGATTCTAACACATATGTGATATAATATTATTTGAAACCCAAAATATCATTCACTTATAAGTCGTTGCACAGTTAGATTGTTATTGAAATATGGTATTTTTATTACCAACCGGGGCCCTTGAACAAGTTGAACCACAGCTCGATGTCATACAATTCTAAAATTCGCTACCTTCTTGTATATGTTTGTTATAGTTTTACGTGACTAACTCTATCCACAGTACCACTTAATCCAACTATTAAACTAAAAATTACCTTATAGTGGACCCTAGAGAGGGTTATGAAATGTAAGTTGACTAGGTAGTGACTGTTTCGCGAAATCGTAAATCATATACCACGCCGACGACCTGTGGTTCACTTGTTAAACAGTACTTCATCAACATATTTAATTGACAATTCACTATACGCATCCAGCCACCACGTCTTATTATTTAACAATAAACAAGTTAATCTCAAACTTTTCCTTTTGGTACCACTGATTATTAGATATTAAAAACAATCCGTTGTAATCTAGAATGCGACAAAAATGGCTAGTATGAGAGGACGCGCGCAGTTTTCCCAATTACTCTTGTTGAACAGCTCAACGCTCACGATAATGATATCGTAGTTTATATAATATGACTGTGTCACTATTATTATTAATCACGTATTGCATATGTGTCCGACAAAATTATTACGAACGTAATGTTTTTTTGTGGCCCGCAGTACTCGTGAAGCTGGTGAAACGAACAAAATATAAATAATGCGATGTTCAAGAAGAGAATAATATCTGAATATCATATTGACGCGCTTGTCGTTACAACATAATATTATGACAGAGCGTCGGGCAGTAAAAGAGATGTTATTTTGCGTTGAATGTGATTAAAGAACACATTCGAATTAAAAACGGAGCAATATCGTCGTGTATTATAAAATATACATACATATAAGACTGCTGCAATATAATGTGTACATATATACACACACACAAATATATATGCATATATATACCATATTATATACGGTATTGTAACAACAAAACAACAGCAACAACAACAATAATAATAATAACAACTAATATTATATTATACTTCTCCGTATCTCCTCCTCGTATAATAATAATATCGTCTGCCGCCGCCACGGCCAGCCAGTATAATAATAATAATAATAATAATAATAATAAATAATAATACATAATAATATGTATAATATAAAGTCGGCTGCTTCTCGTCATTCCCGGTCTCGTCCGACCACGATTTAAACGGATGACGATAACAATAACGATTTCGTCTCTCTCACTCTCTACGCGCACACCCACACACCCACACAGATTGGTGTAATATCATATCGAAATACGCGTCCGAGCGGTATATAATATAAGTATATAGAAAGCTCGTCGACCCGACGCGAACAGAAGGAACGGCGACAATATGATGGCCAGGCGCCCGTCTGCCGACCGCTATCGTTGTTCCGCGTGTGTATACACACCCACACACCCACACGCACACCCATTTTACACCCTTATAATCCCTGTGCGCGCGCGCCGGTGTGTTGTAAACCGATTACCGCCGCCGCAGCACGCGCGATAGACGCGACGACGACGGAGAGACACTACACCGACTGCAGTAATAATAATATAATAATAATAATAATAATGTCATATATTATAAGTAAAGTGTAAACGCAATATAATTATTACAGTGGTGTGACGATATGACCACCGTAACTTTAATCCGTCGGATCCCCGTAGTCGTACCTATGCATATCACAATGAATAATAATAATATTAAGAATTTATACGCGTTATCATATGCAGGGTTATTCAAAACTAATCAGCCGACGCGCCTTGAACCTTGGTCACCTGGTCGTGAGTGATATATTCCTTTTTTGCGAATATGTTAAAAATAAAATGTGCATACAATCAACCGCAACGAAGCTAAACAATATTAGCGGAGGCGTACTATACAACGGATACGCGTGAAATGAATTTAAGTTCCGACTAAATTATGTCGTTCGTGTGACCTTATAGGTACCATTAAATAATTTTTAAATACTATTCTTTTATTTAATGCGTATCGTATAATAATAATATATGTATAATAATATATGCATTACGCTAAACCTGATAGCTACAAATACACAAGCATTTAAATTATACATAAACAACTCTGTCTTCAAAACAAATTTAATTAAAACTAAAAATCAACCCTACAAAACCAGAAAAAAGTTATCGAAATGTCCTTCATTAATCCTAAAAAAAAAACCTCAAATAACATTCAGATTTCAGGTTTGGTGGTATAGATACGATTCCCGATGATAAATTAAATTGTTCTAATAAATTACTCTGCTTTTAAATATATACTAAAAATGTGGTTGTACACTAATTTAAAAAAGAGGTAAAAAAGTTATTCGTATCCTTCATTATTTTCGTTTTATTATATAAATTACCATCTAAAAATGTATCCATACATTATATTATATTTATATTGTTTTTGAACTACCCACAAAAAGTTTTATTTTTATATTCTAGCCGTCTATCTTAGATCAGTACGTACTCTTAATTGTACTCAGATAAGAGCTCGTCTTACCTCAGTATATAATAGATGGCGATATTCTAGATTTTTCTTATGTGTAATTAATACATCTATTATAGCCTATAGGTATACCTGTATGACGTATATCAATTAACTCTATACCAATATACAACTATTATTATTATTATTATTATTATTATTATTTGAAATCAGATGAATCATTTTGAATAACCCTGTACGGATAATATTATATTGCACGAAGTGGCGACGGAGGCGATGACTGCGGCGCATCCGTTGGCCCTTCGCATCGTGCGTACATCCGGTCTAAATAACGTGTAAGCGCGCGGCGGTGGTGTTAATGCGACGGAAGGATAATAATAATGATAATATTGTTATTATATTATATATAATATTATAATAACGAACGAGTCTGCAGGGTGGCGGGGAAGAGCAGATTTTCGTATTCATTTTATGGTCGGCCGAACGGACTTTAAGCCCGCGAGCGTATAATAATATATTATATAACGTAGGCACCGTACATTTCGTACGTATAGAAGAGGACATCAGAGGGATGATAAAAAAATAAAGCATAAATTTATTGGTTCGCCTTACTGATTTAGCTGATTATAGGTAGGTACCTAGAAATTTTAATTAAAGTAAAACTACTGTCTATTATAACTGCAGAACAAATAACTACCTACATATTATTATAATATAATTACTAAATCAAATTGAAATTGTGCAAGTCTTCGAAGTACTTATACGATTTTTATTTTAGTTCCTTATTAAATTGTACAGCAAATTTAACTGCCGCGTGCCGTTCGGAATCTCTAAATTTTTGTATGCGATTTTTGGATAAACTTCCATAAGTTATTGTATCTGAGCAAACAATTTATTCAAATGCTAATCTAAGGGAAATCCCACAAGACGCAAACACATTGTGTTAACATAACTCAAATGTAAATGTAACTCTGGTTAAAAGTTATTCGAAACTATAAAATGTTAAGCACTATATAGTATAATAATAGTACGAACCCCACACAGTCAAATCAAAATATAGCCGCAATAGTAACTTTAAGAAGAAATTAAACGACCATAGTCTAATAGGAAGTTACTAACAAATGTAACTTTTTTTCCTAACTTATGTACCAGTTATAAATAATAGTGTTGGTGTGCATAAATTAGCCACGAATAAAGCACACAAAACAGCCAAAGATAAATAAGACATGAACGGTGGAAAATAGTGTGATTAATGTTCATATTTTATTGAAAATATATTTTTATTTTTTTAAATTAATATTCACGTAGTTAAATAAATATCTCATACGATAATTAATCATTAATGGTATATCGAAAATTTACGTTCAAAGTATTACCTATAATATTATATTTTATCTACTAAATTGTTTACAGTAAGCAAGAGGGGGGTCCAGATTTTAAAAACAGAAATTATTGTATTGCCTCAGGACGGGTGTCCCCTTATATAAGAAGCTTAAAAATCTCAAGAATGCAAAAATTTGGTTCCTACCTATTTATTTACAAATATTTTAAATTTCCAAAAATTCAGAATTTGGACAAATTATTTATTAAATCAAATTAAATAACGGGGATGGACATGTTCGGTGAATCACCCTGAATATACTCACTACGTTTTTTCTACTCGGTTATACACACTTAGACAGCAACATAATATAAATAATATAATATAGATATAGCAATTAATACCTTTATTATAATATGCTGACTGGCAGTTATATATTTATAATATTTTAATGTACATTTTCATATGTTACCTTTTGTCCTTTGTAGGTGCACACAATGGAACAAAACAGAATATAATAATAATAATTATTATTATTAAGCACATTATACGTTTTAATTACAAACGAACACAATACAAGCTGTATACGTACGACAACGGCGTATAGCACTGTAGCAGTAATTCTGCAAAAAAAATATGTACGTTAAACAAAAGGTTAGATTTTACAATACAAAAATATATACATATGTATAAATGTGTAATGTATAATATTATAATACTATAAATAATATCGTACGTAATGTTTTCTTAGTTTTACAAAGTATAATAATATGATAACATATTATAGCTGCAATAATATTATACGGCTTAATTTTTTAATTTAGTCTCGATGGATCTCGGTGTTATTAAATTTGACGCTTTAAAACAATGCATGTAGGTATAACGTTTGAAATGGTAATATTATTATTTTTTGTTTTTTCATTTAAAAGTTGGATGTGCTATTATTCAACGAAAATTATTATGAATGATTATTCAACACATAAAAATCCCCAAAAACTCAGTGTATATAATATAATATTTGTACTATGTACATATTTAGCGTTGACTGTACCTTTTTAGAATGATTTATGAGTAAATCATTGTTGACAGACAATTATTACTTCATATCCACCATTTGTAAGAATCTAAATTAAATTGGCAACAATTTTCATTGCAATACAATTAATAAAACAGATAGATTTTTTTGTTTTTTTCGTTTCCTATGTGTATGGGTATTATAGTATGTATATCATATTATTACGTAAAATATATAACGCTACGTACCTATAGGTTATGTAATTGCGTAATATCATTTATTTATTTTTATTTTTAATCAAATCATTTGTGCGAGTTATTGTTGAAATTACTGAGTTGCATAAACATTTAACATAATTACCTACCTATTTAAATTTTTATATTTTAAAATAAGAATACTTCACAGTACCTATAATAATACTATTGTCTATTGTATACATAAACAGTGAAACTCCCATTCCATATTACACAAAGTCTCAACGTGAAACAAAAAAAATCGTATTATAGAGAAATTTGTTCAATAGAATTAGGTACACACATACATTTGGTTATAATTCATTTGTGGTTTTCAAAAACATTTCGTTAAACAGAACAATTTGTTGTATGAAAGTTTCACTGTATTTATAAAATATAATTACTACTGCACGAAAACTATCAAAATACGCGTGTTTATTTAAATAGAAAAACAATCGGTACTTTTATTTGTCATTTTCGGAATAACAAATGAAACAGCCGAATTTGTTTTATTGAATTATTCATAGTTCAATGACAAACAAATTGATCATACGATGGAACTAATCCTACGAGACATCGCCACCACAAACTGCAGTATAAAATATAATTTTATTAGAAGAATTTCACTCTAGGCTTGTTGTAAAGACGTAATATTCACGCTATTTCCCTGTCAGTATAAACAGTTATTGGTTTTATAGAAACAATTTTCATAGTAACACAAGTACAGCCACTTATAATATGTACTCGTGAAAATAAATGCGTCTAGCACTAAACTAGTTACATGTAAATTACAACCACTTTATAATAGTGTCGTATAATATAGTTGAAAGCATTATTACTATATGGATATTGAAGTCAACAATCATAATTCATAATCACCGTACACGATGAAAACTCAAATTGACATTTAAAAAAAGAACATTTTATAATATTATGATGGTTCAGTAACAATAAATTGTACATCTTTATTATATAAGTAGGTACCTACTAAGAAGATCAATACATTTATTACCTATTGGCTATTCGTGTTATTGTTTATATGTTTGCAGTTTATGAATAATTATATTATAACTATCATGATATCTATTAGTATTATTGTTTTTATATATTTATTTAGAGCGGGATAAATAATTTATTTATTAACTTGACGAGTTATAAATTGTAAGTATATTAACGTAGTAAAAATAACATTTGATTATCATAATATATTCATATTATAAGGTAATATTTGAATAAGTACTCATATTACAGGTAAATTTCAGATTTTTAAACTGCACATTTCCAGATTTCTGCAACAGTAAAAATATATATTGTCAAGTCATTATTAAATCTAGGAAACCGGAGAAACCACTCGCTTCCCTTACCTCGGCACCGGATATTGTTACCGTAAATTATTGTTTTGATAAATAAAATGTAACATTATCAGTTATTTGCCTCGATTTATATTTAATTGCGATTATGCTTACATACATTTTTTTTTTAAAAATGTTCAGTTATTCATAAAATTAATTAATTAAATACTTAGTATTAGGAATAGTAATAATTAAAAAGTAATCATATATAAACTATCCTAAAGGTAACAAAATGTAAAAAAGGTAACAAAAAATTACATATCACTTCAAATATTATAACAACAATGAACTAAGCACAAGTGTTAACAGCAAAAGAAACAGTGAACCGAATCGATTTGCATAAATGTTGCTTACTGTGAAACAACACCCTTTTTGTCGATCCCAAATCACGATTTTGGACCAATTTCAACACACATAAGAATAGTTTTTAATCTTTTTGCCTGCTATCATCATTTCCACTGCATGACTTTTACGACAAAGAGGTCCCCGACAATCTCTTAACACATGAATCGAAATCCCGTTACGTGAAATGTGATCGTTAGCCGCACATTATCATGTGTGACAGGTACCTATGTATTTTGAATTGTAGCCAAATATTTCGGATATCGGTTGGGGTATACGAATTGGATTTGCCAAAATGTTGAGTGACGACTATACGGATGCACCACCAGATCTAATGTGCCGTGTGTAATAAAAAGAAAAAAATAACACATAATATCGTATTTGAGGTAACCGTTTTCTAAACATTTAGTTCATTAACATAACACTAGTATAACACTGCCATCCGTCTCACACGATGGCTTGATCAGCTAACTGAGTTATTTAACCGTATAAACGATAATAATCCTAATACCACTGTGAATTATTACTCATCGTTTCGTTGTATTATTACTATGTACTTATGTAGTAATATTTAACTAATCCAACGACAGAGTATATCGATTCGAATCGGCTTTAAATGTACGGTAAAAACAACCACCGTAAAAAGCAATAGATTTTTTTTTTGCAAAATTACGTTTAATATTTTATTTTAGACATAACCAAAAACAGTTAAGTATAAAACTTAGCAATTATCTGAAGAATGTTTGTTTTGCTAAATAACGTTTTTGCTGGAAATAGGAGTATATACTATATATTATATTGTGTTTTTTTGTCTAATGTATAGTCAGCCTTTTTTATTCTCCTGATACAGTAAAACTTGATTAATGGACACTTTAAAGTTGTTCGTTCATTTTTTAAATGCATATATCATTTTAATAAATTCTTATCTATTGTATTAATCGATGAAGAATTTTATAAGATTAATTTATGTTACTTTGTTTTCATGTTTTATAAAAATTAAAGCCATTACAAATTAGAAAAAAAATATCAAGACGTGTAAGTGAAACATATACACATTATTTACACTTATAATGCATATGTTTATTTAAATAAATCAAATCAAATATATATTATTATTAAATACTATTGTGTATTACATTACTATACTATTATTTATTATTAATTATTAGTTTAATACTAGCATAAATTGATCAAAGTTATTATAAAAAATTGAACGTTTTTACTGTTTTATGAATAGTTAATACAATTTTAACGTAAAATCTTCGAGAAACTATTTAAAGTAGGTTATTTAAATAAAATAGTATTACTGTTTATTTTATGTATTTCTCTAAAAAAATTAAACGGTGCCATTTTTAATAAAACACCAATTACAGTTTTAATGTATTGACATATTATATTAATTATTAATAACATTAATATATTTATATTTCACTAACTTAAGTTCCTAGTTCCTCAGTAGATACCAATATGGTGGTATACTTCGATTAATATTAGGGTTGCAAGTGTTCTTACCTCAAGCTACACTAAAAATTAATAACTATTTTAAACGAGTGTGTTAAGTATTTACAGTTTTTCTTAAACATTTATTCCTTACGACTACTGCACATTATTTTACAGACTATCTTTCATATTATCTTCGAAAGGATTGTTGTTTTCGATATTTTGATAATTTTTAGAAGCAGGCGGCTTACGTTTATGGATTTTATTATTATATATACATATATATATATATATATAAGTCATGGTTTTATCGTTACATTTGTAGTGGTTTAATGTTTAAAAAAAAGGTCAATCCAAGATGTTTCCGATTCGAATATATAAGTGACTTTGATCATGATTCAGCCGAATCCTGACCATAATGTAATATCCTGTATATTTTTACTGTGATGTTTTTTTTATCGTATATAAATATTATATATGTGAGTGTATGTTTGAACCGGATACAACACATACACATATATTCATGTATATATATATATAAAGTGTTTGCGTACGAGTGATCTTGATATTTTATTTTTTCTAGATGAAAAGGGGACAAAGGTGATGTTTGATGGGTCAGATAAACCACGACTGGCATTAGCACACACAATCACAAAGGTCCATTTGAATAAACGGAACATCAGTCAGCCAGAGCGTATGATTCAATTTGAGTTCCCTTATATATTATATATACATAATACGCGTACGCGCGTACACACATCTACAACCCTCGTCACACCGCGCACCCCCAAATCCGGATTTATGGATGCTGGGGTGGCCGCCGTTACCACCGCCGCCGCCGCCGTGCAAAAGGAGTAATTGATACTGATTTACGACTGTGGCCGAATCGGATTGACTACATAAGTCATACAGCCCGGAATAATGTCATCATCATAGTCATCGACGTGACTAACAAATTTTAGCACTCGAGTATGTCGAGGATTAAATACATCATAATATATTACAATACGATGAGTGTCCACGGTGCGATATGTGAAGACGTGTGTATATTAATTATTATATTCGTACAGGACCCCGAATAATATTGTGTAAATGTGAAGTATTCTTGGGGTTGGAAATTTCAATCGTATTACCTATAACTTATAGTGACCCATTTTATGAAACCTTATATTATTTTCATGTAATCTATGGTTATACTGTAATATATGAAAAAAACGCATTAGGACTTAAGAGGACGCCATATCCACGTGTTATATTATTTCTGTCTTTAAAACGTACAACATACTTATTATAGCAAATTTGCGTTCGCCGTTCAGTAGAACCAATTTTGTGCTATTATAGCTTTAAGTATAGCATATAAGTAAGCATAAAGTAAGCATATTATTATCTAAGGCATCTCTTGGGTTTTTATTCAAATATTTATTATATTATTATAATAATATAATAATATAGAAATCACGAAATATATAATATAATGAGTATAATATACTTTCGATATACTTTCGAGTACTTGTATATCATTATTATTTATATATTTACTAATAATTGATAATCAATAATTATACTATAATATAGATCCATATTAATTTTTTAATACAGCAGTGAACCATGATTAAAGTATATTGTGTAAGTACTTTATAAATTTTATCGAGATTCGTATGATATTATATTATTAAAAATGGCCCTTTGCCTAAAAAGGACGAAGACCCTCTCCGCCTTCCCGCGATCTAGGGGCTTATAGTTGTTAGCTGATGATTACGCACACGGACACTGGCCACTGAGATTTTTGGCAAACGAGTATAACATAATAATATATTACAGGATCTGTTTGCAATATCGTCTTCTCGAACAACGCACGTTCAGCTAGCAGCCGGCTGCGTTTGTCCGGTCCAAGACGTCAATTTCAAAAGTATATAGTGGTCTCGTTGGTTATTCTATCGTGCCATATATAATATCATAATATTATGTATTATGTGCGATAATAATATTAACGATTTGCGTGTGTGTGTGTGTGTGTGTGTGTGTTCGTCTGTGCGCGCAAGCGCTCGCATAAGTATATTTAGGAGCTTTTGTGCGCTTCGAGTTCACTTTGGCTAGATTGGTCGCCCGCCGCCATATGCAACGCCTCAGCCGGCCGTATATCATCGGACGAGATTTAATTTGGAAAATGGAATTGGCTTGTTTTTCGACGAGAGAACCGTTGGCGACAACAAACTGCCATATTGGCGTGGCCCTTTTTATTTTTATTATTGTTATAAGCCCCGCTACACACCTCTCTCGCTGCTATATATTTTTATACATATATATATATAAATGTGTGTGTCACTCCTGGTCGGTAATATATATATATATATACAATATATACATGTACAAACTACTTCTCTATATATAAATGTATATTGTATAATGTATATTATTTATATACATATATACATTAAGCTGTATAGTACATAGTTGACACCGAACCGAGTTTAATCATTTTTTTCGCGTGTCCCACGCTCCGCTACTTTTTCTACAGACAATAAGCTAAAGTAGCCTATGGTGTCCGGCGCGAGGGGCGCGGTGGCGGCGGTGGCGAGAGAGAATAAAAAACGAGTGAAAAGTTTTGACGCAATTTGGCGGGAATAAAAAAAAGTTGAAATTTATCGCGTGACAAGTGGACGTTTGTATTTGGTAATATGTGATACTATATTTATATATATATCGTCTTGTGAAGATCGGCGGCGGACGCTTTGCCCGTTTGGCGAAGGATTTTGAAGGAATTTATTGGCTTTGCAGAGAAAAAGAATAGCACTGACGCGAGTATATATACTAGCATATACACAATATAACATGCGTGTTCGTAAGTTTTCAGCTATTTTTTTTAAATTTAAGAATTCAAACTTCTGCTTAGTCAGTAGTTTATATAATGCGAAGTCTTGGAGTATTGTAAACGAATCCACGAAAAAGTATATAATATTTAAACATGACATTGTTGATATTAATTTTTTACACGTCGTGTATGATGAATATAATACACACTGCAAATTCTTACAATTACTATATATGTTTTTCAAAACACTTTTCTAGTAAAAGTTATCCAATACTTCCATTTTGATTTATAGATTAGACTTGAAGACATATTTTACAATATATATCCCAGTATAATTATCGTAATAGTGAATAGCGAATTTGTACACTTTTTGTTTCATGTTTTTTTGTAAATATGTTCTCACAAATCAATACCTTGGTATACTACTGTATTATTCATTAAACAAAGTTAAATATTAAAATCATATTTAAAATATTGTTCCTGTTTAATTTTCAAAAATTCCGAAATGCGGTTTGAAACTTGTAGAGCTTTTTTACAGCTCTATAAAGTGTGGACTGAAAAAGGTCTTAAAAAAACGAACAAAAGTATATCGTTGTAATACAAATAGCTTTATTGTTTCATTCAGCAATATCTTAAAAGCGTTTCACATACAACAACCATCTGGGCTTTGCATATTTATATAATATGTTGCGTATAGAAAAATACATGTTCATTGAAGCTCTATAATATGTATCTATATAATAATAGTGTTTAGAAGTCCAAAGTTGTTTTTACACTTTTGTTCTATTTTCATATTTTTAGTTAGTAAACTATACTACTAAGTACCTACCTTCTTTTACATTTTCCATTATTTGAAATGTTTTAAGAATTTACAATTTAACATTTTGTTTTTCTATAGAGTATAGGCATTGTAAAAATATTAATAATAAGTATAATATACATAATTTATTATATTTTACTTTCATCTTCATCAACTTACTATCGTCTCTCACTCAATGATTGTCATTGCCATATTTTGAATATTTATTTTTAAATAATAATATATCCAATATAATAATACTCATAATGCCTATCATGGTTTTTAGTAAAACTTTAACCGTCAGATTGAACTTTGCTATATTTATTTATAATTTTATTTTGTCAGTAGTAACTATCAACAAACGTTTTAAATTACCTACAATAGGAACCTTCGCGTATTGTGATCTGTTTTCAATACTTAATGTAGACATTTTAACTACAATTATCACGTCCTGACATTAAGTCGTTATTTAGCATATTTCGTACGTTGAAAATCATATTACAACTCTTATATTATGGTCCAGTCCTTAATTCTGAGTAATCATAAAAATGTATTTCCTTTAAGTATGAATAATTACTATAAAACTAAAATTGTATTATTCTTAAGAGGTTTACGCGGATCGTCGTTGTAGTGTTTCGTATGGACGTCATAAAGTCGTCTCGTCTTACTACGATTCCAAAAAAAAAGGTTAGGTTAGGTTAGTATTTCAGTCAACATTTTCCACTCTATATTTCCTTAGTTTCCTCGTTTATAGGCAGTGCTTGAATTAGGTGGAGGCGGAGTACTAATTCTATTTTGGAAACATTTTAGAATACCCTTTTTAATTATATCCTATAATCAGGAATAAATCATTAAACTGATATTAAAATGAATATATTAATTAATATTTGGGTAGGTACCCAATGGTATATTTTATATAATATTCTATATTTTATGCTCTTCTATTTTTTTACTAAATTCTAGATCTGCGTTTATATATGCCTAATAATATATCATAATAGTTGTATGTATGGGTACTTTGGACTAGTAGTACAACGACTATAGCATCCGTCCGGCTGCGCGTGACCGAATATATCTAAACCGATCTATGCAGTATTAGCCATATACCTAGAATAATAATCATATTACATAATGTGATATTCGATCGTATTATATACAATAATAATATAATAGAATACGACTTGCAATTGTTTGCGGCGGCCGGACCCGAATAAATACGCGTATGTATAACTACGCCGTCGTCGTTGCGGAGAACGACCCGACAGCCGTGACAAAACTATTATTATTCGTATACCGCGGTGGCGGAATAATGTGCGTGTGCACAACCGCCCCGAGTGTGTGTAGGTTCGTCCGCGGCTGCACGGTGCCCCGGGGGGTGGGTGGGGGTGGTCAGGGGGTAGCACGTCACTTCACTTCCGGATTGCCTCCGTCGGCGATATAGGAAAACTATAACACTCCACCGGCTAGGGGTGAGGGGTGTGGTATATTACTCGTAGCTCCGCCGCACCGGGGTAGTGGCCTATAATACGACTACTCGTCTGTTACTACAGTCCCGGTGCGGCGTACACACTGCACCGGTGTGAGGGCCGGAGCTGTGGCGAACTTTGTGCAAATAGACGGAAACCCGGTCGACTCGTTCCGGTCATGTTTTATTTATACGCGAATATACCGCCCTCGTCTGTTCCGCGCGATTGTATTACGTCGTTATATATTATATTCGCGGTAGGTACTTTATGCGTGTGAGCGGCGTGTGTACAGTCGTATTATTATTATTATTATTATTGTTATTATATATTATATATTTTATTGTCATCGCGGCCGTGCCTGCAATCGCGGTGCGTGGTGTGCACATCGCGGGGGCCAAAAACAATGCGATCGAGCGCGCGGCGATTTCGACGCCGGACGGACGGGACGACCGCGACCGACCGGCGGACGGTTATTAATTTCATCGGGTCTTCCGGAACAAACCGATAACGTAGCGGTGGTCCGTGTAGTGGAGCAACGATGGCGGCCGCGGGCGGAAAAACGAATACGGTCGACAGGTGTCCCCTCCCCTCGATAGCCGCCCACCCACCCCACCCACACATCCGGCGCTCGCGCACAATGGACCTTGTAACGGCTTAACCCCGCCGACACCCCGGCTACGCACAATGGTCGGTTTTCCGTGTTGGCCCTTTCGGTCGGGCTCGCCAGGTATACATTGCTACATTAATATTGTTATTATATTATTAGATATTATTTTCCGGCGTATTGTGTGTCGCCTATAATACATGTGCCTCTTCAAATAATATAATAATACATCGTGGTTATTTACTGTTATATTGCGCATTATTGTTATCACCATTATTATGCCGCGGTTGTAGCTGCATGTGTATACCTCGTATACCTTGCGTCGGAACTTCCGTCACCCACGCGGACCGCCAACTGTTTCCGCCGGAGCGACCGTATATATCGTCCCCATATATTATTATGATTGTAGTTGTATCTCCGCCGGGCCAAAGTTTCGCGGCAAAAACCGCGGGCAACCGGTGTTTTTTTGCCGTCGAATCTGCTGTTCGTTTGCAATTAATCACCCAATAACAATATACGAGCGACCATAATATGTGGTCCGTGTACGGTATAGGTATATATTAATGGGACCTATTAAATAGGTAATGATATTGCGCGATGATTGATGATGATAATAATAATAATGATATTAATATAGTTTATGATCGAATGTATAAGTGGCGACGGGGGATGGGGTTATAATGGTTCTACGATTCCGTTTCCACATTGAGAAAATACGTTTTATTTCCTTCGCATTTATTTTTCCCCGTATACATGTGTTGCCGTGTTGGTACATAGTGATGAATACCATTGCTATTACATAATATTATACCTACAACACGGTTATCTACTATATTATGACGTTTACAATAATATGTTATTGCGTACCACACTACAGCCAGACAACCTATATCATGCAAAGCAACAATTTTTCCCGTTTTCTCGATAATTTTAATTAGACGATGAGCGACGTGGCTTGGGCACCTATCATTTCTGAAATATTACTTGCGGCTGCATCTGAATTGCTCCAACACCTAAACATTAACATCCTAATTGGTACCTCGATTTTTTGCAACACACGTCCGAATAACCTCCAATAAGTACCCCCCACTGAGGTTTTCAAAATAAATTATATATTTCAAACAATTTTGAATTGGTTAGTGAATTTAAATTTAATAAAGTTCAATATTACTATTTGGTTACGATTCTGGCCATCTTATAATATCATCTCCCTACATAGTTAACATAAATATAAACAAAATAATACAAGTTTAAAAAAAAATTAAATAAGGATAAAAGTGTACAAGACTTTACCCATAGTAGCATATATTATATTTAGGTAGGTACCTACTAATAATTACTAAATGACGACATTATTTTGTCTGTATAAAATAGGATCTGATTCGAATATACCTTAATTGTATCAAACCGTGGGAACCATTAATTCGAACTTATCGGAGACAAATCAGATATCCCAATCAGTATTTACGTTTGATTTTAGATGGGAAATATAATTCAGCGTGCATAAAACAATACATTTTCTGATGAATTATTTTGAAAACTAATAAAGATAAAAAATATTGGCTAATGAATCTAGTTAAAGTTAAAAGTTGAAGAATTTTGAAGTAATTTAATCAAACGGCATGTAGTTACAAAAATAAGAGAGAGTGAAAAGCTGATTGTATAGTGATGAACCTTTTATAAAAGGTAATTTTAAATGCATACTGTTGAATTTAAAACTGTATTAAATATTTTTATTAAAAGTATGGAAAAATTGTTTTCAGAAATATTTTATAATAGCGTGTAATATAATAAAGTGTGTTACAAGTAATCTAAGCTTCTCCTTAAACAGTAGTATATATGTTTTCCTATCTGTATTAACTCCAACACATTTAAATACGCTTAGAAATTAAAAGTGTACTAATTGTCTAATTATGTTCAGGTATTATACTAATATAGTAATGTGTTATAATGTTTAGTTCCTATAGTGTCTACGCATAGTGGTTAAAGTGGGAAAAATTTTGAGGAGGGACTAACCTACCAAAAATTGAGGAGCGTTCCCGAGTTCTTTCTAAGTCTATATCTAACCAAACTTTTTAAAGAAACCCACTACCAACTAGGTATAATTTGTTTCTTTCACACACCTTTGTAATTTGTTTATAAAAAGTTTATGTTAATAGTATGTAAAATCAAATTTTTTCCTAAGGAAAATGATTTAAAACATATAATGGCTGCTAAGTAAAAAATAAATTGCAATTCATTGCCTAAAATGTGTAAAAAAATAATATGTTCATATTCTTTCAGTTTAATAATGTATTTAAATGTATTATAATAAATATTATATCACATAGGTATAGGTAACCTTTTACCTTTAATAATAAATTACTAAAATTTAGTAGCGTCCCCCCGGACTTTGGAGACTTAAATTAAAGGGGACGCATAATCTTACCATTAATAACTCCGTCTCCCTCCGCCCCTCCCTCACATTAACCACGGTCTACTCACATACGAGAACAAATATACTATATTTAATTTCTGAGGATCTTATAAATTGTACGAATTAGTTCGGTACAAATATAGAAAATTTATTAACATAAAAATAATTTACTCTGCTGTTATAAGCCACTATATGTCGTAACTCCATTTTTGTCAAAGTTGAGATTTTGGTGTTTACTGTTAGATATTTAAATTCTCTATCGATCTCCGCACGATTTTTCTCATTAAAAATTCATATAAATAGATTTTAAAATACTTAACTAAGAATATGATATCATAAGATGGTATTTATCTATTCTGTGATAGTATGTACATAAAATGTACATAAATTCATAAAGATAAGAAGCAAATATGCGGTATGTTCAAATATCAGAACACACAGCAATATGCCAGTATAATATGTGATCTGGAGTTACCGTTTTTTTTTTAGTTAATCTAAAATGTAGGTACATATGTTGTTACAAATTAATTAAATATTATCAAAAATTCTAAAACACATAAACATCACTTTTATGAACACAATGATATTATGCCAAAGGGCAATGATATCAGCAGTAACTACAAATAAGAGTGTATTTCTTGGTTTTCATCCTTTGATTCGTGTAGACAAAGATATAGGATAATTTATATTACATAATCGATTTTATATTATTGTTAAGGATTAATAATTAGAATACATAATACCTATTATATTGTAGCTATTACAAAATTGTGGAAATGTAAATAAATATACATAATATGATTTTGTTACCAATTTTAATCAAATAATCTTTTAACTATTATTTCTCATATAATCTGTTGTTTTTAAACTTTTCCAACTAAATCGTTCAACTCTTATAACTCTTTCTTAAAACAAACATGTAGTAAGCAGCAAACAAAAAAGGGGGAAGTATATTTGTAAACACAATTATAGTACAATAGTTATAATAATATGATTGCATTTTAGGAAGGGGGAACTTAAAATATCTTCCTAGGTACACAAAATGAGCCAATTAATAACATAGAATAAAAATTACTATTATAATTTCGGGAGAGCTTTAAATGATTTCTATCCTGTAGGGTGGGCTAAGCCTCACGAGCAATACCAAATCTCAGCCTACATATATATTATAATCCATCGTAAATATTTTCAGGATTACAATTATTGTATAAATCAATAAAAACATCGAATTTAACGCGTCGTACAATATGCGCAAGTACGTGAAAAGTTTACACTATAGTATAATATTATAATATTTAATAGGTAGGTAGATGAAGTCAAGTATTCTGAAATCCGTGGCTATTTATTGCAATATGATATGGTATACAATGCAGAATCGGAATACGAAAGCCATGGGTATATATATATATTATGTCGTATAAGGTATATATATATATAAGAGGATCGTATTAATAATAAATCTTTTAAAAGCGTGTGCGCGAGAAACCACTCGCGGTTTGCCGGACAGGCACGGTGCGGTGCGGTAGGGGTTGTTTTTCCTCTCGGAGGGATTTATATTTCCAGCTGTTATCTACTCGTACAGCCCGTGCCACGGTGGTGTATTATATCGGACAGGGATATATAATACACACACACACACACACGCACACGTGTATATATCATAATAATAGTAATAATAAACGTGTACGTATGTACCCGTATACGCGTATAATATGATGTGTGTGTATATATTCGCAATGGCGGCGGCGTCCGGGTAAGGTTAAGGCGGCGGCGGCGGTATGGGGGGGCTGTTTGTATATTGTACGGGGTGGCGGGAGAAAAAATAGGGGTCGGAGAAGGAGGAGGATGAGACGGTGAAGAAGAAGAAGGATACAACACACATAACGCGCGGGGCGTCATCCGTTCCGGCCACCATGAATAGCGCCGCCAGGCTCCGTCTTGTAGATTTCCACTTTTATTGACCTCCCCACCCCGTGCCATACGCGCGAGCTACACACACGCACATATTATTATTATACTCGACTGAGGAGACCTTAAGGACTTGCGTGCGGGCACGGGTGTGTGTACAATGTGAGAGCGTGTGAGTCTTTCACTTTTTTTTTCTCCATTTTTTCCCCCTCACGCGGCGCTCTCTCCGGAAAAATATGCGAAGGAACGCGCGGGGGTTATATATGTGATTTATGGTCATCTGCGGTAATAGTCGTTAGGGTTTTCTCGGTGCCCTCGGTCAATATGGATGGCGTATGATAAGAGAGAGAGGGGGAGGGGGTGAGTGAAAGAGACGCAAAAGAGAGACGGAGACGGCGGAGAGCGTCAGCCACAGATAGACAGCAACGCGGCAGGATGCGCGTGTTATTTTTTATTTTGTTTTTTTTATTTTTTTACGATGGTCTATAAGATATTTCCACGAACCCTCGGATGAGACGAGACAATAAAAACTCGAAGTTTCTATATTATACATTTTTTTACGACGGATTTTTGATTTTTGCATTTTTATATAAGACGTCTGTGCGGGTATTTCACGAACAAATTATACATTCAATAGAAATGCGAAAAACTCGCGCAAAGTAATAATAATAACGCACTATTGTTTTATGATCAACCGGGGACCCGATTTGGTTTAGAGATGAATAAAAAAAAATTGAACCTGTCATGGTTTAAAAGTAAATTATTGAAGCGGAACGATCGCAATAAAAACAGCAAATGTTCAAGTTGAACTTTGGCTTATCATATATTTAGTGGTTGTTTCGCTAGAAGTTTACAGGGTACGACACCTATATTATAAGGGCATAAAGTCTCGTCTTATATTATATTATATGAACAGTATTGCATGTACATAATGACAGTATATAAAGTAGTAAAGCAGTAAAGGCTCAAATATGGTCCATTGGTAAAATATATTTAACTCTTTTTAAATTGTTGTATTCGTTCGTGTAATATTGATATATCACGTATTTGTTAATGGTTATTTTCATCGTAATTTGTTCCTATTAAATAATAAATAAATAATCGTCGGCTTCGTGATGTTTAAAATTACTTAATATACTTTTGGATTTCTAAACATATTTAAAACCCCTTAAACCCTGTTGTGCCCGTCCGTCTACCCGTTCTTCCGTCCGTTAGTTACCAGTACCTACATATTTACGATTGTTGTTTTTTATTTATTTATTGGGTCCATAGTTACTGTACATATATTGTATGTGAAATAATAATTTATAGCGTTTTATTAAAATACGTATAGAAACCTGGAATTTAGCACGCTCGCAGATCGAGATTTCACAACTTGTTTCAATTTATCATTACAATAACATCTCATGGATTTTGGCATTTCGTATTGATAATATATTTGTAATATTTGTCAATTGTAATTACTAATTAGGTACCTACCATGAGCTATGTAAGATTATTTTATATTTGAAAAACTCGATTTTTAAACTTCTATATTACACCAATATAGTAAATTGTATACAAGATACTATGTTAGATTCTGAGTGAAGTGAGTAGGTAGTAGGTACCTATAATGAGTTTTTTTTACAAAGTCTTTTTTAAACATCTTCAAAAGTTTTGTGTTTTGCCTTCATACATCGGAAATCTTATCTTAACGGTACTTTCACTGGTAATTGTTCAAGTTTCTCAGAACCTATGTTCATAGTTTCACTACAAGAGCATTCCAGATTTTATTTTTGAATATATAGCTTAATTTGTGAATATTTACAAATTATTTATGGCTTAAATGTACAAAAAGTAAATTAATTAAAACAACAATGGGGTTGAATGTAATAAATAATAACTTGGGTTTATAACCAGCAGTTTAAACACCCTTAAATTAATGACCTTAATTATTAGGTTTAGTTGATCTCAGGACCAATTCCAGTTTAGATGTCTATCCGCATATCCCAGAAGTATTTATCTTGGCAGTTTTGAGACGAGAAGGTTTGATTGAGAATTTAGTTTTGGGTGAAATCTTAAGTAATGAATTCCGACGTTTTCGTATATTGGTATTTATTTATATTTGAATGAAGAAATTAATTTAAAAAAACCACGGAGTTTTGGTGATGATACGAAGGCACATTATTGACTAAAAACCTCGTAACATTATTTAGTTGAAGGGCTTAGCGAAGCTCCAAACAACATTCCGTAAGACCATATTAGCAACAAAGGTATAACTTGTATAGAAAACAACTTTATTATTTAAGCGCGTTAATGTGCACCTATATTATACGAGGCAACATTTGAATTTAAAGGTGCATGATAAGATGGAACTGAGAATTGGTATTTTTTTCCTCTAAAGTGATGACAGTGTTGAACGTCTTTCGAGTAATAACTTTAGGTATTTCGAGGTCTTTAGGCTATGTCACAAAAAATGCTTCATTATTGATGTTGGTTTCTGAAGGTTGTAATTTGGGTCTAGTTAGTAGTTTGAACTTTTAGAGATTGAAAGTAAGATATTCAAAGTACTGTTCAAAATTCTCAGGGAAAAAAATTACTGGAAAACTGAAATATTTATGTTATATTATATTGTTTAAAAAAAAGATTTTTACAAAATTCATCCGAAACATGAAAACAAGTTAATTATTTAGTAGTTAAGAATTAATGAAATTTTTAATTTAAAAGGTAAGACTGTAATTATATTTTTTTAACTGGAATTTAAATTGAAAAGTTTTGTATAAAGCCACGTACATTTTTTCGAGTGAAGTTTTAATTTGGACAACAATGTGAATTATTCACTCGTAAAATAACAATTTATTACCGAACGGTTTTAAATATTTGTTATAATTAAAAAAAATATATTATTCATAGAAACTTGGAATATTTCACTTTTACTTAAAAATTACATACTGTATGCACAATGGCATATTCAAAGTGTTTTGATTTGTTTCAAGCTATTTAAAGGTATTCGAAATATTAGAGTTTTTTATTTATAGTTTCATTATTATATCATGTGAATAATAATAACCATTATTCTTGTGTCTAACTAATATAAATATAATTACATAACTCGTGGGTTAAGAACTTAAAGTTCAAAAAGTGTTAAATTACTGAACCTTACCTTTATATTATATAGTAACTATAGTAATACACTATAATATAGGCACACTATTCTTTAAAATAAATAAAGGAAATATATGAGGATGATTGGAAATGATAGAATATTTTTTATAGATCGTAAACATACACAAAAATAACAAATTTAGATTTTTAAACTTTTATTTATTTTAATTCAATAGTTCTATATAATATTATCAGCAGGTTTTCTAATCAATACTAACAATAATTTAGCGAATAACAGTTTAGACACTTGACTTTCTATGCATGCATAGCAAAAAGAAGATATAATAATAAATTATGTTATGTATCTAATGGTTATATTATATGATACATAATATGAAACATAATGTAACATAAAACAAAATAAGAAATAGTAAAACGCTAAATAACGATTAATTTCAGTAACAATATTTATACAATAGAAAATACACTTAAACATTACTATTAATATATTGACACACTCGATTAATATTTAGTTGAAGTTAAGTTTAAATGTAAAACATTACGAACCAATATTACATTCGATATAGTAGCTAAGTACCTATAATTAATGTGTATAATATTATTTATGAACAGAGGATATGGAGCCTAATATTATTATCAAAACATTATCATTGAACGATAATACACAGACTAACTGATTATTATATTTTACAATGTATCAAAAAAAAAAAAATTTGTAACAATCATAATATACACACAACCACACATAAATCTATACTATATTTACGAGTTCACTACATCCGTCATGACGTGATACCACGTAGAAAAAATGTAGTGCGTGAATATTATATAGGTAACCCTATACAGATGTAATATTATAGAGAGATGCATTTTAAAATCGCTATCATTTGATTTCGGTCCATTTAATTTTAATACTAAAATTATACAAACAGTGATCACGTGACAATATTTATTAAGGCCAAAGGGGCATTTTAATCTATTTATCGGACCCCATTACCGAATTAAATTTATCCCCACCCCTCGTCGACCAACCCTCGTGGACACGGTTAATTATTACTCGTATTCGACTATGATTTGTATGGACATTTGTCATTTTTGTCGACCCTAATGGTCACCCTTGTTTTCGCATTAGAGGGTAAAGTGTATTTATATATATATGAATATGCTGCGCAAAAAAAAGAAAACTACAAGACCGGCCAAAATCGAATTCGAGTAAAATAAAAAATATGAATACTATCCATGCAAAGTAATTGAAAATTATTACCGTCTTGAACGCAGTTAATTTTTAATCCTATTTGAATGCAAATTCGCGTTAGGCTACACAATTCTATAATATGCGAAAAAAGCATGTGAAAAAAGACAACTGTGAGGTACGTACGTTACAATCGTTTTTTATAATTATAATTTTAATTCTATAAAACAAATCTCATTAACTAAGATTACGAGATCTGTATGAAATATTTATTATGAATAAGGTACTTTATATATTTAAAAAGACACTACTATAGAATTATTATAAAATTACATTAATCGCGGTTAATAGGTCCGTTCCTATATTTAGGTTAGGTTAGGTATAAGGTTGTATAATATAAATGAAAAAAAATTTCTATAGGTACATAAAACGTTTTATAATAATATTATGATTATTGAAATGTCGGTTATTGGTAAATAGCATCGATAACGAGGCACTAGTACGATCTTCGTTAAAATGTCACTTAATATTACGTATTTTTAAACATTAAATTGGATAATAATTGTAAATACCTACGAACGTTCGTAAGAAAAACTCAATAAATCAACTTATATACATAAGTAGGTATGTAAACACGCGTTAGTCTACAAATATATATACATGTACAAGAGTCTTCTGAATGAAGAGATCTTCGTGTGAGGAGGACCTGTAATAATAATAATACGTGTATGTGGTTAATTTTGGCTTTTCATGCAATTACGACGACAGTTTACGTGATTCGGTCGAACAGGTTACCACTGCACACCGTTTACGGTAACTTGGGGACACCTACTGAATCATAATATTATAATAATATGTATCGATTGTACCTAAATTTACGAACAATAAGATTCACTCAATGTGGGTGGCAGGACGGGTGGATCGGTGTGGCGGAGTTGGGTCGGCGCACATGAGTGACGAGGAGAAGAGTGACCGTCTAAACACGATGGTCTTCCGCGAAGCGCGAGTACGAGGCATTACGCCTCCGTCCGCCCGCGGCCGCCTTACGTCATTTGGCCCCTTGGTGCTGGTGCTGGTGCGGGTGCGGCTGGTGGTGCTGTTGCTGTAACGGCGCATCGTCCTCGTCGTCGAGCCGGTCGCCCTCCTTGTCCTGATGTGCGGTCATGTGCCGTGTCAGGTGGTGCCGTTCCCGGAAACTCTCGTCGCATACCGGACATCGGAGCTTGTCCATGTCCCGTCGCTTCTTGGCGTCCACACCGACGCCCGTGCCTCCCGCGCCCACCCCGCCACCAACACCACCGCCTACACCGCTGCCGGCGCCAACGCCGCCACTTCCGTCGCCGCCCTTGTGGTGCGACCGCATGTGGTACACCAGATCAGACGTCATGCGGAAGCTCACGTTACACTTGGCACACACGTTCTGCGAGGGTAACGTGAGCGCGGCCGCGGCGATGGACGCGGGCAACAGCATGGCTGGGAGAGCGGCCACGGCCGCTGCCGCAGCCGCCGCCTGCCCGAACTGAAGCGGCGACGGCGACGAAAGCGACTGCAGCTGATGGTGGTGGTGGTGCTGTTGCTGCTGCTGCTGTTGCTGCTGCTGCTGCTGCTGATGGTGGTGGTGTGACGGAGGTGGTGGTTGGAGCGGCGACGGGTAGTCTTTGCAGCCGATCGAATTGGGTTGCGGCCGTGGTGGCATCATCAACGCGAACGGTGACCGGAAGCCAAGCGGAAACGGTGACATAAAGTGCGCCGTGACCGGTGGCAGAGGTGGGCTGAGGCTGCACTCTTGCTGCGGCTGAAGGTGATGTGGGAGGAGCTGTTGCTGCTGCTGGTTATGATGCTGTTGGTGGTGCAGCTGGCTGTGGTGCATGTAGGCTGCAAAATCCGCGGGCGGCGGCGTGGCCGGAGACGAGGCCGGCGATAGTGATGACGGCGGGTCCGGTGACACTTTGGTGAACGCTGACCGGGCGACGGGCTGGGCCGCCTGAATTGGTCGTGGTCTACGCTTGCTCAGGTCATCTGGTGCCATTAGAAACGCCACGTCGAAACTTCGCTTCTGCGGCCGTTGGTGCAACGCAACCACGGCCGTGGGCAACGACGTCTGCACCGGTTGCGCAATTCCGGTGGCCACTGGTGGTGAGTACCGCGACGGCGGTGACGAGGACGCAGCCGTCGTCACGTTTCTGTGCTGATGGACGTCCATTGTCATTCTGCTAAACCGGTTGTAATCTGAAACCACGAGTCGACGCATGAGATTATCGTTTTTGGTATGTTATATACTCTTAAAGGCTAATTCACAACACGTAATTGGTATATTGCATTTGCAGCTGATCTGGCCAAATTCAATAAATTATATTCATAACTATGACTGATAAAATGTCGAAATAGGAAGTATCGGCAAGTACCTGCTTGGTAATGATACGTCAAATGTATTGGCTTGATGGGGAGGAGGGGATAGCTAAACAACTGCTAACTGTTATATGTGTAGCCCCAAATAAATATTTACACTGAGGTTTTTTCTTCTACCATAAAAGCCTCATAAGAGCCCGGCGTGGACCTGAGCTTCAGCCGCTTCCTAATTTTAAACACTATAACGTCTATTGTCGAATGGATATGGAGTGTCAACAGACAATTCATGTATGAACGTAGAAGGACGCATTTTTGAAAGAATGACACAATTCAAACATTTGGGTCAACCTTCTAACACAAGACGATTTCGTCCTGAAAATGGAATACCACACTAGAACGTAAAAGACCAACGGGTGTCAGTCTTGGAAAATACTGAGCTCAAGATCCATATCAATAACCCGTGATTGTAGTAATATGTTTATCGTGATCTTGATACGTCAAGCAATTATATACACTTTAGAGATGTGGCTCCAAAGAAAACCTGAGGAAATAAATATATTTGAGAGTAAAATATACAGCATTTGTGATTACATTATTTGACATTCAGATTGCAGTAAAATACATAATTTCAAAGAAGCTTTTCAAAGCCCAGATATCATAAAATAAATCCCAAAGAGAAGTCTGATCATGACTGCAGGGTCATTACAGGATCGTTAGTAAAAACAAGTATTGAAGAGAACCCTACCGTAATAGTGACCACTATAGGTAGACTGCAGTTGCGCTGGGAAGTCATTTTAAATAAATATATCGTAAAAGAAAATACGTTAAGCTGTGGTCTGTGGAAGATAGGGATAATTGGAGAGGTAGGTATAATATAGGTATATTTGGTAGTTACAATGACCAAAAAACCGACGAAAATGAAGAAGAAGATCAACTATTTTATAATTTTATATATGTAAAAAAGTGCATCATGATCAATTGTTTCAATTTCTTTGTTGATTCGAATTGTACTTAAAAAAATCCATTTGACGATTACTATCAAAATAGTCAGATACGAAAACATAATTAAGAACAGACTCTATATTATAAACTATATCTGCACACATATTTACACGAAGCTACAAAAAAAGAAAGAATAGAAGAGAGAACAGCATATAGCAGCTGAGCAATCATTGTTGTTATTGTACATTTATACAATACCTAACCATCGTCTACTATGATATTGTAACAATGTGACCTGTACACTGATAATACGTTTTTTAGATTCTAATCGTTTAACGGAACATTATAATTATTATAATATATATATTGTGTCGACGACGAAAACGTGCTGTAACTGTGGTGGCGGTAAAATCCGATGGTAAAAAATTTCGTTAGCCCTTATACAGGTGATGGAATTATAATGTAACGACATTGGCGTGCGGCGTATTCAATTACTTTGTTACCCCTCAGTGTGGCTTGGTGTAATAATGTAATAATATTATCATGATTGTACACGGGGAGAAGACCGGAAGGATGTCCCGCGTATTTGTAACGATTGAAACAAGTTGACGACAAACTTAACACTATTCTTCGTAGGTACACGTCATGTTCGAAAACAATAATAATTTAAATGTATCACGTGAATGTATTTGACAATAAAATACAGTAATAGTATGCCGATAAGATGTATACACATTAAACATAATATTATATTATTTAATTATCTTATTACTATCTTATTAATCTAAATTAGATTCTGAGAGGATAAACGAAGTTGTTATAACTTATATTATATTGGTTTAACGACATTGCTGGTTTGGGAGTGTGTTATTTTTAATACTTTCGTGTTTTAAAACTTTTACACAAAAGTTTGGATGAAAATCTATAATATATTCGTATGTAGATTGCATCTTCATCAATTGTAAGACGTACACAAATTTTCTTTATAAGAATATGGTAATAATATATCATACATTCATACCTACTTTTGATCCGATATTCGCTTTAAGAATATATCAATAGATGATTTCTTTCGCATAACTTAGAGTCTTAAACACACGTTTGGCCATTTGGTCACTATAATATGAGATTACCTATACCTAAATATCACGCACGGTTTCTTATTAGTATCGACGGTGATTTTAAATTAAACAGATAATGACGTTATAACTTAGTACATATATTTACAATGTGACTATTATTGCATATTATGAACCTATAACCGTGATTATATTTATCCATATTTCACATATTTTATCGAATTTTGGAAAACACACTTCAGAAATATATTGCACAAATATTAAACAAATAATTATAATATAATATTATAATATTTTTCGTGACTCGTGATTAGTGTTTTACACCAAGGTTGGATTTAATACTTACATCAGTTTGAGACGTGGCCATGACGACAAAACATAAAATAGTCAGTAGACAAAGATTTATCTCATGACAGTCATCACGTACGATTTTAGTTTACCGTTAGAATTATAGAATTGTATAACATATATAACTATATTATAGTCTATACTCTATAATAGGTACTTAGT
This sequence comes from Metopolophium dirhodum, assembly GCF_019925205.1. Classification (NCBI taxonomy): domain Eukaryota; kingdom Metazoa; phylum Arthropoda; class Insecta; order Hemiptera; family Aphididae; genus Metopolophium; species Metopolophium dirhodum. The sequence goes on from NC_083561.1 coordinate 15,099,853, forward strand.
GATTCCGAGACCATTCATATCGATAGTAAAGTTATAAATTTTTTTTTTAATTTATTTGATTTACTAAACGAATTTATTTTTACTATTTTTATTGATATAATTTAGCAAGTTTTATAATTTTTTGAAGGATAACACACATTTTTATTTAATAATCCAAATAATAATATTTTTTCTGAGAATTTCGATACATAAAAATGAAATTTCGAACGATTAGTTAATAATTAGTTATAACTTATAACTCATAACTTATAGGTATTTTAAGTAAGTACTTTTAATGATTGGAGTTGAGTGGCACTGTCCCACAAAATGTTGGTCTGCTACTCCGCTCTTAACTTTGAATACTTATGAATTTATGAGTTAATTACTAATTTAACTACTGGTTTGAAATTCTCAGAAAAATATATGTTGTAATTCAATAAAGTAAAAATTATTTAAAGTTTTCCTGACAATTATAGTCATCTAAACTTAGTGTTACAGTATATTGTTTTTTTTTTTTTGGCACTTGAGCAATAAATAATACAATTATTTACAAAATTGAATAGTATGATTAATAGATACAATAAAAATAAGCATTTCAGAAATCAAAATATGTAAAACATATTTAAAAACGTTAATTATACTTTTAGATACAATGGTGATTACAGTAGTTTAATAAAACACACTGTGTGCACTGTAGATTACATAAAATATATCATATTAATATTGTACTGTTATCAAGCGATTATGATAAATTGTATAAACATTGTAATTAAACTTTATATATTTTATATTATATTGTACTTACATAATATTATTAGACACAAAGTTTTATCTATTAAATCCAGGTTGAACTATGAGTTATAGATATTAATTCGTGTATGTGCTTTTAAGTATAATTAGGGCGGAAATTAATTCGGATTGATAAAACTTCGTTAAATAGGTACTTAAATTAACTATTCATTATTACTTATAATCATTTGAGTCAAATAATAAATGGTTTATAGTCTGTGTCTGTGTTAAAGGTAACGTGTTTGTCAGACTTTGATAGATCTCTGTGAGTTATACAAAAATACAATAATTTTAATGAGGTAACGTGTTTAATATAATTCTATAGTTTCTCTTTTACGTGCCATGGACAAACAAATAATAGATAATTATTATTTTTTGGAACGATTTAATAATTAAAATTGTATCGACCACGATTTCCCAAATTATAATATATAATCATATTGCCAACAATAAATAATTTTAATAGGCAATTATAGCGTAATGTGACACAACAGATGTTTAATTGCCATAGAACATAATTATGACATGAACTTAACCTTTAAAGTAATATGTTTATGAATTCAATAATGAGCAATAATGTAGTATATACATGATCGTACATCATGTATATAGATGTATAATACAAGGCATTAAATACTTCAAATAGTGTAAACTGTTGTACTGTAAAATATAGTACATTACGTCAGTATCATATACGGTGTGCAGTAGAAAATACGGAATATTATGCAGTATACCAAATATATTATACCTAGTTTATTGTGTACTACAATTTGACGGATTATTAAAATAATTGTTTTTCATATTTAACATTTATAGCAAATTGAAATTGTTTTAACTTATACTATAGAAAATAGAATTATTCGTAACTCAGTTGGCGTTAGTGAATTGAAGAATGATGAACAAATTTAGTAGGATAATACAATAAATCAAATTATGTGATAAGCACGGTTAAGTTTTAATGTTTTATCTAAACTATAGTGAAACTTGATATGGTTTTGCCTATCAGTTTCCATTCAGTCTGTGAATTTGATACACTAAAACACTACAAAATACTCGAAAGCATACATTAAGAATTCCAAAATGTGTGCAATTATGTATGTGGGTTTAAAGGTAATATACTAATAAATATTAAATAGTAAGCTTAAATATTAATAAATTTACATAAACAAAATTATATTACAAAAAAATGTTTAATAAAAGCTTAATTAAAAAAAACTTTTTAGTAATTTATGCTAAATAAGCTTTTTAGATTAAATATCATAATAATAAATTTATCCAGGCATTACATTTTTCCAAAACCATTATTTTTTCTCTAAAGACACAATAAAAACATTCAGGTACCTATGTAAACTACGTGTAAAATATGCAATGGTAATGTCTCTAAACAAATTTACTATCTCGCTTATTTTTAAATCAGAAACAAATCCATCGATTTTCAAAATCATTAAATTCACAACCGGTAATCAATCTCCGCACAAACTTTTGTGTCCTCGCTCGGTTAAAATAGCACAACTAGATATGTCAAATGATAATGTAAACGACTTAAAGTAAATCAAGTAAATTTAATATATATTTAAATACAAGTAATTATTAAGGCATTTTAGAAATATTAAAGTATTATACATAAGATTTATATACACCAATGTTTATATATTATATGATATTCAATTAGTTGTGTAAAATCAATTTTCCGGGAGTTCAGTAATAAATGAAAAATTGTCAATGCAGTAGCAAATTACAAAAATGATAGGCACTGATTTATATTTTATTATACGTTGAAACGCACCATTACTTTAAAATACCACTGCGAATGTTCTATATAATATATATGTGTGAGTGATTTTAAACGATGAATTCAATCTTAAACCGCAGTATGAAACAATGTCCTATACGGTACGTTGAGCATCGAGGAACTGACCACTTGTTGATCAAAAAGGGATAGACGATTATGACAAATAACACTTTTGTTTGATAAAATATATCATGGACCGAATGATATTATGCAGATTGTTTTCTTTTCAACATCCCACCTAGGTATATTCAATTAGGTGCCTATAGGCTATAATAATACCAGCCGAATTGACGATAACCAATAGCTTATTACAAGGGCTAAGGATTTCACGCCCTTAAAATCCTTAAAATATGCATTTATTTAGTCCTCAAAAAAACACTACGTGATTATATCTTTAAAATATGCGTAATCACTTAAATATACTCTTAAAATATGCCTTAAAAACCAAAATATTTTGACTACGCTATATATCAGAAAAATATTTTTATTGGTAATATTATTATTAGTTTATATTGTTAAAAATATAGGTATACATTTACGTTTTATACAAAATAAATAAATTTATTAAATCTATGTAAATCGATATTTATATCTTCAAACTTAGGGTCTTTTTAAACTTGCTTAAAAAAGAAAATCGAAAATCCCATTTATTAATTTTCTATTTATTTTACTGATCAAATTAATAGTTGTGTTAATGTACAAGATTGTGTGATTAAAATTGATAAAATCATAGTTGTGGTTCATAAATTATCAACTATAATTAATGCCCCCGCAGACAAGCTAAACACAACTCACACTAATTTCTTTGAATATTCTTTTATTCTTATTATTCTACATTAAGTCTTTTTTAATAGTCTTCCTTATTAGTTACTACTCTACAGTGATTTTACCTGGTTACAGTATCATAATAAGTTAAGGTAGGTATACATTATCGGTCTTAACAAATAATTGTGAATGATTTTTTGAAATAGGTATACCTACCTATAATATCGTAAAAATTGTATTCCTTGGTGCATGAGTGATTTTTCTTCAATTAATATTTTTATGTTACGCCTGATGTGTTACGTAAGTACCTACATTAAAACGATATCACCACGAGTCAGGACGTGTATAATATTATGTACACCTCACTCGATTGAGACTACCTATGTATTGAAGTAGTGCCTACCTAGACCGTTAGAGAGGTAGAACCTAGACGCCGCCGAACTATTAACAACTAAATCGTTGATCGAGGAAGTGGTAGTAACATTCTAATGTACCCACAGCAGTCGTTCGTGCCACTGCTGCAGAGCACGTTCAGTTAGCCATGGACCGGCCACCCGAAAACCTTAGGTACATACTATGTTGTTATACGTTTCACGGTCACTGTTCGCGGTCACTGATAGCAAAGAAGACCGCAAAAAAACATAAAAACATAAAATATATAACACAACATTTAAAAGTGTTCGTCAATGTATAATAAGAGTGGTTGTATTTTTATGTTTCCCACAGCGATGGCCAACCGCCGTTTTGGAAACAGCGGAGGAACTTGGTCGCGTTCCTGGCATTTCTGGGTTTCTTCAACGTCTACACCCTTCGAGTGAACTTGAGCGTCGGAATCGTAGCAATGACGTCGTCTTCAGATACGCGGGTGAGTTGTAGTTTAATGTAAATTTTTCAGTCAGTTGTAATATTATCGACATGTGAAACTATTAGGTTCCCAATGCGTCCGTTTTCTATACTCAAAACGCCGGTGTATGCGAATCGTACACATCTCGCGTGTAATCGATCGAAAAACGTATAAATGAACTCTTCGAATTTGTTTGAAACTTTTTTTCTTTTATCTTACAGCATTTTCGTCTCCACACAATCTCGTTACGAACATGTGTGTTAATAGTTTCGAATACAACATAATATATGTACATATTATCATCACGAGAACGCCTCGGGAAATGAAAGTAAAAACGAGAAATGTTATCATTAATTTGAGGTCAGTTCATGTACATACACAATACGTTTCATATAATATATTATATGGACAAGAAAAACCACTATAATACTTGTAAGACTATATCAAACTATGCCATTATTTATTTTATAAAATTGCATTTGCAATTTGCAATTATTTTTCACTCTGATTATAATAATATATACCGACTGCAGAGTAAAACGTGTGGAGGTATGGTATATACGACCGCAAACACTCGCATATATAGGTGCCCTTCTACTTTCTTTTTTCGCATATTTTACTGTTGTATACTTTGGTGTCGTCTGAGATAATATTGCGCGCACTAAATGAAAGTCGAATGGTGTGGACATTTTATAAGCTATGTAACATTAACAATATAATTATTCACGCTGATATAAATATATATACGCCAATGGTCGTAGTGTATCCTGAGTTATGTATAAGTGGACCAAATCCATTTTCATCGGACATAATCTCAGGTATTTATTAGTTATAGGTACACGATATAAACATTAAATAAACGTTAAATAAAAAACCTTTAATCAAACCGAACTGAAAGGAATTATACATTTTAGGATGTCAAAGAAATATCAAATAATATCCCGAAAATATTATTTTCAAATGCACTTTCATATTATTAATTATTATAATATAATATAATATAAACTATTGTATAATGTAAAGTGTAATGTTTTGACTGCAGACGAGCGAGTTCGACTGGGGCCCAGAACTTCGTGGTGCGATTTTGAGTTCGTTCTTTTATGGATACATTTCTACGCAACTTATCGGTGGTCTGCTGGGCGCAAAGATAGGGGGCGTGAAATTGATCGGTTACGGAGTCTTTAGCACGGCGATCCTAACAATCCTCACCCCGGTGGCTGCCAGATATTCCGTTTATCTAGTCATCGTACTCAGAGTCATCGAGGGAGTGTTCGAGGTATGTATATACATAAATGTATACGCAATCCGCTCTACCCGCTAAATATCGCCAACAATATTGAAAAGCAAACTATATTGTTTTAGGGAGTCGTATATCCCGGCATACATGCCGTGTGGTCGAGATGGGCGCCGCCCGCGGAACGCACCCGGCTGGGATCGTTTGCATTTTCCGGCAGTTTTGTGGGCACAGTCGTCGGATACCCGATGTGCGGTTGGTTAGCCGAAAAATATGGTTGGCCGTCTACCTTTTATGTACCAGGTAAATGTTTAAATAATAATTATATATTTATTTCGTCAAAAATTGGTAACTAGACATCACAACACTAGATTTTTTTTTTAATTTTAAATTTATTTGCGTGTTATTGTAGTCGAAATAATGATAAATGTTTTGGTAAAAATCCGAAGTTAAAAAAATTAATTCAACGAGATAATAAGATGAGTGTATGAAAAGCCGCGTGACGTCATAATATAGCCGACGAGTGAGCAGCCTCCCGTGTTTTACGTGTAAAAGTAGTTTGATTTACACAATGATTTTAATAACTATAAAAATTAACAATAGTATTTCAGAATATTTTTTTTATAAGTATATTTATGTGCTTAATACGGTGGTTTGATTTAAAGTGTAATATATTTTGTTGATGTATACATATTATAAATTATAATTAAGTAAAATTATTGAGTTCACGACTTGCGTCGTATTACTGTATATACAACATTTTACCAAATGTTCTATAATAGTTTTATCTACTATAAAAAAGAACTTGAAAGTTTATCAAAATTATAATGATACCAGTGTCATAAACACTACATAAAAATAATAAAAAAAATATTATGTTGAACGATTTAAATCGTTGTATTAATCTAGTCACTTTTACACGTAAAACATACGCCGCCGTTCAGACTTCGGGTGTATGATGTCAGTATGGACAGTATGTCACCTATATTCAAACGCCTGCTTCATTGAATAATTAGTGTTAAAATGTGAGACCCACACCATATTTCTTAGATAATGACATACTATAAATTTAAACAAACTTGATTTTAGTGTATGACATCCTTTAAGAAATACTAACTTAATATTTTAAAAGTTCAATAGTCAGTTATATGTACCTATATATTATAATATCTTTTGTATATATGTACACATTATTTTGTTAAAATATCATTTTATACTCGTGCAATACATTAATACGTATTGGTAAAAAATTGTAACGTTGTAAACATTGATTTTGGCTTCATTATCCAAATGCATGTAAATCCTTCCCCTCTCACTGGCCTCCTACGGTTGTAACATAATAACATCCCATTATTTCGTGTGTTTATAGGTTTTGTAGCTATAATTTGGTGTGTGGTTTGGTTGACGTGTATCACCGAATCTCCAGTAGAAGACAAACGCATTACGAAAGAAGAGCTCAAGTACATTATGGATTCAATAGGTCCGACGGATGACACTAAAAGTAAATGCGTTGTTTCGACATCTTTCGTAGTTTCGTGTGCATCATAAATATAATTTTTTTTTATAGTCAGCTTTGTAGACTACCCCTGGAAAGATATATTAACATCGATGCCGGTTTGGGCAATAACGTGCGCCCATTTTTGTGAAAACTGGGGATTCTACACGTTACTTACGCAATTACCAAGCTACATGAACGGTAAGTATACAATTCCAACTAAAAAAATAACTCAATAATTAATTTTTTTTTCTTTTGGTTTACAGATGTACTAAAGTTTAACATTGGAAAAGGAAGTTTACTATCAGCTCTTCCATATCTCGTCATGTCCATTATTCTCCAGTTTAGTGGGTTCTTTGTAGACTGGCTTCGGAAAAATGAAATACTCACTACTACACAAGTATGTATACCTATATATATGTGTCTTATATAACTGCTGCAGTATATAAATTTAGAATTACTTTTATAGGTGAGAAAGGTTTTCAACTGTGGTGCTTTTGTAAGCCAAACTATATTCATGTATTTAGCATCGAACTCTAGATCTGAAATTGGATCTATATTTTGTTTAACGTTGGCAGTGGGTCTTGGAGCATTTGCTTGGTCCGGATTCAGGTAATTATTATAATATTTTTTTTAGTTTAGAAAAGTCACTTAAATCTGACCCAATTTCATTTTACAGCATTAATCCATTGGATATAGCACCTCAATACGCCAGCATTTTGTTGGGAATCTCCAACACGTTTGCAACTATACCTGGCATTGTAAGCCCTATGTTGGCCGGTGTTATTGTGCAAAACAAAGTTAGTGTTTCTATACTTTTAAGTTTTATTTGATTCAGAAACTAATTAAATTATTTATTATTACATTTTTAGAGCGCAGAGGAATGGCAATGGGTGTTTTTAATTTCTAGTGGTATATATATGTTCGGAGCAGTATTCTATGGCATATTTGCTTCAGGAGAACGACAACCATGGGCCAAAATTAAAATTGAAGAAAAGAACGGTCATGATAATAAAACTTTTGAAAATATAGCTTAATATAAAATTATAATTTGTGGTGCCCATAATTTAAATGAAATTGTTTGAATATAAATATAAATTTTGTTTGAGAAAAATCCTACCTTTTGAAACAATTTGACCATATTATGTATTCTGTAGGTAAATTTATTTTGTTTTAGTTTTAATTGTGCGATTGTGATAGAAAAAAAAATGAGTATTGATATTTTTTATTAAAAGACTACCATAAACTGTAAACATTTATTTTAAAATGTGATTAATTTATATTAATTTTGAATACATTGTTTATTAAAATAATAAAACGATTTATGTACAATGTACATTATATTACGTAGAATATGTACTACCTATGTGTGTATTATTGTATAATTCTATACATTTTAGAACAATTATTCAAAACACATTTTAATTTATTAATTTGACTTTTAATAATTGTTTTAGATTATCAATCCTATGCAGACTTAAGGATCCACTATTTACCGTACCTAACACTAATTAATATCTACCTATATTATAATTATAAATTGTTGACCATTTCGATGCTCGGTATGGCCGTGTACCTATATATTATCTATCGGTGGTAATAGGTATAAGTATATAGAATAAAATATGGTACATACTATCGTCAATGCAGTCGTTATCGAAAAATACGTCACGGTATAAAAATGATCGTGAGATAATATGCCGACGATGGATATCGAATCTATGACACTATAATAATAGTATAATAATACTATACTACCGATATACTATCATGACGTAAACGTTCGGGCACAATAGTAGGTAGGTATATATTATAATAATATAATGTATAATAATATCATTATAAATGTATAAAAACTATTACAACATAATAATATGTAGGTACCTAACCACGTATCTTAAACAGCTAAAATTATTATGCATCGTTTCGTACCTGTATTCATCCACGAATCCGGACGGTCCGTTATTCCGCAAAGGCAAACGGCATCAATCCACTTGCGACCGTTTCGAACGCCGGCGATACACTCGTCCCCGCGGCGCACGTGCTGCTCGCGATAATGTAACGAGGACCCGGAGATCCCGGTGGCGTGTATTTGGGGGCGGGACCGGGCCAGACCAATCCCGGCTCATCGGGGGCGGCTCGGCGCATATGCCCTGCGCGGTCACTATACGGTTCGCATCGTTTTAAATAATATTATATTATTATTATTTTCTACTCGCGTGTGAGTGAGTGGGTTAGCGAGTGCGCTTTGGTATGCGTGTGTTAAACCACCCACCCATCGCGCACCCACCGTAGCTGCGGCCTGACCGCTACTGTGCAGTATGTGCGTGCACTATATTATATATATATATATAGCGTATACCGCTACTGCGGCGCGAGAGATGTTGTCCGAACGCTGGTGGGGTGGGGGGGTGCATGCGGGTGGGAAGAGTGGAGGAAGAGGAGGATGGTTTTTGGAACTGGACGAGATTTGGGGAGTGCGAGAGAAAGAAATTAAAAAACAATAAAATGTAAACCCGGAGCGCGTATGGCGTATGTATATGTATATATTATATTATTATATCGTATGCGCATGTGGTCCAAAAGTCGAGTGGCCTTATGCTATGCGCTTGGGGTGTACTGCAGCAGAAAACGAAGGAGAGCCCTGCTTAGTGCCGATGAATACATTATATATTTTAGAACGTAAACCGATCTGTGTGTGTGTGTGTGTGTGTGTGTGAGCGTGCGCGCGTTTTCATTATACCACGACAAGTGTCTATAAATAGAACTCGAGTGTCTTTCGCAAATGTCGTTCATATATTATTATAATACCTATGCGATCCGACCGAAAAAAATATATTTCTACTATTCATAAAACGATGAATTTGAAATGATTTCAAACTCGAGACGTTGAGAATTCGCAAACTATGAAATGCCAACAAACATAATATTATTATAATGATGTGTAGTCGATATCTAAAAATCTGTTCCATGGAAAAATTTGTATAATAAAGAAGCAAAGTTTAATAAATTATATTACTATAGGTATTTAAAATTATGGAAAAGCTAATTTTATACGTTTTTAACGCCTAACTGCATTTTCTCGCCGATTATTAATGACGGAATAGTTAAGGCTGGATTTTGAACTAAGCCTTGGACTTAGATATTATGCGTCGTCAGAACTCTTCTTTTTTACATAGGAATAATATTATTTATCTACTTGCATATTTTTGTATTAATACTATCTACTCGTATGTAAAAGTAAATAAGTAATAGGATTGTAATAGTTAATCAGTTGCTTAATATATTTATTGCACAGCTGAATAAAATTATGTTTATTTTTGTAAATTTGTAATCCGCTAACATAACACAAAAATTATAAAAATTTCCCGGAATTAGCTGAATACCATTTGAATACTTTTTACTGATAAAACAACATTATAAATACATACCTTTTGCGTTTTGATTACTTAGCCATGTATACTATATTACTGCAACTATTATAATTCATAATTTATAAGCTTTATTTGTTACCTATACCCATATCATATATAATATGCGACAAAACTATAGTAGGCTATATATTATACATAATTATACACTATAAAAATATAACTTTATATTTGTATATATACATACCTATTTAACTATTGACGCTTAATAGAATTCGATCTTAAATAAGGTATTTATTTAATAATATAAAATATTTTCAGCAGTAGCCGTGATTTGTCGACTGTTGTGGTTTGTATTTTATATAATTTGCACTTATTAATATAAAAGTACCTATTAGAAACACCCGTAATAGCGCTCTTTTTCGTATACCACATTGCTCAACCAATTATTTAAGAAATGAACCAATCTCCAGGATGATGAAAATTACCAATGAGGATCCGTCTTTCTTCTTCTAATTTATTTTTTTTTCTCCTAAATTATTTGTCTTTAAATTACTTGTTATGTATTGTTATGTATATATTCAAAACATGCCTTTTTATAAATTGGGCTCTACACATTATTGTTATTAAATAAATAAATAAATAAATAATTTTCTAGAATCATTGTGTCAAACTTAGAATTAAACTTAATCTATAAAGTTATTGAATTAGTAAATTTGCAGATTCACGATGGCTACTAATAAATTTTATTAAGTGATGCACACAAGAAAAAATTAAAAACATATTGAAATACTCGGGTCTATATAGATTTTTTATATTAAATAAACCTACTATATTATATAGATGCGTTTGCTGACAACTAGATAAATAAATCAAAGAGCCGCCTGTAGGTGTAATTAAGTATTCATTATTGTTATTTTATAATTATCTTATATACTTGCATTATAGTTTCTATTAATTATTATTTATCATAAAAACATATTTCAAAAAAAAATTTAAATTTTGTATGTATACTTATTTTTTAAAATTGTATAAAAAAAACTGGTGGTATTTAATTGTTGTATCATGAGTATTTAATTTTTTAATTTTTATTTTGGACTCTTTTATGTTATATAACCATATATATATAGGTACTACTACAAAATAGGTGGACTGGGACAGTAAACTTCTTCTTTTTTTTGGTGAAAAAAGTATCCCTTTAGTCAAAATAAATGGGTGGTGTTGAAACCATTAGTTAGTTAATTAGTTAATATGTATTTAGAGTTTTTCGATGTAATACAAATCAATTTTTATGATCTTAATATAATAGTATTATATCTTAAAAAAAAAACTATAAAAACCAATGATAGTAACTATCTACAAAAAACACGTCAAATTGTTAAATTATTCATAACAGGTGTTTATGACCTGTAACCTAACCACACATTGTCTGGCCAAAGGTATACACTTTCTTAACATTTTTAATAATTACGGATTTCAATAGGATAAAATTATAAAAGGCTTGAATTAATTTTACTTTTTATAAAACAAATTATACATAATATTATAATATAATATAATATTTTTCCAATTCTAATTTCGGTTCTATAATTATATTAATATATTATGTATAGATGATGCAATACATACGTATTATGTATGATTAATTGACCGTGTGTATCATACTATTATGACAATTTTAAATGCATGTCATCCACATATTATTTAAGTAGGTACAAATGCATTATTGTATTTCATCTATCAATAGTGATTAAATATGAAAAACGAGTAACGACTATGACATTAATTCGGAATATAAACCGCATTGGTTGAATTAATTTTGGGATTAAATGGAAATAATTGCATACTGGAGCAGAATCATTGGTTATTATTCACTGTAAGTTTGTAAAATATAATATTTTATAAAATGTATAATACCAATTCCACGACAACAACAAAAAAATTGAAACATAGAATAATAATGTAACAAAGGACTATCAAACAATTGTATTAATAATGATTCAAGGCATTATTCGAATGAAAATACACATTATAAACTATAAATAGTATAAAATTGTGTATTGCGTGTGTATTGTATATAAGACCTAACCATCGTATTTTTTATATCAATTTATCCGGGGTTGATGAAACTATATCTCACGGAAACTCGAACCGGATAAAGCATGAAACGACTTTTGTTTTGTATAGAAAAAGCGAGCCCGAATAAAAAAAAATAACTGAAAGGAAAAAACACACTTTTAGCCAACACAATTTTTTAATGTCATTATTATTCGGGTTAATGTCATGCCGAGTTTCCGTCATCTCAGAAAGTGTATGTATAAAATATTCAAGAAGAGGCTGCAGAATATATAAATAAATATGTATATAATATATATATATATATAATAATATATATATAATATTATGATGTTTCTTTTTCTAATATAAAAGAGAATATTCAGAGAGGGATAAAAAAATAAATATATTCCAGGACCTGCGAAAAGATAAATGCCTTGTGGAAGTCGTTAAAGAATAATGTTCTCCGGTTCGGTGTTGCCATGCTGCGGTACACTGGGATAGACGGAAAGCCATCGCGGCAATATGACCCCCTCGACGATTTTTCATATCCTTCGCCTTTTATATTCAAATAATATATATTCGGCCATAAATATGGCTGTTTAACAGTAAAAAATGATAATTTTCCATCCCTCGACCCAGCACCGCCGTATACCGAACCGCAAGGTTTTGTCGTCTCGAAATTCTGATTTTTATTGTTCCGACGTCTCCGCAATAGCTTTTTTTTTTGCATACAATTTCTTATTTTTTATTTGTATTTTATACTTTTTCTTGGATACATTACAAAATACGCATGTATGATCATCCTATCCTCGCAGTGTATCCTAGTTATAGTAGCTAACGTACGCAAAATGTCCACTCAAAAGCTGCGTTCGATTTTAACATTATTTATTTTATTTTATTTATTTTCAAGGGCTGAGCCATTTTACATGGATATGTACAGTTTATATTTACATATGACAATAGTGAAGTGTACAATAGCAACAGTATTAAAAAAATTATATAAATTAATTATCATTGAAAAGTAAAATGTGTGTCCACAATGACAATTTACATAAATCACCCTGATTTCCCGCTATTTCTTCGTATCGAACACGGGCTTTCGAATTCTTAATTTCATCTAGTTTTTATATATTTGAATAACTGTCCAGCTTTCTAACTACTATGTAGCGTATGTAGAATTAGTGACGAATTGGATGAACCATGAACTAGTGTTATTTATAAATTGTAACCACTAATACGTAAGTGGATATTTATAACAGTATATTATAGGTAATAGATAAGTAGTTAATTTTGTATGATAGTTACAATTAGGCCCGGTTTTAAATGCTCTAAAAAATTTCTAAAAATGTCCATAAAAAATGTATTTTACCGCAATATTGCCCTTAAAAATTGGCATATACAATTATGACCTAATTTAAAATGTACAATAAATTAAAAATAATTTACTAAACATTTATTGAAAAAAAAAACAGAAATTTGATGAAAATTTAATTAAAAGTTCAGAGTATTTATAAACTTTAATCACGGCCTACAAATTTTACTATTGGATACATGTTTTTCCCTTTGTATAGGCATAGTAAGTGGGTAGTAGTTAAAAGTAGAATTTTTGGAATAAAAGGATTTTTTACAAGTTTAAAATACCATAGTGTACAGATAAGCTATACCTATATTTAACAAAAGCAAAGATAAAATAAAACATTTGATATAGATTTTTCAATCAAAAGTATAACTTGTACTTGTATAGTATCAAATAGTTGAATAATAATGAATGATATTATCCTATATCATTAACTGTAATTATTATTTTTTATTTACTAATATTACTATTTACTATTTCTATTACAATATTATGTCAATACCATTTATAATAATATGAATCATTAGTATTATTTCGTATATTTCACGCACTTATATTAAAATAATCCGTAAATGTTCTTACAGTTTATTATGTAATGTTGTAATTATCACAATATTCACCAATAGGAGTAAGGCGTTATTATAGGTAAATATAAATAATTATTTAAATGTCATACATTATAATATAATGGATAAAATTATGATAAAATTACCAATCGACTGAAAAAAAATACGTCAAGACGATGTTGGCGACGAGGAACAATTTTCGTTCATTATTATTATCTTATTTTAGGGAAATGCCGTAGGCCTCGTCAACTCCATTTTCAAAGTCTGTGCGACGTAATCCCCGGTCGGTGTCCTTTTCCCCGGTCTCTCCCCTTAGGCGTGACAAAAGAGGAATTAAGCATCCGGGAAAGTGTTTAGTAGAAATTTGTTAGTGCGGTTTTGTGTACGTGCGGCGAATACAGCATCAATTACACATTTTTATAGCCACTCGCCGTCCCCCTGATTGTTTTCGTATTCAAGACGAATCCGTGTGCTGGGAAATCCTGTCGAATAAGTTCACAACAGCTCAGTACAATTGGACAGGTCGTTCTTGGGATTTACTTCTGCAAAGTTACAGCAGTCTAGTTCTATCTCAATAAAATAAATTACATATAATCTATTTAATATCGTTCTGTTACACAGCCTGCGTTAAAACGTCTAGAAATTTACATTTAAAGATTTAACTATTTTAGGCGAGTGAATGAGTGATCGGTTCAAAACCAAAACGTACAAATTTCAGTAAAATTATTGTATATAGTGCGAGTCTTGAAAATTTTAAATTCAATCCTTTAACAATTGGTAGGTACTTATGTACAATTTAATGACGTATATTGTCATAAATCATAACAATATGTATATACGAGTAGCTTCCTACCTAACCATTTGTGAGACACTCCCAGCACTCGTTTATAAATTGTATATTTGTATAGATGCTCGTCAAGTATTGTAAACCACTATATTATGCCTATAATATGATGCATTTAATTTAACATTTTAACACATTTATTTGCTACCAATAATTCTTATTGTTTGGCATTTTTTCATTAGGTATCTATATACTTGCATTGTATAATATCTCTCTCGATCGCGCCTTATATATCTGTATTGTTATAAAATACTGCACGTAAACCTATAATATACTTTTTTATAGCGTAGTACTCAAATTAGCTACCTATTTAACTACATTATTGTAAATTTGTAAGTACCCAGATTATAATATATAATATATATAAATTATGAAATGTATTTAAATTCTTATTGTGGATTTGATTATACGCCACACGAACACATAATACCTTCGACACCTTCGATGCCAGCTTTTACATGTTATATTATATGGTAAATTGTAGTTAACTTCTAGGTTCACGCGTGCTACGGGAATTCTTTAATAAAATATTAAATTCACTATATATAATATATAACCACATATTACATAATTGCAGTGTACGTTTTCTCTTCGTATTTATATTTATATATATATATATATATATATATATATATGTATCACGCAATAACCATAAATGATGCATCTGATTAAAATCATTTAAGCTTATCTACGTGTTATTTTTTTCAAATCGAAATTACTTTTTCAGATTTAGATGTGGCAGATAGACGATCGCATTTAAATTCAAAAATTGCGCTGTGGCTTTCATACGTCACCCACGATTTATGCGCATTTTTTATTTTTTTTTACAACAAGGGTGTGATAGAGGGTGTCCAGCTTTGAGCAATTATTGAAGATTAGTTTTTTTTTATCCCGGGGTTGGAACTGATAACCGCAAACAAAAAAATAAAATAAAACTGTAAACCGATTTAGAAATGGACAGTCCCTCTGCGGTGCGTGCACCATAAATAATCATTTTGTACGAATTTCTATTATATTATAATGTCTGAGGGATTTTTATTTCCGATTGTGCAAAATATATATTGTTCAGTGTGATAGATTTGAATTTAATAATTATTTTATAATATACATTTTTAAAATCCGCAAATCGGACGTTTTCAAATACAATTTTATTTTTGAATTTAAAATGCTATACACACGGTGCCTTTATAGTTTATACTGCAGAGGTAGCCAAACGGTCAATCTTGGACGATTTATATGTCGATCCCCTTGTTAGAATTTATTAATTATTGTTATACATTTGTCATTTAGTAGATACTGATATTAAATACATATATCGGATGAACCTGTTCGTGTGAAATTGAATTTTCTCAAATGAAACTTATAAAAGCTAAATAGGTACTGAGCTATACTTTTTGATGATCATTTAGTAGAGCAGCGTCTTCGTTTAGCAGTTAGCGACTATTACTGGGATTTTAATTAACTGGCCATGATATGCAACGACACGCTTCTACGTCAATAGTTTAATTTTAATGCATTTTAAAATTATTTATAAAGTTAATGTGAAACACAATTTTAGATAATTTTACACTTTTATTTTATTATTTATATAAGGATGAAAATAATTTTTTTACATTAGTCGATTCTAAAAGAAAAAATATACCCTCGGTAGATCTTAATCAAAAAAAGTTTGGCAATCCCTGGTATATTATAGTATATACTTTTGCACTTTATTAATTAATATGCAAACTGTGAAGATAGTTTAAAAACTAAAAAAATAACGATATCAGTATATTTCAGCATATTTTCTATACCTAAATAATATTTAAATAATAGTCTTATATATATTAGAATTGGTGCCCAGTTCTTATCATTTCCACTCTACAGCCAAGCCTTTCTACCCAAACAATATAATTAGATGTTATGAACTAAAATCATGAATTGTCCTTTAAATGGAGCTGGTGTCTCACTGTCTCAGGTACATACCTACTTTCGTATGTAAAATTTTTACTGACAATTGTATTATTAATATAGTTTCATAACAGACAACTAGATAACAGTAGATTCCATTGAATACGTTATGTAGGTCATTCATCAATAGTTTTCATTAACAGACATTTTAAGTTCTGAAAAAGCAAATTATTGGTATACGCGTAGTTCATTCATCTTCAATTATTGCTTCCGAGTGGTATCGTATCTTATCACGGTTTGAAAATACTCTGTCGATGCAGGGTAACTAACGCGTTAACAAGTTAATATTACTCATCGTCGCTGTTAACGCCGTAAACTTAATTTCTACAACTTGAGTGAAATTAAACGAATACGAATTTTAAAAAATAAATCAGTTTACAAACATAATATTGTTTTAATTCAATATTTTTACTTATTAATCTCATGGGCCGATCGTTTTTTTCTTAAATGCTAATATTATGTAATAATACCTATACATTTAACAATAGTCATACACAATAGAAACTTCAAGCACAGGGGTTCGGTATTCGCATATCGCATACCATTCATAGGTATAAGAATATTAATAAGGGGACTCGGGAATGATCATCGACCCTTGCCACACTGTGCTGCAATCGGACCCTGCACATCATAAATAGTGCGACGTACTAATCGTCGTGACGATTCCGATTTGTATAGTACGCCATGTTATATTATTGTAGCGCAACGTTTTAATAGTCGTACTGCGGCGAGTCTCAAAACGTGACGTCACGGACGATAAAATATTATAATAATAATAATAATAATAATGTTTGTAATGTATTCATTCGCCGCGAACAGCACGACGGCTCCGCGGTGCTTATTGTTATTTGTTCGGGTGTTTAAAAAAAACCAATGAACTCTTATATATAATAATAATATATTTATTCATATAAACGCACCCGCGCACACAAGCACAAACCCTTCTGTTTGACGATAACAATGGTCTCTCCGGCCACGGCGGCGCAGTAATAACCCGGCGGAATGAATAATATTCGAACGAACGGTAATAAACGCATTTGGTTTACTGTCGGAAGTTCCGAGGGCGCAGCGTTGATTACGATTCTATTAGCAGTCGGATTTCGCGCGTCACCCGCGGCGAGGAAGATACGACGGAGCGACTCTACGCGGGGAGACGATTCATTTCTTTTTCCTCCACCACCGCGATACTTGGGTCCATCGATTGATGAGTGACTCGTAGCTTTGCGTGTGCATTTTGTGCCATTGCCGCATCTATAGATACCTTATGTACACAGTATATATTATACTAACATCATGCGCCGTAAGCCCCCTCCCCCCCCCCCCCCCCCCGAGATAGTGCGGAGTTATATACCTATATGGCATATTAGTATGTATATAAATTATATAATATTATTTACTTTAAGTTTATAGTATACTTTATACCAACACCAGCGCCCTCTATATCACGGATCCGATTTGAGTATCCGGCGCGTGAGTATATATTTTATGGCCTATGCTAAATATTGCTAATATCATATCGACGCTAGTCCATGTAATATATACCGGTGTGCTCTATAAGCTGTAATGCATAGGTAATAGCACTAATAGGTACATCATGTATGCAAATATAAATTAATATATAGTCGAGTCTCGATAACGCGAAATTTGTCTTGCCTCTTGAAGTGTTGCGTATGAGGTATATAACTAGAAAAATACATAAGTCGATTTTATTTTTGATCACTTTGAAATAAAATTGGAGTTATCGAGTCTCGGCTGTATATAATACTTTCAGTATTATCCGGTGTTGCCTGGGAGGGGATAAATAAAACCGTGATGGGCAATCCTGCACCTGTGGCGAATAGTATTGAGTTATTTTTTCATCACGTGAACCAATTACAAGCCAAAATTAACGAATATGTGGTTATGATTTTAATATCATAAATAACGGGAAAGCCACCCTAAAATGTTTTAATTTTTTTTTTTTATTAAGATATACACAATTTCTACTATTTAGCACAATAAGTGAAATAAATGTACGTGGCGACAGAACAAAAATACAATGAAAATATGAATAAGAAGCCACCCATTATAGTGGCACTCGACTGGGTCCTAAAATATAACTGGTTCATCTATTATCTAAAACTTTATATTGATTCGCCAAAATAAGTTGGATATTTTTTGATTCTATAAGGTTCAGCCACGCACAATGCCCATTGCATTTTATAATTTATATAATAGCTGTTACTGAGTGTTACCCTGCACCGTGGCTTTTATTCTCATACTCTCACGACCCGTCCAGGATCCCTAAAATAATATATGTGAACAATTTAGTGTCAATTGGTCATAACTGTGGATTTGCTTAGTACTCTGTATTTGTTATTTAGTCATTTAGATATAACTCCGCTAACAAAATCCGTATTAGCCGAATATCTATTATAATCGATCTATCCATCGTTTCAGTGACCTACATAGTTTGAAAAACGAAGATAAAAACTCAGTCTCAAGGAATCCATTTATATGACTTTTATTGAAAACGGCCTAGTTGTTTTTGAGTCTTTAGAGAGGACAAATAATGAAAGAAACATACATTTTTATAATTTATATACCTACATATTATGTATAATATTATATCTACCGTCGTCATCCCCGCATAATATATATTATTTTGCTCGGCACATCAAACTACATATACGATATACATATACGGACCACAAAACAATATTATATACACGCCAAAATCCAAAGCACCCCATCAGCAAACCCTTAATTGCAAGGATGAGGGGGTGACCGATTGTCCCATATGTTACCTCTATGTCCTATTTATGTATAATTATATATGTGTATACATAAATCAGAAAATTTGTAACGTGTAATGAAACTGTGGTTCATATTATGACTTGTATAGCTTTTGTCTGGCAAATTATATTTAATATAAAACTTGAAAATTTATCATTTTACACCAGTCTTATAATGCACTATAAAATGTTGAATATAATAATAATAATAATGATATGCATATTATTATTATAATATTTCAAACCAAATTTCAATGGGTGAGTTATAATATTTATGACCATATTCTCAGACTTATATATATATTGTAAATATTATAATCTATAGTAGGTACCTTCTTTAGTATTGAGGTACCTACTCTTAGTTTCTTAATAATAATAATAACGTTTTGCTCGTTATAAGTAATTGTATTTAGTATTAAACAACTTGTTTTGATAAATAATTGTTACTTGTAAGAAATTATGGTGGAATATGGTCTTATGATTTGTGTTTGGGATTCTTGCTTAAACTATTTATAAGCATTGTGAATGGTGAATTTTACGAAATCTTAATTTTAAATCACAATCTGGGATCTACTCGTTAATTTTAAATTTGACCCAATATGAATGAATTGAATAATAACACTATGATCAGTGTTATCTACATATTATTATATTAAATTTTAAAATTGGTCCAACCCGCTACAGTGGTATCACTGTACTACACTGCAGTACACTACACCTACGGAGTATAATAAATAATAATATATCATGTTTGGTGCCTTGGTGTAATGGTGTGAATTTAATACAGTCAGATTTTAGATGCCAGCTTTCAAAAAAATTTGATAGACTTGCTTTAACTTTTTTTTTTATAAGATATCTTATTATACAATGAGACATATAATGTAAATAAGGACCATTTTAAATAGTGATCTGGTCAAGGAAACGTTTCTATTATAAACGGTGAAAAACTAAGACATTGTTATTATTTTTATTCAGTTTTGAAAATCATTTATGGACATTGTTGAAATAAATGTGATATTATTAATAATATTAAATTACATTAGATCATATAATATGCAAATTTAAGGCGACCAAAAAAAAAAAAAAAAAACAGGAGGGAAAGTGGGGCTACAGAGATTTGTTGACCTGTGCCAAGGACTTATTATAAATACACACAGGCCATGCCACGTGGTGGTGTATATAACCATGTGACAAATGTTCGAAGCAGTCCCTCAATTGCCATAATATCATCCACAAAAACGACCCCGTGGAGCAAAGTTTTTGCACCGGTACGACTCTTGCGACGGACTTAACGTGCATTTCAGAACGTGCATTTAAAATATGGTTCGTAATGTTCGTCACATCAATCAAGATTTCAGATCAAATCATTATAATTTACCTTTTATTCTAATGTTTTTACCTATACCATGTAATACAATTATTATTTTAATTCGATTCTATACTACTATATAAGTTTGTTGTAAGAATTCTCGTCTAAAAAATATATCGTTCGAATAAATTAGGTTAGATTTATTTATATAATACTGTGTCAGCGCGCAACATAAATATTTTTCGTTGTAAATCGAAAACTACCACCACATTCTATTCGCCAGCCCTTTTCTAACATGATATATATGCAATAAAAATAATAATATTATATTGTACAGTATTATACGTGTATAATATATCGTTCGTGTATAACATAATAATAATATGGTTTATTGTACATTTTATTGTCGCGCCTTGCCGCCCGATTATCGAATTACGTTTTGTTTCGCGGTTTAGAAATTTATTTTTCATACATCCTCTCTCTCTCACACACACACACATATTGTATATCATATCATATGATATTCAACGAAATTCACTGGGCATAACTTATAACGTATATTATAGTATATTACAATATCATAATATAATAGGTAGTGATTTTACGAAGAAGAATAAAAAATAACCAATATTTTAGTGTCTCGTGCCGTCGAACAGACACACTGTGCGTACATCATCAGCGTAATAAGTTATGACTTATATGAGTAATGCGCGCGTATAATAATATGTATAGAACCGATTCTGGCGTTGGGTTTTCAGATGGAATAAATCGTAGCCGACACGTAGTAGTCGAATTCAATTAAAACCAGCGGCATAGGATAATATAAAACCGACTCGTTGGACGCACGTAACTGCCATATCGGTGGAGGAAAACCGCCGAATCATCGCGTGATTGAAATATATCGTTCGACGTCTCATCGACGACCGGTTCGCCGGAGCGACTACGATGACGAGCACACGAAATGGAGCACCGATTTTCGCAAATCATACAGCGTGCTTATAATATACATATAACATCTTTCTCGCCCGATCTACACGTCGGATCGAGTTATTTAAACCGTTTTTCGCGGGCGTTTTCAATTTGGGTTTTGTATAATATTTATATCTTGTACATCGCATAATATTAAATGTTTAGATTAAACTTCATTTTAATCGTCATCGAGTAAAAAGAACATGCAGTGGCGAGTGGCGCATATTATATACAATTTATTGTTGATGAATCGGTATAAAACTACTGTACCCTGCACGGTTCGAAAGGCCAAGTTCCCCCTATCCAACACTGGAATTAATTATGAAGCGATGATAAGAGCCCGCGCAACACCAGACATCTCTCGCAGGGTGCTTTTTGTATGTTGTATTAGATCTTCGCCTCGAGTTCTTAAGATTAGTCTTAGCTTTACTCGCCGACCGGATCAAAATATGCGACATACGTACAGCATTCTTTGCATATGTAGGTGGAAATCCGTTCAAATTTCTAGAGAATATTTGATTTCATTGGGCGTATCCCTATACAGGGTGATTCATTAAGCGTAAAACACTCATTATCTCAAAAAGTATTAATGTTATTGAAAATATTTTTTTACATAGTTTCAAGTTGTTAAAAAAACAACGTTTTTAAAAAAAAATTATATTTTTAAATATTTTTTATCCTTAGAATTTTTTAAGGTTTTTACTTTTTTCAACGACATCATAGATTTTTAATTTCATATTTCAAAGCAGAATAAGTATTTTGGTACATAAAAATCGAATTTAGGACGAGTAGTTTATGAGTTATAAGTATTTAAAGTTTAGAAGGGTGGAGTGGAGTGGTATGGGGTTACCCCACAAAATGTTTGTCCACTACTCCACTTGTCAATTTTTTTAAACGATTTTTTGCAATTTTTACAAATGGACTTCTGACAAATCATTGCGGAACACGACAATAATGTATACTCACAGACGTCTGGAAAAAACTGCCTGCGCTTTTCCTATTTGATCAATACTACGGTTTTGAATACATTTCAACCAAATTTCTAAGAAATACATTTTAAAGGATTTCAGTCGTTTTAGTAGCTACCTATATAATGGAACTGTCCCCTTTTGAACTAACCCATTTGATAGATATAAGTCACTGTGCAGAATACGCCGCCGACCATAACGCAATAATACAAGTGCGGATGGGAAAAAATCCGACGACTTTATATACGGTCGATTTACAGGTAATACTATATATTATTTATACGCCACACAGTTGGAATACAATAATATAATATATAGTCTTTGAGGTTATCGCCGGATTCGATTTCAACGCGCGAGAGGAGAAAAGATTTCGTAGGACACGATCCAGCAGGGCACGCGGGAGGGACTTATTGCGCGACAGTTACACAGACACACAACACAGACTCCGCGGTGGCTGCTCCCATGGGGGGATACGTATATGTACGCGCACGCCTAGGTTTTTGCTTTTTCGATGGGGCCAAATCATCAATAATTGTGGCTCCGGGGCAGACAGAGTGCGACTGGCAGGACGAATGCGACGACGACGACGACGACGACGATCGCGCACATTATTCGGCGATTCCCCAGGTGGCAAAATACCAATTACACAGTTCCCGATCAATCAATCGCGCTATATCCGTCTATACGTATATATTTTCAATCGGCCGGGGAAACTGATCGAATTTGGTCGGGCGTAACGAACCGAAACGAGTCCGCCGCCGGAGATTTTTGTACATAACATCATATATATATATATATATATTATATGCATGTATGTGTGTATGTGTATAGTGACACCCGGTTAATAATAAGGATGATACTTTGACGATTGAAGAACATTTTGGAAAGCCATTAATACTTTTCTGTACACTTGGGTATGCGTTCGACAACTTACTTTTCCAGTGTGCGATGTGTTAAATTTCTTCGACGTGGCACAATCCAACCGGCATTTCATGTATAGGTATATACAATAGCTGCCGTGGGTGGGAAATTAACTACCACCTATATTACACCGCACATAATTACATCATAAATCACTGGTTCTCGAATTATGGTACGAGTACGGCCAGTGGTACACGGAAAGCAGTTTAATGGTACTACGGAAAATTAATAAATAAATATTTTTACCAATGTTATTGTAACGGATCTAATATTTTTCTTAGGTGTTGTGGTGGATACTAAACAATATTCTGTTAAATGTACCTAGCTAAATTATTATTTTTCAACATTATATTGTTATAAAATATGTATTTCAATTCTGAATAGGTAGTCTTATTTTTAGTCATACGTGGTACGCTCGACTGATTCATAATACACATATGAATGGTATGCGAAAATAAAATTTTAAGATCCTCTGATATAGATCATCTGACATACTACAGGCAAAAATGAATTCTTCATTTATATTAGGTACTCACTGATGGGCGCCCGCCGCACGTATGTCGAACTTGTCAGTTTAAATATTATATTACATTTATATTTATCGATCAACGAATTCTAAATAACCAAATAAATACTCATGTGCGGTTAGGTCGAGCGTGTATCCGTTATAGTCGCTGCTATTACACATTGTATACCTTCGCACGTTTCTTAAAGTTTATAATTTCGACGAGACTCGTGTAGATTACCCCAGTTGGTCTACTATTTTTAATCGAATTCGTTGTCACGTCACGCTTTTCTCATAACCACGTATTTTGGTATTGTACCACGGTATTGTACAACACGTATTACCGCCGCTGTATACCTAACCGATTTGTCGTCGAATTAACTGGATGTATAATAACAGAATAATTAAAACGCTCTCGTCGTCGGGGTCACCACGTGGTAGATTGGTAGATTTTTCACAGAGATTGAACTGATTGAACTATCGAATATAATATATATATAATTATAGAATATACCATAGAGAAGTATACGCAGAAGGGTGTTTCGCGTCTCTAAACAGCCCCCGAAGCTTTCTCTGACCCCTTTTTTTTTAGCTACCTTCATAATGTAAATAGTTGGTGGTAAATATACCGGTAGTATTTAAAATAATAATTATAGAATTTTTAAAAACACCCTCGACTTTATTTATGCTCAAACGTCGCTATTTTATGTGTACAAACAGTGCGATACTGCGATGTATCGTAAGGTACGAAAATATGCCAAGACCGCCAGTGCAGGGCCTAAAATTAAAAGTTATGACATTCCTCAAGATACCTTGCCGAAAAAAAATGTCACGCGTATTCGTATTATATTATAAAATTACTGTCAATGATCAGTTTTCTTTTACTATTGCGGTACATGAAATCGATGCAACCCGAGCTGCAGGTCCCATTGTCAAATGGAATATAGCTGATGTTATGTCAGTCTACCACTGATCAAGCATGTTACCGGATGAGTGTAATTATTATATCAATGTATAATATTATATTATCGTAATTTATAATATAATATATACTAATTACTGATCCTGCACGGCATTGCCCGTGGATTTATAACTCCTCAAACTTCGTTAAATGTAATCTGCACAGGTTCTCAACACGGTAATTTGGGTAGTTTTGACCGAATATAAAATACAGGGCAAAAATGATGTACAATCGTAATATCTATTTTATATTATGTAACCTGTGCAACGGCAACCCCGTATACAAACAAACAATTAATATTCGGTTTGTGTGAGCAAATCGCTGCTCTTTAAAATGCAACATTTAAAAAAATTGGCTTCGATATGCACGCATCCTCGGGTATAAGATTACCTATATGCGCCAAATTTCAGAACCACGAGTGCGATTGACTCGGCTGTGGATCACTTACACACACACACACACACACACACACACACAAACATTTCCTTTTATTAATAAAGATATAATTCTATATAGTATATACCTCTGTACATAATAATACGTATGTTGTATTTGTAAGCGCGTATGACTCAATGGTCGCGGTGAAAAAGGCTCGCGCAACCCTCGTCGGCCGCGTATATCGTATAGGCCGGCATATGCGCGATGGAAAACGTTCCATATGTTGTGCGGAAAAGGTTGATTAACGCAGCCCCCGTCGAGCACGCACAAATAATATAATATTATAACGACGGCATCGACATCGACGACGACGACGATGACGACGACGACGACATCGACGACGAGTGAGGGGGGTGCAGCGCCACTCGTGATTCGTACAAAAGGATCGAGAGTGGTTGTGTGTATGTGTGTGTGTGTGTGAGTATTATATAATATATATTTGTGTGTGTGTGTCAGTATTATATAATATATATTTGTGTGTGTGTGTGTGTGTGTGTGTGAGTGCGAGCACCGCATCTGCCGCGCGAGACTATTGGCCGCAACACATGTTAGCTGCCCGCGACGCGTAGCTCGTTAAACGTTCTGGTCGACTGTGGAGCGGGCGTGCTAAATATAAAAAATTAAAATATGTACAGGGAGAAGCGGTGGTGTCGTCCGGGCGGATACCGATCGATTCCGCGGCCCGGATTCGATCGATATTATTATTATTTGTACGAAAATATAATATAATGTGCGCCCCCGGTCGTCGGCCGAATGAGCGTTTTAATCCGCCGTGGCTGAGGAGAACCAGATGTTCGTGGTGCACGAACCGTTCAACACGAATTGACTCCCGATGGTTTGCAAACCGCCCTCGTCCCAACACCGCGACCACTATATACTTATTACCATCCCCCTACCACCCCCCCACCGCAAACGCCATTATTCCGGTGACTACGATTAAGAGATTTATTTTCATGAAATTATTTTCAAAAATGTTCTAGGCAATACTTTACAGATGATATTATTATCATCATGTTGGGTGCAGGCGTGCAGTATCGTACTTAAGTACGAGTTATATCTGCAGCGGATAAAGTAGCACAAGAGTATTTAAATGTTTTAATTAAAATTATATCGCTTCACTTGTATATATAATATATATTTAGATTTTAGATAAATAAGACATGCATGAGAAAAAGAATCTGGATATAATTAAAATTTAGATTTATTTTTAAAAATACCATAGATATATTTATAGGCACTACTTATCACTTATCGGAGACACATTTTTTTTAGCATTATAGGTAATCGTTTTATAAATATAATAATAATCTAGGCGTCTAATAACTAGCACAATATAGACAATTTTTTATAGCATTATTATAGACAATGCCTTGTGACATGTATATTGAGTACTGAGTGAACCTATTAGATACATGATAAATAAAACAACTATAAATAAAATTAAATACCTATTCATTTAACATTTGTAACACCTAATAATATTTTAGGTACATTTACTGATAATTTGGTTAAAAATATTGTATTATAGATACCTAACTATTATATTTTAATGAACATTTTTAGAACTCGTTCTACAGTTGTACATGATATCTTGAAGTGTTGTCTATGTTTACCAATTTGAATAGATATTCAGTCTATTTCCATTACAATAACATTTATTTATTTATCTTACTGTTCGCACATTCACATCTACGCATATGAATGTATGTAACCAAACATTTAGCTATTAAGTGCTTGGTACAGTACTAAAAAAATGTGTTTTGCATAGTTAAAATTAAAAAATTTAGTAATTTTATATTGTATAATATAATCATATTGAATGAAAAGAATCATTACATCTAGTGTTCTAGTTAGTATTTTTACATATTATTATGTTTCACTGCAAAGTTGTTAATAGTGTTATTAGTTTGCTAATATTTACGTACCTAGGTATTATTATGTACTGCCAGTATACTGAAAATACTAAATAGCAAATATACCGATTAATCCGTGTATTAACTTTTTAATATTTATGAACAACAATTTTCCTTGTTTTTCTAAATTTATTCTTTTTATTTTGTTACTATGATACTATGTGTTACCTGAAATATCAAATAACAATATTTTACTGAAGCATATGCGAACGTTCTGTCAATAGGTTATGTCAAAGGAGTACATATATGACGATTGCATTTGTAAACGAATTACAACTATACAATGTTCAAAGTTTTTGTCATTCCGAACGAACTAAAAACCATTTAGTCCGGGGACACTTTTTTTAAACATACTCTAACAAAATACGAATGACTATTAAATTGACCTGCCAGCCAGGATTGCCCGAGGGGTGAGACGACCCTTCGTTACAACAACCAACCAACCACCCCTTATAAAGGGCCACCTGTTCTCTGCAAGTGCGATTCATTATGTCCCTTCGTATACCCTCTTGTGTGACACTCGTTTATCGAAGTGTTACGAACCTATGGAGGAAGTGGTAGAATAAAAAAATAAAAATAAACCCAGTTACATTGAAATGTGATTATTTGACCGTGTCTATATCCTATTGACAATTCAAAATGTAGAGCTTATTATTATATACCACTGTATAATTTTCGAGTTATTTGTAGATGACATACTGGTTATGACCTACTTTGTTTTCACATCCAGAATACAAACGAATTTTAAAAGGTTTATATATAATGGTTGCCAAGAATGAATAAAATACAACGAATACACAAAATGTGTTTGGAAATATATTTTTATTAAATCAATAAATTACCAATGTGATTTTATGTAATATTTAAATTGTATATTATAATATACTTAAATATATTATAATAACAGGTATATTTGCTATTAATGTGTATTAAGTACTGTTGTGAGGCTTGAATACAAAAAACCGTGTTTAACTTCTAGGGTTAATCAACCCCTGTAGCTCATCAGGTATTATGCACACAACAAAGAATTCTTTTTCATTGTAAATAAACATAGCCGTTAGGGTATTAAGTATTAACGTTATTTATTTTCATAACAAGCTTACAAAAATCTTCTGAAATTGAATGGAATCTATTTAACAAAACTAAAAACCTATTGCATAGTATTATTATTTATTAACCCAACTATAAATCTACTTTCAATTTTGGGTTGCTCGAGGCATTGTGTAATTTAACCGTTCGACTTGATTACTATTTAATACACGTATTTACTATTTAATATACATAATTTTGAAAAAAACTAAGGCCAATATATATTTTTAAAAAAGCGGGGAACTCACTCTGCTGCAAAGTAGATGTCTAGTGTACCTCGTGTCATGAGGTATGTGTTAACTATGAATTAAATAGTATATAATAATCATTAATCATATAATATTAAGTAAGTATAGGTAAGAAAAACAATTCTAAGCGGAGACCGTCTGTCAGCCATTATTTCTAATTTCTAAAGATATCGTATATCTTACATATTTGTCTATTAGTAAGTTATATAGTAATAGTGGCACTGATATTCTGTAAACATCATTGTTAATAACAATACTCGTATTGGCGAAAGTTACATGACACTACAAATATTATTTTTCGAATTACAACAGAATAACTATTATTGTCATTATTTGTTCGATATTTTTTCAAGTTAAAGTTAAAGTTTAAGTATAAGTTAAGCTGACCAGAAACGTTGCATAACATTTTTAAACTTTTATAAAAAAACTAAAACATTTCAATAGTTTAAAATGCCTATAGGTAAACACCTCAAAAAGAGCTGAAAATTGAATGTTCTAGGTACCATAGTGTCTATAAAATACTAAAATAAATATTTGTCGAAAAACCATTTTTGAAGTTGAAGATTGAAACACACATCACTGTAAGTTGTCTGAGGATCTAAAAAAACTACTTACCTAATCAAACAATAACATATGACATCAAAGTTAAAGTACTTGTATTTATTTGATTAACATCAATTAAACATAATTCATTGACCTTTAGGCATGAATATAATTAACATATATATTTTGAGCACATCAAATAGTGATACCTACGTCATATAGGTACAATGATAATAGTATTTTTAATTTTGTCTGCAATTATTGTACCAATTTAGCTTTACACTAGAGACTATATAATATTATTGTATATACTATATAGTAGTATTAGTAATTCATGTGGCCATATGGATCACGTTATATTATCTAAAAAAAAAAATGTTATAATCACAATCAATACGGGTGAATTATGTTTCTCTCCGTCGACATATTTTTTAACACTAACTACATAATAATATTATAAAGGAAATGAATGCTATTTATGTATTTAGGTACCTATATCATATAACTACGCGTCTCTGTAATTTATGATAATATGCTATACATTACAGTATTGGAAACGAACCGATGTCTGTCGCAATATATTGTGTATTATAATATAATTATATCAATGCGATTACAACACGAGATAGATCTCGGGAGACCAGATAACACACTCTGGGCTGGATTTCCTGAGCGACACGACTTGTTCGTCCGGCGTAATAAAGTTATTATCGCATTGTTTCCTCCGCGAATGGGGAGCCATTAATCAGCGAAAACGGCACCGTCTTGCTGTGCAATCTGCATTTCAGCCTCATTAACTTTCATTATATTATACACGCGGAGATATGGCGCACCACAACTGTAAGACAAACGGCGCACTGGCGTATCCCGGAATCCCTAGACAATGGTTTAACCCTTAAAACGTCCCTCGGAACACATACCGCACATGTATAATATTATATTAAATACTTCTGTGTTTCCGCGTAATATTCTATTATCTCTTCCATCTGGTGTTTGAATATGCCCGACCAGTCCTTCTCTCGACTCATTTACCTCTTTCGGTCGTTAACTCGCCCTTAACAAAGTTCTTTTGTTGCGCATTGCGATGCCACCCGATTGGCGAACATCGTCCGCATGCACAAAAAACCCGAACCCGAAACATTTTTAAACATTTTTTATTCTTTTGCGACAGTGCGATAATGCGACTCATCAATTATAAATAGGTAGGTAGGTGTATTATAGTAATATTATATGTATAGGTAGGTGTATACAAAAATACTTGATTTAGTTTATCCACCCATCCATTTGTTAAATGTTTTGAAAATTGAAAACCTATAGCTTAATATTATAGATTACGTTTAAATGATTTGAAAATATATATATTTATGTGCACAATATAATATAATATAATGGTTCATATGTTTTTGATTCATTCGGTTTTGCTGTGCCGAGTGCAGTAGAATTGTGATATGTGGAAACGGAGCTTGTGGTGTTTTGCCATGTCACGTAGGACCACGAACCCAAAAACGAGCTGCGACAAGAGTAAAAGGCACATTATACCTTGGACGGCCATTTCAACGGGCATGTTGTTCAGGAACAAGAATACCAGCTGTAGAGGTAATTGGAGGATCAACGAAAACATCCAAAATGCGGCCAAATCCGGAATCTATAACGTCATAAAATGAACACGGTTGAAATTTGAAGCATTATCAGAGGCGCATATTTTGGAGATGGTCCTTGATGTGCACCCCCCAAAATGAAGTCCCTTACTTTTTCGTTGAGATTTCCTTGAACACCCAAGTATAAACGAGCGCATTCCAGCATCAATATCAAAAATAGCGACACGGAGATTATAGTTTGAGTCAACATGTTTAAACAATTCAACTAAAAAAAATTAAAAATTTGTATATTAAATAATATGCTATATACATTAGCAATTTTACTATATTGCCATAATATTAATTTAACTTACTTTAAACGAGATCAGTGATAAAAACGTATAAAGCCAAAATGGAAAGTATACAACGTTAAAATACAGTGACATTTGCAGTGGAAGACTAGATACGATTTCGTTACCTACAATACATTATGCATTTTAACATTTATTTTAAAAAAAACTGCAATAAAATTTGTATAATAATATGTATAATTATGTGTAGGTATGTATAGTATGTATGTCTTTATATTACCTATATTTTACTATTTTAATATATTAATAATTTCACAAATAGGTAAATAAATTCCCAATACCTACTCCCATTATTAATAGACAAAAATTTAATTTATTTACAAAACCAAACACGTACCAAAAGCTGTTCCGACTTTTTCTTCGGGAGGGAGAGATGGAAATATCCGATCAGTAATGTTCATCATTGTTTGCCGCCAACTGTCACTCATTTTTAATTATTATTTGCAATACAATTTATGAAATACAACTATAAGAAAAATCATATAAAACATATTACTATAAAAAAATTTTAGAGGTAACTAAAATTTACATTTTACAATTTTTAATTAAATCGTTTACAAATTATAATAAATGATATCATGATAAATTATCAAAATGTATGTAAGTGTACCTATATACCTAAACATAGATTTGGCTCTTGGCAGGCACTATACCAGTTGATACATCTATATATACATAAATTTAATACTTTATTACCTATACCCAGTGGCGGACTGGGAGACAAAAACAGCCCGGAAGAATCATAATTTTAGAAGCCTTCAGTATACTAACGGCTCTTTTTATAATATATATATATATATTAAATTCTGAGCAGAGGGAGGGATATAGTGATTTTACAATGGTGTTTTTTTTTATCCTCTATACAAAATTTCTACCAGAAGGAGTGCTTTGATTTCAACATTTAGTAACTTATCTTTTAGCAAATTGGATCAATATGGTACTTTAGAAAGGTCATTTTTCGATTTTCTCAATAGTCAGACAAATTAATTAAGTTTTGTCGGTCCAAAAAAACACAAAAGGTTTAAAAATAGTTAATTATAAAAATCGTTATTTTTTAATATAACCAATCATTATAACTATTTAAGTAGGTATTACCCAGTTAGTAGTTAAGAATTGTTTCTGACGTCATATTAGGTATGTATAATAAATTATATATTAATACACGCATGCGTGCACTATACACAAGTACCTACACAACACTCTCTATACCGTGTCATTCGCCGACATTATCTGATCGATTGAAAAACTGTCAATATTTTGCAAATAGTTTATAGACTTAGCAAATTATATCGATATTTTTAAATTCTGAGTGAAGTGATAAACGAATTGATTTTACATAAATTAAATTACAATGGTATGTGTGTGTCCGTCACCACTTAACCTTTTGGAGCAATAAAAATGATACTTCAATTTTTTAATATTATTACTACTAAAGTAATTCATACAAACAGCATTAATTTTGAAAATGAATTTAACAAAATCGTTATTCTACGTTTAAATATCTCATTTTATCCAAATTTGAACTTAAAATGCCTATCAGTTCTTGCACGACCAGCCTACTGTACACAATATGTGTTATTGTTGCTCTCGTATAATGTCCTAGATGTTTAACTTACCTATAAATCTTAAGCGATTTTATCGAGTGTTGCACTAATCAATGCATTTTTTAAAGGCAGTGCATGAACCTAGCGTCTCATCAGCCGTCTTCTGTTATTCTTCCGTAGAACTGTAATATAAACATTAAAATACAATTGTCAATAATTAATTAATTAAATCAGGGCACGTTTAAAAATCGATAACTTGAACTGACACAAAAATTATATTAATATGTACCTAATAAAAGGAATAAAACATAATATTTACCTAGAAAAAATATACAAAATCGATGACAACAGCTACAGACAAGCGTTTACTAGCACATTTACACTTTTAACTACCCACAAGCGTTTTTATTGCGAGGAAATGGGGTTAAAAAAACAAACGTTCCTTGGACGTTTTGTTTTCCTGCGTGTTTCCATGGCACCGGTGCACATTGACCACGCATACCAAAAAGGAGAATACTAATGTACCCAGGTATAATATGCTTGCGCAAATATAAATTCAAAACCAACGGTGTTACCGAAACTTGTTGCCTTCGTTGGCAATTTGTTACTTTCGGTTGCTCGAACTAACTAAATAATAATAACTAATCAATCCATAACGTAGGTACGTTACGATGTAATCCATCCACTTACGAATAAGCCGGACAACGTTATTGAAGCATTGATTATAAATAGTAGCATTATTTTATGATCAATGGTTATAGACTTACAGGTAGGTAGTATTATACTAGGTATACTATAGGTACCTAACTATTACTAATACTCGGCGGCACTGTAACGAGTTTGGGAATTTAGCGCCAACAAAAATTAATTCATTTGTCTATTTGCGCCAAATTTACCTGTATAAACATTTTACATTAACGACTTAGTTTAATTATTATATTTTAAAGACACGGCGTACGTTATAATACTTGTAAGTTGTAACTCATAATAAAGTTATTTGTATAAGCCTATAGATTTAAAAGTTTTGTATAATAATATGTCTCAATGAATGATTATACTTAATATCACACAATCAAATTATTATTATTGACACTTCGCGTAGACGCTATATTCATATTATTATCATGTATTTATATTTTATGTTATATACGTGCTACAGAAATTTATTACATTTTTCACTATCGTTAAAGGTCGAACCACCTATTTTTTTTAGTTATGCCTATAATTTATTAATATAACCGTCGAAACTCACATATCGTCAAAAAGTGATTTCCTAGTACAAAAGGTAGGTACCAAGTTTTGTTCGGATTAGTTTACACGTTCCACACAACATAATATATTATATTATATTATTATTATTATTTACAATTCTTGTATGGTTTATATAACTGTCCATGTCGTATCCGCCAGTATAATGCGTTATTTTATGATTTATTCAGAAGTTTTCGTCGCCTTTAGTGTTTGATGGCTTAAATATTTCTTGGAACATATTATAAATATCCGTGTAGCGTTTATCCTGCAGGTATACGGTCATTATATTCTGTATAATCCATTAACGAGTTTTTTTTATTTAAAATATATATTTTAACGATTTTTTAGTCGTTAAATCTGTAACAACTGATTATACACTCGACAAAACAAAAAAAAAGAAACAATATTTTTTTGTTCACATTAAAATATGTTTATTAATAATTATAACCCAAAAATAATACGAAAATGTATTAACAATAATTTTCAAAAATATCAGCACATTGGCTATAAATATAATATTTTACATTATTATGTCCATGAAAAATAAAAGGAAAACAAATTCGACAGGCCCCGACTCCGAGGACGTACAACTGCTCGCCAGGAAAACGGAATGGTCCTCCTCTTCTGCTTCTGAAATTTTCGAATTGTCGTCTTCCTGGACCGTGTTGTTGTTGTCGGTGGTGCTTTCTCTGGGATCGGAGCAAGCTCCGACTCTTCTGCAGATGACAGCGCATCGCCGCTCGGCAATCCATCACTGTGCAAGGAGACAGACTCCTCGACGTTTTCGTCGAACTCCTTTCTATCTGCGCCTCCGAGAATCGGATTTTGTCCTTCAGGATCCGACTCCGGGGTCTGATCGTCGCCACTTGCAGTAGTTGCGCCCGTATCAATGGCAGACAGAAGAAGAGTAACTAAACGCACGAGGTATTCGTCCCTAACTAACCTAACCTAACTGAGTACTTAACAACTCAAATCGTAATTACTAATTAAAAATTAGGTATTGAATTGGTTACATAAACGGTCCAAAACTTAACTAATATGAAAACGTAAAAATGCGTATAATTAAGTTTGAGTCCATTTCAATATATAATAAGTTAATAACGTACTCTTAATTATAGGTGTCATTTAAAAAGCCATTTTAAATCTTTCTATTTATTTTTAGATTCTGAGTGAAGAAAAGGATCAGATCTATTAGTTTTGCAATGATGTTTATTTTAATTTTTTTGTGTTTGGACACTTTTCAGGTAGTAAACTTCGTCCAAAAGTTATGTTCATTCACTGTACTATGTCACTGTAGTTCAGAAATTTACAATTTGTCCCTTTGAAAATGTTCAGGCGCAGCATTTAATAAAGCATTAAAGATAATATATCCACAGTATATTACAGTGCAATCTCATCAGTTTTGCAGACGATTTCGATGTTTTTTTGTAATTTTGTTTTTAACAGTATGACAAATAATTATACAATCATATAATATAATTTGTCATGTGCTATTCCACCTTATAGTTATAGTTAACTCACTACAGGTAGAAATTCGCTAGACTAAACCGGTGTGAAAAATAATGCACCGGGATGTTTGGACCATATCATTTACATAGTTCATTATCTCGGTGCGGGATAGTGTGGGATAATTTTAAACCTGTTTAGTCTAGTGAATTTCTATTAATAATTCCAGATCACGGTTGTAGATAATATACTGGTTGCACAACTCTCAGAAATAAATGGACCCTCTCATAATAATTGCATTGTCATAGAATGAAGAACTAATAAGCGCTCCTTGTGTGATATTTTTGAAACATTAACCATATTAACCATAGGCTGTAAAACAGTTGGTCGCTAGAGTTCACTACAATCTAGTTCTACGGGGAGCCTTATTACATAATACATTGTTCTGTGTCTTATCGCAAAACATATTAAACGGTCCATATTGTGTTATAAGCAATTTAATATAGGAGTTGTGTAACCAGTATATCTTAAACCGTTGTACTACAGATGTGGAATATTATCATCATAGAACATAATATTATTATTGGGTTAGCTGTACTATTACAAGCATTATCAACCATAGATTAGATTCACAGACTTCTATAATACACATTATAGAAGTCTTATAGAAGTATTATAGAAGTCTGTGATTAGATTAGACCACGGACTAAGATATAATCATAGAACATATTATAATGGACTGGAAACGACATGGTCAGCGAGGGTCGGGGGACGGCCACGAAAAGGTGTCACTTAGCTGATAAGAACATTGTTCTTGAAGTTTTCAGCGCTACCGGTGGTTTTATTTGGTTACACAATTTGTATCTTAGTCCGTGTTAAATGCAGAGGGCGCTGTGAACTCCAGGAACACATAGCGACCCCCCGCACTTTGCCTCTTGTGTCCGTGATAAGCTGCTCGTTTCCAGTCCATTGTATCACGGATTATATGAAAATTTTCATATAATCTGTGATTATATATTAGAATTAGACCAATCCACATTCTTAAATCGTGGACCAATCTCACAGATAACATACTAAAGTATATATTATATATATATTAATAATATATTTATATAATTTATAGATAATATAATATATATTAATAATATACTTTGGTATATTATCCGTGCCCCGTTGACCAAATAATCTGACCAATGTCCACCTCCGTGTTATCAACGCACCGGTTATCGTGTACTATCTTAAATCGTCGTGAGTCGTGACAATTTATATTTCCCGTTAATCTCGAATCCGGCCAACGCATCGGAACATCCCGTGCCCGCCGACTGCCGACTGCCAAGTAATTGTTATCGTCGTTTTCTTCGCAATTCATTGTCGTATTGTTTTTCAATTTATCATAATAATTTATTATATTTGTCGTTGCACAGTAATTGTGCCGCTTTCAGTAAATTAATTTTGCTGCCGTCGCGCAAATCCATCCGACTGATAATAGGTACTTCCACTTTAAAAATGATTCGTTCGACGTTTTTGGTGGTGTTGGTGCTGGCGGCTGCGGTGGTTGCGAAAAAATCGCCCGACGGTGAGAAGCCGTCTTGGGCCAAAAAAGATATTAGCTCTTATTCCGAGGCCGACATGGAGCGATTGCTTGACCAGTGGGAGGTAAGCATTAATATACCTATAATTACAGCGTTTGAATATAACCTTGAAAATGCATTTTAATACCTACTAAATTAATCATGTACCTAACAATTTACTCGGAAATATATGTTATATATATATATATATATATATATGTTATACCTACATGATGTGTTAATTTTCTATATTATTAATGGTTTTTTGATTTTCTTATTTTATGTTCTGCACCTAGGAAGACGAAGAGCCTTTGGAACCCGACGAGCTACCTGAACACTTGAGACCTCCCGTCAACATTGATCCAACTTTGGTAACTTTAAAATTACTCTATTATTATTTAATATTATTTCCATTCAGATTATTTTTAATACTAACTATGTTATGTATAACATTTCTCTAAGTTAATATACTATTTTTGAATGTCAGTCATTAAAATTAATCAATGGGTAGTCTAAAACCAAAAGTATAATGGTATACTCCGGCCCACAAGAGTCCAACCACAAAAACACGTAGGTTGCTGCGCATCGGTCCCCACTTGCTAACCTAACCTAATCTTGCCGAGTAGTGGGAATAGTACCATGGTGGGAGAAAATTTGGCTAGTAAACCTCGTAAGCATCAGTATCGATGCGCAATTTACGGTCGGACTCTCGTGGGCCGGAGTATAGGTACCTATAATTAAGTACCTATGAAATAATAATTTTTAAAAAACTTATCAAATGACTAATTTGTGGTTTGCAGTTAGGAAGTGATCCAGATGCCTTGTTAAAACTATCCAAAAAGGGCAAAACTTTAATGACCTTTGTGAAAGTATCACCTAAGTATAATAAAGATGATGTCGATAAAATAACCAAACTCTGGCAATCAAGTCTTTGGAACAACCACATTCAAGCAGAAAGGTTAGAAAAGTTAAATTTGTTACATTTTTAATACATATATCACATTTTTTAATTGTATTTAAGTTACAAAATAGTGCAATATATCATTTTAACACTAAACATATCCATAACATTTTAAAATATGCTCTGAATACAGTACAATTTTGAAATACGAAATAGATTTGCTCAAGAATAATTTATTCTTTTAAACTCTTTCATGCAATATATATTATGCTTAATTAGCATACAGTACAATCGACCAGTAGAAATATGAAAATGCTTAGAAATCCTAGCCAAACTTATTAACAATTTGCACTGTAAAAATATTTTAATCAATCATTTAAAAATGAATATTATATTCATTAGAACCCTGATATTGCTTTAATAATTTAACCATTTAATGTACAAAAATGTTCACATGTGTTATACTAGTTGTAACATTTTAGACAATTTAAAAATTATAATTTTATATTTGTGTTTAAAAAATACCATTTGTATAGGTATTTGCTTTATGTAGGAATTTAAATATTCTTTATTGATATGTAAATAAAATCCGGAAAACTATATAGACGGCCAGATAATAAAAGAATCATTGTACATCTTATCTTTAATGTTATCATAGATGAACTTTGTCAGAGTTTATATTGGAATGAATAATAAAATAGTAGTTTGTAGGCTAGTGTTACTTGTGCAAAATTCATCATTTGTAATTCATTTAGTACATCATTGAGCAAAAGTGTGTATGGTTAGATATTTTTTTTTACTGTGGGATTAATTAAACTAATGTGAATGTGTAAAATCAATTATAAGTAACTTGATTTGTGTTATAGATTTATGGTTGATGATAATCGAGCTATATTCATGTATAAAGATGGCTCACAAGCTTGGGACGCAAAGGATTTCCTGATACAACAAGAAGACTGTGTTGATGTAACAATTGAAAATCAAGTATACAAAGGTCCAGCTTCTCCATTTGTAAGCATTTACTATTTTTTAAATTTAGTTTTTATTGAATACAATTTTCACTATCTTCGACATTAAAATAGTAGCCTATATTAAATGTTATTTTGCTAATAGTTTCAAATAAACCATTACTATTTTGTGAATTGTAGTTTGTACCCAACTAGTTGACCAATTTCAATTCAAAATTTTAAGTATAAATATTTTTATTTTTGGATTAAATAAGTAGTTATAAAACACATTAACCCGTCGTTGGTGACGCTATGAACATTTCGCTCATATAACTGTTATTTTGGGAACCGTTGGCTTCAAATTACTTTGTTTATATCGATATTTTTAGTATGCTCATACAAGTTACTAATGAAAATAAATACGTTGAAAGTATCTTATCTATGAACAAACTATCAGTCTGATTACCATCCAACGTCGACAGCATCGTCGCAATTACCAGTATTTGCTCGCCAGGGATCGGATTTTAGCAAAAACATACCAATATTTCTTCCATCATACTGATTGACCTAGTAATGTGATAATAGTTTTTAAAACTGATTGGATTCATTAAAATGTCTACTTATAGATTAGTCAGTCCACTTTTCCCAATTTCACCTTTCCAACAATAATTAAATGTGAGCAAAACGCTAACACGTCACTAATGATGTAAAAACATTAGCGTCACCAACGACGGATTAAGTAGAGAAGACTGGAGGATTTGATAATATTATCTAATACAAATGTCAAATAGTTGGTATTGCTTTTGTATCTTGCTCTTAACTAAAAATATTAGTATAATTGATATCATTAGATACTAAAAACAATTTTAATAATAACTATTTTTTTTCAGGTTGAAGGAAACGTTGAAAAAGTTGAACTATAATTGTTATTTTCTATTAGTTAAGCTTATTTATTTATATACAGTTATTCTAAAAATGGCAAACTTTATTTATATATACATTATTGGCTTTTTAGACATAGCCAGTCTAGCCACAATCATGCCTTCATTTAATCGTCGTCTCTTAAAATTTGGAGCTACTCATTTACAGATAACCCTTCTAGAGTCTCTCTTTTCAAGTTTTCAACTAATCACAGGCCCCATTGTTGGAACACTGAGTGATCAATATGGTCGCAAACCGTTGCTTTTGCTTTCAATGATCTTTAGTGTTCTTGCCTTTTTTGCCATGGGGCACTGCAATACTTATCTGTCGATTGCTGCCATTCGATTGATGTTAGGTTGTTTCAAACACACCCAAATGTTAGGAAAATCATTGATTGGTGATAATGTACCTAAAACTCAACAATTGAGCGCCCATGGAAAATTGAACAGTTTCATTTCATTATCATTTATGATAGCACCGATTTATGGTGGTTATTTATCTGAACACGAAAATGGTTTTTACTACTTAGCTTGCTCAACCAGCTTACTTTGTGCCATAAATGTCATTATTATTACATTGAGTGTACCAACCAAGATAATTAAAACAACTGGTCTTAAAAAAAATATGTTTCACCATTTAAAAGAAGTCGATTGGATAGAATATTGGCCATTATTGTTCATGAGAATGATGTATACTGCAACACTATCAACAATGATGGTGACATTTGGTTTTGTTCTCATAGAAACTTATAAACTCACACCATCCCAAGTTGGTTACACTTTGTCAGTTAATAGTTCAATTGGCGTTGCTACTGGATTTGCAGTTGCCAGATTGGAGCCATTCTTTCGTAAATATAGTTCGTTCAAAAAATGTTTCTTTAGTTTTATATTACTGTTTGTTGGATATGTTTGTTTGTCATTTGCTCCTAATATAACGTTTCACATTGTGTGCATGGTTCCTATCATTGCAGCTGGTACTCTGATTGAAGTATTTTTAAATCAAATTCTATCGGAAACCTGTATGGGTGAAAATAGAGGAACTCTAGAAGGTGCTATGACTAGCTCTATCTCAGTAGCCCGATCTATTACACCTGTAGTAGCAGGATTGGCTATGGATGTATATGGTTCTAGTGGGGCATATGCTTTTGCAG
Organism: Metopolophium dirhodum; assembly: GCF_019925205.1. Lineage (NCBI taxonomy): Eukaryota > Metazoa > Arthropoda > Insecta > Hemiptera > Aphididae > Metopolophium > Metopolophium dirhodum. The sequence continues at coordinate 15,141,214 of NC_083561.1, forward strand.
CTTTAGCTGCTATTTCTGCTGCAATGTTGGCTAAATTTTATGATAAAAAAACCAAACCATCGTAAATTTAAAAAAAAGTGTTCATTTTGCAATGATCTTATATTTTGTATCAAACTTTAATTTACTTATTAAATATAAAATAAGTAAAAGATTTATTGTAATAAATCTATTTTTCTATGCATTTTGTTGAAAAATAAATATATTTTGAATGTATCTTGTGAAACCTTTTATTCCATGAAAAATGTTGTAAGTTTAAACTGTTAATTATTTAAGTTAATAATTTTTAAATAGTAGCTGTATTCAATTTGGTAAGTATTTAGTTTATAATTAATATAATTTAATATGTAAGTAAAATATTATTTATTTGTATTTGATATTATTGAAACCGGTTATAATATGTAATGTCAACTAAGATAATCCAAAAATAATGTATTCAACAATTACCTATAAATAGTTAATATCATTGCTTTTATAATATGTATTGTAATATAAAAGCAAAATCAGTAGTATAAGCTGCTAAATTTTTTTTTACATAATTAATTAAAAATATAACTTTTTTAGATTTTTACATATTTTTTTTGTACATAAATTATTATAAAATAAATAATAATTATACCTACTTTAAGTGCAAGTGAAGGACTGCGATTCTAAACTTTTAATATATTATGTTTAGTAGTACGGTTTCTTAAGAATAAAATTTGTTTAATAATGATAACAAATTAGTGATTTTAGCTCATTATAAGGTACTCACTAAGAAGTGTTGTAAAGAATTTGAGTAAAAGTATTCAAATACCTTTTTCCTTACTAAATACTTTTTTAAATACTTTTTATTTTGAAGTATTTGAATGGTATTTTAAATACTTTTTAGATTCTGAGCGAAGTGATGAATGTATTGATTTTACAATGATGTGTGTTTTTTTTTTTATTTTTTTTTATTTTTGTGTCTGTCATCACCTTTTAGGACAGTAAAAGTGCTAGGATTTTCTTCAATAGTAACTTTTCTGATAGGAAAGTGAATCTAGTTGGTACTTTGGGGGGGGGTCAAAAGTAAAAATTTCCCAGTAGTTTTCACAAGCGACGTGAAAAACAAAAGAAAAACGGGAATTTTTACGCAAAATCTGTTTTTGAGAAAATCGATTTTGGTTTTTGGTGTAACTCTAAAACAAATGACCGTAGGGACATGCAATTTTGACTGAATGTTTATATTAGCATTTTCTATACACCATAAAATTTACAAAATATTTTGACTCTTTTTGAGCTGTTTACGGCCATTGTCAATTTTTTTAGTTTTTTTTTCTATAAATATCAATAAAATTTTATCTGTTGAGTAAAAAAGCTTGAAAATTTAATAGAAGGCTCCTAGGTTATTGTTTCAAAGGCAGATGAAAAAAATTAAAAATCCTTAGTCACAGTTTTTAATTATAAGCATTTAAAGTTCAAATTTTGACAAAATACGGAAAAATCACGAAAAATAGCAAATTATTTTGATGAGAATTCATAAAAATTTTTCTTTTTAAATCTAAGATTTGAAAATGTAATATAAGATTACTCATAAGTTTGTCCACCTTTATCAAAAAAAAAAAATGTCTAGAAGAAACTTAAATTAAATTTTTATGAGCGTCTGAAATTTATATTTTTACAACATTTGATATTTACTCGATTTCTCATGTAACAATTTTCTTATTTTATTGTAATTAAAAAACGAATGACTGTAGATACTTGAAAATTTCACTGAATGTTAATATTAGCATTTTCTATACACCATAAAATGTTGAAAATATTTTGACTCTTTTTGAGCTGTTTACGGACATTGTCAGTTTTCAATTTTTTTAGTTTTTTTTTTCTATAAATATCAATAAATTTTTATTTGTTGGGTAAAAAAGCGTGAAAATTTAATATAAGGCTCCTGATATATCGTTCTAATAGCAATTGAAAAATATTAAAAATACATAGGCACAATTTTTTTTTATAAGCATTTAAAGTTCAATTTTTGACAACATTTATCAAATTTATAATTTATTAATTATTTTGTAGTTAAAAATTTATAAATTTTTAACTTTTATGGCTAAGGATTGAAAATTTAAAACAAGGCTCCACGTAAATAGGTTATATATAAATTACTTTATTCACAATAATATCATCAAATATACTTGGTAAAATCATAGGCTGACTGACCGTTTTCGCTCAGAATAGTTTTTCTTATACAATGATATTATATCATTGAATTCAAATTTAACACCATCCATTACAGTGACCCACTTGTAACCTACTGTACAGCAGAGCGACATCCACTTATCCACCTTTTTTTCTATTGAATACTTTCTTTTTATTCTTTTAATTCTTAATTTGTTTCTATTTATAATCCTTGTTGAATAAAAATACCGTCGTAGTTATCCTTCAACAACAATTATAACAAAATTATATTATATATTTATCATTTATGGACAATTCGATATCGGTTTTCGGCGATTAATAGCTTAATTAAATGAATTTTTCTCCTGGAACTAGTTTATTGAATTCTTAATTTTATTATGTTTCACTATTTTAGTCTATTTTGTTTTCATGTCAAAAAATATTTACCGTGAATTGTTTAAAGTAAAAATGTATAACATTCGAATCTAACTTATATGGAAACACTGTATAAAGTATAAACACTATAGTCTATAATTTAGTTTTGGGTTGGAAAAAAATTAAGTATGCTAGCGTTGTATAAACAAATTAACTTTTTTTTAACTCAACAAAAAGTGTGTACCTATTAACTTTTAACTTAACTGAGTTAAAAAAATCAATAATTCATCCAGCCCTGGTATTTGGGTGGTATTTTAAAAGTATTTTTTACAATACTGGTTCTAAGATAGATACCAAATAATGTACCTATAAATAAATTTAAAAAAAGTGGGCAAGTGGGTGTCGCTCTGCTGTACAGTAGGTTACAAGTGGGTCACTGTAATGTATGTTGGTATAGCCCATACACATTATTTAATAATATTGCTTTTCGCCACGTTTAGCGGTATAGCCGTATGTACTCTGGCCCACGCGAGAGCCCATACGTAAACCACGCATCGATATAGTAATACGCGACGTCTGTTTTCTCCCACCATGATGCCATTCCCACTATTCGGCGACGGACGCGTTTTTATGTATGGACTCTCGTGGGCCAGAGTGTAGGTACTTTAAAACTAAAACTTAATACAATTATTATTAATTTAGTTACAAAATATGTACTTATGACCAGATGACCTATAGTAATTTTTAATATATAGGAAAATGCTGATTATAATATCAATCACGTTCAGATTTCGGAGGTCATACATATAAACGACTAGCTGATCCTGTGCACTTCGTTGCCCGTTAAATGTGCCAACTCTATAATATGACTCAAACTTTGTTCAATTCGGTGTACAGTGTTCAAAATGTATCTTAACTTTTCTGTTGTCTGGAATAAAAATTCTGATTCGCAGCAGTATATTATCAGGTAGGCAATCTACCTGCGGTAGATCGCGGACCCAGTGCGGTTTGTACGTAAGTGTACGATTTAACTCCAAAGTATCAAAGTTATACCAAGCTTATTTTAATATAATATACGGTGGATTAATGTAATCAATTAATACACAATCCTAACCTAACCGTACTAAATTCCGACGAATTAAAAAACCATATTTAACCCTTTTTAAATTAGGCTATAGCTGATCCTGTGCACTTTGTGGCCCTTAAAAAATGACAACTCTTAAACAAATTGTGATTGTTGAACTCCTTTTTGTTGTAACTCGCTGCAATAAGTGCAACTCAGCCACCCTGGTAGGCAATAAGTGTGAAAATTCGATTTGATGCATGCTTGTACCTGATCTGCCCGATTAACCAATAGCAACCAATAATAAATAAATACTATTTCTATTAATTATTTCTCCTATAACCAATTGCAACCATTTATAAACAAATATTTCCGTCGTAAATCTCAAAATCCCTGTTTGAGCACTTCTATTAATTGATCGTAGCGTGATGTTATAATATATACTCTATAGCCTTCCTCGATGAATGGACAGCTATCTAACAAAAAAATTATTTTTCAATTCAAACCAGTTACAGCCCTTTTTTAGTATTAAAAATTAGCCTATGTTTTTTCTCAGTGCTTATCTATCTATGTACCAAATTTCATTTAAATCGGTTCAGTATAATTTCGGAGCCTATTCAATACAAACAATCAAATCTTTCCTCTTTATAATATTAGTACCTATAGATAGTAATATGCCTTAGCGGCATAGCCCATAATATTTTGAAGTTTTCAAAATTCAGACTTTTTTCATTTTAATTACCATACTTACTTGATTAAAAATCAAGAGAGTAAAATTATTAATAAAAATTGCCTCACTTTTTTATCAGTCTTGAAACATTATTAAGATTCTGATGGCTTATCCACGGACTACTACATATTCTACCACAGTTCGTGGGCCTATCCATTAGGTACTTTATTATCTCTGACTAATAAGTAGTATTAGAGACCTCAGTGGCGGATCCAGGGCTTAATTTTTTTTTTTTGGGGGGGGGGGGTGGGCAGGTAGGGGGCAAAAGTACAAAAAGTACATACATTTGCTACACAATTGGCTAAACACAGTGTAAGACAAAGGGAAACTACGGTGATTTGGGGGGGGGCACCCTTTGCCCTTCTCCTGGATCCACCACTGGTAGACGACCTCTTGTAAAAAAAACAATTTCTATTTTTAATTAATCATAACTCATAATATTATGATGCATTAATTATGTTTTGATAAAAGTGAAGATGGATTTAAATAAAGAAAACATTCCAACTAGAAACCTCATGGCTTGTGGCCTCGCACGCAGGAGCAGTCTTGCAAGGGTGGCTGGCCGGCGATCCCCGCCTGGGCCTGACGAAAATTTGGGTTGCTTGAATAATATTTGAGCCAATAACTTATAAATGTAGCCCAAAATTGGGCTGAATTTTTTGTTCACCCAGGGCCAATTTGTATTCCCAGTCCGCACCTGGCCTCATGCGTGTTCCCTTATATCGAGTCACGATGATGAGACTTTTAATGCTTAGCCTTGTTAGGTTTCATGACTTTGGTAGAGTTTACCCCTATTTTAAGAATAATAAACACGTTAAATTAAAATATTATTATTTGTGGTAAGGCGGCGGGAAAAATATGATGGGGCAATATGAGCCATGTCCCATGTTATTATTTTTTTTTTTTAAGTTTTAAATTCGGTTTTATGTTTATCCTGTTGTATGAATGTACCTTGTATGCTAAAATAAATTTTTAATGAGCAAATATAACTATAGGTATTATCATTTAGACATTAGATATGAAACTTAATACTATAGTATTTGCCATAACTATCATTTTCCCTAGCATTTTACTGATAAATGTTAATGTACATCGATTGTATGTGTTTAATTTAATTATACAATAAATAAAGACAAAGATTTTAAGATTGAATAAAAATGTAATCACCTATATGGTATAAAATTAATTGTATTTGTTATGAATAATATAGTACTATAATAATAGTACCTACTTATGTAAATTTCTAATCAGTTATGTTATATTATTGTTAATTATACATACATTTTTACTAAACATAAAAATGTATGTTTATTAATAATAATATAACATATAAATAATTAGAAATTTAGTAACTACCGGGTGCGCATAACACAATATTTATAATTAATAACATAATTATAAATTATAATACTTACCTATATAATATAAGTATGGTCAGCCGGTAGATGCGAAAAAACGAATGAGGCCATGGGTAGGTATAATATAATACCATTGATTATAAATACTAGAATCAATGATAATACTCACAACTCGATTGCGCTCCATGATATTTTCCCTTCTAAGTTTTAACCATTTTTCGATACACTATTTAGATGTTCGGTCTGACTTGGTTAACTCGAAGTTGAAGTTAAAGACAGTGGCGCAACTAGGGCTGAAATGTTGGGGGAGGGGGGGGGGCTGTAGCCTCCACCTGGCATTTAGTGATGATCAAAATTGGTCTTGGTTTTGCGGTCTCGCAAGACTCTTGCTGCAAGACCAAAACTAAGACCAAGATGGTACTGGTCTAGCAAGATCAAGACCAAGATTAGGTTTGCAAGAACAAGACCAAATCAATACCGAAGCTGCAAGACCAATACTGCAATACCAAAACAAGACCATCACTGCAAGACTATTACAGTCTTGCACATTTTTTTTTCCCCCGAAAACACATTATTAGTGTATCTAGATTTCATTAACTAATAATTTATAACAACAATAATAAGAATTTATTTGTATTGTTATAAAATTTGATCAGTATTCAAGGAAATGGCGAATTATTGAAAAAAAGATTAGAAATATAATAGGAATTAATATTACATTATTACAAAATAATATAGTTGTTTCATACTTATTAACAATTTAGCAAATTTGCCGTAAGGACGGTTGAACGGTCAGAAGGAAAGAAGGGAACCACGGGCGGAGATGTATTATAATATTTTCTTATACAATTTAATTTGAAATATTATTAATTATAGCAGTACCTAGGTATATTACAGGTAGAAACCCTGTGGTAAAATAAGAAATTACCAATGTGAAACGTTGATGGATATCTTATATAAGATCATATCCTAGAAATGTTGGCGGTGTTCGTCCATTTAAAAAAAATATTTCATACAATTTTAATAGGTATTATTGGTAGTAATAGGTATCACGTGTCTTATTATATACATCGTTGTATGATGACTAATATGCAAATTAATAGGTACCTAATACATAATATATTATTATCCTGAATGAAACCGTTACATAACTTACGATTTGAAAATATGTGACATTATTATTATATTATTAAAATTATTAAAATATTAATTATACATTTTTTTAATGGGTATTTATATGGATAAAAAAAAATAATAAGTTAATTGAAAATGTTCATACAACTTTTAACTTAACTGAGTTAAAAAAAAATAGGTTAACTGTTAAGTTTAAACTTTTTAAAATGTTTTCTATCAACTTTACTTAACTTAGTTAAAAATTATCATTAACTTGCCCAGGCTTGAATTTATTTATACCTACTGTTTTAATAAAAACATAGGTACTTCATGCTAAGGGGCCCACTAGGGAGCCTCCAGGCATAGGTGCTACCACATCCTCTGCGATACATCCCTCCTGGCTCTTCCAGGTTACGCCACTTACGCCACTGATTATACGTACGTAACTACTAAAAAAAAAAACGTTAGATGTAAAACTATCAACACAATAATATTATGTTTTTCTCACTCCGATAAAAATCTAATAAATATCATTTTTAGATCATTGCAGAGTAATATTTATTTGACATTTGTTATGAATTTCAAGGTTAGAATAAAACAATAATATAGGTTTATAGATATTCCCAATCCAAATGTATAACAGGGTACCTATTTACTTACAAATATAGGTGTTCATTATAGTATATACGATGTATTATTATGTATTTATGTGCATAATTATTATGTAAATAATAGTATTTGGATCATTTTTTTTATTATTACAATGCATAATACTATAATAGTGTAATAAGTACCCAATAATAGACAAAATAGATTAATAGATACCTACTTGCGTGACAATAGAAATATTTTAATTTCGGCATTTCATAAACATGTCAAAATCTGCAGTATAATAATAGGTATAGGTAGGTACCTATTTTAGTTCATACATTTTTATTTTCTATTATAGACTATAGGTTATGTATAGTACCTACGTACCTACCTATATATGCATTTATTTCATCTATACTCGTTTCTACTAGCCAACAGAGTTGTAGATATTTTTCAACAATAATCAATATGGTGTTTTTGGTTTTTTTTTTAATATTTTTATCTTCGTTGGATTCGATAGAGGTATATTATATATTATAATTTATAATCATTAAGCTTATAGAGTTACAGTAAAAACCATTTATAATGACGTTCAAGGGACCAAAGAAAACAGGTCATAATAACCGGTTGTCATTATAACCAAAATGACGAAAAAAAATTGTAACTTCAATAAACATTATTATCATTTATTTATGCAACGTATAATATAGAAAAAAGTAAAGATAAAAACATTTAATTTTGTACATACATATGTATTTAAAACAATTGTTCAATTATTATTTAAAGAAATCTGTTATTTTAGATTGAACTTTATACTAACAAAAATCACGTTCTATTTTTTTTTCTAGTTCTTCAAAATTTGTCTTTGGACTTACGTTATTCAGAGCCATATAATTATTTGCTAACATCTTTGCTGCACTGAACACTGCATTAATAGATAAATCTCCATCGGCAGTATCAGTTTCTTCACTATTATCGTCTTCCATGCTTACCAAAGCCTTCAGCTAATTCATTGGCTTTCTGTTGAAAATTGGTCCATTCATTGGAATACATAGATTTCTTTGATTTCTTCGATGGTGAATTGCTTTGCTCATTTCACAATTCAATTTAACACACGAACACAAAACACATTTATCCGCACGAGACGATTACCTGTACACTGACGATAAAATAATAAAATAAAATAAAACTGACGAGTAAACAACGATGAAATTTTCGGTATTATCGGTATTGTAATAGTAAGTTAAGTCATTAAAGATAAAATATTTTTCCAATATAACCAAAAATAACCTTCATAACATCTGTATAGTCACTATATAGACGTCATAATAACCGATACAAATTAGTACATACAATATAGGAGTTTTGCCGGGACATTTAATCTTAGGTCATTACACCCAATATGTCACTACAACCGGTGTCATTATAAACGGTTTCTACTGGTTATGGTAGTAGGTATATTGTCGTCAATTAGAACATAGGTATCTTTTCATAATATTATACCTACTGTCAACCTAGAATCTAGATACTCTTATATATTTATATACCTACCAATATATTTGTAAATGTTACTAATGTTAGTATATCTACATAATAATTTGACCATAATATTATACAAATGTAAAAGGTACCCAGTGATTGTAGAACCCTGACAATTTTATTTTTTTGGTAAGTTAATTATTTATTTCAACTAATATAAGTACCGGGTACCAACATAATAATATTAGGCAAAACTATGGTAGGTACATTATTATAGATGGATCTGCCTTCCTGGCAGAAAAATATTATATTTTATTTGAATTACAAAGTAGGTAATGTAGGTTGAAAGGCCTGTTGTTACATAACCTGTTACCTACGTCCTACACTACACGAGTTGGGTCCAGGACTATTTATTTGGGAAAACTTGAGTTGCGTTAGTCCAGCCTACGTAATTCATCCTATTATTCAGCTATTTAAAATTAACTATGAGATCGATACATCGTATTAACTAGATACCTACCTATTAAATATATAGGTAGGTAACTCACTCACTATAAGTAAGGCTAAAAAGTTATAACTACCCATAGGCGTATACCTAATCTGGGGTAAATTCTTGGAGGGGGCAGTCTGTGGTAAAACTAAAAATCTATAAAGTAAAATGACAATATTGCCAAGGTACTCAGTTAAATATTTGAGGGGCCAGTTGCCCTGAATGCCCCCCCCCCCCAGATTACGGCTATGTAACGATACCTATAACTACCAATAATTACACTTAAACCAGCCTGGCTTTACCTAGCCTGTAGCCACCTAGTGCTATAACCAACAACCTATCTATGTTCTTACTTGTTTCAGTCTCGTTATGCACTTGTCGTCAAAGAAGCCTTCACATGTATGAAAAATGCAAAGATTAACATTGTTATGTATAAAAACTCCTCGAATTTGGCTAATGGTAATTTTGGGTACATCGAATTACTAGAAGCAATTGAACCAAATAATAACTTTCAGGTAAAAATATTTGTTAGGTACCTACTTATTTATTTATTGGTTATCAATTTATCATCATTGTGGTGTAGGTACTGATGTAATAATGGCTATCTTGTCGTATGCGCTCTACCGGCGACATTACGACTGCAGTATGCGCTCTACCGTAATACAATCACACCATACATAGGTACAAGCATTAATTTTATATACAGAGAATATGGGAATTTTTGGAAACCGTATTTTTAGATTTATTTTATTTCGACAAACATCGCAATTGTATCTGGACCGGCGTGGATTACGATTACAATTTATAGATTAATAAAATTATTATATAAATTAAATCATAAAGTAAAAAATAATAATATACACGTAAAATAAATAAAATTAATAAAATAAATATAATAATATAGGTAATTAAAAAACTTGTCCCATGTCTCTCAGAAACGCGTCAAATGTGTCAATCTTGTTCAAACTTTTCCACTACGTTTCAATGAGATACCTGTAATAGTTATTACTTATTATATTTATTTATATACAGTGGAGCCTCGATAATATCGACTTATCGAAGTTCCATTGTAATTTATTATATTATTATATATAATTATATTAGGGTCAAGGGGGGTAATTGTAAATAGGGGTAATTGAAAATAGCATTGTTGGAAGTTTTAGTTTTAGTAATAATGACGTATTTGTTGTGTTTTATAGTGGTAGACATGTGTTTCGGAGTTGTGCACTAAGATAATTGATAATATTTTTAGGTTATGTTAATAAATTGTTGTTGTGAAAATCACCTTAATTTCAAACTGTGATACTAACTTGTACCGGTTTTTATTTTTTGCGTTGCTGCTTCAAAATGTAAGTACATTTATACTTATTATACATTAAACTTGAACTTGATACATCCGTGAACATAATAGTTATAATTAATTAATTTAAAATAACTATTACTTAAGATAACTTACAATTTACATTTGCCCCAAATATTTTGGTTACGGGGTTATTGTAAACATTAATTTGGGGTAAATGAGAACAGTCAAATATATTAAAAAAAATTATGTATGGTAGTTAAACAATACCTAAATATTCATGTTCTGATTCCAAGCTTTTACTATTTGATATAAACAAGTTCACAAGTTAATTTTTGAATTGTATTAGTAATATTTATTTTTATTTTAGGGTGAGAAATTATGTGAAAAAACGAAGTGGCCCTAGTTATACTCCAAATGATTTAGAAAAAGCTGTGAATGCTGTTAAAAGCGGAAGTCTTACATATAATCAAGCTTTTGAAGAATTTAATGTTCCTAAGGCAGTAGTTTTTAACCGTATAAAAGGAAGAAAAACTCCAATGTCATGTACAAAAGCTGGTCGGTCTCGTGTTTTCTCTGATGAGATAGAATTAGTACTTGAAAAATGTTTAATAGCTAGATCAAAAATGGGTTATCCATGCGATAAAAATGAATTTAAAGAATTAGTTGGACATTCAAGGATTAAAAAAGGAAGATGATTATGGGGCAGTATTCTCTTTCATAGACAACGACATTTCAACCATAACACCAGAAATGATAATTGCAATGCTTCCACATCCAAATCAGAAACAACAAGGGAGAAAAACCATGTATGTGTTTCAAGGCTTTGTGACTGTAAAAGAAAAGTAGTTCCTAAAAATTAAACTGATACTAGTCAAATATTAGTTACTATGTTGTCCACTTTTATATTTATAAAATGTTAAAACTATTGAAATAAGAAATTGTTAAATTAATTTTAAGTACCTACCTACCTACTTTACATATTGACTGAAATGAATTTTAAAGGTGATAATAATTTTAATTTTTAGTCATATAAATTGTTTAACTTTATATTAACTGTTATATATATAAGGATGTTTCTTAAAGAATAAAGAATCGTTAATTTTTCTCACATTAATAAATAAAATCAGTTTTATTTTTTCATTTCCAATTGCCCCTAATATATATAAATATAAAAATGATGATGGTTCTCATTTGCCCCACGCCAGGTATTAATATTGGGGTAGATGTAAAAATGAATGATAATTAAATGACAATGTAAAATAATAAACTTATGACAACTAAATAACTATTGCCCCAGAGTTTATTCATATCCAATGCATACAAACTGAAGTATTCATTTACATTTGCCCCAAAAATATTGGGGTAAATGTAAATGTGTGGGGCAATTGTAAATATGCTATAATTTATAAAATAATGGAAAATTTTTGTGTATAGTAATCAAATTATAGTTCTCAGATGTGCAACTCAATGATAATGCTAAAAGAAAAAAAGAAAAATTATCCAAAAAGCCATAGTTTAACCCTTTGTCGACCGACGGTACTTATAAGTCCACCGAAATAAAACGTGTATGAAATATCATAAAACGTTATTTTTGTGTTTCTAATGGGTCGGTACTCACGAGTACCATCTACCGATTAAATAAATATTATTTTAAAAGCGGTCGTACTATTATTAAACATTTTATCGGCGATTAATTTCGGGGACTGCAGCATTCAACACATATACATGACTTGGTATTTTTCCTTTCTATTTATATGTACATATTTTATCATTTTATCATAAGAAATATTTTGTTTATGTTTAGATATATGTCTAGATGGATTATCTGTTTCTGTTATTGCGATTTCATTATCGATATAATGAAATATTTATAAATAAGAATATGGACTTGTAAGTACCATTGGTCTTTCACGGTAAATATTTAGTCAGTTGTCGACTAGTAATCGTCGCCGTCGTTCGTAAATGTTTGATTACTGTCTGTGAAATCGTTTTTTTTTACGTACTATACACATTTTTGTATTAAAAGTTCGAATTATTTAACCATAGGTAATAATATTATTTTTAAAATGACAAATAATAACGATGATTTGTTACTTCAGTGGTTAAATGAAGAGATTCCGTTAGATAATAATGAGATTACCGACGAAGAATTATCGGACGACGAAGACAATATTACGAAAGGTAAAGATTTTTTTTTCTGTGGTCGATAATAATCCATTTGAAGAAAATATAGTGACAAATGAATTAGAAATTGAAAATGAAGATAGTTTTGAATTTATTCTGGATAATACTGATATTAATTTTTCAAATATAATTGAGCCAGTAGAACCTGTAGTTATAGCTGTGCCGACTTCTACTCAAACTGTCAATCTCCACGACATTTCTGGCTCTTCTAATAATATCAAATCTCCCCCTTCCAAAAAGCTTAAAAACACTTCAAAAAAAAAAAAAGAAGATATCTCACAAATTCGCCGTAAATGGAAAAAGATAACTGTCAAAACATTAGAACCCGATTATTCACTTCCCGATGGACCCGTTGATGGCAAATTCAAGGGGGAAACTGCTACGTCAATATTTTTGGAATTTATCGATGGTTTTATTGATCAACTTGTGTATCAAACAAATTTATATAGTATTCAAAGAGGACGTCCTTTGAATGTAAAACGTTTTGAAATTCTGAACTTCATAGGTATAAATTTTTTAATGGGGTACAACAAACTGCCAAGTTGGAAACATTATTGGGCAACATCTGATGATTTAAATGTTCCCTGTGTGTCAAATACAATGAGCCGTAATCGATTTGATAATATTTTATCAAATTTTCATGTTCAAGACAACTCATTGATCCCAACAAATAATAAAGATAAACTGTTAAAACTTAGGCCTTTGATAAATTACTGTAATGAAATATTTTCTACATCTTACCATGGAACGAGAGAACTAAGTATTGATGAATCGATGATTATTTTTAAAGGTCGTAACTGTATGAAACAATATAATCCTCAAAAACCTATCAAACGCGGATATAAAATATGGTGTTTATCTGACCAAAGGGGATATATAAAAAACTTTAGTATATATCAAGGCAAAGATGAGCAATTATCTGATGAATTTGAGTCATTTGGTTTGGGTGAGCGTGTTGTATTGAATTTGACAAAAAACGAGTGGAATAAAAATAAAAAATTTTTTTTCGACAATTATTTTACTTCATTGCCATTGCTAGAAAAATTAAAAGCGGAAAATTCACTAGCATGTGGGACAATCCGATCAAACCGTAAAGATGTCCCGGAATTATCTGAAGATAAAAAAGCGCCTAGAGGTTCATCAGATTATCGCATTACAAACACTGGTATTGGTGTTTACAAATGGAAAGATACCAAGTATGTTATGTTAGCATCAAATTATCATGGTTCAGAAATAACAACTGTAACAAGAAAGGATAATTGTGGTCGAAAAAAAGATATTCTATGTCCACAAGTTGTACGTGATTATAATTGTTATATGGGTGGTGTAGATCATGCTGATCAACTTAGAACAACTTACGGTGTTAACAGAAAATCAAAAAAGTGGTGGCACCGAATATTTTGGGGTTTATTAGACATTATGTTTGTAAATTCGTATGTGGTATACAAGCAAATACATGGAAGTATTACTTTATTGGATTTTCGTCGTTCAGTCACACAAGGACTTTTGACTTTACGAGAACTTCCTAAATCAAATAAAAGACAATCAACTTCAACACCAAAAAATAAAGGTCCGGCAATAAAGAAGAGGAGAGGAAAAGAATGGTCAGTGTCAAAAGATGTGCGTTTAACCAATCGAGGAATTCATTGGCCAAAATTTGTTGCTAATCGAGGACGTTGTGAAGTTTGTGCTATGAACGGAACTCAATCAAGGCCATATTCAAAATGCTCCCATTGCAATGTATTTTTATGCTGTAACGATAAAAAAAATTGTTTTGCGGACTATCATGATATAGATTGTTCATAACTAGTATAACTAATATGCATATAAAATTATTATAATGTGTTCATAAGCATAATGTAAAATAACTATTTTTTTTTTTTAATTATAACATTTTTATTTGACTGATATGGAGTTATGATTTTCTTTTTATTTAACCAACATATAAATCAACACCTATTAATTTCCACGATAAAAAAAACTTTTGGTAACAAAATAATTCATATATAGCATTGACCTAATAATATAACATTTTTTAGACTAAAATACTTAATTTACACTTAGGAGCTATTGAGGTTTTTAATTTATATGTAAGTATTCTAAAAAAAACGTTTATGCTTATTTTTACTAAGAGTAATATTTTTAGAAATAAGAGAAGAACATTTTTTTTTTCTAAAGTCGTAAATAAATTTTGGTATATTCAACATGTTAAAAATTATATGGCAAAATTACTGTTGGTACTTTGAAGTACCAATTAAAAAAATCCTAGATGACCGATGGTACTTCCAAGTACCATGATCCTAACTCAAATTTGAGTAAAAAAAAAAAAAAAAAAACAAAAAAAAATGTCTTATATAGGTCAAATATAACATGTTTATGCAAAAAAAACTTTAAAAAATATTTTAATTCGATGCTTGGTCAACAAAGGGTTAAAGTCATGTTAAAAACTTGTGAATTTAGTTTACAATTACCCCACTTGACCCTATACCTTGGAAGTAATTCTGGAGTTGTACCACACATATTTTTTACAATTTTTAGCCTCAATGGGCGCCACAAACTTTCTATTCTTTGGGTAGGTATGTGCTTTTGTTATTGGATCCACAAAATTTTCGCTATGATTTACAATATTGTGACTGTACCCGAGATCCGAAAGTCCAAGATAGTAAAGATAAATTGGGTAGTAGAGCGCATACGACAAGATAGCCGTAATAATTTACAATATATTAATTGCCTCCCTAATTGGTTACCTACTTATTGAAATAATTACTAATTAGAGATACAAGATAAATACCATCAATACCACGGACTAAGATATATATCTTATAGTTATTGTATATTATTACGTCAGTTCAGTAGCGTACATGGATACAAATCTAGGGGCAGGGGGGGTAATAAAATTAAACTCCCATTCGGCCGTTCCTGTAGTCATAATCGATATTTCAAGAATATAATATTATTCAACAAGAGAAACCTAAAATAAATATAAATTTTTATAAAATAATTTGAGGAAAAAAATATTTAATATTTTAAAATGATACTTTTGCCCCCCGCAATTACGCCTCTGTATCAGGTAATACTAATGTTAAACATAAACAAGTAGGTAGGTATCAGTTATCTACCTATATTTTATATTTTTATACACGACCCCATTCTCTTAAACCAATTTTTTAAAAATAAATTATACTTTAAGTTATAACATAACCTAATTTTTTATGAATAATTATAGGAATAATTTAGATTTTAGACAACCACATAATAGTATAATACCTACCAGTAGGTAGGTAGGTAGTTGTCACATAATATTGTAATTATGTTTGTAATTTGTATAACCGTACTAACCAGTAGATAAAGTTGATAGGTATACAATATGACACATTTATTATTTTATCACTTATTGCACTCACCTACTTGCTTATAATTATATTTATGAATGAGAATGATAGATGTTATATTCTAGGTGAACATTGAAAGCCACCACAGAGGCATAAGTAATTCGGTCAGAATGCCTTCATTAAATGTCCAGAAAACAGATGTTTGTAATTTCATATCCACAGATTTGTTATTTGTACCATTAATTAGACGGATTTTTGATTTAGAAAAATTCTGTCCCATTGCCAAAGTAAATTTATTTTTAGTCCTAAAAAGTTATTTTATTTTTATCTAATAATTTATTTGATTCGAAATTTCAAAGGGTAAACACATTGTTTATAAAGATACAATTGTTTCAAAGTATCGGCCTTACATTCCACTGGGCTGCTGGATGATTATAACTAAAATCACGAAAAAAGAATCAACATTCACATGTTTAAACCTTACTCTTCAATCATTGCCATCAATGAAATCGGAGCCTTACCAGTGTACATAATAATTGTTACCTACTTTAATATGTATTTGGTAATTCTCATTTTTAATAAAATATACCTATATACTATATAGGTATGTAATATTATTAAAATATTTAAATCATGGATTCAAGATATAGGTATTATAACATATTAAATAAATAATCAAATTATAAATATCATTAACTATGAATCAGGTGTTCTAGGTACCTACACTACAAATCTATAATTATTATAAAAATTACAACACAAGCATACAATCACAGTTATCACACTAATGGCCGCTCTTACAATGTCCGGTTAAAGTTAACTGATACCACAGATTATATGAAAATATTTTAAATATTTTCATATAATCTGTGCTGATACTAAATTCTGCCAGTAATGAAATCTGTTAACCAACATCCGACACTTAGCCGAACATTGTTAGAACAGCCCTTATGGGTATTAAAATATGAAATATTTAAACTTAACAATTACTCTGATTAGTGAATAGGTAGTTTGAATTAATTTAGTGAAAAGACCTAAATATGATAGCAATAAACTATAATATGCATCTTAAGAATATATTAGGTATATCATTTATTTGAAGAAAGTGAGAAAATTACAAATGTTTAATATAAAATATTATATACTTCCTTTACAATTTCGTTTCAAAGTATCTATACTTCATATTCCTCTTTATGTCCAACTTATAAAATAAATGTTACTATAACAAGATTTGACTATTTGAGGAGCTATGTTGTATCTATCTAACTTTTTCATTTTATAGGATGTATATTATTTTATTTGTGTACTAAGTACTTATATTTTATGTTGATTAGATTTATTACAAAGGTGTGTGGTGTAATTTAATCTTGTTTTATGAAATAAAAAAATACTAATATTTGTGTATTTTTATGATTTTTTTTTTAAATTTTAGTTTTAGTTAGGGATGGGCAAAAATGTTTGAACATCGATGTTCGATGTATCGATACATCGTTTTTTGAAATATCGATGTGTTCGATGTATCGGTGTAAAAACATCGACGTTTAAAAACATCGAAAAATTTTTTCCCCTTCAGCCTTTAGTAGGGCTAATATCTGATGCTCACCTAGGATGGCTACCACTGGATGACGTGTTTTGACCTACTCTCGCTCTCACTTGTGACCGCAGGGTTCAAACGATAACTATATTAATGCTTTCTATACTTATAACCATCAGTGTGTAGTATTCCCTGTCCCTCTAGATTTCGGGTCATGTCTATACACTGGATAGTGTTGTAGTCTGTACTTTGTGAGGCTACATCAATCACAACGGAATTCATATCCACGTTCAATGAACAGGGAAGAAGGGATACGCCTTAATTTTTTTTACTCAATTTTATCGAATAAATCAACAAATTTTAGATGTTCTTACTTAACATAGTATAATATAATATAATGTCCTCAAAAAACATCCATTCACAAAAATTATTTAAGAAGAAATGCAAATACTTTCCATATAGGTACCTAATAATAATGTTGAAATACTTAATTATTTGGTAATTAGACAGTTAGTAAGTTGATGAGAAAAAATATTTAAGTTAAGTTGATAAACAGTTAATAAACAATATATTCAATACTAAAATTTTAGTCATAAGAAAATGATTAACTCATTTAAAAAAGTTAATTAAATTATGTGTGATTACTACCTTGGTCAAACTAGATAGACAATAGGTTCAACTATTGTTTAATGTATACTGGCAGTAACATACAACACTACCTACTAAAGTACATAATTTAAAATTGCCAAAATGTAAAATATTACATTAATAATAATAAAAATGCTGCCAATCTCGAGCTGTGTGCAGCACATATTTTTATCTGTATTCTGTACAGTGCAGTGTGTATTAGTTTCCTAATTAAATAATGAATTCAAGAGTTAAAATACCATTGTTCAACTTTATTTTTTTTTAAATACATAAAAAATACTTGTCAAATATAACCTAACCTACATACGTTTTAAATCTTAAAATACAATTAAAACTAATAATAATAGATACAAATTTAATTAATTATTACAATTCCCAAAAACTCTCATCAACAGATTGTAAAAACAATAGCATATTTAATTTTTTGCTAGTCAAACGGTTTCGTTGTTGGTTCATAGTCAAGCCTGCTTTAGAGAATAGTCTTTCACTGGGTACCGAAGTAGCTACTGTGCTTAAATATTTTAAAGCTACTTTGACAAGATTTGGATAAACTGTGGACATATCTTTCCACAGTAATAACGGACTGTCCGTCAACCGACCTACAGCACTTTTCAAATATAAATTTAGTTCAGATGGATAACCAATTTCTTCTCTTGTGGCTCGCCCACGACTACGGCTACTTTGTTGTACAATTTTTTCGTGATTATTCCATAAATTAAATTCTTTATTTTCTGAAAATTAATAATATATTTTTATAAATAAATTACCTACATGACAAATAATATTTTTTACTACTCACGAGATGAATCAGAAGAATCAGATGAACTTTCAGATGTTCCTTCACACGACTTAATTTCTTCAGCTATTTTGGTTAACATTTTAGATAATGAGACTGAATTTTTAAAATACAACCTTTTGAATCTAGGATCTAATATTGTAGCAATTGCTAAAAATGTAACGTTTTCAATTTGTCCTAGTCGCTTTGAACACTCTAATTTTAATGCATTTTTTAGTTGATTGCTAAGAATTTGAGTTGTTGTTGCCTCATCAATTTTTGTTTCTAATAAGTGCACAATTGGTATGACCATACTACTAGAAACATATTGTTCACCACATAATTCTTTTGTTGCTGCTTCCAATGGCCTTAAAACAGTAATTATTTCAATAATTTCTTCTATATCTTTAGCACAAACCATTGGAGGAGCGGAGATATTACGATTTACAATATCGTTAATGAATGGACGTAGAGCAATAAATCGTTCAAGCATATAAAATGTACTATTCCACCTCGTTGCAACTTCTTGAATGAGTTTACTATTTGAAACTTTTCTTAGTTCATCACTAGCTACTACCGAATGTTTAAACCATGTTACAATAGATTTTACGTTTTTAATAAGTAAACTTAAATCAGCGACTCTGGAGATAGCACTTTGAGCTACCAAGTTTAATGTATGGGCGAAGCATGGTATGTGACGTGGCTTATTGGGATTTCCAAACAATAAATCAACAGCTTTTGTTATGTTCGCAGCTCCATCAGTAACAATTGCAGTTATGGTTTCCAAAGAAATGTTCCATTGGATACATACCTCATTTAATGTATCAGCAATGTACTGAGATGTATGCCTTTCTTGGAGATTACAAACACATTACAAACAAGTTATTTATAACAAATACAATACATAGTTTGTTATATGATATAATTATTTAATATGAGTTGGTACTTAGTAATATAAAGCTGTTAAAAAATGTATAATAAATATATTGTGATAAAATATTTTAAATTAATTGTATGGGAATCAAAAAATTGTAAAAAAACAAAAATTTTTCTACTATAAATTTTTCCTTGATTCTTTACATTATAAAATATAAGTAAACAAGAAAATAACTTACCACTCGTTTTTAACGTTTTCTGACATAATTGGCAAGTCGCTGTACCATTATTATTTTTCGTAAAATGTTTCCATACTATACTGGGACTCATCGTTTCGCTGACAGTGACCAAGGAATTAACAAAAAAATTATCAAGTTTAAATCACAGTTTATTCATCACATATCACAATAAATAAAAATTAACAAACCGCACGATCAACTATCAACCATCAAGTATCTATCAACAACGACGATTGACAAACGACAAAATTAATATTACAATATATGATAATAAGCAGTGTGATAGCCTGCTGTGTGATTCCTCTATCTAAAATCTGTTATCAGTTAATCAGTGATTCACAAAAGAAAAAACATCGGACCATAAACTCGATGTTTTTTTCGATGTATCGAAGACTAAACATCGATGGTAAAACATCGATATATCGACCAAAAACATCGATGTTTTTTACCCATCCCTAGTTTTAGTGTCATTTTTTTCACCTACATTTATATTTTATACAAATTTCATACATTATATAACAATGATACCTAGTATAATATCCAATCATAAAAATACGATTAAGTAGATGTCGCTCTTCTGTACAGTAGGTTACAAGTGGGTCACTGTAATGGATGGTATTAAATTTGAATTCAATGATATAACATAATTGTATAAGAAAAACGATTCCGAGCGAAAACTGTCAGTCAGCCTATGATATTACCAAGTATATTTGATGATATTGTAAATAAAGTAATTTATATATAACCTATTTACGTGGGACCTTGATTTAAATTTTCAATCCTTAGCTCTAACAGTTGAACATTTTAACTACAAAATAATTATTACATTTTAAATTTGATAAATTTTGTCTAAATTCTAACTTTAAATGCTTATAAAAAAAAATTGTGCCTATGTATTTTTGCATTAAATTTTCACGCTTTTTTACCTAACAAATAACATTTTATTGATATTTATAGAAAAAAAAATTGATAACTTTTTTTATTGTTATTATTTAACATTCCCAATGTAATTACTTAAAAAAATTAAGTCTTGCAAACACCTATTATGATTATTATATATTTTTATGTACCTACTTACAATACATCATTATAATATTTAGGTATACATTATGTATCTGAAATTACCTATTTATATGAAATAATAATAATTTAAATACTGTTTTTGATGTGACTTTTTTGTTATTATTGTAACATTTATAAAAGAACATGATTAAATTGATGAATATTTAAATGACAATGGAAATATTATAATAATTTCCGTTTTTCATAAATATGTCCAAATCGATAAATCTACAGTATAAATATATTTTTGAGCCTTAGATCATGCTTGATAACTTTTGGATGAACTTTGGCCTAAAGAAAGTCCATCATCTTCACTACTAGTTTTTTTAACAAACGATGGATTTATTAAAATAGCTTCATCCATCATTCGTACTGTACTGCTAAATGATATCTTATTAGTTACCTAAAAAATCATAATTTTAATATTATATAGTTAATATTTCATAAATTATAAATATTTTTAAGAATTTACTTCATCTAAAATTTTTTTTAGAACACTTGGGTCTTCATATTTCTTGGGTGGATCATTAAACATAATTGTACCTTCTTTACGGTTGATCTTGCCATAAATTTCACCAGATTCAATCTAAAATTGTAAATATATTTAATATTTTATTTAAAATTTCTCTTGTTTTAAATACCATGGCCATTAGATGTTCTTCGGCTTCTACTATATTAGGAAGATTGATTCTTTGTGCTAAATCAGATATTGACATATTCAAAAAAGTGTTTGTCAATTTATGTATATTCTTCCTGTGCAATGCTTTTACGACTTGTTTTACTAATCCTTTATTATTATCTCTATATTAGTTAACAAAAAATCTCGTGTCAACTTTATAAGTTTAGATTACAAAAATAAAAACAAACCTTAGATAAATATCATGGTATTTGTTGATTGTCCTTTGTAGTTCCTCTGGATCACCACTTTGATACGCTGGTATTATATCCAAATATGCTTGGCACACAGGTTTTAGCACTCTTTCAATGAGGGCTGGTGATAACTTTGGAAGTGCAGGTACAGTTCCTAAATGTATAATTGAGACCAAAACAAATTTCTTATATGATTCTATCATGATTTGAGTCAGCAAAGGAAGTAAAGTTGTAAGAGCAATTTCAAAGAATGTAATTGCTCTTGAATAATTCTTCATTGCAGAGTAGATTACACCACCCAAATAGTAGTAACTTAAAAAAAATTTTGAATCGAACGTCACTCCAGGCTGAAAACAAAATAAATTATAAAATTACTTTAATTTTGTAAACAAATAAAAATTAAATTACATTAAGATTTAAGTTTATATTAAGTTTAATTAAATATAACTGTATCGGAAGATTCAATACAAAAATATATATATGGAATCTTTTTTAAATATAATCTACAGATAATTTAAGACAGAGATCCTCAGATTACATGTTAAAATAATGAAGTTTTTTTTTTCATAATGAACAAAAGAAATATATTAAATATATATTTAATATTATAAATTAGAGTTCAGATCTGGTAGGAATTTAATTATTTTTCATTTTGGTCTAGTATAAATATATAAATTTGATCCATACTACAAAGAATATTATGCTCTTGGTATAACAAATTTTGATGTAACAAACTTTCAATATAAGTACCAAACTTTTTCCTCAGACCCTTGAAATTTGTTTTATTACGAGTTGATTTTATTAAGAAATAAGAATTTAAAGCCAGTTAAATACCTTCAAGTTAAAAATGTTATTAATTCATACTTGGAATTAGATGTGTTAAAATTCAATGTGAACGGATCACATCGAACAGGTCAAAGTAGTGAACGAGACCGATCGGGATCGCCGAATGACTTGATTTGGGTCACCAAATACTGTTTGTTTTTTAACATCTGAACACTTTGAACGACGGAATGACTGAACCGTTGAATGTGATAATAATAGAGAATAGTGAAAAATTCACGATATTTTTATGATAATATATTATAACTATATGCAGTGTTCAGAAAATTGGAATGTTCGCTAAAAAATTAAATTCGTTCACGTCTTTAGGAAAAAAAAATACATTAATTTAATTTTTTTTGTATGTATGGTTTAAATACTGATACAAAATCGTAGACATCACAATATTATTGTTTTTTTTTTGTTGAACTGGACATGCGCGTATTTTATTTTTATAATTCGTAATATATTATAAATAACAAATAAATTTGAACGTATTAAAAATCTTTCTATTTCATTAAATATATAAACGTCATTCATGTATCGTTCACTAAATGTGAACGTGTGTAGTTTACTAGTTCAAGAACGACATTCTTTCCAAACACAGAATTTATATGACACTTTCAAGTTTCAACTTTGTAGATTGTGATTTTCTTTAACATAGTTTGTAATTTGTTATTTAAACATTATTAGTCTAGTACTATCTAAAGTATACAATAATAGATAACTTTATCAATATTTGGACCAATGTCCAATAGGGCACTGGAAAATAGGACAAAAAACAAATGAATAATATTGAACAAATCATATGAACGGGTCTTTTAGATGACTCGATCTGAAGAACCGAATCATTCAATTGACCTGTTTTGCCCGTCACTACTTAAAATATCTTGGTAGGTAGGTATAGTAGATTAAAAATAATAGCGATATTTTTTATTAACAAAATACCTACTCATTTGTAGAGCAACTAATTACTAATGAGTCCTACTTACTTCATCAGTTCCCAATACATATATATCCTGATCCAAAAGACTTAGGGCAGGCTTAAGATTATTGGACATTAAACAGGCTTGGCATAAAAGACAATGAAGTTGAGTTAATTGATATGGTTTCTCCTGCAGTTTACATATAGCACGCCTTATAATTGGAATAGCAGACATAGGTTTCTCCATATCACCAAGATTAGTCAACATAGCTTTCATCACATTAGCCACTATAAAACAAGATCAAAAATGAGATCAAATAGTCTATACTGCAAAAATAAAATTAGAAATTAACTTACATGGTTCAGCCAAAACTCTGAGTTCATCTTCACTGATAGTGACAACAAAGTCATTAATTTGTGTTGCTATTGCTGTATGATATTGAACTCCTGGTATATCCGGGGGTTTTTGGGCAATAGCTTTAACACCCAAAACAGTAAGTACTGTGATTGAGTTCTCATGAACATCAAGTGCCTCAAGAACACTATCTAAATTAGTAATATATTTATGTAGTGTTTCCGACTGTTTGGAAAGATATTCGGTAAGTTCTCGATTGTCAGCTGCAAAAACATAAATTACGCTTAATATCAGAAGGAAATGTAAATTCAATATAATATTTAGTTATTATGACAAATAATGATTTTATTAATTAAATTGGTGAGCAATCTAATTTGTTTGAAAAGAGTTCTAAATTTAGAGAATAGGGAAATCATTAAAATACGATTGTAAGTACCAATTTATCATTGGTATTTAAACATTTAGCAGAGTTTTGTGTGGGTAGGTATCTAATTCGTACTCACCCGAGTTGGCCAAATTTCTGACGGTCAGCACGAACTGGTCAAGTTGAGGGACCGCCATGTCGCTGTCCATATTTTTTTCGCAATGGTTGTTTATAAATTTATAGTAATAAATATTATTAATTTCACGTCCGTCGTGAAACAATCTAACAAAGAATAATGTGTTTATATTGTGTACCTATGTACTATGTAGTAAGAAATACAGGACGTCTCCAGTCTCCACTCGGCACTCACCACTCACCCGTCCACAATCCTATGATAATATGATTAGTTCTGTTGTGTTCATAATTGTCAGTGTGTCACACAAGCAAATATAACAAAATTAAATGCGCATCAATTATACCGCGTTATAGGTTAGGTGGTATCAACCATGATTTAGTGTGACTATTGAAGATAAGGCGAAAAGGCCGGTAACAATCGGCAAAAAATAATAAACAGTGCATAAAGTATATTAAACAATAAACAGTTATTAGTTACCTATTAGTTTATTATTCTTGGTATAGAATTGTCTTAGCACGATATAATTTAATATGATTTAAAAATATAATAAAACTGTGGTCTCTAGTCTTCATGACGGTTTCATTCCTTCATTGTCTAGTTCACGCCGCATACAAAGGACCACAACCCTTATCACCTAAGGTAATATTATGGTAAACATAATATTACATTATATGATCATGATTATGACCAATCAGTGGGCACGATTATGATTAAAGATATTAGTATTAGATAACCATAACTTAGTAGCCGGCAAAACGATGACGGACGACTGAGGACGTGAAAATATATAGTTTCACGTCGCAGAGTCGGATCTCGGATGTGTAAATAGTATTCACTGTTATACATTTTTTAACGTTTATTTTCACAGCCTTCAGTAATCCGACTATCAAGATGCCCGAAGGTGTTGAAGAAGTTCCTACCATCGGCATTATTTATCCACCGCCAGAAGTAAGGAGTATCCTTTATTTGACGACATTGATTATATTAATTTTATTTTGAATTTTTTTTTTGTTTTACAACACACCTATAGTTTTGTACCTAATATACTGATTACATATGACATCTATTTAGATATATGAGTATACAATAGTTAATAGTTTACTAAGTTCTTATTGTATAACTTCTCTGAAAAAAATAAGAAGATCACCTTTGGACAGAGAATCCAGTCTAAATCTTACTGCACGGCAGCAAGGGTCAAACCAAATTTCATTAGCGATTTCAGAGATGTCATCACTAAGCAATGTATATAATATGTTTGTAATTCATTTAATAGTTTCTTAACCGCCTCTAAATCAAGATATTGTCGATAAAACTGCCAGTTTTGTAGCACGAAATGGACCAGAATTTGAGTCTCGTATTCGTCAAAATGAATTGGGTAATCCCAAATTCAATTTTCTTACCCAAGGCGATCCTTACCATGCATACTATGTACACAAAGTCAAAGACCTCAGGGAAAAAGCTGGTAAGTATTAATTGTATTAATTGTGTTGTAGTACTTGCTTAAATATTTTATTTTGCTTTAGCACAAGAACCAACCTTACCACCTAAAGAAACAAAAAGCATGTCAACTGCTACCCAACTTAAACAACAAGAGCTCCTGAAACAAGTACAGGAAGCAATATTTGTACCAAAAGATCCGCCAAAAGAATTTGAATTCATTGCTGATCCTCCATCAATATCAGCTCTTGACTTGTATTTATTAATAATTAACTTTGCCAATAAACATTAACCAATATATTTTGAAATTTCAGAGATATAGTGAAGCTTACAGCATTATTTGTTGCTCGTAATGGCAGACAGTTTTTAACCAATCTGATGGCAAGAGAACAACGTAACTTTCAGTTTGACTTTTTACGTCCACAACATTCACTATTTCAATATTTCACAAAGCTTCTTGAACAGTATACTAAAGTGTTGATGCCTCCTAAAGATCTTATGAAGTGTTTAAAAGAAGAAAGTTATGATCGACAACAAATTTTAGATGATGTCAAATATCGTTCTGAATGGCAAAAACACCAAGATGCTTTACGTAGAAAAGAAGAACAGCTTATAGAAAAAGAAAGATGTAAGTTTTATTAAGATACTCTAGCTTTTGATAATCTCATAAAATGCATATATTTTTCAGTGGCCTATGCTCAGATCGATTGGCATGATTTTGTTGTTGTTGAAACTGTTGACTTTCAATACGGTGAAATTGGCAATTTCCCTCCACCAACTACACCAGATCAAGTTGGTGTGCGTACATTGATGCAAGAACGTGTAGATAATGGAGAAGAAGCTGTTGAAATGAGTGATGCAGAAGACGATATGCAGGTAGACAGTGATGATGAAATGGAAAAACGAGTTAATGGTAGGATGTACGCACCAGAAAATGAACTCAGAGTGCCCGGTGAAGAGAAATCCAGTAGAGACAACAACCAGGTAATATTTAAAATTTTTATTTATATATTAAAACATTTAAAACAGTAGTTGGCGGCCCGCAAGACTATTTTTATACGACCCGCTTTAAATTCTACAATTACAACATTTAATTGAATATCATATTAAAATAATCATATTGTATAAATATAATTGAAATATATTAAATATTTTCAATTACTCGCCAATCCATCAAATATTGATGTTGAATATATCCCTGTTGAGCTTCAAGTGGAAATAATAGATTTGCAGTCACAAGATATCCTGAAAAACTCATTCAAAGCATCGCATTTACTTTTTTCACTAAAATTCCTGCAGCATTTTCTAAAATTAAAAATAAAGTTACAAAATACTTCAGTATGTTTAGATACACTTATGTGTGTGAACAGGTCTTTTTTCATATGAAAAAAATTAAAAACCCGTACCGATCACACTTAACTGATGACCATCACCAACATGCACTTAGAGCGGTCACAAGTAATTTGAAAAAATAATAAACAAAAATCACATTAAGCATTTTACCAAACAGTTGTAATTTTCATACTTTTAAATTATAATTATATTAAAAACTAATTTTTATTTTTACATTTTATTATTTTAAAATTTTAAACAGTATTTTTTATAAATAACTTAAGAATATAAAATGTTTATTTTTATCTGTCCCGCGAATTCTTTCTAATTTGTAAATGTGGCCTAGGAGTCCAAGAAGGTTGCCGACCACTGTACTAAAACATTATTATACTATTAAATTTAAATAAAAAAAAGGTTCAAGACATGGATGAATCGTCCAGTGATGATGATGGTGATTTACCACCAGGTGTTTCGAAATCTGATAGTCGTTCAAACCAAATGGCTCAGCCGTCTGTTCCAGAAAAGGTTATTGTGAAAAAGGGATATAATCCCAAACAAAGTAAGATTTAATTTACCTGATATAATACATGTATATTAGTTGTACTACTATTTGACTTTATATTTACAGTTGTTCGAGCACCAGTTAAAGCACCTCCTGAAGAATATTTAATATCTCCAATTACTGGAGAAAAGATACCTGCAAGCAAAGTCCAAGAACATATGAGAATTGGATTATTAGATCCCCGTTGGGTAGAACAACGAGACAAGCATATCAGTGATAAAATGAACCAGGAATCTGTATATGCTCCAGGTAACTTTTGAAAAAAAAAATAGTTTATAATTTGTTTTCATAATTATTATTTTATCCATCTAGGAGCTGCTATTGAGGCTAGTTTAAAACAGTTGGCTGAACGTCGTACTGATATATTTGGTGTTGGTGTTGAAGAAACTGCCATTGGTAAAAAAATTGGGGAAGAAGAAACTAGAAAAGATGATAAGGTAAGAAATAGAAATGGTTTATACAAAAATGGATTAAAAAGGTAATTTGATTTTTTTAGGCTACATGGGATGGGCACACCTCTAGTGTAGAAGCTGCAACTCGTGCAGCACGAGCTAATATCACCCTAGAAGATCAAATTCACCAAATTCATAAAGTTAAAGGTCTAATTCATGATGACGAAAAAGAAAAAATTGGTCCAAAACCTGTATCAGGTACAGTAACTATTTCTCATCCGCCTACTTCTCAAGCCGTTTCTGTACAAATGTCAATGGCTAGTAATATGCAAAACGCAATGATGCAACCACATGCCCCTAACATGATGCAATCACAACCTATGATGATGGTTCAGCAACAACAACAGATGATGGGTGAGCTTAAAATTTAATTTGACTTTGAGACTGTCTATATAACTAATAACATTATCTATTTATGTACCTCAAGTTTTTCTTATTTCATACCTAAAATTAAGTAATTATTAAACTTTATTTTTAGTTATTTCAGATATTTAGTTCCCTATAATATATCATGTAGTTTATGTTTGCCATTGTGATATGTTTTGTAAAAAATAAGATTTTTGTTAAAACATAATTTTTTTTTATGCTCAAAATCTTTTATAAATAATATTTATTCTTAATTACTTATTGGTATTTATTTGTTTTCAGTTTCACAACCTCAAGCTTATCAAGTAATGCAGCCCCAAATGCCACCAAATCCATTTTTGGGAGCTGCTAGAGGAATGATGCAACCTCCATTACCTCAGGTATGTATACATTAATAATGTTTTACCATTAAATAATAAAAAAAAGGTTCGGTTAATTATCATACAAAACTTTTTAATTAGCCTGTAATGAAGCACGTAATGGAAATTTCTGAAGATGAACCGCTTATGAAAAAACAGAAGACTGAAGATTCTTTAGAACCTGAAATACAGTTTATGATGAAGTTTAATGTAAATAGTTAAAATTACTTTTCTAAAAATTCTAGAATCATCCACTAACCAATTATACATTTTAGGGTCCTGTCATGTTTAATGTTGGAACACCTGTTCTCACCGACAAACCAGAATGGGCCCTCAATGGACAGATATTAAATATAACATTACCGCTTCAAGAAACGGTGTCTGTGATTAAGACAAAAATTCATGAGTTAACTGGAATGCCACCTGGCAAACAAAAACTACAATGTGATGTATGTAAACAAATTCTAACTATACAATTATGTGCAAAAGTAATGAATTAAATTGTTTTAAAATCATTTTTCTAGGGATTATTCTTCAAAGATTCCAATACGTTAGCTTATTATAATATAGGACCTGGTTCAACCATTCATTTGCAATTGAAAGAACGTGGTGGTCGTAAAAAGTAATCGTAAAAAAATAAAAATCATGTTATTTACTATTGTAATATTTGATAATATATAAATATATTTACTAATTATTCATTGCCTAAAATAAAATATGTATTTAAGTATCAATAATGTCCTAATGTAAAACCAGTTCTGTTTATAAATGTATTTTATATTCTAGTTGCAGATAGCACCTCTTATTAATAATATTATTGTACTGCTTGACCATCGGAGTGAAAATCTAAAAATAACAATAATAAATTAGTATTATTTTTGTACAAATATGTATCTTTGACTTACTTTATAAATCAAAAGTATCTTTATGAGGAGAAAAGCTAACTTGGGAGGAGCGGCAGTGGTTACCACTGATTGAAATTAATCGATGCAGTAACTACATTTTGCTTTGTATAAGTCCATGTCCATGTGCATCCTGCTATATACTACTGAGAAATGGCCAAATGGGTACACCTTTCTAAAACTATGTTACACGTAAATAATCTGCTGAGAAAATGAAGAAAATGCTTGTACTGACTTGTGTATTAATAGGCGCGTTAAAAACATCAAATACAATTTTATTAATTATATTAATTTGTATTATTTTATCTGTTCAGTGTTAACTCAATGATTAGATCATATCTACATAAGCAATATAATTAATTTTCCAAGTACCTATAACTGTTAATTAAAACTTTTGTAAAATAGTTACTGGAATAGTGTTTATACCAAAAACATTGTTGTAGGTTGTGTAGGTAGGTACCTCGTACAGTTAAACAATAATATATCGATTTGGGAAAGAAACATATTGTACCTACTGATTTTCAATATTGTTTTTGCTGAATACTATGTAGTATGTATGCTATAATTTTTATAATTTACATTTTATACATAACTATAATGGCTAATCTACAGGTTTCTATACAAGATGTAATAGGAAGATCTGACAAATGAAAAATTGATACTTGTTAAACGTATGGAAAAATAATGACTATAATTATATGGATGGTAAATAACTTAAGTTTTACTTGTGTCTGAAAATTCCCAAAAACAATATTTGGAAAAAAGTTAATACGTCTCGAACTAATTTACCTACTCCAAAATAATATTGATGTTTCAGAAAATTGTGGAAAATAAACTACTTACTTGACTTAAATAAACGTTTACAACAACAACATTTTTCTAAAAATTAGATTTACAAATAGACTATTTTGATTTTTGTCAAATAAAATGTAATAGGTACAGTTTTAAAAAATTGTAAAGACTGCAAACAAATAAAGATTGCACCATGCAGGGGCCCGACACTTTTAAAAGTTTGGGGCCACTCGATAATATGGATATCAAAATGGCATAAACTATAATGGTAGTAAAATGCAGTGTTTAGCAAGTTTCTTATAAAAAGGAATTCGTTCCTTTGGAAAATGAACGAGTTCCTTTTTTAGTTCCAAATAAAATTAAAATTCTTATTTAATCACTTATGTTTTTTTTCATATGCATACTTCTTTAATTTTTAATTATAATATATAACTACTAGTAGGTACATATTTTATAATTCTGTTTTTAGATTTTCTTTAAAATTAAATTGTTGGACAACGTATGTCGATTGTCTTAACGTCGATACTCGATAACGAACACTAATTAACAATATACATTATACACATTAAAAAATATATATCTTAATTTCAATTATTTACATAATTGTCTGTGTAAATTATTGTAACTTGAAAGAAACGAACAATTTTGTTATTTTTCCTTGAAAAAAAAGAACTAGTTCATTTTCTCGTTCTCTTTTTATAAAAAGGAAATCGTGCCGTTCATTAAAAAGGAATTCGTTCCAGGAATCCGTTCCTTCCAAACACTAGTAAAATGTATGTACCTATAATTTTTTTCAAACAATGTTAGTAGATTTTGGTTTGAAAATTTTTTTTTCCTTGAAATTAGTGATTACTGATTTAGGTACAACTGTACAAATTATAACTGACTACAGTGTAATCAATACATCATATTGTTATAAAACTATAACGATTAATTTTAAATATATGCTGGCTCAGAACCCTCAACTATAGACGAAATTACCAAAACAAATTCATCAACTTAAATACTTGATTTGTTCATTTGCTAATCGTTTTTAATTAATTTTAGATTCTGAGCGGAGCGATGAATGTACGTATTGATTTTACAAAGATCTCTATCTGTCATCACTTTTTGTTGCAGTAAATGTGTTTAGATTTTTAACTTGTGGGTTGGTTTCTGCTAGAAAATTAGATCTGGTTGATACTTTAAGTAGCGTATTTACGAGGAGGATTCGGGTGTCGTATCAATCCGATAATTTATAAGCATTTGAAATTTAAATTTGAACAACAATTGTCAAAATCATGAAAATGTGCAAATTATTTTGTAATTAAAAATAGAGTCAATTAACTTATTACGAAACTAATGGCAAGAACATTATCTGTGGTCCTGTGTCGGTATTTTACGATAATTTAGTTTTTAAGTGGTTTAAATATTGTTATTAGGTAAAGACGTAAAGTGCATTTGTATTTTGTATCAGCTAACTGGTCACTTACTCACTTGTCAGTACATGATGGTTACCAGGTTACCTATAATATAGGTAACCTGGTAACCACCATATAGGTCCTATTTAAATGAGGTTTAGCCATTTAGGTATTGTTTGTTCTAAGAATTAATAATATAATGTACTATTCAACGAAAAAAAAATTATAATTTAGGTATGTAGGGATAATCCATACATATATTTTGTGCAGCCACAAAAATGTATATTCGGTTGAGTGAATTTTATTGTATTAATATTTATACTCGTATTTATAGGTGTCTACTAGGTAGGTACCTAAATAATGTAGGTATAACAAATTTATTTAATACAGAATATAAAGTTACCTAATATAGTTTAATATTATTATTCAAAAGAAATGCTCCAAAATGACGTCTTCGGATTCTAAATCTTGCGGTAGGTGTCCAACTTCAAGAATTTTGTAACGTTTTTTCTGCGATGCTGCAAAAGTATAATTCATATTATATTACCTATATTAATTTTATAAGGTCAGAGAAAACTAATAATTCTAATTTTATGATATAGTATTTTGTTCATGTATTCAATGAATATAATTATATTTAACAGTTCGAGAATATATAATGGTTGATGAATGATGATTATGATTATATTACATAATATAATGTCACTTTTTATTTTCTAAAAATAAAATACTTGCTTAGAATGTTTTTGCTTTCTTTCATAGTTCGAACCAACAAACCCAATGAATAGAATACAAATGTTACGATGGCCATCAAAATGAAATACATGCAAAACGTATCAAATAATAAAAACAAAACATTTCTATCATATGGACATCTTTCAGTTCTATCAAATACATGTAAAATATTATTTTTTTTTGAAAAAACATTAATTTTAATAGCTGTTATATTTTATTGTAAATTTGTATCTGTTCTTACTGTTGAATTTTCTGTGATCGAGACGAAACTGTAGCTGTATTTCTCTGTGTTGTAGTGTTTTGAAGAAAACTATTATTTAATTCCATACTTAGTTGACTAAAAACAGTGTCCGACAACCATTCGGCTAATTTTTGATGGCCTATTTTTCTTAAACAGTTAGCTATACTGAGAAAACTTTTTTCCTTTCCAGCACTGTTATTCCACGTTATTAGTAACGATAAACAAGTCTCGTCTAAGGGCAAGTCTTGTTCTGCAGAGAAATACATTTATTATTTTAAGAGAAATTTAAAAAATTGTAAGTATTATAATATATTGCGTTGTTTTCTAGTATAGGCGCCTATTAAATAATCATACAGAAAAAATACCAAGTATAGATTACCATTATTTTTATAATATTATATTCATTAAAATTTTTTTATCAATTTTTATTTATTAATGATGACATATATTAATGCTTTTTTCATATTATACAAACTGTTTCCTAATTATATATAAGTACCTATGCTATAATATTATATTAGTTTTTCCTTGCGTGTTTGATACAACGATTGAATAATACATCACACTTATAAAATACATTTGAAAAAAAAATGTAAACAATGCAAACAGTTATATTATGTGTAACTATAATTATATATTATAATCTACATAAAGTTAATGGCACGATTGCGTTATCCGCTATAATCATCATAATTACTGCGGTTTATCGATATTAGTATCTGCATTTGTTTATCATAATAACATATTACATATAACATATTCAATGGATTAATGGAATAAGCACGCAATTTTACTTAACTATAAAGTATTGTTTTTAATTAAACCTATACAATTATTTTTTATAATATATATAGGTACCTACTTCTTAATATATTATAATATTATTTATATTATACTATTCAAAAAATTAAAAACAATAAAATTATTCAATTATCCAGGGGCAACGGTTTGATGATTGTTTACCAAGTTCTTTAGCTGCCGCCGGTTCAAGGCCCTCGGCATACAAATAAGCAGTGAGTTTTACACATTCTTGTGGAGTCAAATGGTTTGCCAAATACATGAACATGGACAGGTTTACGTCTTGTGTGGAGATGATATTCGACACGAACACGGTGATGAGTACGAGGGGGACAACTATTAATTCATACATATTAATATATATTATTATGATGTGGTTTTGTTTTCGAACGACTTTTCAAACAAAGAAAAAAACCTTACCAACTGTAAATAGTTTTTACGGTAATCGTATGAAATATAATATACCTACTTTGGAAATAGGTACCTACGTAAATAGTCTTACCACAATTTGTTATTGTTTGGTGACAACTGATCGAAATCGATATAATAATATAGAGTAGTATATTATTGGTCCATAGAAACGGTCACATTGATCATACGGCGAGGTCATGTATATATAATATAATATATATATATATATATATACGTTACAGAGTACCTATAACCTATGTATTATATAGGTACATGATTATGAAGAAATAACGGGGACGCCCGTTTTCATAAAACCGTTCAAATAGTTTTTAACGAGCACGTAGGTATTATATATGTAGTGGCATTTTTAACAATTATTACATGCCAATTTATTTCAACAAAACGACACAATGTATCTACAGACTATACAGTCGAGTCTACTAATTCGATGGCATACTACATAATATTTAATAATAAAAATAATAATAATAATAATAATAATAATAGTATTAATAATAATATAACAATAAACAAAGTATATACAGTCGTCTCCCGGTACTAGGCGGTGTTCAAGGGGAATTTGAAAGAAATTTTTTTCGACAAGTCCTAGCGTTTCGAGTTGACATCGCAGATCTGCTGCAGTCGTTTTGCAAGTTCCACGTAGTCGTCGTGAATGTTTTATTTCTTCTTGCCTGTGTAGTCGGTGTTCGGCACTCCCAAGCTGTTCTTGAATGTCTCATCAGCCGTCAACGATGGGTAACCCGCGCTAGATCCTAAATCACCGTCTTGGTCGATCAAGCCGTGCTCGTGCAGGTGATGGGCATCATCGTCGTGGTGATGGTGATGGATATCGGTGGCGCCGACGTCCCGTTGCTCTTGTAGGTATGAATATTCGTCTTGGAGTGTCTGTTGCTGTGCGGCCGCTTCGTTCACATCGTAGTTGCCACCGGCCGCTCTAAAAGCCGCCAGCTGTTGCAGATAAGACGACGTTGCCTCTGCTGGGTACGCTGCCTGGTACGACGACGGTCCCTGGTAAGCCGACGGTCCTTGGTAAGCAGACGATCCCTGGTAAGCAGTCGATCCTTGCAATAACGACGACTGTGCAGCCTGGTACGATGACTGTCCCTGATAAGCAGACGGACCCTGGTAAGCCACGGCACCGTGATAGTGTGGAGCGTAAGAGTGCGTGTGATACGACGGTGCCGGATACCTGACGAGCGGTACGCGAACTGTCGGAAGTCTGGTGACGTAATGTACGGTGGTGGCGGCTGGCCTGGCCACCGGGGCCACAGGGAGCGGCCGGTACACGGGCACCGGGTACGGTTTGTACACCGTCACCGGGTACGGCTGGGCCACGGGCACGGCGACGGGCTTGATGACGGTCACCGGGTATGGTCGGTTGACGGCCACTGGGTACGGCCGAGGAACTTCAACAGCCACGGGTCGGACGACGGGCACCGGGACGGGGTGGGCGACGGGCACCGGCACTGGTTTGTGGACGACTGTGGTGGCCGTTGGATACGTGTGCACCACCGACTGATAGACGACAGGCTGGTGTTTGAACCCGTGCACAGTTGTCTCATGATGGTGGTAGTGTGCTGGTGCGTAACCGTGACTGTGATAGTGTGCCGGTGAGTATCCATGGCCGTGA
The DNA here is from genome assembly GCF_019925205.1 of Metopolophium dirhodum. Lineage (NCBI taxonomy): Eukaryota > Metazoa > Arthropoda > Insecta > Hemiptera > Aphididae > Metopolophium > Metopolophium dirhodum. The sequence goes on from NC_083561.1 coordinate 15,177,409, forward strand.
TAGTGTGCCGGAGCTGCATAGCCGTGAGCGTGGTAGTGGGCCGTCGCTGGAGCGTAGTGGCCGTGATAGGTGGCCGCGGCCGCACCATAGTGAGTGTGGTACGCTGGGGCGTACAGTCCATGGTACTCGCCGATGCTCCTTCTGTTGGCCGGTGGTGCTTTGTCGGTCGAACCACTGTCCTCTGCCGGTTCGCACCTTGTCGAACCGATAACGGTCACCGCGCACACCGCGTAACAGAACACCTGAAAAGAGAACAATATCCGTTTTAAACACGCATTCTGCACAAATAATCTATACATATGGTCCAACCGACAGCCCACAGCTCGTGTGACTATTCTATATGGTTGGCCATTATTTTTTTGAATAATACTAAAAGATCCGACACGGCCCGCGAAACTTTTTAAGTTTTTGAATGCGGTCTCAGAGTCCAAAAAGTGAGTGGTTGCCGACCACTGAATTCTATAACAAATTCCAAGAAAAAATTCCATCTGGCCCGCAGACTGGAAATTTATTTTTTAAATTATTATTTTACGTGGTGAACCATTGCTTTCTTCGGTTAAAATATAATAATATTTTGAAATTTGATGGCCCCGAAAAGTTTTCTAATTTTTAATAAATTAACTTTAAAAATATTATAATAATTGGTCATCCTTGATCTATGCCTATAATTGTGTTTTATGATATTGTATTAGGTATGGAACTGGTCTGAATGAATATCGTCAATTTGAATATTAGGTGTGTCACTTGTGTGGATGAAAGTGCAGTGACAGTGAAAAGCGAAATAAATATAAAAAAATATAAATATGTTATATTAATAAATATACTCTGTCCAATTGATCATTGCGCCGTTTTATAATTAAATATACTATATAGATTAAAATAAGTTAATTATTGAATTATAGTTTATCTTTTATATAAATATCAAGTACTACCTATTTGTCTACTTATAATACTTGTAAAGTTCAGGAAAAAATATGTTGCACTATTTTTTATGTCTACATATTTATTATTAATATTAAATCCTAAAGTAGGAAACGTTGATAGAAAATCTGCATATATCTTCATACCAAATATATAAAGTCAATTGTTAACAATTCCAGGTTATATTAAATATATATGTCATATAATATATTTTATTACTGGGATAAGCAAGTTAAAAAAAATATAGTATTATAATTGTTTGTAGAATGAACGCAAACCTGAACAATACAATGAAACCTAAATAGGTAAATATAGGTATCTGGTATATAAAACATCATCTGTATTAATGGCATTATAAATACCGTAAGACGTGCAATTAAAGTAAAATCAAAAATATCAGTCAAAAACGACAATAATTGTGATAATATTATGTGTAGTTATAACTTACTCATCTTTTGATTATATTGTGTTATTAAACATGAAAAAATGTCATTAAATTCAAAAACAGTCTCGGGAGCTACAGTTTTAGTTCAAATTATTACCAAGCAACGCCGTTGACCGTTGTAGCTCATATAATAGGTAGCCAGAATGTCAAATAGGTACCTATATTATATTATTGCATTGAGTCGAATACACGATGCAGCGCACTTGGGCGCACTTGCTTCGAAAACAAACAATGTATATACCTATATAAATATGTGTAATATTATACTATGATATACTTACTGAAAACGACCTCATGACTTTGTCTCGTATGGTTGTTCTTGGTGCACTACCTTGAAGACAGACGAATCGAATGAATGACAGGACAACCGTAGGTTCAGTTTTATACACTCAGGCGTGGACACATCGATTGGCTTTCACTGGATTAGATTTTCGGACTGGAAAGTTTGGCGGGTACGGGTCGTGAATAGGAAATGAAGCTCGGTGCAGGAAGAAGAACGAAACGAATCGGAACAGAAATGCGCGTTATCGTTATGTCACGAGGACGCGCCGTCACATGAATCGACAATATCAAAAATAGGATATAAGATTGTTATGATGATAATCTAATATATTAATAATAAATAATGCATCGTAAGTGCCAAAATATGTGTTAACTTTACGACCTACGTATTTCATATTATTATAGGTAATTCACGTATGATCCGAACGAATTACGTGAAAGTGAAAACAATAAACGCCATCATATACCTGCTATTGTTTCGTAATATTATATATATAAATTATTTTAACGTAGGTACGTTTAATAATGAAGGACCACTGACCAGCCTTAGTATTTAGGAAACTGGAAAATAACGAAAATTGTCCGGTGTTACCGTTTAAAGGCGCGTCGACAAGTCGAAATTGACTGCTGTTTTTTGTTTTCTTAACGATTACCTACTAATTGTAATCTCATTGTGAGTTGGGGTGTTGCAAGGGGGTTGAAGTGTTGAACTTTTTTATTGTATATAGTTTCCCGAAAATACCAAATTTTTAAATATGCCGCCAGTGTATACGTATTACGTAAACGAGAGGATTATATTAGAATAAAAAAATCCAACGGCGCTAAAATATAAATCACGAGTGACACAGTCACGCCATGTACATTTTGTACATCATAAAAAAGGATAATCAATGCCTAAACTAAAAGCATAGGCATTATAGACAATAATTATAGTTGAACTATCTATATTTATTTTTAAAAAAAAAGTGAAGTATAGCTAAACAAATGAGTTATTTTTCAATATCTATCTAGTACTCACATAAATTATAGGTTATACACAGTAAAGTTCATGATGAAATAATAATTAATAAAAGAAAATAGAAATATAACTTACTCAATTTTAGATTCTGAGTGAAACGATGAATGTATTGATTTTACAATGATGTGTGTTGTTTTAATTTTTGTTGTTGTTTCTGTCATCACCTTTTAGGACAGTAAAAATGCTTGGATTTTCTTCAACAGTATTTTTTGTGATAGGAAAGTGAATCTAGTTGGTAATTTGTGGGGTCAAAAGTAAAAAGTATTTTTCAAAAGCGCCGTGAAAAACAAAAGAAAAATTAAGGAAAAATGGGAATTTTTACGCAAAATCTGGTGCAACTATTAAACAAATGACCGCAGGTTTATGAAATTTTGACTGAATGTTTATATTTAAATTGTCTATACACCATATCATTTTCCAAATATTTTGGCTTATTTTGAGCTGTTTACGGACATTTTCAGATTTGATTTTTTTTAGTTTTTTTTTCTATAAATATCAATAAAATTTTATTTGTTGGGTAAAAAAAGCGTGAAAAATTAATGCAAAGCTCCTGATATATTGTTATAATAGCAGTTGAAAAATATTAAAAATACATGGGCACAATTTTTTTTATAAGCATTTAAAGTTCGGATTTCAACAACATTTATCAAATTTTAATTTTAATAATTATTTTGTAGTTATAGCTAAGGATTGAAAATTTATATAAAGCTTCCACGTAAATAGGTTATAATATATAAATTACTTTATTCATAATAATGTCATCAAAAATATTTAAGAAGATACAAATCATTGAATTTGTTATGATTTATTTTCTTATTTTTTAACATATCAATAGTTATTGCGCAATAACAAACCTTACACATTATTTTTTTTGTAATGTTAAGATAGTTAAATGTTATTATTGTTAAAGATAATTATTGTATTATATTTACAATATATACACGATATACAGGGATATCTCACTATGATTGTCCCCGTCAATCGCTTTTTTTAAATTAATAAGTTGTAAATATGAATTTGAAAAATGATAGATGCAAAATATTTTTATCTTTACTAGTTTTTGGAATACTTAAAGTCAAAATTCATTAGGTAATTAAAATATTTTATTCATGTTTATTAAAGGTCTGTAGAGATGGCTACTTACAGAGCTAATGAATGTAAATATTTTATAAGTAACTGTATATTAATTCCTATTCAGTATTCAAATAGTTGGTATATAGGTAATGTAAGTTTTAAATTGTACGGGTACCTAGATCATGATCTGTTGGTAAGTACTGGGTATATAAATATATAATATATTAATATTAGACATACTAGGACAGACATGGGTAGAAATTTTGTTTAAAAATAATTTAAAATTTTCTAATATTTTTTTACCTTATAATTTTTTTTAGTTATATAGGAATATAGGTTCCATTATTATCTGCATTGGTATAAATAAAAATTGATTTTTAAAAAATGACCTGATTGGTCATGTTTTTTGACGATATGTCAATGAATAATAATATTTTTTTTTGTTATTATTTGTTTGTGTAAAGATTTATTAATTAACAATAAAAATAAATTAGTTTATAATTCATCTCATGTGTTACAGATCTATACCATCATATACATACAAAGTTATATTCGTGTGAATAACTTGCATTATAATTCAATGTTCTAATCAACTATGGATATAATTTATTCTAAAATTTGAATTCGTTATATTCCACACTGTTCGCCTATTCGATTGCGATAAGTCATTTTTAAAATACAATTGCTATTGGAATTAATTTCACAAATCATAGTATCGTAGTATTATTCTTATGTATACTTTACTGTACATTTTTATCGATACTATATTATTAATTAAATATGAAATTTACGTATTTAATAACTTATTTTTTATAACTTTTTAATAACTATCAATATTATTATAATATTATACGAAGACCGTGTAAAAATGTTAGATTATATTAAATATAAATATAAATATAATATGTGGTTTGTTCCAGTGTTGGGAAAGTTCCTTTTAAAAAGGAACTCGTTCCCGTTCCTCGTTCCTACTGTAAGAAAGGAACTCGTTCCCGTTCCTCTTTCCTGTCCCGAAAAAAGAACGCGTTCCCGTTCCTTTTTAAAAAGGAACGCGTTCCCGTTCCTTCATGTTCCTTTTTTTGCAATTTGAGTGGTGGTCAATGGTGTATTTTGCGAACAATTTTTAAGTCAGAAATAATCGAACCGAGAGAGTTAACCGATTATTTCTGACTTAAAAATTTTTCGCAAAAAACACCATTGACCACCACTGAAATCGGTTAACTCACTCCTTTCTAGGAGCACCGATTTTTAACAAAAATGATTTGTCTTAGATTTTTTTTGTTATAATTCAAAAGTTGTATAGCGTAGACTTGAAACTTTATATATATACATTCATATTGCATAATTGCATAATATTATACATGTATATTACTATAGTAGTATAGTATACAGTGTATAGTGTGTACTATACACGATACACCACACATAGAGACATGCTATAGGTTATAGGCTTATAGCCCATAGGAGTATAGGACATAGTATGATACAACAATCTGTTTTTTTTTTAATTCAATTTATTTGAAAAAATATTTTTATACTGACATTTTGTTTTGTTTGAGAAGAACTAATTTGGCGCGCGGAACCGGAAACGACCTGGAACACGACACGCAGTCGACCGACGGCGTCGCGGCTCAGTTTTGGCGCGGAAACACACTATATGCGCTTCATAAAATATACTGTGGCACTCAACGTGTTAAAATTTTTTCATTATTTGAGGAACGGAAATTTTCGTTCAAGTTCCTTCAAAATAGGAACTCGTTCCCGTTCCTCGTTCCTATATTTTAAATGGAACGCGTTCCGAGCTTCGTTCCTATAAAAGGAACGCGTTCCAGGAACGCGTTCCTCAAGGAACGCGTTCCTTCCCAACACTGGTTTGTTCATATAAATAGTATGATATAGATACCTATATTATTCAAAAATGAAGTATATAATATAATCATATTTAATTATTTTCTAGTTATTTTTACGAAGGTATTATATTATTAAGGTCCAAGTAAAATTTGTCAGTCCTTAGAAATTATCAGTTATTATTGAGCTATTCATTTGAAAACGCAAATTGTTTTCGTCAAGGCATATCTGTTGCAAACATTTATCGGCGTGTAATAAGTATAAAAAATCAAACCAAAATAAATTCTGATCTCAAACATATAATATTTGCATGGTTCTTCAAGTAAAATTACTTTTTTTTCCCTACAGACCATAAGCAACAGTACCTGCTTAAACAATTACCGCAATATTTTAATATCGTGACTACCCGCATTACGGATACTTGTATGATTAAGTCAATGCGTATAATATAATAGTCGTTAGTTATTATACACAGTGTTAAAATGTGTTGACTTGAAATAATTAATATATATTATTGTGTTTTCTCGTTTGTTATAACTATAAGCCATCCAGTCAATTTTGGACATCGGCGTCCTTTAATTATTATCGTATAATAATATCTAAAATTATACCGACTGTAACGCGTCAGCCGATGGACGGGTTATATTAATGTTGTTATCTAACCGTTTAATATTAATATATTATTAATTATATATTTCATACGCGTCCGATTTAGAAAAGTGACAGTATTTCAGCTACAAACAAACACCACGAAGAGGTTCTACCTTTTTTATTCGAAAAATGTGTTCAGAAATTCAGAGTCGTTTTCTTTATTACCTCCTCCAGATTTTTCTAAATCCTGTTTACGAATGTATAACGACTAAAATGATACATAAAAAAACGAAAATGAAGTAACTCGCAATTTTTTTTTTTTAATTCTAGTAACGAAATAATATATGGTATAACAAAACATTATAAGCGCCGGGAAAAACAACATAAAAATTAAGAAAAAAGGGAATTTTTACGCAAAATTTATTTATAAGCATTTAAAGTTCAAATCTTGACAAAATACGGAAAAATCACGAAAATTAGCAAATTATTTTGAATTGAGTATTCATAAAAATTTTTCTTTTTTAATCTAAGATTTGAAAATAGAATACAAGATTCCTCATAAGTTTGTCTACCTATACAAAAAAAAAAAATGTCTACACACAAATCAAATTAAATTTTTATGAGTGTTTGAAGTTTATATTTTGACAAGATTGGATATTCACTCATGTAGCGATATTGTTATTTTGTTGTAATTCTAAAACGAATAACTTTAATCAAGGGCGTCCGCAGGAATTTGTCAAGGGGAGGGCAAAATATTTTCTTTTTTACATTTTTTGTCTCACTATCCTATTAGTTATAAAGTATTTTTGTGGCATATTTTCTTTCATATAGACAAGGAATGTAAAAATATTTATGAATTATACGTACGTATAGTTAGTTAAAACTTAATCTTGCAGCATTAATTGTAATTAATTGTTATGTAATTTTAAATTATCAAATACATTTTTTTTTAATAGACAAAATGTTACCGTTGGTTTTATAATTTTATGTAATTTATAAAATTTAATATTTCTAGCTTATTCAGTCATTGATACTACAAACTTGAAAAGTTGTAGCTATTGTAGGTGGTATGCCATCTATGAACTTTTAATTTTTTTATCAAAAAAGAAAAAACTTGATTGACACTGCAGTATTGGCGTATTGCACTTAGTCCCACTACTACATCTAATAATCTATAAAAGCAACGTTCTTATTTCTGACTCTGAATCGAGTGTAATAAAATTCACTCTGTAGAAAAAAAGAAAATGTTTTTATTTTTAATTTAAAAATAGTTTATTTTATGATATTTTATATTAAAACGGTAATGATTGAGGTTGGGATTATAATGAACTTTGCATTGTTTTTCCAATTCAAGCGATACTCGTTTTATAACATACCTACATTGAATTTTTTGACGATTTTAAATTTAAGGCCATTTTTTGCATTTAAAGATTTTTAGAACATTTTGAAGTTAATTCTAAATTTAAATTTAAAATTTTATTTTAAAATTTGCACATGTTTTTATATGGTTTTATAGTAAATATATGATCTAAAGTTTAAACATATAGCTACAGAAAAAAAAAATTAATTTTCAGATTAAATAAGAAGTCTAAATGATAAGTTCTATCTATTAAACTTTTTTACAATCATTTAAAAGTTTAAAATGTATATAAGAATTTATATCTTTAATATTAAAAAGGTGGGTAAGTGGATATCGCTCTGCTGTACAGTAGGTTGCAAGTGGGTCACTATAATGGATGGTATTAAATTTGAATTCAATGATATAATATCATTGTATAAGAAAAACGATTCTGAGCGAAAACGGTCAGTCAGCCTATGATATTACCAAGTATATTTGATGATATTATTGTGAATTAAGTAATTTATATATTACCTATTTATGTGGAGCCTTGTTTTCAATTTTCAATCCTTAGCTGTAAAAGTTGAACATTTTATAAATTTTTAACTAGGTACAAAATAATTATAAAATTATAAATTTGATAAATTATGTCGAAATTTGAACTTTAAATGCTTATAAAAATATATTGTATCTATGTATTTTTAATATTTTTCAACTGCTATTGTAACAATATATCAGGAGCCTTGCATTAAATTTTCACGCTTTTATACCCAACAAATACAATTTTAATGATATTTATATAAAAAAAAACTAAAAAAATTGAAAATAGACAATGTCCGTAAACAGCTCAAAAAGTGTTAAATTATTTTAAAAATTTTACCGTGTATAGAAAATGCTAATATAAACGTTTAGTCAAAATGTCATGTACCTATACGGTCATTTGTTTTAGAGTTACACCAAAAACCAAAATCGATTTTCTCGTAAACAGATTTTGCGTAAAAATTCCCGTTTTTCCTTGATTTTTCTTTTGTTTTTCACGTCGCGTTCGAAAACTACTGAGACATTTTTACTTTTGACCCCCCTAAAGTACCAACTAGATTCACTTTCCTATCAGAAAAGTTACTGTTTTGAAGAAAATCCAAGCACTTTTACTGACCTAAAAAGTGATAACAGACACACACAAAAAAAAAAAAAAAACACACATCATTGTAAAATCAATACATTCATCACTTCGCTCAGAATCTTAAATAAAAATAATTTAGTCCACTATTTAGAATTGTTAGGTCAGTTTTAGTTTTTTTAAAACATTAAAATCATCAATGATAATATATGAAAATCAACCCAGAAAAAGCCAAGGGAGGGGCAACTACCCTTACTTGCCCCCCCTGCGGACGCCCTTGACTAACATTGTACGCAGACAGCAATTTTTTGATTTATAATATTATTATAACATTGTAATAACGAATAATATTAGTATAACGTTATTATAATACTATTATAATATTATCATTACAAAATACTGTCTGGTACCAAGATAATACATTACAAAAGATTTTGTAAATGAACTGCCGTTGCTTCTATGTAACAAGATTCAATGCAGATTGTAAAATAATACTAAATATTACAAATATTATTTAGTTATAACTAGAATAATTAGTATAATATTAATATTATAGTATTATTTTTAATTTAACTAGTTGTTTATTACATTGAACTAGGTTTAAACTGTTTTGAATGCATAAATATTGCATTATACATAATTATAATGATATAAGTTATAATGTGTATATTGTTTACACATATTTTAACGTTTAAGTATAACTCTGGACGCTAGTAAGAATTTAAGTATTTAACTTTGACTTTGAAAAACAAATAAACTACGATGCACTATATAATTAGTATACCCGCACGCATATACAATTGATATTATAATATTATGTTGGCTATAGTAAATAAATATAAGTGTAATACCTACGGTGCTGGCTAAAAACGAGACTTTATTGTTTTGTATGCGTAAATGTTTAACCGAATAGAATTTATTTGTTTATTTATAACGGAATATTTTCAACAGTGAATTGTTTTAAATGTATCCAATAATTATTAGTTTTATTATTTTGGTTTTTTTGATTTTTTTGAATTTTAGATTGAATATTGAGTGTTTAAACTTAAAAGTAAAGTTATAAATTAATTTAATTGTTTTTCCTCTACTTGAACCAATCAACATTCAACACTGCAGCCCGTACGAAAGTTGTAGAAGTAATTCGCAAGAAATTCCTGCAACGTCGTCGGTACCGAAAATAAGAAAAGGTTGTACGGAAGTCCTTATCTCTCTCCCATCTCGCTGGTTATGATTAGAAAATGCATGAGTGAGAATTTTAATTTTTAATTTTTTACGCATTATTAGTAGTTCTCAAAGGGAATGAAATTAATAATAATGCACTAATGATTTAAAAATATTTCATAATAATTCACATAAATGAAAATAGTGGGTGACGAGGATAGTATTTTAAATGTTATAATTAGGGCTCGGAAGTTGTAGGACTGTAGGAGTTGTATATTATTCTATATTATGCTCTCGATTTATAGAATACTAAGCTAAAAAAAATCGAAGCTTTACAATGGTCAGTTTAAAAATTGAATATGGAAAATGCATATTTCGTCAATTTTAGGGGAAAACTGCATATTTCTAGATCCCTTATGCATTTTATATATTTTAAAAAAAATTATCGATCTTTCTCTTTTTTAAGCTGTGTATTTTAATAATAATATTGAATGGGTATTATATAACTCCATATTAATGTAGTTAGGTATTTATTGTTATCACCTCAATCGACTATTCATTTAAGTTTTAACGAAAACTGTGCGATACGCTTTTAATCTCTATCGCACCTATATTCCGATGTACTATCTTTTCGAATATATTTTTTTAACTATTTTTTTCAATTCAATAAAATGTCAAAATGCCATACAGTTTTTCGCCATATTTTAAATATTATAAATTTATTTTTTCAAATTTTACATTTTTATTAGTACAATTTAGTAACAACAGAAAATGGCTTTTTTGGAGTTTAAAATTGCTATCAATCTATTTTGAATATTTGACATTTTTTTCATGCAATTACAATTTTTTTGTACATATTTCATGAATTTTTTTCATTTTTTAGCTCCTATAGCTTCCGATCACCATAGTTATAACTCGCATAACTTATAATATAAATATTTGTACAGATAAGTCTGGTAAGTAACTTACAAGAGTTTAAGTGCAAATGAAGTGTCAATTTAATTTATTTAAAATTACTTGAATGGTTTATATATTTATTGCCACTATTCTAACGTTGGTTTATTGTTACTGTTACATTTTTCACCAATATCCATATGGGAGTATTAGAAAAAGTAAAGTTCCTAATAATGAACCCTTGTAACTTATAACTGTATGGGTGTTGGCAGAAAATATTAACAGTAAGTACCTATTGAAATAAATTATTTTGAATAATAATTCACTAGTGCGTGCGTTTAATAATTTAAATAATTAAAGCCTTAACATATTTCCTATTGATTTAAAATTAAATCCTCAAATTCGCCATACAAAAAAAAAAACTCAAGCTGCATCAGCGAATTCCATAATGTTCCACCCAATCATGTGGGCAGACTTTTGCTAATGTTACCATCATTACATTATTATTTTTCTAATTATTGTCAACCGTGACGGTCCTTCGTCAAAACACATACCTATTAAACAATTCTTATATAGATACAATAAAAACAAAAACGTATCCACCATTGGTCATTAACAGTAAATTACTTTGTGGTGAAAGTGTGGATAAAATTGACGCTTTATTTGTACGTGTGGATTAGGCCTTAACGGGGATACCACAATAAAAAAAAACGCGCCATGTATAATACCTCATGCATTTAAACGGACTTCATTATTCCAATGTTGTCGTTTTTCGCAAAGGTGGTGTGGAAATTTATACACAACTACCTGTTGAATAAAGGAATTACGAGGATAATAAGGATAATACTGGAGTCTATAAAGTCCCCTTAAAATTACCGTCACCATCAGTTACGACGTTTATACCTATGTTGGGACAATATTATTCTCTCATATAGTTCAATATAATATAATATGTGATTGGCTCTTTCCAGACCTAAACGCCGTACCTTGAGTGGTTTATGGGGAATGTGGAGCTGAAAACTTTTGGTTTCTATTGTTCCGAATCAAATGTATGTGGATGATTATAATAATAATTTTTACATTTTAGAGGCATAATGGAGGAAGGACTCCACACGTCCATACTTCTAAAGTCAAAATACCACAGGAACCTAGAACAGACACAATTCAGTATATTATGTACATTTATTTTAGTAGAAAATTCAAATTTGCATCATTCATAAATTAGAATTTTATATTTTTATGTATGATTTAGTTTTATTTTTTCAATAGTTTACCTACATACAATAATTATACTATAAAGTATAAACTATTAATCTGCCAAAAATGAATGATTTTATAGTTTTTGGGGTTCTATATGGTAAAACGGTACTAAAGTTCCGCTGTCCGTCCGTCCGTCTGTCACATATTTTTAATTTTAATTTAAAATATTAATAATTATGACAAACAAGTAATTCCTTTGGAATCACATTTAGAGACCTTAATCCAATTTGTATGAATGACATTAATGATTTTTTGGTATAAACGAATGATATTTCAAGATTTTTTTTCTGAAGTTATACATTTATACATTAAATAAATTATTTTTGAAAATAAAACATATTGCTTGTTTTTTGTATAGATTGTCTAAATCAATTACTTTTAACATTTTAAATAAATCACACGAAAGGAAGGTTTTTAGCTTGTTCAATTTAATTTTTATTAAGTTCTTCTATCTAATTGATAAGCTAGTTTTTAAGCTGGAATTCACCCCAAGCTATTATGCCGTATTGGATTAGTGATTGCGCCATTGCAAAATATGTTATTCTGATATAGTTTTTATTTGGTATATTTTTTGCTTTAATGAAAAAGTATGCTGGCTGTCTTATTTTAATATTAAGTTTTCTATATGAATATTCCATTTTAAATTTTGGTCTATTGTTATGCCAAGGTATTTAATGAAAGGGTGTTTAATTAATTTTTGACAGGTGCATATGTTGTGGTGTTTCAATTTGTATAGTAAAAATGTATAGTAATCTCATTTTTCCGTGGTGCGGTTCTTGTTCTTATGTCATTAGAAAAAGCTATATATTTTAAAAGTGTATAATATTATGTTATTAAAATACAAAATATTATGTTCATTATGAAATCGTTTAATATTGGCTGCGGTCTAACAGAAATATATATTATTATTTTTATCGGAGGACATGGGAAAATATTATTATAAGTACCTATATATCAATCGAACGTCCGACCCTGCTCCATTTTTCTATGCGTGCGGACTGTGTCGTCGTTATTATGATTATTTTTTCATCATCACTACCATCGCTTTTATTATTATCCTTTATCATTGCGCTCTCCTGCACGTCTACTGTGCAAAGACTTGCATAGCCGTGTAGGTAGTCGTAGGTATATGAAGTGTGGGTATACAGTTATAATTGCGTCGAAAAGTCCTAAACTCATACACACACACACACACACACACACACACACACACAAACACACTATATAATATCAATTATTATTATAAATGTATTAAATATTTTATAGGCACAGCAATTATGTACAGCTGGATATAAGTGTAGGCACAAGACGCGTCAACGTAGATATTTCAATGTTTTTCGTTCGACCGCGCGCGCAATAAATAATTTTTTTCCACTTAGCATAATAATTATTATGTACATACCTGCATTATACACGCGAACGTCCTTTCGATATTATGTGCAAGGACGCCAATTATTTACACGTACACAATGCGTTCATTGTTATCGTATAATAAGTACGCTCGTATATAATATAGCGGTACTAAATCCGAAATTATATTGCTTTGGGGAGTCACGTTTTCATTTCGTTTGTTAAATTTTTTTTTTATTTCAAATTTCGGATTACAAACGTTTTTCTTATCATACGCATTGTAGCTGGAAATACGAAACATCATATAGGAACGCTGATAATAATAATAATACCCAATAATAATAACGACGACTTTGTGCAACGCCGAGCCGTCAGTATTGTGACAATCCTATCGTCAGCGGGGCCGTGAGTCGTGACCGACTATCAAAATATAAACGCTGTAGATCCTAGGGAACCTGTAAAATATTATTAACAGTGCTGCAGTACTCCAATTACCGCAGAGAGCTGCTGCAGAAGAGTGCGGAACGCGTTCGCCAATGATATTACGATGGCATTGTGTAACAATTTTATTGCCCTTGTGTAGTAGTAGTATTGAAACAGTTTGGAGCGTGTGATACTTATAAGTATGCATCATAATATTGAACATAATATGCAGACAGTATTTGCAAGAAGTTCACCAAGCATAATATACTATATATAATATTTTAAATCCATTAATTACGTTAATTATGTATTTATTTTAATTTCGATTTTTTTTTTTTTAATCTTCAAGGCACTTTACTTAAATATCATATTTCAAATATTTCTACATTTCTTATGCTATTGTGATGAGTAATAAGGGATCTGTGACGGTGATGCAAACTTATTTTTCTCTTATGTAAACCACTCTTTTAATCAGAAAGTCTTTTCAAATATTGATGTTTTTAAATCGAAATTTAACCAAGTAGGTGAATTATAACAAACTCGTGTCAAAAGGTTATAACTTTTACATTAAGTTCGATCAACAAATTTAGGTGATTGCACCTTTGTTCTTTGATGAATTTTAACTCTGTATAATTCGTCTAACGAGAAAATCGGTACTCGTGTAGACGTGTAGTATGTTAATATGTTACCTAACGCTACTTCGTTGGTGTAGTATTCTACCTACTGTAAAATGCTACTTGGCAAAAAACTTGATTGGTGTTTACCATATTTTACCTAGGTACTGATTATTTCTTAATACGTAATAACAATACATTAAACTAAAATTTACCTACTTAATGTATTGCTGACGATCATCAAGTGTTTTAATTTTTAATACGTTATAAATTTATTGTTATGTTCTTACGTTATCCCACAAAACTTCAAATTAATAAACTGTCGCATTGGACCACCACCATTCCTATTTTAGTTGAAAAATATTTTGCTTAATACAGCGAGCTAAAATGACACAACACAGACTAAAACAATATAATATCTAAAAATAAATTAATCGTTGGGCTTGGTACATATTTACAAGTTATCACGATGGCTATTTAGCTATATTATAGTATTGTATCACTATTATAATATGTCGTTTATCTTAATAACTCAAGTCACAGGTACATTCCCGTAATAAAATGAAATATATTTAAGAGTAACAATTGACAGGTAGGTATGTCGTATTTTCCGGTAGGTAGCATACTGCACGAATACCAAAAAAATCTAAAAGTAACACTTTTTCAAAACAGTATTTGAGGTGGTGAATGATGCCACTGCCGCAAATAGGGGAGGGGGTGGCTGGGGGTGCTGAGCACCGTCAAGGGGCCTCAGTTTATAGAAATTGAGGCCTCGACATTTTTAGAGTTTTTTTTAGACATTTGTAGTGTGTACATTTGACAGTAGGCAGTAAATACAAAAGACATAAGGTAAAATAAAGTATATAGTGTTAAAACCACAAAGTAACAAAAACAAGTTCAGTTATATGGGCTGGTTCCTACGGATCACGTAGAAACAATAGAGTACAAAAACTTATATCTATGATTATATTATGCAAATGGCAAGTGCAGGGGCCCCATAACATTTTCTGAACCATGGCCCCACAAAACCTAAATTATGGTACTGACGTATTAAACTATAATATTATAATATATACCTAATAAATCGACCAGGTGCAATGCAATGTGACAATTATTATAGGCTCTTTGTCGGCAGAGTATAATATATACTTATTATAATATAATATATTTAACGAAAATATTATATTATTATACTATACACGTAGCTCAGTCAGTGGCGTATACATAAATTCTGTATGAGGAGGGAGGTAAGATATATGGAAAAAACCTAACTTATTATCTATTATTCATTCAAACGATGTACTTATGAGTTATGTTATTAATTTAGGAACGTCGAAAATATATATACCTGGATATTTTAGAAACTATAGGCAGTAATACATATTTAAAAATTAATATTATACATGTGTTGGCACTTGGCGGTCATCACAAACTTCCGATTTATATTGTCTAATGTACTTACTACTAAGTGTTAGTATAGAATATAATATTATGTATATAAATAATAAAACACTTATTAGGGAGGTACTTTGTTGTGTATGTGTACCCAGTGCCGTGCTAACTCTCATTGGTGCCCCAGGGCAATAATATTTGGCGCCCCTAATAAACATATATTATAGCATACATTTGCCGCCCTTTAAAATGTTACAAGTTTGGCCGCCCTAGAGCACTGCCCCATTTGCCACCCCCTTAGCACGGCTCTGTGTCTACCTATATAAGTCACAGAAACTGCTTATTGAAATATCTGATTTACATATAATAATTAGTGATTACACTAAACCTATATTTGGTCGACTGTTAGTTATAATAGGTATATCCTTGTCTTATATAGTTATATAACATTGTAATCGCTCCATCTTAACTTGTCATACAATATATATACATATATAGTATGTATATATAACAATAATTATCTATTGAGAAAAAACATTTAAGTACATGTTAATAGTGTATAATATATTATAAGACGTGTATAATTATGTATAAAAAAAATATTATAATATAGTCTATAATGAATACTAAGAAGAATGACCATTGACCATGTTTTAATGATTGGAGAATTTAAGTCTTATTATATTATATAATATAATATGTGTTGCATGTAACCGTCATATTACAATTACCTACCTAAATATGTTCTAACTATTTCTGGAAATAATATTATACCAATATTATAAACATTTTGTAATAATTTTAATTATATTTCGTCATTAGATAGTTATACATAAAACTTGAAATGTAACAATACGGATAAACAGGCAAACTAGCCATTTATCACAATATTATGATAACCTTTACTTAATATATTTCCATCCACAGACGTAAAAAAACAAATTAATCGAAAACGTGCAAGCATGTGGATAACCGCTCTACTGTAAAGTAGATTTCCAGTGTACTTCGTCATTGAATTTGTCACTGTAATGGATGTGTTAAAAACTTAAATTTGATTCTGATAATAAATGATTATCATATTATACTCTCAGTCTAATAATCAGCCTATATTACATTCTAGGAATATCATATTATTTATTATTATACAATTTTATCTTACTTTTAGTAAATATCTCCTGAGTACTTCGCACAACAATTTCCTCTCTGAGGGTTCCGACCTCGTGACACAATACAATCACCCCTTAAAATGTAATAACTGTAATTTAAAATATTAAAAACAAAATATGTGTAAGATAAAATATTATACAAATCATTTATATATAATAGATAAATTATAAATGTAGTTACTTATACCAGTTTATATCGTATATTATTGTAATTCAATTTTGAGTCAATACTGATATAACATAGATCACTTTGTAGTATGATTTATTGTATAAATAGGCAAAGGCAATCACTTAAAATCGATCTAAATATTTTGAAAATGTAATTGTGTATAGTAAAATATAAATCCTTACGAATAATAACAAAATTGATTTTGTCAAAAAGTAGTTGTACGTAAAATATTTACATTTTAGATTCTGAGCGGAGCGATGAATGTATATGTATTGATTTTACAATGATGTGTGTTTTTTGTGTCTTTCATCACCTTTTAGGACAGTAAAAATACTTAGATTTTCTTCAACAGCACCTTTTCTAATACAATGCTCTAAATATATTGTTACAAAAGCAGATGAAAAATATTAAAAATACATAGTCACAATTTTTTTTTATAAGCATTTAAAGTTCGAATTTTGACAAAATACGTAAGAATAACGAAAATGTGTAAATTATTTTGAGTTAGAAATTCATAAAAATGTTTCTTTTTTTAATCTAAGATTTTAAAATTTAACACAAGTTTCCTCAAAAGTTTGTCTACTTTTATCAAAAAATAAATGTCTATAAGAATGTCAAATTAAATTTTTATGAGCGTTTGAAGTTCAAATTTTTACAACATTGGATATTCGCTCGATTTCTCATGTATCGATTTTAGTTGTAATACGAATAACCGTAACTACTTGAAATTTACACCTAATGTTCATTTTATCAAATCCCTATACTTGATAAAATTTTCAAAATATTTTGACTTGTTTTGACCTGTTTACGGACATTTAAAATTTTTTTTAGTGTTTTTTTTTCTATAAATATCAATAAAATTTTATTTGTTGTGTCAAAAAGCGTGAAAAAATAATACAAGGTTCCTGATATATTGTTACAATTGCAGTTAAAAAATATTAAAAATATTAAAAATACCTAAGCACACATTTTTTTTATAATCATTAAAAGTTCGAATTTCGACAACATTTAAAAACAATTTTGTAGCTTAAATATTATGAAATTTATAACAACAGATGAATATATATTCTAATAAATAATACAATTATTGCTATTATTTATATCAGTTATCACTATTATTATAGTAATTTTTTATTACTTATTAATAGATACTATGTGAGTGCGTTACACAAATCACAAAGTAAAATTTTATCAACTTTTGTTTACCACTCAAAATGTTACGTGACTCTTAGTTGTAATTGATTATTATTTATGTTACGTGTCATCAATTTTTGGCGGCTGTCTCTGTATTGTTATTAGCTGCCACCAAACTAAATTGTTATTTGTGATTATATTTTGATTATTTCGATAGCAGTTTTACTTTTTCTGTTTTATACCAAGAAATTAGTATAAGGTAGACGTTCCCAAACTTTTTATGGTACGGCCTGTTTTGGAAATTTTTTAAATTGTTGCGACCTATAATATACTAATGACCGTTTTAGATTTTGAAGTGAGCAATGATGTTTCTTTGTTTTTATTTTTATTTTATTTTTTGTGCCTGTGTAGGTACAAGGCAAGTAGTCAAAATAATGCTTCAATTTTCAACTTCAGTATCTTTTCCGGTGCAAAAGTGAATCTAGTTGGTGCTTCTGAAAGGTCAATATATAAGTATATATATATATCAGTTGTTTTCAAAAGCGTCAGGAAAAACAAAAAAAAAACGAAATTTTTACGCAAAATCAGTTTTCGACAAAATGGTTATTTGTGTAACTATTTATTACAGTAAAAAAATTTGAAAAGTAATACAAGCCACAAGGTTCCTCATAAGTTGTTGCAAGTGGAAATTAAAAAAATTTTTTTTTTTATATCTAAGATTTGAAAATGTAATATAATGCTCCGCACGCATTGTTACAATATTAGTTTAAAAATATTAAAAATACATAGGCGAGATTTTTTTTTATAAGCATTTAAAGTTCCAATTTTGAATCAAGATTGAAAATCTTATCAGATTGAAAATGTACAAATTATTTTGTAGTTAAACATTTTATAAATTGTTCAACTTTTATAGCTAAGGATTTAAAAATTAAAACATGGTTTCACGTTAGTAGTTTTTTATGTAAACAAAAAAAATTAAAAAATATATTAACACAGTTTTTTTAATATAGTTAGCTTAAGTTAAAATTTGAACGAAATTAGGTACATATTAAATAACCAAGAATAACTATTTTAGTTATTTTCTTATAATTTAAAAATATTATTCGCGGGTACTTGAAACTTCTTAAGTATAATATTATACTTATACAAATATGATAATATGCAAATAATATTAATTCAACTTACTGGCCACCATATTAATAATAACAATATAAATATAATATCAAATATCCTAGGCTGATAAACCGTCTCCGTCTCAGAATCGTTTTTCTTATATAACGATATATTATATAATTTAGTTCAAATTTAACACCATCTATTACAGTGAAACCCACTTGAAATCTATACTGTACAGCATACCGTCACTTACTTACCAGCTTTTCTTTGTTGTTTCATTGATGATTGATATCTTTAAAATAACTTCTATTAGTGCAGCGTGGTGGTGACACGTCACTCCGTCATTTGCAAGTGGTTACACTCGTAATCTTCATGGTTAATGATAAAATAATTCAATAATCAGATAGGTATGGGAACTTACAAAATTGCATTCATACCAAAGTAATAAAATATGACGTATAGTATAATTACACGGAAAATAGTTTGGGAATCTTTAGTAGAAGCATTGAGTATATACACTCAATGGTATAAGGTATCATTCATAACAAGTTACAGCCATTTTAACCCAATTTATTTTTACGTAAATTCTACATTTTTTACTTATTAAACACTCTGGTAATCAATACATTTATAAAGCTGAATAAATGTTCAAATATCCATGTAAAATTGGAAATAATATGTAATTTAAGTTTGTTCGTACGTAAGTTTAACGTACCCTTGCAGTAGTTAGGGGAGATTGGCTTAATATGACATATTAGGGTAATATGACACATTGATGTTTTGATTAGAATTATTGAAATTTACAAATCAAATCCGTTTTAAATACGTGACATATAACCTCCTACCTACGATTGTATACAGTGACCACAGGTTTTGACCTTATCAGAGAATTTGATAACAAAAATGTGTTTTGTGTCATATCAACTTTTTTTTTTAATCATTTTTAAAAATTAGTTTTAAAATATAACTTTATGTTCCTTCAATTTTTTTTATTCAAAGTTGAACATAAAAAGGCAAACTACACTACAATAATTTTATAAATAAGCTTATTATAATACTTTTGCCATAAAAACTTTGAAAAAAACTTGTATGATATCAGGCAAAATGACATAGCAGTGTTTATTATTATATTATTTTCATATTTATATTATAACATTAATTATGTAAAAATATATTTCTAAAGTATTGTTATTTATAATAAAAAAAATTGATTAAACTATTAAATTGCAAACATTTTATAATTTATTGCCATTGCCAAGTATACAATGGTTGCTTATACAAATTACATAGTGGGTACATTTAAAAAAAAGTAAATTAAAATTATTTGTTTGTATTAAATGTACCTAAAATTACTGTCAATTAGACTTCAGAAATATGCGTATAATATAAATAAAAATATGCTGCCCAAGTTTAAGCCCATGTGTTAATTAACATTATTTTTTTAAATTAAAAAGTGGTATGTCATATTAAGCCAGTCTCTCCTACTATCATAATACTGGCCACGTATGTTATCGGAAGTTGGAAGTTTTGAGTTGGAAAATCAGTAATCAAGGTAAACAAAGTTAGGTAATTAGTTAATCATGTATCAAAAACCTTAAAAACTGTTCAATTACATCTAATTAATCATCGACAATGCATCGATACATAACGATACTTGCTCTATACACGAATTGTCTGTTGTTTTATAAATTTATTAAATTTATTCGTTGAATAGAAAACCTTTTATGAATTAACTAATTTTTCTTCTTAAGAATTACCTAGATGTAATTACCTACCTACTGACAAAATTTGATCACAATTTGTACGTGATGCTCAACACCCCAAACAAATTTCAATGGGTGTTCAAACAACTGTGCTGCCACTGGGTGTCTACGTGACAACATACATTACCCCTTCAGTACGTGTCTACATGGCGCCTATGAATTAATAACAACGGCTAAATTCCGTACGATTTGTTACTATTTATTAAACTTGTATGGTGACATTTTTTCGTTAATTTATTTTATTCGTGCGTGCGCTATGCAAACCGGTAAACCACGGGCAATGCCACGCTACAGGACAAAACATGACGTATAAACATGATAGGATATATATTTTATATTGTTGTACACGGGAACAGAAATGGAATACGTAAAATCATAAATATTTACAATCTAACCTATGGGTGGGAAATAATTTCGTATAGGTACCTGCGTATATGGGTGTATGTATCGTATATATTATTATTATTATGTGTATCGCTTCTGCATTTCTGCCAAGGCGCGATCGTTGTTTCGCACGTGGTGGGGCCACGGCTTCTGTTTTCTCGTATAAATAAACCTCTTGAGCCGTCCGTTGGTTATAGGTACGCTGTTTACGCCAAAGGGTTGTACACGTGTGTATTGTTCGTTTTTAAATCTCAGCTGCACAGTGTTTTCCGTCCTAATTAAAAAAAACGCGATGAATCACGCGGTAAGTAACCGATTTATTAGACGAATATTATTCTGTTAATATACATATTATTATTATTGTTATTGTTGTTATTATTGTTATGATAAATAGTTATTATATTCACCTTACACCTCCAACGTACATCGGTATATAAGCAAAAACAGTTTATTCGCTATTGACACAGTGAGATATTATAGCCACGAATTCACCACATTTCGTTTATTAACAGACAGCAGTTATACTGTTATTATAGTAATCAATAATCGTGTGCAGGGCCCCCGCAAGGGATGTACTGTCTTAGAGGCCCGTTGAAATGTATTTGTAATTTTTGAAAATTTTATGGGAATACTTATTTTATAGTAATTTTGTTATTTTAACCATTTATTACCTAGACATCGTGTATAGGACACCCATATCGCTTTAATGGCTTGTATTTTTTTGAAAGTTTTGTATTGGGCCCTCAAAACATTTAGTACAGGGACCCAAAATTTGATGTGGGGGCCTGATCGTGTGTAAATATTGTGTATATAATATACTACAATAGTACTTCCTATATTATGATCTGTAGATATACACATTTTGAATATTTTAATGACGAATTGGTACAATGTTGGTAGTAATGGATTATTCAAAATATTTGATGTTCTACCAAACCCAAAAATACAAAGCATTTCATTCTGTAGGAAGGTATAGGTAATAAGTATCATTGTAAAGTTTCATTGGTGACTTAATTTGATAAACTTAACTTTGTAAAAAAAAAAACACACAAACACAACCACACTTACTCTATCGAATATAATATAATACTCATAAAAAATTTAAAAAAAGTATATATTATGAATATATGATTGCTTTTTTTCATGCAATATAGTTTACTTTAATTATTATTTCCGCGTTAAAAATAAAATAAGAAAATAGTTATTTTACAAACATTTGACTGAAATCCATCAATATAATATTTCAATAGGAATTAGACAAAATAAAGATAAATTCTTAAAATCAGCAGAATTAATTTCACCATATTAATTTTCAAGTATCAAACAAACATTTAACATTTAACATTTAAAAAATGATTATCATAATTATTAATTAACTTAATATTCTCTAACAAAGAAATACTGCACCTACACTGAGAAAATCTTGTTTGGAGACCCAGGGTAAACTATATATTGCATAATAAATAATAGATTTACCAAACAGAAATAATGAAGTAAAATAAAAGTTTTTTTTTTATCATACATAATTAATTTTATACTCCCAGATTAGCACAATCATTGTTTTGAGGTGCAATGTAAATAATATTATCTATGGATCTTAGAGAAGAAAAACCGGTTTTCTGTCAACAGTAGCTAGGTCGTTATTAATTTAAAGGTGTACTGTTATTGCTCTATTGTTAAGCCAAAACACGTCTATCAAAATAGTATTTTAATTAAAATTTTATGATTAATTAATTGCACATGCACGATGAGCTACCGTAATAACGTCATTCCATTAATTTTATTTTGAATTTTCGCACAACATCTTATTAACTGAGCGAATTCATATTGTGTTAATCAACCGGCTATTATTTTAAAGATAAAAAAGGAATTTTACCAATTTAATTTAGTATTTATTTAATAAAACATCTAGTAAATTACGCCTGTACCTAGCTACTGCGTATAATATATCATAGCCCATAGGTATACAATACTTTTTAATTCGATTAAATAGAATTTATTAAAATATATAATTTATCTATTTGAAAAGCTTGAATGATTTTACAATAAGCAATTTTTTTAAATAAATTGTTTGATATATATATTATTGTTTATTTCGAAAAAAAAAATGTTAAAAATGTGTTCCTACACTATTATTACCAAATACTTAATACATATTATATGAAGTATAAACAATCATGGTTTTTCGAGGGTGGATTAACACACTGATAATGAGTGATTAAAAATACTACATAGAGTATATAGATGGCAGAGAAGAAATTTCTGCATGCATTACTCTGCATAGTAAATATTAGTCTAGTGATGATACATCAACGAGATCACTTACTAAATGTAAAATATTACATTATTGTAGCTAAAATAGTAATTGTTATCGACTTTCTTTTTTGTATATTATTATATTGTTAAGATAAAGATAAACACTCGCGCTTTCAAAAATTATCCAAAACACGTCATGTTTTTTAGACAAAGTATTTGAATATACCTATTTATACTCACATAATATCATATTTTTTAAACTTACCGTCGAAGATATTGCTCATGTTTTTAGTTTTTTGTTGTTGTTGTAATAAACATAATCGAATAATATTGTTTAATATGTATAAAACACATCGTACTATACCCATAAAAATATTTTTTGCTATGTACTATTTCGGTCACAAAACGTTACACCGAATATCATATTATTATACTATTGTTATTATCTGCATTTTTATGATTAATATTAAGCGCGTACGCATAAACGAGGAATCTGTTGCGTGCGCCTAAATCCGATGTCCGAAATATAATACCTAGATATACTACGTGATTCCTTGTCGCAACCATAATATACATAATTCGGGTGTGAAACTTGGTTGGTGTCCAAGAAGCGTTTGCATGTTACGATTCGGTCATCAGGAAATCGGTTACACAACGTCAATTTAGATTAGTATTCATCGCCGGAATCGCACATACTTTTACTACGAAAATTCCATACGGTTTCATTTCTCTAAATTATAATAATATTATACCTAATAATAATAATATTGTATCGGTCTTGCACACTTATATAGGTATATATAGCTCGATATTTTTTTCCAGACACACGATTGTACATAATATTATGGAATTGTTCGACACATAATTTTATTATTATACTATCGAACTCCGGACCACATATACGACATACGTATAAATTATAATATGGCGTGACGGTGTCTATAATAGTATTTTGCATAAACAAATGTTATATAACACGCTCTATGGCTGCGCGGGACTGGAATGTTCGCGTAGGTCAATGCCATTTATTGAGCAATATCGATTTTTCTACGAATACTAATACAATAATAAAATGTATTAATATTTGAGTTTTAAAATAAAACGATCGAAAAAATGTTGTATTTCGTAATATTGACTAAATCTGATAACCTACATCAATATTATACTGATATTTTAGCCGCCATCCGGAGACATTTTAAAGTGCCAGTATAAAAATATATAACAATATAATATAAAATTACAATTCGTACCTAAACTACATTATATACCTAACCGATATTGGCTTCTTACAAATGATGACAGGCGGGAAAAACGTGTTAAAAAACTACATCATAAATAATATTTTCTTCTAATAAAGATCTACGTATTTTGACTATATATTTGATATACATAGTAAGCGTATAACGGCATACCAATGTATCATAAAGAAGTTTACATAATGTTTGCAATATTACGAAACTACAAAATAAAGAAATACCATATTTATTATATAAATCTCAATTGAAGACAAACAATTAAGGCGCCTGATTTTTTATGAATGATGGTAATATTTTACAGGCCACATTAAACTCCGTTTATCGATATTTTAATCTCAAACTTTATAAGGTGTCTTAAAAAATAAGACAATTTTAAGCTTTTTTTCACAAATTATTACATGTATACTAGTACTTGAAATAAATTTAAAAAATAGGATTTCAATGCGGCTTGTAGGATGCCTTCTTCTCTCAGATAAAAAATACCTAGAATATCCGATAATTCGGTAAAGCCTTAGAATTTTTCTTGTGAAGTTATTTTTGTTAATATAATACACTATATGAACCCCTTTTCAAAAAGTATCGGGTAGTACATTAGTAGAAGAGTATTATAAAATTAAGGTGTCAACTAAAAAATAAAATATAATTTTTCAATTTTATAGAATTGCGGAAAATTTAAAACAACTAATTCCTATTGGCCCCTCAAGTATTCTAAGGTTGCACGACATACAACAATACGATACATTTAGTTTGCTTGTTAAAGTGTTAATTATAGTCAAAATGAAAAAAACTAATTTTGCCATAACAATATGTTAAAACGTTACATACGTTATATATTATAAATAAAACAGAGAAGTCACATTGCTATATATCATAGGCTTTGAGTGTATCTCGTTATTAAGTAGTTCACTGTAACGGATGTGTTGAATTTGAGTTCATAAATCATTGCATAGGTACGAAATATGATTCAGAGTGGGACAATATTTTGTCAGCTACAATTAGTAATTTATTATGGATATTATACTTAGTTATTGTTAACTACTTAGAATTACTATTAGTAATTTATTTTCTATTAGAAATATGGTAGGTTGAACTAATTTTTGTTAAAAACAAATTGCATATTATACTATATAAAATATAACGTCATATACTATTACTTAGCTGTTACCTTATATAAATCAATACCAACTTACCGTAAAACTATAGGTTCACGGTAAATCTAAAATTTTTCTAAATATTTTGAAAATGTCATTGTATGTATAAATAATAATATCAAAAAGTTTTAAGTTCCAACGATTAATATATTTTGAATAATTACAACAAAATAATTAAAATCGTTTTTGTTAACATTTTAACTTCAAATATCCCTAAAAAAACCTCTGCATCTTATATTTTTTAATTATTTTAAATTTCTAAAACAGCAACTTATGAGGAACCTTTTAGGTATGTATTATAAGTATTCAATTATTAACAACTAAAATTGAAAATGCTGTTACATATTCCACTACAAAATAATTTGCGTGATTTTTTCGAGCTTTGTTAAAATGTATAAATATAAAATTATACAGATACTTAATTTTTTTTGACTTTATCTTGCTTTGTTTTAAATTTTTGTATAGGTAATATCATTGGTTATAAATACTTTTATTAGTTTATTTAAATAATTTTATAGACGGCGTATTGTATAGGCAATTCAAGTACAGTTCCGTTGCATACGTTTAATATAAGGATACAACTAATATTAAAATATTATTTTATCTGATAATAATTTATTATTGTGTTATTATGTGATACTCACTGCCGGAATATTTCAGATTGCTTTGTTGTTGGCCGTTTCGGTGACGTTGGCCACGTGCACCACCGAGTCGTCGATCGACAAGTCTCGGGCCGGCGACAAGGACCACAAGGCGGACGGCAAGCAGAAACGCGGCGCATGGGGCCTGGGATACGGCGGTGGCGGTGGATTCTACGACGAGGGCCTGAGCTACGGCACGCTTGGTGGTTACGGGCTGGGTAGCGCCATCGGGGCCGGTTACGGAGGGTATGGTTACGGAGGGGCCAGTTACGGCGGCTATGGTTATGCACCACGCCACTACCCCACGCACGTGCACACTGCCACTACAATTACCAAGAGCGTGCCTGTACCACAACCATACCCGGTGACCGTCGAGAAGCACGTCCCGTATCCGGTGGCCGCACCGTACCCGGTCGAGGTGCCAAGACCGTACCCGGTGGCCGTGCCCAAGCCGTATCCCGTGTCTGTCGATAGGCCTTACCCCGTGCACGTGGACAGGCCGTACCCGGTGCCCGTGCCCCAGCCGTATGCCGTACCACTAATCAAGCACGTCGGCGTCCCAGTACCACACCCATACCCGGTCGCGGTCCGCCGGCCGTATCCCGCCCTGCCTTTACCCTACCACAAGCCGCTGTATTCCGATCACGACCTGTGGTGAACAGAGCCGTCCAGTTACTTGCACTCCGTTTGTTGTATATGTGAGTATAAAACCACATCCATAATGGAATGGGGAAAGGGGGGAGGCCTAGAACCTGTCTAAAAGCCAAAGCTCACACCACACATGTATACATCCATTTAACGTAAAACACACATATTTCAGAAGATACTAACATTTGTGAAAATATTTCTCCAACATAATTTTAACTTGTTGCCAAAAATACATAAGGTATTTTCATATCCCAAAGCAGAATATTATTCGGAGTATTTCGATATAAAAAAATATAGACAAGTAGTTTCTTAAAATATTATAAGTATTGAAATTTATGACGACCGGAGTAGTTGACTATAGCATTTTTCGTTTAGCTAAAATTTAAATACTCATAACCTATTATCTACTCATCCAAATTCGATTTTTATGTATCAAAGTACCCAAAAAAACATTATGGCTCAAAAAAAGAATTAAAACTGCATTTTGTTACATAACGATAAAAATATATATAGTATAAAAAAATATTATTTGATTAAATAATAATATAGTAGGTAAAGTAAATAATTGTTAAGCGACTTACGTTAAATTGATCACTCCGTATACTTGGTACACATGAGTAAGTGGTAAAACCGCATGAATAATAAAAACAATTAAATATATTTTGCATCCTACGCAATTTTAACCTACAAAACGACTGACGAAAATATCTTCGTCGCAAAATGTCGATATGATATTATTCCAATAGTCGTAAAATAATAAGCGCCGAATTTGTTAATGTATTAATTATGTAGACACTATTATTATTACGTCAATTACAACGCTTGGTGATGATGTAAATAATATATTGTGATTCGTCGCCCATCGTCATAATAAATTCACAGTATGTACCATTCGTCCATTTCCTTTTTTAGTGTCCTCCGTAAAGTACGACACATAATTATTGTGCCACGGAGTAGTGTGAAAATGTAAATGTGTAGCCAATAGACATTGCAAGTTCCCAAAAAGAGTTCATAACTTTGCCACTCGATTACGGCTCGACAGGCCTTGAAATTAAAGTAAAATTTCCCAATTTTTATAATAGGTATTTTTTTTATTTCAATTTAATAAAAATGTTATATTTATTATAATTTTATGATTTTATATCATTTCACAGCATCGATCTAATTGTGTCCTGTTATTTTTTTTATTTTTATTTTATTTTAGTTTCAGTTTTAAATACCACTTTTACATTTATTTTCTTATATAATATTGACATATTGTTATATTATTTTCAATTTTGATTAGCTAGATTTGAACTAATAAATTAGTATAATCATTCTATATTGCTTTATATTTCAAAAAATAACATATTAGGTACCTAGCAATGTATCATCGGACCTGTTGGCTGTTGAATAATTTTAGATTTTAATTTGATTTAAAATCAATCTATTTACAAAAATTATAAAACGATTAATACTTTGATAATATTACGTATTATATCGATTAAAATTGTTTTCAATTTCAATATGAACTTTGAATAATATCATTCACAAACATTTTCGATTTTAATATTACTTTTGATTCTTTAAAATATTGTAAATGATTTTTAGTCCTCGCCCGCCCTACCTATATGTTTGACTAAACATAAAATAATATATATATATAGAATACAAATAAAACGTGTGCAAACTGCAAATGACTTCTCATCAATAATATATAATATAGCTGCCCGTCATCCTATCTATATTATGTACGTTCGCATGGTAAAAAGTGAATATATTAATATAAACGCTTAGGCATACACAATACACCTACCTAACCTATTCGTCTATAATATTCTCGGGTCCAGTATAATCTATATTATACACAGAGTAGCCGGCTTGAAAATATAAACCAGATGCTCGGCTACCGTAGAGCAATCAATTTGTGTTCTGTTTATATCGTGTCTTTGGTGATTTATATTATTTTATTTACTGTGCGATATTTATATTATACAACTGTTAAGTTATACATCATACGTTTCAGATACGCGTCTACACACGTCATCTACGAAATTGGCGCCTTATTGCCATATGTACCTACACAATATGCCATTGGACTTAAATACGCATGTGGATGTTCAGATCATTAACCGCGTACGACTACCATTCATATTATAATATATTATTATATTGTACACATATAACACATCGCGTACACTATTCCCACACACTGACCACGTATATGGTAACATCAGACGTCGGAATACACCGGTGCACCCCACACATTTTCTTTCTGGATTTTTTCTTTTCATCCAAAATACGTGTGTGTCTTAAAGTGGTAAACGCGTAGTGTCATATGGTATTATAGACTGTACCTATAATATTATTATACAATTATACAAAAATGTCGTTTTTTCATTCAAATTTTTATACTATGAATTGTGATTTATAATACGCGAATCTATACAATAATTTTATGTTATGTTATTAGTAAGATATTAGTTATTATAGTCATTACCGTACAGTATGAAAACACCGATGCAGTATGTAAACGAAAAACCGAAATCATATATTTTGTGACGAGCATTATTTCAAAATGTAAAACCATACCGATTATTATAATTTAATTACTATCGTATTTTACTATTATATTGTGTTATTACCGTTTGAGAAATGTTTTCACATCTGTAATAAAATGTTTTTATTTGTTATGTTAATTTATTATTCACGTGAACTGCGTACATATTTTATTTAAATAAAATACATGTCCACTGCAATGCTACTTGTAATGAATTATTACTTGTTTCTCAGACTCGCAGCCTCTAACTAAAACACATTCAGAACAAAAATAACTCGTTTGTGCTTCTGAATAAATATTTTTATTATTACAGCACTATATATAGGTAATATTAAGGTTTACATAATTTTATTGGTTACCACACATTACACAACTACGTTTTTCTACGAATTTTTCACTCCATGCATAGGTAACATTGAATGATAGTATTATAACATGTGATTAGTTATTGTTTTTTTTTTGAAACGATTAAAATAGTCAAAAGAAATTAATTATAATATTTTGAAGGATGAAAATACCATTCAAATTTAAAATAACAAAGTTGTCATACTGACAAAATATGTAAAATCGTATATTTATATATACCTATAATAGACGACAAATTCTCAGAAAACATTACTTATGTGGTTTAAAAAAATATGAGGTTTATATTATGTAATATAGTTACATTATTCGAGTTAGACATTGACAAATAATGACCAAAACCGAAATTTTTAGAATAGAATTTATTTAATATATAATTTAAAAATGTATCAAATATTATAAAATATGTGGTGGGATCTGATAAAAGATACAAAAGCCAAAAACAATGAATACTAAAATAAAATATATTTTAAAATATAGCTTAAATTTCAATACGAATTGAGAGATCGGTAGGATATATTTTATGTGTATAATATTATACGATGTCACTCAATTCAAATTAGCTGTACCACCAGATAAATTAAATTCAAACATAGTTTACCAACTTATCTATTGTTATTTCAATAAAACCATAATATCATGTAAATACAAATTACAAATTCCAAGTAACGGCAATGTTCAATGAGAAAATTTCTAAATATTCATGC
This sequence comes from Metopolophium dirhodum, assembly GCF_019925205.1. Lineage (NCBI taxonomy): Eukaryota > Metazoa > Arthropoda > Insecta > Hemiptera > Aphididae > Metopolophium > Metopolophium dirhodum. The sequence continues at coordinate 15,208,434 of NC_083561.1, forward strand.
GCAGACGTAATATATATTGTACACACATGACATATTTATGTCCCTAATTGAATGTACACCCACCTAAAACAGTCGTCAATAACGACCATGAAAATATTCGTGTCTGGATAGCTAAGAAAAGTGGCTGGCAACATATTACACTCTGCACATTTCGGAAACATGACGTCATCGGCATAAACGATTACGCATAGTATTTAAGTGTACATAATATATACAGGATGAATCATCGACTATGCTCTCCCCCATCGTTTCCTTAAGTAATATATTTATTTAAATTCTGATTTTTGGATATTTAAAATATACTCAAATATCATTATTTCAAATTCTTGATTTTTTTTTTTTTGTACCACTTAAGGAGTGTCCTTTACATATAATACAATCTTCTGTTTTTCAAATAATATATATATCCCATTCACCTTTGTACTGTTTAATATTCAGTTGATAATTTTTTTGAAATATTTATGTAACCTAATTAAAAATTCGAATGAGAAGTCCTTATTAGTTATTATAATTTTGATATTAAGTCTTTAAAAATGGATTTACAAAAATATATAAAAATAGATGAAATATTATATGAAAATAGTTAAACTATAAAATAAAATAAAAAAGCACTTGAAAATAATTAGTAAGTATTTGGTTTTTAATACAGATACGTACCTACTATGAGAGTAATAAAATATGTATTTGAGTACCAACTTGAAAATTATTTTAACAGTTTTACTAAATACTTTTACTTTATTACTTAACATAACTGTCTATGTGTATAGGTATAACTACCTAACAAAACCAACTAACTTTGTAATTAACTTATTTAATGAATTATTTTTAATTGTGGCGATAAATGGTACACAGAATTTTTTTTATTGTATTAAGACGTATTTTGTTAGTTATGTGTAGCTTTTTTAAGTATCGACTATCGTATTAACTCTGTGATCATGATCGTAGATCTACTTAAAAGATTTTAATAACGTTTAAATGGTAGGCACCTCACAGTATAACTCCTTTATTGACAAAAAAAAAAAATAAAAACTTAAATTTGAATATTTTTAGCGATATTACATAATGACTTTTAATCAGACAATATAAGGTATAGATGCATTTTCATTTTTAAAATCAGCCTTGTGAATTTATACAATAACAATGTGTGTTGCTTATGATCTGACAGAAAGAAAATCGTGATTCAACTGGTCAACTAAAGAAATTTCGACTCCTAAAGGTTAGGTTAGGTTAGGTGATCATAGGAACACAATTACCTCGATTAAACCAGTCGATAATAAGCTAAAACTATTATTTTGAATGCTTGAGTTGGCCATTTTTAAATCGTTCTATTGAATCTATAAATTATAATACATATTATTATTATTATAGTTATACATCGTGCTGGAACTTCACAAGTAAAAGTAAAACATAATAAAATAGTAGTCGGTAATCTACGGGAACGATAAATTCATAGTAATATATTTTTCAATGGAAAATGAATGAGAGAATTTGTTGTAGAGTAATCATGTGTTGTAAGTGTAAACAATAATAAATCATAAATATTATTGTGCAATATTGGAATGAATAGTTCACTGCAATAAGTATAATCTTATATATAGTTGTGTAAATATTATTATTGTAAAAAAAATAATAATAGTAAAAGGAGTTGAAAATACGTCTTCAAATGTGACACCGCACAAGGGCAAGGTCAATTTTCAAAAGGCAAAGAAATATAGATAGTGCGTTAACTGATAATAATATTATATTTATATATATTTATCTATATTTATATTATATTAATTTGATTATTAGTCATTACCTACCTAATTGATATCATTGCAGTAAAACAAAACAACCGATCCCACTAGAAAACCAATGACAATACATGGACATGATACTCTGGTCTCTGAGTGTGATGTTTTGTATAACTATCTATATTATAGATTCTATAATGTAATAGATATAGATTATAACTAATTTATAATGACTATATTATAGACTATATAGAGTAGGTAATCACAACTATCTAATGTATAAAAGCAGCATGATAACGGTGTCTTTTTTTTTTTGGGTAACCCACGGCAACATAGGCCATTGGGTGTGGGGGAGGGCACTGTAGGTTTTTATATTGGGTAGGTTGGTACACGTGTGTGTTGTGTTTTGGCAGAATTTCTAATGGGGCACCCGTAGGTTTCTGCCGTGCCCCGGGTGGGGGGATGGCGGCACTTGTTCCCCGGAAACCGTGACTTGCACGGAGAAAAATGCCGTCCGGTGGTTGAGGATCGAACTCGGACCGGCTGTGCCGAATCCGTCGCGTTAGACCGCTCGGCCACCTCGTCCCCCCCGTCTTACCTTTTGTTTTTGAGCTGCGGCGACTCATTTTATAATAATAAAAACTGTTGTGTATATAGAGTGATTATTTTATTAGTTTACCTCATAAGTTTTTTGGAAATTGTATTTTACTATTTTGTATCTAATTTAAAGTTATTAAAAACAGTGGATTTCAAAAAAAAAAATATTTATTTTTATTATTTTTTTAAACTTTTCAACATTTTGATCAAATTATATTAATGACAAGTCAACAGAATATTTTTATTGAGAATTTAAAATGGAATAAGTATAGTTAATTAGTTATATTGTACTGTATATACAGAAACAGATTTTTAATTATATTTTTTATTACCTATATAACTATTTTGTCTCCATAAATAATAATTGGCTCAAAAATTGAATACTTTCAAAATTAATAATAATGTAACCTTAACGAAGTGCACAATTAATTACTCTATTTATGCACTAACAATGTACTACCGATTATATCATTTTTAACATAATAATATACGATGATATTATACTCGTAGAACGTGAAAGTGAGCAATTATATTTTTTTTATTTATTAAAAGAATAGTCAGATACGTTTACATGTTTATATTATGATCATTAACCATATACCTATTGACTATACTTAATTGTTAAGGACTATTTTATCTGTTTCATAAAATTCAAAAATTTAAATTATATTCTACTAATTTAAAATATTATATTATTTATTTAGGTTTTCTAATTTGTCGTATTGTTTTGTGTGAAACTATTATTAGGTACTGTATTTTAATTTTTAAAGCTAACAAAACATTTATTGGCTTGAAAACGTTTAGTTTAGTTTGATTAAATATATTTTAAATCTATTGAGCTTATTAAAGTGATAACAAAACAATGTTGTAAAAATGTTCACGAAGTTGGCCCCCAACTATGTTTAATCGACATCAGACCAATTTAAACATCTAGTAACCTTTTAGAAACTAATTGTAACATAGGTACATCAAACAATTTGTAACCAAACAGTTTCCGAGAAAACTCAATTTCTATTTCGGGGGCTAACTTTATGCAGCCCCCAACCTTTTCCTACTGTTGTAAACCGATGTTTTCATCCGATGTCAAAATTACAACCTGGGAGAAGTAAAAAAATTATTTTTGATTCAGTGTCGTCCTTGATAGGTAGTCAAATACGACAAAAGAATCGGTTAAGGAGTTCTCTATTAGAACTGAAGTACTCCATACGAATTAACATTTAACACACGCGTTAACGATAGATAAAGAAGCAACCGAAGCTAATATAATAGCACACACGGTGCATAATAAGTTAATAACACACATTACCCATAACCCAGGAACACACACATAACGTGTTTTCCAATAAATTTATAAAAAATGAATTTAAATTATTAACTGACAGTGGTTCTGAAATGAACATAATTAAAATATCAAGTTTAAAACTGGAACATAATCAAATGAAAAAGAAAAAAAATATTAAAGGTATTCAGGCAAGTCTAGTAGAAACAGTAGGATCGGTAGTAATTCCGATTTATATTAAACAACAACCTTTTGTGGTTAAATTCGATATTGTACAAGATAATTTCCCAATACCCGAAGCAGGTATAATAGGCATGCAAATAATAATGCATTAATTATTCTACCGAGAAGTAATTGTGTATTAGAGCCGATGAAAAAATCGATCATGAAATAATAACGATAAAGAAATACGAAATCAATGAAGACGTAATTATAGCTATTTCAAGCCTAATTGTATGAGTCCGGTCAAAGGTGATAACATAATTAGTAATGTCATAAATATAGCTGAAAATTTTTTTATAATTGAACTATATTAACAACGAGTAATTTTAAATGGGAACTATACAATGATAATGTTTTTATTGCTAGCGAAGAGAATAAATTGTTTAATAAAATCAAAATGATTTAAGAAACTATTTATACAAACATCTTGATGAAGAGAAACGCGATAATATATTAGATCTATGAAGTCGGTTTTCAGATTTATTTTTCTTTGAAGGTGACCGATTAAGTGCTACTGATATAGTTACGTATGCAATCAATACACCTAGGTGCGCTAAACCGGTTACAAATTAGTTTATGTTGGTTACAATTAGTTTCTAAAAGGTTACTAAATTTGAGAATAGGTCCGGATTCTATAGGAAAAAATCGGGGGCTACGTAAATTTTGCCTCCCCACAAAGGAAATTGACTTTTCTCAGAAACTGTTTGGTTACAAATTGTTTGATGTCGGTTACAATTAGTTACTTAAAGGTAACTAAATGTTGAAATTGGTCTGATGTCGATTGAACATAGTCGAGAAGCCAACTTTGTGAACGTGTTTTAAATACTTACAAATATTTATATAACATTAATAATATATTTTTGTTCACACGGTATTTTCATAATATATTTTACCGTTCCTGAAACGAAGCCAAAAAGAGTCATAAACTCATGACCCTACAACACTGTAAGTTAATATCTGTGAAAAATAGTTAAAATTTTTGCTCCCAGAATACTGATGCACCATAACATAATGTCTTAAATCTATATTATAGATTTAAACTAATTATAATTCTATTTGTTTATTATATATTTTATATTCTGAGTGGAGTGAATGCCAATGAAGTGGGTGTTTTTTGTGTATGTTATGGATCAGATATGGAGCAGATTATTTTCTTATAAATTCAACATCGATGGTAATTTATGGTAGAAAGTTATTTGATCTAGTCGGGAATAACATTGTGGTTAGGTTAGGTTTAAAGTCGAAAAATGCACAGTTATTTTATTAAAATCGGTAAAACTATTTAAAAACCATGGAAAATGGGAAAATTTATGCAACACCACTATGTAGTCGTCTAAATTTATTTTGATTTTACTTGTAACTCAAAAAGAAAAAATCGTATAGACTTGATATCTGTAAAAAAATCTTAAATTAGCATAATATTTCAAACACGATGACATTTTCAAAACATTGTTGATATTTTTGAACTATTGTCTATTTATAATATACATCACTTCGTTTTCAATTTATGGTGACAGAATTATTAGTTCCCCGGTCGAAAAGCTTGACATAATTAGTCCTTAAAATAGTTAAAATATTTGGGATAATTAGTCACAGTTTTAATTCATAAAAACTTGAAATTCTTCATAAAAATTCACCCAAATATGTACAAATTATTTTGTAGTTTAACATTCGTAAATGTATGAATGTTTATACTTAATACGTTTTTGTAAGCGTTTAAAGTTCATATTTTATTAAAAATTGATACCTACCTAAACAACAAAAAAAAACAAGTTTTCCTTGATAGATTTTTGTTTTTTTACTATAATTCAAAAAATAAATAAATACAACTTAAAGATTTGGAGTTCTTCACCATTACTTATATAATTTGTTTACACAGTAAATATTTAAGCTAATTTTAAGCTATTTATAGTTTATACAATTAATACCAATATAGTTATACTTATTATCATGATGTTCTACTGTTCGTCGGTAATGACTTATTAGCTATATAATAATATGTGTTATTTTTATATAAATCAGTCAAACATACTGAGTCAAGAAAATAATCATAATAATATAAAATAAACTCTCCTTAAAAATAGGCGCTGATACAATAGCGTCTTCTTCGCCCAGTAACTTTTTTCGTATACAATTTATTTAATATTTTTTTTTCAATTTAATACATCTAAAATGGATTTTTTTTGCTATTACCTGATTTTTGAAAATAGTGATTTGTGCACAATGACCAGGTACACTAGTTGAAACTTATTCTAGATCAGAGTAACTTTACTATTTTTTTTTCTATGTTCTTTTTTCACCAACATTTTGAAATTAAAATATTATTATGTTGATTTTAAAAGTAGGTTCAATTAAATTATTTTCAGTAAATCTCGCAAGTTCAATCCCGTGTAAAAGGGTTTACTTATAATTTATAACACACCGAGTGTTCTACAGTACACAGTGACAAAGTCTTTTGAATTTACACTTAAATTACATTTTATTTACTAAATACTAAAAAATGCACTGAGTGCATGGCAACGCGTATAAAGCCATAATTAAAGTAGCTGGAAATTATGAATACACTAATAAGCAAATAAATCAACAGTCAATTTGGTTGTCGGATATATATAAAGAGTATAATATAATCGTATACGTATTTATGCGTGAGACATACACACGTTGAAAACTTAAATTGATATTACACAACCAGAATAGCGTATTACGTAATTGTTGAAATAGGTACATGACTATACTTACTACGAATGATGTCGAACACATTGTGAAAAAAAAACTGTAACATATTTTGCTATTGATGATAATAGAAGTATAAAAATCGGGATAATTAAATTTCTACGTAAGTTATAAACTGGTTTTTTAATGCGATAGCTAACGAAACTTTTAATGATAAAAAAAACATATGTACCGTCTCGCGCGGTTCGCTGGTGCACAAGTCTATGTTTTAGTCATCGAATGTTATAAAATAATGAGACACACACACACTTATAACTGTTTGAAGTGTATGTAATCATATTTAACTATGAGAAAAAAAACAGCTAAACCTAACCTACTGCGCTGTAACCCAAAAGCATATTATGTGTATCGATGTAAGTTCCGTAAAACTGTATTGATGGCTAGTAATATATTTGTAATATTTAAACCGGATAATTTCGATTCAAAATATATAATATAATATCAATGCGCTATTATATTATATTGTTATGATGTAATTAATAACAACATGTAACGCCCGAGAATTAAAAAACCAGACTACTAAACAAACACGTTTTCTATTATAATATTAATATTGATTTTAAAAATACCTCAATACAATATTACACAAATACATAGACATCTTATATATATATAATATAATACCTTACAATGTACAGACTACAGAAAGTTTTCATTTTGTTTATCACCAATTATTTACAGATGAAAATGTTTTTTTTTTAATAGGTATAGACTATATAGGTACCTAATATTATTATGTGCTCGTATAACGCGGCAATATAATTTTCCCTAAGATGCATATATTATAAATATTATAATTATAATACATAATTTTAATCTATGGATCATGTTAGCCATATCTATATGTTCGAAATAATTGTTGGTCTTATATAAATCTGCTACGTAGGTAGGTATATAATCCAGAAGCAAAATATTAAATTGCATCATATAACCAACATTGTGTTAACAATTTTAACCGTATTTAACAATTAGTGAACACAAAAATGTAAAATTATTCAATAAATCGACTTGTTTATACCTCTTAAACACATTGATCCTCGATTATTATGACCATATAAGGAAATTAATTTATTTTGTTTTCATCAATCTTTATTTTGCTTTGACGACTTGCAGTCTTTAGCGGTATACATACACCGGTGTTGGGAATCATCTAGATAAAACTATTTCATTAATTATTATTTTATTTAGATAAAAATAATTAAATCATCTAATTATCTCATTTAGATAAATGAAATGGTTATCTGTGGTAATTTATCTAAATAAAATAAAATAATATAAAATAGCCAATAATTTACGAGAACTGAGTAGTTATTCCAAATTCCAATATTATTATAGTTAAAAAAAGAAATGTTTACTGAAATATTGTCAGTTTTATTTTGTTATTTAATTTTTATTCAAGTTGTATTAAAAATTTAAATTGTATATTATTTTAGTTGAGAAATGACATTAAGGATTTATTAATTAACAAATATTATCTAATTAGTAATTACTAATAAATTACATTATTTATAATATAATTTTAAAAAAATTATCTATTATTTTATCTAGATAAAAAAATGATGTTATATTTTATCTTATCTAGATAAATTTTGAATGAATTATCTGTTATCTTATCCAGATGATTTTTTGGTTATCTTTTCCCAGCATTGCATACTACATACATTTATACCATTATTGTAAATCGTAATTAAATATTTATATTGTAAACAAATTAGACATAATAATATGAATAAAAATTATAAAATTGCTCTGCTGTATAGGTAGTGGATTTCGACTTTCGATTGTACCACATCATTGCGAGTATAACGCTGTAATGTATAATATATTAAATTTGAATTCGATGATACATCGTTTTACATCAAAACTATTCTGAGTGTAAACGGTGTATTTTTGAGGAAACTTATTCTAATTATCTAGTAACATGGTATATATAAATTTAACTAATATAGGTACCTATACCCAGTAATTAAGATAGTTATGCAACGACAATCGTAATATTTATATAATGAGAATATTGTAGATATTTCCATTTTTATAGCACTTTTATCTATAATTTATCAAATATTATGAATTTAGATCCTTTTCAAAATCGGTGTATTGAATTACTTATATATATTCACTGGGTGGAGACTTAGACTGCCAAGACTTTCCTTAGTATGATGATTAATTTTTAGTATACAAGTTATAAGTAGGTACTTGTTATACCATATTTGTTTTGGTTTTGACTTTATTTTTATTTTATATTTTCTGGATAAAAATAGGTTTTTAAAAAAATTATAAAATACTATAGTATAATATTTAGGAATGCCAAAAAATAAAAAGTATGAGAAAATCAGTGCCTATTGATTTAGAACTTTGCGCTGTTGGTACATACTATTACATATTATAATAAAATTATAATTAGTCATAATATCAGAGGTAGTATCATATTATTTATTTTACGATGATAGTATTATGATATTTACATAATATTGTAGCCTATATTAGGCTATTGTGAAGATCATTTCAACTTTCAAATAGGGTAAATCTATTATTACATAAAATAACTATTAAAAGCCGAGAAATTACATAATTTAAATAACCTCTTTCAGTACTCACACAAGTAAAATATTTAGGTCATCAATATTTAAGTATCACATATTATTATATTCATTGAATGGAAATATGGATTGTGCAAGATTATAAAACAATCGTTACTGTTTTACTGGTTCGTAATAAGTACGAAAATATATAGACAAAACAATATAGATCGTATACCAACGTATTATTACATTAATAATTGTTATTAGCAAATTGTGTATTCTGTATTTTTTTACTTTATACTCGATGTTAAGAAATATACTTGACGCATAATTTTAAATGGATTTATTAATAATTTCCCTGACAAAATAATTGACGTTTTATGATTCAATTATTTAAATTAGATACACATAACATATTATATTAATAGATAGTATTATAATACTGCAGTTTTAGCAGCTGCCAAATTCTTTAAACTGGTATTTAAGTTCTTTAAAACAAAACGTATAAAAGCTTACTTGAAAAAAATGCAAGTGTCTATTGGCACTAAGACCTTGGTTCTAAACGTACTGTAACATTTTAACAATACTACTTATAGGTCTTAGACTATTACTAAAACTATTATTTTTTAACTTCATATTTGAAATGTTTACATATGAATACTCGCTTGTTTTTAATTCAAATCAAAAAATAGGTAAGGAGGTACCTATAAGTAAAAATGTGTTATCGATTCATTTTTTTAAAAAAAAGTAATATTATGATATTTATAATATATAAAATTTATTGAAGATATTGAAATATAATATATTTAGGTATATTATGAGTTCCCTTGGAGCTATATTTTTACATAACTGTAACAGTTTTTTGCATGGTGGGATATAATATTCATAGTATAACTTTAAAAGCGATTTAATCATAATATTGTAATAAAATAAAATGATCAACTGTTATTGAATAAGTATTGTCAAGTTTTTAAATTGATGTATAATATGTATTCGTTACAATCGTTAATAAATAAATGTCGGTTATTATTCTTATGTTAAAAATATTCCAGAGACACAGAAAAAGCAGGTACGTCATACCCAGGGTTGGGAGTTTATAGTATTTAAAATTACATAAATAATAGATATAATATTACCTTAAATATCGTTAAGTATGCGCTAGAAATCGGCAATAAAAACAATAAAATATGCAAAAAAAGGAAATTTATTAATTAATAATTAGTTTTATATTACACTAACAAAATTGCTAAATATCACTACCTAAATATCCGCTAAAAATATGCAAAATAAAGCGGAAATTTATTAATTTATAGTTTTACACTTTTACCCCAACAAAATCAGCAGATAACAAAAGTTTAAAATTTGAAACAAATAATATGAAATTATGAACGGCACGGCGGCGTCGCTCACGTAGCATCAGCATTCAGCGCGGCAACGTAATCGGTCCATTTACTTAATCTATACAATATTTAGTATTTACTATGACAATTCGATTGACAATAATGTAAATTATGACCAATTTTGATTCAAAATCAGGTAAAAATGCAAAACATCTTAAAATGTCCAACTAAAATCTAAAAAAATCGCAAAATAAAATTTTTATTTCGAGTTTTCTGTATCATGAAACACATTCTTAGCTTCCTCTGTTATTTCTTAATCATCCCATAAGAAATATGCAAATGCTATAAAATCCCAACCCTGGTCATACCAATTGTTCATATAATAATTTACTATCAGTTATCACCAATCTAGAAGTCCGAGAACCCGTGGTCAAGTTGTTCGATGTCTAGAGGTGAAAAAATTGTTGGCATTATATTTATACAATGTTTATACTATGCTTTGTAAATCGTCAAAAAAAAAAAAATCGAAAATAATTGTAGATAGCAACGACGCCAATTCTAAAAATGGTAATAGTCATAAAATAGTAAATAAAAATAACTCAACATATTATAGAAATTCATTTAGTAGAACATTTTTTTATTTACCCGAAGTAATCTACGTACAGTATGTTTTAGAAAGTGTCAACAACGTGGTTTTTTCATTACTCCCGCCCATCTCTAAAAACGTCTATTTTTAAAATTAAAATACAGAATATTATTATAGTGTGTCTAGAAAGTTTGAAACACTAAATGCGTGTTAAGGATGATATTATTATATAGATCATAGAATATCGTGCAATGAATAAATATCACAACATCCAATAATAATAATAATAATAACTGTATATAACTATATCTATAAGTACTTAGTACATAAGTAAATAATACACTTTTTCACATAATATATTATTATTATAGTATTATTAAAATGTGATACCAATACAGATTTAGAGTTTCTTTTTTCTGTTTTTTTTTTTATCAAGAATTGCATAAATAATTTTCAAAATAAGTTTAAATTACTTACGTATAATACCTTTTATCTTTTAATAAACAATTTATACATTCTGATTGGCAAGTCATTGTCACTATATAAGCTTAAAATATTTTATATTTGGTACCGAATAAACTTTTTAAAACTCACAAGTATACTTATAGCTAAGTTATAACTTATAACTACTATAATAATATGAACAACGAGCTTCAAAACTATTTTACACTATACCTACATTATATTCGTAGGTACCTATTTACAATATCAATATAATTAAACGCTATATAGAGTATATACATGGATTTGAATCAAAATTGAAAATACCTGGATATGAACTGGAACTTTTAAAATATTGGAACTGAAACCTTACTGGAACCTTTTTTCGATTTTCTTAGGAACCTTAACAGGAACCAGTACTGATATTTATTGGTAGAGAATTTTTTGGATTTTTCGGTTTCAATATTGTTTGGCTATTAATTTATTTATTTAGGTAATAATAATTGGTTCATTGAATTTGGCTGTAGATGTACACATGGATTTATAGTTATCTATTTCTATAATCTATAAAAGTTCCAGAAAATGATAAAATATGAGCAGTTATTACAATTTTATTACCTATTTACATTTTCACCCCCAAGTCAAAGGGTTTCCACAATGGTGAGCCTCCCTTTTCAGATTAGGTCACAGACTCCGCGGAGACTTGACTCGCAGCTATAGTATTAGTCAATCAAAGATCTGGGAATTGTATACAACAGGGAGTGGTACCTTTAGGTTTTTATTGTTCCAATTACAGTCTCGACACGTAGTTATTTCATTATAGGGTTCTGGTTCCAGTTCCGGGTTTTACAGTTCTAAACAAAAATTATAATTGTTTTTCAAAGCACTTAAACACGTTTTATAGCCAATAAATTAAGTATAAAATGGATTCTAATCAGTACCTAATTCATATTAATATCTTTTCAATAATAGAACATTTCATTTACCTCCCTAACAACCACGACCGGTATACCTATATAAACATCTAGAACACACTCAATTTCCTGACTGGCACCTTAAATTATAATTATATTATTGTATTTATTGTGTATCATTTATATACTATATTATATATTATATAACAGGATATTAATATAACTATATAGTACGAAATAGAATCATTCATATTCGATTAACTCATCATTGTATTCAAGTAAAATAAAACTCGTGAAGAATTATTATTATAATATATTACCTTAAAAAATTCGTATCGCAATTATTTAGTAGAATCGATTAGAGGTATTAATGATACCAGATATAGACCATAGTAATAAAAAAAAAATAGTGTTTTATTTGTTATACCATGGGGTCGCATCATTATGCAATTATTGTACGGTTGATTTAGCTTAGGTCGCTTTTACATTTTAATGAATCCATAAATGCGTAGTTTTAAAAAAAAATTTTTTTCGATGTTTAATTGTTTTGTCATGGCATTTTCTTTTCTTTAGAGGGTGCAACAGCTATTAAGCTCTCCCTAAACTAAATACACCTACCACGCAACTACAACTCCAGCATCGGAAATAGACGTTCGTGATCGCTTAACGGTTGAGGGCGAATTGTACGTGATCTTGTTTCACTTTTTATGTTGACCTAACAGTGTGGTAACTGAACGAGTTCAAAACGTGACATTCGCCGTAATGTGACTAAGCATTGGTGCGCACGACAAATAAATTATTGCTTTCTTCTGCGGGTCTACGGGTCAGAATACTTGTACGTCATGATAACAATATTATATACTTACCCGAAAATTCAGATTTTTGATTTGTCCACAAAATAATACGACCGTGGTCCATGGCGTGGTAATATTTTTGGTGATTGCCAACACAGGACCAACCATAGACCGATTAACTCAGAGTTAATAGGTCTGTGGGACCACCAACAGTAACGAAACGGACGGTTGTTTATAGGTGACTCAGTTATTACTTCACCGGCCCGTTTAAAATATATTATGCTCGAATAAAAATACAATAATGTGGTTATGATATATTACACTTTTATAATAACATATTACAAAGTATAATAATGTGTGTGTGTGTGTGTGGTGTGTGTGTGAACGGAAAGGATCTGGTGTCCGAGTAAAGCGGAATCCATTGATATCACAACCAGCAGCTTAGACAATGTCATTCAACTATACAATGTGTTTTAGGTTATGCATAATTACGTAATTATAATAATATAAATTAGTATAATGACACATGCAGTTGCCGCGCAAAGATTATACGCAGTTCTAAGAATTCACTTAAATATTTTGACTACGTATTGGGTAGTTATACTAATTACTATATAGTAGCCATGGAGATTTACAACAAATCCAACTCGGTGGCGATGGTTACAATTTACTTGTTTTTAATTAAAAAATTATTTATTTGCAAATAGGTTTCCTATCGATTAAAAAAAAAAAAAAAAACTAAAAACAAAATGAGTCAATGATGAGTGATGAGACCAAACGATCAGACGCATTAGAAATTAGAAATTAATAAATAGTGTATAAATAAAAATATAATTCATACTAAGTGTGTTATATTCTGTTAACATGAAAATTCATTAATATATAAAAAAATATACATTTCTTCTTGTAGTTTCTAAACATTTATTATAAGCAACATCTGTTTAAATCATCGAGTATTAAACTATGTATAACAGTTATTCGTGTATTTATTGGCTAAATATTTTAAAACATCTGTACAACACTCGATAAAGATTTTAAACAAATTATAAAAATAATATTTTTTATTAGGATTTATATAATTTTATTACTTTTTTTATTAAACTCTAAAACGTCTTAAGTCTTAACTTATATTCAACGATTGATTAAAATATTTTTTTATTTATTTAAAATTGTACTCAACCTATACAACCAACAACGTTTTTAATGTCAAGTTTAACAAATCAAGTTCTTTAACTTCAATAGGTATATAAATCTTGATATACCTATGATATATCTCATGTATTCGGATTGTTATATGTTACATTATAAAAAACTAACGATAATATAAACAAAAAAATAAATAAATATTACTCGGGTTGTTAGCAATTATTGTAAGTATTGACGTGCATTTTCAAATTAACCGAAGAATCGGATTCAATTGTATGGATAAAACAATAATAAATGTCACTGAACATTATGGCAAAGAGCCAACGATGATGCATTAGGTATGCATGTGGTATAAAGTATATAGTTGTAAAGTGTCAACGTTGTCAACACGTAAGGGCAATATATTAACGTAATGCCTGTTTAATAGTGATTGATTATGATAGTAAATTAATTTAAGTATAATAGCTATATGGATAATCGTTATTACTTATTAGTGACAATAACTAGCGATAAACTGAGTCAAATATCAACGTTGAAACTAGATATACTAACTTTACAAACTAAACAACTCTCCAAAAAATATGCATTGTATTAGAGCAATATATCATACAAATCAATAATTATAATAAACTGCAATGCTAGAGTTGTATGAATACGTTAATTTTATATATAATAGGAAATAAGTACTTAAATAATTTGGTGCATGTCATCGTTTTTAAGCCCTAATAACCCTGTCGTAATTCTGTCACTTGAAGTGTACCTACCCAGAGTATTTACTTATAGTGTGTAGATAAAATATAGGTCACATGGAACTTTTGGATCATTATTTTTGCTGTTAATGTAAAACCACTTACATTCCTAGCGTTGGCCAGAATCCAAAAATAATCTTTTTCAAGCAAATTTAAATTACGAATCCGAGGTATGAATTGTATTTATGTAATGAAATGTTTTATTTATATTTTATTACAGGTAGGTATCTTTTATAGTTTTGTTATGCCCACAAATTTGTCAACATATATGTTATATATAACTAACATAAATGGTATTTTAACCATGATCGTTATCATCAGACAATAATATTGTAATATTATTCAAACAACCAAGACAGCTGATCTTATAATAATATGGCGTATTGTAATTTGTATAAATTAACTTTCTGGTAATAGAATCTACATGCTGTTTAAATATATAATTCTAAATTAAAGTTAAGTAATAATTTTTGTTATTAAATCGTTACATAATATTTTTCACATGCGTTTTATAACAACAAAATAAAAAATATTGTTATTAGCATACGAGTTCCGAGATGATTATAAATCGATTAAAATTGAAGGACAATATTGTTAGTCCTTTTTCTCATATGTAGTCAGATAGATAAAAATATCATCCAAAACAAGATTATTTTACTAACGATGACGTACGTACATGAATATTTATTTAGTATATGATAGTTTATTCATATTATGGAAGCGATGTTACATTAGTTTATTGTGTATTATACAATATAGAATAGAATTGGAAAGTAGGTTGAAAAATATAACAGGAACTATTCATCTGATTTCAATGTGGTTTTACATATTATTATGAATCAGTAGCTAAAGATATTTATAAATCGAAATATACTTTCCACTTGAAATAAATCAACTCATCAATAAACTACAGACCAATGGGTTCCATAGTATTATGTATTACTAAAATGTATTACAAAATGTCTTACTGCAATGTGTGCTGCAGACAATCATCTGTAGCCCATTCAGCTCCAGTTTTTCCTAAATGGCTCTTATTGAAAAAGGTTTTACGAAAGTCAAACCGGTAAATTCCTAAACGAATCCGGTTTTTACAACACAAATTCCTTCCCACTTCATATATACTTAGGTTTACGTCTGTCTCAAAAAAAGTGAGGTTTAAAATGGGTTGGTATTTTTTTAAGGTTGTATTTTAGTAAACTATACATTTAAATAAAAAAATCATATATTGTGAATTAAATGTTATTAATATTATATTATGTTTTGGCGTTAAAAAATAGAAAAAAAATGTATGCAAATGCATGTAAAAATATAATAAAATTATACATTGAGTAAATTGTTGAGGCACAATTTGTTTTATAATACAAACTTTATTTCATTCGATGAGAATTCATCAATGGTGTTTCCAATATGAGCTCCTGATTTTTTTTTTGTTTAGGTGTATAATTGGCATGGTGTTTACATGACTTCGAGCTTTAATTAGCGTCTCAGATTGTATTTCAGTCAGTATGTCAATAACTTAAAAATATTTTGACGAGCAATATTGAGTGTGGTGTTGAATTTTCTGTGGAACGATACACAGCCATTTGTGGTCAAAGATAGTACACCGGTACTACAGTATACCGCGGTATATCGACCCAAATCGTTATACCGTTATTACTGTTAGCCGTTTGGGAATTTACTTGTTCGTAAGACCTTTTTCAACGGGAGCCGTTTGGGAATGAGCAAACAAAGAATGGGAGTCGTTTATGGGATGTGTCGACTGTCGAAGTATTTATTACACATTTGATTAGATACCTATAACTTATGTCGTCCTACACTGTAATAAGTGGGTAGGTACATAATATTAACAGTTTAATTAAAAATAAAATTTAAAAAAATGCTTACTAAAATATTATGGAAAAAATAAGCTGGGTAAGCTTAACTGAAACCGGATGTAGAACATAAAAACATTCTTTTCACTTCGCCTACCTTGGTGCGGGATGATGTTTTGAAATATTTAATTATTTTAAAATGAAGTAATCATTACGATAATCGAAGAACCATTCTGAGCAGATAGGTTGAAAAAAGCGTACTTGCTGTTATTGCATCGACATCTGTTAATCGTTATCGGTAATTGTATGTAACTTATAGGTTATATAGGTCAGGTTACAACGAAAATAATCTACTTTTTTATACCTCTATGGTTAGACTTGGACGCTTGGTTGGTTTTATGCTTTTAATTTTTGATAAAATTGCATTTCCAACGTTATTATTTCCAAACTTTTTTATAAACAAGTTTTGATTTCCATGCGAAAAATGTGTAATACAACTTTTGTACGACGTTGAAATTTCGATTCAGATGAATTATTGTTAACGAATTGTATTAGATACAAACTTACAAGATTTAAAAACGTTTGACTTGGATTCAAAAATTATCCTGTAATATATTATATTATATTCTGCACTTTTATTTATGGTGATTAACCCAATAACTTTATTACGTTTAATAATGTGTGTTGATAACGAATCAAATTAAATGTTGTTTTAAGTAATATTAAAATATATAGATATGCGTTTAAAAGTGGCAAATCACGTTTGAACCAGTTGACTAATTAATATTTGAACCACATATTGAAATGCAACCGGTTTGGACCAATTATTTATACATTTACTATAGGTAGGTAATAAAGTTGTTAATTTTATAGCACATATTATATTAATCGGTGCCACCCTAAACCACAGCATATTATAATATTAGGTGGCATATACTGGTAGATTTTAGTAGAAATTGTGTAGTTTTACACAAACGTCCATTATTTGGAGGTGTCCGTTAGGGGAGGTTCCACTGTATTATAATATATACGAATACGTTTTAGTCATGAAGCGGACGGTGAAGACCATTTTTGTTAAGGCCGATGACCATTGGTAAATATCGTGGTTAGTCACGCGCTGCGAGTATACCGCATAACCGTTCATAATAAATATGGACGAGGGTCGCAACGGCCGAAGTTATCTTGGTTAGGTTAGGGCGATAGGCTTATTATAGAACCTCATCGTGAAATTTTCACACAACGCGTAAGGCCAAAAATGAATATTTTTGACAATGTTGTAAAATTAAAGCCACGTAATAACCACGGACAAGGATCCCGCTGACTATTTTGCTTGTCGTAAGTATACTCACGGTAATCAAGTATCCACGATATTTTTTCATCGGTCAATTTTATAAATGGTCTTTGCTGCCGTTTTCTTCAAGACCGTGTCGAACATCTAATTCTCAACCACACAGCGTTTTTCCAAACTTATATATCCACATCATAATAACAACGTGTTAATAAAACATTCAAAATTACGCACTTGGGTGTATTACTACCTGAAAATATACTGCTTCCATAATCACAAGCGTGTCACGCGGGCAACGCCGGGGGGCGGGATGGCAATAATTTAATATAATCGAACGTTTCCCGACTGACTCACAGACTGATCAACGTAGATCCTAAATAATGATAACTCGAGGCTTGTAATTTACACAGTACCTTCGTACCTCCATATAAGTGTGAACTAAGATAGCATCTTCCAAAATTCGTATTTTAAAGTGGCGCTTGCACAAGTATTTTGAGATTCTAGATGATCGATGGAAATTTTTAAGTTTTAAACATCATACACCAACCATCCAATAAACGAATTGAACAAATTTTGAATTATATATAGAGTTGGAACAATTAGGTTTTAACGGGCAACGAAGTGAACGGGATCAGCTAGTATAATATAAATATTATATTGTCTTCGATTAATTTATATAATGGTGACATGAATCTAGGTAAACAATTGTAAACCAAAAATTCCCACAAAAATAATGGCCAATACGTCAAATAGTTCGATTATTAAATGACCAACAGGTAAAATAGTCCAATTATAAAATTGTATCCATATTACATGGGCATTTCTACTTTATTTGGCCATTTTATTTATGGACATTTTTACTAACCTTATTATTTTCGTGGACAATTTTTTCATGAACATTTTTTCACATATTATACCAGGTGCACATGATATGCATAGACGTAGCGTGATGGATTTATATAGGGGGCTACAGTCTATTATATTTCTGGTACACAACATATATTCTAAAAATTTAACTGAAAATAAATACGAAATGGGGGGCTAAACAAAATTCCAGGGGGCTATGGCCTTAGACCCCTCCTATTCTACACCTATGATGATATACGCCTGTTTAAACTTTAGTTATAGATAACATAAACGAAATAACGCTGTTAGTGTACCAATTAAATAGCAGCGCAACTGATTGAAAGATGTCAGTATTATGAAGATTGAAATCAAAGATGAACATCAAAGTACATCTGGGTACGATTCTAACGCAAGTGTGTCTGTCTTACAGACATGCGCTCTGAATAACTCATTACGCATGCGTCTTTTATACGATTTCTTTAATTAGTAAAACAATATTTGTATTTATTAAACATAGTATAGTATGCATGTGTTTATAAGTGCATACTACATGCCGGCTGTATATATAATATTAGGTATACATAGATTCATAAAATTAATAAAATTATAAAGTATTAAAACATAATTGAATAATTTGATTCAAGATCACAACTTATAATGCCCAATTAGATAATATGTTAAAAATAAAAATTATAAAATATTATGCACCCCCGAGAATATTTGATCGGTATCCACTGATGGTTCGAAGTATTGTGATCGCGAAGTCGATTATAACTATATTATAGGAATACCACGTAATATTATTTGGTCTAAACAGGTCCCTGAAATATCCAAAACAATTTTTTTTAATGCTCTCTTTTAACAGATCGTTATGTTCCAAGGATCATAGGTAAAAAACCAGGTTCTGTTTAACTATCCAATTTAATGTTTTCAGTATCCATCTGAAGCGGACGAGATCACGGAAAAAATATGAGCAATATAATATTATAACATCGTTCGATAACTAACGCCATATCATAATAATAATAATATAATAACTATCAAGAAAGATGACATCTTAACGTACAGTGGGGAGCTGAAGCGCACAATTTTGACGCAGCTGCGTCAACTTTTCAAAGGGGGTGGTGCCACCCCGTGACTGTGGCGTAAAATTACATGCTAAAGTATGACCTCTTGGCTCTTTTGATCACATTTTATTTACATCATAACTTTGTTATAAGTAAAAATAGGATGGCGGTGGTGGTGGTAAGTACTTGATTATTATGAAAATGCATCATTTAAAATTGAAGTTCAGTCCGCCACTGTTAACGTATAATATATTATACGAAATTATTACCATCTAAACAATATTTATAATCTCGTGACTTCTATCGTGTGTGGTGTGTGCAGCGGTGGACCGAGTTATAACAGGTTATGATGATGATGGAGATGATGGAGATGATGCATATTGATGATGATGATGATGATGATGATGACGAAAACTAATTGGTTCTCCAAGACTCGGCGACCGATGGTAATATGTATATATTGCGTAACAGAGCAGTTCTAGGTCGCCAGCCAGTCGAGTGAAAAATAGTGAAATGATCAGCGGAAGGCGGCGGCGACGTCCATACTGCAGCTCAAGTTCACGATTATGCCCCCTTCGAGTGGAAGGAAACATTACATCGCAACACTGCCGGGTCCGGCGGGCGGCGGCGGCGGCGTCGTGTACCAGCTATACCGTTGGCGGTTGTGCATCCCGAAGTTATCGCACCGCCGTGACGTAACCGCGGTCGTGGTGGCGGCTGCGAACCGGGGGAAGCGCCGACCGACCGCCGTACGGTCCCCGCGTATAAAAACCGCGGGCCAACGCTGTTCCGGCGTCAAAACTTCACCTCTCACCGGCGCACTTATACCCGATCGCTTCGCACACGCACACCAAACCCGCACAGATCGCGTCGTTTCTGTCGTCGTCTACTCCACCGATATCTGCACAGTACACGCACGACTGCAGCCGCACCGAGAAGAACGTGACGACGATCGCTGACCACCGGTGGTGACATATATTTATATATATACATACAGACAGACAGACAACTCCGTGACCATAACCATGGTCGGCACAAGACACTTGGTGAGTACGCGCGATTTGGCCGGACGATATGGATCACGCGTGGTATAGATTTACTGGTAGTAGGTAATTAATATAAAGTAGAAGTGGCGGGTTTCGAGCAATGTCCGATAGCATCTATTTAGGTATATCGAGCACAAACTGATTCAAAACAGTTGCTGTTCAAACCCAACGAATATAACGACTGGAGTATAATTATTTTGTATGTATACATTTGTATACAGTCGAGTCTTGATAACTCGAATCTCACGGGGAATAAAAATAAATCACGCCAACTATGCCGCCGTTAATATAAAGCGGAAATATTTCTAAAGACTATTATGAATCGTAGTAATAATGCGTAAGTGCCACTTAATCGTGTATATGAATGTGTGTGTATATAATATATTATCACCATTCATATCCACGTGTCGGTAACTTAAAAAATTCCAGTCATTCGCCCCACCACCGAAAAACGAGTTAAATACTCATAAACTGAGATGTACAGCATTTCAGTAGTATAATCGACTATCGTTACGCACTGTGACTGGTGCAGATTGCCGGCGAATTAACATAATTGGAAAATTTGCCATGTCTCGACAAGCATATTGGATTGGGTTGAGTTGGGTTAACTAATCGGCTGAGGTTAAAATATCTGGGCTATAAATACATCATCAATGTTTCGCAACGTCTAAGGCCAAACATAATTTAATACGTGCTTGGACGCAATAATTCAGAATTTGTCACAACTCATAACCTTTTATCAGTATTTAGTAAATCGATTTCAAACAAACTCAAATTATGTTACTTTAATGTTAGGTTTAAATAGTGCAGGTAGATAAACATAACTGTATAATTAAATCAGTATTTCGTTAGCAAAAAAGTAATTTTGTTATAGCAATAATTTTTACTCGTGTCACTATACTACTACCCAACACTGCGTGACTTCACGCAGACATATTACATATTATATATACCAACATATACCACCCGTCTACTAATACTCAACCAACTAGTCGTTATCTAACCAACCTGACTAAAAGTTGCCCCGACGCTGTATACCATGGATGTCGTTATATGCTGGCTAAAGTAGTATTATAATACGTTTTGGGGCCACAGGTGTTTTTGGCCGTGTACGCCCTATACGCGCAATCGTCAGCCGCCTATCCAGTCTACCAAGAAGACGACCACTACGACGGACATGACCACGGACACCACCACGGTATACCACCGGCCACGTCGTACGCTACCATATCGACGACGCACGTCAAAGTGCAACACCCACAGGCGGCGCCCACGAAGTACGCGACACCATACAAAGTAAGTACCTCAAACTGACATTATACGTATCTATACCAATCTTCTATATCACCGATAAAAGGGATTTTTTGTGCGGGGTATGCAATATGCATGTAAGTGATCCACAACCAAGTATATCGCACTGGTGGTTTTGAAATTTGGTTCATAGATTTTTCTATAAACCTGATGATGTTGAGGCAAAATTCTGAAATTTGGCATTTTAAAAAAGGGCTTCACTGGGATTTGTTGGCTCACGAAAAACGAATATTTTTTTGTTTGTATGGGGAGTACCATTGGTTACGGAATATAAAATAGTTAATTTGATATAATTTTAGTCCCTTCGGGTGGCACTACCGAGTGCCCTCCCTAGTCAGTCTCGCTATGTAAATAATATCTTAAATTAAAATTACTTATTGTACAGATGTTGTATAGATTGTAATTAAATATATTTTTAATAAAAAAGTCCTATATTTTATACTTGGTCAAAACCACCCAAATTACTGTGTTACAAATATGCGTACATTTAACGGAGTTTATGTAAGTCCTCTGTAGACATTATTTCAATTGTCGCGGACAACGCCGTGCAGGATCAGCAGCTATAGCATAAGATAAAACAAAAAAATATTTAAAAACACGACATATTTCGATGAGATGAGCAGGCGTAAGCTATTATATAACCAAACCCGTTCTTCGACTTAAATATTAAATCGTTATTCCATTAAAATAATATTGTATTATGTATAATACCTATTATATATTATAGGACTTTGCGTACCTACCATATTTCGAGACGCACGACTACGAATAATTGTTATTTTATATTAGACAATAGACGGTAGTGTAAAAATATTACATTTCTCGGCATCATATAATATAACGTGTTGGTATTATAAAATACCCTGTTATAATAATATGTATAATATGTATAGGTATATGATATCATTAATGCGATGCGATTTTGTAATGCTTATAAAATATATATTTAATAATTATTATTAAGTCGTCTCTATATACGGCGGCCGCGGAACCCCGTCGGCGTGTGTGTTTACGAAGTAGGAAGTCTAAAACCTATATACGACGCGTGTATATCCGCCGCACACACACACACACACACACACACACACACACACAAATATATATATAGGTACAATATACGTCGCGTCGTGTATATTATATTCTAGCGCAACGGAACGGACGCCTTTCTCCTGGGAGTTGCGTAAGTTCGGCGGCGCGACGAGACGCAAAGTCGTTAAACCCGCCACCGCGTTACGATTGTTTTTTTTCCAACTCGTTCACTTTCCAAGTTCGAAAAAGCGGGCGGTCAGTGCATGGAGGTTCCACCGTTATTGCCTCGGAGGTTCGGTAATCTCGATCGTATATAATATTATTATTAAATTATTTACACGCCGCACATCGGATGATTATTATTTTTAATAACCATCTAAACATAAATAATACCAAGCCGTGCATGGGCAGAAATATTGTTCGGGTTGCTAATATTATACCAATAAAGTATTAGATTTGTATAGGTATTCAGTGGCGAGTAGGTACAACAGCAACAAAGAAATAGGTTCGACAGTATTTCCGTGGGCGTTAAAGTCCTCCTATATGATATAACTATATAGCTTTTCAGTAGTTTTCACCTATGTAGATATGATATAAAAAAGTAGGTCAGCGCATTTCGGTGGTGGATGTTTGTCCATCGTCCCTTAGGGCCTCGGACAGGATAGTGTAATTTTACTGTATTCGATAAAAAACGATTCTGAGCAGACGAGGGAATCTTTTTTATTTAATTTTATTCGTCTCTATGGTGATAAACAAAGCGTTTTAACTTTTAAGAACAGCTTAAGAACGATTTATATGGACAGGTAATTTATATGATTATAATTAGGAAATATCATAAAAATAAAACAAAATATAAAATAAAACAAAAAGCTCATAGTCGCTCAAATTTTTTGAAAATTTTACCATGTCTAAGTAAGGCTAATATAAATAAACAACCCAAATTTAAAGTTTTTAACCGAATTACAACAAAAAAACTCCCAAAATTTAAATGTCTATAAATAGCTAAAAAATGGCTAAAATTTTCCGAACTTTAATCCTTAAGAAAAACAAAAGCCAAAATACAACAAAAAATAACTCTTGTCATTTTTCATTGAAGCAATATTTCTGGTAGAAAACGTCGTCCGTAATTATTTAATATTATAAAATCGTGAAATCATACGTTTTTTCTTCTTTAACCGCTTTTATTTCGAGTAGCGTTTCGAAAATTGAAAAATGACCTTTTTAAAGTACCAGCTCAAGAATATTACCTTTTAGAAAAAATGCTATACTTGATACTTTTGAGTAAGTTTAGAGGGAGAAAAAGTGTTTATAAAATAAAAAAAAAAAATAAACATAATTGTAAAACCATTACATACTTCGCTCAGAATCTAATATCATACCATTGCACATAAATGGCGCACCACTCGTTCTGGTCCCTCGAATTGTGTCTCACTCTTGTCTTAATATACAGATTAATATGAATTGGGTCTCAAGTTAAATTATTAAACATATTTTTTTAGTGGTTTCAAAACTAAATTATTTTCATAGAAAATATTAAGTATTTTTTTTTATTCGTTAACCCGCCGCCACTTTAGGTCATTGGGTGGTTTTTAAACTGTTGGGGAAGGAACAGTAGGTGTAAACACGTGTGTGTAGTTTTAGCAGATTTTTCAAGTGGGCACCCGTAGGTATCTGCCATGACCGGGTAGGGGATGGTGGCACTTGTTCTCCGGACACCGTTACTTGCCCGAAGAAAAATGCCACCCGTGGACCAAGGTTTCAACCAGGGCCGGTGTGCGTCACAACCGACGCCTTAGTCCACTCGACCACTCCGTCCCCCATATTTAGTATTACTAATGCTTAAAAGTTAGGTAATAATATTTAATTGAATATTTCATATACACATAAAAAGTATTATATTTTGTATAGTTTTTAGTGGTTTGCATGCTGAATAAAAATATTATCGATTAGACGGACTTCCCAACCGATAATAAACTATAGTATATGCTTACACCACAGTGTCTGAAATTATTTCATATATTATATTGACTGCGTTACTTTGATTAGTAGCCATATGACTTACATATGCTATTGTGTAGTATTATTGTCCTGTGTTTAATTTAAAAAAAAAACGCGTAATTGGGTGTCACTTTGCTGTACAATAAGGTTAGAAGTGAGTCACTGTAATGGATGGTGTTAAATTTGAATTCGATGATATAATATGAACGTATACAAAAAACGATTCTGAGTAGAGATGGTTTGTCAGTTAGGATATTTTATATTATATTTATACTGTTATTATTAATACGGTAGCTGGTAAGTTGAATTAATATTATTTGCATATTACCATATTTGTATATAATAACATACTTAAGAAGTTTTAGGTAAACGCGAATATTTTTAAATTATAAGAAAATAACTAAAATCGTTATTCTTGGTTATTTAATATGTAGGTAATTTCATCCAAATTTGAACTTAAAACAACTATAAAAATCTATGTTTATATATTCTTCAGATTTCTTGGTTATAGTATAAACTACTTACGTGAAACATTGTTTTAAATATTATCAATCTATACAAATTGAACATTTCATACATTTATAACTAAAAAAATTTGCATATGTATTTTTAAACTGATATTGTAAAAATGAGGGAGGAGCCTTGCATGACATTTAAAGGGTTTTGATCCAATGAATACAATTTTATTGACATTTATAGAAAATAAAACAAAAAAATTCAAAATATAAAATCTACGTAAACAGCTTAAAACGAGTCTACATATGTTGAAAATGTTATCAACTATAGAAAATTATAAAATAAACATACAGTGTAAATTTTAAGTATCTACGAGCGATTATTCGTTTTTGAATTACTAATTTACAAATCTATTGGAAAATATACTGATGTTGAAAATCCAACCATTGTTTCGACTATTTTTCGTGTATACAGACACAAAATAAAAATAAAATTAAAAAAAACACATCATTGTAAAAACATTACATTCATATATCTATTCAGAATCTAAAATACATTAAATAGTAAATTATTTGTCAAATGCAAATTTTATTTTACAATAGGTATAATTTTAGGAATCACTTACGAATTAATTAACGTAATTCATTAAAAAAGGTTCGGTTATCTGACTTGGTACGCAAGTCGTGTGCACCCTATATACGTTAGCGTATACTGTGGTGTATAACGAAATATGTTATCAAGTTATATACGTTAGGTTATTTTAGTTATCACGAAATATGTTACCTATACACTATACAGTCAACAGGTCTCTAACTGTGTATGTTCATTTCAATAAGTTCTTTTAAAGTCAGATTTTAGTAAATTATTTATTCGATGATCATAGTTTAAGCGCATTGTTCACTTAATTTTTTTAAATTATAAGGATATTTTAAATTAAAAATAAAATTATCTCCCGATATTCCAACATTTTATTCTAAAAATATTTAAATGTATATAAAATAAACATTTGCATTGGTTGTGCAGTGTGCACTTCTGCATATTGTGTGCAACAACATTAAACTAAATAATGTTTTTGAACTTAAAATTAATTTAGAAACTTGACAGTAATAATTTGTGAAAATAAAATTTTAAAAAAACCTTTTAACCGTGTCAAACACAGTGGGGCAACTATATATAGCGTGCTATCAAACATTGTGACAGTGACGAGCGTATATAAGTGTAATATGTTTATTGTTATAGTGTGCACATTTCGATTCAACTTTATTGTTGTCAGAAAGCAATTATTTCTTTAGCTAATGACTTCCCATTACACACCTCTCTAGACTATAATATTCTATAATTTATATTATAATAGGTTCGTCAAACAAACTGGTTACGCGGACGATTACGTACAAAATCTGTTAATAAAATTGTCGCTCGATCTGTAATATAAAAAATTATAATACAGTAATACACAATATCGTTGACTGGATAATAACTTTCGATTTAGAGCTCCAGGCTATCTAATAAACAGTGGCACTTGATAAACATTTTGTATTTATATGAAAAGTTTTTTTTTTTTTTTTTGAAACTCGTCGACAGTTTAATTATAGCTCATTTCGGTCCTAGTAATAATAATAATAACCACCAGCACATCAAATTATGTGTAATTAGAAATAATATGTGTTTTATATTATTTCAAATCATGATTTATACCAAACTTACGAGGGACCTTGTATTAGGTATATGTTCAAGGTTTTTTTAGTCGTAAACAAACATGTAGGTATAATACATAAATCGAAAAAAAACGCAAAAAAGTCCTATATTTCATGTATCTATAAATAGCACAAAAAGTTTTTTGCTAAATTGTTTTTAAAACTATACCAACTACCTATACAACTATACCCATACAAAGTCTAGTACATGCATAGATAATAAAAAAAATGAATAGGACCATTGAACTCTATATAACTCTATATGATTATCATATATAGTTGAACGGATAGATCATAACGTCTTGTCGGTGATGAATGAAATTATACGAATTGAGGCTAGTTTAGATGACCAAGACAGAGAAACCTAAAACTAATAATAATTAAAGAAAAAAATATTCATCTCTATACGCTCTCTGTTCGTCACTATGAATTTTTGCTCCAATTATTGAGTTGCGGTTAAACAAAAGTAGGTACAATTCCATTTTGTCGTGTGACTTAATTTTTTTTAGTAATATTTATTAGGTACTATAATAAAACGTTTAAATGTACCTAGGTACACAATGTTATCTTAATAGTAGCAGTTCACTAAAGTTCCGATAAAATTGTGTACGGTAAAGAGAAATAACCAACTGAGTAATGTTTTTCTGACGAATTACAATTTTTGCATATGATTTTGCACAACTTGTGCAGACTGTGGTACAATAATTGAATAATCACGTACTTAATTATATCGTAATAAAAATCCCTACTAACAAAAAATAATAAAAATGCACACTTATCGCTATTCCTCAACATTGTTAATCAAACATTTGTGGAGTTGTAAGGAAGGGCAATGTTATGAACACTTTGTAAGACACTGAAGCATTTGAATAATTTATAAAACGTGTACATAATAATATATGCACACACAAAAAAAACACACATCATTGTAAAATAAATACACTGATCGCTCTGCTCAGAATCTAAAACATTATTTAGCATATTTTTAAACTGCATAATATTTTTAATTATTTAAATTAGTAGCCCCGCAATAACATTCTATGTAAATAATTCCCACTTAAAAATACATTTATATAATATTATATCTTATATTTAAGTAATTA
Source organism: Metopolophium dirhodum (assembly GCF_019925205.1). Lineage (NCBI taxonomy): Eukaryota > Metazoa > Arthropoda > Insecta > Hemiptera > Aphididae > Metopolophium > Metopolophium dirhodum. The sequence goes on from NC_083561.1 coordinate 15,237,139, forward strand.
TTTTTAAACTTTCAAAAAAAATTAACTATTTAAAAATTCAATATTATAAAATTATGATTTAAACTACATGCATATATATTATAAATAATTGTAATTCAATTATAATTAATTAATAGTTAATTAAACAAAAAAAATATATCTCTGAAAAATGTCTTTCAAATGTCAATAATTTATTGAAAATTTGGCTTAGGAATGTAAATTAAATAAATTGAGAACGGCCAGGTCGCGATACGTGTTATACCGTCTTCACTTTAGATAAAATGCGATTATTATTGTACTTCTAATCACAACTTTTATAATATATTAGAGGTTGAAGTTTTGATATTATTACGTGGGATATTTTAATTTCGGTAAACTTTTTCGGGGATATTTTTGATTCGGGTTAATTTATTGTTCGGGGATATTTCGTCTTGTCGTCGTGTGTGTCAGCACACAAAAACAGCGGACGCGCATGTAGGACATGACTACAGAAGCAATATTATGATGATTTGTGCAGGATTAAGTCGTGTAACTTCGTAATTAAAATATGGAACACAATTGTACTTGTGTACTTAAACTACCTACCTATTAATGTTTGGATGTTTGTTTTTCCGCAGCATGAGTATCTGACGCAACCGCAGATGGCATACAAGTACATATCACTGCCGTCGGCCGTTGCTCTGCAACAGTCGGGCAAATTCGAAGAGCCGTCCACGTCGGGTTACAAGTACCTGGCCGCGTCACCCACGTATAAGTACGTACAACCACCGGCGGTGACCACCGAACCAGAGGCCGCGGAGGAGCCAACCAACTCCTTGAAGTACGCGCTCAAATACGAACAGAATTCGTTCAAGCAGGAACAGGAACAGCAGCAACAGTTGCAGCAGCAATTCCAGCAGCAAGAGTACGAACAGCCGGCTGTACAGTACAAGTACATAGCCGTGCCGTCGTACAAGTACGTGCAACAAGTGCCCGCAGAACCAGAATACGGTCAGCACCACCAGCAGCAGCAGCAACAGGCTGCTGTTTCGTACGACTACACCGATGACAAGCAATAATAAACTATAATATAGTATAGGACATAGGTAATTACAGCGGCGATTATCATTTAAGGTCCCAATGCCTTAGGCAACGGTGTATTGAACTTAAAAATTGGCAGAGGTGACCGTTTTTTATTACTAATGTTACCACTTGAAATCGCTAAACATATTAGCTTTAAGTATCAGCTGCAGTTTGTACTTTTACGAGCCTCAGCATCCGGCAATACAAGATAATAATATGACACTCCCTTAAAAAACACTTTAGTGTTAGTCACCTCTCAAATACCTCCTTCGTAACGCTGTTGCCCAAACTCGCCTGCAATATAACCACGTTGCTCGCCATTTTAGCCCACCACTTCGATCTACACTCTTACTCTTACATTTAACTTTTGTGAGTGATAATTTGAAAAAAATATATAATCTTACGTTTGACGTTTAATAGTATGCGTTACGTTTTACGTTTGTTGCTTAACCGCACAGGGACTATCTATATTTCTCCATCTTTCTCTCTGTGTTGTCCATTAAATTACGCCAATGATTATAATAATATGTTAGGTATATATGGTTATATTATTGTTATTTTTTTACCATGTTTACCATTTTTGCCATGTTTGCCGTGTTGTACACGTCTCTCTGAAACAAATGTAGAGGTTTAATCGCTTCTTATATTATATAATACAAATACGATTACTTATTTTTGTACTTTAATTAGGTATAATATAATTATTTTTTAATATATATATATAAATATATTATATTTGCATATGTTTATAATATAATATACGCAGTACTTCCGTTTATATATTTTATGTTTATATGTGTTCCATTATTCTAATGATAAGCTACAGTTACACAAAAGCGAGATCGTGTTGATTAGATAATTTATTAGGAATATCAATCCTAATAACCTATCATGCAGCTAAATACCTATATCTATTAAACTCTTAAATTTTACTTAAATTTTATTTTGAAACTACCTTCGGTAGCGCTACTCTGTTATATAGGTACAGCGAGTTGTGGATAAAATAGTGCCTTGTATACAGAGGCTAGTACAAGGGGATGGAGACTTAAGTCTCCTCCTTTGGGGAACTTAAATTTATAATATTCAATTTTTTTAATATATTTAGAAATTGTGGCTAATCTCTTTTATCTTACTTATCTAAAGCTTTTTCACATGTTAAAAAGGTAATTTATGTTATTGCAAAGAAGAGAGACAATATTTTCTTGCCAAGTTTGAAATATATTTTAAAAATGCTTTTGATTCAAATTGGTGAAGAAAATATAAGAATACTTTATTTACGTGGTCATTTAATAGGACGTTATATTATTGAAACAACCAATCTTATAGAATGGTATAGAAATATAGAATAACTATTTATTTTTTTTACCTCTCATCAATTATTTTGTATCTGGTCTTAAAACAACATTTAACGAAAAATTCGGTGAAGTTATACCTTTAGAACCTTTCATACCAACATAAATCTATAAATATTATGAATTCAGTAGCAGCAATGGTATATTATTGTAAAGATTGCAATGGTTCAAACATGGACGTAAAATCTAAAATATATTTTGGAAAATTAATGGTACAAACTTATTAAACTATAGATATAGTGCTTGTAACTCTAAAACATTGCGATTAATTTTTTCCAAAACTAAAATAACTATACCAGTCACCATAACTAATGCTGAATTATCATGTTCGTCATTGAAACAATTATACTAGATCATTCACTATGTTTCTGGAGCGTTTGTGTATATCGGCAGTTTTAAATATTAGTTTTAGCTTTACGACATTATGACTAATACTTATATATATATTTGTCCACCTCCCCTCCCCTCATTTTCATTCCTAGATCCGCTCCTATGTTCTATTTTGCAAACAATCGATTGTGTCCATATAATATTATTATAACATAAATTATATATTATTTTTTAACAGTCAGCTATAAAAAAAACCACACGTGATTAATTAATTAAATATTTTCGAGATGTAAAATATTTAATCTTGATTGGACCAAAATTGATCGTCAGAACAAAAGATAAAACACGTTTATTTGATGAACACGCACAATTAAATCTATATATATATAAATTAATTGCTGTTCGTTAGTCTCGCTAAAACTCGAGAATGGCCGGACCGATTTGAATGAATTTTTTTGTATGCGTTTGGGTGACGCCTCGAATGGTTTAGATTCTTAAATCATCCCCCCTAGGTCCAACCAGAGGATGTGCTCAAACGGGGATTTAGAGATTTACGGTTGAAGTTGTTGTTTATAAATGGTTTCCATGGGTTTTAAAACTATTATAATAATAATTATTGGTTGCCGTGAAATCAGTGTATTCATTCAATGCATTTAATTTTTTTGTACGCTGTGTTTTGATATTATATGTATCGGTGGTTAATCCACCGTAGGTGGAATTAATTAAAACCGACAAACTTTGTATAACTTTGATACTTAAGAGTTAAATCATACACTTACGTACAAACAGCACGGGGTCCGCGATCTACCTGCGGTAGATTGCCTACCTAATAATATACTGCTGCGAATAAGAATTTTTATTCCGGGCAACAGAAAAGTTAAGATGAATCAAGAACATCATACATCGAAAATTAAATAAGGCATTGAACAAAGTTTGAGTCATATACAGTTTGTACATTTAACGGCTAACGAAGTGTACGGGATCACCTAGTAACTGAAATATTCAGAAACTATGTATTCTTGTGATTTATAGTCGGTCTATAATATGATAGTATTATCTAGTAATAGTAAAATAATAAAAATCAATGTCATACCTATATTATTGTACAAGCATTTTATGAAAACGGTTTTGTGATAAAATCAGCAGCTTGCTGGTCTTAATTCTACTGTATAAAAAAACATCATGTAATTACAATAATAACTCATATTACATATATGCCCAAGTAAAATAAATTTCGTGTCGTTTCATTATATTCTTATAATTAATTACGAATAAAAATTATTATTTAACCATAATCATTTGGTAGATATGCAAGTTTATAGGCAAAAAACTCGTAATAATTTAGGTGTATATTATTAGTTATAATTTATACAGCCATTATAATTGCATTATTATATATAAGACGTAGGTATATTCATTTGTATTTTCTACAGCATTGATAAAAGTATAAAAAATAATTGACTATTGTGTGTTCATTAACCAAACAATAAAACATGCGGTTTTTAAATTTTTGCGTATAAACGTGTGGTTTGTAACAATGACCCTCGTCATTTTTGTTTCTTGTTAACCAAGTTTTAGATATTTTTGTGACGATTTGGGACATTCGTATAACATTTATGAACAATTAACTAAAAAAAAAACAAACAATAACGTCTTGAACGCGCTAAAACCTTCATTGCTTATAATATTATTTTGATCAAATGAAATGTTTTTTTTTACTAGTCGTGACTAATTGACACTCATTTTAACCTTATTTCAATTTAGCATAGCCTTATGGTTTATTTTTATTCAAGTCGAAACAAAATCATGTTTTACTGGATGTACACGGGGAATGACGTTAGTTTTCAATAGTACCTACAAATATTGTTTATTGTCAATGGTCCAATAATTGATGTCTGCAGTCGCAAACACGGTAACTTCAATAAACGGTAGGTACGTCATGATACTATTATTGTATCTGGTGAAATCCAAACAGTAGCCGTTCAATGACTCACAATTATTTTTTAATATAATATAATATCTTAACCTTGTAAATGGACAGATTCCATCGAGAAACTTGTTCTAGGGTTGTCTGACTACGAATAACTGCAAATTAGCAAGTAGGTGATAGTGTGGTGAGTGGGTGAATGGTGGTCAGAGGAAAAACCGGTCATACAGTTAATCTCAAAGATTAAGATTGATAAAATCCGTTGTATCATGCAGCAGATTTCTTATTATATAAGACGTTATTATTGTTTCCATCATATTATGTTTACAACTGATAACAGAATTTTTTGTTTTCCTTGTTTCAAAGTTGACGTTGTCACAATTGCACTTAAAAAAAAAAAAAAAGGTGGGCAAGTGGGTGTCCCTTTGCTGTAGTGTAGGTCACTGCAGTGGATGGTGTTAAATTTGAATTAAATGATATAATATCATTGTATGAGAAAAACGATTCTGAGCGAAAACGGTCAGGTAGCCTATGATATTACTAAGTATATTTGATGATATAATTGTGAATAAAGTAATTTGTACATAGCCTATTTGCGTGGAACCTTGTTTTAAATTTTCCATCCTTAGCTATAAAAGTCGAACATTTTATAAATTTTTAACTACAAAATAATTATTAAATTATAAATTTCATAAATTTTGTCGAAATTTGAACTTAAAATGCTTATAAAAAAAATTTTGCCTATGTATTTTTAATATTTTTCAACTGCTATTGTAACAATAATATGTCAATATATCAGGAGCCTCGCATTACATTTTCACGCTTTTTTACCCAACAAATAAAATTTTATTGATATGCTTATGTAGAAAAAAAAAACTAAAACAATTAAAATAAAATATAAAAATCTCAAATTCAATTATTTTGTAGCTTATACGTTTTAATAGTTAACCTATGGGTACGTATTGTCCCTGCAATTGTATGGTATTTATTGAAGCCGATTTGGTCAGGCCGTTTGTTACGCATGCGTCAGAAATGAAAAAGATAGCCCCGGGACGGGGTAACATAATCGCGGTAATGTTTTGCGCATTTTAAGTGGTGACATCGGGGCTGAACAATAGTTATTATAAGACTTATTATAATATCTATGGACCGAACGGGCCGACCAAATCGGTTTCAATATTTTAAATCACAGACCTATCCAGTATGTATTATCTAAGGTTATCATAATAATTTATTAATGATATTATGAGTAGTGTATAGTCAATAATATTATGATTTGGGGGCACTAGCGTTGCCTATTATCAAAACCATTAATATATTTTAATATTGTAGCAATAGTCATTAGTTAGCATAATATAATAATATGTAACGTTGCTACTGTGTGCATTGGTATAGGCATCGGTCAGTGGCGTGTTGAACTCATTTTTGGTGAGGACCAAAAATGTATACAAGGTACCCACCCACCCACCACCATTGATGTTTTTTTGTCAAATTATGCGTACATTTGTAACGATTTGTATAATAGGATATGATATTTCTGCAGTATACCTAGTCACCTAGGTGGCTCAAGTATTTTGTGGCAGGGGGACCACCCACCAACCAAAAATTTGATGGAGCAATTGCTCCAAAATAATACCTTCGACACGCCACTGGCATCGGTAGTTAATATACGTGAAATTTGCATATTTATTAAATAAAGTTATAGAAAATTGAATCGAATGATATATTATAATGTTAAAATGTCAATGATTTGCTACGATAGGTATCATTAACATTATTCATTAAAACTATGAATTAAATGAAACTACATTTTAGTTATTATTACTCGGTAAAATAATTATAATAAAATAATATGCACTCGATTGTCTAGTAAACAATAATAATAATTACAATACCATGGTTAAACCTGGTATTTAAATTCTTAAAACTTAAGCCGGATTCACAGCTGCGTCGCGTGTCATCGTGTCGTGTCGATCAAATCGTATTGTGATTGCCGATTGGATATTACTTTTTTGGTATCCTGTAGTAACCAAGTAGCAACCAAGTATACCAAGAATTTACTACAGCTCAACATTTAAACCATATTGGTTATCAGTCGTAACCATATAATAACCAAGCCATCGCACGATACGACACACGACGTAGCTGTGAATGCGTCTTCATAGTTAACTAGACAAGTTATTGAAAGTTCATAATTATTACCGTATAATAAAGCTTCCATACTATATTGTTTAATATGTAATTTATTATTGTTATTTATAATTTATCAATATTTTGTGACTTTGATTTTGTAGTTATGTACAATAAATAAAAATCTTTCATAAAATATGAACTTAATCAAAAATATTTTACTGTAATACTGACTATTATATTTCCATGTAAGTCACGTGATGGTATGCGACGAATAATGTTTTTTGCAACTGATACAATATTAGCTACAATATCTGATAATTAAATAATAATTTGATCAAATATACTTAAGAAGTTCTGAACCATTATTTTATATAAGCCAGCTAGAATGTAGAAGCTTGTTTTGTTGATGACTTAATGTCGATTTATCCAGATGATGTTATGCTATAGTTATGTTTTAGTATTACTATTTTATGAACACATATCTATATTATACTTATTTATTATAGGAAATATTAGTAGAATCAAATTTTCGTTTATTATTCAGGCTTCAGAATCGTTATATTATTTGCAAAGCTGGGCAGTAACTAGTTAAAAAGTTAAAAGTTAGTAACTAAGTTATTTTCCTACGATGAGATAAAAAAAAACGTTTATAAGTAAGTTAAAGGTATTTAAAAAAAAAAAAGTAACTTAACTTTTAACTTAACTTAGTTACTCAAATTCAGTAACTTTTTAAAACTAACTTTAACTTGGCTTAGTTATTTTTTATTTTAGGATAACTTAACTTTAACTAGTTAAAAAAATTGGTTAACTTGTCCAGCTTTGATTATTTGTGCCTATCAAGTTGCACACCATAGTTTAAAGCATTACATTTTAAAGTTTTTATTTTTAGTAACAGATATACTGTTACAGTTATCATAATAGTGTATTTCTTATTATGAACTATTACTCACATAGTCGCGTCACATCCATCGGTGAGTAGACCAATCAGATATATTTTACGATATTTAATAATTGTATATTCATTGTTGTTGATGATGAAATAAAGTTATTATTATTTTATAAGGTTATTTAAATTTTAAAGCATTGTATTTAAAAATAAAAAGTTTAAACTACTGAAATTTAAATTCCCAAAATGTAAGGGTTGAACAAAAGAAACCCATCGACCGCAAAAAATGTAATCAATTTATACGGTTCAAAACAAACCACATAAAGGATTTTAGGATTTTAAGGTTCCACGCATAAACCACGCCCTATAATTAAAATATAATACGTCTATGTAAGCAAACCATTTAGTTTTTTTACAATACATATCATCATTTTTATCCTTTAGTTATTTTTAAATTACCTGTTGTTAATCTATAATAGTATACACGTTTATACACATTTCTAGTTGAAACTTGAAAATCTAAAAATGTATATTGCTCCAAGAAGTGTTGACAAAATCAAAAAAAACAGCGTTGTTAAATGAATATTTTTATATTTTTAAATATAATATTTTTCCTTGTAAGATGATGGTTGTTTTTTACTTATATATTTACTTAATTAATTCGATAACATTTATTTTTTAGATATAAATGTTCTAAAATAGTTTTTTTTTAACTATATTAATATGACGTGTAATGCGTATAATATATGAATGTATAATATATTATAAATATATCATTTAGTGTATTATAATTTTAATATGGTATTTTGAATACCTATACTTATCTTATGCTCGCAGAAATATAAGCTGGAGAGGGGCAAAGTAGTTAGTAATTGCCCTACCATATTTTTCTGTTATAGGTCCATAACATAGGTATTGTGAAGAGTTTAAAAAAAAATTTAAATTGTGATAATAGTGATAAAATTTGTCGATTCGCATACTCTTCTTGTTAGTCGTAGATATAGGTTAAAAAATATGGTTTTATTTTAAATTTTATTTTAAATACTTACCTCAACAATGGCACTCACATAAATATAAAGAGGGGAGGGGGACAAAGTAGTTAATAATTCCTCTACCGAAATTATTGTTGGTTTAGGTTCATAATAACATAAAATTAAGTGTATGAAAAAAATTATAATTGGAACGAGTGGTGAATATATTTGTTGATTCGTAAACTATCTGTCCTATAGCTGTGGGTCAAAAAAAAACCATCTTATATATTACGGCATTATATATTTGTTTTGATTTTTTTTTACAAATAAAAGACATGTCACGTCATGAATAGCTATAGGTACTACGAGAAGATATAACGGAAGTTCCTAGCCCGCAGGCTGCGCCCTTGTGTCTAGAACAAAAAAAATAGAAGAGTTAGACCACATTAGAAACCAACACACATAATGCCGCAATAGTGCAATGTAGGTACCTATACTTGTATACAAGTCCACAAGGTAAAATAAAAATATTCTTATTCTTTGTACATCACAATTCACAACTATAATAGATATCATGAATTTTATTTGATATGGTACTAAAATATAATATATAATAACGCTCCAGCACTCAAAAATGATAATATAATATAATTATAACTTTATAAAAGTATAAGAAAATAAATATAAATTAAAAAAATCATATATTACATATACATACTATTAATAATATAATATATTTCTATAATTATATTTAAATTAAACATTATATTATAACTATGATTACGTAGATATATTATAACAATTGGCTATCAAAAGGTTTCCATTAACTGGTTAAAGACAACATTATATTATTGGTTGTGAAAAAATATTTCTATCTTAAAATAACTGTGCAATAAGAAAATAATATATAATATTAGTATTTTCATGTTCTCGTTTTTATTTTAACAAAAAAACTATGATAATTGTATTAAATGTATCCAATATAAATTTATATTTGTTAAATTTTAATTATAAAAGTTGGAATTCCGTAGGAGATTAGAATTAAACATTGTGATAATGCAACTCCAGAAGGACCTCAACAAATTAACTAATTAATTCGTTTTATTGCAAATTACCTATAATATTTTTTAAATATAATTTTCAGCACGATAATCCCTATATTTTTTGTTTATACCTTTACTTAAATATAATTATGTGTCGAAATAGTTTTCTTTTGTAGAACTACATTAATATACCTATAAACATTAAAATTTCTCATCAACCTTGGCTATATTCAAGGGCTACCCAACACAATGTACTCCGTTGCGTTGAATAGCGTTCAGTCGTTCGCACTCATTCAATCCAAACGCATAATAATTATACCTAACTCTAAACAGCTCAACATTACCGTGGTTTTTATTTTTTACTTCAATTATGGGTTAGTACATAAATTTATAAAACTATCTTGATAGTATAGTTATAACATACGTATAATATATTACTTGTGTAGGTATACTAGTTAATAATTTAATATTAAAAAATATATTTTTTAGTTGGCATGTTGATATTTTTAAGCATTTTAAGAATTATAATTCAACCGTATTATCTCAATTATAAACATGAGCTTTAGATTTTTATTACACTAAGTATTTAAAGAAAATTATAAAATTTAACTAAATATTAAAAGTAGGTTGGTAGTAGGTTTGAAATGTTTATAGTTAGGTAAAAGTGTAAAATAGTCATACGCAATGCGATTGAAAAATTACGTTATTCTTACTTATGTAAGTATAATATTATTGATGTAAGTACCTAATAGTATTGAATAAACCTCAATTAACAGAAAAATTTAACGTTTTTAAATCAATAATTTATAAATTTAAACGCATTTCAAGTTAATTACTTGTATAATCTATCCATATTATATATGTAAATAAATATACAATATAGGTACATAATAATATTGTAATATTTAGATTAAAAAATAGCCTGTCGTCAAGTATAAAATTTTGATAATAAATGTAGATACATACATTTTAATAGCGTAAAATTATAATGTTTTAATATTATCGCATTATTATCATTACTATTATTAAATATTATTATTTAAAATACATTTAGTACCAACGCATATTTAAAATACTTAAATAAACACAACTGTGTATGATAACTTGATTAATTTAAACTTCAAATTCTATTTAGTAGGATTTCACCACATGGTTAGTAGGTTGAATTTCACTTTTAACCGACAGATTTGAATATAACACGGCAGATACACGAGACCATCGAATAACCTATTTTTTTTTATCAGCTATTACAGCAAGGTTATGATTTTTTTTTTAATTTGACTGTTCATTCGTAACATTGATCATTTTTAAAAATATTTCATATTAATACCCATTTGCGGTAATGGTACATGATCGTATTATGGACTGTAGGCCGCATTCTAAGGGTTTTAGATGTACCTACAACTACTAGATGTAACAACATGTAATATTGTTTAATAATAAAATACCTACGTCATTAAATACTTGTTGGATTTCATAATCCTCTTATGGTCATTTTATTAATGTACATCTGTAATTATGTAAATAATAATAGGCTAGGAAGGTACTTATGACTGTTGAAGTAATCGGTAGCAATTTAGAAACGATATAAATATATACTTAATTATAATATAAAGTTAATTGTACATGATGCATCGTACTACAATATTGAATATATTATAAAGACAGAGTTCTTCGTTGTATCTAAATTATGTATGTAATTATAAAATAATTTGCAGATACAAATATGTATAATTTCCGAATAGATTAATAAATTGCTTCTAAAAATATGTATTAAATTAAATCCTTTTTGAAAGAAAAATAAATATGAATACAGTTTTGTCAAATGATTAACAGCAATATTATAAAGTACCCGGCACTTATAATGACTAAACCTCACAGAAACAGAAGAACAAAACACATTTTTACTTTATTTGGGACACACGGGCATAATTATATATCAAAGAAAACAAATGATCATTAATGAACGCAAAAAAACGCACTTCGTGTTAAGTCTATAATAGTGTAGAGGTTCTACGAATATGCTTCCTCTCAGTATATATGCACTAGTTATAACGCATAAGTTACAATAATCATAATAATTATCATCAAATTATCTGATAAAGATTTACATTTTTTAATGAATAGAACTCAAGGAATACAGGAATCAGGTAAATTATTCAGTAAAATACATTTTTTTTTTAATAAACAAGTTTAGAAAAAATAGTAAATTGGTACAATATTACAAAAAAATTATATAATATATTTATTAATTTCCACTTGGTTAGTAACTGAAATGCATGTATAGTTATATACTTACACAAGACAGTACTCGTTCTAAATAACGACTTGAATAATTATTTTCATTAAAAGATTCATATTATTATAATAAATATTAAATAATAATCCATAGATATTTGTAAGTTTATCCATACATTGTATTATATTAAAATAAATCCAGTGATATAGAAATAATATAGAATATACTGATATTCATAAAGAAAAACAGTGAAATATATTTGTCTTGTACAAGTAAATAATGTTATTTGACCGTTGAAAATAAATACAATCTTAAAATCATTAATGCATCCATTTAGAAAGGCGCTTACAAGATCATTTACAAAAATTACAAGACAAGGGTAGCATTTTAATGAATGTTCAGCAAAATCAATCGACAATACGAAATTAGTCAATATTTTTGATACATTATGATTAAAAATACATTCTTGATTGGATGTTAGTTAATTTTTGAAGTACTAATTAACCAAATGAGTGAAATCCTAAAAAAAAATATGAGCATAGACAATATAATATGATATATGATATAATATTAATCTCGTGAAAATCAATACTTACCTAACCAAATAAGTTATATGCATAAATATAATTAAAGACCACAGCTGGATATTGTATAATAATAATTATTGATGATTTGAAAGTCATTAGTTTTATCTATAAGTATTAGTATAGGTATCAGGTATCTGTATAATATGTATGTTTACAGACAATAATAAAACTGTAAGAGATAAAAAAAAATTACGCTTGAGTGTGTAGGACGTGGGTACTTTTATATTATTAATGTTTGCCCCATTCTTCCAAACTCCAAAGAAAAAAAAAGAAAAAATTTACCGCTTGAAATTAAATTAAAGATATTTGAACTAATAAATAAAACGTGAATTAATATGTAAAGGTTTTCAAGAACACCTCGAAGGTAAAAGAGTTTCATCCTTCACAATTTCTCAAAATGGAAAGTAAGTAAAACATTAGTTATTTATTACTATTGTTAAATAATTACCAAAAAATTGTTAATATTCAATTTATATTTTAAAAACTACACCACTTACTTACATATTCTTAGGTACACTTCTTTATTGAAGAATGTGCATTATTATAAGGAACTATGTATCTATGTTATATTTATTATTGTCACATGAATCGACAAAAAATCCTAATGTGTTTATATAATTCTAAATTATAAAATTGAGTTTAATTCATTTATAGTGTTGGGACTATAACATAATATTATAATATAGGTACCTAGTTCATTATAAATATAAAACAAAATGTTACATTACATATTATTTACATGTTTCATACATGTACAATAATAATATACATTTAACTCATGATAATTAGTTTATTTTTTGAATTTATCGTTTTTATTTAGTGCCATTTTCAAAAAGAATTATAGCAAAAAAAAAATTTCCATCAGCATATTAACAGTAATTGCTTTGCTCCTCGCAGCAATTTTAATTTATTATTCTTGTAAGTCATGCACAAATATAGTATTAAATATTTGGTTTGCTAACGACCTTGATATTTTTTTTTTATATAGGTACCTAATAGATCATAAAGAATTTTATATATTTAAAATATTTATGATATTTTTAAAAAGATAAGAATTATTATTTATCAAAAAAAAAATGGTTTATTATGTGCTTACCAAATATTTCTATTCTGTAATACCAAACAGTAGTTTACGTCAATTAATTAATTTTTATTTTTAATTTGTCTTAGATTTTGGGGCACAGTTTACGGTCTGCAACACAAAATCATGTTTACAATCTTGTAAGTCATAACATAAAATGATTACAATTACAATTACATCTATCAGGACAATTTACTTTTTATTTTAGATTCTGAAGGCTCCAAATATATCATTACGGTGATATTTAAAAAATATTAAAAATTCATAGTCGCAATTTTTTGATTAGAATTTCAAATATTTAAAAATACGTACAAATTACGAAAATGTGCAAATTATTTTAGGGCAGAAATTCAAAAAAATTTTCTTTTTAAACTAAGATTTGAAAATGTAATACAAGATTCCTCATAAGATTGTCACCTAGGTATATCAAAAATTTTTATGAGCGTTTCAAGTTCATATTTTTATAAGATTGGATATTCTCTTATTTTGTTGTAATTCAATAACGAATTACTGTAAATACATGAATATTTCACTGAATATTTATATTTTCATTTTCTATACACCATACAATTTTAAAAATATGTTGACTCGTTTTAAACTGTTTACGGACATTTTCAATTTTTAATTTTTTAGTTTTTTTAATTATTTGTTAGGCCATAAAGCGTGATAATTTAATACAAGGCTTCTGATATACTGCTGCGATATCAGGTTAAAAATATTAAAAATACATAGCCTCAATTTTTTTTATGAGCGTTTAAATTTCGAATTTTGACGAAATTTATCAAATTGAAAATTTACCAATTATTCAGTAGTTAAAAATTTATAAAATGTTGAACTTTTATATTTAAGGATTGATAGATGAAAACAAGGTTCCACGTAAATAGGTTATATATAAATTACTTTATTCCCTATAATATAATCAAATATACTTGGTAATATCATAGGCTGACTGACCATTTTCACTCAGAATCGTTTTTCTTATACAATGATACTATATCATTGAATTCAAATTTAACACCATCCATTAAAGTGACCCACTTGTAACCTACTGTACAGCAGAGCGACACCCACATTCATTTTTGCATCCCCCCCCCCCCCCACCAACCATTCGAGCTAAGTATTGACTATGGTAATAGGTGATGCATACGCTTCGTTAATTACTAATTAATTTAACTAATTAGCTATAGTAGCTATTAAAATAATTTCCAATAATATTTTATACTGATAATGCATTTTAATATTTTTTATTCAGCCGTATCGTTAATAAATTGTATGAATGAAACTGTCGAACCATGCGAAGATTTTTATGAATTTGCTTGTGGTATGTTTGAAACCAACTACCCTTACTATTCAAATTCAAATGAAAATAGCTGGGTAACAATAATGTCGTTAAAAATAAAACACAGAGTGAAAAGTAAGTGAGCTACGGACAGTCTTCACTATAGTGTTAATTAAAACTAAACGTATACATATTTTCCACTAGAATTTCTCAACAAAGAAAATGAAATATTCGAACCAAATGCAGTTCACAAAGCTAGGAAGTTTTACCAAGCTTGTATAAATTCTACTAAAGGTATCAGCGTCAAGCTCTGCATTTTTTTTTTTAGACAAAGCCATATAGTAATTCATATAATTTGTTCGTACAGATCAAGCTTCAAGCAATTATGATCCTTTATGGAAAGTTTGGGAAAAAGTCGGTCTAAACACAGAATACCTAAATGATTCAGTTCCATTGGAAATCGAAACAATTTTAGCAAGAGTTAAATTATATTTTAATCTGGATATTTTTTTTGAAATGTATGCTGACGACGATCCTAGGAATTCATCATCACATTCACTTTTAACTATTACTCAAAATTGGGAATCAAATAAGTACAAAAGAAGGTAATATCGAGATGGAATTAAAAATAATTAATAATAATAATAATAATTTAAACTTCTTATTTAGAAACAATATGAAAACAAATAAAGTTGATATCGACGACTCTTTGCCAAAATTTACCGAATACTTTAATTTATTGGTTGAAAAATTATTAAATCGTAATCAACCATATCTAAGGAAGCTTAAAGTTGAAGATCTCACGAACACGACCAATGAATTAGTAGAATTTGAGGAAGAATTTTCACAAGTAATTTAATAACGAAATTTTACATTCACGTTAAATAACGCTACTTTATAGAATTAATATTTTATTATAGGCACTATTCATACTTTATTTTTATAATTCAAATAGTGTATGAAAATAAATATTAAAATAGGTACAAATATTGGATTAAGGTAATAAGTTTCTTACGATTATAAAAAAATACTCGGCATATATATTTAATTAAAAATTGTTTTTGTTTATGTTTTTAAATAAATTAAAACATATTATTTTTTTAACTACTTAAGGTTCAACGAAATACATTTAGTTTAAAAAATGACATTCCTGAAATAGTTACACTAGGAGAATTTCAAAATTTTACAGATACAGCAGGAGAGACATTTAAGGTAACTAAGCAAATTGTCAATAAAATATATATATTTTTAAATAAAACTTTTTGTTGTTGAAAAAATGTTTAGTTTAATTGGACGTTGTATCTGAGAGAGTTAACTCGTGATATCCAACCAAAAATTTATGAAATATTGTCATCAGAAAATGCTGATAGTTATGAACTTTTAGTAACCAACAGAGATTTTTTAAATGACGCGTTTAAATTATTATCTCAAACACCAACAATAATTTTAAGTAATAAATAATAATTAATTTGACAATATTAGTTTATGGTACATGTGTGTGTTGGATAATATTATAATTAAAAAATTGTTTAGAAATGTCAATACTAACTCAAGTGTTAACTATTTTGGATATTCATTTTCCTTCTGGAGAGAAATTTAATTCCGAGTAAGTTAAACTTTGTTTATCCCCATCAATCACCAATTTCCATTAACCTAAATATTTTTTTCCATTTATTTTAGACATTGTTTTTCGTTGACTAGTGAATTTTTTGGAATGGTCACCGGGTATTCTATGATAAACACGTTAGACAACTCTTCTAAAGTTGCAGCAAGTATATTTAAAATAATAAATAAATTAAGCTACAGTTTAAAAAAATAAATATTTATTGTGAAATTTGTTTTAGTTAACCGAAATGACTGATAATATAAAATGGGCTTTACGTAAAATGGTTAACGAAGCGAGTTGGATGGACGATGAAACGAAAAATGCTACTTTACGAAAACTAGCCAATACGAAAACTTTTTTCGGATACCCAGACAATTACGAAAATATAATAAACAATTTACTCGAAAATGTAAGAACGTTTGAATTATTTTTGATTAATTGAAATTTTTGCAGTTATAGGTACGTAATAAACTATCTAATATATTATTTCAGTTGACAGTTACGGACAATCACATAGAGAATATATTATCGATTTCGATGTTTAGCACGGCGAGTGATTGGAAATATTTAACGGAAGATAGAGATTGGGAAAATCAAACGTAAGATTTATATTTTGTGTTAAACGTGGGAATTAAAAAACTCGATAATAAAATATATTATTATGTATGTTAACATTCTGACGATATAATATTATTTTCTAGGTGGGCAGTAACTCCGGATGAAGTAAATGCGTACTGTTATAATTCAATGAATGCATTTTGTAAGTTTAAGAACAATATTATCAACTGAGATTATATTCCGGAAATCTTTTTATTTGTTGTCTAGTTCCTCTTATAAAAATTTGGTATGCACTTTGCATAATACTGTAATAATTTATGTTCGTCATAACCGAAGTAGTAATATGAAACTCGTTAAGATAAACACTAAAGTATGTGTGTTTTCTCTCGTTAGTTTTTTTTTCAATAATTTTATTCAAACGTGTAATAGAGACATTTTTAAATTGTAGATAATATTTTGCACATTGTAAGACTAGCTTAAACACGAAAAAGACAGATAAGGTTCATACCTTTGAATTCAATCAAAATATCAATAACTTACTCTAATATCAAAAACAACAAAACCATATCAATTACCTAGACAAAGATTAAATATTACCTATGTAATTTTATATCATAATAAATAATATAATTAATAGGTATAAGGAGATTACTAATCCATTTTACGCGTAAAATTGAGACAACAAATAATATTGACTACGGATTAATTACGTCAGCTAAAGTACACATTTTAAGTCTATTATTTCAGTAGATTAATATTAATATCGTATTAATGAATTCCAGTCATGCCAGCGGCAATATTACAAGCTCCGTTATTCAACAACGGCGTACAGTGAGTGGACTCTTTAAATACATAATACGATTCCCGGAAATCTACCCCCCCCCCCCTGGACATTTGACTAGCTTGTGTTTTATGTAGTACGGTCTAGGATATTTGACTCCCCAGGAGGACATTTTGCAAAAAAAACCCCTCCCTAAACACTCCAAATAAAATTTGAAGAAATTAAAATTTTTCTGCATCATACCGACCAGATCATTAGGTTCTTTTGTATGCAAATGTCTCCGATGTCTCCGACCAGAATAATACAAAGTACCTACTAAGTTGTTTATAGGAAGAAGTATTACAACTAATAATAATACACCTGTAGGTAATTATTGAAGTGTGGAACTATACATTTAAAATAAAAAATTCTAATATTTATGTATTTATTGAAGTAACTGACTTATGAGTGTATCATGAGCTACAACATTAATAACTATTCAACATGTAACAATAAAAAAGTATGTACATTGTACAAATATTGTACAATACATATAATACAGCTCACAATAAATAAAATGATCGGACAAACTAATGTAATAGCTTAGTAAATAACCCATATATTATCAATACACACTATTTGGGAGAGGAGGAGTTCGGGGGGGGGGGGGGGGGGTGATAATCATCCCCAATTTTAAAATTAGCACACTCGAGTATATGTCACTTTTGGAAAGTCATTTTATATTATGGCAGGAGTAATTTCCTTGAGGACTAACTGAAAAAACAAGAAATTTCAGCACCCTCGTAGTTATGCCATTGAAATCGCGCCTGCAGTGCTAGTAGCAAAGACAATACATTTTTAGCTATAATTTTCATAGTGACGAAGGGGCGAATCAATAACGAAATTGTTAAGGGTCAAATGTCCACACCCACGACCTGCTGCAATGCCACCTGAACGAGGTCGATAGATTTAAAATATTCATACTGTATAAGTGTCATAATATCATCATTGTAACGCGTGCGTCTATTGTCAACAGGGCACTTAATTACGGAGCCACGGGCAGTACTATTGGACACGAACTATCTCACAACTACGACAATACCGGCAGGCTGTACAACGAGCTGGGAAACGTGGCACAGTGGTGGTCGAATAGGAGCTATGAAGAGTACACGAAAAGAGCGAGTTGCTTGATAAGTCACTACAACGACATCGACGTCGTCAGCCACAACAAGACCGTGCGTATATAGTACCTACTATACAATGTTATTGTTAATTTTCGCAAAAATATTATAACCACTATTGTTGTTTGTTTAGTTTGCAGTTAACGGTGTACTAACACTAGACGAAAACATTGCCGACATTGCCGGACTGAAAGAGGCGTATTATGCTTATCGGCGTTATGTAGACGTCCACGGACAAGAACCTAGATTGCCCGGTATGGAACGTTATAGTCATGAGCAATTGTTTTTCTTGGGATACGCCAACGTGAGTACCTTCCTCTATACAATATTATCATCTACTGTAAGTTGTGTTACATAATAATTTAGGTACGTTCGTGTACTAATAGTTGTCCAATGTTTTAAGTACCCGTTAAAATCATATTGCCATATAGTGTTACCTAGCCTATAGTGTTACCCAGGGGCGGATTTACACATAGGCCACCAAGGCACGTGCCTAGGGCGCAATATTTTTTGGGGCGCAATTTTTAGTTAATTTTTACTTTTTAGTTTTTCATAATTTCATAATTATATTTTATATTAATTTTTTTTTTGTATACAACTTGCATGAAACTGGAGAATGGCTCACGAAATCACGTCCCAGTAACGTTTTAATTTATAAGCTATAATAACCTTGCCGTTTGAGCTTAATCCTGCGACCGGTGCGCATTGTGAATGGCGCATGCGCAAAACGCCAGCCAAGGCAGTTAAATATACTGCCTCGGGCCACCGGGTATATTGTATATAGCCGCTCTACTAGCTAGGTGGGGGGCAGCTCGCACAGTGCTTAGCAAGTAAATTATTTGATATTAACTGAAATGACCCACCTCACCCCTCACCCGGCATCACAATAAGTGTGCGTGGGCGTGCGGCCACCAAACTAGTCTGTTCTTAGAATACTGGAGTTAATTCTGGAAATCAGATGTCTTGATAAAGTAATTAATAATAATAAACATTGCGATGACGCGCGACGCTGGCACTGTCGCCCGTCTCCTCCATATGTGTACAAATGTTTCTATGCAAAATTGTATTAATATTTATTTGTTTAGTTGGTATGTGTAAATATAAAAATACCTAAATACAATTTTTATAGTTTTGCTTTATTTCATGGAACATTACCCCCCCCCCCCCCCCCCGTGGGAGCACGCCAATGTACGGGGCGCTAGTGTTGTAATGCCTAGGGGCGGAAAAATAGCAAGTCCACCCCCTGGTGTTACCTATAGTGTGGCTAGTGGCTAGGACGTAGGTACGTGTTTACGTCAATTGGGGTAAACAAATTGTAGATACCCATACCTCTTATACTATACTTTTATTAGTATTTAACATAATTTTATTCGTGTTTGTTCGTTGTCTATGTGCAAATGTATTAATTAGGTACCTAATTAATAATTTTTCTTCATAACAACTGGAATATTCCCACAAAGTATTACCAGTAGGTTTATAGTAGCATTGGTTATGAATAATTATAATAATAATAATATTTTATCATTATTATTATTATTATTATTTTTTTTTTTTTTTTTATCAGTATAAACTATAATAGTTTAACAATAAAATTACAATATTGGTAGATACAGTGATACAATAAGTAATAATTGGTAATTAAACATAATGAGCATAATGATATAATAATAAATAAGATAATAACGTCAGATATAATATATAATAACAGAAATAATATTAGAAGTAGATGCTATAATTAATTGGTTATTAATATAGCGGAAAGAAAATAATTGATTATGGAGGTTAAATCGGATAGGAATTTTGAAAGAGCTAATTTTAAATTTGAATTTTGCGGATTAGTGTTCAGTTTTGAACCAGAAGTAGCAGCAGCATAAGATGGGATGGATTGAGAGGGGTCAATATGCGGGGGGGACTCGGGGAATAAGTTTTTTGAATGTGTGATAGTTTTTTTGGAGTTGGAAGACTTGATTTTGTGGCGATTTAGTATTGTTTGGTAGAACTGGCACCCCTTGAAGCTGGCCGTATGGTTTTCGGAACAGTGGACGCATTTAGCTGGACTGGAGTGGTCCTTGGTGCAGCTAACTGAATCATGTTTTGAGTGTGACCATAGTCTTGACAATTGAAACATTACGTATGTCGTTTTGTTAGGTTTTTCAATTACTACTTTTGTGTTTAGTAATGAAGTGATGTTGTAGATATGTTTATTATTAACATTGGGTTCGATGTCGACAAAAAATATTGGGAGAGGACGGTAATTTTTTTTTATATTGCGAACTTGCTTCACGACATTTTCCGACAATGCGAACGAAATTTCAGCACTGAGAGTTGAATGATGGAGGTTTCTGATAACGATTCTGAAAGGACGCTGACAGTGAGGAC
This sequence comes from Metopolophium dirhodum, assembly GCF_019925205.1. NCBI lineage: Eukaryota > Metazoa > Arthropoda > Insecta > Hemiptera > Aphididae > Metopolophium > Metopolophium dirhodum. Next base: position 15,258,492 of record NC_083561.1, read on the forward strand.
GAAAAGTATGGAAACTGGCGTTAGTTTCCATCAAATAATTTACCAATACATTGAAATTTTCGCGACCGTTGGGATGGAAGTGAGGTATGAAGGAGTGGACTTACATGTAAACCCCTTGGGGCCGACGGTCCTAATTAATACATCCTTGAATGCGGAAAAGTTATTGATGTTCTTAATGTATAAAAGTGGAGCCAAGGGCTCAGCCTGGTCAGAAGGGAGAGATGAAGGTACAACAGTGACTTCGCGGGAAGGTGGCGTCGCATCAAACACAGAGTCATCGTTAGTGTCGATTGAGGCGAGAACAGCGAAACGGTTTGGTGAGGTGAAAGTCTTGGTCTTTTTCCCATCGTGAAGAGGAGGATTTGAAGAAGTACTGGATAATATTCTTTTTGATGACGTAGGCGTACGAGGCGGACTTTTACCGGAACGAACCATAATATGATATACGTTGAAAACGAAAACGCAATTTATATAATTAAAATACAGACAACGGAGTGAACATAAAAGCGTGTGTTCATGGTGAACGTTATCGTCAGACTAATTATTATTATTATTATTATTATTATTATTATCCATAATCAATGGTGTAGTATAGGTACAACAGTCAACATGGCGTATGTAGGTATATATAATTATGTGAATTATGCCATCATCCTGCACCATTATATTTTTATCAAATGCGTGTCTATGTTACTGCAGATTGTCACCATTTTACGTTGAAATAATCATTAATAAAACTAATAAGGAAATTAGATAATCGAAAATAATTTTGAAAAAGCAATATTATATTAATAAAATAATTACGAAACGCTAATCATCATTTATAATATTAGCTTCATAGAATTCAATAGTTAAATAATTCACAGACCATATTTAAAATATTAGAAAAGCTATTCATTAAAATGTTATATTATTTGTTTACAGTTGTAGTCATAAAACTATTCATGTTTTGTTTAAGACGATCGTATTTAAAACTCTAGACGTCTACTAAAAAATTATTCAGTAGACTTTATTTACATTAATTAATATATTAATTATGAATAATTGATAAATTATTACTTATTTAAATATTATATTTAGTAGAAGTATAAGTAGGTAGGTAGGTCATAATATGTTATAATATGTATATTGGAAACATCTCTTCAATGATATTAAGTTCAAATTTTACTTATCTACTAAAACAATAAAGCCCAAATAAATATAATATAGATAATATATTAATACATAAATTGTTTTTTTATAAATAAACTATTATTGTTATTTTATTATACTATAATAAATTGCATTTTAAGATTTTATAGAAAAATAATGATTTTTATGTATTTTAGCAATATTGTTATTATGACGAGGGAGACAGCCAATTTGACAATTTTAACAGCCACAGTCCTAACATGGTTCGTGTACGGGGAGTCCTATCACTCTCACCAGAGTTTGCAAAAGCGTGGTCTTGTCCAATTGGTTCTCCAATGAATCCAAAAAAAGAAAAATGTCAAATTTGGTGATTCATTAAACGACATCATATTTTTTTAATTTTTTCAAATTGATTGTATATTTTATATATTTATTATTTACATAATAATATATTAGTATGTTAGTTAATATTTAACATATTTTATTGTTATATTAAAGATATAAGTTCCTTTGTATAAACTAAATGGTTTACCAACCTTATTTTTTGTACACAAATTATGTAAACAAAATACACTCGTTCAAGAATATTCATAATTTATACATTGAAAGAGTACAAAATATGTTTAGGAAAGATAACCAAATTTGAGCCATTGAAACCATTATGGATAAAAAATGTATAGAATGTAGATCACCTATATACAGATACAAAGAATGGATACATGTGAAGAATTACGTTTTTGTTTAATTGGAGATAACGGTTAAACTGGAGAAAAAGTAACAATATATTGTACATTTTTATTTTAATATTCTCTGACGGCCCACAATGAGATGATTGACAATTTTAGCGTGCCAAAAGTACTATTTTTAAAACTAAAAAATTATTGGTTTTTTTTTTATCAATAATTTATCTTAACAATATTCTGACACTAAAAATAAAATTTCAAAAGAATTAATTGACATACACCCGACTATATGGCTAATATATATTATTTGTATACTATTTGATTAATATTTTCAAACTTTTATATATTTTTTTTATATTACCTACCTGTTAATTTTCTCACTTAAAACAATAAAATATATTTATATTTTTTTTTTTGCAATTTCTATAATTTTTGAAATTTTAATTGTTTTAATGGTTTTTTGAATGATATAACGTAAATTTACGTTGTTTTACGAACTATTCAATACATACATATTGTAAAAGAAATGAATAGCTATTTAAAAATATGAGAATTTTTAACACTTAGTCTTAACAGTAGTTTTCAAAAATAGTTTTCTTTATAAATATAAGGTTTTATTGTTAAGACACGGTTTTTATATTATTAAATTGTCTCACTTAAAACGATAACATTTAATTTTTTATTTATACAGTTATTATATTGTCTTAAATGAATTTTTTTTTAATTAATTATTTATTTAAGTATTTGCTATATTATGTTCTTGAAATATTATAATATATAAGTGTTTCAATGGTTTTTGAACTTTGAAGGAATGATACTTAAATGTACGCAGTTTTACCAACCATTCAATATTTATGTTAAGGTGTATGACCGAAGTAGGAGAATGTTGATAGTCACCAGTGATTGTTGACCTTGACATTCACCAAAATCTTAGTGAATGTCGCCAAAATGGTCTTTACGCGTTCTGGCGTTCTGGCGTTCATGTATTCGTTGATTGTTGACATTTCCAATTAGTGTTTGGTAAATGTTGACCGCACTTGGAGCACGATGTACACTAAAAGGTATTTTTGTATTATTTTGTAGAGTATAATTTTGTAGAGTATAATTTTGTAGACATTATCGCTCAGTCACAAACTACAGACTATGCAATTTTGTGGACCGGCTGTCCGGCACGTCCTGCTGTTATTAATTGTATCGCATGAGATAATCTGATTCGTTTGCTGGATGTACCTTTGTCAGTATCGACTCGTATACCAAAGTGATCGCAACAGTGTTAAGTGGAATATTAAAGCAAATAATATTTTAATTGATTAAGCTTAAAAATGGATAAAAATATAAAAGGCATTTTTTAAGAAAAATCTAGTGTACTTTTAGTAAAAAAATGGAAAGATAATTGTTTTTATTTAAACACTGAAAAATATAGTAAAGATGTAAGTACTAAGTATCATTCTTCCAATTTAAATACCTTAAAAAACAATTAAAACGTCAATATAATATAGCAAATACTAAAAAAAAATTAATTAGAATAAAAATATAATATGGCATTATTACATGTAGGACAATATAATAACTGTAAAAAAAAATATATTTTTTATCGTTTTAAGTGAGAAAATTAAAAAATGTAAAAATGCATAAAAAGTATAAAATATTAATAAAATAATATAATATACATATTATATTCTATACAAACAGCTCTATAAGTCGGGCGAATGTCAATTAATTCTTTTGAAATTATATTTTTAGCGTCAGAATATTGTTAAGATAAATAATTGATAAAATACCAATAATTTTTATTTTTAAAAATAGTACTTTGGCACGCTAAAATTGTCATTTATCCCACTGTGCGGAGTGGAAATAAGCCACTGGCAATAGTTAGATAACAATGAATTTGCATCGAGACAATATCGCACCCGTTAGTTTGGTAGGTCACTGCCGTAAAGGTTGGTATTTGTAAGGGAGGCGTTAAGATTACCATCGTAATTTGAATCAGACTAACCCCATCACGGCCATTAGGGTGAATCCTCCAATGACACATATTTTTATTACTCCTTCTTACTACTTTTGTAGATTTCGACTGAAAGAGTTGATCACTGAATGTTTAATAATAATATGTAGGTATATTAGTTGTTACGTATGTCTCGTATGTTACAATACTGTCGACTGTTTGAAGTCAATACGAAGATTTTGATTTAATTTTTGTATCATAAAGTTTGTAAGATAAATTTTAATTATGGATGGTTTGACGCGTAATACAATCAAATAATTATTTAAGTATTGTTTTATGTTAGTTACATGGGAATATTAAACAAAAAGGCACTTTTTCTAGAAAGACAACATTTTTTTTGTTCTCTATAGTTGTGTGTAATCCGTGTACCTATGTCTATGTGAGAAAACTACATGGTTTATAATAGTAGGTACTTTATACAACATAATATAGCTTAGTATGACAATATATCGATTTAGACTGATAACATAATGTGTAACATATAATTGCCTTTAATATTAAATTGGTAATACGGTAGTAGTAGTATATTCCAACGACCTTATTATAGAAGTATAACTAATTTTAGCTACTATTTGCATCTTTGCCAAAAAACATGGATTAGATATAACACAAAACATTTTGCACACTTATAAGTAATCTCTCATATAATTCGAGTTGAATAGAATTGAATAGTTCGAATAGGACTTATTAGTTACCTATTCGGCGTGTAATATTATGTAGAATGTGCACGTTATGGATATTTGTGTATATAATAGTAATAATATGTTATTCTGTGTAAAAAAAAATAAACATTATTATAATATAATACATAATACAGCGACAGGTATTTTAAAAGTGAATATCTATTATTTCCAACCAATAAAACACACACATACATTTTTAAACATTTTAGATTCTGAGCGGAGCGAGGAATGTAATGGTTGTACAATGATGTTTATTTCTTTTTTATTCTGTAAACACTTTTTCTCCCTCTAAACTTGCTCAAAAGTATCAATTATAGCATCTTTTCTGAAAGGTAATGTAATTGAGCTGGTACTTTAAAGAGGTCATTTTTCGATTTTCGAAACGCTACTCGAAATAAAAGCGGTTAAAAGAGAAAACGTTAAATTGAGCTATTTATAGACATTTTATTTTGGGAGTTTTTTTGTTGTAATTCGGTTAAAAACTTGAAATTTGGGTTGTTTGCTTATATTAGCCTCACTTAGACATGGTAAAATTTTCAAAACATTTGAGCGACTTATGAGCTTTTTCTTTTCTTTTATATTTTATTTTATTTTTATGATATTTCCTAATTATAATCATATAAATTTCCTGTTTATATAAATCGGTCTTAAGCTGTTCTTAAAACGCTTTGTTTATCACCATAGAAACGAATAAAATTAAATAAAAAAGATTCCCTCGTCCGCTCAGAATCGTTTTTGATCGAATGCAATCATTGCATTCAAATTGAATACAGTAAAATTACACTATCCTGTCCAAGACCCGAAGTTATGGATGGCCAAACATCCACCACAGAAATGCGCTAACCTACTTTTTAAATTTAAATTTAGATATATAATAGTATATTTTACGAAGGTGGTAGGCTACCTACAGTCATATTAAGTACAAAATGTTAAAATCATACCTTTTATGTTGTCTCGGTCTTACAAATGGACAACATAGCAAAATAATGCTAGATTTGTGTTCAGAAATTCCGAATTTGTGTTGTTAGCTTTATTATAAGAGTGGATTTACATAATATGATCAAAATTAAAGTTAAACAAATTAAATGTATTCTCTCGTTAGGTTTGCACGGTATTTTAAATTTTAAACATTTTTACATACTCATAACACTCTTAAAAATTATAATATCCTAAAAACCCAGAGAGAATAATACAAAGTCGAGTTTCGTATATTTAAGTTTGATAATAGGTCAACTCACATTATTAAGCTATTAACATTAATTAGTAAATAACAACAAAAAGTGGAACTGCTGAACGTACATTTTTATGCATTAGTACTAGTTAGTAGGACGAAGACAACACATGCAGGTATGACGTCATCTTAAAGTTTAAAAACAATTGATATCTACAAGTAACAACTCTATTAAAAAGTATAATATTATATTTTACGAAGTGTTCACTGTTTATGTTAGATAACTAACGATATTATCGTTTCTGCCCATCCAAAACATGAAAACTGTATCATTTATCATTCGTTATAGTAAAAGTTTTGATTTTAGCTTAAGTCACGTTCAAAAAATTATAAAATACAATATTTGATGATACCTATATCTACCTCTCATTACATTCTTATTTACATATTATGTGTGTACAACATTTACTTATCGTTCATAACCACTAAACTGAAAACAAATAGTCACGAGATAATAGAAAATATTAAGAATATTTATTCGGTAAGTAAATTGCTGGTAGAATTGATTGATTTTATATTAAAAACTAAATATGAATTACAATTTACAATATTACTTAAATTTAAAACAAATCAATAGAACCTGTAAAATATAAATATAATTTCTAACACTGAGTAGGCAATAGGCATTACTTATTACCACAACATTATAAGTTTAAATTAAAATTAAAATAATAAATAAACGCAATAGTATTGAATGTAATTACACCGAAGTCACAATTTAATATTTAAAATTCAACGATAATTGGAGCAAACCTGCTAGAACTCATACAAGATGCACCTCAACATCAGTAATTTATATTCAAAAGAAAAAAAATGTTTTCTTTTATATTCTATTGTTTAAATTAATCTTGTTAAAGTCATAGGTACCTCTAAATTTAACTATGTAATCATTACAAATTTAACTATAATTATAATTTATATCTATTGTAAGTTATCTCATTCAACAAATATTCCAAACGTTTATTTCTTATCAATAAGTTTACCTATATGATATCACAGTGAGTATAAATAATAAAGTAAGTCAGTAAAAAAAACTTAAATATAATGTGTCAATAAATTATTCTGTTGGCAAATAATTTTTACATTATGTACCAGTTATATGCAGATATCTACAGTTTATATACATTATACCTACAGTTTAATTTTTAAAACAACCCACAAGTCTATAAAATATTGGAATTTTTATCGCCAATAACCTATAAGTAATATTTGTTTTAACTGAATAAAAAAAAAAAATTGGTTGTACTATACTAAAAAAACTCCATCCTTATACATTAAGAGAGTTTCTAATTTTTATATGAGCTGAACAAGGAATATAACGGGTTTGTAATGACGTGTGGTTTTTTTGCACCTAATGACACTTTTTGGAACTGAAAAATTGCTTCAACCTTAACATTGATTTAATTTGGTTGGTACTTATAATATTATTTTACAATAACGACATTTTAAGATGTTAGTTGTAACTTGTAATTTATAAAAACTTTTTCTAAATTTTTAAATTTGGATATTTTATCCGTGAATATTTTCTTTATGGTTATTTAGACCGATAACCCATTACAGTCAGTATAGATAATAATTTAAAAAAAAACTTAAATAATATTTTTTTAATCATATTATTCTATGTAGTGGCCGCCATCCCATGGTCTGTGTGTTTTTTCAGTAACACTTATACTTAATATTTGGTTGGTGGATATGTAATTGGAATTGGGGTGATTAATAATTATTTATAATACAATCACTCATTATGTATAATATATATTATGGTGTAACATAATTTGAAAAAAAATCAGAAAGGAAAAGAGATTGTAAATAATTTTCTAGACATGTTATATAATATTCTAAATATTTGAACTAATTGTATTACAATTTATATCACGACCTTATTCTCACCATTCAATGATGAGAGATGTAGTAAATTAACCTTTGAGTTTTAGGTGTGCAATGTTTTTGGCAATAATCATTAATTAGTTCAACCTAATAAATTAAGAAAATACCAATAAATAATAATTATATAAATATAATATAACATTATAATTCAGAGATCCTGATCCAGCCGTCTCGCCCATTATTATTTTTTCTTATAGAATGATTTATCATTGAATTTTGAATTTAACTTACCCATTGGCTATTACGGTGAATTACTCAATTACTCAATTACGAGGTATATAATATTATACTCGCAACCTATTATAGTGCACTGTGAGTTCCCTGATTTATTTTTTCAAAATAGTTTTATATTGAATAAAATTAAAAACGCAACGTAGACATATTTTATTTTATAAAATCATTTTTTATTATATTTTATTAATCTGCGAACCTTAGTAAAATAAAAATATTATGCAGCCAATAGCTTTGACAATGTTCTTTTATTTATAAGACACGCAGTAAAATACTATATTATGTCACGTTTGCAGAAACAATTTAAATAAATGAATTGTATAGCTCAACATTCAAAAAGTTGTGATAGATATTAGATCAAATATAAAATACAACAATTCGAAAACAAGAATTAAAAATCAAATAATATAAAATATATAGGTATGTTAGCCTAACCTAACCGAACCTATAGCTGGTAAATCAGTAAAAACGTTGGAAATTATAATATAAAGTAAGGTTGTCGTTAAAATTGGGAATCTAGCTTCACAATGAATTATAATTTATAATCATATATAAATATAATATAGGTATATGATATTATTATAGGTAAATATGTGAAGACAAATTATGTGACATTATGACCAGGACTGTGATAACGGGTACAATACGATTGTGTATACGCTGCTTATCGGCCATAACTTTTTCAACCTTTTTCACGACACGATTGGGTCGGGATAGTCGAATTGCACTTATTACGTAAAAAGAAAGGTAAACGGACACTTTGTTCTATATATTGTTTGAGTTGCATACCACGGACATTTTGTACGGAGAAAACAAATTGATAAAAATCGATCGCGGACACTTTCCACGATATAAATAAACCGGGAAATATATTTTATAAGATAAGATAAAATATTTAATTGCTCAAAACTTTAGATCGCGTATCCACGATCAGTATGAGACATGAGTTTGGTGACCCAGTACACCTCATACGCAACCCATACAATAAACAGTATGAACCAAACTACTAAACTTAATCCAAAATTTTTAATTATGGATATGAGTATACCATTTTAAGAATAAATATATAAAATATTTGTTGGAAGTGTTCAAAAGTGACTTGTACGGGTAAAGTTACTACAAGCCGTCATGAGCCGGTGAGTTATATGTTATAAATCATATTATTTTCATAAGATAATAACATCAGAATATTTTTCATATACTTGTATATGTTTATATCTTAGTATATATTATTTACAAAATTTACTGATCATAACCACGATCCGAGTGATACATACAATATTGAAGCCGAAAAACCTTGCACTCATAAAAGCTGAGCTATTAATAGTAAAGAATCGACAAATCAAATTCTTCTGTCTGTAACTCTTGAAAATATATCTTTAGTATATTATAGTGTGTAATGTCTTATGTTTTATGTGTAGGCTTATACTGCACATTTTAATTATTATTGTTAATTGAAACAATTAAGTCGTAAAATTAGATACTCTTTAATACAATTTTATTGTTTCTCTATTATAATTAATAATTGTGTGTTGTGCATATATTAAAAATTCACGAAGCCTGTAGGTACACAGCACGAATTTTATCATGACTATTATTATTATTATTATTATTATTATTATTATTTATGTCTGTTAACTACGTGTGTTTTGTAATAAAAATGATGTGATATGTATACATTTTTTTTTACCTCATATAGTACAAACTGTCCGCCATATACATTTTATTATTACCTGAAATAGTACAAAGTGTCCACCTTATTGACTGTTGTTACTACCTAAAATAGTACAAACTGTCCGCTTTATTGACTGTTGTTACTACCTAAAATAGTACAAACTGTCTGTGGTTTTAGTTTTTTCCAGGTGACAACCAAAAAGAAATGGTCGAATTGCACTTGGGTTCAAAAAAGGTAATGGCCGTACTGCACTCGTTCAAAAAAAAGAGTTAAAATTTCAGGTCACTATGGACGTTTACTTTTATTATTATAATTATATTTGACGATTTAAAACAATAATAAATATATTATTACTACAAAAATTATGAAAATTAGTTTTAAAAAATGAGTTATGATAATATTTGATGATTTAATATATGTTATATTTATATGTATACATAATATTATATTAGCATAATGGATAATGGTATGTACTATGTATAAAACAATCATTTTTAACTACGTCATTAATTGAAATCATTGTCAGTCCTAAGCCTGTAAGTGGGAAGGGAAATGAGTGTATTACAAACGTTTAACCCCTTCAAATGCATGATATTTTTGTTGAAATACCTTTTTTGAGCCCAAGTGCAGTTCGACCACTACCTCCTAATTTTTACCCGAGTGAAGTTCGACTAAAATAAGTTCAATTTGACCATACCCGATTAGGTACGTTATTTTTGTGCAACGTTGTCACGCTGGGAAATTACATATAGGCAAAACTAGAAACGATATGAAATGATTATCGCGATTCGAGAAATCAAAGTTCACACTATACTTATAACCGCTGTAGATTTTATTGATTGACCGACGAACTTTTTGATCGAGTGGTAGAATAAAATAAATGGAAAACTTGGAAAATGAAACAATAAAAAAAATAATTACGTTGGAACTAAAGACTTGGCATTAGTTGGTACGAACAAAATATATCGGTTTATACGACAACGAAAAGACGGGCAAATTAATTAATGGTTGTACACACACAGGACATGTTATGTCAATTAATTATCAGACAGAGACAGTTCAAAAATATTATTAATGTTGGGTGAGCACAATCATATCTTAAATACAATGGAAAAAATCCAACAACAAATTTTACGAGAAAATTGTAAACGCAAAGCAAATGACTCAATTTAAATTGGGCCATAAAAAATAACCACATCTCAGCTGATGGCAACAGATTTTGAAGTGTCACACTTAGATATTAAATCCATAAGAAAATCCATGTACGATAAAAGACAGAAAATTTATCCTCCTTTCCAGATTCATTGACCTGTGCTATATTTCAGTTGAGAAAAATGAAAGAAAGTTATGGGCTTAAATTCAAAAATTTGTTTTTAGATTCTGAGCGGAGCGAGGAAGCTAGTGGTGTTACAATGGTGTTTATTTTTTTTTCTATCCTGTATACAAAATATCTACTAGAAGTAGTGCTTCATTTCAACATATGGTACCTTATCTTTCAGCAAATTGGATCAAGATGGTACTTTAGAGAGGTAATTTTTTGATTTTCTCAATAGTTATTTAATGCCACAAGAAAAACCTCCGACAAATTACAAAAAACCGCTAAAAATATGATTTTAATTTAAAACGCTTTGTTTATCAGTTTATCACCATAGAAACGAATAAAAAATAATAATACCTATTACAATATAAATTCAACTTACAGGGTATAATAAATAATAACAATATCCAGACTGACAAACCACCTCCGCTCAGAATCGTTTTTCTTATACAATGATATTATATCATTGAAATCAAGTTGAATACAATCTTTTATATATTGACCCACATTGTGACCTACTGTACAGCAGAGCAACATTCACTTTCCCACTTTTTAAAATTTAAATTCAAAAATTAAAAATTTGTTCACGCGCCAGACGATTTGCAATTTAATTGAATTACAACGAAGAAAAATATTAATATATTGTTACAGTGTGAAGATGTATTTGTAGATGGTACGTTTGAATATACACCCAAGTACTTTATGCAACTTTATACGATACACGGATTAAAAAACAGTTATTAATTACCTTTGGTTTATTTTTAATTGATAAATGCAAAGAAACTTATATTCAAATGTGTACGTATTTAATTAAATTAAGCTCAAAATATTCATCTGAAATGCTAAATATAAAACAATTGCATGTTGATTTTGAAGTTGCTACTCGTGAGGCTGCAAAAACGGTGTTTCCCGAAATAAAGACTATTGGGTGTCGATTCCATTTAGGCCAAGCCATAAAAAATAAATTAATCATTCTTAATAAACTATTTTATTGATTAGATACAAAACCACAACACTTTATGAGCATCATATATTAATGACGACAAATTGGGCCAGTGGTTAAAATCGTTTTTTGGACTACCATTTCTACCATTCGAACTAGTCAAAGTTCCATTCAACTTATGAGTTCGTGTCCAAATTAAACTGAAGGTCATATATTTACTGATTATATTTTAAAGACGTATATTGAACCTGGCTGTTTGTAAAAATATGGATCTATCTGATTTGAAACGGATTAAAGCTTTTATTAAAATATATTATGACCCGTATAAAATTGACAAAAATATTATGATGTATTTGTCTAATAAATTGGCTCTATTTACCAAAAAAACACCTATTTTAATTTTTTTTTTGATAGTGTTTAATATTTATGTTAATTGGTAATATTTATAAATTATTGTAATGACGATTTTTAGATGGTTTTATATGTATTAAATAATGATCAGTAATTGTATTGAATTATTATTATTGTATTAATTATATTATTTATTATGTTACAATTTCAATATGTAGATTTTGCTGGTATTTTTGGTAAGTGTAAAATTCTGGGTGGTGTGTTGGATTTATATTTGTTACTGGTAGATAGACCGGTTTTAAAGTAATTTAAATAAGACGTGGCTGCAGTATGATAGTGTACTCTAGTCTTGTAGTAGCTTTATAGTAACTTTATACCCAAGTACGGGTTATTATTAATATTTAATATATTATCCTCTTTGTCTATAGTTAGATTTTTTGAAACTTTTCTAAAACGTATAGCAAACTTTTGAAAACAGAAAAATATATAATTATAAATTTGGCAACGTTGCATACGAAATCGTGTCGTTTTAACGGGTTTCAATTGTTATACAGCAAACATATGCAGTTGTTGCGTTCTCCATAAGGTAAATCGTACGCAATCGGTTTTACCCGTAATAACATGGAGATTTTCAACACACTAAATAAAAATCACATAATCAATCAATTCACTGCAACAAATAATGGTATAGGTTCAAGTGGAAAAAAATGTAATACAAATAAAGATGCATGAGGTTAGCATCATTAAAACGTTTAATAGTTATTCATTTATTTATTACATGTAATAAATTAAATGCATTTAATATAGTTTCCAGAATTGTTGCATACTAAAATATATTATATTATTATGTTAATTTTATGAAAATATTGCATAATGTATATACCTAGGCGCCCACAGTATTATCTTCGAGGGGCAGTTGTAGTATCAGTCACTCAATAGAAAGGAGGTATTAATAATAAACATACGATAAACTGCAATGATAATTTATTTTAATCATTATTTTAATTATTCCAATCACGAATCTAATGACATAGAACTATTAGCTTTGATTGTATATGATTGTTTGATTAGTATATTTTTACTACTATATGCTATTAAGTATTCAACGGTTATACCACTTATACATAATCTAATAGATAATTTAATAGTTAACGATATTCACCATTATCAAGACACATCAATGAACACATGGAGTGATCCTGAAAGATATTAGGGGAGGGGGCTTAATTAACCTACAGCGTAATCCAACATAGCCCCCCCCCCACCTCCAACAAATTTACCAATACAAACATTTTTAACAAAAACGTTACATAAAAAAATGAATTATTTAATAATTATAAATTAAATATATTAATATTATTTATTGTGTTAACTGTAAATTATAATGCATTTACTAGAATTTCCGATCCCTGAATTTATAATATTCAGTAAAATTGTAACATAATATAGTAGGTATAACTACTTTAATATAATATTTTTTTTATTGAAAAGGTTATTATTTTATCAGTAGAAATGTACAATTTCTCTCCAATTTACTCCGACAGTCCGCTAATCATCTATGTCATCTATGCCATCTATGGTTGTATTAGTAATAATTAATAATTAGCGTGGATATAGTTCTGAGCTTAGAGTTGGACGTAAAATATTATTCAATAATCATTATTGATTAAGAATATTTTTATTTTGTTATAAAAAAAATATGCACATAATTACTAAAAACATTAATTTTAAAATATTGTTTTGAGGAAGCTTAACCCTGTATTACTCCCCTCTTTGGTCTTCACCTATGATTTTATAACATAAAATTCAGTTTCTAAAAAATTACACATTAAACAACATATGTTTCCATATACTCATTGACAGCGGCAGACTATGAAAAAAAATTAGGCCCGGGAAAACTATACTACAAGCCATTAAATTTGTAAGGTGTATAGAACATGTTGGCATGTTGCTCTCAAATTAGTAGGTATAATTACTAAACATAATAACTAATATTTTCCATTTAGTAAAACACAATATAATATTAGGTACAAATAAAATGCACATCATTTTTTTAAAGTTGTCAATGCCTCTAATTTATTATTGTTTGTATGAATAGCACGCTACCAGACACGGCCCACAGGGATAACTTATAATAATAGTCCGCCACTGACCATTGAATATAATATATTCAACTATATTTAACTTATAGTGATGATTATTTTAGGTATAATAGGAACAAAATAATTAACCTGTTATTCGCGTTATTTTACATAAAAATAAAATTTCAAGTATAAGATACCTATTAATATCATCATTCTTCTCGTAATATATAATAATATAATATACTCCAAACACTGTTTTATATTTATCAGAAACTATACCTACATGCAATAATAAATTATAAAATACTATTACTCACCTAAGTTTTTATAGTAAGTACCTATATAAGTATTATCTTTTATTAAAAGGACATTACAATTTTAAAAAAACCGTAACATATAATGGTATAATTATTGTGGTAACCAGATGTACTTTTTTTGATTGTATTGGCATGTGGCCCTTATATAACAATAGTACATGCAATTGTATTTATTTTTTTAATTTTTTTTTGGAAATATCAACCTTATACCTATTATTATTTTTCATATTTTAATTATTACATAATGAACCACTACTACAGTTGTTCACTAAATTTAGATATACATAATATTATACATATTATTACGGGAAAGCGGTAATAAAATTGAACAGTTGGTTTTTTTTAGAATTTTATATCTGATCACCATAAGCGTGTAATGCATACGGTAAGTATTACACTATGACTCCATAAAATGGATTATAACTTATAAGTCATAAGGTATAGCTCATAAGTCGTAACAATATGTTATATCAGTATATATATTATATATTTTATACAGTGAACCTGTAAATGTACAATCGCCGTCCGATTGTTACCGGTAGATGAACTTTTATTATATTATAATTCGTATAATACGACGCGTCGATTATATTATCGTCGTCCCTAATGGGCACACCACATGGCAGCGTAAAAAACCAATTTCGCGCTCACCTACGTGTACGAACAATACTCTATATTAATATATTATTATGAGTTTCTGCCAGAATCAGCAGACCATGTGACGAATAAAAGACGATGTCTCGTCGTGTTATGTTATATTATTATTATTATTATTATTATGCTCTCCGCTCGCATCCTACCACGGTGCATATGATTGTGCCACATGTTTGTTGGCAGAACTGTCAACATGAAAGCGAAACATAAATCCATATAAAGCCGGCGTAAAAAAAGACCGCAACATGTATGCTGGCTGGGCGTTTCAGTTAGACGAAGGCCGACGGATAGTCAGCACGCGATCGCGACGACCAGTGCCGGCCAGCTGTACCGCGCCCGCTGCAGCAGAACACCGTTCGACGGTTCCACACAACAATCGTCGTATTCGTGTACGCAAAGGGGAGGGTCACGTAGAAGGACAAATATAATTAAACAGCCAAAATGAGTAAGTGCATTGTGTATACTATATATTCTTCGTAAAAATAAAATACAAAAAACGCCGCTAGTATAAAAAAAGCAATAATAAAATATATAATTAAATAATTCAACAAATGGTCGGGTTTTGAAACCAAATTTATGTTCAACAATACCGCTATTCGTACTTTATCTCACAGTATCCTCTCTGGACCACTCCGTGTAAGGTATAATGACTTGAATAGGCCGATATACATTTTAGATTCTGAGCGGAACGATTTTTAACTTCAGTATCTTGTTCGATGGGTAAGTGAATCTAGTTGGTGCGATGAAGAGGTCAAAATTTAAAATTAGTAGCTTTCAAAATTGCTAGGAAAACAAAAAAAAAAATTAAGGTAAAACGGGAATTTTTACACAAAATCGATTTTGGTTTTTGGTGTAACTCTAAAACAAAACATGACCGTTGATACATGACATTTTCACTGAATGTTTTTATTAGAAATTTCTATACGCCATAAAATGTTAAAAATATGATTTTGAGATGTTTACACTGTTTACAGACAATTTCAGTTTCCAATTTTTTTAGTTTTTTTTTCTATGAATAATACAATTTTATTTGATAAAATAAAAAGCGTGAAAATTGAATACAAGTCTCCTGATATATTGTTACAATAACAGTTGAAAAATATTAAAAATACATAAGCACAATTTTTGTTTACAAGCATTTAATGTTCAAGTTTTTATAAAATTGATAAAATATTCAACTTTTGTAGCTAAAGTTTGAAAATTTTAAACAAGGTTCCACGTAAATAGCTAATATTATATAATTTTGGATTCTGAGTGGAACGATGAATGTATTGATTTTACAATGATGTGTGTTTTTTTATTTATTTTTTATTTTTGTGTCTGTCATCACCTTTTAGGACAGTAAAAGTGCTTGGATTTTCTTCAACAGTAACTTTTCTGATAGGAAAGTGAATCTAGTTAGTAGGTACTTGGGGGGGTCAAAAGTAAAAATTCGCAGTAGTTTTCAAAAGCGACGTGAAAAACAAAAGAAAAATTAAGGAAAAACGGGAATTTTTACGCAAAGTCTGTTTTCGAGAAAATCGATTTTGGTTTTTGGTGTAACTCTAAAACAAATGACCGTAGGGACATGAAATTTTGACTGAATGTTTATAATTGCATTTCCTGTACACCATAACATTTTCCAAATATTTTTATTTTGAGCTGTTTACGGACATTGTCAATTTCCATTTTTTTTAGTTTTTTTTTCTATAAATATCAATAAATTTTATCTGTTCAGTAAAAAAGCTTGAAAATTTAATAGAAGGCTCTTAAAAAAAATGAAAAAAAATGAAAAAAATTAAAAACCCTTAGTCACAGTTTTTATTTATAAGCATTTAAAGTTCAAATCTTAACAAAATACGGAAAAATCACGAAAATTAGCAAATTATTTTGAGTTGAGAATTCATAAAAATTTTTCTTTTTAAATCTAATATTTGAACAAATCTTAAAAAATTAAATTTTTATGAGCCTTTGAAATTCATATTTTTACAACATTTGATATTCACTCGATATCTCATGTAACAATTTTCTTATTTTGTTGTAATTCAAAAACGCATGACTGTAGATACTTATTTCACTGGATGTTTGTATTAGCATTTTCTATACACGATACAATTTTGAAAATAATTTGATACTTTTTGAGCTGTTTACGGACATTGTCTGTTTTCAATTTTTTTAGTTTTTTTTTTCTATAAATATCATTAAAATTTTATTTGTTGGGTAGAAAAGTGTGCAAATTTAATGCAAGGCTCCTGATATATATTGTTACAATAGCAGTTGAATAATATTGAAAATATATAGGCACAATTTTTTTTATAAGCATTTAAAGTTCAAATTTTGACAAAATTTATCAAATTTAAAATGTAATAATTATTTTGTAGTTAAAAATGTATAAAATGTTCAACTTTTGTAGCTGAGGATTAAAAATTTAAAACAAGGTTCCACGTAAATAGGTTATATATCAATTACTTTATTCACAATAATATCATCAAATATACTTGGTAATATCATAGGCTGATGGACCGTTTTCGCTCAGAATCGTTTTTCTTATACAATGATATTATATCATTGAATTCAAATTTAAAACCAACCGTTACAGTTACCCACTTTTAACCTACTGTACAGCAGAGCGACACCCACTTGTTAATTTTCTTTTTTTTTATAACATCATGAATGATATTGTCATTAACAAAATATATATTTAAACGTTACTGTATGTACTAAATTAAGTAAGTCATTCTGTAAAATAATAAATAATATAGGTACAAGGTCACGTAAAAACTTTTTACAAATTAAAAATATTTGAGGATCCCCAAAAATACAACTGTTGTAGATAACCTACTACAAATAAATAGTATTCATTTGATTTAATTTCCATATTCTTTTAGTTCTTTTATATATTTTATTTATTACGTGTGTTTTACTGTAGTTATTTTGTAGTAGGTATACATATTGTTCATTAGGTAAATACCGATGGGTAATCTTGTCGAAAACACTTATATTGACGAGTGTAAATAGGTAGGCATGTGAGTACCACTTTGCTGTATAGTAGGTGTCAGTGAGTCACTGCAATGAAAGTGTTAAATTTGAATTCAATAATAAATCATTGCATACGAAAAACGATCCTGAGCGAAGACGATCTGCAGTCAGTATATATTACTAGTACTAAGTATATTTTTCGATATTATTGCTATTAAAGTAATTTATTTTTTATTAGTAATATGGTTGAATTAATTTTTGCCAAAACATTGCATTTGAAAATTTTGTTATGTCTATAAAATATAAAAGTATATACTTTAAACGTTTCAAGTGCTCATGAATAATATTTTTAAATTACAAGATAATAAGTAAAATCGTTATTCTTAGCTTAAATATCTAATTCCGTCAAAATTTTAACTTAAAATGTCTAAAAAAACTGTATTTATATATTTATTGGTTATAGTATAGACTGGTTATGAAAAATTGTCAATCCTTAAGTATAAACATTGGAAAATATTTTGTATATTTTAATCTACACAGTGTTTTTCAATAGTTAATAATTTTAACGAATTTTGCCAAAATTAAACTTAAATGTATATAAAAAAAAGTTGTGCATATTATGTATTTTTAATATTTTTGAATTTCTAAAAAAACAATTTATGGGGAATCTTATATTACATTTTCAAACTTTTTGGCAGAGCGGAGCATTTTTTATCGACATTTAAAGAAAAAATCTATAAAAATGTAATTTTCAAATGTCTATAAATAGCTTAAGAAGCGTCCAAATATTTTGAAAATAATATAAAATGCAGAAAATGCTAATATAAATATTTGGTGAAAATTTAAAATGTCTACTGTTATTCGTTTTTGACTTAAACTAAAAAAACAATATATATATTTTGTCATAACTGGTTTTGCGTAAAAATTCACGTTTATTCTTACTTTTTTTCCCCTAAAATTGAAAAATACTGCGAATTTTAAATTTTAATTTCTCAAAAGTACTCTCTAGATCCAATTATTATTAGAAACTACCTTTAAAGTTGAAAATTTGAAACATTTTGTTAACTACAAAAAAAACAACTCATCATTGTATGGATCATCGCTCCCAATATATTAATTAAGGTATTACCTATCTATGAAATTACCATGTATTGCTGTATAACTTAAAAAAGTATTCGTATAATCATATTGTATACATTGTACTTGTTTTAAAGTAGGTATCTACAGCATCGCTCCACTCAGAATCTAAAATTTTAATTTTAATAATAAATATTATCATTTATAGCAAAAATGTTATTTTACAAAATATGCAAGTTTCAATCTTATCTAAATAAACATTTGAAGTGTTATCTAAATCTTCTCAAGATAAAATTTAAATTAATTAATATATGTTGCCTTGTCTTAGTTAATGTTTGCGTTATCTTTGTACAATACTGGTTACAACACGGTACTATCTTGCGCTGAGATTAGCAGAGTAAAAACAAAGTAAAATTCCATTCAATTTGATTTTGGTACCTATATATCTTATAAGACATCAAATATAGTATAGTTAAGTATTAAAACTTCGAATTTTACTTTTTAGTAAGATATGTTACGCATATTTATTTTATTACCATGTTAGTCTTACCAATATATACTATATAATATTGAAAATAGTAAATGCAGAGTGGGGAGGGTATTAACTAGCGATAATGATCCCTCCCGGGTCTGAATTCAAACCGATTATATTGCCCCTATTTCCTGCGCAGAGGTGGCCGAAGCGAGACGAGTTCCCTATCCCGGTATCTGGATTCTGTCCATCATTTTTACTCTATACGTTAGGCATTATGTTATTGTATCATTTTTTATGCATATAACGTAAATACAACGAAACACCAATAAACAAAACGCAGCTATAAACATTGTGCTGAGATCATCAACTCGAAAACGTAAACAGACTATAAATAATAATTAGGTATACCAATATATTATTATAATATACTCAATACTGTCTAGGCACCCAAGGCCGAAGCTGTAGAAACAAATTTTCGGGTGGGGTCTAAATCTAAATCATATATTTTCATAATATAAGGAACCAACAAAAAAAAAAAAATTATAATAATAACTATCTAAATAAGGGTTTTTATGCATTTTATGCATTCTTTCAAAATGAAAGATATATTTGGAAAATATCCGAATTTAAATGTAATTACATTAATGCAGCGTTTCCCAAACTGTGGTCCGCATGTATGCCTAAGGAAGTCCGCGAATTATCATTATTTATAATTGTTAGGTTAGGTTATTTTTATCAAGGGGTTTGCAATAATTTTCATTTTACTCCAAGCACAGAGATATATTATAACTCCGTATATTATGTTAAGAAGAAATTGAATCGATGGCAACTATCGATTATTTCTCTACCGTTTTTGCCCCACCTGCGAATGGTGACAGACTTCAAATACAACAAAACGTTTGTAGGTATTATATTATATATTATATGACTCTAATAAGCCACATTATACGATCACACTATAGAGGAAAACTATATTACTCGATGAAATTAAAAATAACTGACAACTTTATTATACTTATACTCAATAATATTATCTATGCTTAAGGCATACAGTATTATATATTTTATTGTATTAACTGCTGTTATTTTCACCACTTCTAGCGAATTGGTTAAATCCTTTTAAATTGAAAATTTATAATTTATAGCAATTGTAAACAATAAATATTATAAAAGGTTTTAAATATAACAAAAATAAAATGTTGGACAGTCTACGTCAAAATTCGTGAAAATAATTTTTGTTGCATATTTTTTAGTATCATAGTACTAAATAACTCTCTCCTCAGTCCTCTTGATGATTTGTCAAACACTATTACTAATAAGTTTTATTTTGGTAAACTTATTATTTTATTAAATATTCATGTTTATGAAACATGACCATAAAATATGTTATTATGTTTTTATCATCAACACCATATTAAATTGAGTATGCAAAATAACATTTTTAAAATCGAAGTGTTTTTTGAAGCATATGAACATTAAATTTACGTACAATTATAAAAAAAATAATAAATCTCGGTAGAGAATAAAAGTGATATTTTTGGTATCAAATATGTTTCATTATTTGTTGAATAGCTCCATTGTTCTTTTCAAGTAAAATGTCTTTTAAAAAATAAACTATAACTAGACTGCACGTTTCACATATTGCAGGTTATAGTAATGTACTAGTTTGTGTTAAATCTAAAATGTAAAATAGATTATTGCATTTGAAAAATTTTAACGTATTGTAAGTTATTCAAATTTTAACTCGTGTGCGTCATTCATTACATATTTCTTACATTTTAATAATAATAAGTCATTTGCATGCTAACATATTTTAGTGTTTATATTAAAAAATTCGTATAAAGTATTCGTTGATATTATCATGACTTGATTTATACTCATTATTTGATTTGTGAGTCCATGTACAACTGGTGTAGGTAAGTGATGTAATACAAATATTTGTAAACTTCCTAGTGCGACAATCTTGGGTAGTATTAGGCACTATTTCAAGGTTGTGCGAATGAAATAATGTTTTCAATCAAATAAAAAGGTAAATCAATCGTCATTTACAGTTCTATCGTGAAGGTTCAGTTTGGTTAAAATAAATTAGGTACAGATATAAATTTTTTTCTAGAAATTAAAAAGATTTATAAAAATAACCATACTGCAATGATCTATAAACAATAACTCAAAATTATTTTTAAAAAAACGTTTAGTGTGAACAATTAACCAAAATATGTGTTTTAAATTCAACAGGTGATGACGAAGATTTACCGACGACTAAACTAAAAGGCGAAGGAATTAATGATGCCGAATCGGGCTATTCGAAAATGTAAGTGGATAATATTTAATTTATCTATCTGTATCAATAGTCATACTATTATTGAACACTATCAAATGGACAACTTATAAAATACATTTATTTATCTCAAAAAATAATATTCTTTCCGAGATTTTAAGTAGTTTATCAAAGTTATATATTTAATAAATCATTTTTATTTTCTTAGACAAACCAAATATACACTCAACCATCTAATATTATATTTATCAAACTCATATTGATTAGATACGTTATTAAGTTTTAATTTATAATTAGATTTATATTAAGATTTCAGTCAATCAATCAATAATCATAGACCATAGTTTTTCCATTGTAAAATATTTCTATAGTCTATAGCTATTCTCAAAGGAAAAGACTTCAAGGTTAATAAATCGTAGCTTACTATAGAACAAAATAAATAGTAAGACATACCTAGATATAACCTCGAAAATGTAATTCCGTTGATATCTGTGTCAAGGTAACGTAAAAATCATCCTTGTACCCTCAAAAAATATAAGAAAAAAATAGAAACAACTTAATTAAATAAGGGCTAGGATATTTTATCTCAAATTGATCTGATCGAAAAACAGGTTCAAAAACAAAATGGAAAGCCGAAGAACCTTCTACATAGTTTTAACATTACTAATATTCATATTTGCAGTGCTCGTAATAGCTGTTATCGGACTATCGTTTGCCTGTAAGTATTGAATTATTTATAAATAATGTACCTAACTATAAAATTGAAACATAATATTATAGTTCGTTATAATTTTAATCTAGAAATATACATATTTTTAAAATGGCTGATTGACGTGCTTAAGTCCACATTATTGTTTAACTGTGAAAATATTAAAATATATATTATATCATACTTTATACTTAATTTATTCGTTTGGTATTAAATTAGGAGATTCAATCTACAAAATACGATTTGTTTTTAATATTATTAAATAATTAAGTACTCGATAAAAATTAGTCGTATTGATATAATTTTTTTCGTCACATTATGTTTCGCTTTCATTTTTTCTTTAATTTATTGGATATAACATTGCGAGATCATAAATTGTATTAACTGATAAAACGAATTACAGTGTTATACCCCGCGATAGCCATAAAATATACATATATATAGCTAAATACTCAAAAATTGATTCAATGTACGAATTACCTATTTTGCCGATAAACTATTAAATATTTTGGTTATTTTTCTTTTTTTGTCAGACCTAACGAGGACGGAAGACCAAAGACGGACATGTACAACAGAAGACTGCTTAAGATCTGGTTAGTTATTATATTACAATTTAATTTAATTTAATTTAATTAATTATTAATATAATGGATTAGTATAAGCATCTATAATATCCTAAAATGAATGTTATATACTTTGTTTTAATATAGCTGCAGCATTAGTTGAGTCAATGAATAAATCTGTAGATCCATGTGAAGACTTTTATCAATTTGCTTGTGGAAATTTCGCAAAATGGCATAAAATACCAAAAACAGCTACTTCAAATGATCGGTTTTCCGAAGTACATGCTACAGTGTTAGTACTTATTAGAGGTATGAATTCGTCCTTTAACTAAGGTATACACTTTGGGGTGCATTTCACTATAGGTACTAACTTTTAATGTTATATGAACGTGTTTTTAGATTTTTTGGAAAGAGATGAAGATGACACTGAAAATTATTCCGTATCGAAGTCTAGAATTTTGTATCGCTCTTGCATGGCAACAGGTATGTTAGCTTCTTATATGGTAATAACAGATATTATTTAATCAAATATGTGAGACATGCCTTATCAAATATTGTTTTCATATTTAGATAAAACGAACACAGACGGGATTAAGCAATTAGTTCAGATTTTAGACAAAATTGGTTTATCGGACACGGGGCTTTCTACTAAGATAAAATCATCAAGTTTCTCGGCAATGTTAGCTAGATTAAAAAAGTCAATCAACTTAGACTATTTGTTCACAACAAATGTTGAGCCGGATACGAAAAATCGGACAGATAATCGAATTAGTCTGAGTAAACCAAAAGATACAAATATATTTCCAGTGTAAGAATTTACACTTTTTTGTTATACCACTATGTTATTAAAATAATAATTTTTAAATTGTCTAGTCATAAATTAACAGAACACATGAAAAAAATGAGTTCAAGGAAAATGCGTGAAACACTAGAATCTGAAGAAGAAGTAGGCAACACAAGTAAAGAATATGCAGAAGGAATTGGTTATCTAAAATCGTATGCAAAATATTTCCAAAGCGCTTGGACGGAGATTAATAAACTGCAATCAAATAATTTTGATACTAATTATCAATCTATTGGAATTAAAATATCACAACTATTGACTTTTATGAATGAACATTCAAAAGTAGTTAAACAATTTACAATTGTATTGTATTATTTTTGTATTTTAATGACATGGGTGAAAATTTATTGTAGATAAAAGAAACAGTATATGACAATGATACCGAACTTCCATCACTTATGACTGTTGATGAATTTCAAAATTATACAAATAATATTACACGGAATTTCACTAAATCAAACGAGCAAATTGTAAGTAATTACTGATTTTTTATTATATTGTTACCACACACGACTTCATAAATTATAAGAATTCTACAAATATTTCCGCTATCGGACAATATTATAAGAATTATAGTAATAAATTCAACAGAAAAAAATAATATTTATTCAGTAAATAGTTACAATATTAATCGATGAATTTTTAAATAAACTGAATCATCATTTACGTAGCCACAATGCTACATGTATATTTAATACAAAATATACTGTACAATTTCTACTTAAGGGGTAACTGTCAGAAACTTACTATTGGCATTTTTCATTTTTTTAGTATGGACGATTTTTCGTTTTAATAATCTGGAATGTTGTACATTTAAAAATCAATAATCAACTAAATCAGTAAAATATTTTAAGATTTCCTATGAAGTTAAATAATTATTAAACTTTTATAAAGTTAAACAAATCTACGATTTTAAAGATGAAGTTAGGTTAAAATGCACCATTTCCAACCAAAAGGTAGTACAGTTTGAATAAACTGGTGAACATAAGGTACATTATGGAAAAATTATGGATATTATTTTCCAATACGTAGGTTCTATTTTCAAATATAAGTTTTTAATTTTTGAAAAATAAAGGTCAAGTGTGAGCCACTTTATATCAACATATTATAAGGGTTAAATCCTAGAATCTCTTAGAATCGATTGATACATTTTCTTATTGAAAATGGTCCAGTAGTTTTTACCCTATAGAAGACAAATAGGGAAACTTTAATTTATATTTTATGTGTGTATAGGTATTAGATACAAGATACTATACTAGTGATAACTGATAACCATGTTCAAGCAAGATTTGGTATCATAAATATTTAAATTGTTTATTAATAATCATAATTAAAATGATCTATTTAAAAGTGAGGACGATTACCGACAATTAAAAATAGATCATTTTAATTATGATTATTAATAAACAATTTAAATATTTATGATACCAAATCTTGCTTGAACATGGTTATCAGTTATCACTAGTATAGTATCTTGTATCTAATACCTATACACACATAAATTATAAATTAAAGTTTCCCTATTTGTCCTCTATAGGGTAAAAACTACTGGACCATTTTCAATAAGAAAATGTATCAATCGATTCTTAGAGATTCTAGGAATTACAATTTCAATTAATAATACTTACCTAAATAAAATAATAAACATTTCAAGCATAACATTTGAAATAGTACCACGTTTTGTGCTATTGAAACCTTGTAATCATTAACATGAAAAATACTGAATAGTGCGTTATGCTGTAACGTAGAAATAGTATCTTTTGGAAAAAAACATTGGCAATGATTCGTTTTGTTCCGACTTTAATAATTATATCATGGTTTAACACGGAAAATTGAACGTTTTGGAGAATATTTAAATTCTTTAACTTACAAAGGTTCATTCATTGAAAATAGTACGTTTTGATCTAACTGCTATTTTTGTTATAATTGTTTATACTGAAAATAATCATTTTTTCATTTGTTCTGTGACACTCATCGATTCCCCGCTATGTGTATAGTATGATTTGACGACTAACTCAATTTCCCTAAAAATGCCAATAGTACGTTTTGGATTGTCACACTCAACCCTCACTTACCGATCAAAAGAACACAACATATTAATATAATATTATAATTAGTTGTGGTATCTACCTGTGAATACTTAATTATGATTAATTTAATTGTAAATAAATACTAATAAAATACATTTTAAACAAAAATGGCGTAGATTGATTGGAGGGAATACTTTTCAATTCTATTTATGGACGTGGAGAATGTAACATTGAATTTCGAAACTGAATTAATTCAAGTATCTAATATTGAATATTTTGAAGCTCTATTCGAATTAATCAGTATACATAAAAACCAAGCAAGTAAGTACGAATGAAGTAATAATAATTGGTTTTTATGCGGATATAACTTATACAGTATAAAATATTTGAGGGCCGATTTCGCACGGTAATCAATAGCAGTCACTAAAGTGCGCTGTGGTCAACGAATCCTCACCAACGCGTAACCACGTGTTCAACCGCAACCCCCACAAAATGCTAATAGCCAAAGTCCAATAAACATTTATATTTATCTTTATAAATTTATTTATATATATATATATATATATTTCTTCTGTACGTCTGAACCACACCGAATTTTTCCTAAAAGGCTGGACCGATTATGATGAAATTTTTTGTTTTCCTTTAAAAAAGAATATTGGTTTAATGTTAATAGACTCAAAAACTACTGGACCATTTGCAATAAAAGTTTTATCAATAGAATCCTTGAAACTTGGAAGGTGTTTAAAGCTATTTTTTTTAATCCTGTAGGTAGCTAAAGGGTAGAACACACATGATAATTTTCAGCTTAAGAAAATAAAATTATTTTTGATTACCTATCTAAATGGTTACTTATTATATTACTATTATAATTGGAAGAAATATGGTATATACATATTTTATTACAAAAATAAAAATCTTTGGCCGGGCATCATCGGGTGGGATTATGGGACAGCTGGTATAAATTATATTTATATATATTATAAAGTATTCAAATTTGTTATGGTCAAATATTGTGAGCTTTAATTTACCTACCAATTATTAATAGTATAAAAATATGTAGTTAATTATATATTTTTATATGTATAAATAATTTCAGTCATCAATACATGGTGGGAAGTGGTTGTCACTCTTATGCCATACACTTCAAACGAGATGCGGTACATACAAGATAGATTCTACTTCGAAACAACCGGTTTAGAAAATAATCCTTCCAGATCACTCTATTGTGCAAGTGCTGTAAACTCGATGATGGGAATGGCTGTTTCACGTTTATTATTAGAAATAGAACCATTACATAATAATATGAAGATGGTATTGAACTTAAAAATATTAAACTGTTGAAATGCAAATAATAGCGATGTATTTTTTTAGGTGGCTGAGATGATCAAATATATTCATTGGGCGTTCGAAAAAATAGTCAAAGAGTTAGATTGGATGGATGATACGACCAAAAATAGGACACTAAACAAGGCACAGCAAATGCAAACGTTAATTGGTTTTCCTGAATTCATAAATGACTCGTATCAGCTAGATGATTACTACTATGAAGTACCTATTTCATACAGTACCTATTGGCTATTTTATATAATATTTGAACGATTATTTTGAATATTGTTTAGTTTGAAGTAATAGAAAATGACTATTTTGCCAACGTTATACTTTATGTTCAACAAGACTTGAACAACTCTTTGGTAGGACTTAGGCAATCAAATAATTACACAATAAACTCGTGAGTAAAAACTTTTAATTTATAATAATATATAACTATAAAATTTATATTTTTATAGTTGGGCATCAGATCCTTTAGAAGTTAATGCGTACAATTGGATCCAAGCAAATTCAATAAGTAACTGATACAATTTTATAAATGATACTTAATTAAATTTAATAATTACTTAAACCAAAGTATTATTGATATGTTATAGCCGTTCCAGCCGGTATATTACGATTTCCTTTCTTTGGACATGATTTGCAGTATGTTGATGTTTTATTATTAAAGATAAATTAATGTACTAATTAGTGATTATATTCATTTAAGGGTGCTCAACTATGGTTTTCTTGGTTCCATACTGGGCCATGAACTTACACATGGTTTTGACAACACTGGCCGAAAGTTTGATTCCGATGGGAATGAGAATATGTGGTGGACTAATCACACTATAAAGGAGTATGAAAAACGTAGCGAATGTTTCATTCATCATTATGAATCATATTTAGTACCTGGAATCGAAGAAAAGGTATTTTTAAAATTGTTTTATCATATGGCTGCAAAGTTAAAACTAGTTAATACGCTCTTTTCTTCAACAGTTTTCATTAAATAGATAATTATAACTATAACAGTCTAACCATTAAATACCTAAATATTATATATTTATAAATGTGTTCTGTAAACGATTACTACTAATACTACAAAATTTATTGTGTTCAGTATACATAAAAATTAAATGCATGATAATATCGTAATTATGAGATCAATCGTAGATTGTCCCCATTCGGCTTTCTCAAATTTCAATATTTACAACTTGATAATATTATTTTAAGATATTAATTGGTTCGGGTTATATTTCAACTCCAAATCTAGCTCAGTCGTCAGTAATGAATGCCTGTAATATTTACTATTTTTTTCAGTTTCTCATTTGATGATGAAAGAATAAATCTTTTTTAGTTTTAATGTTCTATATATTATAATGAAATTTAACTATTTAAGTACCTAAATATAATATAGTTAAAATATTAATAGTTAGAAAATAAATTAAATAAAATGATGTATGGTTTTAGTGTTTTACTATGTAATAGGATTTTAGAACGATAAATAAATTATTAACTTTTATTACTCAATTATAAATGATAAGTAAAACATTTTGTAAAAGGAATACAAAAATCCTTATATCTGTATGCATAGTCAATTTATGTGACACACAAATTAAAATAAAATTGTAGTTTACAATAAATTTAAAAAAATCAACTATTTACCAATATACAATTTTAGATAAGTGGTAAAATGACATTGGATGAAAATATTGCTGACAATGGTGGATTGAGAGAAGCGCTTTTGGCATATAGAAAATTTGTTAAAGAATTCGGTGAAGAACCTAAACTACCTGGATTTGAACAGTACAGTAATGAACAAATGTATTATTTAGCTTTTGCAAATGTAAGTAAATGGCACCTATTTATAAAACATAAAAAATATATTTTTTTCGTGCATGTTATTCATCACGTAATTTCATATAATTTTTATTAGAATTGGTGTGAAGCAACAACACGTGAATCGTTATCGAAAAGCTTATTAGACGAGCACAGTCCAAATAACATACGAGTGTTAGCAGGACTGACCAATTCAGATGAATTTAGCGAAGTATGGAAATGTAAAAAAGGTTCAAAAATGCACCCACAGAATGATAAATGTAAGATATGGTAATAGTTAAAAGCACCACATTGTTTTTATTTATTATATTACCATACAACTAACAAATGTCTTAGAAACATGAATTACCTATACATTATTATTATTGTTATTATTATTGTACAATATTATAAGCTTGCCATTAGCACACTGTACTTACCAAATAATTTGATTTGTATGAAAGAGTTTTGTTAAGTCATTATGTTATTAATATATTTTTTTAATTGCTTAGCTTTAGTCTTTAGAAGATACTTATGGTTATCTACCTACTAATCTATATGAATGTATATTGTGATAACTGATAACTAACAAAGGTTTTAAAAACCACATATTTTGTCATAATTTATTATTGTATTAAATGATCTTTTTAAGAATACATTTATAACCGTATTCAAAAAATTACAATAGAAAGTCAACCTATTATAAACGGACAACGATTGTACCTACCTATACTCTTTAGTCTTTATTATAGAATCATTGTAAATAGGTATAAATAATTATAATATACATAATTCACACTGCAGACTTCGTACAAATAATGTATCTACCTATGTATCTTTTGTTTTTAAGATACTTAAGGTTTAATTGATTTAGATTATATAAGTGTATCTTGGTAGTCGCAACCCTAAAATCCAATCCCTACGTAAACCCCTGCAGGTCAGGCCGATAAAGTAATAGGATTGAGACATAAAAACTATAATGATTTTAAAACGCTGCAATCGCGATGAGCTAGCGTGAATGTGTGTTGTGTATGAGCACGGGTATTTACGTAAGAATTCAATATTTTATGTTTTATCGTTAATTAGGGGCCTAATCTATTCCGTGCTTATTATTATGATCGTTTAGAATCTAAATTTTAGACTAAAGGTTTAATATAGGTAAGTATAAAGTATTTAGTTCAACTAAAAGTTCCTACCTTGCTCTTCGTCGCGCTCGTCTAATTTGTTGTTAGCAAATTTAAGAATGGTGGTAGTACCAATTATAGGTACAGTACACTGCTTTCTTTGATCAATCCTGTGCTCGTTATCTTGAACCAATGGTCATCTGGTTCGGATATTGTAGTCGTGATTTAAAAACCTGGTCATATTAATAATTTGTTTGATAGAGAATCTAGGCTAAGATATCTAATAAGTGCGATGGTAAGTATACGAGGAGGAGCGAACTGTCCGTAAGTGTTGGTGTGCCTTTATGTTTAAACGAATCTAGTCAACTACCAAGTACAAATAGTACCTACCGATGATATGTTATATGTCGGTACCTATAATTGCTGTAAATATATACAAAATAATTGAATACCTAGTAAGTAATAATCAAGACAATCTTAAGGAACAAAACTAAAAATATAAGCTACTCACGCACAATCTGGTATCCCAACAGTTTAAAAGTCTAAAATGGGACGGAATGGTAGGTAGTGCATACTACAGAGACTTTAATGATAATTATGCAGTGGTTTTCCTTATGGATGTAAAAAAATTTAAATGTATATGAAATAATTGCTCACTCATAATGTAGGCAATTAATAATATAGTTTATGTACTGATATATCGATATATACCTATATTATATTTGAGCTAAAATCAAATCACTAAGTAAAACAATATTAAATAGGCATTATTTTAGTAATATAGGCTGACAGACGGTCTTCGCTCAGAATCGTGTGAATCCTGTGATTGTATCTTTAAAATACCAAAACTGGCAAAATTAGAAGGTATTATATTTGAATATGTTCAGGGGCGCCATTTCAGTTTTAAAATAGGGCTGCCAAATTTTTTACCAGGCCACATTTTTCTACCACCAGGCTACAGTTATAAGTTATAACTGTAGCCTGTATAAGTTATAATTGTTATAACTTATAACAATGAAAATTGAAATGTAGCCATGTTGGAGTTATTTCTCACCTTACTATTAGGGATGAAAAATAATTAATATTTTAAGTTTTAACACTGAAAAAAGTATAATATCATTGTTCATTAATATAAATGTTTTTCCTATATCTTTAATATCTAAGTATATCTATGTATATCTCCTTATTTATAAAATATTTTTATCTTATAATAATTATTTTAATTAATTCAATTTAACTGATGCATCGGGCATCGGCGCCAGCATGAAATTAAGGCAGGCCAAAATGATACGGCGAAAAATAGGGCCGCCAATGTATACCCTGCGATACCCCAAATGGTGCGCCTGAATATGTCAACTGTAAAATCGTCGTGAAACACCACTATGCATCAGCTAAAAACCAAGATGACAAATACAGTTGGCTAATACAGTTGACTAATAGCAGTTGGCATATTATATCCAAGATATAAATCTATTTTAAGCGTTAAACTGTATAAAAAAACAGTTATTTATAGAAGTATTTAGAGACAAATTAAGTTAATCCATATATTTTTTTCTAATTTAAATAATTCATGTCAATTAATTTTCCCTAATTCTAATGGATATACAAGAAGTGTCACAGGCACTACAGTAATTTATTTCACCAACAATTTTGGTCTAAAATACCTAACCTATGTAGTAAACCGCCGGAACGCTTTACTATATTACAATAAATATCATGAGTATATTTCAAAACCATGATATTATTATAAGATAGGACAAATTAGGTAAAAGGCAGTCTCTCGCCATGCCGACGTGATACTTTTTATTACAAAATTATCATACTAGAAATATCAAATACTCGTATGCGTCAACAACACCTTTCATCGGTTCTAATAATCGAGATGGATGTTTGCGACTTAAAGAAGTACCCATGTACAAAACAACACTTTTATTATTCCTGTTCTACAAATCACTCGAAACTTCGAATATGACCAAGAACGGGATAACAACAACATCTGCGTCGGTGCCTTTGATCCACCTCCTAGGTCTCTATCGTGTACCATTACCCTATGTCCTAGCTGGTTTGCACGCACGCGGGGAAAAACAAAATAGCTTGTATTTGGCCACATGCGGGCAACGCATTGCGTGCAGAACAAGCATGGTCAGTATATAAAAGGCTCGCACTCGCCCGCACTAGCTAGGACATTACGTGAGCTAAGGTAGATTCTGTATATATACAGGACTCTTTCCATAGCATAATCGGAGTTAGTCGAACTAACACACTTGTACCACTTAGTTGGTGGTCGTGGATCAAGTCATCCAAAGTCCATTCCCACTGGGGATTTCTCAGTATTTTTTAAACAGTGTAACTTATTTCTTGGGCAGAGACTTTTCGCTCTGTCCACAAATGTATCTAATTTTAATAAGTGTTAATAAACATAACCTTATAATATTTAAAACTTGTGTCTCTCTTGACTCATTTAAACCTCTCATTCGTCTCGATCTGATCCACATCGCTAATACCGACCGTCTGCACGACGTAGAACTCAAATTTAATAAACGTTAGTGATGGATCACTACATTTAACACAACCCGTTTTCTATAGTTGAGAATAAATTATCACCGTAACATCAACATCCATGCATGACGCCACGACGCCAAGACTAGTGAAGACGACGACAAGGAAGATGTCCCAAATCCATTCGCGAATAACCACACATAATGATATTCTATACTATTAATTGAACTTCTTATAGATATTTTCAATTCAAATTTGAACGAAAAATAATGATGTTAGTAATTATTTTTAATTTAAAAATATGAGTCGTTGGTACTAGAACCTTTTAAATTTTTTAGCAAATTCAGCTTACTATATTATTATAGTAAAATAAATTACTTTAATAGGAATAATTTCATACTTGGTAATAATATAATGCATTTATATCATTGAATTAAAATTAAACACATACATTATACTTTAATAATTTATTTTATTTTGTTGTTATTGCGTATGGGTAAATGCATATTTTAGTATTTTAGACAAATTAAGAACATAATATATGATATAATTATTATACTATATATGGATAAGAATTTGGAAAATGTTGATGTTAAATTGTTAAATATAATAAAATACATACACAAATCTGAATAAAAATATTTTTAGCCGAATTTCTGAGGTCAACCAATGTATAATATTAATATTATCGTTTGAGAAATTCAGTATCTCTAAGATAACATGGTGACACATGCAGGGTTGTAGGAAGTAAACTTCAGTCGTCCGTCATAATTTATCGCATGCTTTGGTTGATTATTGTACAATTCAATTTTTAAATTTTCCCGTGAATATTATAATTTAGCTAGGTATAGGTTCCATATTTTATATAATACTACATTAATTCAGAATATATCTTAAGTGCATATTATTTGGTTTTTTTTTAATATGTGCATATATATCTTGAGTTTTTTGAGTACTAGAAGTCCTTAGCCCTAATTATTATATGTATATTAGGTAGATAGGTCTACTAAGCTACTTATTCAAAATCTGTTAAGTATATTGACACATATATACGATAGAGGAAAACTATTACTCGTTGGAATTAAATATAACTGTCAACTATTTTATTTACTTTATTATAATTAAACTTTATAGGTAGTATTATTTATAAGACTATACATGAACAATGCAATATTAACCACTGTTATTTTCACCGAATATTTCTAAAACAATTTCTTTGGTAAAATAATGATAAGTGTATAGGTACGTATTTTTAAATTAAACTATGAAATCTAATTAATTTTACTGTTGAACTGAGTCTTTCCAATATTTATAAAATACCATAGGTACCACTCACTCTCATTCATCGCTATATCTCAAAAACTACAAAATGTACGAACCTGAAATTTGGAATAGTAATTCCTCTAATAGGTACCTACGTTAAATGTGCAATAAGAAAACATTTTCTGATATACGCATTTTAAAGAGGTGGTCAAACAGCTATTAAAGGCATCTTGAGATTCACGGTGAAAATTGAAACTTTTTTTGTACCTATATAAATGGTTGCCATTGGTTTCTCGGACAGATAAGGTACAAGCATACATGAAATTGGCACGCTTATGGCCTCGAATAAAGAAACTATATCTTAAAACCAAACGCAGGTGCTTATATAGGTACTCAAAGAATATTGAATGTAATTTGACGGAAATCTCACAAATTGTTATAAGAGCGTCGTCCCGCGGAGTTGACAATACTATATACTATATAGGGTGTGACTTACCGCCCGGACGCAATATGTGCTCTTTCACGTACCGCTCCACGTTTTTCCGCCGTTTCGTCTGGTGTCCCTAGGCCGAGGTGCGGGGGCGGGATTCTGCTGGCCGTTATTCCCGTCGGCGGCCGCAGCAACAGAACAGACGTCCGGTCTGTTTGATACCTATCCACGGCGTGGATGTGGTGCGTCTGTCTGTTGCTGGACCCCCCGGAACAGTAGACATAATCGTGCAGTCCAGACATCCCGTATCCCCGCTCTTCCCCGAAATGCCGCCGGCCGCGTCCCGATGTCCGCCTGTTCGTCTCCGGTCTTCGCTTCGGCGCCGAGATGTGTGTTTTTTTTGCGTATGTGTAGATATACGTTTTATATAGGTATATTATAATGATTCGATCTCCAACTTTAATAGTCATTTCTGATAACAAATTGAATTAAGTTGGTTCATAATTATTGAAAAATTATTCTATGTCTTCGCTCTGTTTTTTCGAGCATAATATTATTACCAACTATCATTTATCCATAATATCTACAGCTAGAAATTGGAAGGAATACAGTTCAATCATTTCGTGTGATACTAAATATTTTATCATTCATATTTGATAATCCTATCACCAGAGGAAATGGACTTTAGGTTTCCCAATTATTTTTATATTTTATTTTTATTTTGATGGCCTTTTGAGCGTGTGTAACTGCTATAAGTAAAGTATTATTATATTATACGAACACCCAAAGCAGTATACCAATAATACCATAATTACGTACCTATACATATATTATATAAGACCTATGTATATATAGTCAACGGTAAAATGTATATCTCATGAAAATTGTATAGGTACAATATGACTGCATACGATTGGTGGAGCTACTATTTTTTGTCACGAGTGCGACACGACCGGACTGAAATATGGGCAACTATCTCAGTTTCGGAAAAATCATCGTTGTACGAAATAATATTATTATTATAATAAACTAGCTGATACCGTGGACTACGTTGCCCGTTAAATGTATCGATTCTATATGACTCAAACTTTGTTCAATTCGTTATTTAATTTTCGGGGTATGGTGTTCAAAACTTATCTTAACTTTTCCGTTGTCCTGAATAAAAATTCTGATTCGTGAAAGTTATACCAAGTTTGTCGTTTTTACTTAATTCCACCTGTGATAGATTAATATAATCAATTTATACAAAATCCTATCCTAACATAACCGTACAAAAATCCGATGAATAAAAAAAAACAAATTTAACCCTTTGTAAATTAACCTATCTTTTTCCCAGAGGTATAATCTACCCACAAACATTGATTTATATATATATCTAACTATATAAATACAGATACTATAACTATACAGACTAAACTCTGGAACTATTTATCATATCTTCTTGTATATTATATTATATAAATATATGTATATTGATAAAAAATAATAATACAAATCAACAAACATGCCTGATTAACCAATAGCAACCTAAAATTTTCGTTCACATTAACCTTCTCCGTGAAATACTCTTTCGTTTAAAAAAAAAATTAAGTAGTTCCAGAGTTCAGCCTGTACAGAAATTTTCATTTCACGTTTTTATAGTTTGACATTATATTATAATTTATATTTAAAAAGTAAAGCAAATAGTTATTATTATTATTAAAAACCCATGGCAACCATTTTTATAAACAAAAATTTCCATCTGAAATCTCAAAATTCGTTTTAACATCCTTCGGTTGATCATCTCCCTTTTAAAATCAGCCTATCTTTTAAGTTCGGCCAAATTACACACATTGTAAAAATTTCATCAAGATCGGTCCAGTAGTTTCGGAGTTTAATCAGGACAAAGACGTGACACGGGATTTTTCTATACAAGATTTAACAAGTGGTCCGAAAGTCGCATGCATGCAATTTGCGTTGCAGCGATGCGTGCAGCGGACAAGACTTTACGAAACTCAACGCCCAAACTCAATTAAAATTATATTTATAATTATTTGCGGGAAATGGGTTTGGCGTCTTATTCATTAAGATTGGAGGCCTCGGAACGGCAACGCAACATTTTTATGTTTAAGGGGTCGTACGTCAGACCCAGCTACCTTTAATTTACCAGAATTTTAATTAGTTTTTTGTGTCGAAATTGTCTTCTGTTATGGGACACAAGTGCACAAAACGCGGCGCTCCGGAAAAGTTGAAAGCTGAGAATTTTCAGACCAAACCGTCCTCGAACAATTTACAATTATTATTTCATTAAAAAATATCATCGCGTGGATTTTTTTTTTCTATAAGTGCTAGATTTGCTAGATTTTGCTAGGGCCCCTGACTTTTATAAATCTACAAACAAACATGCCGGTGCCATCTTTGTAGGTGCACCGGCACATTGTTCGAATCAAAAAAAAAATCATACCTATTTGTTCAGCTGAATTTGCTAGACATTGCTAGGGTGTTTTTGAACTTTGCTAGGACCCTTGCTGCCCTTGGGGGAGGTTCCAAATTTGGCATCAGCACCGGCACTTTGTTCGATTCCAAAAAAAATAATGCCAAATTAATCAGCCTAATTTGCTAGATTTTGCTAGGGCTTCTGCTGGCCTTGGGGAGGTTCCAAATTTGGCTACAGCACCGGCACTTTTTTCGATTCCAAAAATAATAATGCTGCAAAATTTAGCAGCCGAATTCGCTAGGGTGTTTTTGGATTTTGCTTAGGCCCTAATCTCTGATTTTGTATTTTATTTCAAATAACTGTATTAAAAAATTTGTAAAAAATGCTTTTTATCTTGTATTTTTTTAGACATATAATAAAGTTTTAGAATAAAATATTGAAAAACAGAGATCGATGCAGGCTGTAGAATATTTCCCTCTAGCAATTAAAAAAAAAATATGAAATTTGGTTGATTCTACAAGGCGGTATCGTTATT
The DNA here is from genome assembly GCF_019925205.1 of Metopolophium dirhodum. Lineage (NCBI taxonomy): Eukaryota > Metazoa > Arthropoda > Insecta > Hemiptera > Aphididae > Metopolophium > Metopolophium dirhodum. The sequence goes on from NC_083561.1 coordinate 15,296,012, forward strand.
TCCACACAGTGAATTTTTGAGGACAAAATGGCATCGGCATCGGGCACCTTAAAATAGTATTATAATTATTTTAATAAATGTATACGCCAATATAGGTGCCAGCTGGGTCATGAAGTCCACCAGTCTGGTCGCGGAGTCCGGATCCTGAAACCTAAGCCGTCGACTGATGCACCACCGTAATTTGCAATTTCCTATATTTTCATAACTTGCTTGTAAGTCCCCGGGCCTGGCCACCTGACAGATACGTACACACCAGCAGTCGCTGAGGAGAGTCTGTCAGGTCGCGGGGACATAATATCAATGTTATATATCACAACATTGATATTATTGTCGTTTTATTTCAATAAACGATGGGATCCATGGGAGAAGTAATGCTAACGCGGTTCCTCCCTCTGGCTCTCGATGCCACGAAAAAAAAAATGTACCTATATAGGTATAATCAATAATAATTAATAATGGATTTGAAAAATATACAGGCCGAGAATCTTAACGCTGACCGATCGAACATATTGTAGAACGTACTCGCCATGGCTAGTATAATAATAACAACGCTGTATACCCGTCGTCTGGGAAATATTTGAATTTATCGGTGACAGCTTGGGACAATACTGTAATTTTGTGTTCAATATTTGCAATTCCGAGTCCACACATCACACATCACGTACTATACAGGATGTAACAGAAAGAACTGACCAAAAAAAAAAAATTATACTACTTAAACGCATGACAAAAATTCATAAAATTATATGATTAGTAAATAGTTTAAGAAATATTAATACAAAAAATAAATATTATTATAACCCATGTTAGCTAATTTCCAAAAATAATATTTTTTAAAAAGTTTTCAACCACCTCCCTAAGCTTATTGTGTCTTGTCTGGTGTTTTTTTTTTCTTTTGCCTCTGTTATAATTTATCGGGTTGGTTTACTGATATTGTTATTGCTTGGACACTCTGTACCACAAACTTTGTTGAATGTAAAAATGTAATTTTTTTTTAAATGTTTTTGTTTGTATTTTAATCAAAAAAATTCACCTAGTGTGTAACCAGCTTAAATGTTATATGTTTTCATAAATTAGTTTGAAATATTTAACTTTTGTTACGCTATAATGAATTTGAAATTGTTTACAAAAATACGATAGTGTGTCCTTTTTTTTTTGATAAGAAGTATATATATTTTTTTTATTTCAACAGAATAAAACGTATTGATGTTTTTGGTCACGTGTGCGTATATAGTAGTTACATATACATATACATCAGTTATCATATTTTGTATGTATAGCTATGCATACCATAATCAGCTCTTTTAAAAAATCATGTCTACACAATATATATATATTTTATAATATTTTTATCACAAACGAGTTGGCGGTACCACACTGTATATGACTACAATCAATGTTTTCTCGGTTATTTGTTTCATCATTATTAAATTAGTTGTTTCCCAATCGTGTTAGTGCGTGTACTTACGGTGTACGAATAATTACAAATAATACACGCGTAGCAACACATTTAACTTTTAAGCTATATAATAATAATCTAAAATTCTATAACAAAAAAATATATTTATCATTTGCTAATTTTGTAAGTTCTTTTCCGTTAATAATCATTTTAAGTTGTGGTATTTTGTTAATATTATGAAGACTTGCTTCGGATGTTGTTCACTACACCATGGCGTCACTGCGATTGCCCTTATAAACATTGTAAGAACTTTAAGACATATAATTTATTAATTTGTTATGCACCTGTAGAATGTCTGAATGTGAATACATTTAATATATGCATTTTAAAATCATAAACGCTGGTATTAGTTATTATCCACTGACACTAATTAGTTAAGATTCATATGTAAATAACGATTCTAATCATATTTTATATTAAGTACATAGATTATATCATATTTTTATTCTTCATGTTTTTACTGTTTATTACAGTTATAGTAGGTATAGGTGCAGTAGGCGAGTTGATTCCCGAGTCCTACTTAAAGTATTAGTTGATTCCCGGGTCATTATATGTCACGGTATACTGGTAATCTCAATACCTGCAGATACAAATTTTTAAAAACAATATGTTATACATTTTCACCAAATTACTAAATTTTTTTAATAATAATTTTTTAACCAAAAATTGAATGGTTTAAAAATATGAAAAAACTAAAAGAACAACATTTTTGAGAAACGTATTTGACTAAATATTGAAAATAATATATAATGACCCGGGAATCAACTCGTACGCAGCCGGTATAGGTACCTACCAATATTATTTTTCAATTTTTTTAGCATTATTTAATCTATATAATTAATAGTTATAAGAACTGTATTAATATAATCAAAATATATATATTATTATGTAATTTACATGGAAATTTAAAATTTAAATTTACCTTATATAACGTTAACCTCAGGATGAACAGGTTGTCTTTTAAAACATTTGCTTGTATCAAATCATCCATTTAAGTGAATACACTTATTATTTCGAAAAGTTTTAACTGTTTTGAAAATATTTCTTTTATATAACTAAGTCATTACAAAAGATCATTTTCGGAAAAAAATTATTTTTAATTATTTGGTACTTTTTTGAATGACAGCATACATTTTAGATTTTGAGCGGAGCGAGGAATGTAATGGTTTTACAATGATGATTATTTCTTTTATATTCTGTAAACACTTTTTCTCCCTCTAAACTTGCTCAAAAGTATCAAGTATAGCATTTTTTCTGAAAGGTAATGTTCTTGAGCTGGTACATTAGAGAGGTCATTTTTCGATTTTCGAAACGCTACTCGATATAAAAACGGTTAAAGGAGAAAAAACGTACGATTTCACGATTTTATAATATTAAATAATTACGGACGACGTTTTCTACCAGAAATATTGCTTCAAATGAAAACAAGAGATATTTTTTGTTGCATTTTAGATTTTGTTTTTTACGGTTTAAAGTTCGGAAAATTTTTGCCATTTTCGAGCTATTTATAGACATTTTAATTTTGGGAGTTTTTTTGTTGTAATTCGGTTAAAAACATTCGTAAAAACTTGAAATTTGGGTTGTTTACTTATATTATTCATACCTAGACATCGTAAAATTTTTAAAATATTTGAGCAACTTATGAGCTTTTTCTTTTATTTTATATTTTTTTTCAATTTTATGATATTTCCTAATTATAAATTATAATTATAATTATATAAATCACCTATTTATATAAATCGTTCTTAAGCTATTCTTAAAACGCTTTGTCTATCACCATAGAGACGAATGAAATTAAATAAAAAAGAGTCCGCTCAGAATCGTTTTTTATGGAATGCAATCATTGCATTCAAATCGAATACAGTAAAATTACACTATCCTGTCCGAAGCCCGAATGATGGACAAACATCCACCGCCGAAATGCGCTGACCTACAATTTAATTTCATATTCCTAAACAGAATATTATTTAGAATAGGTATATATAGACTGTAGACATTTAATTGTGGCCTGTATATTAATATTATCATTAGTATTATTTACCTAAGATAAATCATTGATTGTATGTCCTTCTCTCGCGTATACCTAATAACTAATAATATTAATTTTATTATTTTAAATGCTATATACTTATTTACCTAACATGACTTAAACCACAGGTTGAATAATAGTTCTTTTGAAACATTCGTATATATGATATATCAGATGATCGATTTAAGTGTATACACTTATCACTTTGAAAAGGTTAAACTGTTTTAAAAATATTTCTTATTCAACTGTCATTACAAAAGAAAATTTTCGGAAAAAATTTATATTTTTTATCGTAATTAATTATTAAAAAATTATGAGGATAAAAAATAGTAAAAATATAATTTTTCACAAAAAGTTGAATCTTTTAGAAACTTAATTGTATCACCCTGTATGTTAATATTATTATTATTATTATTTACCCAAGATAAATCATATGAATGTTCTTTTCGCGTATATACCTAATAACTAATAATATTAAAATTATTAATTTAACTGCTATATACTTATTTGATTAGAGTATTTACAAGCTGACGAGATAATAAAACAAAATATACAACTTTGCACCTGCATCTTGCGTGCCTGTATAGCTGTATCTTATATCAATAATCCTAAAAATATCCGAGTTTTATTACATACTAACTAACCCTGTGCACTTCGTTGCCCTTAAAAAAATGACAACCCTTTAAAAAATTGTGACTGTTCAAATCCTTTTGGATGTAACTCGCAGTAGTAAGTGCAATTCAGCCACCCTGGTAGGCAATCCGACTACGTCGGATCGCGGACATTTACGACAGCATATCAAGTAGATATGTATATCTAATATATAAAATATCGTGCCACAGTGTTTGTTATTGAACTCATCTGAAACGGCTTGACCGAAACTAAAAAATGTTCCACTTAATGGAATACTTTCGGTTACCAATTGTTTCCCATCAATTTTTTGAGTGTACTGTTGATAAAGAACCACTTTTAAAGTTAAATATCAATTGTAACTATATGTCTATATAATATTTTTATATTTGATTTACTTATTATTTCAAAATATATTATGTCGGTAGTTGGTAGGTAGAAAATATTTAGATGAAGCTCATGCTTTTCATACAGTACTTGGTACTGAGTTAGAAGCACCAAATTTTAGTTGTTGCAGTATGTTTTAATTATGAGCAAAAGAGCCAAACACCATCTTCCTCTTTTGTTTAACATTATCACAAATCATTGGAAAACTATACCAATGATTATACCACTAAATAGTCATGGTGAAACTTATTTACTCGATGATGGTTTGAGTCAAAAATATGACCAGATTTAATAAAATATTGAGAATTACTCTTAATACTATCAAGATCAAATATGCGACCATAATCGAGTAAATAAGTTTCACCATAACTATTAGTGGTATAATTATTGGTATAGTTTTCCACTGATTTGTGATTATGTTAAACAAAAGAGGATGATGGTGTTTGGATCTTTTTTTCGGCACATTTGTTCGACTCTTTCAGCCAGCTCATCTCGATCATAGTCTTGCTTCCGTTGCAATTCGCGATTGAATTCATCATGCGTGGGCTTCTAACATGAGTAGCTGAGGGAATGGTCAAACGACCAATGTTGGCCGCGTAACGATAGCATCAGGCAAGTGGATGTACACATCGACTGATTGAGACGCTACATTAATATTCAAATTAAAAAAAAATAATAATAAATAAATATTAATCTCAACTTCTATAACCCATAGCAACGGTTAATAAACAAAAATTTCTATCGTAAATCTCAAAACTCCTGTTTGAGCTCCTACCGTGGGTGATCAATTTCCTTTTCAAATTAGCCTATGACACTCACAAATAATGTGGCTTTCTATTATTGAAAGAATTTTCGAAATCGGTTCAGTAGTTCCAGAGATTACCCTCAACAACGGTAACTAACAACTCCTCTTTATATAATAGTATAGATTACATTGTGCATCATATTATTTATCATATTCATGTTATGTAATAAAAAATTAATTTTTAAATAAATTTAAACAAATCATTATTCGATGCTAACAAAATAAATCTAAAACAAAATAATAAATATTATTGTGTCATACCTATTTCAGTGGGGACACCAAAATGATTAAATGTTATCATGGAACGCTGGTGCCTGTATAATATTTATACATTTGATATCAATGTGTCAGATGCCATAAGTATGTGTTAAATAGAGGATCATATTTTAACTTACCCATACTAAAATATAAATGTACCTACCTATTGTATATAAATTCAATTTGTGTGTATGGCCTTTTCGAAATAATTGTACTATGTACAAACATGAAGTATATATACATGTTATACAAATTATGTTATAGTTATGCATACAATAACAAATAGCATGCCTATTGCAATAGATACAAACGATTATTTAATAAAAAAAAACCTTTAACTTTGTGTATCTGGATTTAATGACGTACCTATAAGTATTTAGTTCAAATGAATATCAATAAGATATTTATATTAAAGTAACGAAATTCTTCATTACTATTACAGGTTTGGAATATTACGGAAGCGTTAAAACACATTTATCACCGTGTTGAAGAGTATGAACGATTTAAGTGGATTATCAATTCAAATGGCAGTACTTCGGTTTCTCCCGATGACAACAGCACTGCAGAATATGAGTCTTCTGACTACTTTTCTGATATCGAAAGAATACCTGTCATGAGTGGTAAATGTTTAATACCTAACCAATAACATATTTTAAATTTTAATCCATGCTTTACACGTCATATTTAACAAAATATTGTCTTCTCGGCTAACTATTTTTCAAATTGGATTCAGGAATATATATGGACTACGTGTTCATAATTACAGTCAGTTGGGTCGTTTTGGAATTCATCTCGAATTGCTGTCTCAAGCAATCCACCTTTAAAGTAATAAACAAAATATTATTATAATACCTACCAAACATATAATATTAAAACGTATAATATAATAATTCTTTCGTGTTCGCTCGTTATTTTTGTAGCGTGCTCCTCAAAAAATCTACCTGTGGCTAGTAATTTATTACGCGAATTTGTTGTTTATGGTATTGCATTTGGTCTATTATACAATGTTGATGACGACAAATTCAATTCTAGTATACACATTATTTTCACGGACAAAACAACATTTTGGACATTTTTTCGTGGTATGCATAGTATATCAACAAATTGATCAAATTGGTTATAATAATTCAGAGACTTTAATAATAACAATACAATTAATATTATAACTTATATGTATAAATACTAGTCAGTCTATTAAAATTGAAAAAAAATAATACGGATATTATTGTATTTTAATTTTTATATTTTCCAATTTTACTAAGGAAATTATACATTTTAATATTCTGAAATAGCTATAAAAATAAAATTAACATTTTTGAACTTTTGAACCAAGTAATTGCACAATATTTATGAATTATTTAAAGCTGCAATTACAAATTAACATACATTTAATAATATCATTGTAGCCCTTGGAAAACCACTCAATAGCAAAATTATCCAACATAATATTTCAGTCACTATTAAATATTAATACATTTTTAAATAAATTAAAAGAATTTTATGATGTGTTAAAAATAAAATGGTTGAATGAAAAAATCTAATTGATGTGAATAATTATTAACTACCATCAATGCGTTATAAAATACCTTCTATTGTGTGTTATAAACTTAAAATAAATATAATATTATAGGTAAATATCTATAAATGTCTTAAACAGCAGAAAAGTTTATTTTAAAATTGAAATACCTCCTAAACAAAATCTATGCAATGTAATGAAATGTATTATGTATAATGTATCGATGTATGTATAGTATTGTCAATTTTTAGGTGCAAATCAAAACATTTAGTACAATATTTATTATTGCACTGTAATCGGTGTGAATTTAAAACATATTTATGAATGGTATGCAGCAATTTGTACCTAATGATAATATTATAATATTAGTATAATTAAACTACACAACTATTATTATAAAAAAATAATATTTGTGTAATGTTATCAAAATAATATTACCATTACACAATTTCTGTACCGTATAGTAAGTACTAGGTACCAGTACTATCATATAAATTCATATAAATAATATTTGGGCATAGAATTGTATACTCAACTAACCTATTTTTAAATATGCAGACGCTGTTATGCCAATTAGTGCCTATTTTTTAAATTCTATTATTTTTTAAATTATTATCTATTATTATAAATTTTCACTAATTTTACAAAATTATAAAAATTGTGTTGAAATCATTGTTTACACAATTTTAAACAAATTGATTGATTTTCAGTTAAATTTTTACTTAGGTAGTAATAACAATTTTCCAGCACAGTGACGAATATATATTTTATCTCATTGAAACTCTCATTGAAATGAAATATTCATTTATTGCAATATAAAATTATTCATTACTTTAAACATTATGTATGCTAAATGTTTATTGATTTTGTGTTATGATTATTGTTTTAGAAATTGATATACATAGCTATTATAAGTCTTGAGATCGCTATAATCCAATCGTACTATATTTCTGAAAAAAAAAATATGCTAAATGACATCATACAACTCAAATGGAAATACGTATCACGAGGAAAAATGGTATCGAAAGGTGTCGATTATTCTTCGTCGTCAGCTTTCAATGAAAGAATATCTGGTCAAACCCAAGAAGGATCTAGAATACCGCCGTACATAACCAATATCATACAGAATTAACTGTACTATCACGTTTTCAACATAGCTCCATGCTCAACAATTAAAATTGACAAAAATGCATATTATCATGTTGCATTTTAAAAACAATTTAAATTTATTGGTTTTAAAAATTTGTCAGTTTCATTTTTTAAATGTAAATTTGTAAATGATATTATTCCATATTATATATCCTCAATTAAATACATGATAGTATGTAATAACTTTCTAACTATATTAAATTAAGTACTCGAGTTTTGAGTCCATCCAACTATCCAAATATGTTTTTACTGACCTAATATTTAACCAAAACCTTAAATCATTATTCCTTTATAATACATTATATCAATATGTGCATTTTTATTAAAATAATTATAATTATAATATTTATAATATATCAAAAAATAATACAATACCATCGACTTAATGATATACTAGTTGATTTTACGGTTAAATTGTAACAATCACGTATTGTTTGTACTTGCATGCATTACGATTTATTAAAATATTAAATAAGTACCTATAAGCTATTCGCTATTGGATGGGGAGAATAAAAGTTTGTAGAAAATGAAGCATTAAAACCTTCTACAAGTAATTGGTCCGATCGTCGTCAGCCGTCGTAATTCTCTGGTCGTACTTGTCGAGTTCCTTTCACTTCAATACCTTCTTGGCTGTCTGTTGATGTTCAGTTGTAGACGGTTTGAAGTGTTGAAGAAGAGTCTCTTTGCTTTGCTTTGCTTGTATGACTGCCCCGAAGGAGCATTTATACTATACCAGGCGTTTTGCCTATGCTAGTGGTTTGAATTTTTGATGAACAAATAAAATTTTATTGATATTTATAGAAAAAAAAAATAAAATAAGCGGATAAGTGGATGTCACTCAGCTGTACAGAAGGTTATAAGTGGGTAAATGTATAATGGATTGTATTAAACTTGAATTAAATGATATAATATCTTTGTATAAGAAAAATGATTCTAAGCGGAGACGGTTTGTTAATCTGGATTTTTATATTCTTATTATTTATTATAGCCTGTAAGTTGAATTAATATTATAATATTATAATTTTTTATTCGTTTCTATGGTGATAAACAAAACGTTGGAAATTAAAATTCCATTTTTAGTGGTTTTTTGTAATTTGTCGGTGGTTTTTCCCATGGCATTAAATAATTATTGAGAAAATCGAAAAATGACCTGTTTAAAGTACCATCTTTCTCGAATTTTCTAAAAGATAAGATACTATATGTTGAAATCGAAGCACTCCTTCTAGTAGAAAATTTGTATACAGGATAAAAAAAAATAAACACCATTTTAAAATCACTAGCTTACTGAAAATGTCCGTAAACAGCTCAAAACAAATCAAAATTTTTTGAAAATTTTATTGTGTTTAGAAAATGCATATAAACAACCAGTGAAAATTTCATTTATTTAAGATAATTTGTTTCAGAGTTAAAAATTACTATTTTTCCTTAATTTTTGTTTTGTTTTTCCCTGCGCTTTTGAAAACTATTGAGAATAAACCAATGCAACGAGATTCACTATTGAAGTTATACAAAGCAATTTTACGGTCCCAAACAGTGATCACAGACACAACAATTTTTTAAAAAAACACACATCATTGTAAAATACATTCATCACTATAAGTGATTAAGTAATAAGTCTTATTCACTCGGCTCAGAATCTAAAAGGGCAGTACGATAAAACAATTAGACTGCATTAATGTTGGCACCTCTGTTATAAAATTTAAATGACGCCACTTAAACGCCAGTTTTTTTGTTTTGGAAACAATTTGTAGAACTATGCCTCTATTGGGAGACTATGAGTTTATAAATCACATAATTATTGTTGGATTGCTAATGAAAATTATATACAGTTGGGTAAATTTTATGGTGATTACACATGTTCAAATTATGCCTCCTAATATAATAAATGATAGGTAGGTATGACCATAGTTTAGTCGTCTAGACAATAAAGTCTAATGTTGCATGAAAAATTAATTAATTTGACGGGCCAATATCATGGGTCACTAAATTATGTTTAAGGACCATTTTTACCATTAGCTCACTATTGATTCAATAAATGTTTAGTTATTATTTATACAACCCAGCACTAGTGTATATTATTATTATTATTATTATTATCGCTTTACCACTTTTAAACAACAAACATTAAAATAAATTACAATCAACAAATTATATTTTAGACAACGATTCTAAAAAAAAATTAACCAAATTAATATTATTTTAATTAGGTATTAATATTTTGCTTATAATTTGTAATACTTAGTTGTATCTTATAATCATTAAAATGTCAATAATGTTTTATATTTGTGTATTTTCATTCAAAATAATATGAAAGCTTATAATAATATAATTTAAGCGTTTCCATTGATAACCTAAATTATGTACAAGTATTGTGTACTTTTGTAAAACGCGGCGTTGTAAAAGTAAAACTCAATGTAACAGGACGTTTATATCAGAGATGCTCAAACTTTTTTTTACGCATACCACCCATGTGTATTATGGACCATGTACCTTGTACTATAAATTACTAAAAATAGAACTCTTCGATATTTTAATACATTTTTTTAAAAATATAATGTTTATTTAGGTACATTATAGATTCTGAGTGGAGCGAGGAATCTAGTGATTTTACAATGGTGTTTATTTTTTTTTTTATCCTATATACAAATTTTCTACCAGAAGGAGTACTTCGATTTCAACATATAGTATCTTATCTTTTAGAAAATTGGAGCAAGATGGTACTTAAAAGAGGTCGTTTTTTGATTTTCTCAATAGTTGTATAATGCCACGAGAAAAACTACTGACAAATTACGAAAAACCGCTTAAAATGAGATTTTAATTTCTAACGATTTGTTTATCACCGTAGCAACGAATAAAAAATCATAATAAATAATAAAAATTAAAAAAATCCAGACTAATAAACCGTCTCCGCTCAGAATCGTTTTTCTTATACAATAATATTATATCATTGAATTCAAGTTTAATACAATCCATTATACATTGACCCACTTGTAACCTACTGTACAGCAGAGCAACATCCACTTACCCGCTTTTTAATAGTATATATTTTAGTACCTATTTCCACAAAACATAAAATAATATTAGATCTGTTACAAAACTTCAGTAAAATTGTTAATTTATTATTTTGCAAACTACCCCACCACACGGCATTCCGCGAAAGCAACATGTAGCATACCACAGTTTGAGAACCGCTGATTTGTTTAGATCATAAACTAACATAACCATCACTGGCATCACTTATCATGTTTTGTATTTATAGCTGTGCAATACATTATCAGCTCTTTTAAAACGCCATGTCACAATATATATATTTTATAATATTTTTATCACTAACGAATTTGCAGTACGACAGTGTATAACAATTCTCTCGGTTTTATTTTTCATCATTATTAAATTAGTTGTTTTCCAATCGTGTTGGTGCATGTACCTACGGTACACAAATTATTACAAATAACACACGTGTAGTAGGTACCGCCTTTAACTTTGATGCTATATAATAATAATCTATAATTCTATAAGGTAAAAAAAAATCTTTATGATTTGCTAATTTGTAAATTTTTTTCCGTTAATAATCATCTTAAGTTGTAGTTTTCTATTAATATTATGAAGACTTGCTTCGGATGTTGTCCACTACGCCATGGCGTCAGTACGATTGCCCTCATAAACATTGTAAGAACTTTAAGACATATAATTAATTTGTTATGCGCCTGTAGAATGTGAATACATTTATTACATGCATTTTAATGATATAAATAATGGTATTAGTTATTATTCACTGTCACTCTTTAGTCATTAGTTAATATTCTTATATTGATAACGATTCTAATCGCATTTTATATTAGGTACTGTATTATATCACATTTTTATTTTTCATGTTTTTACATTTTATTTAATCTATGATTAATGCTTATGAGAATTTTATTAATATAATCAAAAAATATATATTATTATATTATTATTCAGGAAAAATACTTCTTTTACATACTAAGTCATTAAAAAATTAAATGTTCGAAAAATTATATTTTTGATCGTAATTAATTATTAAAAAATGATGACGATAAAAAATAGTAAAAATATAATTTTTTCATAAAGCTTGGGAAAAATATTTCAATGAGCTAAGTTATTATTTAAAAACCAGGGAGATATTAATAATATACATAGGTATATATAGGTATAACTTCACGTAAATTCAACAGTTACTTCGTCCGTTAAGTATAAACATTTACATAGACATTTTAGATTCTGAGCGGAGCGATGAATGTATTGATTTTACAATGATGTGTGTTTTTTTTTTTATTTTTGTGTCTGAGGACACCTTTTAGAGCAGTAAAAATGCTTCGATTTTCTTCAACAGTACCTTTTCTGATAGGAAAGTGAATCTAGTTGGTACTTTGGGGGGTCAAAAGTAAAAATAGTTTTCACAAGCGACAAGATAAACAAAAGAAAAATTAAGGAAAAACGGGAATTTTTACACGAAATTGATTTTTCACAAAATTGAATTTGGTTTTTGGTGTAACTTTAAAACAAATGACCATAGATACTTGAAATTTTCACTGATTGTTTATATTTGCATTTTCTATACACTATCACATTTTCAAAATATTTTGATTTATTTTGAACTGTTTAGAGACATTTTCATTTTCCATTTTTTTTTAGTTTTTTTATTAAAGATATCAATAAAATTTTATTTGTTGGCTAAAAAAGCTTGAAAATTTAATAGTAAGCTCCTAGTATATTGTTTCAAAGGCAGATGAAAAATATTAAAAGTCCTTAGTCACAGTTTTTTTTTCTAAGCATTCAAAGTTCATAAATTGACAAAATATGGAAAAATCATGAAAATTAGCAAATTATTTTGAGTTAAAAATTCGTGAAAAATTTTCTTTTTAAATCTAAAGTTTTAAAATGTAATACAAGATTCCTCATAAGTTTGTCTACCTTTATCAAAAAAAAAATGTCTATAAGAAAGTCAAATTAAATTTTTATGAGCGTTTGAAATTCAAATTGTTACAACATTGGATATTCACTCGATTTCTCATGTAGCGATTTTCTTATTTTATTGTAATTCAAAAACGAACGAATTTAAATACTTGCAAATTTCACTGAATGTTTATATTAGCATTTTCTATACACCATACAATTTTGAAAATATTTTGAATCTTTTTGAGCTGTTTAAGGAACATTTCCAGTTTTCAATTTTTTTAGTTTTTTTTCAATAAATATCAATAAAGTTTTATCTGTTGGGCCAAAAAGTGTAAACATTTAATACAAGGCTCCTGATATATTAATACAATATCAGTTGAAAAATATTAAAAATACATAGGCACAATTTTTTTTATAAGCATTTAAAGATCGAATTTTGACAACATTTATCAAATTTATAATTTAATAATTATTTTGTAGTTAAAAATTTATAAAATGTCCAACTTTTATAGCTAAAGATTGTAAATTGAACACAAGGCTCTTAGGCTCCACGTAAATAAGTTATATATAAATTACTTAATTCACAATAATATCATCAAATATACTTGGTAATATCATAGGCTGACTGACGGTTTTCGCACAGAATCGTTTTTCTCATACAATGATATTATATCATTGAATTCAAATTTAACACCATATATTACAGTGATCCACTTGTAACCTACTGTACAGCAGAGCGACATCCACTTACCCACCTTTTTATTTATATATTATTTATTTTATAGTAACCAATTTCTTCATTGTTATTACAGTTTTGGAATATTATAGAAGCGTTTAAACACTTGCATCACCGTATTAATGAGTATGAACTTTTTAAATTGATTAATATTTCAAATGGCAATACTTCGGTTTCTCACGATGACAATAGCACTGCAGAATATGAGCCTCTTGACTACTGGTCGGATGTCGATTCAATACCTGTCATGAGTGGTAAATGTTTAATACCTAACGAATAACATATTTTAAATTTTAATCCATGCTTACATTTACACGTCATATTTAACAAAATATTGTCTTCTCGGCTAACTATTTTTCAAATTGGATTCAGGAATATATATGGACTACGTGTTCATAATTACAGTCAGTTGGGTCGTTTTGGAATTCATCTCGAATTGCTGTCTCAAGCAATCCACCTTTAAAGTAATACACAAAATATTATTATACTACCTACCAAACATATAATATTAAAACGTACCATATAATAATTCTTTCGTGTTCGCTCATTATTGTTGTAGCGTGCTCCTCAAAAAATCTACCTGTGGCTAGTAATTTATTACGCGAATTTGTTGTTTATGGTATTGCATTTGGTCGATTATACAATATCAATGATGAGACATTCAATTCTAGTATATACATTAACTATAATAGAGGAACAACATTTTGGACATTTTTCCATGGTATGTAGATATTTGAAGTATTTCAACAAATTGGTCAAATTGGTCATAATAATTTAGAGACTTCAATAATAAATTAAAATCAATGTTATAAGTATGAATCCCTAGTCTGTATTAAAATTGAAAATAATTGATATGGTTATTATGGTAATGTGTCTTTTTTATACTTCCCAATTTACTAAGGAAATTTACTTCCCAATTTACTATTTTACTAAGGAAATTATTCATTTTTTTTCTGAAAAATTTTTAAAAAAAATTAACTTTTTCAAACTTTGGAACTAAGTACTTACACAATATTTATTTGTGATTTTTTTTTTTTAATTGATCATGAAGCTCGGAATTTAAGGCCATTAGCTGTTTTGTTTTTGGTTTGTAGGGGAGAAATTGTAAGTCTGTTATGTTTTTGGTTTGGCAGATTTTTTTTGGGCACCCGTAGGTATCTGCCATGCCTGGGTGGAGGATGGTGGCACTTCTCTCCGGACACAGTGACTTGCCCGAAGAAAAATGCCACCCACGACCTGGTTCGAACCGGCGTCGGTGTGCGTCGCAAACGACGCCTTAGTCCGCTCGGCCACTCCGTGCCCCTTATTTGTGAATTATTTATAGCTGCAATTGCAAATCAACATTAATTTAATAATAACACTGTAATCCTGAGAAAACCACTCAATCGCAAAATTGTCCAACATAATATTTCGGTCAATATTAAATATTAATATATTCCGAGATATATTCTTATATAAATTAAAATAATTTAGGATGCGTTAAAAATCAAATGGTTAAATGAAAAAATCTAGTAAATAAATATCGTATGATGTGAACATTGAATAACTACCATCAATGTGTTATAAAATACCTTCTATTGTGTGTTATAAACTTACAATTAATGTAATATTATAGGTAAATATCTATAAACGCCTTAAACAGCAGAAAAGTTAATTTTAAATAAGTTCTATTCATTATGTTTTTGAAATGTTTTAAAAGATGGTTTATTTTTTTTTTTTTTTTTTTGAAATATAATATAATTGAAAATCACTAAACATTTAGTATAATAAATACTATTGCATTGTAATCGGTGTGAATTTAAGCAAATTGATGAATGGTATGGAGAAATTTGAACCTAATGATAATATTGTAATATTAGTATATTTATACTAAGTACACAACCATCATTATAAAAATAATATTTGTGTAATGGTATCATAATAATATTACTGTCACACAATTTCTGTACCGTATAGTAGGTACCAGTACTATCATATAAATTCATAAAATTAATATTAAGGCATAGAATTGTATACTCAATTACCCTTTTTTTAAATACGTAGACGCTTTTATGCCAATTACTGTTAAAATATACCCTGAAAAAATTTTTCCAGCATAGTGACGAATATATTTTCTACCCCATTGAAACAATTATTGAAATGAAATATTCATTTATTACGATATAAATTGATTTCTTACTTTTAACATATGATTCTTGTTTTCGAAACTGATATACATAGCTATTATAAGTCTTGAGATCGCTATCATCCACTATAAAAAAATAATATTTGTGTAATGTTATCATAATAATATTACCATTACACAATTTCTGTACTATATAGTAAGTACTAGGTACCAGTACTATCATATAAATTCATATAAATAATATTTGGGCATAGAATTGTATACTCAACTAACCTATTTTTAAATATGCAGACGCTGTTATGCCAATTAGTGCCTATTTTTTAAATTCTATTATTTTTTAAATTATTATCTATTATTATAAATTTTCACTAATTTTACAAAATTATAGAAATTGTGTTGAAATCATTGTTTACACAATTTTAAACAAATTGATTGATTTTCAGTTAAATTTTTACTTAGTAATAACAATTTTCCAGCACAGTGACGAATATATATTTTATCTCATTGAAACTCTCATTGAAATGAAATATTCGTTTATTGCAATATAAAATTATTCATTACTTTTAACATTATGTATGCTAAATGTTTATTGATTTTGTGTTATGATTATTGTTTTAGAAATTGATATACATAGCTATTATAAGTCTTGAGATCGCTATAATCCAATCGTACTATATTTCTGAAAAAAAAAATATGCTAAATGACATCATACAACTCAAATGGAAATACGTATCACGAGGAAAAATGGTATCGAAAGGTGTCGATTATTCTTCGTCGTCAGCTTTCAATGAAAGAATATCTGGTCGAACCCAAGAAGGATCTAGAATACCGCCGTACATAACCAATATCATACAGAATTAACTGTACTATCACGTTTTCAACATAGCTCCATGCTCAACAATTAAAATTGACAAAAATGCATATTATCATGTTGCATTTTTATAAGAATTTAAATTTAGATATATTAGGTACTGTCAAAATTGCATATTAATAACTTATTCAATTATATTACTATGAAGAGTCTTTGTTATATCTAATTCAAAAATAAATAACTGAATACACTTAAAATGTTCACTAAATATTTATATTAAACATAATATAATTTTTTTAATATATTGGCTCTATATGTGCATACATTTCAAATTTTCAACTTTTATGATTTTTTTTTATTTATGTACGATAATATTTTTTTTAGTATGTAAATAAGCTTTTTGTCTAAATACAAGAGTCTTCATGATTATTTATAAAGGCAGTTGAAAAATAATAAATTTACATAGTCACCTTTTCTTTTAAAATCATTCACATTTTTACAATATTCGTCATAATAATAATGCCACGAAAGTGTATGGATTTTTACTTAATAATGCATATAGTTTTAATGTTAGCAACTTTTACTTAAAAAATGAATACAAGTTTCTTCACAGGTTTTTTTTACTACCTATATTAATATTTAACTTATGATGAATAATTAATTGTAGTTATATAATACAATATAATATTGGTAATAATATAACATTTACTAAAATCGCTGTTTTTTATCTACATAATTCACATCAAGACTAAGGTACAAAATGCATGTTAACATATACGTACTGATTCAACAAATGAACATTTTATTTATTTTGAAAACATTGATATCGTACAACTATAAATTAAATTAGTGTCTAGTGGCCAGTCGGTAGTTATAGGTCGTTGGATTATCATCATATAGATAGGAAATAAAAACAAAATAAAATAACAATATTATTTCATTATATTTTTATAACGATTGTTCATTTATAGTGAACAATTACATTAAAAAAATAATCAATCCACAACACAGTGTGGTTCTATAAACTATGTATTAATACTTATACTTCATTTTTCAATATTTAATAATATATTATTACACAGTGATTATCATGCCAAAATCGTGTTTTGGGTGTTGTTCTATTCGTCATGGCGTTAGTTGTATTTACATTTTTAACATAGTAAGTAATATACATTTTAATAAACAATAATTGTAAGTTAATATTACAAAATATTTGTACCTACAATAATTAGGTACCTATTAGTACATACTACACGATTATTTTTCATTTATTTTCTTTACTCGTTTAAATCTTATTTAGTATAGTTGTGATGTATAATAACAATTATTAATACATTATGACGTATATGAAGCCAGTTGAATTAGAATTCTACATTAGCCATTAGGTGGAAAAGTGTAGTACCCTAAGTACTAAGTTATAGTTCTTATACTGAATATAGGACTTAATAAGAAAAAAATGATACAGCATTTAAATACAATATGAACACGCAATGTATAATTCAGAACCTTGGTTATTACTTATTTTATTGAAATTAAAAACTAATTCGGAATTTATTCTTTTAAAACTATTTTTATATTTTATTTGATAAGCTTAAAAAATAATATAATGAACATTTTTCGGAATAATAAAGAAATTATTTATTTATTTATTCTTTTGTTATTGATCATTGAGCTCGGAAACTATGGCCATTAGCTGTTTGTTTGTTGGTAGGGGAGGATGCTGTTGGTTGGTAAGCACGTGTGTGTAGTTTTGGCAGATTTTCAAGTGGTCACCCATAGGTAACTGCCATGCTCGGGTGGGGGATGGCGGCACTTGTTCTCCGAACACCGTGACTTATTGCCCGAAGAAAAATGCCACCCGTGAACCGAGGTTTGAACCAGCACCGGTGTGCGTCACAACCGACGCCTTAGTCCGCTCTGCCACTCCGTCCCCCAGAAATTAATTTATAGTGTATATAATCATTCATTTAATGTATACTAGTGCAATAAATAATAGAACAATAAATTCTACCTATTTAATTTATATTTGTAAAGACTTATGTAAAACGATGTATCTTTATTAAAATAGTATTTGTCTACCATCATTTACTTATAGTAAACGCTTAAGTTCAATGGTTTTACCTATAAGTATTCGTAATTAGGACTTCGGATAATATGGTTTTACATAAGTACGATGTATATTATTGTGCAAAATATTTCTTATATTGTGTTGTTTTATATATTTTTTAGTTTATGACCACATCCATAATAATGAACGATTTCTTATACCGCTTATCAAACTATTATCAATATTATCAGCATGCCAGCTCTGAAAATTCTACATCACTAACATTCAGTACTGATAATTATTTTGATGAACATATTAATTTAACACTGCATAACAGTTCTACGGTCGAAGACTCTTTTCCTAAAATAAAATGGACGCCTCTCCTGAGTGTTAAGTATTTTTTAATTTTATTAATAATTGTTGCCATACAAATATTATAATTATTATATTTGCATAAATCTGACAAAAACCCCATCTTATCTTATTTTTGTTTCACATGAAAATTATAAATTATTATAAGCAGGCTGTGAATTTAATAATTTTGTGAATTGATGAATTTCCACAAAAATTCAAAATAAATGAGATATTAATTATTTGATTTACGAACAATTCTATTTTACATATTATTTTAGACGTCAATGCGTGTAACTTTCGTTTTTTTATGTTATTATTGCATACTTAAGAAAAATTATGAACTTGGAAAAATTGAAATTGTTATAATACATAAATGCTGATATTTTAAAATGAAAATAAAAATATTAAATTTATCTTGCATAAATATAATATATTTGCAAATTTTTTTCGTTATTTCCATCCCCTCAAATTTACAAAAATATAAATATGTACGATTTCAATATTTTGTGCACTATATTTATTCATTTAAAGTCATATACAATATTTACCAAACATACAAACCTACACTTTTCCTTTATCATACATTTTTTTAAATTCTTGAGTTTTTTAGTGCTACTTAAGAAGTGTCCTATGTAGATACAAACTTCTGTTTTTCAAATGAGATCCCTACTTTTCTCCCGTTAATTATATGTGGATTATTTTTATGAACATTTTAAGTTTGGATGTATCAGTATCAAAATTCGTATGAATATAATTATTTAATAAAATGATATAGGTCCATAAGAATGGCTTTGTAAAATATGGGGTCTATGGTGCTTTTAAAATTTTAGATTATTGATTAATAATATCTATCAACATTAATTATTTGTAAAAATAGCCACAGTATAATAAATACTAGATCCAACATTACATATATTTACATTTGCATAAATGGTACATTAAAATTTTCAATAAAAAGATCCACTAAATATTTTACAGTAACAAAGGAAGGTTTTCATTTGAAAAACAGTTATTTTTTTTGACATTCAATTCATTACACAACTTATTAGTATATTTTAATCTAAATTTTACCTCCAATTATGGTACAACGTTCAACAAATCAATCGATCGATTGATCGATGCGAGTACTAACCACGAGCTATACCGGTAAATAAATTGAAATATATTATACAATTTACAGTTAAAATCGTGCCACGAGTGTCGACAGATATTACCTTATCTTAATTGATAATTAAATGTTTAAAGATATTAAATATTTATATTTATTTTATTTTATGATGTTTTGAATGATTATAGACATTTTTATGGACTACATATTTATCATAAAATTGGCGTGGGGTGTGATGGAATTCTATTTAAACATTAGCCTGAAACAATCAACATACACTGTAAGTATCAATCAATATTTCAATATATTGGTAATAACTGATAACTATTAATGAATACTAATTGTCCACATTGTGCATAAGATTATAACCGAAGAATATTACAATCAATGGGCCATAATATATAATAGCACCTAAAATCATAATTCGAAAATCCATAAAAACGCAAATTAACGTTTTGCTCATAAATTATATCATCATACTTAATTTCTGTTTTGTATTATTTATATTATTTTTTGATTTTTTGAATAGAAAATTAGAAAACTTATATAAATATAATTCACTATTCATGTTTTCTATTAATGCCGATAATCAGGATAAACAAAATGTTTCAAAAATTGCATATAAGCCAGATTGCTTACAAAATACTAATGTAACGTTGTGGCGTATATAGGGAATTTTCGTGGAGGGGGTACAGCTAATTTTACAAACATATTTAAGAGGGGGGCTCCTCTATAAAATATATTTATACATATATATTATATATGTTAGATGTTTAGATAGGTATTTATGGAGCCAATGGGGAGGTCTGAACCCCATAGACCCCCCCTTTAAATACGCCACTTTGAAAAATTTGAAATACCTATTGTGACATTTGGCATCATCATTTTCAGTAAAATAATATATATATAAAAAAAATTTAGTTTTAACTCAAATAATAATATTCTTAATAATTTAAAATTGTAAAATTTAATCTCCAATTAAACATAATTATTATTACACTGTTTTCCCAGGTTTCTCCAGAAAAGATTTATGCTTGGTTGGTGATTTATTATTCTAACTTATGCTCAGGAATAATTTTTCTAATCGTTATCAACTTCAACCTGTTGTATATTGGAGAATTCGAAAGTTTTATGGTTTGTACAGTATTTATCGTTATGATTTAAATATATATTTTATCAGGAAAAAAAATATTACCTAGATTCCTGAATGTTATATTTAGAAATATTTCCTTCATTTACAGATCATTATAGATATGTTGTAGGTACTTATCTTCAAAACTCTCATTGTCAATAAAATATGTTTAAAATGTATTTACTTTATATTCCATTATGTGTGTATACTGTAAACAACGCATGCATTTGCACATTATTAGATAGTAAATAGTAAATAGTAAATACATATAATATAGGTACGTCTCCTTTTGTATTTCAGTGTCTTCTCCAAATAATAATTATTGTGGTCGAAATCTACATCGTGCAATCGTATTACAAACAACAGAAGTTGGCTGCCGTCAGTGATTTCGTTTACTTAAAATGGAAGTATATACCAAAGTCGAAGACTCAATCAGATGAAAATAAATTGACGGTGAAAATAATACCAGAAAATTCACTTGATCAAACAGATGACCAATCCGGTTACATCCCGATATTTGTGAGAGACTTGCGCCGTGAAAATTCTTAAAATTTTATAATCAAAATATATAGGACGGCATTTCGTTACAGTCGTCTGACGGTTCGCGATGTAGTGCATACTAGGTATATAGTCTTGTGCGCATGCTCTACACGTCATACAGAGGTAGTATTATTTAAGCATTGGGATCGCATAAAGAAAATTGTATGTCCCTACATAATAATATTATAACTAGATATATACTTTCACTGTACAATATTTGCTTTTAAATTATATTATAATAAAATCAGTAATTTTTTAATTTTTCAATACGTAAATAATTGTTAATTGTACAATAAAATAAACTACCAACATCCATGTGAAAAGTGGTAATGCGTTCTAATTTCATAAATATTATAGTGACGCCATATAAAGCCCTATTCATCTCGCAATTACTCGTGTAAGTACGCCACATGCCATTATCAACATAATGTCGAAACCAATCGTAGACAATTATATAGATATTGATAGTTCGAATTGGAATCGAATTACTCTCTGTACACGAACAACTAAAATGCGTTCTTCAGTTTTTTTATTCATGCAAACATTAGAATTTAAAACCACTGTGTATAATACTAATTCAATTTCACTGACTTAAATTTAATGACAGAGTACAGAGTAATTACGGGTAATATTAGAATAACAAAAGAAAAACCATACCTATTTAATACATTACATGGTATGAAACTGTGAACATAGCATTATAATAACAAAAACAAATATGTAAGTACCTATAAGTGGCCAAGTAATTAGAAAAGAAAACGAGCTGTTAACATTGAATACAGATCGACATAGGAACATACAGCGGTGTAGTGGTACATTTAATTATTAACTAATAAATTGTGGGCACAGAAATCGCATTCATTTAAAATTTAATTTTTTTTTTTTATTTCATTTTTTCTTAAAAGCAATGTTTTTCTGTAAAATTAATATTTTTTTATACTCACATTTCCATGTAAAATAACTAAATATAATAGTACCTAATAAAATTATTAGTAATATACTATACTATTATATCAAAGGTTGGCAACCGTGATTTAAAGTTTAAACCATAATTTTTTAGAAGGTAAAAAGCTATAAAGAAACTATAGTGTGTGTACAAGTGTCGGAAAAACAGGCAAGAACTTTAAAAGAGATTTTGTAAAGTAGACGCTAGACAGTAGGTGAATCAATTCGCCTATGATGTACCAAATATAGTTTGACCAAAAAAATAAAGGTTATAGTCGTTGAAGTTGTGTCATTGTAATTTTAAGTTATTATTTCATATGATTATTTGGGTTTACGTATGAAATTGCTTAACTAATATTTCCAACTCACTTTTAAACGTGATAATTATTTTATATTATAAAAAGAAAAAAGTTAAATCGATGGAAATTAAGTGTTTTTTTACGAGAAAAGGGATTTAAACATAGGGATTTGTGGCCTCACGACACACGAATATTTTTTTGTGTGTACTGCCAATGCTGCTGTTTCTTTGTCAGGTTGCCAGTGCAGGTTACATAAAATAAAATAGTTATTCAAATATTGTACATAATTGTAGACCTGCCATCTTATATTTGGTAAAAACCACCCAAAATACTGTGGAAAAAATGTGTATAGTTCATATAGGTACTTACCAACTTACCATTTTAACGGAGTTTAAAACAAGGCAAAATGTTGGTTGATATATAGACTCGGCAACATTTATAGTGTCATAGGCTACATTTTATTACTTTCTTTTTGTGTTTCATCACAATATAAATTTTACGTCATAAATGTTGAATAATTTAGTAATTGACTAACAAAAAACTGTACTTTTTTGTTTATATACCTACTGCAGTTGCCATTGGTCACAGAAAATAAAATAGTAATTATGAATAATGATTAATGAATGCATATAACTTTTAACATGTATTTCATATAAACTGGTTAAATAACCCAAATAACTGCAGTGTTAAAAATCCGACAGCTTACATATTTAACGGAGTTTTAGAAGAGGTAAATTCACGGTCATTTAATTTGTCACGAACAACGCCCTGCTGCAGGATTATGCAGCTGGTATATATTCAATATTGAAAATAAAAATAATCTAATCAAATTGTACTTAAAACAATGCGTTTTAAATATTATGACATGTATTCGTGTATGCAGATAATATAAAAACCAATTGATATTGTATAATTTACAATTATACGAATTATTGTACACGTCATTTACGAACACATTTAAATGTTGACTTATGCAAAGTTATGTTTAGGGCTGGGAATGTAATGTTTGATAAGACTCTAAAATATGCTTTAATGCCCTAAAAATTCTAAATAATGCACTAAAAAAATGCAGGTAAATTGTTATTATTTTTAATAAATTGTAAAATATGAGTGATAAAAAAGTGATTAAAATAATTGTTGTATAGGCTCAACTTCAACAAAAACAAAAACAATTATTTCCTTATATTATTCTAACTATTTTGATAGATTTGGATTATAATATATTAATTTAACTATATACACTCTGAACTGTTACACTGAATCACTAGAGATTGTTCAAGACTTTCGAATAAAAATGATCTTCAGTTATATCCCCCAGTAAATTTTTGTAGATAGAGACACTCCTTTCAACGTCTACCGAAGTGATGGGTGGCCATTTAAAGAACGCCAAATCATTTACCGTTGTATAAAAATATATTAAAATTTATAAATTAGCGTGTAAAATCTTAAAATAAAATTTCAAGTTTGAAGTTTGGACCCAAAAACTCAGATAATGCCCTAAAAAATTAAGAAAATTACGTTAAAATAAAAATTTGTCAAAAAATGCAAAATAAATTTTCTTATTCTTATTCAAAAGTACATGTTACGGATTTGTGACCAGGCGAGCATCGTACGGCAACCTCTGGAAAAATTAAAAATGCTTCGATATCCCAGCCCTAGTTATGTCAGATACCTATATAATATAATTACAATTAATGTTATTAGTATTTTAGTTAACCTGGTACCTGGTCTATAGAAAGTGTAAAATTAAGGTTAATTATTTTTAAAAAAATGTGTATATATATATACAAATATACTACCTTTATAAGTACCTACTAAACTTGACTATTTATATGAATTCATTCATTCATTTATAGCTATTTTTTAACTGCAATAGGTGATAATGTGATTTCACCAATAAAATTTATAACAGATGGTATATGATGCAATAAATAAAATTATGAAATTAACCTATTTATTGAAATTATAATATATATTTTAATAAATAATGAAGGTGGATACAAGGTGTGACAGAATAACTAAACAAACGTAATGACTTTTGTTCTAATCAATATTTTAATATAAATTATAGATTCACGCTTGCACTCGTATACAAGTGCAGCATACATTTTATTAAATTTTTTTTGTTGAAATTTAAAATTGCCAATTTGGAAATCTAATTTTAGAGTCTGAGCGGAGCGATGAATGTATTGATTTTACAATAATGTGTTTTATTTTTATTATTTTGTAAATTTTTTTTTTATTTTTTGTGTGTGTTCACAATAAGAAGTCAATACTAAATACGTAAAAATCATGAAAATTCGAAAAAAATGTTGAGTGAAATTCATAAATATTTTATAATAATTTTTCTTTTTAAATCTAAGGTTTGAAAATTTAATACAAGATTCCTCATGAGTTTGTTTAACTTAACTTAAAAAAAATTTCAACCAAAAACTCAAATTACATTTTTATGAGCGTTTGAAGTTCAAATTTGTAAAACATGGCATATTCACTCGATTTCTCAATTATTTTCTTATTTTGTTGTAATTCAATAAAACGAATAACTGTAGATACTAAATTTCACTGAATGTTTATATTTTCATTTTCTATACACCATAACATTTTGAAAATATTTTGACTCTTTTTGAGCTCTTTACGGACATAGTCAGTTTTCAATTTTTTTAGTTTATTTTTCTATAATTGCGTGAACATTTAATACAAGGCTCCTGATATATTATTACAACAGTAGTTGAAAAGTACAATTATTTTTATAAGCATTTAAAGTTTGAATTTTGATGAAATTTATCAAATTTAAAATTTAATAATTATTCTGTAGTTAAAAATTTATAAAATGTTCAACTTTTATATCTAAGGATTGAAAATTTAAAACTAGGTTTCACGTAGGTAAATATAAGTTATATATAAATTACTTTATTCACAATAATATCATAAAATATACTTAGTAATATCATATACTGACTGACGGTCAGTCTTCGCTCAGAATCATTTTTCTTTTACAATGATATTACATCATTGAATTCAAATTTAACACCATCCATTACGTGACCCACTTGTAACCTTGCTGTATAGTAGAGCGACACCCACTTTCCCACCTTTTTTTAAATAATTTTTTCTAAAATATTAATATTTTTTTGACGTAGGAGGTACCTATCTAAATAAATTAATTCAAAACGTAATAACTTTTTTCAAAATATAATTTTTGGGAATTTTTAGACATAAGTAAATCTTAAATTATTTATTATCCACATAATTTTCATAATTTTGTTCATATGTTATCAATTATTTTTTAATTCATTATTTATCAAGTATTTTTTTTATACCCTGTACAATAATATTACAATTTGGCTGCTAGTTAAAACTTGTACTATAACATACATTATAATATACCTAATTAATTATTGTCTATCAGTTATGAATATTTTTACACGTGTTTAAATTTAGGTGTAAATATACTATATTGTTATATAGTTATATTTGATGTGATTCAATTATTGAAGGTTTATATTTGTTGCATATTCGATATAAGTAAAATGTGTTACTGCTTAGAGTCTCATACTGTTATCTTGTATCAATATGAAACATTTATTTATATAAAACAACAAAATTAATATGTATGTTTTATATACACGTATCAAGTTTTTATTTTCCATTCGATCCGATAAAATAGCAAAGGTCAACTTTATCAACCGCTTCCTTCCTGATAATTTCGGACTATAACACTTGTTAGTAGTTGTGTTACAATATTCATCCAGTTCATATAAATATTTCATATAGATACTTTATAGGAAATAATTATTCTTTCAAACTTGAATTTGTTCATTACTAATTATAGTAAAATATGGTTTCTTTGTGCTTTGGATTGCCGCTGCGGACAGGAACAAGTATTATAGCAATTATCAATTCAGTATGTTAAAAGTAAAATTAATTTTATTAATATTACTACCTAATTACCAATAAGTTTTTTTTTAGATTGCATCGATTTGTTATATTGTTTATTACTTTTGGGAATATACTGTAAGTTACGAACCATCAACGGAAAACCAAATATTGTTCAGCAGTCGACATGATCCCTTAGCACAAGCTACAGACGGTAAATACATCATTAATTAACTAGAAGTACCTAATACGCAAGAAAGGGGGGTATAAACGGGGGGTATAACAGCAGTTTTGCCCCTATAACTTTTTTCTATATACGTGTTAGCACTGTTTTGTGTTTCAAATCAATGGTATAAAATATCATAATGATAGTATAATATTACGTTTTACTGCATGAATAGTATCCAAATTTTCAATTTGCCTATCTATTATATTTTATTCACTCTAGCAGCTTGTTGAAGTATATAGTAATAATTAACGAGCCGAGTAAATATTCACAAATGATTTAAGTTCATTTTTAATAGCTTATTAATATATGACTATGGCAAGGATCAGGGTACATTTATCTAAAAAAAAAGGAGGAAGTATTTAACCGCTCTGCTATAAAGTAGGTGTGGAGTAAACCTCGTCATTGAGTAAGTCACTGTAATATATGTATTAAATTTGAATTCAATGATAAATCTTTGCAAACGAAAAACGATTCTGAGCGAAGATGGACTATTCCAGCCTAGATACTACCAAGTACAGTTTATTATATGTATATTTTATTGATATTATAATATCATACTATATATATCTACTATACCTATCTACTATATATAGTAGTATTTATTTTAATATTATTTATAGTAAGACGGTAAATATTTTTTTTTCTGTGTACGTGACTGGTCATAATAATATAGGTACAAAATTAATATGGTTAAGACTTTAAATGGTTGTCGTATTTTAAAATAACACATTTTAATAATTTCGGTATTGTATGCACGTTTAATTGCTAAAATTAATTATATTTCAATGTTAAAATAAATATTGTAATTTACATTATCAAATAGAAATATTATACAAACAAAACCGAAATTATTAAATGTTCAAGTATAGGTCAACCCTTATGAATTATGACGAAACTGAAAACGAAATTTATTATTTTGATTTAACTACTGTTCACTTCCATCTAGGTAGTAGGTACTGTTGGAAAGTCGATCGGACAATAATTAGAAACATCATGTGAATATAGGTACAATAATGTACATAATATTTTATATTAATTGGCATGTACAGTACCTACCTAACATAATAATTCATATAACAGTCATAACTCGTCACGTCTCCGTCCTAAATATTATTATAATTACCTAATAAAACATTTTAACATAAATATTATGAATTTATCTGTTTTTAGAAGTGTTTTTGAATTACATCACATTAGTTTTTATGCTCGTCGGATTTACTTCACTATTCGCGAGTTTTGGCCTGAAACAAGCAACATTGAATGTACGTTAAAATTTAAACATATTATTTTATTAACATTTCATCTATCTGTATAATAAACGTGCATGTCTTCATTGACCATCATTATTGGTGTCAGCAGAGGAAACTTTTCCAAACCCCAACGATCGTCAGCACCCCTCGCTAGAGATATTCATAATATTATGATGAATATTAGATAGGTATTATATTTAATTAAACAATGTACCTAGCCACCTAGATATAGGTATTATACGATTATAAACTCAAAAAATATGAATTTTTTCACTTTTAAAGTTTTTAATTTATTCAAGTTAGTGTACATAGGTAATATAATATGTTACTCATCGTAGATATATTTTATATTGATTAATAATAATAAAAAAAAAAGTTAATTTGCTTACATTAAAAACGTTGGTACTCGTGTAGTATACTACCTATTATAAAATGGTATACGCCATCAAAATAATACTCTCTTATGTATGTTAAATTTTTATTTTATTTTATTACGGAAAGGTATCTGTCACTTGAGTTATTAAGATAAACAATAATATATTATAACAATACAACGGTTATACAATACTATAATCGGGGGACGTAGTGGCTGAGCGGATTAAGGCGTCGGTTCGATGCCGGCCGCGGGTGGCATTTTTCTTCGGGCAAGTCACGGTGTGCGGAGAGAAGTGCCACCATCCCCCACCCGGGCATGGCAGATCAAAAATCTGCCAAAACCAAAACATACGAGTTTAAACTTACAGTAGCCTCCAGTAAAAACCAACCAATGGCCTAAGTTGCCACGGATTAATTAATAAAAAAAAAAAAAATACTATATAATCCCTATTTCACATATTTCAATTATTTTATACTGCTAAATATCTGATAAATTACAGGCAAACATCCACCAAGACCTACAATAAATTACTTTTAGATATTAATTATTTCAGTCTGCGTTGTGTCCTTCCACCTCGCTGTGTTAAGCAACATATTTTTTAGACTGCCAACTAAAAGATGAACAACAATTTGTTTGAAGTTTTCTGGGATGACGTAAACACAGCCTATACCAATATAATAATATAACGTATTAAAATAATTGACAATTATGATGATTATTCATTATACATTAAGTAAATTTTAGTTAGGTAAATAGTTACTTATTAATTAGTAGGTAGGTATGTAAAAATGGTAAACACTAAACACGCGTAAACTTTATTGCTAGGTAGGTAGCTTTTTACGATAGGTAGCCTATACTACACCAGCGAAGTAGAGGTAGGTAGCATAATACTAAAAGAGAACCAAATGTTGTTAAAATTTGAAACTCTCATTCTTCCATGGGTACATTCTTAATTTTTATTGAAGTTTATTTCGCCGCCCATCGCTATACTTGTGATTTTTCCCATAACATTTTAGACGAATACGTACATTATGTATATTACCATTAGGTACATATAGGTATATTAATAAGTAATAACTAATACCTATAAATTATAATGTTTATTAGGTACCTATCTACATATTTTATTTGAATGCATAAATTCGTGGATCAAAGTATTGATTTATTATACACTCAATTACTTCTGTATGTTTATATTATATTCAAATATTATTACTGAATCGTAAAATGTATGTCTGTAATCAGTATAACATAATAATATGTATAACTTATCATAATATATTAATGTATATTAATTACCTATCTATATTTTACTATATATTTATCATTATTCATTATATAGTTACAAATTATTAATTACAATATTTAAGGAATTAAGTCTGTATGTTTGTTTTTTTTTATTTTAGAATGCTGCTCACAAGATTTATCTGTGGCTTTTGATTAGCTGTGTCCAATTCGGTACAGCTGTCACCATTGAGATTGTTGTGCTATTGAAACACACAAATTTCGTCCGACATAATATACCCGGATTCTTATTATGCTTTGTGCTTATTGACGGTAAAATTAATATACTTATTTGTAAAATTCATACATTTAATACAAATGATAACGTTTCTGTAATAACAGTTATGCTTTATACCAGTGGTCTCAAACTCAAATTTTTACCAACGGACCATATATATATATATATATATATATATATACGACAAAAGTTCATGGGCAAAACGACTTTTTTTTACTTGTCTCGATCGATCCTAAATCCAAAATAAACAAAATAAATGGAGACAAAATGTATTTATTATATTGATATTAAATATTAATATATTCTATGTTAACCGTGTTCAATATTAGGTATTACATATATGTTCATATTGATGTTTTCTTTTTTTTTTTTTTTTTTTTTTTATTGGTCTTAAAATCTATAAAATTTCTGCTTCGACAACTTGGTCATTAGCATGTTACTATAAATAATAGATACATAATATTTATAGTGGGTAACAGATCTAAGAATTAAATACAAAAAGATACAATAGAAACAGTTTTAGATTAGTTCGTTTAGTAATTTGTACATTGAAAAGGGGTTGACTAGAGTAGCTTGAGTAATTTGGTTGTCTTAAAGAATTCGATGGTGTTGATCTCATTTTCAGGATTTGGGCCTAGACTTGCTCCAATTTGGTGGCTTATATTGAGCTCCTCTCTTTGTTGTATGTAAATTCTACATTCTTCGAATATGTGTTTTATTGTAATTGTTGTGCCACATGATTGGCATATTGGTGGATCTCCTTTGCTCATTATGTACTCATGAGTTAGTCTTGTGTGGCCAATTCTGGCCCTATTTAGTTTTTTTTCATTTGTGGTACTAATATTGGGATTTCTTCTCCATCTTTGGACCGTTTGTTTAACTTGGTTTAATTTGGTGTTTTGGATGTTCCATATATTTTGCCATATTATAGTGGTGTCTCTTTGAATTTGTTTTCTTATGTCAGAGTATGATGAAATGTTAATATATTGTGAATTCGGTGAATTGATTGCTAATTTAGCTTGTTTATCTGCCCTTTCGTTGCCGATTATTCCAATGTGTCCAGGTATCCAGATTAATTTTATATTGTTGTTCTTTTGGTTTGCTTCCTCTAGTCTATTCTGAATTTGAATTGCTATATCGCTCGGATTGAATTTATTTTTTACACTAATTAGTTTACTTAACGAGTCGCTTAGAATGATATGTTTTTGGTTTTCCTTTTTGTTTATATATTTTATGGCTAGCAATATAGCAAGTGCTTCGGCTGTATATATGGAACATGTCGATGGTAGTTTGAATGATGTCTGTGAATTGTTTTTTATTATGGCTATTCCTACCCCTTCGTCATTTTTGGAGGCATCTGTATATAGTTCTTGAAATTCATTTTGGTTCTCTAGAGTATTTTTCAGAAGGTTTTTGTATATAAGTGGAGGCGTGTTTTCTTTACGTAGAGTATTCAATTCTGTGTTTGTTTTATATATGCTTGTCCATGGAGGACAAATTATTTTTTCTTTTTTTATTATTTGTGGAATCTTGGTGTAGTTTTTATTATTTTGTAGATCAAGGGTTATGTTGCTAGTTGAAGCTGGGTTATTTGTTAATCTGGTTAGTCTCGCAGCGTATAGGAGTGTCAACTCTGTTCTTTTTAGGTCTGGTGTTGGTTCACCCGCTATATTATAAATACTTTTAATTGGGCTGCTTTTAAAGGCCCCTATAGCCATTCGCATCCCCGTGTTGTGGTTTGAGTCTATAATTTTATTAATGTGTTTTAAAGAAATGAACCGTAATATAATTTTGCTTGAATTGTTGATTTAAATATTTTGATCAATGTTTCTGTTTCACATCCCCAATTTGTGTGCGATAATAGTTTTATTAAATTAAGCGCTTTATTTGTAGATACTTTCAATGATTTTATGTGCTGCGACCACGTGAGCCTAGAATCGAATGTTATACCCAATATTTGTATACATGTTTTATTGGGTATATTTTTATTATTCATTTTAATATTTAGTTCTCCTACATTTGATTTCCTGGTAAAGGTTATGCTCTTTGATTTTTCTATTGATTGATGTTTTCATTTTTGTTTAACAATTATTTATTTTTATTTAAAAAAAATTTCAAGTTTTGAATAAGTAAATGTTTATTATGGATTACATGTTTGAGACCACTGCTTTATAATATACTCACCTCCAGTGACGTCTTTAGTGGTTGTGTAGTGCCGTAGAGCTCCCTCTCCCCAAGATTATGCATTATACCCCTGTAGGCTATTATAGTGATACATTATATTTTCTTATATTTTTGAAGGAAAATAAAAAAACCCTAAAATATTAATGAAAACAATTTTTTTTTTGAGAAGATTGTTTGGTATCACGGTATCGTTGTTTATAGTCATACATTTGGTTAAATGTCTGTGTGGGGAGAGGACTACATTATCCAATATAAAATGGTCCACATACAATTACATTTAGGGGGTTCGAGGCTGTTGAGATTTTTAGGTGGTGGAAAACCACTTTTCCAGATAACCACCTATGTTGTAGTTATATTATATTCAGAAATATTCTATAATATTCAACCTGTTGAAGATTGACGATTTAGCCAAAAAAAATGAAACTTGAATTTATATTTACATTGTTCCTTATAATTATACAACCTCCCCGAAAATACATAATTTACCGACAGAAAAAATGCAAAATGATTGTACAATTCCCGACTTAATATAATATACCAACTATACACACAAATTAATACTCCCACCGATGTTATTATGTAACAACTAACGATATAATTTATTTGATTTTTAGCTGCTTTAGT
The DNA here is from genome assembly GCF_019925205.1 of Metopolophium dirhodum. Classification (NCBI taxonomy): domain Eukaryota; kingdom Metazoa; phylum Arthropoda; class Insecta; order Hemiptera; family Aphididae; genus Metopolophium; species Metopolophium dirhodum. The sequence continues at coordinate 15,329,323 of NC_083561.1, forward strand.
GTACCAGATTTTAGTAGTACAGTCTTTCTATAAAGAAGAGAAATTAGTCGAAGAGACAAATTACAGTAGACTGGGTTCGGATTTGACATCACAGATTGAACAATACGACGAAGAAGAATTTCAAAATGTAGATCTTTAATATATCTTTAATCTTTGTATTATTTTTGTTTATTTTGGGGGAAATGCCCGAGTACTACCTTTGTCATAGGGCACACAATATTATTATTATTATTAACTTGATGTTTATGCAAAATTGTTGACTGACTAATGAACCATATAGTCAATATTACACTGCAATGAGCTTTTAAATGTAATTATATTTAGATATTTTCTTTTTACAAAATAATGACTTATGTTAATGTTAGAATTGTGGCATATCTTAATCGACGACCATATTATATTATTTTTTACTTATTATTTTCAATATACATTATAATTCAAGATTAATATTTCAACAGTGTACGAAGCTACTAACATATATTGTCAAGAATCGAATTACCTACGGAGTACGGACTACCGTCTACGGTACACCCAAGCCCGGATTAAGGATCCGTTTGGCCCCGAAATACAAGATTCTTAGATTCTTAAGAATCTTTAGAATTCTTAGGGCCGTATTCATAGTTGATGCTTAAGAATAAGTATTGCTTAAGCTTTACTTATGACTCAAATGAGATTCATAGACGAGACTTTTAAAAAGTATTACTTAAATTAAGTTTGGTACTGTAGTAAACCGACGTCTTTACATAAAAACGGCGTACCAAAGTCCAGGCGGCTATATAACAACATCACGCCACCTAATTAGGCCACCGATGCTGCCATCGGATCGGATAAGTACTGAATACAGCACTAACAGCCATCCTATGACGTCAATCAACCTCTCCTTAGTCACGGCATGTCCCATATAAATAGAGGCCCTTTACTCAAAGGACTTCAGAGTAGTTACAGAGTAACTAGAGAAGTAGTTATCCCATATTACAGTACTTGTGTGGGTCGCGGACTTGTAACGGCCGCATCACCGTTCACATTAAGTACATTCCCAGTTGTAGTGAAAACCATGACTAAATAGATCTATTTAGTCATGGTGTAAACTACAATATTCTCCGGCAGAATTATATTCTGTCGACAAACTTAAAACTTAACTTAAATTCTAATATTTCATTGTGTAATAAACAATTATCATATTTATCTACATTGTGTATTTGTGTTCGACATTTATTTAAACAAAATTCAAACCTCTTCCGATCCAGTTCAACGACGTGTACGTGCCTTCGTCGTTAAAGAAGTGTGCAGTAACCAATCAGGTGACAGCGACGGGTTACTACAGTACCTTAAGCATTGCTTTTAGTTATTATCCCAAATTTTTATTTTTTAAATTATCAAAATTAGCTTAAGCAATACTTATTCTTATGCAATGACTATGAATACGGCTCTTAGATTCTCAGCTTTAAGAGTTTCAATTTAAACCCTTTAAGCTTAAATTTTTCTGCGGTTACATATAATTGTATATATTTTATAATCATTTGATTTAAATAAAAATCTGTAAATTGAAATGGAATAAAAAAACTCAAAAACACTGTTTTAACGTTTTAAACGTATTTTTTTTGTATTTTTTGGTTTTCATCTTTTAATGAAGCCCTATAAATTATAATAGAACATCATGTTATTGTGTTATTATTATTTTTATAAATATATAGATTATGTCTTCCTTATGGGACACCTTTTTTTAAAGCTTATTTTATATTCATACCTATGTAGTTTTTAACACTGAAAACATTGATGCAGTCAAAACATGGGGAGGGGAAGGGGGTCGTGCATATTTTCAGTTATGGAGTACTGTCTATAACAATTAGCCCTATTTTTTTGGATACCATCGTTTTTAATTTTTAAATCGTTGAAATTGTGAATTTTCAACAAAAAAAAGGTGGATAAGTGGATGTCGCTCTGCTGTACGGTAGGTTACAAGTGGGTCACTGTAATGGATGGTGTTAAATTTGAATTCAATGATATAATATCATTATATAAGAAAAACGAGTCTGAGCGAAAACGGTCAGTCAGCTTATGATTTTACCAAGTATATTTGATGATATTATTGTGAATAAAGTAATTTATATATAACCTATTTACGTGGAGCCTTGTTTTAAATTTTCAATCCTTAGCCATAAAAGTTAAAAATTTATAAATTTTTAACTATAAAATAATTAATAAATTATAAATTTGATAAATGTTGTCAAAATTTGAACTTTAAATGCTTATAAAAAAAAATTGTGCCTATGTATTTTTAATATTTTTCAACTGCTATTAGAACGATATATCAGAAGCCTTATATTAAATTTTCGCGCTTTTTTACCCAACAAATAAAAATTTATTGATATTTATAGAAAAAAAACTAAAAAAATTGAAAACTGACAATGTCCGTAAACAGCTCAAAAAGAGTCAAAATATTTTCAACATTTTATGGTGTATAGAAAATGCTAATATAAACATTCAGTGAAATTTTCAAGTATCTACAGTCATTCGTTTTTTAATTACAATAAAATAAGAAAATTGTTACATGAGAAATCCAGTAAATATCAAATGTTGTAAAAATATAAATTTCAGACGCTCATAAAAATTTAATTTAAGTTTCTTCTAGACATTTTTTTTTTGATAAAGGTAGACAAACTTATGAGTAATCTTATATTACATTTTCAAATCTTAGATTTAAAAAGAAAAATTTTTATGAATTCTCAACTCAAAATAATTTGCTATTTTTCGTGATTTTTCCGTATTTTGTCAAAATTTGAACTTTAAATGCTTATAATTAAAAACTGTGACTAAGGATTTTTAATTTTTTTCATCTGCCTTTGAAACAATAACCTAGGAGCCTTCTATTAAATTTTCAAGCTTTTTTACTCAACAGATAAAATTTTATTGATATTTATAGAAAAAAAAACTAAAAAAATTGAAAACTGACAATGGCCGTAAACAGCTCAAAAAGAGTCAAAATACTTTCAACATTTTATGGTGTATAGAAAATGCTAATATAAACATTCAGTGAAATTTTCAAGTATCTACAGTCATTCGTTTTTTAATTACAATAAAATAAGAAAATTGTTACATGAGAAATCCAGTAAATATCAAATGTTGTAAAAATATAAATTTCAGACGCTCATAAAAATTTAATTTAAGTTTCTTCTAGACATTTTTTTTTTGATAAAGGTAGACAAACTTATGAGTAATCTTATATTACATTTTCAAATCTTAGATTTAAAAAGAAAAATTTTTATGAATTCTCAACTCAAAATAATTTGCTATTTTTCGTGATTTTTCCGTATTTTGTCAAAATTTGAACTTTAAATGCTTATAATTAAAAACTGTGACTAAGGATTTTTAATTTTTTTCATCTGCCTTTGAAACAATAACCTAGGAGCCTTCTATTAAATTTTCAAGCTTTTTTACTCAACAGATAAAATTTTATTGATATTTATAGAAAAAAAAACTAAAAAAATTGAAAACTGACAATGGCCGTAAACAGCTCAAAAAGAGTCAAAATACTTTCAACATTTTATGGTGTATAGAAAATGCTAATATAAACATTCAGTGAAATTTTCAAGTATCTACAGTCATTCGTTTTTTAATTACAATAAAATAAGAAAATTGTTACATGAGAAATCCAGTAAATATCAAATGTTGTAAAAATATAAATTTCAGACGCTCATAAAAATTTAATTTAAGTTTCTTCTAGACATTTTTTTTTTGATAAAGGTAGACAAACTTATGAGTAATCTTATATTACATTTTCAAATCTTAGATTTAAAAAGAAAAATTTTTATGAATTCTCAACTCAAAATAATTTGCTATTTTTCGTGATTTTTCCGTATTTTGTCAAAATTTGAACTTTAAATGCTTATAATTAAAAACTGTGACTAAGGATTTTTAATTTTTTTCATCTGCCTTTGAAACAATAACCTAGGAGCCTTCTATTAAATTTTCAAGCTTCTTTACTCAACAGATAAAATTTTATTGATATTTATAGAAAAAAAAACTAAAAAAATTGAAAACTGACAATGGCCGTAATCGTAAACAGCTCAAAAAGAGTCAAAATATTTTGTAAATTTTATGGTGTATAGAAAATGCTAATATAAACATTCAGTCAAAATTCCATGTCCCTACGGTCATTTGTTTTAGAGTTACACCAAAAACCAAAATCGATTTTCTCGAAAACAGATTTTGCGTAAAAATTCCCGTTTTTTCCTTAATTTTTCTTTTGTTTTTCACGTCGCTTGTGAAAACTAGTGGGAAATTTTTACTTTTGACCCCCCAAAGTACCAACTAGATTCACTTTCCTATCAGAAAAGTTACTATTGAAGAAAATCCAAGCACTTTTACTGTCCTAAAAGGTGATGACAGACACAAAAATAAAAAAAAAATAAAAAAAAAAACACACATCATTGTAGAATCAATACATTCATCGCTTCGCTCAGAATCTAAAATCATTAAAATAAAAAATATTACGCAGTGTATAAACAAAATCCATAGATTATCTTAATTTAAAATTTACAAAAATATTGTTGTAAACATACGTTGTGTATTTTTATTTAGAATAGACACTGATGATGTTTTTTGTATGTGTTAAACAAACGTTTCAAACAAAATGTTAAACATTTCCTCGAAATCATTTTTAGATTCTGAGTGAAACGATGAATGTATTGATTTTACAATGATGTGTGTTTTTTTTTTTATTTTTTTTTTTATTTTTTTTTTATTTTTTTTTTTTTATTTTTTTTTTTTATTTTTTTATTTTTGTGTCTGTGTACACGATAAGTAGTCGAAATAATGCTTCGATTTTCGACTTCAGTATCTTGTTCGATGGTGAATATCGTTGGTGCATTGGGGAGGTCAAAATTTTAATTTCCCAGTAGTTTTCAAAAGCGATGTGAAAAACAAAAGAAAAATTAAGGAAAAACGGGAATTTTTACGCAAAATCGATTTTTAACAAAATCGATTTTGGTTATTGGTGTAACTCTAAAACAAATGACCGTAGATGCATGAAATTTTCACTGGTTGTTTATATTTGCATTTTCTATACACAATACAATTTTGAAATTATTTTGACTCTTTTTGAGCTGTTTACGGCCATTGTCAGTTTTCAATTTTTTTAGTTTTTTTTTCTATAAATATCAATAAAATTTTATCTGTTGAGTAAAAAAGCTTGAAAATTTAATAGAAGGCTCCTAGGTTATTGTTTCAAATGCAGATGAAAAAAATTAAAAATCCTTAGTCACAGTTTTTAATTATAAGCATTTAAAGTTCAAATTTTGACAAAATACGGAAAAATCACGAAAAATAGCAAATTATTTTGATGAGAATTCATAAAAATTTTTCTTTTTAAATCTAAGATTTTAAAATCTAATACAAGATTCCTCATAAGTTTGTCTAACTTTATCAAAAAAAAAATTTCTACAAGAAAGTCAAATTAAATTTTTATGAGCGTTTTAAATTCATATTTTTACAACATTAGATATTCACTCGATTTCTCATGTACCGATTTCCTTATTTTCTTGTAATTCAAAAACGAATAACTGTAGATACATGAAAACTTCACTGAATGTTTATATTAGCATTTCCTATACACCATACAATTTTGAAAATATTTTGACACTTTTTGAGCTGTTTACGGGCATTTTCAGTTTTCAATTTTTTTAGTTTTTTTTTCTATAAATATCAATAAAGTTTTATCTGTTGGGCCAAAAAGTGTAAAAATTTAATACAAGACTCCTGATATATTTTTACAATAGCAGTTGAAAAATATTGAAAATACATAGGCACAGTTTTTTTTTATAAGCATTTAAAGTTCAAATTTTGACAACATTTATCGAATTTATAATTTATTAATTATTTTGTAGTTAAAAATTAATAAATTTTTAACTTTTATGGCTAAGGATTGAAAATTTAAAACAAGGCTCCACGTAAATAGGTTATATATAAATTACTTTATTCACAATAATATCATTAAATATACTTGGTAAAATCATAGGCTGACTGACCGTTTTCGCTCAGAATCGTTTTTCTTATACAATGATATTATATCATTGAATTCAAATTTAACACCATCCATTACAGTGACCCACTTGTAACCTACCGTACAGCAGAGCGACATCCACTTATCCACCTTTTTTATTTTATGTTTTTGAGTTTTAAATTTTTTATTCCATGTAAATTTATAGATTTTTATTCAAATCAAATATATGTATAGTCAAATTATTATATAATATTAAATCAATAGGTACGTAAAACCTTTGAAAATATTATCCTCTAAATTAGACAGGTAGTTGCGCATGGGCCAAAGATAGAAAACAGTGTACCGACATCCTCTTAAATTTTAACAGCTATATTTTACAGAACACTGATTATGATGATATTCAATGTGGTACCAATTTATCGATAAAGCTTAAACACATAAAACGTGATTAGGTTACAATAATAATATTTACAGCCTATCTCGAAAAACCCATTATAATTGTTTTATAATATAATAATATTATTATCCCGGATCGAAAACCCGTCTCTGTCTTAAAATACGTATTATCTACGTCCTCCGACTGTTACTATAGTCGTCGTAGTCCATAGATAATAGTCGGACAGACAGTCGTTGGTATCGTATTTATCGGTCGATCGATTCTCAAAAGAAGTACAAGTGGGCAATACGTCCGATGCCTGTTACAAATTTATGTATATAAGTTAATAAATTATATGACTATACGAGTACAGTAGGCATTATAATTTTGTTTTATATATTTTTTTTTTTTATAATAATTGTTTTAATATATTTTTGTTAACATGCTCAAGACGTGTTACGGTTTGTGTTCCCTGCGCACAGGAGTAAAATGTGTAGCGTTTTACGAACTGGTAGGTGTAATTTTATAATAATATTTTAAACACATAATAATATACCTAGGTACATAACAACATTTTAAATCGTTATATAAACACTCGTTGACACATACAGTTAGACACATTCAGAGATGTTTCACGTGGATTTAATTCTTACTAAAGTAAAAGATTTTGTTTTATCCGTAAAACCTACCACGATGTTATAAATATTGATTACACTGTACTTTAATATTAGGTAGTTGTTGTGTACATGTACATTGTACATAGATTAAATATTACATAATATTAAGGTTTAATATAATATAGATTATCAAATACCAGCTAATGTCTATAAGTTACATAAACAATAATTAAACATTTAATGAATCAATTATTATAGTGAGTGAGCTTAATTATGGTATATTAAACATGATTTAGTGGTCCTTAATTGGTCCACTAAGTCTCGCAGGTCAAACATTTAATAATTTAATTTTTTTAATCAACTCGGCATTATTTAATCACTGTGTACTTAATAGTATTATAATCACGAACTAGAAGTAAAATAAATAATAATATAATGCATAGTAAAATTATAAAATATTATCATTACCTATTTATTTATGTAGACAAACTTGTAAAAAGGGAAACTCATTAACAGACCTATATTGGTCAGTACAAACTTATTTAGTAATAAAAAAAAAATTAAAATTAACCAAAATCAGATAGATTAACATCGTCGGACGAGCTTCCGAAGTTTGTGCCACTTTTACAGGGTTATATCCAATCACTTAAGATATTGCCCGTCGTATAGGTTAGGTCCTATAAAATATACTTGTGACATGTGAGGCTACAATAAGCTACATGAATCACTGAACTGTAAAGTGTAGGTAACTAACTAACTAACCTTACAGTTCAGTGACATAAATACTAGTTTTACACGGAGGTATTATTTTTTTGTTTCAGATTTGTACAATCCTGTTCTTTTTAAGTGTTTTCGTGTACGAAACGTTTAGTAAAATTCATCTAGTTCACGGTAGGTACGAAGGATATAACCTTTTTAAATTAAATATTTACATTGTTATATTATCTCGATAGGTGTTTCATTAATATTGTACTCGAATTTATAAAGATATAATTTAAGTTGGAACAAAAATAATAACTATTGAATTTTACTTTTTGCAAATTATACCTAATAATATGCAATATGTGCCTAACTTAAAAGTCTGTACAGCCAGTGCCAAATATTTATGCGTACCTATGTAATATATAATTTAATTATACAAATTGTGGTTTAATTAATGAATAATTACCTTCTTTGTTGTACAAGATCACGTTATGTCAGAAACTTGAAATATACATTTTTTACTTTTAGATGATGTTGACGTTTATTATTTCCTACAGTCGTGCATAATAATAATTACTCTGTTAAAACTATTCGCCAGCGTGTCTTTGATGCAATCTACATTTCAGGTTCGTGGTATACCTACATGGCTACATAATATATAATATCATAAACTTATGGTTTAAATTTATATACATTAAATAAAACAAAAAATGGTATATTTAATTCGCTGGCCTGTGCCTATCATTCAAAATGACAAGTTCGTAGTAAACTATAGTAGACGTATAATATTATAGAGTAAACTAAAAAGTGCATAATATTTCTCGAATTTCGTGAGCTAGATTATGCACTATTGTCTTGTAATATAATTGCTCTTGTAACCATTGTAAGACATAGGGGCTGCTAAAATTATACTCCCAAGTTTTTTATGTAATAAAAATGTGCTGTTTAAACTTGACTTTTAAAATTATAGTTACCAGCTATAATCTACTTATAATATGCAAACAAGGTCCAGATTGCTTTTATTTTTAATAATCGTTTTAATATTATCTAGACTTAAGATATTTTTTTTTGCGTATGGGGCAGGCAACTGTTTAGACGGCGAGACCACCATCCCCCAACCGGGCATGGCAGACTTAAGATGACAATTATACAACTCTCCAGACGATTCTCATTACTCATTAGTAGAATATTAAATATTATACGAAAATTCTTATTAAAATAATTTTAATAATACATAATATACTCTGTAATTATATTATAATCATTTATTTGTAATTAATGCTTATAAACTAATAAGCTATGTTTACTCTACGTAGGTTGGTACCTATACTATACGTATATTATATTCATTAGCTATATTTCATAATAATTATTCACAATTTTCGTATTTGTTATGCGTTTTTTCCTGCAACTTTCACGAATTAAATCGGGTCATATTTACCAATTACCATACGTGATTTCAAAAAATGACTAAGGCCGAATCGCCTTTTTTATTACCTGAAGCTGCTTGCTATAGTTGCTACATTGCTGTAGCTCTACTGTGAGCTGAGTTTACATTTGCCCATCCCAACTTCCAAATGCATTCTTACAAAATTAATCATTAAAAACCCAAATAAGTCTTGGTTTTTTGTAGCTCAATTTTTGTTACACAAATGTTAATTTGTTCAATAAACATTTTGATTTCTAAACAAGTTTTAAGTATACAAAATATTACATAAAAATAAAATTTCTAACCTGATCTAACCTATATAATATTATATATCTCTCTATCATACAAAAAAGTTTTAAAAAATAGTTTCGTAAAATAATTACCAATTACTATGGTAGCCAATGTTAGTGAAAATGATGACTTCCCCCCAACCATGTCTCTGGAGCCGCCCCTGAATACCTAGTTAATAGGTATTAAAATAATAAACCAACCGATTTAACTGTGGTGGTCATCTGTTTCTAGAGCCCACAAGGGCCATAAGTGTATTTCAGATATTACTCATGCCCAGTCTTGGGTATAGTTAGGTACCTAGTACAGTAGTGCCTACATCATAATAGGTAGTCTTGCGTATTATACAACAAACATAATAGGTATTTTTTTTTTTTTTTGGTTTTTAATTGCAGAACGCCCCGTCAAAGATATTTATTTGGATTGTGATCGCTTGCATCGTTTACCTCACTGCATTTATCGTTTCGATTAAGATGTACATCCACAAAGTGCACCGCAATAGGCTCATAGCCAAATCCGCAGACTCCGTAAACCAGCTGGAATGCCATCTTCTCCTCGCTTTTATTTTGATAAACTGTACGTATCGACCTCCTGTAGAGGTAGCCATATATTATTATGGTATACCTATTCAATAATCTGAATGACAATAGTAATACAATTTTTATTTTGTTTGATTCATCATACCTATAAACACGCAGTTCTCTCTATTGTTGAGATTCACGTCGTTGCGTCGTACTACCGTCAAGAGAAACATTTGGAGGAAGTTGAACAGTGTACAAGAACGCACGCCGCCGTAATATCGTCAATGAAAACTCGCGGAGACTTGGAAAATATGTTCATTCACGACGTCTCGCGGGCTCTCCCAATCAACAGGTCTTCTGCTGCAGAGGCGGAAACATCGATTTTCACTTCTTTTAAAGGGGTGCCGGTTTGATATGCCTACGATTCACATATGAAAGGCCCAGACAGCGCATTGCATTTTATAAGTTATAAACAATGATTTACCAAATTTGTATCTAAGTATACATTTTGATTTTGTTACCATTATAACTAAGTTATCAACTATTATTATACTACTAATTTTAAATTTACCACGTATGATTTTAGAAATATCATATTATACGATTAAATAGGTATAAATAGGAAATAAAAAATAAAAGTATAGTCACGTAAGGTGGATAAAAATTAAAATCCACCTTGGTAGTTACATTGTCCATGAACTAAAAAATAAATATAAATTAAATTATGATAATTAATCTATGAAGTAATGCTGTGTTTTGTAGTTTTGTACAATAAAAAATTAGGTATAACTGGTATAAGTTCCATGGTTTTGCAGCAAAATATTATAATTATTATTATTTTTCTTTTATACAATATAATGTAATGTTCTATAATATTATTATTGTATAGGTACCTACCAAATAATGTTCAGAGGTTCTGATCACATATTATAGTTCAGTAGGTAATCAATGGTCAATAAATCACTGGTGTACGTATAATACTGATATCACGATTTATTTGAACAGTTTAAAATTAGTCTATAAATATTTTATTTATACGCTAGGTACCTACCTATTTGCATAATATGTAATTTCCCCACGTCATAATGAAATAGTTCACAAGCAGAAGAATCATAGTTCATAACAATATACTGTATTTTCTCATGGATGTTAACAACACAGACACATGGGGTAGGCACCTATGCGTAATGCGCAACTACGGGCGCGTTTCCATACATTAATATAATAATTTCCTTTACTGTTGAGGGGCGTTTTGGGCCTTATAGACCTTATACAGTATACTAAGTATTTACCTTAGTATACGGTCTATGGTTTCGGCGGGAGATGGTCAGAGCATTGCACTCTGCCCGAGATTGTGGTCGAAAACGAAAAAGACCAGTGGCCACCGTATGACAACGCCAGGGGCTCACTGGCACGGAGAAGCTTGCTCGCTACCTTGTTACTATTACCCAATACCCACGGTCTTAGAAGATATATTATTATTATTTCTATTAAGATTTATCTTCTAAGTCCGTGCTATTACCCATGCCGATTTGCCATGCATATTGCAGGCAATAGAAAGCTTATCAATTTTGGCAGGGGGTGGATATGTAAAAATAACATATACATTTGTCATACACAGCTTGCCCATTACAGCTTATCACTTTCTAGACAATATATTTTATTATATATACGTAGGTATTATCAATGGCCTACACAAACATTTCTTTTTTGGTGGGGGTATACATTTTCATACTTATATATTCTAACCTAATTTACTCTAACAAGATGTTTACAGAATTTCCATTAAGTATAGGATTATTTATTTCTCATTAAAAACCACAATATTTTAAAACATTAATTTTTAGGTAATACATAACATGTATTTTAGATTCTGAGTGAAACGATGAATGTATTGATTTTGCAATGATGTGTGTTTTTTTATTTTTGTGTCTGTCATGACCTTTTAGGACAGTAAAAATGCTTAGATTTTCTTCAACAGTATCTTTTTTACGCAAAATCTGTTTTCGAGAAAATCGATTTTGGTGTTTGGTGCAACTTTAAAACAAATGATCGTAGGTACATGAAATTTTGACTGAATGTTTATATAAGCATTTTCTATACACCATAACATTTTCCAAATATTTTGACTTATTTTGAGCTGTTTACGGACATTTTCAGTTTCCATTTTTTTTAAATTTTTTTTTCTAAAAATATCAATAAAATTATATTTGTTGGGTAAAAAAGCTTGAAAATTTAATAGAAGGCTCCTAGGTTATTGTTTCAAAGGCAGATGAAAAAAAATTAAAAATCCTTATTCACATTTTTTATTTATAAGCATTTAAAGTTCAAATCTTGACAAAATACAGAAAAATCACGAAAATTAGCAAATTATTTTGAGTTGAGAATTCATACAAATTTTTCTTTTTAAATCTAATATTTGAAATGTAATACAAGATTATCCATAAGTTTGTTTACCTTTACTTAAAAAAAAATATCTACCGGAATGTCAAATAAAATTTTTATGAGCGTTTGAAGTTCAAGTTTGTACAACATTGGATAGTCACTCCATTTTTCGTGAATCAATTTTCATATTTTGTTGTAATTCAAAAATGAATAACTGTAGATACTTGAAACTTAAAACTATATGTTTATTTTATCAATTCCTATACTTGATAAAATTTTGAAAATATTTTGACTCGTTTTGAGCTTTCATTTTCAGTTTTCAATTTTTTTAGTTTTTTTCTTTAAATAGCAATAAAAACTTTATGTTGTGCCAAAAAGCATGACGATTAAATAAAAGGCTCCCAATATATTGTTACAATAGTAATTGAAATATGTTAAAAATACACTCACAATCTTTTTTTATAAGCATTTAAATTTCAAATTTTGACAAAATGTAATAATTATTTTGTAGTTAAAAATGTATAAAATGTTCAAATTTTATAGCTAAGGATTGAATTTTTAAAACAAGGTTCCACGTAAATAGGTTATTCTGTAACCAAAAAATATTAAAACACAGTTTTTTTATATATAATTATTTAATGTAAAATTTGGACAAAATTAGATATTTAAACGAAGAAGATTTTAGTTGTGTTATATTTTTAAAATATTGTTCGTGGGAACTTAAAGCTTCTAAAGTATATTATTTATTTATAAATAAGGATAATAAACAAATAATAATAATTCAACTTGACCCTACCATATTAATAATAACGATATAATTAATATAATAATATAAAATATCCTAGGCTGACAAACCGTCTCCGCTCAGAATTGTTTACAAATTTACAATGATATTATATCATTGTATTCAAATTAAACACCATTAATTAAATTAACTCCCTTAGAAATGTATACCTACACCATAGCAGAGCAACAACCACTTTCCCACCTTTTTTATAATATAAAATCTAACTTTCGAGGTAGTCTTGCAAATCTATTAACACCCTTGTTAATATTATTATTAATATGAAGAAACATATCAAATTCGCAAGCTATTTGACACTACATTTTTTAATTATGTTTAAAGAAAACTATAATAAATAGTGATTTGCTCACAGTGAAAAAATACAATAAAATATATAAATCCTAATAATTAAAATCAATGTTAGCTGTTACTTACTTTAATTTTTTGTCGATTATTGTTAAATTTTTACAAATTTTGTTTTATTAAAAACTGAATACATAATAAACATACTTAATAAAAATGCAGGCAGACAAGGTTACTTTGTCTAAATATATAAACACAGGCATAAACTACAAGTTACAACACAATATTAAATAATAATTATAGGTACTCGCAAAGTTGATCCATGCTGGCTGCTAAAACTCAAATGAGATATAAAATACATTTACTATACGTCAAAAATGTTTTTAATATTCATATTGAATCAATTTTTAGTTTTTATATGTAGCAGTGTAGCACTTTTAAAAACAATATTCGTGTTGGTAAAAAAATTATATTATTCAATATAGAAAATCCATGTTTATTTAATAAATATGTTATAGGTACTTTACATATAAATAATAATATATATGATAAAATAAAATTGTTTATTTTACCAAGAACATAGGACATCATAGGTACTATTAGAGTATAACTGTATATTTAATCTATACTAAAAAATAAAACATTAAAAATAAATTTAAATGTCCTTATCTTACAAATATATCTTTATTATATTTTTATTATTGATGTATACAACTTAAGGGTAAAAAATATAATAATAAAATATTATTAAAAGGAAAACACGAATTAATTAGTTATAAAGGATAGAGTATTATAATGAGGTAGGTACTTAAACCAAAATAAAAAATGACTAACAATATTGTGATTAAGAAAAATAGTTTAATGGAATAAACAAAAACAATTATTATTTAACTTATGATTAGCTAAAACAGTAGTAGTTTAATAAAAATATTAGCTTCTAAAATTAGAAAACCAATTATCACTTAACTTGAAATTTGTAGTATACAAAATAGTATCCATTTACATTAAAATTAAAATTAAGTATAAAAATAACTTAATTAGTTTGATTAAAACTTCAAAGAGCATTTTTTTTAAAAGTCTGCTTTATAACTCACAACAGTATCCATTCTATGCAATGAAGTTGAAAATGATCGTAACTGTAACTCCTGAGAATTAGCAATATAACTAGGAGCCGTTTCAGACCATTCTTGTGGTACATCTACATCAGGTTTAGTGTATATTTGCAAATCGAAAGCACATGGACAGTCAAGTAAAGGTAAAAAACTAACAGTAGAACAAATTTGCCTCAGTACGTCCCTAATTTCTTTTTGGATTGTTGTTAGCTCTTTATTTCCAACTGAATCTGGGTTTGAATCCCCAGATCCTTCATACTGCAATTTGAAGTCCCAGCGTTCCATCACTTCTTTGGTATTAACATTCGATATAACCATTGACATCTTTTGAATTTTTTGTTCTAACAACCAATCTAAAAAAAATTTTAAAAATGATTGTTATAAAATACACGTTAAGAATAAAAAAAAATCTTGAATGGTAGGTATCTTTTTAGTATAAGATGCATTATTTATTTATATGATTAATGATTATTCAAGGATCAACTATATTTTATTAATTTTAATTGTACCTAGGAAAGCTTGTAAATATGTTTGTAGTCTGCAATTTGCATATCTATGCAACTTTTAACTAGTGAAAACCGATTTTTTTTAAATAAAAATCTTAAGGAATAGTATATAATCTATAACTAGGTACAAAATGATTGATTAATAGTTTGTTCATATAAAAAAAAATAATATTTATAACTGTATAAGGAACTAAGAATTTTCTCTATAAGGTATCCGACAATAACCCAGTTATTTGAAATGGAAGAATTAAAAAAATCCAATATTACACAAAATATCAGTACACAAGTTTATTCTTCTTCTTGAAGTTCCTATCCATTTCGGATGTTGGAAATCATATTGTATATTGCTTCTCTTTATAACGATGTTTGAAATAGTTATCAATTGATGTTGTGCTAAACCATTCCCGGAGATTTTTAGCCAAGATATCTTTCGTCTACCAGCACTTCTCTTGCCTTCTATTTTTCCTTGAAGTATAAGTTGCAGCAATCCATATCTATGGTTAATTCTCATATTTACAGTGTTTTATTTACTTTAATTTACATTATTATTTATTATTTATTAATTATTACATTATTAGCGTTACACTGTGCTGCTATGGTTTTTTCAATTACGCTCTGAAATTTGTCGTAAATTTCTTTTCCTACTTTTCCATTAGCCATTTTCAGGGGTTCTCTTGTATTATTGACAACTTCAATTGATTTTAAAGTCAGTCCTGATAATTCTAATTTAGTTATGTTGACTGGTAAACATCTAAATTTGACTGAATGCATGTTAAGCTTGGGCCTAAATTAAGTTCATCAATAATCCTAATACTTTTTTTGATTGAAATTGCGTCATCTGGATTCAATTTTGAAAATACATTTTGTATACTTGTAAAATTATCAGAGTAGTAAAATGCCGCCTCTAATCACGTTCCCCGACGGGTTATTATAGTGACAGAGGAAGAGAAATACCAGAGCCTTCCGTTTTAAAAATCTCTTAACGATTAAATGTGTAGTTCATTATTTTAAATTGTTTTTTAAAAAATTTACTGAAATGAGAATTTTTATTTTTAAAATCCCAAAATATGCAATTAAAATACAAAACCATTAAATATGCAAAAGTATGCAAAATAAAAATAGTATTATTTGATTCAGTAGAACATGAATTAAATTTGTATCCAGGTTTGCATTCAATTGGAAAAATAGAAAAAAAAATATGCAATTTCATAAACATCCGAGCCCTAGTCATTTCAATCTATTAAAAACAAAAAAACAGTAAAGCAGATTATTTGATATATTATGTGCTAAAGCTCAGTCAAACAGAAAGCAGTCTGCCCGCGCGGGCACTGTTAAATAATACAACCGACCGCTGCCCGCCACGATCAGCATACCCGTACACTATTGCAGCCCACTCTCTATTTGACTGAGCCTTTAATACCACAAATACCACACTTCATTCAGAGATAACATACTATTGAGCTAAAATGAATTATTTTTGTACGGACAAAAAATATCATCCACCACAAACTATAAGATATTAATTATATGTATACCTTTCATTTGGTTGAGAACGGGTTGAAGGAACTGTTGAATTTTATTATCGGTTGACACAAGAATCGACAGACCAAAATGTTCTTCTGTTTTGAACGATTCCGGTGGGTATATTCCCCGTTGAAAAAGAATACTGTTTATTCCAAAATCTATACCGAATAATTAATGTCATTATAATTCTACATTATATGGCAAGTATAAAATCATAATAATAATAATTATTATTAATTAATATTATTATAATATTATGCTCACTTAAATAGTCCATAACCAATTTCGCAGATCCTTTGAGAGTGATGGCGTTTTGGCTCTGTTGTTTGGTAGCCATTGTGTTATGTTTGTATTTGAAGTATAAATTATTACACAACAAATTACGAATAGTACATTCAGTCTCGACGAAAAGAAGCTTAAAAGTGAAACTGTGAAAGTGAAATTAGAAACACAAAATATTTACCAATTCAAATAACAAATAATCATAATATTATATTGAAAACCATAATTAATAACGGAAAATCCTGAAACCGCTGTTCTCGATTTGTGCTTTGCCTACAAACAGTTTTCTAGGTTAAGATTGATAACGGTTTTTTGGCGGTAAGACAATTCATATCATTTTTTTTATTCAATCGAACAACCCAACCATGGTTGATGCACAGAAAATATTCTATGGTAATATGGTTACAACTTGTAATATAACCACAGATTATCTGTGATCACGAATTTAAGATTTACAAATTAAGCCAGTGACGGGGCCTAGGGGCTCAGCTCCCCCCCCCCCTCCCAAACATATTTTTTTATAAATATAAATATTATATAATATAAAATAACTAATAAGCAAAATCTTAACTTCTTTTCATATTGTTGCACTTTATATATACCTACTATTATGATACAATTTTTAGTAAAGTATAATATTTTATTATAATTGTATTTGTGTTGTAAAAAAATTGTTGCCCCCCCCCCCCGGATCTTTGCTCTGGATCCATGCCTAATGTAAGATATAGGTACAACTATATTCATATTAAATATGGGCGGTCGGCAATCTGGCTACATTTTATATTCTTATCTGATTCGTACACAATAGTACAATACTCTTTTATGATTAGGTATTAATTACTAAGGTTTGGACCAAAAAAAATGAATATGAAATGATAAAGCACGATTTAAGATATATATTAAATAGGATATTAGGATATTTAAGATATATCTTAAATCTTGGTTGAAAGGTTACCAGACTTGTTGGCGTCGTATTGGTGGACCAATAATAGTAGGTACCACAGAATCAGCGGTGGTCAAACCGTGGGGAGGAGCTGAGGGGGATAGATCCCCCTCCATGAATTTTTTCAATATTTATAACAATTTATAATTAAGTATATTCTATAATGCATTAAATGTTGTTAAATTTTTTTTCTAAAAACAAATTATCAACTACTGTAAATTTCGACAAAATGTGTTTATATGACATGACTATATTATTATTACCTAGACTCATATCTAGGAACTAGAATATTATTATTAATATTTAGTTGTTTACACAAAATATAATATGGGAATTATGCCACTAGAATGATTGAGAATTCTCAATAACAACCAGCTCTACACTTTCCCAGAACATTGGCCCATACGGGCGGTATAGTGCGATCGGTAGGTACATTTTACAATATTACGTACTTCCAGCCACAAGTCATTAGTTGGTTGAAAACTTGAAACATCGATTGCTTATTATTTTTCATAGCTCATAGTATTTAGTTATCACCGTGATTCGTCTTTACTCTTTCGTACTTGTGTTTTCTACTGTGTGTCCGTGTAGTGTACTAAAGTGTACTACTATTATACAGTCGGTGTCTTTTGTAATATTGACTATTTTGTCTTTTTATATTTTCACAATTACTATGTCTAATAAAAGAAAAATTACTAGCTATTTTGATGCAAGTTGCTCTACTTCTAAACGCTCGGTGGATGGAAAAATATGTAAAATAACTAATATCGTTACAGAAAATCAAGTTGTGGACTTAGTGGTAATATTTTACTATGGCTGTTCATCGTGGCTAAAGATAACATCCAACGAAGTACTGGACGAATTAGCAAAAAACAAAACAAAAAAAGTGGATAAGTGGATGTCGCTCTGCTGTACAGTAGGTTACAAGTGGGTCACTTACAGTAATGGATGGTGTTAAATTTGAATTCAATGATATAATATCATTGTATAAGAAAAACGATTCTGAGCGAAAACGGTCAGTCAGCCTATGATTTTACCAAGTATATTTGATGATATTATTGTGAATAAAGTAATTTATATATAACCTATTTACGTGGAGCCTTCTTTTAAATTTTCAATCCTTAGCTATAAAAGTTAAAAATTTATAAATTTATAAATTTTTAACTACAAAATAATTAATAAATTATAAATTTGATAAATGTTGTCAAAATTTGAACTTTAAATGCTTATAAAAAAAATTGTGCCTATGTATTTTTAATATTTTTCAACTGCTATTAGAACGATATATCAGGAGCCTTATATTAAATTTTCACGCTTTTTTACCGAACAAATAAAAATTTATTGATATTTATAGAAAAAAAAACTAAAAAAATTGAAAACTGACAATGTCCGTAAACAGCTCAAAAAGAGTCAAAATATTTTCAACATTTTATGGTGTATAGAAAATGCTAATATGAACATTCAGTGAAATTTTCAAGTATCTACAGTCATTCGTTTTTTAATTACAATAAAATAAGAAAATTGTTACATGAGAAATCGAGTAAATATCAAATGTTGTAAAAATATAAATTTCAGACGCTCATAAAAATTTAATTTAAGTTTCTTCTAAACATTTTTTTTTTTGATAAAGGTAGACAAACTTATGAGTAATCTTATATTACATTTTCAAATCTTAGATTTAAAAAGAAAAATTTTTATGAATTCTCAACTCAAAATAATTTGCTATTTTTCGTGATTTTTCCATATTTTGTCAAAATTTGAACTTTAAATGCTTATAATTAAAAACTGTGACTAAGGATTTTTAATTTTTTTCATCTGCCTTTAAAACAATAACCTAGGAGCCTTCTATTAAATTTTCAAGCTTTTTTAATCAACAGATAAAATTTTAAATATTTATAGAAAAAAAAACTAAAAAAATTGAAAACTGACAATGGCCGTAATCGTAAACAGCTCAAAAAGAGTCAAAATATTTTGTAAATTTTATGGTGTATAGAAAATGCTAATATAAACATTCAGTCAAAATTCCATGTCCCTACGGTCATTTGTTTTAGAGTTACACCAAAAACCAAAATCGATTTTCTCGAAAACAGATTTTGCGTAAAAATTCCCGTTTTTCCTTAATTTTTCTTTTGTTTTTCACGTCGCTTGTGAAAACTAGTGGGAAATTTTTACTTTTGACCCCCCAAAGTACCAACTAGATTCACTTTCCTATCAGAAAAGTTACTATTGAAGAAAATCCAAGCACTTTTACTGTCCTAAAAGGTGATGACAGACACAAAAATAAAAAAAAAAATAAAAAAAAAAACACACATCATTGTAGAATCAATACATTCATCGCTTCGCTCAGAATCTAAAACTTGAAATATTGTCTTATACCTTTATAAATAGCTCAAAAAGAATCGCAATATTTCAAAAATATTATGGTGCCTAAAATTGCTAAATGCTAATATAAACATTCTGTAAAATGTCATGTATTGACTGTTTTTTTAAGTTACACCAAAAAACAAAATTTTTTTTTTCTTAACTTTTTGTTTGTTCATCCTGATGCTTTTGAAAAATGTTGGTTATTTTTGACCCTTCAAAGTACCAACTGGATTTGATTTTCCTACCAGAAATTGATGACAAAAGGTGATGGCACACACAAATAATAATAAAAAAAAAACATATACACACATCATTGTGAAATCAATACCCACATTCATCGCTTCTACTTAGAATCCAAAATTGTGGATGTTTGGATGTGGCATACAGAAATTATTTTTAAAATGTAAATGAAAAGATTCAATTAGTGTTGTTCATGTTATCGTTAAAGAACGTATACGTGGGTAGCGTCCTATACGGCTATACAATATATGACTAGTGGAGGAAACCTCGTATTGTCATAAATAAAATCTTCAAAAAAATGTTGAGTATTATTGAAAAAATCACTCATGAAGCAGACACTAACTTCGTCTGGACTTAAAAATAAGGCCTGCACAATGGATATTTTATAAATAAATAGTACGGTAAAAATATACCCCTTGGTAGAATTGTACAAACAAGTATAAGGAAGTTTATAAAAATAGTTAACTGTACCTATAGTGACCCAGTTACTATAGGTGTATATTTTATAAATATAAATTTTTGGTGGGCCTGTACGGCTGTTCTCCTTTTTGACGAAAGGTTCATTGTAATTTGTGTTAATTCCCGGTCACCCATAAATATATCCATCGGTGGGATACTGGGAATGGGAATCCAGGCGGGAGCTGATCGGGTCGACCAACGCGTTATTATACCTAAACTAGATCCACCTCTGATTAACTGAGTGACTGTGACACTGTGTATTGTACAATTTCAGTGTGTTTTGAAAATAATGTACCTAATTTAATTATGTGTTACGTTTTTAGTTATATTGAGAAATGTATGCCCACTGAAACATCTATATAATATTATATATTTATGGCTGAAAATATATAAACGTATGTGCATCATGCTTACTACTGATTAGTGGGCTAGTGGCTACATTACTAATGTTTTTAAATGGTCTTTAAATATTTATATAAAAATTTTATTCTTAAAATACAAACATTTTTTGTTTTGTTTTTGACACTGCGGGAACTGATTTTGTATTGCTTCCGCGGCATTTATTACTTTTGCCATGATATACCAGTCTAATATAATCTAAAATTATAATATTCCATGCGACACACGCCCCACTGTAGTATTCATTCGTTGTGCGTTTGTGGCCTGCAAAGTCCTCATATTATATTATATTATTATGTTTGGCTTTGTGTGGTTATTATTTAGCCAGCCAACTATAT
Organism: Metopolophium dirhodum; assembly: GCF_019925205.1. NCBI lineage: Eukaryota > Metazoa > Arthropoda > Insecta > Hemiptera > Aphididae > Metopolophium > Metopolophium dirhodum. Next base: position 15,350,896 of record NC_083561.1, read on the forward strand.
CTACTATGTACCTATATGGGCTATAAATAGATATACCTGATGTAATAATACGACCTGTGAAGTGTGTCCGTGTGTGTAGCCGTGTATGTTCTGTACATATTGATGGACGGTGGTAGTAGCCATCGTATACGGTTTTAAGACGTGTTTTCATATGTGGCAATGTTTATGGTTTTATGGTCGCGTGTACCTACATAATATGATACATACGCTGTACCCGCAACGCATTTATGAATCATTTCTTATTTTCGTGTGCACAGTGATGCACTTGCCGACAAAAGGAACTGATGTCTTGTGTAATTACTTTATACTACGTTTTAGTCCGTGGTCGGGGACGTTTGTATACATATAATATAATAATAGTATAAAATATACAATAACACATAATCCCATACATAAAGGATAAACGATCGGACCACACGTGGGGTATGTGCGCACACGTACTCGCGTATGTGTGTATAAGCACCTCACTAAAAGGTGTAGGATATACGGAGGACTGCGGAGACTGTTGTATCCTGGAATCGTCCAGATCGTTGTTGTGGCATACTACCTATGTTGTGGTTATTGCAGTGCGCGGGTTGCGGAGGGGGCAAAAATATCCTGCAGGGGTATTGCAGATATTTGATGAGACGGGAAACGAAGGCGTGTGTATAATGTGTATATTATTATGTATATAAAATATAAATTAATGTTCCTCCCATATGGATAGGATTTATCGCCAAGGTGAGTTGCGAAAAGCTATTAATTGTTATTCGTCTTATACGCGATACGCCTTCTCAGTTGTATTTACCAAATAATACATAAAATGTCTTACATTTTAGTCTGAATGATAATATAATTAATAATTTATAAAATTCCTACATTTTATTATGAAGGATACTAAACTTAATCACTCATTACCAACAAATGTCAAAATCAATATATAGTATAGATACAAGAAAATAATATGTAAAGAGCAATATAAAGTATTATTTTTTAAATTTTTATTTATTCAACTCTTACTGTAATAACTAAAAAATCTAATATAATCTAAAATCTAACTGTACAATAAACAATAATAATATACGGTACCTATAATCATTTATTACTAATAATGTGCTCCATTAGAAAATAATAATATATTCTATTAACAATATTAACATAGATAGGTAAGTACATTAATATAATATTTTTCTGCGCGAATACCTTAGAGTAGATTAGTGATCGATTATTGGCGCAGGTAGTCTTTTATTCTCCAATTTGAATGTGTCATTAGGCATTACGAATATATTTTATATTATAATATTTTATTGTATGTGTTTAGAAACAAATATTAAATATAAAAACAAACATAATAAAACTAAAATACTGTAATATAGTAAATGATATTACAAGGTCCATTACCTACATAAAATGACATAATAAAATAATTGATTTTATAATGTATACATAATTTAAATATAATATAACAAGAAAAATGACTTTCTAAGAATCCATTGTGATTTACTACCGATTCCTAGAAAGAATTGAAATAACGTTTTCATGATATTGAAACAATTTCTTTAGGTACCTATATAGTAATATAGATTACCAACTTATAGATATTTATTAAATTCCATTTATCAGCTATCGGATTTTGTGACATGAATTGATGAATTACCAAGACTATTGTTACAATGTGTAAAGATGTATACCATAATATCACTGTCTATATATAGGCATTGAAATCAATAGACACAATCAGAGCTGGATTTAGGGTTGTGGGGTCACTTGGGCCCATATATGATTGACAAACTTACTGCAAAAGGTACTTATTTTATGGGGACCTCTTATTAATTGAATCATGTGGGGGCCCCGGGGCCCCTTAATCCGGCCCTGGACACAATTTAAGTAGAATTAAAGTACCTATGTATAGGTACAATCAATCATCATTAGAGGCAGAATTTTGTATGTTTATACATATTTGTACTTCGGCTATGCGCCTATGCAGTATATGGTTTTGGTTAGGTTTCCCGACGTTTTATTTTACAACAAATATAGGTATAGCAGTATGGCATATATAGATATAATGTATAAAATCTTTTATTTTGCTTAAAAATTCATATTTCTTTTAGATATCGATGTCACTATATAATTAAATGTTATATTTATTTAAAAGACTGAATTTATTGTGAACGTAGGACTTTGGGCTTCCAGAACACACTAAAAAGTGTATCAAGTTTGTTATTTTTATTTTTGTTTTAAAACATAAATCATAATATATAAATATATAATAAATAATTTAAATAACTATTATTTTTGTAAATTATATTTTAACTTATAATGTGTAGGCAGGCATTAAATTTTGGGCTCCTGTACTAAATGCATTTACAGGCCCTATAAAATATTACTTAATATATTATAAGTATTTCTATCAAAATTTCAAAAATTCCCGGTCCAACAGCCGGGGGGCCTTGTGGGGATCCTGTGAGAAATGATTTTTTATGATAAATCAAAGTAAAAAAATATTAAAAATATTAAAAATCTTATTTTAACATTTATTAGAACATAAAAATCCGGCCTCAAATCATCAGTTTATACAGTTTGGATTTTGTAGCAAATTATAGATATTATATCATAAATACAATACATTCATATTATATTAAATTTAAATAAATGCATTCTGAACCGAAAATTATGCATTATGTTGGTACTTCGTCCATGAGCTGTATAAGATAAATACTAGTAATAATCATGTAATTGTATTAAAGTGCAAATAATATTAAAATAAAAAATATTTATAAGAATTATTATATCAGTGTTAATTTAAGTATCACGATTCTTAGCAATGTTTAAGGTGTAAATTGATCACAATATTCACAGGCCCAAAGGGTATATTATATTCGAGCGGTGCCCATTGATGAGGAATAATAATATATCTCTTTTCACACAACAATAAAACGCACGCGTTTACAACAAACAATTGGTATAATGTACTGTAATGGGTGCAATAAAATAAAAGAAGTCTCCACCTACTGACCACCAAGTCATTCCTGTCGGTAGGACCGTTCGAAAATTTCTAAAATTTTACCTGCCCAGTCACTGGGCACTCAGGTGTGAACGAGACAACACTAATGTGAGAAACAAAAATGTGCGTTACTTGTTAATTGTGTTTTCGTGTATTGAATATTTCTCGGTCCAATTGTGTTTGTATCAAGAAAACAAAAACCAAAACAAAACAAAAAATGAATGCGAGAGAAATGACTTCTTCCGAATTACAAAACTTGACTTGGGGCAAAAGGCATCCAGTGCGATCAAGATTGTTGGATGCTCAACTTTGGTCCGAATTTTTAGCCATCAACAATGAAATGATTGTCACAAAAACAGGAAGGTGAGTCCGTAATAATATTTATATAGAATTAGGTAGGTATTTACAACAATTTTAAATTACTCATCATATTGTTATTTTTATAATTTAATTAAACAATATAGGTAAGTAATAACTAGGTAATAAGTATAACTAATAATTAACAGTCGTAGGTATATAATCGTACATCTAATACATTATTGTGTTAGCAGGTATTATAGGTATTATGAATTATAATTAGAACCATACCAAATTTGTTGGTAAATATAATAATATAATAATAACATTTTTCAATATAATATGTACAATAAAATGTTATCAGAATAAGAAAAAAAACATTATACGCTTATACAAAGAAGTCTTTGTGTTAATTTTTGTTTAGGTTTTTACTTTTTTTATGAAAACTTTAATTTGTTTATTTAATATTGATTTTCTTAGAGATTTAAGAGATAACTAATAGATGATAATATGAAATATTGGAACGAATGCAATTATTTAGCTACCAAGCGATTTTTGCATGCTGTTATTAGATGATACTTTCAACAAATTTTCTTTGGAAGTTATAGTTAAATATTGATTTAAAGTTTAAGACACCAAAAACTAATATTTTTTTAATGTTTTTCATCCTTAACATTTTGGTAGAATCAGAAATTACATATCGTACTTACTTTTATTGTATTGTTAATAAAGTAATTAAAAATAAAAAACAGTCGATGAGTAGAAATAACCAAACCCGCGAAATTCAAAATGTTATAATTTTGAAATTAAGTCTGACCGGTAGGTATCACAATTCTGATTACACTACTCATATAAATAGGTTTCCGAAAAATTATTTTCAAAAATCACTTGAGCGCTAATAACTGTCTAAACTGCATGTATACCAAAAAATAATAGTATTATACCTTACAAAAAATAGCTAATTTTTTTTTTTTTTTGGGGGGGGGGGGAGGGAACAAAATATGTTGGCCTGGCCAAAAAATGTTTAAGTACGACCCTGGTCTAGTTAAATATAATTTTATAATGTACCTACCATCGACTGTACTTCGTAAGAGCATGTACAAATATGGCAATGTTTTCCTATACCTATACTTTTTTTTTTTTATTATTTATTTTATACTAGAAATAATTTACAATCTATACAACGTTAAGTACAATAAGCAAATTTGATATTTAATGGTAAGTGACAGGAGAATTTAACATTTGTGGGCAAGCACTCAGTAGCACCACCCGGGATACCCATACTTATTGGTATTGGAAATGTTGGTATTTGTATTACATTTTTACTCCAGTAGACTGTTATATTTGTTTACTAATTAAAAAAAACTTATTTATAAATGTAAACAAAAAATCATTGTTGACAGAAGTGGATTTAGAACAATATTCATAGATAGGGGTTTAATTTAAATTTAAAGGGATTTTTAATAAACGCGTTTATTTGTTAAGCATGCAAGTATAAGTACATTTTACTTTATTCAAATCCAAATAATATTTTTTTTTTTTTTTTTGGCAACGTTATAGATAGTAGATACCTATATAGGTGTAATAATATTATATAATATTACATTATAATATCGTAAATTGTCGTTTTTGCAATAGGTACGTAATAATAATTGCTGAATCTATAGTTAGATGAAAAATTACGAAATCATTGTTAAACTATAATACTATAATATTATGTATACTGTATACATACCTCTAATATCAAAGAATTATCTATTGAATTGTAACATCGGCCATTAATGGCTATTAATTATAATTTATATGTAATACACTAATACCTATACCTATATGCATAATAGGTACCCAGTGGCGTTCTCAGGAATTTTAAATGGTACGTGGGGGGTGTAGATAATTTCTAGAAAAATATGTAAGGGGGCTTTGGCGCACAAAAAAGCGAGTAAAAAACGGCAAAGGGGGTGGGTGGTGTTATTGTGTTAACCCCCTCACCATGTACCTAGGTACCTATAGCCTATAACTCTATATGTAAGTATGTTTTAAAATCCTATTAAGTTATTGCTTAATAATAGACAGATATTTAATGTTTGAATGTAAATTACAATACACCTAAATAAATAATTATTTTTTATTTGAAAGTCGATAACTATAGTTAGGCGAACTACTTTTTTTTTAATCTACCACTTCCCGAAAACTGTTCAGCCTATTTGCAGGTATCTAAATAGGTATACATAATCGAAGAACTAAAAAAAATAATTTACAACTGTATCTTAGGAGAATGTTTCCGGTAATTAAAACGCAAGTTACCGGATTATGTCCGGGAGACATGTACACTGTATTTTTGGAGTTTGTGCAAGTGGTCGGACAACGATGGAAGTACATTAACAGCGAGTGGTCGCCGACCACCACATCGGACCCAGCCACAAAGAATCCGTTTTATAAACACCCAGAGTCACCGAATTTTGGAAAACATTGGATGGATCAACCGATTTCATTTGCTAAAATCAAACTCACCAACAGACCGGATAACCCGGGACAGGTATACCGCTACCTACCTATTTTCTATATTTTTATGTATTATATAATATTTGTAAAATTGGAAATTGAAAATTTAGTAGTTTGTATTTTATTATTAATTAAATAGGTAAGTACCTATATGGCTATATACCTATCAACCATCACAGTGGCGCATTTAGACATTAAGCTCCCTGGGAAAACATTTTACTAACGCCCCTACCCCCTCCCCAAGAAATATACATTTAATATTGAAATTGTCTGTAAACAGTTTAAAACAAGTCAAAATATTTTGAAAATTTTATCAAGTATAGGAATTCATAAAATAAACATATGATATAAATCTCAAGTGTCTACGGTCATTCCTTTTTGAATTACAACAAAATAAGAAAATCGCTAAATGAGAAATCAGGTGAATTTCCAATGTTGTAAATATTTGAACTTCAAACGCTCATAAAAATTTAATTTAACTTTCTTATAGATATTTTTTTTTTTTTTGATAATGATAGATACCTAATCTTATAAGGAATGTTGTATTACATTTGAAATTCTTACATTTATTGGAAAATTAAGTTCCCAAATCTGTATTGTATTATTTTTTTAAAAGCTCAGCAAATATCCATAATATGTCTCTAGCTGTCATTTTAGTTAGTATTTTAAAAAAAGTAATATTTTTTTAAAAGGTTCTCATAGATAATGGATTACTATTCACTATAAACATTTTCCCGCCCCTAAAATTTGGTGCCCAGGGCATTTGCACTAGTTGCTCCCCCCCCCCCCTTAAATGCGCTACTGAACCACCAAAACATAAATGTGTAGGTAATGTATGATGCATTTGCCTAATCTAACTTCTATGAACAATCGGGTATCATCTCAGTTTAGTCATGAATTATTTTCTTTTTATTCATCTTTGGACTTTTAGGTATATCAATTCGAAATTTTTGTATAATACAAATAAAGTAAAATTTTTTATTTTCTAATCCTGACCTTGGTCACGTGAATCGGGAATGGCCTTTGTTTTAATGTATTATAAATTTGAAATTAATAAATTTAAATATAATTTTACATCATATTATTAAATGGATATAGGTATGTGACCTTATAGGTATGCATATTTGCATAAAAAAAAACAGAACTTGTTATTTCATTTTTGTAAGTGTAAATTAAAAACTCAGTTTGAAATTAATTGACTAATATAATATATAATATTATGCTTTGTATTTTATAGACTCACTTAAATTCGTTACACCAATATGAGACCAAACTTCATATAATCAAAGTCGGAGATCCGGACGACGTACAAATTTTTGCAATGCCTCAGACCAGATTTATGGCAGTCACAGCATATCAAAATGAAGAGGTAACAGCAACAAATTAAAACTTCTCAGTTCTCACATAATTTGAGTACCTATTTGACAAATAGATAAACCTATTACTTATTAGCAGTAGATACCAAAAATGAAAAAGTCCATTGGTAATTTAACGGGAATGCATGGTAGGTAGTAGGTACCTATAAATTGTATCTACTAGATACCTACCAAATTTATTCTCTTATACACTTCTTCATTAGTCACTCGATCTGTCCAAGGAATTTTTAAGACCCTTTGCTAGCACCATGTTTGGAAAGCTTCTATTTTTCTTCGGTCAGCTTATAATATTATCCACGATTTAGCTCCATGTAGCGTCACACTCCATACAAGTGTTTTTATTAATGTTTTTCTAATGTTTATATTTATTGCATTTGTGGTTAGGATTTTCTTCTTTTTGAAGAAATGAAGTTGTATAAAAACATATATAAATAAATAATAATAATTTTAATAATATAAAATTGTTTTCAATAATTAATAAAATAATAATGTGTATAATATAATGTGTGTATAATAATATATAATATTTGTAAAACGATTGCAATTATAATTTTTTTAATTATTAAAAGTATAAGTTGAATAAAATGTGTAAAATATATAAATAAAATATAGTAATTATTATAATATATATAATTATTGACAAATTCTAACTTAAAATTTTAATAATTTTACAACAATTATATATTATTTTATTTTTTAATATATTATAGACATGTTTTAGTGATATTACTATTATGTTTAATAATTATTGACAACAATTCCATATTATCTATTATAATTATTATTATTTATTAATTATTTATATATTTTTTTATACAACTTAGGTATAATAAATATTGAATAATTTTCTACGGTATACCTAACAGCTAACATAAAAATCTAAAGTAGGTACCTATATAATATTAATTATTATTGAACTTTTTCTTTTCCCAAAAATGGAAGGGTACGGTTTTGGTCGAAAACAGCTATGCCCCACCAAATAGTATAGAATACTGGCTTACTTAAATATTGATACCTGCCTGAAATCGTCACATTAATACAACAATACCTATACCTATCATATTAAGCCTCTTCACTCTTTTCTTTTTATGTCATTATTTATAAATATGACATATATATACACATATATGTATTAATTTATATGATTTTATCAATTAAGTTTAGTGTTCAGCTCTATAACAAATAACCTAATAAAGAATTTTAATTGAAAAAAAATACATAAAATATATCATTTATGCCTAAAAAACCATAGAGGTTTATAACTACGTACAATGTTATATATTCACTATTGGATGTCTAGTTACGGCTGTATGTATAAAATAATATGTGTATGATTGCTAGCTGTAGAAATATTATGTTAGAAAATAAATTTGTTTAAACGATTACACATTAACATATATTTTTCTTTAGGTGACTAAACTTAAAATCAAATATAATCCATTTGCCAAGGCATTTAAAGACACCAAAGTCAAGTCTGAAGAAAAGGATAGAAGAGAACATCAAGATGTTTATCAGCCAGCACTTGGATATGGTATTATACACTCTCATAGTTTCATACAAGAATTATATTTAATATTTAATGTATTACCTATTGTTTTTTTTTTTTAAATAGAAAGTAACTTGAACTTTTCTCACCATGAGAATTATAATGCAACAACAACATCTGACGATTGGTTATCTCAGTACGGAGGCCAAAGAGAACCAATGAACCGATGTCAATGCACAGCTTGTTATTTTGTTAAACCACAAGTTAATCATAAAAAATGTGTCCCTATTAACAGTTCTGGCCAAGACTATGAACACACCACGTATCAGCCAGCATCCTACAGTTGGACACAATTGGGAGGATAACGTATAATGTATCGTTTACATATTTTCACAGCCTGATATTTTGACTGTTTTAATTTAATTTTTATTTGATTTGGGTTATATTTTGTATAAATTATATTATTATCCATTGTTTTAGTTTATGTAAATGTATATCTATAATACATATTAGATTTGGGGTGAATAAAAATATCTACTCATATGTTTGTCAATTAGTAATTTAAAATTGTATTTGATGTTTTGTCTGAATGTGTATCAATGATATCAATTTTTTTTATAACTAAGTAAAATAATTACTAATACACATATTATTCCTCTAACAGAACTCGTAAGCTACCCAGTTTAATAGAATAAATAACAATTTATTTTTAAATAGAAATAGTTAAATAATTAATCAATATTCAATATGATATCTTCAACATCTATATCTTAAATTGTTCTACTTAACACACAGTAAACAATCTTAACAAAATAATTATTCAGTTAATATATTTTTAGTACATTGTTCAGGACAGGAGTGGTTAACAGGGTGAAAGCAACATGATTTTGAGTTGATCCCGAGTCCCTTTTGCCATTAATTATAAACTAATTAATGACAACCCTAATTTTTTTAGTAATTTATTAAATCGGGGTTGAGTCAATGTTGATTAAAACTTTAGATAACATTTCTTCATGCCTTTTAATATATATTATATAATAATTTTTATACTTGTCAATTACTAAGGATTAAAATAAAATATTAATGTGTATAAGTATAACTATTGAAGGATATACATTTTTTGCAGTAAAAACTTCAAATCTCTTTTTATAAATATTTTAAAATACATCATGGCGTATTCAGGATTATTACTGAGGAGATTAGTAATAGAAATAAAAAAATGTAATAAAACATAAACATTACTTCAAAAACTCTTTTACACTTCTTGTTTCCTTTCTACCATCAATAGACCACTATTATAGATGATCAATAATATACAGTTAATTTTTTTTAATTACCTTTATTGGCAGTTGTTTGTTATAATCATTAACATTGTCTATGAACTACGCAAATGTCTTAACTATCATAGGCAATATGTTATATAGCAAGTTGTAAGAACTTTTCTATACATTTTTAAAATATTAAAATCTTAAATGAGATAGTCTGGCCGCCTGGGCCACGAATTAAGGTATAAAAATATTAATAAGTTTTTATTAATAATATATATCTTAATTTGTGGTCTGGGCTCAAATGGCTTACTCTATATTATGCACATCTATGTTTACACATAGTTAACATTTGTTACTGTCTTGAAACTTCCATGTGCTATACAATTTGTTTTCCACTTAAATCTATTTAAAATATGTTCAACAAATAAAATAACTGCCTGGGAAGCAGCGGGTTTAATTAAAATCACTGGACCACAGAGATTTTAAAATAAAATGTAAGACTAATAAGTGTGCTTGTTATGCTATTAATCATAAACATGTAATTAAAAACAAATAATAATTAATTTGGTTGTATAAATATTTTCCATTAAAATATGTTTACATATATAATATATTTTTTCACATTGCCTAAAGAGCATCAGTCATTGATGATAGTGCCTATACAGTGGATTCTGCTTAATGTGAACACGTTGAAACCAAACTCATTTGTCCAAATGAAGCGGTTGGCCTTATTAACTGAAATTAGTTATTAATTAGTTGATAGTTACATTGGAACTGGAACCAGACCATTTTACCCATATTACGCTGATGCCAACATTAGGCAAAATCTACTGTATTTATATTTTTATAAATCTTAGTATCATTTCTTTGATTCCTTCATTTATGGTTTAATATAAACAGCCAGTTTCTTAATTGCCTAGTCATTCTCGACAGTGCCCAATTATTATCACTGGCGGTAACATAAATAATATGTTATTATTCTGTGTTATTATAGACCAGCGGTTCCCAACCTTTTATGAGCGTGACCCTAACATTTTAAATTTAACTTTTGGCGACCCAAAGAAAAAAACATTCAAAGTTGCTAACACAATTTTTATTTATTAACGTCATAAAAATACAATTAAAAAACTGATTAGTATACAATACTATAAAAATGATTTTATTAATTATTTCAAATTGAACATGGAATTAATTTATACTTAATGACTTCCTTGATACAGAATACTTTCCACAAGTTCTTCAGTGTTAGGACACATATAAGTATATTCATTGAAAGTGCACATCACATATCGTGTGTAGCACCAAGAAGATTTTTTATACTTTGTTTTTAATGCCAACTAAAGCAGAAAACCCGGCTTCACATAAATATGTAAGTAATTTTTTCGCGACCCACTATGAAAACCTCTGCTACGCTAATTTGGGTCGTGACCTGAGGTTGGAAACCGCTGTTATAGACTGTACTTAGACCACATGTATCACCAATATTAATATACTATAAATTAATGGTATACTTTGTTAAGATAATGACCTAAGAAGTAGATGTTTTTATAACACTTGAAAAAAAAAAACTTAAAATGATATATTTAAAAAGTTATAATAATATAATCAATGATACATATTTTTATATAAAAGTTATAATTAGCTCAAGAGTTGATATTCTTGCTTAACAAAATCTATAAGACCAACATTTTACATATTATCAATTAATTTTAATCCTGATAAATAACATTTAAACTCACTTCCAGTACTCAATCATAATCTACAAGGGGCCTGAAAAATAATAAAATCATTTTATTAATACAATTTATTCTAAAAATTTACAAATAAGAAAAGAGCATTAAATTGTTTGACAAATGAGTTATACACATTAGTCATACAGTTTATAAAAATAGCAGAATAATAATTAATATTACCTACTTATTTTATACAAAACTATATAAAAAAAAAAGCAATATAAAATATAAAATTATTTCAAGAACATTGTTGCAGTTAATTTTTATTTTTAAAGAAAAATTATTCATTTAATTTTTTTAGATTTTTTTTACCTTTTTAAAATGACAACACGTATTTTTTTTAATTTCATAATCTGTAACTTATGTAATTATTATTTATAAGTAGGGCAGGACTTATAGCACTAAAAAAGCTCTAAATAAATAGCATTAAAAATAATAAAATATAGCTACCTATTAAATAAATAAAAAAACAGTAAATTTTATTTTTATTGATTAGGTAAAAGACTATTATATGGATTGATTGCCTTCAAATTATAGAACAAAGTAAAAACGGATAGTAATAAAAAAATTTTCAAAAATAAACTTAAATATGTATCAAAAAGCAAAAACATTTATACTCTGTTAAAATAAAGAAATGTAGTCGGCGGCAGACTTGTACGCTGGGGTGTGGCAATACTAAACGCAAGTATACAGATGATTGCCTGGGCGGGGGGTGACAAACGGGTGTTTGATGACTGGCCCAACGAAAACTGGTCACTGCTGACTACGTTGAACACAGTATAAATGTGGTACATATCATCACAGATTTGTATTTGCCATAACACGAAACAAATTTGCAAGGCTGGGCAAGTTAACTGTTATTTTATCTTATTAAGTTAAGTTCATATAGAAAAATGTAAATTCAGTTTAAAGTTAAAAGTAACTTTTCTTTTTTTTTAAGCTTGTTAACCAAAATCATTATTAGAATATAATTAACTTCCTACATATAATATCAAATATTATCCAATTCAGTTGTAATTCTTTAAATAAATAAAAATATAATAAGAAGTAATTAATAATGATTAATGAGTATACTAATGTGTATGGGATACTGAGTAAATAGTTACATTTTTCTTTTTTTAGTGACATGACTACACTTTCCTATTTATGGGCAAAACAAATTAACAAAACGCGCTCTGGTGGAAACAATTTGTACCTTCCGATTTGGGATATATAGTTTAGTTTTACATTGGTTATTTTACTTTTTCTAATAAATTAATTTTGTTATTGAAATTTGAAACTTTATACACTGGTATAGTTAACTGTATACGTTGGTAACTAATAATTTCTACTAGTATTATCAAATACATTCAAATACACTTCACTTAAAGCAAAACGAATACAACATTTCGGGAAAATAGTATCTAGACTCCACGTAGAGGGGGGACCCGCCTAACCATCAGTACGACAGGCGTCAACAGCGCTCCCGATGCTACTTTGTTTTGCCAATAATATAATATATTCTGTGAAAATGCATTATAACCATTATAATAAATTATAATTTTATAAATAATATTTGATATTTTCGATTTTTTTTTATAAAATTATTTTTTACAAAATAGAATATTTATCTTTTTAAATCCATGGTTTATTGTGACGTTAAAAATAACTAACTCATAAGTCATAAGTTACTTCATAATATGGGAAAAATTTAACTTAGAACAATTTTTAAGTTAAAAGTTACCTCTTAAAAAAAGTAATTCGTTATGTCACTAAACTTAAACTATTTAACTTGTTAATGCCCAGCCTTGAAAATTTGAATCTAGCTGGCCTATTATCCGACTGTACAAAACAAATATCTAATCGCAAGAAATCCTCAACCCTATTTATAAGCATTTAAAGTTTTAGTTAACTTACATAACAGCTCACATTTTTTAAATTGGTATATTTATTATTCACTATTATTATTGACTAGAGTTTAGACTGTACTTACTTTAAATTGGATTGTACTTTGGTACTTGACACATAGCGTTTTGGACTTGCTTCATACGTTATTTTGACAATTGGACGAACCACATTTTCTCTTTTATTACGATCTGGGATTTCCCTTTGCTTAATTTCCCTCCTAACTGGACTCTCTCTCTGCTGTTTAATTTCTTTTTTAATGGGACTTTCCCTTTGTTTTATTTCTTTTCTACTTGGACTGTCTCTTCTATCTACCCTTCTATCTCTTCTATCGGGACTACGGCGAGAACGATAATCATCTCTACGATCATAATCCCGTCTATCATCTCTTCTATATCTATCTCGTTCTTCACTCCTTCTAGACCATCTCTTATCATCACTTCTGGACCGACGACGTCGATCACCACTTTTAGACCTTCGGCGTCCACCACTTCTTGATGTAGATCTATGTCCACCACTTCTTGAATTAGATCTGTGTCCACCACTTCTTGATCTAGATCTACGCCTACGACTTCGATACCTAAACATGAATATAAATTAGAATATGAAAATAAACATAAACAATTCATTTTTAAGAGTATTTAGTTGTAGTATACCTGGAATAGTTTGAACTTGAACTTGAACTACTAGAACTACTAGATTTTGAACGCGATTTAGATCGTGACGATGAAGAACTATTCTCAGGATGACGTAACTGCCGTCTTCTAAAATAAGTTAATAATAAAAAAATTAAGTATTAGATAACACTATAGTAGTATAATACATACTTTCTCCTCATTTTTAATGACAATTCTTTGATTTCTTCTTCTCGTTCAATTTGCTCTCTTTCCATTTTTAGTTCTCGTTCTCTTTGTGCTTTTTTATCCGCTTTATCTAATAACCAAATAGATTTATAATATATTGGACAATAAACAAAGTAATTACACTTTAATAATAAATGTATATAATAAAATGTTGACTTAAAAAACAACTTCTTCACAGTAAAAGTGAACTATTAGTAATACTACTGACATTGTTTGTTTAGCAAAACTTTCATTTTTCGTTTCATTAATTCTTGTGGAGTTGGTTTGCTGTCACTTGAGCATTGCTGTAAACATATTATAATATAATTACATCAAAATCTACAAACTTATCTTCATATTAAAGAGATTATTTATTATTATAAATTTTCGTTTTAAAATTCATAATCCCCTAGAATTCTGATTTATTTTTATTCGCAACATGCTAATGTACTCTTGCGATATATTAACAAATTACTGACTTTTTTGCTGGAAGAAGAAAGACTGAGTTCTGGTAATCTAAAATAATATAATTTTCAATAAAAATTAGTATCCATTATTAAAAGAAGACATCAGCTTACGGAGGTTTAATGTTATTTGTATTTTTATCTTTGTCATCATCATCAGAAATGCTCAATTCTGATGATGAATCATTTCCTCTACGGCCATAATATCTATATATACATATAAAAAAACAAACAATGACAATACTATTCAAACTATATGAGTTCCAATAAATAAATATTTTTACCGTTGAACAGGCGGTGGTTTTTGATTAACTGGTAACTGTACGTTGTTCCTATTTATTTAAGAACATAAAATTACAAGATAAATTTTAATCAAACTGACAAATTAGTAACAATGGAAATTGGTTATTACTAGTGTTGGCCAACGATATAATTTTCAATATCGATATCGTATTGCGATATCGGAAAAATACCGATATCGATATCGAAGCATATTAAAAATTTAAAACATTAAAAGTTTAGAATGCATATTATATTATGAGTGTATTGAAAGTATATTAAAAGTATAGAATATATATTGTTTTAATATTATATTATGAGTGTATTGAAAGTATATTAAAAGTATAGAATACATATTGTTTTAATATTACAACTGTATAGAGTGAGCGGTACATCTAACTAAATATGTTTGATCCATGGAATTTATAGCTTTGACCATATTCGCAGCATTATCACATACAACAGCACTAACTTTATTTTCAATGCTCCAAAATTTAAGAATAGATTTTAAATTGTTGACGATATTTATTGAAGTATGGGACTCAGGACTTTCTACTGTTTCTAAAATGCGTGTACGTAAACACCACTTTTCTAAATAATGACAAGTTACACCTAAATAACTATGATTTGCCAGTGACGTCCAAAAATCAATTGTTATACAAACATGTGAAATATTTTTTAAGAAACATTTTAAATTTTCTCTTTCATTTAGTGCAGTATGTTCAACAAGTCTAGTTATTGTTTGTTTACTAGGAACAGAATACTCAGGTACGGCTATTTCCATAAATTCAAGAAAACCTTCCCCTTCTATAATACTCAGAGGTCTTAAATCTTTAATAACAAATTTAACTAGGCTTTTTGTTAGTTCCTTGGCTCGTTTAGTTTTGTTTGATAATTTTGATGGAGTTTGCTTAAAATATGGAATTAAAGTGTTGGACGTACTTGGTTTTGTACTTGTACATTACTGAAAATGTGATTTGAGATTAGTCGTATTTCCACTATAACCAACAGCACATTTGCACTTTTAACAAAAAACTTGATTTTTATTTAATATAATCCCCTTTTTATTAACTTTAAAACCAAAATGTTGCCATATATCACTTCTAGCACCAGACAACGGTACTAATTTAAAGTTTTCACTCATTTTATTTGTATAAATAATAAAATTAATAACGAACGTAATAATTACGACGTCTCACCGCGAGTTAACAACCGATACTGAATTTAGATTAAATTGTTTGGTGTGGTGGTTATTTCTTTGGAACATATTAATATCGCCTCGTATCATAATCTACGTTTTTATCTTTATTATATCTGTCAGATATAATAATTTATTATATCTGACAGATATTTTTTTTAAATTTAATTTCATACTGTTTACTCAGTTTAGTGTTTAATCACACCGATATTGCGATATTTTCGATAATTATTTTTAGATATAGATATCGAAATCGAAATCATTGAAAAATACCCACGATATCAATATCGTTGGTCAACACTAGTTATTACTAGTAATATGCAATGATATAATACGTAATAGAATAATTAAATAATAGTTATATACGATCCACATATTGTCGAAGTTAAAAATTTTAAGAACCATTATGATTTAATTGACACAGCAATAGTATTTCCATTGTATATTAAATTATTATAAACAGAAAAATTCTGAACCTGATAGGTGACACCGATTTATTACGACTTCGTGATCTATGCCGACGACTATGGCCCTTAGATAATGATCTAGATTTTCGACGAGGAGATCTTGAACGAGAACTTTGTTTCTTTCTTGAATGATTTTTAGAAGATTTTGATCTATAGATACAAATTATAAATATTAACTAAAATAATTAATACAAATTGTTTTTGAAACAAAAAATATTGCGAATAGAATTTTAATTTTAGTACACAATTTCAATATTATGAAGTCTCATGGGGCATAAAAAAATTTGTATTATAGCAAATTTTGTTCAATAGATTTGAATAAATTTGGTTTCCAAAAATATTTTGTTTAATGGAAAATTTTATTACGTGGATACACACTGTATAACATAAAAATTAATAAAATAAAATAGGTATGTAAATTATTAGTTTTACTTTGTACTTGTTTTTGATTTGTCATTCGTTGTAGGCTCTTCATCACCAAAACTAGTTATATAAGTTACTTGGCCTGAGTTTTCAGGAGTGGGTGAACGTGATGTCATCATTGATGATAGTTGATCAAAATCAGTATAACTAGGACTCTTTCTAGTTGCATAACTAAAAAAAAATAATTTATAACTGTTGTCTAACAAAATAACTCCATTTTTTAAAAGTAAATACCTTAATGGACTTAATGCTTTGCCTTCTAAAGCTTTTAATCGAAATGCTCTACGTTCTCTTCTAGATCGTCGTCCCTAAGTACAAGATTTAAAATTTAAATTAATTTTAATCTTTAATTATATTATTTAAATTTTATTTTTCAAACTAAAAATATTAAATGAAATAATAACTTTTTTAAATTTGATGTGATGGACACAGTGTCATTGTTAATTTTTACCATAAAACCTACTTGATTTAATATAAATAATTAAATAAAATCATAGGAAAAAACAAATAAATTTAAATATGAAAACTTACAGCAAACATAGCTTTTTCTTCTTCAGCTAAACGGGCTAATTGAATGTTTTCAGCTTCTTCCAAATCATTATTAAGAAAACTATAAAAATCATTAGTAGTCATGCCAAAACCATGTGCAGTAGAGTTCAACTCATTTGCTTGGTCAGTGCCAATTTTGCTAACATCAATTGATAAATCTATTAAACAAAATAAAGCAATTCAATTACAATAAGTATTTAATTTTAGTATTTGAACATTGATGCTTACCAAAATCAACTTCGCTCTCCTCGTCTGATTCATCAGAACCATCATTTTTAGGCTTTATATCCAAATATTTTCTGGAATCATCAATTTGAATTGTGTCTTCATCGCTATATTTATATGGAATAGCAGCATTAGCAGTAGATTTTTTTTTTGCATCATCTGCATCTGTTTTAGTCACAGGGCCAAATTTTTCTTCCAAATAGAGTTGGTGTAAAAATTTACTTTCAGAAACTAAAATTTTCAAAATAAACGATTAACATTAAACGATAATAGATGACTAAATTAAAATATTACTTGTTAAGAACTCATTTTGAACAAGAATACGATAACGTTCATAGTTTAAATGACGTTCTTCATAAGACATTTGTTCATCTTCATCATCTTTCTTAGGTTCTCTAATAAAATCTAGATGAGCTCGTGCATCAAACCGATCAATCATTATTTCTTCATTTCCTTGCCAGGGCATCCTAATGTAAGAAAAATAGAATCGATCAAATTATGAAAAGAATAAAAAACAAGATTAAGAAAATATTGGTAAACGCTTACATAGTAGCAGGACTATTAGCGGCAATTGCAATGCCTGGATCAATGTGTATTTTACACTGACGACCGTGTAATTGTAAAAATTGTGTAGGATCAGCTTTCTGAAAATAAACAACATAATAACTGTTGTTGATATGATTTGTAAAACAAAAATCACTCACAATTTTTTCATAATAATCCTTTCGGCGCTGAGCTCGCCTTTGATAGTCAACCAATAGGCCGCGGATTTTTTTCTCTTGTTTTCTTGCTTCGTGCCACATGATGCCTCTCTTTAAGAGGTAAAATTCCAAACTAGAGAAAAAAACTAGAATAATTATCTGTGTAGTGTGTACAAACACCTGACTACCAGAGTTAACTAATAACCATTATTACTACGTAGGTATATAAAATTAAGTTAACAATCATTGCTCATTGGTCAATGAATAATTCACAGTGTAATAATAAATTATTAATTAATAATCACTCAAGTGTAGACAGTTGTAGTATCTATTTGAAAAATGATTACAATGATGTCTTAACCATGGATTAATATAATCCATAGCCTGCATACGACGGAAGTTAGTATGATACCTAGGTATCAAAGTGTAAAATTGTAAATAGTATGATAAACAAAATTATTTTACATTGCGTCACGATTAAGATATTAATGGTGTGGTGCTTAGGTACAACTAGCTAGTAGCTAGTAGCCACGACTGTCTAGCCACTAGAAAGGTGGATTCAATCCGTTTGAATTTTTGATTAATCCACCTTGGCCACTAGGATAGTATTACTATACTAAAATATTTAATCGTGCATGTCGTCAAAGACGGAAATAGTGGACAATAATAACAGAAATAGTTTAACGAGCTAAACTTTATAGTTGTTTGTAATACTTATTACTTACGTACTTACTTAATTACTAATCTAATATATTATTATTGTATTTTTCATTTTCTGACTTCAGTGTCTACTCCCATCTTACTTTTCTATGAACAAGCGTTAGGCCAACTCCACGATTTAAATTTTAAGATAATATCCACAATCCACACTTTCAAGTTTTAAATTTTAATCATGAATTTTGTGTTTTTTTCTAATTAATCGTGGTTACTCATTTTTACTTGGTTACTTATTTAAGAATATTTTACCTGGTATTTGGTTATTACATTATCATGTTATCATATTATCATATTATCAAATATATTTCCCGCGTATTTCTATCACAGAACTATTATTTTGTGTTTCTATCGCAGAACTATTATTTTGTGTTTCTATCGCCTATCAGCTTAATATTTATTATTTTCAATTTTGTATTTTTGTTTTGTATAGGATGCCAATGGTCTGATACATATAATAATTACCTTGAGTCTGTTAGTCAATAGTCATTAGTCGCTTAATATTATATATAAATAATCTGTTACTGTGAGACTTCGTTAGTAAGTTGTCGGTACTTCCATTTCATATTTTAATTTATTCTGTAGTACCTACTTCTATCACAGAGTAGGTATTTAGGTTTCAGATTATTTGAATACTTGAAGACTTGATGCACTTGGTATTAGCAGCATACTATAATACTTAATACTTACTACCTATTACAGTACTGCAGACATCAATTGCAATCAGTTACGTTAACGTTACTACACAATAGTCAATCACTGTATAACCACTATGGATTCTACGATTTCTGTGTCCAAGGTAAGTTTTTAAATTTACTTTTGAATTTGAAACTGAAACTTACACATCAATCTAACAGAATATCACTAATGATTTCCATTTAATCAGAAAATCTAACTTAATATATTTGCATGTTTGCATTATATGATTTCATTAACTGAAAATAATAACTTGTTTTGTTTGTTAATTTAAATCATAAATCATAATATGATGCCATTTGTTTAAATACTAAACTATAATAGTTTATAAATGTATTGTTTAATATAAAAAAATGCACAATTGTAAATTGTAACTCAAATAATTTTTATTTTTTATTCTTTTAAATTTTCTGAACTACCTACCTATAAGACATTAATTAGTATGTTAGAAACTCAACTATATTTTACAGTACTGTTTATTGGCAAGATATATCAAATATCAATAGGTATCTGATATATATACATATATATTAACTTATTAGCTTAATATAAGTTTAAAATAATAATTTTGATTGTTACTTTTTTAGGGATGTTTTGTGTTTAAAAAACCAAACAAGGAAATTAATAAAAAAAAAAGCAAAAGCAAGAAACAATTGACAACCAATCAACCAGAAGCTGAGTTATGGCATACTACATACATAGATATTTGGAATGATGTTAAATCTAAAATTGATGTAATAATAGTTTGATTAATTTAACAAGTAATATGTACAAATAATGCATTAATATACTTTATTGAAATGTTATAGGATTTAACGGGATCAATATACTCCAAGTTTATTTCGGAAACTGTAGATTTCCTGACAACGTCAAACATCACTACAAATCAATATATTCCAACAGCAT
Organism: Metopolophium dirhodum; assembly: GCF_019925205.1. Classification (NCBI taxonomy): domain Eukaryota; kingdom Metazoa; phylum Arthropoda; class Insecta; order Hemiptera; family Aphididae; genus Metopolophium; species Metopolophium dirhodum. The sequence goes on from NC_083561.1 coordinate 15,371,889, forward strand.
GTTTGCTTACAGGTTCAGTTTTTAAAATTAAATTATAAATATGTTTTTATATTATATAAAATAGATGTATATTTTTATTTGAATAGGAGTGAATTTACCAGATCATGAATCACTATTTGGATTATTAGCAACCAATTTAGAAAAATCTCAGCCGCCTGTTATTGTTGCAACATTATTTTCTGAGCACTTTTCTAATGTTAAAAATGCAGTTATAAGTATGGTGTCACAATTGTTGAACCCAAATGATGATGATTCCGATGTATGACTATAATATTATTCTTTAATATAATATGTTAATTTATAAAAAACATTTTTTAAATAAATGAATATTGAATTCTAGTTTGATGAGGAAATGGATGAAAGCTTAAATGCTGTTGTTAAACGATCTGAATGTACTATATCTACTTTGATTGAATGGTATAGTCATCAACCTACTGGAACTCGTATAGCAATTCTGGTAAAAGATTATGAAATGTGTCAACAAACAGTCTTACAAAATTTCATCTTACTCTTAAGGTTTTTTGTTAAATTATTCATTACCATTCACTTGTAATATTTAAAACACTTTGTTTTTGTTTTACAGTTGCTATATAAAAGAAATTCCAATTGTATTGGCTATTGGTATTGCAACTTCTATATCAAACTTACACAATTCTCTCCCTCATCACGTGGTCACTAAACTTAAAGTGAAAATGTTTGTTAGTGAAGCATCTGTAGTATTTTTAAATAATATCATGGATCAGGTATAATCAATTAATATTTTTGTTAAATTATACCATAGTTATTTATTGAAAGTATAGACTGTTAACCTAATGATTACATTACATGAATATAGTAATGTTAAATAGCTATAATTGAGTTATTATTATCAATTACACATGAGTATAATCTAGATGTGTATACTTTTACTTATATTGATTAAAAACCATAATTTGATTGCAGAAAAAAATATAAATGATTTGTTAAGTACTGAATTCAACTGAAAAAAAGTTACTTTTGTTTTAATTTTTATTCTTTTTATTTAGGTATTTTTAAAGCCAGACTGTTCATTCTACTTGGGCGGGCGTATTTTAGAATATGTGACTGAAGTATTTTTATACTATAATTTCTCTATTAAACAGTTTATAGAAAGTCTCAAGGTAATATTAATAAAACTCAGTTTTGATAATTTAAAATTTATTATTAACAATTCTTATAGTTTTGTCTCATGGAACATTTTTATCTTAAGCCTCTTAATTGCATATGTGTGGCTCATGAATCAGCACAAGGAGCTTTATTTGATTCTCTAGATAAAAAAACACTAGAAGAAATTACTAAACTGCGTTCAACAAATTATAAATACAAAATCGACAACAATTTTAAAGTATAATGCTCTTAGATAATTGTTCAAAACTACGATGAATTAAAGTAAATATTTATTCTCAATAACAATTCCAGGAAACTTTTCTTCAATTAATTGCAGAATTGAAAGCTTGCATTGATGATTTTCATATTGGACTAAGAGTATTACACATTTTAGTGGCGGACTTACCACATTCACCATTAGGAACTCAAGTATTTAAATTGATAACATTAATTTCAACTATTTTTGTATTTGTCTTAAATGTATTTTAATGTTACATTCTTAGCTCAGAGAAATGTATAGCACTGCAATGAAGAAACACATCATTGACAATACATTATTTAAAACGTGTTTACAATTATTAAAATTTTTATCTAAAGATGATTTACTTGCAAAATTTGACAAGGTAATTTGTACTATTATTCATATTTAATATAATATTATAATTTTTTTTTACCACTGTACTTCCTTTATATTATTTAGATAATTCATGTTTTCAAGAATATAAAAAATAATAAACGGGCAAAAACTGCTATAAAATTAGTTCAAAGCTATGTGAAACGTTTAGAGGAGTCCCATTTAAATAATTTAGTTATTGTAGAAGATAAACCTCAAGAGAAACCTAAAGACAATTTACAAGCTATATCAAGATCACAGTTTAAAAGAGTATAATTCAAAATTTAACATAGTTAATTAGTTATTATTATATTGTTTTTTTATTATGTTGTCTTTTATATTAGAAACTTATAGACAATGTTAAACTCGAAGATACCCGGCCAATGACTGAGTTTGAAAAAGCACGTTCAGAAACTTTAGATCATTTAACAGAAGTAATATTACGGCAATTTCTTGTACCTCCAACCACCATGCCTTTAAATGAATTGTTGATATTTGATGATTTACCATCAATTAGACGCAAGATTGTTGGAGAAGACAGAGCTGCTCAATATACAGCATTTGTCAATCCTCAACACTATCTAGATGTAAGAAATCTAATACGTAAATGATTTGCAAATACTCAAAGAATAAATATTATAATATCAACAGTGTGATTGCTGTGAATTGGAATTTACAGAACAAATATTTAAAACCATGCCAGATATATCTATTGTATACAAATTACATTTAGAGTCAAGGTTTGACCAGATTAACATATATGATTGGTTACAGGTAACTTATACTTAGATTAAGTAACCATGTAATTTAATAATAAAATTAATTTATAATTTTTTTAAATTACATTTTCAAATATTACTTCAACTATATTATCATAGTTTAATATTTTTGAAATGCACATAAAGTCTTAATAATTGAATAATGTAACTTATTTAAATTGTATTAATACAATAACTATTAACTAGGTTTCTGTGTATTGGTTGTGGATTATATAATATATTATACTATGCCTTTCCAACTAATATTACAAAAAAGTATCACTTTTTTTTTTTTAGAAATTTATTTCAATTGTTGGTCCTGACCAAAACGACGATGACAATGATGACGATATAGATCCAGTATTACAGTATCCTTTTTAAGTTTTAATCTAATATATTTTTCAATAATTCTCTGTATGGTGATTTTTATTAACATGACTTAAAATGGTTTATAGTTATAACCTTATAAACTACTCGAGTATATTTGTAGTCTATACTCTATTACATTAATTATATCTATTTGATGTTCTTGCCATTTTATCTTGAAATTTAAGATATATCATATTGAGACCGCTCCAAAGTGTGGTCTATCAACAAACTTGTAGTCTAACGTTTAATCTACTGAAAAATGTGATCTTCCAACTACGTTTTAGATTCTGAGCAGAGCGATGAATGTATTGATTTTACAATGTTGTGTGTTGTTTTTTTTTTTTCGTGTCTGTAATTTTCCTTTGGACAGTAACAATTCTTCGATTTTATTTAACAGTATCTTTTCTGATAGGAAATTGAATCTAGTTGGTACTTTGAGGGGTCAAAAGTAATAAGTTCCCATTTGTTTTCAAAAGCGTCATGAAAAACAAATAAAAAATTAAGGATAAACTGAGATTTTTATGCAAAACCAGTTTTATTTGGGTCTTTGGTGTAACTCTAAAAAAAATAACCTAAATTCATGAAATGTCCATTGAATGTTTATATTAACATTTTCTATACACCCTACAGTTAAAAATGTTTGACTTAAAATGAGCTATTTATATATGAATTTTTCAATTAGTTTTAGATTATGAGTGGATGCGTTGAATGTATTGATTTTCCAATGATTTGTGTTTTTTTTTAAATTTTTTTTTTTTTTATTTAGAATAAAAGAGCCCTCGGCAACATAGGCCATTGGGCTTAGGTACATAAGATTAAATTACATGTTTAATGTTAAATATGAATATACTATTGAGGACTTAATTTTAAATTTTTGGTTGAAGGTTTGCTGCTGTGATGAATTGGATGATGTCGGCTATGGCTTTGGGATGATTGTCGAGTATTTCGGCGAGTGATTCGGGCAGGTTGAGGCTTGATCGGAGGGTGTGGTATGTACGGCATTCGGTGAGTATATGTTTTATGGTGATTTGCACGCCGCATGTTGTGCATATCGGAGGTTCTTCCTTGGCCATTAAAAAACTGTGAGAGATTTGGGAGTGGCCAATTCTTAGTCTCGTTATGATGACTTCAAATTTTCTAGGTGTTTCGAAGGGAAATGTCCAGTTGTCTGTGTTGTGTTTGATTTGATTTACCTTGGTGGAGAAGGATAACCATTTCTGATGCCATCGTAGATGACATTTATTAGTTATCAGTGCTTGTATGTCCCTGTATGATATGATGTTTGAGGGGGACGATAGTGAAGAGGTGATTGCAGTTTTGGCAGCTAGGTCAGCGCGCTCGTTTTCAATGATGTTGGAGTGTCCGGGGATCCAGAAAAGTTTGATTTTGAAATTATTAATTTTTTGCAGCGTGTATATTTTGTTTTGAATATAAAATTTTTATTTTTATTTTTGTGTCTGTCATCGCCTTTTAGGACAGTAAAAATTCTTCGATTTTCTTCAACAGTATCTTTTCTGATAGGAAAGTGAATCTAGTTGGTACTTTGGGAGGGAGGGGGGTCAAAAGTAAAAATTTCAGTAAAAGTAAAACGGGAATTTTTACGCAAAATCTGTTTTCTAAAAAATCGATTTTGGTTTTAGGTGCAACTCTAAAACAAATGACTGTGAATGAAACTCTTAGAGTATAATATTATATATAGAAAAAAAAAAATGACATTTTCAAATGTAATTTTTTGGCAAAAATGAATTTAATCTATACTGTTGCACACGAGTAGTGAGTACTAATGCATAATAGTAAAATAAATTACTTTAATCATAATAATATCATCAAATATACTTACTAATATTATAGTCGACTGTCTTCGCTTGGAATCGTTTTTCGTATACAATGATATAATATCACTGAATTCAAATTTAACACCATCCATTACAGTGACTCACTTGTGAACTACTGTACAGCAGAGCGACACGCACTTGCCCACCATTTTTTAAATTTATATTAGTTGACAATTTCTTTTTTATATTATTCTCTGTTTCTAATTTGCACTCATATTTATAGAATAGAGTTTTGCACTTCTAAAACTGTCAACTGTGCTTACTGTAAAACTCACATATATATGGTTATGGGATATGAGCCATGGCCCATGGGGGATTCATAATATATTATTTTTGATGTAGGTAAACCATTTTGAACTTATCTGATGTTTTTTTATTATTCTTTATATTCAATATTTTAACCATAATATTTAGTTATTAAATAAAGTACATACTAAAGCCCGCTGCCTAGACAGTAGACAGGTAGTTAAATGACTTGAACAACATTTTTTTGTAATATATTATTTTAAATATGTATTTTTTTGAAATTAAAAGTTTTCTTCAGTAGGTCGATGAATATTTAATAACAATGTACAAAACTTAATTTTTCCTTAAGTAGTTTGTGTATTAGATCTCGATTTGTGCGAGCTGTAAATGAATTGCAGCATTTAGGGTACATACGACCGTCCAAGTATAAAGCAGATCATGTGCAGCGCCTTACATGTGGATCTTGCTAATTTTTAATGATTAATATCATTGATTATAAATACTATAATATTTATAATCAATTTTAATACCTATTAGTTATTTAGTAATCACTGGCTTTTAATTTTTACTTAATTCTTTTTCTTACTTTGTATCCCAAAAAAAATTATTTGCATGTATTATTTTTTTTTAAATGTGTGGTACCTATCTAATAAATATTATATAAAAAAAAAGTCAACGTTGCTATTATGTTCAGAATGAGGACGCGCAAGCGACCCTATAGACTCAATTAATTAACTACAAGGTCCTCGATATAATCGTTTTGTTAATTATAATACCGACACAGATTCGGGTCATTTCTTTAGTCTTTTATACATATATTATGATTATGTGTTTTATTGAAAGAAACAAACAATGAGGCTGTATCATAGGTGTTGGTACCCATGTTCTATTATATAGATAGGTACATTATATTGTGATGCCGCAAACGCCCAACACCACAAATACCTGTGGGCTGTCCGAAATACTGCTATCAATCGAGAGTGTACCTCCATGTTACCTATATTAATTGTCCCGGCCGAAACTAGGCTGTTTAAAATAAAATTCGCGAATGTATTCCGCCAACGCACCCGACTTCCGGAACCCGAAGTTTTGTTTTAGGCAAGTTTACTGTATTAATATTTTGTTTGCTCGCATCTAATAGACAGGTCTCCTTGCAGATTAAGAAAATATGGAACCTTAGAATTTGTGTAAAATAATGATGTTAGGAATTTAAGGGGTTGAATTTTAGAGTATACCACGGTATACCTATATGACTCGTGTAGTAACTTTTAATAAATACCAAAAATAAAATCGCTATCATGTAAAGTATGAAGTTTAAACGTTTTTATTACAGTGATGAATCCAGGAGAGGTGGGCAAAGGGTGCATTTTCTCCCTCCAATCAGCGTAGTTCCCCTATGTTCTACAATGTCTTAAGCCGATTTTGTAGCCAATTTTTGTCCTTTTGAATTTTGCTTTAAATGGTTACTAAACATTTTCCATGCATAGTCAAATTTCGAAATATTTTGACTCTTTTTGAGCTATTTATAGCCATGACAATTTTTTTATTTTGTAAAATAAAAAATTTCAATAAAAAAAGTTGAACATTTAATGCAAGGTTACTCATAAAGTTATAAGTTTTTTTGATAGTCTGTTTGTGTGGACCTGCAGCAAGATATGGATATAATGCTGCGATAACGGACCCAGTGGTAACCATGACCACGTGGAGGGGCAAGCACTGCAAGGCTAAATCTCGACGAAATATCTGGATCAGAAACCTAACAAAAAGCAACCAAAGGGGACCTCACCAGCGATGGTTAGATAGGATGAAAAATGATACTTAAGATACCATGGATTCAAACAGATTGGATGGCGCAATGGACCGGAGTGGATGAAGAAGTTTGGTGGAAGCATGCAAAAGGCCTTATAATAGTATAATTAGCATAAGAAAAAAATTATAATATAATATAATAATTATTTAATTCTCACTATAATATGTCAAGTGCCACTAATGGTAGGCTTCTTATTCCTATTTTCATATATTTTTGTTCTGTCACAGTGTCACCACATACTGGTATTGTGCTAAATAGTAGGTACAGATTGTGTGTATCTTAATAAAAAAAAAAAATCGTACTATGATCATGAATTATTTTTTTATCATTAAAAATTAGGGACATTTTCCGTTAATTCACTACCACTATTTTTTTTTTGGTTTTTCCGTAGTGAATAATAATCGGTAGGTAGGTATCCCACTGTTTATTATTCCATGATTTTATTTTGCTCCAAGAACTCTCAATGGTATTATTAAAGTTATGGAAGTTCAAAGTTGCTGCCGTTTGAAAAACCGAAAAAACTGGTGGTAGTGAATTAACGGAAAAGGTCCAAAATTAGTTTGTATTTTTAATTTAATTATATAAGATATTAAGATGGTAGCATGTCATGCATTAATTAATTTATAAATTTAAATATTTATAAGGAGCTGGTGTTGGAAAAAAATTGGTATCAGGGTTCTACAATTCTGAATAATATGTATCTATTGTATCTGAATGCGGAACATTGATTTTATAATATACTATTGTATGAAATATATAATATACTATAGTTTATTATAAAATCAATGGTACTGTATTATTATTATATAGGTAGGTACACCGCCGAACTGGTAGAGTTTGGAGAAGCACTCATTCTCAAGTGGTTTTTAGTTTTCAGCTATAGATGTAAAATTCTGTTTTATATTTTTATATGGTATATATTATTATATACACTAAAACGACAGAAGGTTTAATTTAGACTTTATAAATTTATATCTATGTCCTATAGGTATTATATAGACCAGTGGTGGTTATTTTGATGGTCATTATATATAGATATTCATACAAATATAACTGGCAACAGTTCAAAATAAAGATAAAAGTAAAAACCTTGAAATTCAATTATATTTGAACAATGAACGCAAATTGTTAAAAATATTTAAATAATACTTTATTGTAAACAATGCGAAAATCTATTAAAAAATTACTAGGTATCACAAAAAAAAAATCGGTGGCAATTCCATCATAATATTATAGATAAGGAATAAATATGGTAGGTATCTTATTATTATAGCATTATTACCTATGTACCTATTACGTGAATGTAATAGATTCGCGGATAAATAGTTTAAATAAAAAATACATTTTACATTTTGCCAACTCACCAAAGCTTTGGTTTTTAAAAAAATTTTACAATGATGTGTGTTTTTTTATGAATGACGTATGTAGACACGAAAAGTAGTTGAAATAATGATTTGATTTTCAACAAATGAGGATGGTTTCTGATTTAAAATGTTATCTATTTGGTACTTTGGGGTGGCCAAAATTCAAAATTTTCACATGGGGAAAAACAAAAAATAAAAATTAAGGCAAAACAGGAATTTGTATCAGTTTATGACAAAATAGATTTTGTTTTTTTTTTGTAACTCAAAAACATTATCAAATTTATAATTTTCCATGCATTATCAATTTGACTAAATTAAATATTTAAGCAAAGAATAACGATTTTAGTAATTTTATTGTAAATTAAAAATATTATTATAATAGGTATCTGGTATACTTAAGGGCTAAGGGTGCGTTACGATTGCGCGTATGAACCTTTTTCATTATTACGATTGCGTACATCATTTTATACCTACCAATACCTAAGTATACGTTGCCGTTGTTCAAAATTGTGAAAATTTGTAATATAACTTATTTTAGGAAACGATTGCTTATATTTGATACAATTTCATAAACGTTACTGAGACTATTATTTCCAGGCCAATAGGTACTTTTTGATAATCTATAAAATACTAAGAAATAAGATTAAATGCCGATTATGATATCGGATTTCCTGGCGCGTGTCACACTTCAGCATCATTATATTAGTATACGACCAATTTGTCATTCAGTAAGTCACTGGGTTTAGTTTTAGTATTAGTAATAGTGCGGTAACTATGGGGAATTCTTTAAAAATTATAATGTCAGAACGTGGGAAAGAGTTAGCTGTGGTTTCTTCACATAAATATTGTTTTATAAGAAAACGCAAAGACGAATATTGTTAAAATGGATATGTTATAACAAAAGTTGTTATGCCAGTATTTTAACTGATGTCAAAAAGCTCAAGTTATTGTGGTAATCGGTGAGCACAAACATGAAGCAATAACACCTCAAAATATTGACTGCCAAGTTCTCAGAGAAAATTGCAAACGAAAAGCCAGTGATTCAATTTCAAATCGACCAAGCAAAATTTATACGAAAAGAATTACTGACAAATGTATTTACAGATATTATACATAAGGATATTTCTTCTGTCCGAATATAGCAAGACGGAAAAACTTTCTTATATATCCAAAATCTTTTAATGAAGCCATAGTTAAAATTTGGGAGAAGCAAATGATGATATTTTAAAATTTAATAATAAAAAATTTATCCACATTCCGATGAATAAATCGTTTATCTGTATCACGGACTGAAGATAATTTAAATTTTATGAATTCTTGCACAGAATATTTTTCAGATGACACATTTCAATCCACACCTAATTTTTTTATGCAAATGTATACTGTTCATTGTTTTAAAAATGGCTTTTGTTTACCAGTTATTTTTATTTTTTTTGAAAGATAAATTTAAGCAAACATATATCGAAATGTGGAAATTTATAACTAATTTAGAACTATATTTACAACACACATCTCAAACACTTAATCTATGCAAATTACACATCGACTTTGAAATAGGAGCACACGAAGCTGCGAGGGAACTTTTTCTGAATGTACAACTTATTAGATGTCGTTTCTATTTAAGTAAATCTTAGTGGCGTTATGAAAGTATTTAATAAATAACTCACATCAGTTATACGACATATTTGGAAGTATTCTTGTACAATATAACTTGAAAGTTTATGTTCTGATACATAAAAATAAAGGGTCAAAAAAGATTTAGATTATTATTAATTCCGTAATTTTTATTACATGCATTACATGAAAATTTTCCTTAGGTTTATTTTTGTACGTATTTAATAGAAACGACGAAGTTCATAAATATAGTTGGGCCTCTGAAAAACACTCGTAATAACAAGAAAAAAGGTCCGGTGACTTCCATGTTTTTCATAGACTGACTTATAGCTAACTGAAAACGGAAATTCCCTGAAATTATTATATAGTTACGGTTACCCTATCTTGAGTATACTGTATACGATCTACCGGACCGTGGTCGCCAATTTATATTTTATACCACAGTCACCCTTTCAGACTTTATACCGCGGTAGGGATGGTGGGTGACAATTTACCGCTACCGTGGCGACCGTCATCCGTAAATAGTACATGGTTCACGTTACTTGCGAATGGGAAGGTAAATATAAAATATGAAATCTTCCGTTAGTCTGCAGCAGTCATAAGAGTTAAGGCATGGAAATGGTGGCAGCCAGCCGTATTGTTAGCGCCGTCCGATTCGCAATCAAATAGGTTTTGTGTCGCCATTCTTGAGTGTATAAAGTGTTGTGCAGCTCGACGACAGTCCGGCGAAACAGGTCTTAATCCAGTATTATTCACTTGCAATCCGACCGTCACCCGTCATCCCGAGAATTACGATCCAAGGACGACGCATCAAGATAAGACGTTATCAGCCACTCTGCGACGTTGGTATAGGGGAGGGGGTAAGGGGTCATACCCTCCCACTCCCATCGGCCGTATTTTTGTCAGATATTACAATGAAGAAAATAAAATATTGACCACTTTTGTAAAAAAAGTCTTCTAGAGTCTTGAAGAAATGAAAGTTTTAGTTTGGACTTGGGCATGCTAGTTATATATAAATAAAAAGTTATTAGAAATATTATTCATTTCAGTAGGTAGGATGTACCTATATAATATTATTATGTAATTGATTTATTTTGATCATATAATAAGCATTAAAGTTATCTTTATTGTGCAAACAATACAAATTTAATTTTTATTAGTTTTTTTTTATTGCGCCTCCCTCGCTCCCTTCAGAAATCCTGGCTACGACACTGCAGTACCTATGTATATTATTTACAGCTCACAGGTTCCTCGTAGATCCTATCTTGGACGCATCCATATAATATATTATATTATATTATACATTTATACGACCGTCGTTTATAGTTAATTGTAGTTGCACTTCGTAATGGAGTGTGTATATAGATTTGTGTATTTTTATCCAAATAAAACCTATTGATAGTGTCATCGTAATCGCAAAGTTATTAGGTAAATATTTAAAAAAAAATAATTATAATTTCTAGTCTTAATATAGTATTAATTATGTATACAACTAATAATTTCAAAATTCAGATCTTGGACGAATGTATGACTGCGCCATGACTTGTGGTTAAGTTTCGCGTAGTAATAAAAAATTATACCCAATTTATTATACAGACATTAGTGCGACTATTGCAGTACCTATTACAGTATTATATTATTAAGTTACAAGTTTTCAACAATGTAAAGAACGACATAATTATTGTAATACGGACCGTAGCGCGCTATTGTAGCGTATTGCGAATTACGAATGTCGTTTTCGAAATATGCACCACGTTGTGTGTAATAAACAGCTCGCCTAGCTATTTACTTTTTAACATTTGCCATTTGACCCGATACATATTATTATTACGATTTTGTCGACCCATACACTTGGCCCATTTGTTTTGACCGAAATTCGAGCGCGTATGTAATTTACTACCACAAAGTGACGTTGTTTTTGTGAGTACAATGTCACAATTTTAATATTACCACGACTTTTCACGCAACTGTTGTGTCCATTGCCACGATTATTGGTGGCTATAATAATATGCGTGTGTTTAATGAGGATAATCTATGTGTTTACAAGAACCTTATACTGTACGATACGTCATACGTCATCGTCGTAAGTGGATATCTTGCACACGATATCGTATTAATTGCGATATAATGACTTATTTATATAAATAATAATTATATAGGTACCTACTTTATATATCACGAATTATATAATTTATCGTATACTTATTACCTATACGACTGTACTAGGGTGTATATAGTTTAGTTGGGTTCTATTTGCTTCCACAAAAAAATTTTAATTCATCGAGGATGTATATAGATACTATATTAATACGTCTATTTTAATATTATTATACATATGTTTATGATAAGATTGCCGCTATCAAGTAATAATGTTCAATAATCAAAATAACTGAAAATTATTTCGTAATTTCCATTTATATCAAATAAAACTCAAAACAAGAAAATATTTTTGATGTAGCGATATGTTTATTATGTAGGTAAAACTTAAAATCCATTCAAAGCTATTTTTATTTTTTACCCCGTTTAATGGTCACATTTTTTTAAAAACTATTGAAATTGTTTTTGTTTAACAGTGTTCATTACTCATATACATGGCCCACAGTAGGTAATAGGTATACAGCTATAATAATCAGATATATTTTAATATACCGACTATATTCTAGTTTCATATGTTTGTATCAAAAAAATTCAGTACAGTATTAATTTTTGCAGTAAATTAAATCTACCCTTTTGCGGATATGGTGAGTGGAAGAATTCAAAATAAACTTTTTGGAACTATTTGTATACAAGGGTGCAATTTCAATGAAAAAACTGACGATACGCTGATCACAATGAACAACTTCGCCGCCACATTTAATAATCACATAAGTATTTAATAATATGGCTGTGCAATAGATATTAATTCATTAATATAAAATAAGAATTAACTAACCATACATGGCACAAATTATAAATAAAGATTCTGATTTAAAAACTGGGGGTGTTAAGTATAGGTACACCCAAGCCCTCCAAAACTGCGATTATGCCCATATTCTTTCAACTATATATAGTTGAATGTTTTTAGAAGAAAAAAATTTAAATTTCTTAATACATTTAACATACTAATAATTATTATAAAATTATGTAGGCCTACAGTGGCAACTATTATTTAATATCGATATTTAAAAAAAAATTGGTGTGATTTGGACCTATACCGATTTTATATAACAGGGACCTGTAATAATAACACAATACATGCGTGAAAAATGACCAATTGCAGAGAATTGTTTATAATATTATTAAAATAGTAATAATATACTCTCGCATAAATCTGAATAGTAATCAACCACCGCGCGTAACGACACTGACTATACATAATACTTTGGACGGAACGCGAAACGACATAATACGCATTTTCCATTCGCATCGATAATATTAACATAATTCTCATAAATTCATAATAATAATATTTATTTACAACCGGATGGTTCCTGCAGGTGTATAGAGTGCCGTGCAAATTCCCGCGGTCAATGGCCGCAAAAGCTCTATACAGGTTTGCCGGGTCGTCTGGATCTGAGAAACAGTTTTCGTATATACACCATAAGTCATAACTATTGTATGCAGAATGGATCAATATTCATATTTTTACACTCCCATTTGCGAGAAAAAGTCAGTCTGTATCATGGTCCCCCCCCCCCAATACCGCACCTACACATCGCGAAAAAAAAAAAAATCCAAAAATGACTATCATCATCATCCTCGTCGACGAGCGCGATACGGTCTGCGCAAGGTCAACGACCCGTTTATGTATAGACAGAATAGATACGTTTACGGAATAGTTTTCGCTCGGGGGAATAAAAAACGTATATTTAGAAATAAAAAAAGTCGTACCTACGCGAGACGTTTGTGTTTAGTAAGATCCAAAAATGTGTTAATCGTGTGGTCTGTAAATCGTACGTGTTCTAAGGTTTTGTAGTTTTTTATATATCATTACATATAGGTATGTATAATAGCGATGATTATACAATAATTGCATTAATTTCGACATTCAATGATACAGCAACAATATACCTAATATTTGTCTTGATTTATTATATATTATAATATTATAAATTATATTCGTAAAAACATGAGTAGTGGAAAATGAACAATTATTTTTTAATTATTTAAGATACTTACGTGGAATTATAACATGTTTAGATTATTCATATTTTTTTTTAGTTAAAATAATTTAATTTGAGAGCTTATCTTTATTATTGCTCTGCTTCTCTATTATATATTAATTTAAAAAAACATAAATAAAAGAAACATTTAATATTTTAATCGAAGTATTTCTCTAGATTATGATATAAAAAATTTACGTGTAATACGTTGCTAATAAATTATGCTACATAAAACACGAACAATTAGTGGGGGTCTAATATAATATTTATAGTCCCGAATCTCCATTTCCACTAATATATGGGTGAACAGTATTTTTATTTTTATTAAATATTTATACACGCCGGTAAATATGTAAATATGATATTATATTTAGATGCAATGAATTGTTATTAACTATAGTTATCATATTACTTATTTAAATTTAAGATATTAAATACTTTCAGTAAATAACGAAAATATAAAATCAATTTTCATTAAATTTGGGTATAAATCATTCGTAGGTGGTTCAGTAGTTGATAATTATTTTTTTTAATGAAAAATTAATTGTTCAAAATGGTTTCATAATCATTCCCTGTTTCGTTGTACGCTGCATTTGCTAATTTAATTGTACTATTTTTAATGAAAAATAATATTTAACTGCGTTATACTTCATACACATTTATAAAACCATATAATTTTTGAAAATTGAGGTATGTAATTTTTGACAATAATCATAATTATCATTTTTTTAGTAGATATTTGATTATTAAAATATATAGGTATTGCCTAAATAATGTTAAACAGTCGGAATATTAAGATATTATAATGATTGTAAAATATTTAACCCATTTATTAAAAACAATTTCATTTATTAATATCCAACAGTATATAATATGACATTAATCAACAAATGACACGTAGGTAATTTAAAAATGTTAAAAAAATACACAGCAACCTGTTGGAAAAACTTGGATACGCGGTGAATAGATGAACAAACTAAATTGTACCCATAGTGTTTCGATCCGGAGGCTAAATAATGTCCAATGCTAAATTTGGAATAGTCGACTTAAACCGTGGTTTAGGAGCTCACAAACAACAGACATAGATAGAGATGATAGTTTCAATTCACTTATAATTTTATACAAACAGATTAATATAATATGTTTTATATTCAGGCAGTTTATTGTGATAATTGTTTAAAAAAAAACGGTTTCCGGTATAAATGAATTCTGAATTTGGAGTATTTCACAATAAGTTATAGGGATATCTTTTTTACTATACGTATGTACCTATACATTATAATAAACGTCATGACGTACGATTAGGTACGTATATAAAATGATTTACACGATTCATTATTAAGAACTGTTGTGGCGAACGACGAATGGCAGGTTCCGTCATACAGACGACGATGTGTACAAATTAAAATCAGGTTTTGCAGTGAGCAAAGTGCCGCTGTGTCTATAAAATATTATAATGCAGCGATTTACGAAGTACCTACCTTAATTAAAGTTGTTTAATGATATTATATTACTAACTGCCCGTTGTTATATTAATAATAACTTAAGTATATACTACCTTCCAATACCATTGCGGGTGGCGATAAAACCGTTATTAAAATATTCCGAAATTCCGCATTACAATATTATGGTCGCAGACTTGCAGTCGTATTAGTTGTATTGCACCACAGTGATTTTCAGAGGTTGAAGCTTACAGTTTACAATACGCTATACTATATAATAAATTATATTATTTGTATGCTGGCTCATTGCTAGATGCCACTTGTTAAAATATTTAAAATATAATATGTTATTATTTAAAGATATCACGCGTGAGAGATCGATAGTTTGTTATAAAATTAAAATATTATCTCGATATATGATATCGTAATAATTGATGTATCTATGAAACGGTTAGAGGTTAGAGCTACCTGTGGTAATTTTTTATTTCGTTTATTTGTTATAAAAGTAAAATTCTCGATACTCCCGACAAAGGTATTGAGGTCAGTAACCCCGGTGTTTCGATTGGCAACTGTATACAACAAACAACAGTGTTTGAACAGTTTATGCGCTGTTTCTTGAAAAGTCGTTTTTCCATTAAAATAAACTAACCACTTTATTATTTACCATTTGCGGAGAATACGAAAACGGAGTTAGTAATCATAAACAGTGTGCCAAAATATGAAATGGTTAGATGAAAAAATAAATGTACATACAACATACCGAAACAAGTTTTTATCCATTCAATTCGTATGTCACATTTAAGTTTATAGCTATTATGCCCATTACCAGTGTTACCTAAATAAATTATTTTTCTAAATTGTTTGATGAATTTATTACGAGCGTTCCAGGTTCCTTACATCATGAATTCCGATAAATACTTTTTATAAAGGCATGCCATTAACTTAATTAAGTATATCTAATATTCACAAGTATTAAAATATAATTTATTGGCAAGTGAGTGTTTCCCCTCCTCTCCTGCACCATCTAACTAAATGGTAATTTTTTCCAGTGACCGGTCAAACACCTCTAAAAAGTATTAACAAATACAAATTGTATTGGATTTTGTTTATATATGTATTATTTTATCTAGTTTTTTAGTTTTAATCAAAGTTTTCTTAAAATATTGGAATGCACAAGCAAAAATATACCTATAAATGTAATTTATATTGTACATAGTACAGGTTAAATAGATAAGATAGTTTTATTTTATTCAAATAAAAAACGGGATTGATAATATTCAAAACAATAAAAAAAAGCGGGGAAGTGGATGTCGCTTTGCTGTACAGTATGGTATTAAATTTGAATTCGATGTTTTAATATCATTGTATACGTTTTTTCTTAATTTTTAATTTATTAATTTATTTTGAAAACTACTGGGAACTTTTTGCTTTTGGTAGTTAGTGGTAGTGAGAGCCGAGAGGTGTATGATAGGAGTGGAGTTTCTCTGCAGTAGACGAGAAGGTACCCCGAAGTTGATACCTGCAAGCAGAGTAGGTATAAGTTTGTTTAGAAACGTATTTTATTAGCCGTTTGCCGGCCATCTGATAGACTGCTCAGACCAAGCAGCTGACGTAATAATAATAGGCGTGTTGTCACGCGGAAAGCAATTTATATTTAGGCCGGGACTATACAATATGGCGTATTCCGCGGCGTTTAAGCGCTTTTTGTCGAATTCAAAATTCATTGTTTAGTGGAGTAGCTATACACGACGAATTTACCTCGTTTTCATCCGCGGCGGAAAGCGCCGGTCGGCTTTCGTTTTGACCGCCGAAATAATAAAAACGCAAGCTCTTATAATTGTACATTGTTTTAAATTAGAATTGGCTATGCTGGTGAAGGAAAACGCCGTGTTTATAGCATAGTCTTATGAATACAATAATTTTACGAGGATATTCAATGTTTTATCTATTTGATTTAATTGCCTACCTACTCAGTAAATAATATGAATAAATAATTAATAAATTATATAATATTTTATATTAATTAGGTACCTATATTATGTATTATTAATTTTATTATGAGTAAAGAAAAATATTAAATTATTTCATATTATTTAATAAGTAGTATACTAGTATCTAACTATCTTGGTAAATACATTATTTTAATTAATAGCAGAGTTGGTGTATTTTTTGTTTTAAACTGTTTTTTTAAACGATGTTTTAAACAAATTAAATTGTTTGAGTTTTAAACAGTATACATATTTAAAATAACGTAGTTTTAATTTAATATTATATAATTTACTTATATGCCAATAAACCATGTACTATAGTATAACATGTTTCACTGTTTATTTATTACTTATTTTAAATCTTAAAAGTATTTGAAATGTATTTTAAATATTTTCTGAATGGATGTTTTTTGTGGACAATATATTATGTATATATTAACTATTAAGTAAAAACGTTTTAAATTTGGTAATTTATTCAATAAAATTAAAAAAAAAAAATGAAAGATGGTAATAAATATAATTATTTAATACTTTAACTTTTCTTCTGAAGGATATCTATTATTATTTATTATTAACAATAAACAAAAAAAAAAACACAATATTCAATTGGATTTTACACTGATTTAAACATATATTTTATTCGTTTTATCTTTTATACAATGAACAAAACGTTCAAAACAAATATTTAAAATTCATATTTAAGCATGTTTAAAACAAGTAGTTATCCTGATTAATAGCTGGAGTTTATAATTTGTGTTGGTTACCTAATTTTAATTTTTAGGAGTAAAGACAGCAAAACGGCCAAAACGCAAGAATTTTCTTTGTGCCCGCTTAATAATTGGACAACCATGGCAAATATGTTTTTTTAGATTTTTTTCATGTAAAGTACCTATTTACTAAAAAAGGATATTAATACAAAATCATACACACAATAATTATTAATTGTTTGCTCTTAATTTTTTTTTCCATCAACATTTGTATAATATTGTGGTGGAAATATTGAAACTTAAAGCCACACTATAATACAATACTATATAGGCCACAGTTAAGAAACTTTTATATTTGTTGATTACACTATACACTATGGTACCTATGGGAAAAAGTAAAACGCTTCGATACGTTTTTAATTTGCACAAATATAGATTGCAGATAAAGGTACAACCGTCACAAAAACATTTGCATAATATTAGTTTGCTCTAATGTTAGCTAGGTTGGGTAGGTTAGTTTCAACGTAATATCGATCGACATTGGAACATTTAATTTTATAAAAGTTAATGGAATCAATATTAATATTTAATTTATACACCCGTTTGTATACCAACTATATAAATTAATAATTATATTTATTTTACACGTACAGAGGGGCGTGCTCACGGAGCTTCCACTACCCCCTGGGTCTCATCCCTCTCTTTGGCTTTTTTTTATCTATTGATTTTTCATAAACATGGAAAAACTGTATAATTTATTTCTAAATAAAAAATAACTATTTTAAATATTTTTTTCTCTTTATTTTTCAATATTTCACTAAAGTTAAGTTGATTTATGATAATAAAATAGTAGGTAGTTGGTACTTATATAATATTATTTGTGTTAATTATTGGAAATTAAATGAAACACGAATTATTTTACGTTAGGTTGTAAAAGTATTCATGATAGGTACTGAAATAATTTTATAATTGTATTTTATATGATATTTATTAGTTAAATTATACTATGTACAATATACTCGTCTATGAGTAAAAATCGTAAGCTATAGCTATAATATAAGTAGATATTTATATTATTATTATTATGTCTGTGTAGTGATCAAACTCGAATTATCTAATTGTGTTATTAAACTGTCAATAGATCCATTATAGTATTGAAGGCGAAATACTAATTGACAAAACCTACTATAATATGACCCACATTCATTTTCATAATAGATATGTACATCTTGTTTATCACTTTGAGTTTTGAAACGGTATTATATTATTACTATCGAAAATAATCTGTATAGTCACCGCTAGGACATATACAATCGGTTTGTAACGATAATCTAACGGACGCGTCCTAATTAAAATTAAACCGTTAAATTGTGTCTACACTTTCCAGAAGTGTAGAATTCAGATTTATTCTTATTCCGGCATCCATCGTGTTCTCCGTAGTACCTGCATATTCTATATACACCGCGTACTTACATTGTTTACAGAATAGTTATATTTATTTACTTATATAATTTGCAGCCAACAATCATTCTGCACATAAATTGCATTAAAAGAAAATTAATTTTATATGTAAATTATTTGTATATTTACTGCATAAATTATGTATATGTTGACTTTGTTATATAATATATACTGTATAATATATAATTATATGACGGCAATGATGTCATAATTTAATAATTATGTACGTTGTAGTCTCAATGATTTATAGAATAAAACATTTTAAACATGATATTAAAAACATGGGTACATATTATACGCTCATTTATTGAAGGGTGTAGTGAGTAATAATATGCAGTCTGCAACATCTTTAAGCGAATAGTATGAAATATGAATTGTGTATAAAAATATAATGGAAAACCGATAATGCCTACATCTACTATATTATGGTCATGATTTACGTGGGGGAGTTGTTACAAAATAACATACTTTTTGTCGTTATCGTTTTTTAACTTTTGAATTCTTTTGAATGACAACATACATTAATTGTACTTTCATATTATTCCGAATAGGTACCACTTCACAATCTGTACCACTTCAAAACGCTCATCTATACTTTAATTTCTTAAGCATAAGTTATAACTCAAACGCTATACTCTTTCAATATTAGATTTTAGATTTTGAGCGGAGCGATGAATATATTGGTTTTACAATGATGTGTGTTTTTATATTTTTGTTTTTATTATTTTTTTTTTGTGTCTGCAGTGTACACGATTAGTAGTCGACATAATGCTTTGATTTTCAACTTCAGTATCTTGTTCGATGGGAAAGTGAATCTAGTTAGTACTTTTAGAGGAGGTCAAAATTTAAAATTCCCAAAAGCGCCCGGAAAAAACAAAATAAAAATTAAGGAAAAACGGGAATTATTACTCAAAATCGGTTTTTGACAAAATCGATTTTGGCTGTTGGTGTAACTCTAAAACAGTGTAAATACATGAAATTTTCACTGAATGTTTATATTAGCATTTTGGGTAAAAAAGCGTGAACATTTAATGCGAGGCTCCTGATATATTGTTTCAATAACAGTTAAAAAATATTAAAAATACATTGGCTCAATTTTTTTTAAACTATTTATAGTTCGAATTTTGACAAAATTTATCAAATTTAATAATTATTTTGTAGTTAAAAATTTATAAGATGTTCAACTTTTATAGTTAAGGATTGAAAATTTAAAACAAGGTTCCACGTTATATAAAAACCTAAATAGGTTATATAGATATAAATTACTTTATTTATAATAATATCAACAAATGTACTTAGTAATATCATAGGCTGACTGATCGTTTTCGCTCAGAATCGTTTTTCTTATACAATGATATTATATCATTGAATTCAAATTTTACACCATCCATTACAGTGACCCACCTGCAACCTACTGTACAGCAGAGCGACATCCACTTACCCACTTTTTTTGTTATGTATGAAGTACTCCAAACAAAAAAAAAAATTATATCGATAAGAAATAGTAGAAATATATATTTTTTTTTAAATGTTTTTTAACGACATAAAAATATGTAAAAAATATTTTCAAAAACGTAACCTATTTTTTTTAAATAATGAGTGTTTTACGTTAAATGAATCACCCGATATATATCTATAAATATTTTAATATACTACCTATATATATTTAATAAAATATCGATTGACGGGAGGAGTTTGGGGTTGAAAGAGCTTGTCCTAGATTCGAAATTTACAACAAACGTTCACTTATATTTCGCATCGTATAATCATAGACAGAGTCGCAATATGTGTGCCAAATTTCGAATGAAATTTCTACGCGCGTATAAAGTACGTTTGCACGGACGGGAAATTGAGCGCACGAACAAAATTCAATGAATATATTATTATTATTTATTATAGGTATGCCGTGTTCGATATGAAATGAAAATTTAAAAAAAATTTTAAAATATGTACTTTTTAATACAGGGTACATCGATGTCAAAAGTGTCTGACTTACGAAATTTTGGCGAAAAATATAAATTAGTTTAGGTACACTACAATAATAGTGCGCGAGATACATTCGATTATACAATCGCACTACAAGCAACTTCCCATAAGGGAGCCCCGGACCAGGATAGTTTTATTTTGCATAAAAATGTTCTCTCCGTGGTGGTATTTGGTTATTACTTATTAGTAAGAAACATATAGTAACATAAAACGAGTTCAGGGTCCTATTTTTTAAACCTTTACTGAAAACTTCGATCCATTGTGCCAGGGCACTAGAGAAGTGTTAGTACATTTTTTTCATGGGTTTAAGCTTATAGGTATCATTGGTATTATTTATAAATATTAAGAGCCTCATCACATACGGTACAAATTAGCCAATTTATACAATCATTGTTTGTAATAATTACTTAAAATTGTTTGCCGTGTATGAATTGATATGTACCTATAATATAGCATATATATTAATATATTATAATACGTGCACAGCGTAAGCAAGTATATATAAGTAGTTTATGTCAATTATATGATATTTAATAAAGAAATCTAAAAATATACCTTTTGCGTCGTGTGACATTGTTAAAACTCAATTAAATGTCTATATACTTATAAACGTTACTGACACACCTACCTGTAGAGTACCCATATCGAGTCTAGAGCATTAATTATTATGAAATGTCGGCTCACGAAAATCGAATGTTTTTTCATTTATATTTAGAGTTACCATTGGTAACAAAAAAAAAAAAATAGTTATTAATTACTATGATTGTATATAAATTTCTCTATTGAATTGTATTTTTTCATTTAGGCTAATAAAACTATTCTATATAAACTTATAATTGAATAACAGCTATTATATTATATTAAAGGCAAAATGTATAGGTAGTTGAGGTTTTTATATACTGCATCCACCGGTTGCATATTGTTGTAACGTAAACATGTTTTGTTTTTGTTTGCATCAATA
Source organism: Metopolophium dirhodum (assembly GCF_019925205.1). Taxonomy (NCBI): domain Eukaryota; kingdom Metazoa; phylum Arthropoda; class Insecta; order Hemiptera; family Aphididae; genus Metopolophium; species Metopolophium dirhodum. The sequence continues at coordinate 15,394,310 of NC_083561.1, forward strand.
AACGATGGGGGCCGGAGGAGAAGTAATCCAACAGCTGCAGTTCCTTCTCAGGTCCTCGATAATACGTAAAAAAAGGTTTTTATATACTAAAAAATTAACGACTAATTTTGATAAAAAAAATAGTTGATAATATTTCGACAGCAGCAAAATGGAAATGGTAGATGGATCGATAATAATAATATATAGTCGGCAATAGGGATACTGATAAAAATATTATTATCTGGGTTATATCTTTATGAATTATGACGCATATGCAAATCCACAGTTTTTGACCAATTGGCACCAAATTTTGCAAGCATATTATTTGGGATTTGGGACGGGTTTAGTGTGAATATTTAGAATAAAACCACGAGTAAAAGCCGTTTATATATAATATAAAAGACAAAGTGTATTGTATAGGTTTTTTCAATAAAAAAATATTCGACTGATTTGGTCATTTGACGATTCGTGGAAGGTTTAGATTGATCTAAAGTAGCTAATCCACTATGAATAATATTAAAATCATAACCGCATAATATAATTCATTTATTTCTTCTAGCATTTGGTTCACGTAAGAAAAAAAAGTTAATTATTTCTATTCGTTGTTGGTGTAGCGGTTTGTCATTTGGTATTAATGTATCCCCGGACAACGCCGCTGATAATCAGGTATTAAGTTATAAATATATAATATACTAATTAACATGCGTGTGAAAACTGTATAAAATAAAATTATGCTCATGTACATTCCATATGACACACCGTGTTATAGTAGATAACTGCTGTCTTATGTATAATGAGTCTACTATATATTCATCTATGTATAATGTATAAGACGGAATGACGGATATACAGGAATCTACAGTTTCGGGTTGGACTGTCCTTATTAATAGATCATAAATATATATTCGTATAATATATAGTTGGTGCTAGACGCTGGTCCAAACGTCATCTCCTTTTCGACACGCTGGTGCATTTACTTATAGAGTTCCAAAAATAAACGAAAAATATACTGATTGAGTCATATGATTATTTTGAGTCAAATATAAAATCGATGCAAAGTTAATCTCATAAATTTTTAACGATTTAAGAAATTCTATTTAATCATTAGGTATATATTTATTTATAAACAAGTAACAACTGAATTAAACATAATATATATTATACCCATTAATGATGATATTATATTTTAAGCAACTGAATTATAAATAATATAGGTATTACACAAATTAATCAAATTTTACAAAATTATTATAAAAAAACAACATTTTTAACCATACTTGTAGAATTTTTTTGTTACAGACAGTCTTAAGTCCTTAGTAATAGAAAGGAAGATGTTTTTTTAAGTTTGACGGGACTCGGTTAGTATTTGAACATGGACTCAATTAGTATTATATTTTTAATTTCACAGGACTCAGTAAGTATTTAACTTAAAACATCCAGGATCTCAATTCGAAATGGTGAGGTATATTGGGACTTCATTTGTATGTAGTCCTGCATGCATATAAATTATAAACTAGCAGTAATATAAGTAAGTACTAATTATATTTCGATATATTGTCATCACATAATATTATAAGAACTAGATAATAATAATCGACACGATTATAGATTTTTATTTTCTAGTCACTTCATCTGCGTGAGTATTCAAGTGTACAACAATATAACGTTTTATTAAATTGTTGTATTAAATAATAAGTATATTAGTTGTTATCTTAAACCTTGAATTTATTTTGCCTTTTATCATAATAATATCATAACATTATAATAGGTACTCTTATTAATTATTATTTTACTAGTGTAGTAGTGTCATAAAAAATAATAAATCACGTTTACGAACAACAATAATTAATACAACTTTTATTTTATTCATTAGCTTTTGCACAAAAAAATAAAAAATACATGAATCGACACTTTAAGTATCATATAATATTATAATACTGTTACAATACAGTTATATACATTATAATATTATTAGTTGTAGGTTATTTTGATGATTATGTGACAATATATGTTTTTTATAAGTAGTTATGTACTATAATAGGTACATAACTATTTTATTATTATAAAATATTATAATAAATATAACTTTAAAACAAAAATTACTTGCAGATTACATTAATTTATCGACGTTAGGAGTAAAATATGATGGTCGTTTGAAATATAAGATGAGCCGCGAATTATAATGTACTCGGATACAATTTCATTGATACTCTGCAGGTATAGTAGGTTAGTAAGGTTATCTATTTCAAAATAATGAGATGTATTTGTAGAAGATATTTTCCAAAAATAGATGCGTAAATTATTGATGGCTGTTCAGTTTACAAATAATTGTAGTTAGTTATGAATATACGGTGAAGAAAATATAGGCTGAGACAATGAGACACACGTTTCAATAATGTGATTCGTCTATTTGCATTGCCATAACATTCTAGTTACTAACCCAACGCAGATAGTGACACATTTTTCAATCAATTCATGTAAAAAATATAACCTTCTTTATAAATAAGTTATGTACCTACGGGGCGATTGTTGTTTTTTTTATAAATACTCTATTTATCCTTACACAAAATAAAAACACAATTTTATTTGCATTTTGCATTAATAACTACTGGAGTCTGGAGAGTGGAGATTTTTGTTTTGAAAAGTTACCGTTTATATTATTATCGTGGTTGGCAGTGTATTCGCACGCATTGCATAACAATCGATGGCATAGAACGACACTATTTAGCATTTAGGTCAAATGTAATTATTAAAACTGAAATCTTGCGCGAACGTAGTTGAGTTTTTTTTTTTGCCTCGTATTACTATTTAGGTCAATTATGTTTGTTTTAATCGCACGTCGGTATAACAGGTACTTCTACAATACAGTATAATATACTTTGAGATTTTCGTAAAAAATAATTATGAATTAATTATATTTCAGACTCCATTATAGCCTTGGGTAAAAGTACATAACATAATATAAATAAATTACGTAAATTACAATTTAATCAAAATGCATTTTATCATAAATAAGTTTATGTCACTGACATCCGCATTATTTCTCATTTTATTTCTATTTTCTACCGAACCAAGGAAAATTTTAGTGTTGGTTTTTCGTTAACTGAAAATAAAACAAATTTTCATTACTACTCGACGACTATAAAAAATAAATATTCGTACATTCGTCTTTGGAGGGTGGATGGGGGTTGTAAGAGAAATAATATAATATCAACATTTCATGTTTCGAGTCCAAATCAGGTTCTGGATAGCTCACCGTTGCAACAAAATGGATTGTCTCGTCATCCCATACAATATTCACGTCTATTGGAATTTTTTTGTTCCACGTCCATAATCCACATACGAGATGCGTTGCAGATTATAGTCACGGACAATTATTTGTAATTATTTTTTAGATAATTAAAGTACCTATAAATATACGTATATATATATATATATTATATAAAATACAAAGATGCGGCATTAAATACAGTTAGTTCCACTGTAAAGCGAATAACAAATACAGGTATGTATGTACCTTTGTACACTTTGAGTTATATTCATCCGCGCGACTTAGCCGGCCGGAAGTAACCACGCCGTGAGTACGGTACTTCTGGGATTCGAGACCGCGGTCGCGCACGTTGCTCGTATATACCGTGCCTATACCTACCTAATAAGTGTAGTGGGTACATAATATGCTACGTACGTAATATTGCATCGTGAGAGTGTTGTTACGAAACGTAATCACACGAGAAGCTCACTATAGCGCACGTCAGACGAGCTGCGTGTTTATCATATATATATATAAATTATACCTACACGGTTACACGACACTTCACCGGCTAAAAGCTGCTGTAACTGTATATCGACGGACGTCCATAGTATTATAACAATAATATCATAGGTACCGCCGATACTCCATAGTAATAAGAATAATAATAACATTACGATGCTTTGATATCACATATTAATATTATATCATACATAGCCACACAGGTACCCAGATACATTGTATTTTTAAACATGGTCCATGCACGCGCGTGTGCACTCTGAACACGAGGCGTATGTTTACAATATGTCTTTCCAGGATTTGCGTCCATATACCTACGCACACGTAGGTACGTGTAATATTATATTATAATAAACACGCGTATTATATGTATTAAATCAATAGCATCGTCTGCGGTAAACTGGTGATTCGCTGAACAAGATTCACCTCCATTTTTTTATTCGTTTAATAACGTATAATATATTAAACTTTAATATACTTAAAGATCATATTTTCAAAATTCTTGAGATTTTTTATTTTGCTTAAGGAGTTTATTCGTTTAATAACGTATAATATATTAAACTTTAATATACTTAAAGATCATATTTTCAAAATTCTTGAGATTTTTTATTTTGCTTAAGGAGTTTAGCTTAATTTTTCGGTAAATTATTTAGTGGATAATTTTTTTGTGACTTATTGGAATTACTAGTTTTAAATGTTATTAACATTTTCATATTAAGGATAATAGTCTTGAAAAATGGTTTTACAAAAATATAAAATAGATATAACATTGAATCTAGTATTTATTATTCTCTTGGACCGTTTTTATAAAATATAAATATTGATAGATTAGTATAAATTACTAAAATTTTCAAATTACCAAAGCCCCCATATCCTCAAAACCCTTTATCGTGGACTATTTTCCTTAGTCCACAAAGTTAAATAACTCAAAAACTACACGTCTCGAGTTCTTATTTTGATACGTCAACATTTTCAGAAAAATGATCCATTAAATAATTTACGTATACGTATACGATCCAAGCAAACTTGCTTTTTAGTAATCATAGGAAAATCATTAATATATAGTATACTATCTTGAATCGTGTTAGTACTTAAGTAAATAGTGTATTTAACGATTAGTGTGGTACTGTTAGTGTGATAGCAACTATAGTATTGTTAAACCATATCACAAAAAACATAATGATAATAATAATATATTAATATATAATACTATATATATGATATGATATCTATGAGAATAATCTCTGTGACTACTGACTGTCTGACTATATTATCTATAACAAGGGTGTAGAGTGTAGACCAATTTGGTTACCACTCTTGACTCTGTGCAATGTGAAATATCTACACTGGTCTAACGAGCACGCTAGTAAATATAAATGTCTGGTAAATAACATTTTTACTACAAGCAATTAAAAATCCAAAATATAATATGCATTTATAGGCTTTTAATTTTTGAATCGTAATTGTTCTTACTCTAAAGGAAATACATAAAAACATTCCTATTACTTCTGCAGATAAAGTAATAGACGAATTGGCCAAAAACAATAGGAAATTTAATTTTATAGTACCTATACCAATTTTGAAATAAAGTGCATTAAATATATTAAATAAACATTTTGTTATTTATCATCATAATTCAATACATAAGTATATTTGTTAATTGTTATATTTAAACTCTATTGGTATTAGGTAATTTATGTAATCACGGGACGTAGCCACTATATTGGTAATTTGAATTGTCCTACTCTGGGGATGAAATGTTCATATACCCTTTTTTCATATATATAAGTAATAGGTTAAGATGTTTTCCATCATAGGTTTATAGGATGTGACCTCCCCTTCCCAAATAAAAGTTATTTATAGGCCACTGTGTACCTAAATAAATATGATGTGTTCTATATTGATATAAATTTAATATTGTATTTTTATAGGTAATATTTATATTTTTTATTAGGTCGTCGTCGTCATGTAAAAACCATCGTTCGAAATCGGGTCAAATGTGTTTACTCGATGGTACTTTTATTATTATTATTATTACTATTATTGTTGTTGTTGTAGTTCCCAATTTACAGCTACGATACCGTATAAGCAAGTCGATGAAAACGAACGGTATATAACTGTTTTCGTGTTTTATAAGTAGATCGCGGTGTTATTTTTACTATTAGGTACTTATTATTTTTTTTTTTTTAATTGACCATAATATGCAGTTCAAAATCACGACCGCGACGCTGCGTGAAAATTCTCAACAATGGAAGGGATAGCGAAGGGAAGTCTAAAAAATAACGTTTTTCATCGGATACTTTATTTTACTTCGTCGGTACAATCACTGTCGTTTGACGAATTTGTACTAGGTACCGATAAACCGGAACATTTATTGTTATAATATTATAGGTACCGGTGATTTTCGTCGTCGTACCTAATCGTCCTAGTATTATATACCCTACCACAATGTTTATTATTTTATTTGGTTGTAAACAACATAGTATTATAATATTATTAGCAATTTATTTAGGTAAAAGTATTATTATATAGATAACTATGATGTTCAGCTCTAGTTGTACAATGCAATCAGTAGGTACGCGACTCATTATTTCACGTTGTAACGGTATACGCTGCAGGTAATCCGGGATAGTCGAATTGCACTTTTATTTATATTAAATAGTCAAATTTAACTTGGATTAAAAAAAGGTAATGATCAACTTGCACTCGGGTTCAAAAAAGGGTTTTCAACAAAAATATCTATTCATTAATTTTAATATTCAAACTTAATTTAAACATTCTGAAAACTCGAATTTCTCTTCCTGGTTAAAATGTAGATGATCTAATATTAGCATACTAATTAATATATTTTATATGTATGGCTAAACTATATTATATGTTATATTTTAAAGAAATTATTACAAATTATTATATTTTACAAAATTATAAGAAAATTAATTATGACGTAATATTAGTTTTTACCCAAGTGGTATTGGCAAAGCTTATTAAATAAAATATGGTGATGGCCACTTTTGTAAAATAATCAATTTCCTTAAATTATTTTAAACTTTTTTGGGTTAAAAAAATCAAATTCTTAGCACACGACGCCTTAATTTAATGTGTAACTATTGATTAATTGTAATTTTTAATCGTGTGTATGTCAGAAAATCGATCAGTTCAAAACTAAACATGAACCGAACATATTTTGACATTTATAATTATTATGTGCATTAAATTATACTGTATCTGTAGACTTTTTTTTTAAATATTGATTTTAATTGTATATAATTATATATTGCGCGCTAAATATAAAATAGAAATAGGTACGTGTGCTCCAAAATATATTTTTCCAAACGCGTATAGTGTATACCTACTTACAATGTACTCGGTAGTGAAACCACTTTAAGAATAAAATGCGTATTGCCATGAAACCAAAACGAACTACCGTTATGGTAATTATATCTACGACGAGGCGTTCGGTAAAAAGGGAACTCGCGCAGGAAAAAAAAATGAAAATATTTTCGTTTGTATGCTCACATATACATATTATTATACACATACATTGTGCATATGGTGTATCGCATAAATTATGTACAATAAATTCCGTCATTGGTGTTTATTTTGTTTGTTTATTGATTACATAACGATTTTTATTTTAAACTTATTTTATGGAAAGGCGTAGTACGTATAGATGGTATGTTACGAATTAGTAATTACCATATTATAATAATTTTATTACCGCAAGTATAATATAATATTTTGTAAATTTTAAATTTTAATATTTGAACACCAACGTAATTAGAGAGATCATGGGCGTGCTCAAGGGGGGGGCGTAGGGGGTTCAACCACCCCTCTATGGAAACTTAACAAATATAATATATTATGTAGGTACTTATATATAATTATAATTTTTTATTGGGAACAAATATCTAGCTTAGCACCCACGCTAATTTTTAAATTTCTTTTTTCGAAACCTATATATTAAAACGAGTTAATTAGAACGATGTTGGAAAAAATTAATTGCCGAAAATCATTAGTTTTTAAGTTAGCCTTACAAAGTTCACAATTTTCGGTGTTTTACCGCGCATTCGTATAGCTCAATATTTTACCGCGCGTTTGGAACTTTTCTGTTTTACTAAATAACTTTTTTTAAAAGGTTAAATCTATCTCTGTAACAAATTTCATCGCAATCGAATGAATGGTTTAGGAATGCATAAAGGACAGACAGACAAACATTCATTTTTATATATATACCTAGATATAAATTATTTAAAATCCTATTTCTTTGTTTTGTTGGCACGTACTTCCATTTAAGTATTATAATAGATAATTGTTATATTTATTTGTACTAATATATTATATATAGAATCTATTTTTACAATCTTTATTATACTAAATACAGTACACAGCAATAAGTAATTTGATTAACCAAGAATTAATTCAAACATTTCAAAGTTTTTTGATTATTTAAGTATATAGCCTTAAAGGTAAAAAGTAAATACGTATTAGTTATAAAATTATACATAGGTACGATACCTAGTATAATAGCATAATATCTATATAGAACACAATAAATTAAGTTGAAAAAATTAAAAGTTAGTTAACAATTTAACATACCTGCTATTGGAGAACACAAGCATACGATTTATTGGACTAAATAGTAACTAGGTTTGGTTTTTGATGGAAAACTGTTTCATTGAGGTTCGGAAATTTGACAAAATATTAAGTATAAAAAATATTTATAAAAATATAAACTTCTAAAAAGTAAGTTTGAACTCATTCCAATTGGTTGACTGGTCCAAACTGCGTAAATGCAAATTAGCGTAATTTTTCATGTTTAAACAGAGCCAAACTCGAGAATTAACCTGATCAATGATCAAAAAATAGTTTTTAAGCGTTGTATATTATAGTGGAATCTAAGCAATTTTATCGCATAAAACCTAATAATCACATGGCTTTTGTATGGAATTCAAAGGAAAGACCTTTAGTTAACGTTATGCCTATAGATTTCAAATATATGTAACTGACTGTAGATATTGAATGGGTAGCTAAAAGTAAAAACTATTAGAAAGTGGAACTGGGTGGAAGTATTTGTGTACAGTTATTAAATGTATCTTGCATTATCTGAATTCCGAATACCAATAATTTAGAAAATTATTCAGATCATTCTGTAACATAATTTGCCGGTGAATTTATTTCTATGTATAATTTTTAATTGTCATCATATAAGCCATAAGGAATACTGACAATATTTAATATTGAAAATCTTTTCTCCATTAATAAATATTGAAAACAATAACTGTGAGAGATAAATGTTCTCCCTGTAAAGTAAGTATACCCGAAGAAACTAAATATAGGATACGAAAGTATTTTTAAAACTATTTTTACTTGTCCGAGTACTGACGGATAAATAAGTTATAAACCAGGATATTACAAAAGACTTCCGAATCCGAATACATATAATTTATAAATTAGAATTGCATGTTCCATTGATAAATAGGTAGTTTATAAACATATTTGCTTTTTACAACTCTACTCGGAGATAATATGTAATTAAATGACTTTTATTCGAGAAGTAGGTACTTAATTACACTCCTTATGAGATCGTCGACTAAGTCCCAGAAATATTTTGAATTATTTAATAAGATTGATAAAGTTTCTAATCCGTTTCTGTATAATCATAACAGTAAAACAGTTGATTTAGTACCAAATAGGTAAAAATTAGATAGGTACCAACGCCATATAATATTTTATACAACAATAACAGTTATTTAAATTCCTATTTAATAGGTATCTAGTATTATTTATCTATAAACATAAAATGCATAATGCAGTATTTAAATAGTACTGTATAAATATTAAGGATAAAAAATAAACATTTTTAATTCATCATAAATATAAAATTACGCAGAGTTCATCATTGGACAACCTGATTAATATATTTAGTTCTTTGTTGTGTTTTGCACATAGTGGATGAAATAATATCAAGCACACAACAATTTTAATTTAATTTATATTATAATTAAACTTGTGATGATCTTATTATGTCATACATATATTAATATTTAATATTATATAATATATTTACGATTGACAAGTGACAACTGCAGTGGTACAATTTAATTTCGTATAATACAGTAAATTATAATGTATATTATTAATCTACTATATAATATTAATTTCCTATTTCCATAAATATTTAAAATAATATATTTTTGTATAATTTTCCTAAATATATTTTCATTCTATTGAATAATAATTGCACGGATAATCATCACATTATAACAATATAGGATTAAATGCCACGTTTCGTTTTTTTATGTTTTCGTATTAGATAGGTACATATTATGTAATATAATTTTGCAGTTAACAATTATTGTTGTTATAGGTATATGACCGCCATATGAGCCATTGTTTGTACATGTACAAAAAATTAATAACATTTAAATTATTATTTTAACGTCAACGATTTATTCATTTATAATGTAATGGTATAGTAATATAATGAATTCTTAATAGGTAGATAATTGTATACCCGTTGTACTGTTTTAAAACTGACATTGATGGATTTGTAATGTTCATAATATGAAACAATTAAGTTAGGAATTTGTTTGAAGTTCAACAAATTGGTAGGTGTACTACAACACTTACAAGTTAACATTTATATTATACTGACATTTCATTTGCTACTAATCAGTAATTAGTAATTTTGCATAATATATTTAATCATATTCCATTACATTAAATAAACTATTAAATTATTAAAGTATATGAAGTATATGGGCTACTTTCAAGTAAATGTTATTTAACGCAATTATTATTTATTATTGTATAACAATATTAGTAAATTATACTAAAATAACCACACGCACAATGTATATTATATGTTATAGGAACCTATACCTACCATCAACATATAATAAACCATACAACCCGTTAATAAAATAAACGTCATGAAGTTTCTTGATAGTGGATAAAAAATTCTGTTTTTATTTGACACAGCATAACTATTATTTTTTTGTACCTAATTTGAATATGCATCAATATATTATTTTAGAGTTATCGCAGCCTGTATTAGTCATAGTCCATTAGGTATATTGTTTAGGTATGATGGTGATTGAGTTGACATCTTTGAGTGCCAAACTATTATATTATATATTCATCATGTGTTCCGAGAAGGTTAGAGTGGTTAGATAATAATGAAAATATATGGCCTAAGATTGACCCTCATAGAAGTCCTTGTATAATAAGACCTCGCATAACAATCGAATAACTGTTTTCGGGTATCCTTCACTCTTCGGTACATAATGCTTTCACATTTCTGAAGATTTACTCGTGAGAAAAAGAAACTGTACATGATGGTTGTAAACACATAAAATTACGCACTATTTCTTTTACAGACATCCTTTAAAATTGTTAATACCATCAATACCAAATACGTGTGTAATTTGTATGTATAATGTATTTATATATTATTTTCTATAGACTTCATCAATTATATTAATAATAACAATATAGTTGGACAATATATTAGTGTAAGACGTATACTGACATACTGTATAGTTAAATTGAACAAGTTAATTCTAAAGCAATTGTTAAATAATTTAAGAGGTACCTATATGGCTATATAGTATAATATACCTCGTTATTATACAAGATTAATAATATGATAATATTTATTAGATTAATAAATTTGCATTTTATTATTCATTCACATTCAAATGTAAACTTTATTTTTAAAATATAATAAATATTGTAGTTCGAAAAAGAACAACACTTTTTATTTAAACTGACTTAAAAATAAAAACAAACAAACTATGTTTTGTTTTTGAAAAAATAGATAATATATAATAATATAAGTAAAATTTATAAATAATATTATGTTCTCATTGCACAGTTAGATAACTTTTGGATCAAAATATAATAGGTAGGCCGTAGGCCTAACCTACATGATATAAATATTCAATGTGAATGGAAATTTAAATTATTATTATAAATAAAAAATTGATCGTGGAAATGATAATTCATTATTAATATAAGCGTGGTACTTTTCAGACATAAAAATAAATGACTTGCGATCATATTCTTATATATTATAGGATACACCTACATTATTACGATGCATGCTGAAGTCGGATATATTATATTGTTACGTGTATTATATTATCTCATAATTCGTAATATATACAGACATATAAAATGGCGACACCGATAAAACGGCAAAACTGTCCGAACTCGTCTTGTAATTCACCATACGAGATGAATTTTAAACGGTGTTAAGTCCATATATAAGATAAATCCGTACTTTTAATATTGTTCTCAATCTACGACACTATTACATCTGCGAAAACGAACTAGGTTGTTGCACGGATCTCGTAGAGTTTTTTTTATTGCCATCGCGTAAACGTAATACTAATGCAAGTACCGTATTATGTGCATGTGCATATTATTGCACATGCAGTTTGTATCGTTATGTCACCTAGATTTTTTTGTTCCTTGATTTTGGTATAGATACTTGAAATATATAGTACAAAATATGTATTCAAATATTATTCAAATATTATTCTTATTTTGGCTAAGTATAGGTGTTTGAAAATGTACCATAACAATATTTTTGATGTTATTGTAAGAGATTGTGGTAAGTACCAATAATTTAAGGAGCACAATACGGTTAAGGTTCGAATTAAATTGGCACCTATTGAATTGCAGATTTGCCATAACACAATGCCTTCCAATGCCTAATGCCAATACCTGTGTATTTCTTGTAATAATTTCTAAAGTCTTACAGCCTAGAGTAAAATCGAATCTTATACTATGTATTATTTGCAGATTATAGATACCTGCAGCTCCTAAATATTATATATAGGTATAATGCATACCTACGTCTCCGGGGTGCTGAACAAATAGCTGGTCACCACCGCGGCAGCCATAACCCGATTATAATAAATACTATTATAATAATAATAGGTATATGGTATTATAAATACAATCGACGAGGGTGTATTATTGTACTACAAACGCCCTCGCGTAACCAGTGTGACATAACGCTATAATAGTTATTATTACACAATTAATGTTGTGGAATCGAGATTGTGTCTAAAATGTCCAATATTTTTTTCGTTAACAGCACGTCAGCACTAATATTAGGTACGTACCTATAATATGAAATATACAATATTGATCTAAAATAAAATGTGTATTTTACGGTTTATTTCGTCACCGCCGCTGTTGTCGAATACCGTAATCCTAAATATTATCCCACGCAAAATGCAGAGGTCCTTTCTTGTGGTCTTGTGGCTCCTGCAGCGCGTATCACCCGCAGAGAGTGGTATCCATAAGGGTAGAAGGGTGTGTATTTCAATCGTGTTTGAACATGACATGAATTCCACCCCCGCCCACCTTCGTAAGTGATCTCGTACACTGTGACGGTTTGTGTTGCTTGCCAACAAATATTATATAATACTACCTTATCCTGCACGGGGTTTCTCGTAACAAATTAAATGCCCGTGGATTTATTCGGTCTTAGACTCCGTTAAATGTATAATCTACTCATCATGATTCAACCACACGTTCATATGGGTGATTTTGACCAATTAATATAAAATAATACAGTTCTAAAATTATATAATAACTATTTTATTTTCTGTAACCAATGGCTACCGCATATACAGACTATGAAAAATATCCGTTTTTTGTGAGCCAATAAATCATCCTGTGTAAGCTATCTCTTTGAAATGCAAAATTTAAAAAATTGGCTTCAAGGTGCACAATGCACATCCTCATCGGACATCGGGTATAGAATTACCAGAGTACCAAATTTCAGAACCACGATTGCGATAGCCGATAGACTTGGCTATGTACCACGTGTAAAATAGTCACGGTTACCACAGTTACCAAACGATACCGCATGGTTGAATATATTCAACTTTTGACCGTGTGGTTACATTTATGTGCGGAAAAGTGATAACTAAAATAAAATAATATTATGTCATCATCAGGTACAACATTCATATCATTGGTATTGCATTTTGGTATAAACATTAATATACGAAATCACACGACACGGTGTACCGTGAACCCGGCTTTACTGCAAACATTGCCTTTATTACCTATAATATATATAGATTGATGTGGGGTTTTGGTATAACAACGACTTGAACGAAATATCGCCACAATCGAACGAAACTCTTCTTATAGTCGCAAACGACAACACGAAAATAATTTTATATTATAATATTATTATTTTGTTATATACTCGTAGGCGGCGTGGCCATCTGAGCAGCGCCGCTGTACCGTTCTCGTCCACCGCCGCGGACTAATATGCCTACTACTACAATATGTACTCTCCTCTTCACTAACGGGCCGCGGGCTAGAATCTAACGGGAACCGTGGCGGTCGTCGTCGTCGTGATCGTGGCCGCCCGCCACCCGCCACCCACCGACGCAGCGGCCGCCACATAATAACGGTAATCCGGTCCGACCCACTCTCATAACGGGGCTTCTCGGCGGCCGCGGCGTACGGTAAATCTGGAACCGCCGCCGCCACGCTCACTCCTTCCCGCCGCCGTCACCGGTTGCACTTGACCCGCTAAATATAATATAATATTATTATCTTCATTACTATTATTATTATTATTATTATTGTAAGTTTTGTGCGCGCGCGCGTTGTCCCCCGAAATGCGTAGTGCCTATGCATCTATCGTCGTGTGGTACGCCTCTCACTCGGTGGCGGGCGCGTTCACTCTCCCACGACGACGTCGCTCGCCTTCTCCCGAAAACAAAAATAAAAACTATATACGCGCATTATAACGACGGCGTGCACCGCGACCCGCAGCGCCGTTATTGCCGTTTTATCGTCCACCAACCACTTTCGGTGTATATATTATATGTATATATATATATATATAATATGCATGTACACGGCGTGCACTGCATCTCTGTGTCGGATCGGATCGGATCGTTTTTGTTTTCCGCCGATTTTGATGTACCGTTTTTCCGCGGGTCGCCGCGGCGGCGGGATCTGCCGAAACGAGATTTTTCACCAAAAAGTGGTTCACTTCGCCGCGAAATCGGCACAGGTGTTCCGCGTCGACTACCTACCTATAATAATATATAGAAGTACAATGCTGCGCTCGGAGGTTATATATACATACGCATTGCTATTGTTATTGTAATATGCGTCCTACAATATGTTGTTGTTGTTACCGACTATTACAATATGCGTTGTTGTTATTGTCGTCGTCGCGAGGAGGCGTTTTTTCTCGCGCCAAGCACCGTTACACGACCGCGGGAATACCACGATTACCACGATATGGTTAGCTGATGCGGTTTGAAATTTTTCAACGAATATGATGTATAGGCACACCGCTGTACATGTATTATAGTATAATATTGGCAGTTGGCACCAACGTACATAATATAGTATTTGAAGCCTAGTGGCTCAAAGCCCAGTTAGCAGAAAAGGGGGAGGGGGCACTTCCTCAAAAAAAAAAAACAAAACGATTTTGTGGTAGGCTCCGTATGTGTGTGTATACGGTGGATTCTAGTAGCTGGCCGACTTGGCCCGGGAAAAAATTAACAAACATAAAATAAGACGCTTTAACAGCGTACTTATCTCGGTTTTAGTGTACCAAAATCGTCATTGGTGTTCCTCTTGTTGTAAGCAAATTCCACCGAAATGGGCAATCCACCTGTGGTGGTTCAAACTATTAAACTACTTTTTAAGCTTTCCTGATATTATATCTAAGAACAATTGCTGAAATGTTCGTTAAAATCGGTCGAGTGGTTTAGAGTCTTTAAGCTATACAAATATGATATAAGGACAATGTCTATTGTTGTACATTTTAATAACAAACAATAAAATATTATTTTCTTTTATTTAATGATTCCATAGCAATGCATGGCGAGTCGGCTAGTCTATACCATTTTTTTAAAATTATATTTCTGTAACCAGTGGCAACCCTTCAAATTAACAAAAATCATTCGATTTTGCCAAAACAACATTTATGTAAAAGTCACTCTATAGTAGATCTGCAGCTTATTTATGGTAGAAAAGAATCTAAAAACCCCCTCCGAGTCTCAATAAGAATCTATATCGATATAACTTTTATTGAAATCGGTCCGGTAGTTTCTGAGATAAGCTGTTAGTAAAAAACCTCATTTCGCATTTATATTTATGGATAGATAGATACTGCACATAATATACAATTGGTCATTTTTAACTTATATTGGTAGGTACTAGGTACTAATATATAATCTATATGCTATAAATATGGTGCACTCCGAATTTCAATTGGTACCTATACTTATGAGTTGTATTATTATTATTTATACAGTTATATCCGAAAGTCGAGACGATTTGCTGGTAAAAACAACAATATAATAGATACTATGGGTTCAGTGTTGTACGACGAATGATAAAAATCAAGTCGTTTCGATAAATTTGATCATGAAATGTATATCTCGTAATGGAAGCGCACAATCGGTAGTACAAGCAGAAATGGCGATCCGAAGATATTGAAAAATAAATATTGGACGTATTTTACAAACGAGATAACAGCCAAGGCCATAGTAAATACATGGCAGTACCAAAAGTTTTGTTATAGTGGACAAATTTGGTACTTTTTGGTACTTTTTACAAATCATTAGAAAAGAAAAATACCTATAGGTACTAGGCAAGGGCTAAAATACTATGTCCCCTGAATGACAGATGAGTGTCAAATATTAATATTATGCAAGGTGTGTGGTATATACAAGAGGGGAGATTTTGGGTGTTACAACCCCCTTAGGTTTTTTTTTGCTTTAGAATTCTGTCAAAGCCCAAAAGTAACAGTTAAATTAATAATTGTGTCCCCAGAAATCTATTTTAGGCCCTGGTACTAGGTACGTTAAATAATTGAGCATAAAACATAATACGTATCTTCTATTCATAATAAAATTATATTATAAAATATAAAATACCTATAAAAATACATTAAAATTAAAAAATATGCAATTTTTCGTTCAAATGTACAAGGTATGCAAAAATATGCATTTTAAATTTTCGTCATTAATCTCGTCATTGTGTTGAATGCTCTAGCTTATTCTGTCGCAGTAAGGCGAGAGCGTGTAGAAAAATATGCAACTTCTGACTTCATACGACTTCCGAGCCCTAGTAATAACTAATGGCTCATATACTCATATTTTAATATGCATATTATTATTATACGACGTGTTATTATGGCGGTAACTATTATCGAAAACCGTTGGCGAAATGTTACGTAAAAGTTTGGCGGTCTATACATGTGTTATTGTTATAACAATATAATAGTAATAATGATAATAATATTATGTTATACAAGAATATAATAATATACGATATGGCGTGCGAGCTCGTTTTTATTAGTCCACCTACGCTGTCGCCCGAACGATTCCTTAAAAATCACACCTACATAATTAAGCGCTTGCCAGGAATAGTTTGAATTAGAAATGTCATATTTCTGCAGCACGCATTATTATTGGCAAAGAAATAAAAAAGAATAGTTTTATTATTTAGAAAAATTAAAAACTAAATTAATACTATTCGTCGCGTCAACATAGATGATATGTATATAACAATATGTTGTTTTGGACGTTTTATCATGTCTGTTTGTCACCGTTGCCTGGGTCACCGTGATATCGTAACACCGTTAATTTCGCAAAATATAAAAATATATATTTTGATATATTATTATTATATAGCAGAAAGTTTGTTATGTGGACATTAATATAATATTTTCCGTGCAGTAGTATTCTGACTATCATTTTGACGTATATCATTAAATTAATTAATATTTCTATATAGTATCGTTTTTTATTTATTGTATATAATATATTATTATATACGCGCTGTGCCACGCGATGACCTTATGCCATTGCCAAATTCGGAGAGACACGATGGTTGTTTCCTCAAGTCTAAACCTACACGATTATGCCACTGTCCTTTGTTATTTAACGAGAAGCGGATCAATAGAGCATGATAATAATATTATATTGTATCATATTATTATTACATTTACTGTAATAGCTGGTAACGTATCTATATATATAACGGACTGTGAGTTTGCGAGGGGAATGGAGATGTGTTTATATTGTACACCTACGGCTAGATTCAGGAAAGATACAAGATTTTTTTCATTCGGTATCATATTTACAAAATATTCCGTTATAAAGGGATTTTAGTCATTGCATATAGGGAGGTGTCCGGAAATAGAAGTTTTTACGTAAGTAACGTATGTATGTATGTATGTATGTAGGTAGGTAGGTATGTATGTATGTAGGTAGGTAGGTACATACTAATATACCGTATATAATATAAACACGTAACAGACATTGATTATTCCAATTTTAGGTACATAACGGTAAAAAAGGTCAAGGGAGGATACCAAATCTCGTCAACCACCTGCACTTCATCCGCATCATAAATACACACCACTATATAGCTTCGGCACTGGTCGCATATATATAATATATATTTTTATAAACCTATAGGTACGTTTCACGTTTCTGTTTTAAATATTACACAAGAGTGATTATTTAAATACTCGACATCCATCGTTTTTAAGGACTTTCGAAGAATCGAGTGCGGTAATAAATAAAAGCTATTCGGTTAAAATTAGTGTTTCTGAAAATTTTTATTGATTTTATTTCATAATATAAGTATAACGTTTTGGGTGTAGCAACTAGAAACTAGGGTAAAGTTTGTGTTATAATCGCAGTGCGTAATTTTTCTTGATTTTGATTGTTCTATAATTGAGTAATTGGCTTTCTTGTAATATCATGATTTTTTGGATTGAAATTATTTACGGTCCCCAATTATTTACACATATTGTAGATTAATCTAGGATATGCTATTATTATATAAAATAGACTGCGTACTGCGCAGAGTTTATAAATGCAATGAAGTATTCACAAACTAAAAAAACTAAACGCATAGTTAATTAATCTTAAGTTAAAATTTTATTTTCATAGTTAAATTATGATTATTAGGATTTAAATTAGTAATTAAATACACACAAATGTCTTATGAACATCTTGTTTATGTGTTATGCGCAGCGGGGGCGTGTATTCCTAATAACTTTTACAATTTAACATATTATTCGTTATGTAGGTATTTATAGAAATATTTTTTTAGATAGACCCTCTAAAGCGCAAATCGCAATTGGTGCAGTTACAAATTACGAGTAGTAAATAAAAATTCAACTTCCCACTGTTCGAAGTTCCATCAACGGAATGCCTTCTTCAACAAGTCACCAATAATGTCACCCCATCGCACTTCAGTACTTCACTTATGCTCATTGTAGACATATTTGTGTAATAAAATAATAAATGTTAAAAAAAAGATAATAAGATAATATTACGTATATATTGCTATTTTAATTTATTAGTAACATCTAACAAATAATATATTATATTAAAACAACTAAATTTGAAATTCCTTTATAAACTTAAAACTATTACACAATATTACAGATTGCCCAGAACTAGTTGAACGTTTATACTTCAAAATAAACCCCGCATAAACTCTAGACATAAACAACTTTTACATCCACCAAACATTTCATACAGATATATGTCATTCTCTCCTTCTAATAATCTAGTGTCTATAAGGAATTCCATATATAAGGTAGATTTATTTCACTGTTCACTTAATGTCTTAATGATCTGTCTTCATATATTCATTAATTTTCAATTTTTATGTATATATATTTTTTTTTATTGATCCAAATAAAACATCGGCGACAACAGCCATTAACTGTAGTCATTACATTGATTACATTTTTTTTTTTAATGTATATTTTTAGATATAATATTTTAAATTAAATTGTACAATTCAAATTTTCTTAAACATTTTAATATTTGGTAGGTGGTATCTGTGTTTAGTCTGAGAGCTACGTCTAGGGTGTTGGGGATGTTAACCTTGTCGAGTTTCTCTGTGTATTGACGGCATTCTGTAAGGATATGGTTGACTGTTAGTAAGTTCAGTACCACGGGTTGTACACATAAGTTTTTCATCCTTTGCCATGAGGTATCCATGTGTTAATCGAGTGTGTCCGATGCAAAGTCTGTTTATTATTACTTTTTCTCTTCTTTTCGTGAGGGAATATTATATTTTATTATGTACAGTATATACACAACTTCTTGATTTATATATATGTATTTTTTCTCTCTCTATTTCCTTTTCCCCTAAATACTCATGTAACTTTCTTGTATATTTAAAATCTAATTGGAATTCATTCCGTAATAAACAATATTATTATTATTATTATATAGTTAAACGTAAAAGCGTGCGTTGATAATAATTATCGGCAGAGTTTTCAATTGTCATAATTCATAAGCATAACTCATAGATAATATTATTTCTTCAAGCATTCACACGTTTAAACTAAAATTCTGTTCCAACAATTTTCGGGAGGTGCCCTGACGGTGGATACTTAAATATTTTTTTAAACATTTTTCACTATCTTCTCAGATACCTCCAAATGCACCTAATATTATAACTACCTACATATTAAGATAATCACTGAAGTTTGTACTATTTCACAGAAATAAATAATGTTTAATACTATTTATAAATTTACAATTATATATTATGATATAACTATGAACTATAAAAGAAGTATCTATATATTATAGTCTATAGCTGATCCCGCTGGCATTTCGTTGCCCGTTAAATGTACCAATTCTATATGACTCAAACTTTGTTCAATTCGTTATTTAATATTCGGTGTATGGTGTATGGTGTTCAAAATAATTTTGATAAATTATTTATCTTAACTTTTCTGTTGCCCGGAATAAAAATTCTGATTCGCAGCAGTATATTATCAGGTAGGCAATCTACCTGTGGTAGATCGCGGACCCCGTGCTGTTTGTAAGTGTATGATTTAACTCTAAAGTATCAAAATTGAACCAAGTTTGTCATTTTTACTTAATTCCACCTACGGAGGATTAATTTAATCAATTAATACAAACGCAACCGTACTAAAATCTGATGAATAAAAAAAAAACAAATTTAACACTTTTTAAATTAGCTTATCTTCTTCCCAGAGGTCTAATCTACAAAAATTTATTTTTATCTATACTAATATATAAAATGATAGCGTTTGTTTGTGTGTTCGGGATAAACTCCGAAACTACTGAACCGATTTCGAAAATTCTTTCACCAATACAAAGCCACATTCTTTGTGAGTGTCATAGGCTAATTTAAAAAGGGAAGTGATCACCCCCGGTAGGTGCTCAAACAGGAATTTTGAGATTTACGATAGAAATTTTTGTTTCTTAATGGTTGCTATGGGTTATAATGGTTATATATATAGATAAAAATAATTGTATAGACGTTGTTGTTGTTTTTGGCCATGTCGCCAGGTGTGCACTTAAGAGGCCATAACTCCGGAACCACTTATTCCACAGCGTACAAACTTCACAGAAACCATCTAAATATCAATTTTAATATGTCCTAAAATTTTTATCGAAATCGGTTTGGTGGATCTTGAGTTATAAAATTTATTCAAAATGTACACTTATTTTTATATATATAGAAGATAACACACATACGGCCAAACCAAGGGTAAATAAGTTATTAGGTATATAAATGTGATTCCAAAGGAATTACTTGTTTGTCATAATTATTCATATTTTAAATTAAAATTAAAAATTGGTTTTATTGATCTTTAAATACCATAAGTTATAACATTTATTTATTTTTTATTTTTCATATATTTTATCATTTATAAATGTCCTATTATATTCAATTATTTTAAACCGAACTCTAGTTTTTTCTTATAATTTATTTATATATATTATTATCACTAACTAATGAGTACTCTTACTCCTACTCTACGACACGAGGTTCTTCCTCAGTGTAGAGTAACTTTTTAGTAATATTTCTAATGTTTTGTTATACCATATATTATTTCTTGTTACTAGAATAAAAATGTATTATTATAATTGAAAAAAAAAAATTATGATTTACAACTTACAAATTATTTTTTTCCAAATCAAACGTTAATGTTAACGTTTATAAATTATAATCTAGTATATTATATAAGATATTTTATACTCTTAAGCTCATAATATTATAACTGCTTTATTAGTACACCAATATCAAATAACTATTATAATAATTGCAGTGTTAAACAAAAAGTTTACAGAATAATCAACAGTTAACCCTGACTACCTCGTGCGTACGCTTATGGACTTTTAAAAAGATGTATAAACTGTAAATTGTATTATATATTACTACATTAGTATACATAACTCATTATTATGACTCAATGCTGTGTGACTATATACACAACTATTTAATATTGATATTGTGCAAATAATGAAAATATATAGGTATAGGCATTCTGTACATACGTCTTTATATCCTTAAAGTTATTAACGAGAAATAAAAATATGTACATTCTGAGATAAGACCTATAATGGCTCAAAATGTTAAAAATAACATTATACAACTACCTAATGTCCTAATAATTGAAACTTCCGAAATAAAAGTTAAAAATATTATATTTTTATTAATCGAAAAACATGACACAAAAAGAGATATTTTCTTAACTCTAATTGGCTAACGCATTATTAGTTATCAATTTATCATACACATAATCGATAATCGTTTCAGTATTGAGTAATAATTATAATAGAAACGAAAAATCATATATTTCGGATACTCACATTTTGTTTAATTTTTTTTACAAGGTGACGCACACGTAAAATACCTTTCAACTATTTGTTCATACACGATTCACGCACAACCGCACTGGTAGATACTATTTTTGGTAATATATTTATATAACCACGTGGTTTTATGAACGTAAATATTTCATTTATATACATATTATTCAGAACGGGTCGTTTGGTATATTCGATTCTATTATTTTATTTTCATAAAAATGATTGATCCTTTCGATTGAAAAGTTATTATTATAATAGACAATAGTATATTAGTATATTATATCGTATTTGTAATAGTAATAAATAATAATAATAGTGCGCGTGTTAGGTCAAAAACAAAAAAAAAGTTATAAGATAATAAATCTCTATAGTCAACATTTCGATATTCGCCAGCAGTGTTTTTATTAAAGTTGTTCAACGTTCCAATATATATGGGTAGTTTTTTTTTATATTCCATTTTTCATCCTATCCAATATATATTGTATTTTAGATTTTTCATGTTTGTATATTGTATGTATTTTAATTTAAGAATTTTATTAGGTACATTGTTTTTTCAGTCTCTTGTTTTTTCAACGTAATGGTTTTACTAGTTTAGACTTTTAGATTCTAAGCAAAGCGATGAAAATGTATTGATTTAACAATGATGTTTGTTTGTATGTTTGTTTTTTGTGTATGTACTATGTGTATGTGTACTCTATTTATAATAGAAAAAAATGCTTTGATATTCTACTTCAATATCTTTTCAAGTAGGAAAGTGAGTCTAGTTGGTACCTACTTTTGTAAATAATCAGGAAAACTAAAAAAATACTAATTTTTGTTCAAATCAATTTACTTATTTTGTTGTAATTCAAAAACAAATTTCCAATAGGACTAGATACTAATGTTCACAAAATGTTTATATTATTATTTTATACATAAGTTAGTTAACCCTAACCCAAAAGAATTTTCCAAATATTTCGATTAATTTTTTATTATTCGAAGATTAAAGTTTGACAAATATTTTCAAAATCTTGAAAATTTGCAAATTATTTTGTAGTTTTAAATGTATAAATGTATTGTTCAATCTTTATATAAATTATAACTAAGGCTTGACAATTTAATACAGGATCTCTCGTAAATTATTCATACTGGATTCTACAAATCTAAATAATATATTATATAATATGTAGACACAATTTTTTTTTTTTTTATAGACAGTTTAATTTTAAATTTGGGCGAAATTATATATTTAAAGGAAGGATAACGGTCTAAGTTATTTTGTTGTGGTTCACAAATATTTATCGCAAATATTTGAATCTTTTACTTTTGCATATTATATTTCAGAGATTATTTAACTTAATCCGATAACAACGCAATTTCCAAGCTAAGTGCTACTAATGGGTGGCTCCTTATTCACGAAACCTCATAATGTTTTTTTTTCTAATCTCACATATACTTATTGTGCATAAATGTATAGATTGTATATTTCTTGTAAAAATAAAATAAAATATTCTAAGTTCAACACACCCGTACACCGTACCACTTGAATTATTTGTCGATATCACATAATATTATTATAATGTAACAAACATACTACTACATTTTTTGTTCAAACATTTTTTCCTAAAACTCAATAGTTTTCGTGGTACGGCGAATATCTTACCTCTAGTCCTCATCTTCTCCAGGTTTTCCCTTATTACATTACTTACTCAATAAAAGGTTGATACACTCTACACTTTCTGTACAGCAAAGCGGTCACCTCATTTCCTCCTTTATATTTACTTTGAATGTACTTGGATAATTTATTAAACTATGCTCCTTTTTTACTATTAAAGGAGTAAATAGGATGTATTTACTATTTATTAGCTTATGTTTTTGTTTAATCAGTGATATTATATAACTTTATAATCCGAATACCAAAATATATAAGTACTGTGTTCTCACTAATTCAGAAGATTAATTTATGTGAATGAGTAATTCGTAATACGCTTGTATAATAATAGAATATCACACATTTATTACTTAATTAGTTATTTGCTATTAAAATAAATTATTTTAAATAACTTTATTAGAATATTAATATTACCTTCTAGATAATTAAACTGATAAAATGATCTGCAGTTGATGAAATTTATTGTATGAAAAGTTACGAATGTTGTTTATTGTTGAAAAATGTTGCAATTCTAAAAAGTAATAACAATTATTATTAAAAATATAATTTTCTATGTTTTAATAATAATTTTAAAAAATTGGAAATTAATTTACACAATATATAATTATACCATAATACAACTATAATATTATATTCCTGTTTCTTCTGTTTCCTCCGTGCACATTGCACTTTATTGTAGAATGTTTATCTCTACAGTTATTTTTATTATGTCTATTTTTTATTTAAAACTTAACAACGTAACATTGAAATTTAAAAAAAAAACTTAATTTAATAAGGAAGAATATTCAAGGATTTAGGCAATAAATTATAAATGTATATGATATTGAAACAGCGATGACGATGCTGATGTAAACATAGTACAAAAAGCTTTATTTTAATAAATAATATAAGACTATTTTATCTTCAGATAGTTCAAAAATTAAATTGCAAACGAGTATATATTAAATTGATTGATTAAGAGTATTAAGCATTACAATTATGTATAAGCTTAAAAAATAAAAAAAATTCAAGCACGCAAATCTTTAGAATAATAAGTAATAACAGAATATTTTGTTCTGTAAATATATGTTTAAGTAAATCAAGTTCATAAATTGTATGATGGATTATACCATATATTATAGATATTATAATATATACATACTTATAAATTATAACATATAGTCATATTTCAATAATTCGAAGTTCAAGGATAAAAATGTTTTATCGATACTAGGAATGATAATAGAACATTTTGCATCTTACTATTTCAATACATACATAATTTTAATCATCGCGTATTGACCTCATGTTTAACGTATTACTATTTTATTATTATTATATTATTATATAATATAGGTACTAGTATGTTATCAAATTTTTAACTATTTTATGAATATTTCATAATGATGTTTTGGATCATGGCCAGATTTCTAATGAAAGGATAAGGGTCAGATAAATTCCCTTAAACTTGAATATTGTGTTGTGTTTTTATTGAAGAATAATAATTATATTATTATTTTACAAGTGGCTTATTTTAGTACATCAAATATAAAATGTAAAGTAATGGAACTAAAATGTAATATTATATACACTAAAACTATACATACTGAATACATATTGTGTATATATTATTCAATTATTGTATATATTTATAAATATTTAAGTATTTTAATTCTAGTAGTGAGTAATGAGTAATTTAAATATAATTTCAATCAGATTATGTTAAAAATAAAATAAAAAATTATATAAACAAGTTTTTATTGAAGGAATAAATCATAAATTGTATTTGGCATATAATAAGCCTACTGTTTTATTGATGCTAGATAATATTTAATACTTTTATCTTTCGTTCTCATTAAATTAATAACTTGACATAATATATTATGATATACTTATTTATAATTATTATTTTTTTTTTTTTATTAAAAGCCCATCTGCAGCAGCAACAGCCATTGGAGATATCAGAAAAAAGTACACATTAGTATTTTATATTTTATGGACATTATTTGATACACATAATATTTGAATAGGTTAATTGTGGAAATTTTAGGGTATGTTCTGAAAATTATTTGAAGGTGGATAGAGGAGCGAGTTTCTTTTAGTTCTTTTTGGAAATTAATATAAATATTTATTAGTTATTATTAAACACACAAAGACAAGTTAAAACTGGTACCTATTATTTTAATGTTATTATTATAATTAGTAATGACTATAGTGTGATACTGTGATTGATGTTTTAATATTTGTAGAGATGTTGAAAAAAATAATTTCGAAAGCAGTTATTAAATTATTAATAACGTCACTTATCAGTTATTAGGCACCAAGATACTTATAAGACAACTATTAGTTATAGTTAATATTTTTTGGAACTCGTTAATAATATTTAAAGATGAAAAGGATATTTTTTTGCATTACTAGAAATCTCTGGTAAACATACTGATTTGTTGATTATAACTTAAAAACACTCCACGTTATGAAGCTAAAAAAATATGCATCTTGTATAATTGCGTGCTGAAAGTATATTGTAAATGATAAAAAACACATAATATTATGCCATAATAATTTTAGGGTGATGAAATAAATAAATAAATTGTAAAATAGTAAATAAATATTAAATACCGAATTTCGAAAGGCTCCAACCTTCAGCGTACCTGTACATATTAATAATTAATAAATCGAGGGGGTCTAACATAATAATATATACTCTTATCGTTTTGATCTCGTCTACAATAAATTAGTTTCTAAATCATAATTTCAAATCTGATGTTTGAAAATTGTTAGTCTTTTTTAATTTTTAAACTAAGAAGAATACTTGTATTGGCAATTAATAATTGTTTAACATTATTACACATGTTCTAGGAAAAAAATATGGACTCTTTGTTATATTGGCTATTTTCAGTTTTTAAATAACATAAAAGTAAGTATAACAATTAAAATAAAATAAAATAAATAAATGTTATCAACTAATATAAATACTTGAAATACTTATAAGTTATTCCTAATATTATAGTCACAGAAATAAAAATTCCAACAAAAATACATAAAGCATAAGTTTGGCTGTCGGGATCATTAATATATGATCATATCAAGCCTTACCTACATAGTACATATAGTATATATATTACCTATAGGCTATATTATTCATAAAGCTGGTATTACTTCATTTTTAGTTTCTACTAAGGCACATAATATTATACTATCCCAAAATATCAAGGTTAATATTTTTAAATTTATATATTATGCCATTTTTATATTACACTATTGCGATTATAAATACTTGTCTTTGTACTATTTATGATCAATGATAGACTTGTAGGCTATAATAATATATAATATTATCTGCATGCCAGTATCGTGACTCTTTAATATTATATGATCGAGAAAGGGCGGAGTCCTAGCTTACGTAAATTGTTAAATATAAGATCAATGCAATAAGCATTAAGAATTTAAGAACCAGTGAATTCGAATTTCTATATCTATGGAAAGTTGACATGCAACATTTTTTTTAGATTATTATATTTAAATTTTTATTAATTTAAAATATAATCAAACTTAAGACACAATTTGCTATATTAATATAAAAGTGTACAAATTAAACAAAATGTTAAATTTTGAATATTTCAAAAATGCCAGATTCGTCATGTTGGATATACTAATATTTAAAATTGATAATATTAAGTAATTCAAAATTAAATTAGTTTATTTTGATAGATTGTGACCGGTGAAAACTTTTTTTTTAAATGTATTGGCCATTGGGTTTGTAGGTATTTTGTATTTTAGTCTACGATTACGTTTCCGAATAAGAGTCTATCAAAAGTTTTATAATCCTAGCTATTTTATTGATTTGAAATTGGACACATAAAGTGTATTCTTTTTTTAGATTGGGCAAATAGTTTCTATACCTGTCTCATACAAAAGTCAAAAATAGAATCTTTGTGTACGAAATTGTAAATAAATAGTGATATGTTTTACAATAGTTTTTTGGGATACCTAGGTATAATATAACCATTTAATACATTGAAATATGATATTGAAAATTACGAAATAATAAGGCGATATTTATTGTGTCAAATAATTTTGTATATCAAAATAATAGTTTAATGCTTATATTTACCTAACAGGTATGTAAATAATTACAATTTTAATTTAGTAATTCGCATAGTTAATATTAATCAACTTACTAATTTAGTTGGTCGTTTGTGCTTTATAGTATAGTAAAATATGGTTTAATACTATGGATTAGTTTTTATTTTTTGACTGATGTTTAAGAAGCTTAAATCCTGTGTCTAAACATAAATCATAATAATTTACAACACAATTAGAAATATAAGGACATTGCCTGTGCGGCTGTGCTATACCATCGTATGCTGAGTATAAGAAAATCATCATTAAATATAGAATCATCACGGCTGTTGTATTTTTTTTTAAATGATTTAAATCTTCAACAACCCAAAATTCTGTTTTAAATTCTCTTGAATGGTTATTACTTATTACATACATATTTATGTGGATAAATTGCATTATTTATTATTCCTCTAACAAGTAACATTTGTATACATTTTAAGTACAATTGTTATATAACTATATTTTATGATTTTATAAAGAATGACGAAATAGTATAAATTAATAGAATATACCGAGTAAACGGTACAATTTATAAAAGTTAAAATGATTAGGTACCTTATGATGAAATCTATAATATTAACATTTAATACGTTAAGACATATATTATAATAATTATATTCATTTTGAGTCATAAATTATAATCATAACAAATATTTTACTTGTTTACACTTATCCATGATGTGTTTACCATTTATTTAAATTAATGTATATACGTTATTTATATTTATATTATTATTTTTGATTAATTTATAATCCAATCTCCAACAAATATTTAGTCGAATAACTATAACACCTAGTGTTTAGTATATTCAACACTTTTTTATAATTTATAAGTACCTTATAAGTATGTACAAAAAAGTGAGTGACCGACGAACAATTATAAATTGGAGCAAAGTACGACGTTCCCACAGATTATGTAGTTACATGTACAATAATAATAATGTATACATTGTTTGATAGTGTAACAATAATAGTATACCTATTACAATAAAATACAAATTTTATAAGATATTAATTTCTTTAATTCTAAATAATACGAAATTTAAAACACAAATAATGTATGTTATAAGATGCACTTAAGGTATTTACGGTGATGGAAAGGTATAATATTATTGTTAAATTATTCATTTATTCATTACGCGCATGTTTAATGGCGAAGGCTCTATAACATAATCGATACAAGCCCTTGACTAATTATTATCAAATGTAATGCACTAACCGTTTTGTAATGCTGTTATTATTCATTTATGATTAAATTTTGAATAAATAAATTGAAACTTGATTAATTATTTAGGTAGGTACCTATTTGTAGTCATACTGAAAAGGAATGATTATGATCATTTTAGTTAATAGTGTTACATCCTGCTGTCTTTTGCGGTACTATTCTTTTGTATTAATTTGTTTTTAGAAAAACGTGAACATTCCGTGTTTTATAGGTACCTTTTCTTTGCGTATCAGGTACCTATAGTTAAAAGCAATAATTTATTTTTTTGGGGGCTCTATAAAGAATTTTTTTTTGTTACTAACCTAATTACACACACATACATGACTTGCAGCACTGCGGGTAGTAAGTACAATAATAGAATAACATTAATAATATAGATATTGGCTTTTTTTATATATTTAATATATTTTATTTATTTTATTATTTCTCTCTCTCTATGTAGTGAATTAATGTTTTTAATTTTTAATAATAAATAATAATATAATATAGGTACATTAAATAAAATCCAATATTATAAATAATAAAATATGGTTTGAAATTGCATTTCCAGGAGGATTAGCTCGTCATAAATTTAAAACAAATCGTATCTAGAATTCTTAATTACAAAATGGCTTGTAATAAAATATGAAATTGTAAATATCATTAATTTATATTAGTTATACAGTATGTGTAAATATACTATGCAGTCTATTGCATAGTTTTTTTGATGCATTATGCACGTATAAATGTCTTATATTATTTTAGTCGAAACCTTTATAGCAACATTACGTAGGTATGTAATATTTTTAATTTATGAACTTATTGAATTATATTAAGTTACAGCAATATTATTTTATACTTCTGGTTTCATAGATAGTAAATTATAATAGATTTCAACCGTTGTGGGTCAAATAAAATAGACACTTTTATTTGAGAAAACAAATACCTTGATAGTTGATACGTCATAAGTAATAACTGTTGTTTCCCTTTTAAGTTTTATTTTGTTTGAAGTGGTTCTAAAATATAGTAGTTCAATCGTTAAAAAGTTTTACAACTATCAAAGTATCAAGTTTGGTAATATATTTAGCACTGTCAGAATAAATAAGATTAATATAACGCTAAAAATGAAAACTTTTCAGTTCTGTAATGAATTTATGACAAATAAAATATATACGTTTGAATGTATGATAATTGATAAGTACTATTTAATACAAATATGATATCTGAAATATATACGTCTTTCAGTTAGTCTCAATACATGTAAATTCAATTTTTTTTATCTAAGGAAAGTCAAAATCATCCTATAAATACATGTCTAGGTCAATGACCAATAATACACTACTGCAAAATAAATATCAAAAGACATTAGTAAAGAGTACGAATAGTATGCAATTTACTAAATATTAGTCTCGTATCGAATTTTACCAAAACCAGTTTATTGAGTAATGCTGAGCTATGCTGAAAAACCGGTTGTAGACAATTTTTAAATTGATATGATCGCTACAACAAATATATTATATTATTATAGAATTGTCTTGGCACATAAAATATATATATATATATACTTCACACAATAGGATAAAAATATTTTATAATTTTTCTTTTGTTCGTCAAAACAAACTAAAAATGTTTTATTATTTAAAACAAACGATTTATCTGCATCAGTAATATCTACGCACATAGACTCTATTCACACGAGTCTGCAGTATAATATAATAGGAATGTAATATACACTTTTTAAAATGTTGTCACCGAATCGTTTAAAATCGGTTCTGCGTACCTATGGGTATGTACAATAGATTATTAAAAAAAAAATCACTTAATCTTTTGGTATATTCACATATACTACAAATGTTATAATAATAATAATAATAATAATAATAATAATATATTGCATCAGACGTAAAATAACGATCGGACGACGACGACCTTCATAAATATTAGATTCATATACATTGTTACTATACCTATGTCTGCGTGGTGTGAACAATACATTTCACATATGTACCCATGCCTAGCTACAAAATATAATATATAGATATACCTACGCATAGTGTACCACGTATATAATATATTATATAGATATACTGCATTGTATGCAGCGTGCTCGGCAGAGATATATCGTGACGGAGGCAAGAAGCTGCCTCCTGTGTACATACCTATATCACACCGCTGCGGTGTGTTTAAGGAAATGCACGCGTACATTATAATAATATACGACGAGTGTCTTTTGAGATTTCAACGAGACGATATATTTTAATTCGTCTTCACCCCTGTGTCATCCGTCGCATTTCACAATAAAATCCATTTCGAGTATAAATTCGTATATAATTCAGGTACCTATTATAATATTACTATAAAACATATTATATAATAGTATGTGTGAGTGTGTGTGTGTGTTGATGCTTACCTCCTACCTGTTGTACCTACCTGACGACACAATCATGACCTAACATAAGGGGATATATGCGCATAAAATATAATATATTATTATGTGTATGTATACCACCGGTTCGATCGACTAAGCGCGAGCAGGAAGGATCGAGGAGCAGCACCCTCGACGGGCGGATCGATCCCGTTACGGCGCGAGTCTGAAGATCGCCCGCTTCAGCACATGTGCACCACGCCGACTGCCGAGGAGACCACCTGCACCTGACACACACAAGTTATAAGTATTATATTATGCTATAGTACATAATATAATACCCGTTACGTTCAGCAGCCAACCCGCTATATGCCTACCCGCGTGCAGTCATTGTGTTGGCTTCAACCCGGGTTATTTTTTCTTCTTCTTCTTCTTCTTCGTTTTCTTTCACCGTTCCTATTATGGAAATGCGAGCCCCCCGCACGCCGCTCCTCTCTCGTAATATTTATGTTGTTTACTAACCGCGCAGATGTTATAGATATTATGCGCCGCGTTTATATGTGCGTCGTTGTGTTTGGGTACGATAGTATTACTCGGTACCGTTATCCGGGTTGAAAATAATATATTATATGTTGTACCATAATAATAATAAATAGAGTGTAGTGTAATCACTTCATTTCGTTTCAATAAAAATAAGAAAACATCCGGGATCCGTAGGTATACATAGGCACAAATGTACAATGTATATACATACTATTTATACTTAAACGCCATGGTTTACTGTACTTCATTTTTTCTACAAACTATCTCATTCGGAAAACCTCCACGGTTACGCAGGTTGTATGTATGATAGTAACGACCGTGGGTGTATAGGTCCAATTTTTTTTTTACGTTATTCTGACTTCCGATCCCTATAAGTTGGCTATAATTATTATTATTCGTTTAAAATCAATGTTGTCTTAATTTTAATTTATTATAGTTATTAGTTTTATAGTTACCTAGCTATATTATATTATACTTATAACACTTACCTAGATGTAAAAAAATTTTATAATTAATTATTTTATATTTAATGAAATTATTTACTATACTATTTTTTGGGTAGGTACCAAAAAATAATATTATATTATAACATTATGGTATATACGTCATGTGCTTATTGTATATTTTATTATAAAATGCATTAGCGCTATAAATTATAATAGCACTTTTGTTTTTTGTTTTTTTTTTTTTTTTTTGGGGGGGGGGGTTATTATTAGTTCAAAGTGTAAAGTGAATAATTATTAATTACTATTCCTCCTTCTATTATTACGTGTATTAATAAGTGTAGTAAAATAATAATTAAGAAATAACATATTAAACGATTTTAATCAGTTTAATAAGAACACGCATATACCTGCAAATTAAAACGTGACAAAATATAAGTACTTACTTACATGCATCTATTAAAAATTATAATTTACAAGATTAATGTTTAACTATATAATTTGAACAATTTGCAAATATATTAAAAATCGAGTTTTTATACTTTCACATGATACTTACCTACTTTAACAATATTAAAAACGTTTAAAGTTAATGCATATACTATTATGGGTGATAACTGATAAGCAATGAATAACAACTAGTTAAATATTAACTATGTGTATCTAGTACCTATATATACTGTTATATACTTTTAGATTCTGAGCGAAGCGATGAATGTATTGATTTTACAATGATGTGTGTTTTTTTTTTATTTTTTTTTTATTTTTGTGTCTGTCATCACCTTTTAGGACAGTAAAAGTGCTTGGATTTTCTTCAATAGTAACTTTTCTGATAGGAAAGTGAATCTAGTTGGTACTTTGGGGGGTCAAAAGTAAAAATTCCCAGTAGTTTTCACAAGCGACGTGAAAAACAAAAGAAAAATTAAGGAAAAACGGGAATTTTTACGCAAAATCTGTTTTCGAGAAAATAGATTTTGGTTTTTGGTGTAACTCTAAAACAAATGACCGTAGGGACATGAAATTTTGACTGAATATTTATATTAGCATTTTCTATACACCATAAAATGTTGAAAATATTTTGACTCTTTTTGAGCTGTTTACGGACATTGTCAGTTTTCAATTTTTTTAGTTTTTTTTTCTATAAATATCAATAAATTTTTATTTGTTGGGTAAAAAAGCATGAAAATGTAATATAAGGCTCCTGATATATCATTCTAATAGTAGTTAAAAAATAATTAAAATACATAGGCACAATTTTTTTTTATAAGCATTTAAAGTTCAAATTTTGACAACATTTATCAAATTTATAATTTATTAATTATTTTGTGGTTAAAAATGTATAAAATGTTTAACTTTTATGGCTAAGGATTAAAAATTTAAAACAAGGTTTCACGTAAATAAGTAAATATATAAATTACTTTATTCACAATAATATCATCAAATATACTTGGTAATATCATAGGCTCACTGACCGTTTTCGCTCAGAATCGTTTTTCTTATACAATGATATTATATCATTGAATTCAAATTTAACACCATCCATTACAGTGACCCACTTGTAACCTACTGTACAGCAGAGCGACATCCACTTATCCATCTTTTTTTTTATTGATCTTAAGGCAACTATGGTCATTAACATTTTGTAGGAGGGTTACGGTTGGTTGAGAAACACGTGTATACTGTAATATGTGTGGCGAGGATTCGTTACCATAAACCCGAGTGGTCACCCATCTGGGAATTACCGACGCCGGCCGATACTTGACCTCAGACCAAGTTAGTGACTGAGGCCAACCACCGAGCCGCACCAGGCCCCATATTATATACTAATTTAACATTTATACTGAACATATATTTTTCAAATTATTTAGGCAGATATAACTATATAAATATAAGTGAGATTAATTTTATATAATTTATAAATCATAGTTATTAAGTTTTAGTATTCTGTAAAAATATAAATCAAAAACCTTTGATAAAAAATAAATAATACATTATTTTTGTTTAGTGTAATTATAATATTATTCAACAGTTTACTAAATACTTACTAATTACTGTTTTAATATACGATTAAAACATATATGTATGTACATGGGTATATAATAAATAATATAATACATTAAGGTGATAACTCTTCATAGGATAATTTCATTAACATTTATCATTATTTGTAACTTTAATGGTTCGCTTTTATATTATAATTTCATGGTCATAATTCTTCATCTTAAATTATACCAGTATCCATTTAAAAATTATTGTACACCCGTCATATTATTAATTTTCACCATGTTTGTTCATTGAATTATGGGTAAATCATCTTGTTATAAGTATATTAGTATAACATGATTCGTACTTGGATCACTCTGTATATGTTTAAACAATGCTTCTTGTTAATTGATAATATTCCAGGCACGTTATAGTTGAAGTGGAAGCGATTGCAAGCAAAAGCGACAATAATTGATTTGGTCTTCGAAATGATATTGCACAGGAATCTAACACACTGACATACATTTAAAAATATTTTTATAATGCATACAGGCTCATTATTATTTTATGTGCATTTGGCTGTCATTTCCGCTTTGCATAAGGCATATAACCTTATAGTTAAAAGTTACTAATCATTGACTATTACTGCACAAATCTATAAATTCAATTCAGTATTAAGATAAATTCCGTAAACTACGAAATTAAATTTGGTAGTCCCTGACATTTTCAAAGGATATAATAGGTACCTATAAATAGCGATTCATTATTTAAAATTGAAGTATTTTTATTCAAATATTCAAACGTATTTTTTTTAACATATAAAATGTATTTTATAATATTCATAACTCATAAGTAGCAAAAGTTTTAATACACTACCTGTTTTTATATCATATACAATATACAAAATGTATTCTAAACAATACAAACATATTATAAATAATTATAAAAATTAACTGGTTTTTATTCTTTATTCTTCTTAATTATTTAATTATACAATGAATAAGTTTTAAACAATGTTTGTTGCATTATGAACATACATTTTTAAAAAATTACTCATTATTTGTTCATTTACTAACGACAATTATCAATTAAATAGTATAATAGATTTAATAGAAATTAAAAGTGATTATAAAAGTGGTTTTTAGGTATTTTTAAAAATCCAAATGTTATTGGGTGTGTATAATATTTTTATTTAAATGCTTCTTAAAAAAACGTATGTGTGCATATTATATTATTAAGTAATAAATTGTACATTAAGTACGTCTAATATATGTATTGCATGTCAATGTAATATAAAAAATAAATAATATTTGAAAGATACTATTACCTATTGAAATCTATATAATTTATTATAAATTACAGTTTTGAGAATACATTGAACTCTGTGAATTTGATCTTTTTTCTTAGGTTTAACAATTGTTATAACAACAATAGGGAATTTTAAATAACCGTCTTGAATATTTTGGCATCATGCAATAAATCTTATATAAATATATCACACTTTTCTTGAACGAGAAGATGACATGTATTATACATAATATGTTGACTTAAATTTATATCAAATGTTCTAGAAGTTATATAAAAAAAATATTGAAGCACTTATAGGTACGAAACACATTTTAAAATATAACCATTTATACTGGTTTTAACGATATTATTCTAGTTAAGGTAAATATAAATCCTCTTTATAGATCTATAAAGTAATTATTGACAACCCTTAATAGTTTTAATAGACTATTAGGATTTTAAGTTTAAATTTAATCAATATGTATTCGCATATACTCTTCATATTAATTTTTGTTAAATTAACTATAGTGTACAGTAGGTATAAACAATAAAATATAACGTATTAAATGATACAGATCAATAAATTATTAACCTTAGATATAGGTTACCAATTAAGGATACATTTTTACTGTTCTTCATAGTAAATCGTAATATACAAAGTAAACAAAATTCTACTACAATTAGTTTATGGTTTTTTTCGCTTATAACTAATGTGGGACGAACATTGCAAAAGATCCCGAAACCATTCACATAATATATAACAATAAAAAACAAAAGTATAAGGTACCTACGTTGAGCGTCGGTAGGTACGTGTATTTTGTTTTTACGAGTAGGTATATCGGTGTACCCGTAAACACGTATTGGATATCTTTAGTGTTAAAATTTCATTTTCGACTGAGCGCGCGCGTCTGTAAAAGAAAACCGAACTTTTTACAGTTGCGCGCGCGACTTTTCCTTTCCGTCCTCCGCGACCGCCGCACCGAAATATAATAAAATGGAAATATAATTATAACGAGTAATGTCTGCATTAATGCGTGCCTATACGTGTATATAGGTACATCAGCTATACGCTAACCATAACGAATCATGATGATTATCACTATGACGAAAATAAAAAAAAAAAAAAATCCGTATACTATAAAAGATTCCCGTACAGAACGTTCGAGAACGAGAGCCGAGTTGGCGGCGCGTATATACACGACCAGATAGAGTGGAATGCCGGAATCCGTTATTTCGTCCGTGTCAACGACCGTGGTTCAACTTTATGTTCCTAACCACGGCCACAGCCGCGACCGCCGCTGCAGTCTTTATTACACACGTCTTATATACGCGTATTATATGTGATTTTTTTTTGTAGGTACCGAGCTCGCGGCTGTATACCACGATATTTGTTGAGGTTACAATATTAATATTTTATGCCCACTATTGAATATTTCCGTATATTATAATATACGCGCATCATATTGTTTATAACGACTTGACGCGCGGGATTGGTCATTCGCACAGGCTTGAGTAGTTAAAAAAGGAGGTGCGAGCAATTG
Organism: Metopolophium dirhodum; assembly: GCF_019925205.1. NCBI lineage: Eukaryota > Metazoa > Arthropoda > Insecta > Hemiptera > Aphididae > Metopolophium > Metopolophium dirhodum. The sequence goes on from NC_083561.1 coordinate 15,431,847, forward strand.
CAGATGGTCTCGAGAGAAATTCTCTACGAAAACGACAAATTACGATGATGTGTGTGAATTTATATTGTATAGCGTATAATATAGGTATATATTGTAATATAGACTTTCGGCAGTAGCAGCTGTACACACTGACTCGCGTACCGGTGCAGTTACAACCCGCTGTAGAAAATGCACTGCGGTCAAAAATTTGGGATACGTATGAAGGCGAATAATAATACCTACGTGGCGTACGCCATATACTTATAATGAGTAACGGTGGACTTAATAGTAATATTGTCAGAAAATGAGGCCTGTGCTAACTTTTACCCCCCCCCCCCCCCCTCCCCAAACCTCAATCTTCCTCACTCAGTGGCGTCATTTGGAAAATGCCCACCCTGCCCCCCTTGTTATTAGCAGGCTGGATATAGGCTAATTTTGGGCCTTCATATAGTAGCTAATAGGTAATATATTAAGATATCCCTCTACATATGTATTAATTATTTAGTCATTGTTATGTATTAAAAAAAAGGGTATTTATGAATATGGTAGTAACCACGGTTATCTCAGATAACCGTGAGACAACCGTGATAGTATCTAGTAAGTATAAAATTATGTAAGAAGAATATTTGTATATTGAGATAAAAATGCAATTGTAATGTAATTGTTAGCGAGTGGTTTTTTTTCAGTTTTATTATGGTAAAAAATGTTGCCCCTTCTCTTAAAAATTGAAATGACGCCACTGTCCTTACCACGTTCAGAGGTCTTATAGAGGATAGGATATTAAATTTTAAAAAGTAGGAAATTGCCACAGTTTTACAATTAGTAATAAATAATAATAAGTAAGGTACCTACTTACAGGTCAAAGCCCCATCTTTTTTTTATATAACTTTTCCAAAGGTCATTCAACCCTCAAATCTACCACCTCTGCTGTGTCGGTGCTAAACTTAACAAATCATTATTCCCCCCCCCTCCCGATCATGAGTCAGACTGACACGTCTTATTTTGCATCGACAAAAAATCGTAATACAGACACCAAGTCTCCGACGCGAGGGTGACGCCTCGTCATATCATATTATTAACGAGTACGATGACGTTTTGGGTTCTGAGAACCCATTCGGCTAATCTCGCGATAGCTGTGGAGATGACGAATTATTTGTCTTGAATACCGAATCATCGACCTCCCGTGATAGTGACGTCCAACACTTCAATGTATCACGCGGAAGCGATCGCATCCGCGTGACCGTGTACATAATATAAACCCATCATACAAGAGTGTCTGCCTAATCGAGTTTATGTACTACCGGAAATATTATATAGACGCCTCGACACCTGCAGCACCAGTATTATATATGGTCACATTATATAGGTGCGCGGACTCCCCGCGGGTGGTATACAACTCGTTTTCGCTTTACAAACTTGTTGAAAATTAGATATAGGTTCGCGGTATATAAATGAATATACCTATGCGGCTTACAATATTTCTGATAAATTCAGTGTAAATCTGCACACCTGCCGATCGATCGACACCTATATTATATTATTATATCGACCCGGTGCAAACACGGTTCTCACGGCTGCTGTCCGCGGCCACTATATATAAATATATATATTATATTATTTAGGTAGGTATAGGAACATATTATACGGGTACGTGTATGTCAGCAGGAGACTTTATAATATTATGTATTCCTAAACATTTACGGGTTGACTATAACACAATAAATATATTATATTTATATCGACAGGATGGTCTTTTCCGATTTTACGGTAACAGCACTACTATTCTAGTATTCTATATAATATATACGTATATATCGTACTATATTTTTTGTCTCGTTATTATAATATATTTTGGTGGTTTTCCGCGGGAAAACACAACGTGTCATCTCCAGGGACGTCCCTGCAGCCGGCATTCGTGAACGATTTCTTTACGCGTACCTCATATACTTATAAAGTACCTACCTATTCGCGAGTTTCCCGTGACGTCAGAGTTGACTCTTTGATCCACTTTCTGATCCGCCGCCGGTGATGTGAGTTGCGCATGCGCGTCACGGCTAGGTCAACGGCCGCCAATGACCAAGTTCATCCTCTCACTAATCGCGCGATGTGTGTGTGTGTTACGGTACATACTGTTTTCTTTTAACTTTTACCTGAACATTGCAAAACCGTCGCTCGCTCGAATACTATATAGACGTACGTCACACACACACACACACACATGTACCTATTTACGTCTGTCTGCATCGAGCAGGCATATCATATTGTTATTATATTACAATGTTATTACACCTCAGGCTCGATAGCGATGATAATAAATAATATCGTTTTGACTTTTTCGAGCACTGCGCGGGGCCGATCCTAGGTCTCGTTGAATACGTTTATAATAATCATTTATGATATTATCGTGTACACCCATCGAACGCGAATTCACGACCAGTTGACGTTGACCGAAGATTTTTGTTGGAAGTTCCATTTGGTAAGATATGTAACTGACCACCGTTAAAGTCACCGAAACGGAAACTCGCACGTCATCCGATTTCGACGGGACCAAATAGAGGCATAAATAATAAATAGGTATATATAAAGGTGACGGTGGTATACAGTTATAGTTCATTATTATTTATCTCAATTAACAGTAATATGTAGGCCGAGGGAAAAATTACGTAAACGGTGTAACTGCAGCAGTGTACAATAATAACAGTTTTCGCGACCCATTTATACATCGAATCGATTTCCCGGCGGTGGGAAGGGAGAGGGGTTGATCGTGGTTGAGACAAAGATGCGTTTCCTGAAATTGAAGACCCGTTGTATAATATACGAGAGAAAAAACCCGATCGTATACGTTTTGCTGCGTGGTCACTGGAACGGTCAATGGCTCGGCGGCCGCGAATATAGTTTACTGGAGCGATGGCCGAGCAAACCGGTAACAGGTCGTTGAACTCTTGCTGAGAATAAGTCTATATTGCAATTAAAAGAAGACGCTAGAAAACCGCAGATAACAATAAAATATAAATAGGATATATGATTTCGTATGCTTTGTTACCGATACATGTTTTCGTCTCGACATGGCGAAAATCTGGAAAATCGAACGCTAAAGACGACTCCCGGTATAGTTATTTTTGACAATTTCGCACTAGAAGCCATTGACCTTGTAATGGGTTTTTCGAACCGTATAATTCGTGTGTGGTGTATAACATAGATGTAAATATTATACATCGTTGGACGTGTAATAAAAATAAAAATTTTTGGTTTGAGATTTTGAGAATAATAAAACCTGATTCTCCTTTGGGCAAATATTTTTATCGGTTTGTTCCACTCGAGAGGAAGAGTATAATTTCATCTTTAAACCTGTTTGTATCTCGTTTTGGCGTACGACAAAAAACTCATGGACGGTGAATAGATCGCACACTTTTAATCATCACTATATTATATTATAATCGTATATTATCGTATATGTATATACCCAGATAAATTCGTACACCGTCCCACTGGCTGCCCGTCTATGTGGCGTATTCAATTAAGTACAATTTATAAGTATATCAGCGTATGTGTGTATAGCGACTATATATTATTTACACCTTTGGTGATGTGTGACCTTATCGTGGTGGTACTGCGTATATATATACCTACCTAAAATATAGGTAATATATTATATATACCTATGGGTCTACAACAACTGTTGCTGCAAAAATAAATCTGCGTTTTGTGTCCCACGACTTCACACGGTCCCCGGACCTCCTTCGCCCGCACCACGGACCGTATACCAGCCATCAACGACGACGACGGCCACCCACCCCCGCGCACAGCGATCGCGTCAAATATCCACGGTCCATGAGGGTTGCAGTGATGCGCGTGCACTGAGTACCAGGAACCGGTGCAGTACCGTTAAGTACGTCGAAAAAAAATATATACACAATCTGTGTGTATAATAATACAATATAATATGAGAATGACGAAAAAACAAAGAACATCGAAAGAGGAAGGCTGGATGGAAACACACACACACACAAATGCACACAAATACGCAAAATTACAAGCGCACACACACAGACAAATACGCACACACGTGCATATTATACACGTTACAGTGTATACATACAATATAATATAACCCCACCACCGCAAACCGCGGCGGCACCGACTACCTGTGGCGTTTACTTTCTGAGTTCATCGACCGTTCGTGTGCCGCGACGCCGTGTGTGTGCGCCCGCGAGAACCGGTCGTATTCGGTTGGAAGGAGATACCGTTTCTTCCACCAGAGGTCGGTCCGTTTTGAAGGTTAAGTTTAAGGAAGTGCTTTGATCCGCAGTGTCAGCGCAGACAGGTGACCGTGCGAGTCTTGTCGCCGATCGGTTACGTTTTTCGCTCCGCATCTATCACATCGCTATTACGACTGTAATAATATAATATAATATAATATAATATATAATTTGCAAATTTACTGTATAATATAATATACTTATATTAGATATTGTCATAATATATAATATATACTATTATAATTTTTTTTATTATTTTGTTAATCGTATTTTTTACATTTTTTAAATTGTATTTATTTATATAATACATACACATTATATGTATAAATAATATTTTATAGTGTACCTACAAACATTTTTTAATTTTATTAAACTGTGAACTCTTCGGTTGTGCGATTTATCTCGTTGGATACTTCGAGATGATTCTGTAATCGACGTACAACATCGCATATATAGGATATAATAATCAAAACAACCAACATTTTCAGTGAGTAAAAATTTTTTATTTTCATATAATATTCATTCATTCAATCATACAGTTTAACAATTATCTATAAACATTTCACATATATTATAATACATGCGTGTAATCTTATTACAGTAGTGCGTAGATAACATATTAAATATACATTATATAATCTTTCCAAACTATACTTTTTCATTCAATGGCAATTTAATTAGTAAATGACTAACGGACATCTTAAAAAATATGACTAATGTCTAATAGGTATCTCTAATTGGCATATAATATGTGAACGAAGTACAAAAGTATAGCATCTATATCTATATATAACTGCAGTAATTATTATTGTTAATAATTATGATTTACGTTTAACTGTTTGGGACAAAGTTTTATAAAAATATTATTTTCTAATTTCAAATTAGCGTACGAATAATACATAGTTATAGCCTTATAGGTATTTTGTTTCTAAGAAGAACCGATCGTTTGAAAAACACATTAAAATGATTTTACTATATCCTAATGCAGGGTCTCCAACGTGGGAATTAAATATTTGAGGGAAACATTAATTATAGTATTAACGTAATATATTAGCCTCGAAAGGATTCACAAGCCGATGATGGTCGTGTAGCATATTCTATAGTTGTACTTATATTGCGCCGCAAAGTATAACATATAAGGGCTGGTGGGGAATGGAGGACAACCGCCACCACGTAATATTCGCGATGTCCGAAAACCAGTATTCACTTCAGCTGGGTATACCTTCAGCTGGGTAATATTATTATCCACTTGTTATAACACGATATTATAATACGCGTATATTATTGTATGGGCGGTCAGTGTTTGCGATCGTCGTCACCTCATCTGCGCAACCTCTCGTATGTCTATATTATGCGAGCGCGTAATCATCAAAAGTTAGGTCGCAAAAAATGATATACAACCCGGCCGCAAATGGCAGCCGATCAACAGGTCTCGTACCGGTATATTCCATTCATTACATTATATCATATTATTATACTATCATCATATTACATGTATACCTTCGTTATATTTATACGCACCCGTGATTTTAGCCGTATAAATCCAAGAGCCGTGCGCGTGATAATAGAGCTTGCCCACGAAAGCCATTGACCGGTGCATTGTCCTCGGGGTGGATGGGTATTGGCGGACGGGCGGGGGGGGGACCGCTACCCCTCCGGGCAGCTCGCGAATCGACCTTGCCGGGCCGTGCGCGCGCCCGCCCCTCCGCTCATAGCATCGGCCGCGCGCGTTCGGTCGCTCGGCAGGTCGGTGAACTCGGTGCGACGCACAACCAGACCGCCACCGCGCCGCCTTCCCCGCCCGATGTAACCGTGGCCTTTCGCCCGTGAAAAAAAATCGCGTATAATACGCGCGTACGTGCGAATACGGAGGACGGAGGCCGGAGGCATGGACAAAAAAATGTAAAGAAAAATAATAAATCGCCGGCTGCGCGCTCGACTAGGACGCTAATATTATTATACCGTGGTATATTATATCGCGTTCGTTTCGCGTCTCAACCCGTCAAGGCGCCTCTCACGTCACGAATTCGTAAGGCGCCCTCGTACTGCAGTTCAAGACAAAGACGCTGAACATGGACATCCCGCTACTGAAAATGTGTTTTTATCCTTTTGCAGAGCCGTTTTCGAGTCCGTCCGATATCAGATAAATTTACTGTAAATAAAGTGTTCGAATTGAAGGAGAACACTGTAGAACGGGGTCCCTATTCTATTAAAAAATATATTCATCCCTTCTATAATTGTATCCTATTGTCAATAAGACATATTTAAACGATTCGGTACGCAATTTTTTTTTATACTTTCGCATCCTCCTTTTAATTTTTTCCCAGTTCAAGCATTGTGTTTACACCACCACTGTCGTTGACACCATCAAAACACACCGACACCACCAACACACAAACGCACAAACACAGATATAGGTGCGACGTGCGTGTGCCGGCGGCGTGACAATATATCGTGTTGCGGCGGCGGCGGCTGCCGTCGTGACCTCGTCCGTTTTGTATATTATTATCGTCGTCCCACGTATATGATGATGATGATAATAATAATAATAATATCATATTGTAATATAATATATTATTATGTATGTATGTATATATCTCATCTGGTCCTCGCGAGTTTGTTTACATCGTCGACTCGGCGGACGTGCGCGTTGCCTCAAGACGGAACGCGTTGTTGATGGCCCGCGCGCGCGTCATCCAACCATATACAGCAGGCGTATTATAAAATAATATATATTATTATTATAATACGCCTAATCCAACACCGTACGCGCACCGTCGAATGTATAATATGATGCTGTCGTTCAAACGAACGCCTTAAACATATTATATTATTTAAAACCGTTTGAAGGTTTTGGGCGTTTTGACAAACTCTTCGGTCATCGAATGATAACAACAAGTACATCGATTCTTTACGTATTGCGTATGTAATGTGCAATTAAATATAATAATCATATTATATTACGTCTTTTGAACGACTGCCATGTCACTAGGTTTTATTGAAATTCCTGGCGATCTCGAGCGCGCTAATGGGAAGAAGGATAACAAAACGTCGAGTCGATGCCAATATAGACAATAATAAAGTATAATATAATCGATGACAATAATATTATTATTATGATATTAATGGTATAATATATTCAAATATTAACTACGACGAATTGCGATGCCACAGCAAACTGAAACGAGATTTCTGAAATGCCGCTGCGCAATGAATTTGCGGGATAAACGATTAATATTTTACTTCATATTATATTTTTTACAATATTTATATCTCTGGGTAGTTTTTTCCTCGACCGATGCTTGGGCGCACTCAATTAATGTGTACCTCGCCAATTTTAATGTTAATAATAATATTAATATTATTATACGTAGCTACGTCGTATTATAAGTTACGAAATAACATGCAGGAAATCTAGCATGCAGTTTTTCCGATTTTCATTTTTAAACGATGTAGAATAACGACAAAGCGACATAAGCGTCTTAATAATATCGTATTGGATTGGATGTACATAATATGTCATATTATATTACGTTATAGACGAAAAAATGAATCTAAACGACGACGACAACGATAAGCACCGGCCGTAAAAATTGTATAATATTTAGGTGCGCCGAGTTCGTTTGGCGGTTCGTATATTGTTGTTATAGGCGCGCGTATTATTATATATTTCCACGAGTTAAACGCCTCCGTCGCGGGTGCGTTGCACTCGGGAACGTGTAAACGTAAAGCGTTTATATATATATGCGTGTATATATACAATATGATGTTATTTACACGTCGGCGGCGGTGGCGTAGGAAACGTCGCCGCGTGTGCGTATTGGGCGTGTTTGAAATCGCGAGGATTCGGCGGGGTCGTTGATCGCGGGCCCGCGCGGAATGCTGAAAATGAGAGGAGAACGAAAAAAGATTGGACACGCGTTTGATGCTGCGCGCCGCGTATATAGTGTCGCGGCCGTATACCCGATGTTTGCGAGTGACGAGATGACGTCGTCGTCGTCGCCGTCGTCCGCCGGCTGGCTGAATGTGCGCCAAGTTCATTGGCCTGTTCGCGGCGGCGCGGAGGCCGTCGATGACTCTTGCGTCGCTCTATTATGCACGCGCGCCCGCGTGTGTGTACGAATATGTAAATAATATATAAATTATACGCGCGTGTGTGCGATTATCTGCGGTTTGGGCGCGGACAAGGTTGCTGTGAGGAAGAACGCGCACAATATAAAAACATAATATGATATAAAATATATTATTATAATTTGCTCGACGCGTTCCCGGAATGGCGAACGCTATTATTATAAGCGAATGCCCGAGCCGCCCCTTGCCCCCCTCCACCTCCACACGGACACCGCCCCTCGGACCGCGACCGCCACGGTACCCTGCTTGCTGCGCACCCAACGGGTGAGATCGCGAGATAAATCATCATCGCGGCTATATAGTATAATGGAACGCCCCCCTCACCCGCACCCCCAAACCATATTTCGAGGCCGAAATCCTCGTGGATGAACGTCCGAAATCGAATGACTCGTCGCGGTGATGGACGAGCGCGCGGCTTCTCGGGTTTTCGTTACAATAATCAGCTATATAACCGCGACGAACGCACACCATAAAACGTTCTCCGCCGCCGCCGTCGCTGCCGGTCAATGACCTCTGGAGGACGTGCGGTTTTTTGCGATTTTCGATGGTTCTTTTTTTTCGGTTTCATCCTGTCCGCTCCACCTCCTTCCATCAGCCGATTCAAGATTTGCACGTAACCATATCACGAACACGCGCGCTTGTCTACATATTATTAATCGTTCGGGGCCTAGGGGGCAACGAACATTTAACATTTTTTTTAAATTTTGAATACCATATTTGTATTTTGGCGTATCCTCGGCGATCGTCGGCGGCGGGTTCACGGGTCACGATTTTCAGCAACTGCTGTGCATCGCCGACAACGATTATTTTTGCATCGACGCCACGGTCATTTGTGGATTTATGTGGCTTACCTCGATTATATTATAATATTATATCTTTTCATCAATAATATTATATAGTGATGTCGTCGTCGTCGATTTGCACTTTTGCTGCAGTGACACAATTAAATTAAAAATAAATCATTGTCGCCGCACTAAGCCCCGGACAAATAATATATTTAGTTGCGAATCTCTGGCGTGTCCAGCGGCAAATTCCAACGTGATCTGTTGTAAGTAAGGAGCATAATATAATATGAACATAAATGCTTTTTCCCGGTGCCGATGAACGGTTCACTGCCGCGTCTGAGCAATGCGAGTGTGTTATTTCTTCGACATTTCTCGATTCTCGGGAATAATCGGTCCATATAATATACCCTTTGTGTGACTGTATATCTTTGTGCGACCGTGTCTTTGTTCGACGATCTAACGGAAAGCCGACTAAATTATTTGGAATTACGCAATACGGACCTACAGTACTGTGTGTCGGTCCGAAAAGAACAAAAATGATTCGACCGCACTATATACTATATTATATTATACGTAACTTTCTATTACACCACTGCACCCTCGTCGCGTCGGAACATTATTATTATTATTGTTGTTGTTGTTGTTGTTGTTCTAGCAGGTAGTCGTTTTCGGTTTTCATTTTTAACACGACATCGCACCGTAATATTATCTTTTATTATGATATTTTATGAGCACCGAAGTCGCCGGATTGCGTAGTCACAAGAATAACTACTACATGCAATTATGCGTAGGTTGATATCGCCGTTTGTACTGCAGAGAAAAATTAACAATTTTTTCCCTCTGATCGACGCATGTAATATTATTATGGAATATCGTTACGATAGATATACGTGACATTATATATTATTATATTATTATGCCCACGGCGATAAATTTATGCGTGGATATAGATAACAGCCGCATTGGAGGAAGTGTAAACAAATTTTTATGAATTCATAGGTATTTCGTTACGATTAGATAACACACCGGTTTTAGCTACAAGGTCAAGCATATGATTTTTTTTCACATATCGTAAAAAAAAAAACTGTGAAGTACACGCACAATATATGCATTAATATATAAAGATATGTATATAATGTGCCAATATTGCATATCATAATATCTTGTCACATGATTGTTCGTTGCGTTATTTTATTATAATTTTTATTGTGGGAATCGAATATCAACAACAAACGTGACCTTCCATACATTATAAATTATAATAAAATGCGTTTCTTCTTCCTCCTCCTCCTCCTCCTCCTTTTCCTCCTCGTCTATAATTAGTATTGCTGCGCGTACACGAAAAAAAAATTAATTTTTTCCAATATATATTTATACCGATGACGATTATGGTCTCCGTTCGACACGCACCGTCGTCGTCTTTCCATTTTTGTGAGCCGGCCCGCACCCCGTGGCGTAACCCACTGGCCTTCGGATAAACGATATCCTTGTCCTTGGAAGTACCGTTTCCGAGAGAAGATCACGGCTAGGGTGGTTTTAACGGTATTGAAGGTCAACAAACATTTATTACCATTATTATCGGGTATATAATATAGCTGGTTCCTATATAATAACGCGTATCTGTGACATTTTGTCGAGGTCATCGCGTGCGCGCGTGTTACATATTATTATTATTATTATTATACTGTCGTGATTTTATGGTCAGTATTATATCGTTGCGTTGGGGTGTCCGAAACACAAAAAGACGCCGTCAATAATGGTCATATAATATATAACGTCCCGGGAGGTAAGTACATACCCGCACACACATGCAGCATGGTTTTATACTTTTGTATTTTCATACATTATATATACTCGTATGGGTATATTATATTATACATGTGTGTGACGGTATGTCGACTGTGGTAATAGAAAATTTGTCGTCGTGTCTATATTATTGTATATTAATATATCGTATAGTTGTACTGCTGCAGTAGCGGTGTATAGGCTGCGGGGTTTGCAGGGAAGGGAAAAAAATTGTGCACTCAAAGCTTCGGTTCGTCGAAAAGAAGAGTGTCTGCGCTGTCGCGTCCGGTTTGTTCCACTTACAAGGAGGTCATTAGTCCAGGCGTCGAATTCCCGTCGCGCGCGCGAGCGCATCGCATTTTCTTTCGTTCGATGTACGCGCGCGTCTCGCCTCAATTTTTTTTTTTTTGGCAATTTTACAAATATTATTCCCCCCCCCCCTTCTCCGACACACGATCGTACGCGTCGGGCGGGCACAACAGTTTTTCCACTCTGCGAGTACGCACGGAATACCGACGGCGGCCGCCGCGCATTTATTGCAATTTCGGAAAACTCATCATCCGCCGTTGCCGCGGTCACTGCACCTCATATGGCTATATCATATACTCGCATATATGTATATAATAATGGTCGTTTATATAGGTATCTATTATATATATATATATATTATATATAATAATATACATTGTTATGTACGGCTGCCGCGCACGAGAGTTCAACGACCGGTCACCGCCGTGGTTCTGGTGCAGTGTTGCCCGTAAAAGTCGTACGGGTCGGGAAGGGAAGAACTACGACGACGACTACGCATGGCGGGGAGTGCTGCAGAACGACATAAGAAATTTACTCACACAATTTTTTTTTTCCACCTAAGTTTTTTTTTGCAATCATTATAGTGCCCACTCGAATTAATTAACGCGCAGGCATCGTTAGGCGATATATATATATAGGTATACTATATACGCTTGGCGTAGATATTTGTTTTATTTTTTTTAATTCGAAACTACAAATCGGTCGGCGGCGGATGTACCCATACATATATATATATTTACTCTTTACTGCTGCAGGCAGCAATCCTTGAATTGCAAATGTCACTGTGCACAGACGTTATAGGTATAGTGCACGTAGAGTATATTATTATTATAAATTAACCGATGCCGTGTTAGATAACTGCAATTTTCTCAGTTTGATTATAACGTATTATCAGTCGATGCATACATATATATATATCTGTAATTTGGTGCACAAGAAGGCGCGATGTCAAAAAAGAACATTGTTGGAGAACATATTTTAATTATTTTATAATTACGGTTTTTTTTTTTACATAGGTGCCTTTTTTTGCACTAAGCGCAAAAACAGATAATCTATTTGGTGAAAATTAACGAATATTAAATGATGAGGAATATATGATTGTATAATAGATGTATATTATATTTTGTTGATAAACGTTTTACATTATATATAGCATTATAGCTAGAATTCAAATATCGTGATCAATTCGAAAAAACCAACTTATCTAGTATGCATACTTTGTATAATATATAGTAGGTATAAGATAAAATGTACTAATTTTATGTTTCTGTAATGAAATTCTCAAAAACATTATTATTATTCAGTTTTGGTTCAATTGAAAGCGTTCAGAAATCAGAAGTGCTTGAGCCTTGAAATTTCGTTTAAAAAATATAATACATAAAAATAACTGCAAATTATACAATTACGGGTGGTCACGATATTTTAGTTCTTATCTTAATTTTATTATTATACACTTAATTTATTTTATTTTTCATAATCAGTGCTCGTTTAAAAACGGATAGTGTTCCGCCTACAATCAGTACGATATAAAAGTGTAATGAAATATCTATACATATAGTCCGTGTGTTGCACCGCAGTCCCATAGCATGTTAAAAAGTGTGGACGACAAAAAATTAAACAAAACAAAAAATTACACTTGTATATATTATAATATTGTAACTGTCGTACATTTCTCTGATGATATATTGTTTTACGACTATATAATAATTACGTGTTCGGTCTATGTCCATCTATCGCCACCTTCGCCTCCCCCCCCCCCCCCACGATCCAGCGTCGAGTCGGTGCGACAGCCAGCATATAATAATAATAATAATAATAATAATATGAAGCAATTGCGTTAATTTCAACGGGTGACACACGATGCGGCGCTTGTGCGTATGTAAATTATAATTATCCGTGTATAGGTGGTATATAATATATTGTATTATTATTATTATGATGATGATGTGCGAACTCTTGTGCTAAGGTCAATGAGCCGATAAATAAATTATGGAAGAGAATCAACAAAAGAAACGAAAAATAAAGTGCGTCAAAATTGAGGTTAGGTTACCGTTAACGGCGAGTGAGAGAACGAACGCCGCGCGCGCACGCGTGTGTGTGTGCAAGTTGGTCATTGACCCGGGGCGAGCCGACGGCGGCGGCGGCGGCGGCTGTCGGGTTTTTTCATGTGTTTTTGCGTCGCGAAAATCGTTTTCCGTCTGGGCGGCCGAAAACTATAATAATATAATAATACTGCGCCCACAGCTTTTCAGCTATATAAAGCTGCTAATGATTATGCGAGAAAGGGGAACAGAAAAATAAAAATATACGGCGTGGAAACCATAACAAACCCTTCAAACTCGCCGCATCGACGGTGGCGGGGGCGGAAGGAAGTATGAAACGTTGCGGCGACGCCGGCGCATAAACCAAAGTGCAGTACAAGTGTAGTGTTATATAGTTGTATACTCGTATATGTCTTCTAGACAGACGCGCGATGTATAATAATAATAATAATAATAACGCTCCGTTACGTCAAAACGAGCGGGAGCGATGTATAACGCGAATATTCTGAAGAGAAAGGAGGCGGCGGCGGCGAAACCCCTGCGGCCGTCTGACCGACTCTTTCGCGGTCGGGGAAGGAGTGTGTTGCCATTGCTGCTGCTGCTGCTGCTGCTCCTGCTCCTGCTGGCCCGATGTCGCCGCCGCTTCTGCAGCAGTTCTGCTGCGTCGCCACTGCCGTGCACATTATATATATATATAGTATATTATATACTTCCGATTTTCATTCGCGTATACCGCGGTCTCCACCAGGACACGCCCACTGACCGAACGTCCTCAATATTACGCGCTGTCGTTCGCCGCCGCCGCCATCTCGGTGACCTCATGAACTTTTGTCCGCTATATTCCGGGCCGGGAGGGTATTCCCACTATATGCACTAGCACTACACTGCCGCCGTCGCTCCCGTTACGCTTTCCTGGTCGATTTCCGTTTTTCTCCCGTTATATACAAGCGTATTATTTTCCATACGTTTGTTATTGTTGTTGTTTTCCTCGAAATTTCCCCGCAATCGCGTCGGCCGTCGTACCATTTCACACCCCTTCTTCGCGAGGCCGTCAACCACCCACCCACCCACGACCACTCCAACCCACTCCGACCCACCCCCTCGGTGGGTTTACTTACGCTTCGAGCTTTGTTGCAGCGGTCCGCAACACCCGTGCTGTACGGCGGCGCCCGCCACCGATGCAGCTGCAGCCTGCAGTGCATACGTATTGAGAATCGACGGAAACGTTTATTCGTTTATTATTAATTTCGCGTTATATTTACACGCGGCGATAGCGATTGACCTAGTTTTCGTATGCTATGTGCGCGCGCGTCGTCAACAAGCGCATTACGTGATGACCTTGATGCACATTCAGATACATCGCATACACCGCGCGACACTATTGAAAACCCACGCACATTGTGATTACACGGTTTTTCGTTGTGTTCATAATATTATAAAGTACTCCCACTCCAAGTGCATATGTTATTATTATTATGCACATATATACGCGTATCGCTTACGCGCGTATTGCACTCGATTGCATTTATTACAACGAAAAAAAAACAAAACCATTAACTCGACTTTAATAGATGTGTACCACTGTTGCCGACAGCCACCTTGGATACGTCGAGTTGAATTTTATTCAAATTATATTTGTGATGATTAAAATTTACAATATGTAATATACAATATTATGTACCGCGGAGGAACGTATTGATTTATTTTTATACTTCTGCAGTATATTATACCGCTGACGGACGCGCACGTCATCCATGCACATTGCATTACTACGTTTTTATCCGCAACGTTAGACAACCTAAATAGAATCGCAACGTTGTAATGCGTTTCGAAACCGTGTACATATATTCCAATGATATATACCTTGGTATACTGCAGTCTGCAGCCTATATAATCATTGCAGTCTTTGTTTTACAAAAACGTATGAAATGCGCGCGCGCGCACATCACGGTTGGTCGACATTTTTTAAAAGCACAAACGCACATTTATAATAATTGTGAATTCCGATTGACGCTGTCTTATAAATTATGGGCCACAGGTTATATTAGGTGTACGACTCGAAGCATGATTTTCGGAACTACTATTGGAAAACGCGTCGTATACACACATTGCTCTTGCATAATGCAAGTAGAACGCCAAATTTCCGTCGACCGTTGACCGAGTTTTCATGCGTTTGTATGTGTACGTGAGCGTGTGTGTGTGTGTCGCCGCTGTCGGTGTATATATTATAATGTGCGCTGGGTGAAAAAGCGAGAGTGTGTCCCGCCGCCGCTACCGCCGCCGCTACCGCCGCCGCTACCGCCGACGCCACCGACGCCGACGACGCCGCCACCGCCACCACCGCCATAGTGCTGCTACTCCGCGACGGCGCGCGCTTGCGTCGTCGTCCTGATGCACCAAGGCGCATGCGGAAATGCACTCGACACCCGTCCGCGCGTTACGTTCGGCGCGCGCGCGCGGAGAAGAGGGGACGTGTAGCGGGTGTACGCAGCGGGTGAACGAGCAAAGCGCGCGCGCGCCAGGGACCAGACGTCGGCGTCGTCAGCGACGGGATAATAGCCGAGTACAGCGGGTAGGGTGGTGCGGCAGTGGGGGAGCAGAGCGCATCCTCGTCGTGCAAGCCAGAATTCGGTGCACACAGACCGTTGTGTTGCCTTAGGTCAGTACAACGCCTGATTGCTTAGAACATACTTTTTGTTTATCAAGCTCCACACTTTTCGATTTCGATTTCAACTGCAGAAACAGTCCGGGCCCGCCGGCCGTCTGGGTAAGCATGTTTAACGCATACTATTACTATAGGTAGGTACAGTAGGTACACGTTTAAATGTTTTAACAGTTTTTACATTTTTTTTTTTACTTAACCTTTTTACGTATTATGCGTGATACGATGACTCCCACACATGTCAATATAATATAAATAACTTATTTGTACCTAAAAACTGATATTAAAACATTTCTCGGATGTTTCAAAGGACTAATGATTAAATTAGAGTAATTATAGTATTACGACATTAATTCCTATCGTGTAAGCTGGTGTAGGACGAACAGATCATTGCAACGAAATCACGAGCCGCACGTTTTATTTTCGCATAATACAGTTATTAGAGTGTAGAATATTTTAGTTTCTTGGCTATCGGTATACGTATATCATTAGGTAAAGCGCATTCTCACGAATTATTTCCTTGTCATTTACATTTTACAATTCACACGTTTACATGACGATAATATGTCATAATTATTATTAATATGACGTTGGGACACACACGGAGATCACATTTTCATTGCAGTAAAGTGCATGTGCAACGGGCAAAACGCGAGTCCCAAGGCTGCGGCCGTGAACATCAATAATCTAGTAATTGTGTATGCCCCGCGAGGCCTTTTTGTGTATTTATCACGAAACACGTTCTCGAAAGTTTTTTTTCCGGTTGATCGTAGATAGTAAAATTTCATAATTCAAATTGAGTAAGAGCGTGGTAAGACTGTGCACTGCCAAACGATTATCACTGAAAGAAATGTAATTATTGTTTGTTTTATTGATCAAAAATCAATATTATTAAATATGGATTAATATAAAGTGTTTTAATAGGTACTTATCAGTGTGACTAATATAATAATAATAATAACAAAAATAATTATACTCTGTATTGATATTTGAATTTCGGTACTAAATCAAAAAAGTTATTCGATCAAGAACACGTCATGTTATTATATGGGTACCGCATGATCAAAAATATGTAGGTTAGATATGAATAATATGTATAGGAAATGAAGGTACCTATAATAGAATACACTATTATATTTTATTTATTAAGATACGCTAAATGTTTGTATTATTATACAAGATTTTGACTTTTTGAGTGTTGAAAAGAAACGTATTATGTACTCCGTTGCAGATATAAACAAATGAATCACGAGACTATTTATGCTCACTTTTTATAAGTTATCATAACACAGTTTTATTTTATTTTACAGTGTTAATCAGTGCTAAAGATTATAGGTTAACTATTTAAAAAAACCTTGTTGTATAAATACAAATAATGTCATTCATAAATCAAAATAATCACAGTGTCTTAAGTTATCGTATAAAAAAAACATTAGAATTTCTAAAGATAATCTAATTTTACAGAAAGTATATAATCATATTTTGTTTATATAACATAAACTTCTAAAAATGCGTTGCTTATAGTATATAGAAACGTTCTGGTGTATTTTTTAAAACACTTGTTGAATTTATTTACTCCAGCATTAATATATCCGTAGGTTAGCAATTTTGATAAAAATAAAATGCATTTCATTTCGATCACTCTTTTATCGGATGTTGTACAACATATTATATTATATGAGGTTCCAAATCCGGATTCTATATATATCATTTTTTTTGCACCCTTTGTCGCTCTTTTTTTATAATCGCATATAACAAAAATGTTATAAATTTCAAGCTTCAACCGAAGTTTTATGAACACTTACAAAACTGAACTCGTATTTACTTCATTATTTTCTCCGACATTATCATTATAAAAACTATTCGTAATTTTTCGAATAAAATTAATTGTCGATAAGTACACATCATTAGTTTTTGTTTTTGTGTACGTTCAAGTGTCAGATGTCAGTACATGTTATACATATATATATATTCTTGTGCATATACTAGGATACACCAGAGCAGCTGTTTCAATACAAAATTACAATTTTTTTTTGGTTCAGCAATATCTGTGCAATTTGGTATAAGTATTTGAGGGGGAAGGGGGGTTGAAACACAAAGAGCGCTTATTTGTTTATACACGGTGACCTGGTAGTATTCCCGAAACCTGCTGCAGTGTAAAAAATATAAAGTAGGTAGGTACGCATCGCCTAAACTATACCTATATCTATCTTTTCATACAATACATAAGCCGCCATATATTATTAAATCTAAATCATGCATTCAATCCTCCACCGAAACTAGATCTGAAAATAATTTACTGATCAATATAATATGTTGAAACTAACATTTATTGCCATAGTATTCCGCAATGGCCAAGTCTCCAATTGTATGCATGAACGTAATATTATACCCGATAAGGCCGAGATTTAACAAGTGTATTTTTTAAATATTTTTTTTAAAATTCTTTTTACGACCTTGACTCTGATAACAGGATGAAGGGCATTTAACTATTATGGTTGTGCAAATCTTTCGTATATTATTCGTGAATACGCACGACAACAACAATAAAATTGAGTTATTGAAAACTGAAAGAACCAATAAAACTAGATTACTTTATATCTATAATGTTATATGATATATTTACTGACGCGATGCACGGAATGGAGTGATGTATTATATAGAAGAGGCATGTATGCATTTGTTCGATAATCGCCAATACGTCCTTGACCAAAATGCACAATGCACTTTTTATCAGTTAGGTGCATTTGATAAACATAATTATAATTTATACACATATATATACGCGTAATACGGCCGAAACAAATTATTATGATGCAATTAAATATTAACTATATTGGTTCTATGGTATTTGACAGAAATAACAGTAATTACTTATATACGAACAAACGAACGTTTTGAATGCACATTAATTTTATTATTGGCTTGATTTTGATTTGATAAACGAATAATAAATATTCGGTTTTGATTCGTAGGGTTAAATTTTCTATATTATTAGAACTGCAGTAAAATACTTAAAAGTTTTAATGCAAATTAAATAATATAGGTACTTATATTAATATGTAAAATAATGAAATACAATTACGCAAAATAATAGCTGTGTAATTTGATTGCGAGGTAAGTCATAAATCATAGTAATTGTTTTTTTTTACTATAGGTACAGTTACATAAGGTTATTGCCATATTGTTAGATTTTAATGATACATTTTTTGTCAAATCAAAATAGATGTGAGCCATTTATAAAGAGTCATACGAAAAAGATTTTACGTTTCTATGACAACAATTCTAAGACAAAGCCATTGTATTTAAATGGATAAATGTAGAGTGACTATATATAGTTCGTGTTCATTCGAAAAAAAACAACGTAATATCATTTGAGTTATTTTTTTTTATCGAACCAAAACTCTTGTGACTTTATTTTAAGAATAATTAGACAAAAGTATATGTAACTAATAAATGTCTGTAAAGTTTAGGTATACGTATAACACAATGTCCCCAAAGCGAAAAAAAATATTGTATTTTATTTAGTTCATTAAATGTATTTCAAAATTATTATACATTGTAGAATTATACATAAATCAATGAAAAAACAGTTATGATAAAATTGGTAATTGTACATTCTTATGTATATTATAGTTATCTAATTAATATTTCTTAATAATCATTTTTCCAATGCGTTTTATAAAAAGATGTTCACAATGCATAAGCATTGACAATAATTTACGTAATTAGAGAAATTAATGTTTATTTCGTTAAATAATTGCTATGAAATAAAAATACAACAAAGGTTTTTGTGCTTACTACATTTAATTCTAGCAGAATACTATTGAAATTTGACATTTTTACACAGGTAGTTAGCTAATTATATTGTGCCATTAATATCTAATTCTTCTTAAATATGACAAATAATAAGTATCGTAACATTTAACGTGTCTTTTCATAAAAAAATTAAATTTAAAGAAAAATTTTTTTTTATTATTATTATTACTTTTATTTACATTAACAAAAATAAAACAAATAACATTTTAATTGTATAATTCAATTTAAAATATGACAATTTGTTGTTTTAATTTTTGTCGGTACCTATGTAGGTACTTACCTGTACCGATAACTATTTTTCTTTATTACAAAATTTGTGCAATACTTAGTATATTCAAGAACAACGCATTAATATATTATTACAAGACTACATTAACTATAAATTTTAATAAATTTCCGACGCGGTCCACGGAATAATATACTCTACTATTTAATTGTCGTTTGGGCGAGGATATGCCATCGAAAAAATTTAAATGATTTTTAGAGTACATTAAAACATCTGTCTTATAATAACAAGTGGTAAATAAACATATGATTATCGATCTTATCAGTGTTACTCATTGATTAATTAATATAATATTGTAATATATTATATGTTATACCTACCTCACAAAATGTTCAATTCATCGGCTGGTGGTTTTATATACTGTCTAATCGAACTGATAACAATATAATTTTGGTTATTTTTTAGTCGACACTATATAATAATATATATACAAGCATGTACGTATATAATACAGAATTATGAAGTTTCATATAATTTGTTTTTTAATTATTGCTATCTATAACTGTGTAGGTATATAATATTATGTGATCGGTATCGAACTATATTTGCATTTAATCAGGTGGCACACAAACGCGTACCTACATTTACTTAGGTATTATTTATGCATTACCAAGTGTCGATGTTTGATTTGAACGATCGCGAGAACTGCTTCAGTATGCGCAAAGATTTTTGGAATTTCATGTGCGTGTATAAATAATTTGAATGGGGAAAGGGGACAAAGTGAACTTCAGTCGCCGGTCGTCTAAAATAAGCCCAGACATGTGTTATACAAATACCCATATATTAAACGAATTTAATCGCTATTTCATTTGAACAGCAAACAAAATTCTGTATATTGTAAATTTTAATTATAACAATTTTCTGTTAACAGGTTATACAATTGCAGAGGATTTATGGAGGACTAGTAAATCATCAAATATCACAATGAGACAGGTAAATTGAATTCCTTTTAATAGTACAATAATATTGTACAAATACCTACAATTTATTAATTGCGCAATTTATTTTAACACATTCAATATTTTTGAGCATATAGACGTGCGTGTCACCAATTAATGTGTAATATAATATCAGTATTTTATAATTAAGACGTTAAATAAAAACCTAACCTATTTTAAGATTTTTTTTTAGTATTGTTTTTGATATTTGTGGAATGTATAAGAAAAAATAAAAAAACATCTCTAGAATTGCGTTCATATTTTGGTTTTATACCAATTTAGCATAACAAATAGTCATTGTATTCATATATATTGCACTTGGATAATTCTATTTACTTAAATTACATTCTCAAATTACTCATACAATTTCAATTTTGTATGTATAGTTTATACTATTTGTTAAAAGTTTAAACACAGTTCAAACGCCAGACGAACATTTTTTGTTCAGTCTACCATTCTCCAGACATTGCACCATATATATTTTCCGGTCTAGTGATATCGATTATGTCTGGTCTGTTGGCGGTCACCACGAACCTCCGACAATTATTTGGTTATTCAGTTTTCTCGAGTCGTTAATTTTTTATATTTGTCTACATCTACATTGGCACGGTATTTTCTTTGGTTTGCTACCCCTCCTTTACTGTGAAGCCATCGCCAATCGATTGCTTTCGCAGCCGTCTAGAACTGCGTTATCGAACTTTCCGGTCCGCCATTTTGTCGGGACGGATTTACACTAGACAGCGGCCGTAATCGGATACTGCTCCGGGACAAAAGTTCAACAACCTTTTACTAAAATGTTTTAGACATTTTTTTTATCTCCAGTAATTTGTTTGAGAATAACGATGATATAATTAACCCTATAAGCTCGTTGAGACTTTGAGGATGAAATAAATTGGTTTCATTTTTTACTTTCAATTTAATTTTAACACATTTTTATTGATCTAAAAATATGCATTTAATAATACAATTTTAAAATAATATGGTATTGAGAAACACGGTTTTTTTTCGTACTCATATTGTATAATTATGTTTGTACGACAATGTTAAATCATTATGCAATTTTCAATTATACTGACGAGCGTATAAAATCATTTAAGGCTACGATGGGTGTATTATTGTATCCCCGTGACCATACATTGGTATTTGGCAAACACCAAATGATTCGGTTTCATTATTGCTATTTTCTTGTGTCAAGTTATTCATATTATTGGCCTTCCAGTTGTTCTAATAATACAAATCTTAAGGTCGCCACTTGTAAGCTATATTTAATTTTATTTGGGTGTATAAATACAGAACTGTTCAAAGTTGTGTAGGAATTTTTTCATTTAATTTTCTTTGTCTAAAATTACATTTTTAATAAGCAAATGAGAGTATAAATGGTTTTCTACTTTTCTATGATAAACAAAATATATTTTTACTGACTACTACATGAACTGCATCTTTATTTTGGCTAACGCGTCATAGTGAAATACTGGCACTGAGAGTATATTATATACATTATATATGAATGCATCGGTACGATCGATAGTGCAGTTTGTAGGGCTCTCAGTTGGCACTAGTGACCCATATTCTTTCTCCTCCTTGCCCCTACCCTAAGATACCACTCATACTCAGCCCTAAATGCACAGCGCCTGACCTCGATGAGCATCGCGACGTGTGCGTTAAACCACGGTAGTTATCTTTTTGGCCATGCGATACGAACGAAATGCGCACATCCAGCTAAAAATATATCCACCTCGGAAGGTGAAATCAATAGACCAACATGACCCTGAACAATCATCAACATTTGATTCTGTTTGTGAATGTGTTAATTTTAAACCATGATATTTTTGCCCGTTCAGGAAACGCCTCCGATGGAATCCGATTTGCCTTTTGATTTTAACTCAATCAAAGAAGAAGAATTTGACAAATTTGTCGATTACATTGTATTGGACCAACCAGCAGATCCGAATAACCCAAATCGAGCAGAGAGTTCATTACCCAGAAATCTCAAATTGAAAAAAATTGGAAAAAAAGTATGCATTTATATAATATAAAATTTAAGAATTTAGGTAGGTAGGCATTATTTACTAACCGATTTTTTGCTTATTGATGTAGATCACTGGCGTAAAAAGTGCCATATACATTCCATTAGGCACCAGGTTCGGTCCATTAGTGGGTGAAGTGTGCGTTAAAGAGCACGCGCCAAACGGAAAACGGAAATACTTCTGGAGGGTAAGTTTTGTTAAAAATCAATACAGCTCTTTCATAATGCTTCTAAACTAACTAACTATCGGGTTTAATGATGCTTTCTTATCTACAACTCTGTCCGTACTTTTTTATTAGGTCCAGCTCATGCTAGGCCAAGATAATTTCTGGCGGAAAATGCGCCAACAGGTAAATTTGCTTTGGCTACTTAGATAATACTTTTCTTCTAAACTATCAATAGCTAATTTTTCAATTATTTTCTTCCGTTATTTCGTTTACTTAATATCATGTACCGTTGCAGATTTATAAAGAGAACAAACCGTTCTATTACATAAACACTTACGATGAAACGAAATCCAATTGGATGCGGTACGTGAGTGCCCCATATTCACCACAATCGCAGAATCTTATCGCTTGTCAATGCGGAGTAAGTACAAATTAGAAATTTAAAAAAATTCACGATGGATATATATTATACATATTTTATAATATGATCGTAAAAGTAAAAAATGACATTTGTTTATTTAATGTTTTATTTTTATAGACTGATATATTTTTTTACACAATTCGACCAATTTTTCCAAATGAAGAACTTCTTGTTTGGTATTGCCGTGAATTTGCTGAAAGGCTAAACTACCCATCCAGCGTTGAACAGATGATACAACGAATGCAAGGAAGTAAGTGAAACAAAAATGAAAAAATGTATAATGAACATTAGATACTTTTTATAATGTTATATACACAAGTGTATACTTATTGCCTATCTAATACGCCGTGTTATTAAAATAATAATATATTGTAGTACTAATGGTATACAAGATAATAAGTAATAACCAAAAAAACACTTACGAACTTTACGTAGTTTAAAATATAAAATTTTTTTATTAAAATCATTAAAGTAGAATTAGTTAAAAAATATTTTTTATTTTATTAAGTACCTATCAAAACGTTCAGACCATTAATTAACAATGTTTAAAATTTCATTATTTAATTAAAAATGTAAAACTGTACAACAATAAATTAATTTAAAAAACGGGTTTTTACACATTGTTTTTTCAATTTTAATTTAGGTACAAAGTTAATTTTAATTTTTAACTTTATTTTACAGAAATACAAACGTCTACATCTCCTACACTACCCATGCTAGCCGACGGTGCAGATACAGTATCATCATCGTCGACTCCTTCATCACCTCCACCACTTCCAGTAGATAGTGGTGATGTCACACTCAAAACCGGAAATCGAGTACACTGGCAGGATGATGATATACGTAACGAGTTTGATAAAGCAATGACTAACAATGCTACGTCAATGCGCCGTGTAGTGATGAGTCCGGTCAAAGAGTACATAGACAATGGAAATGCTGACGTTTTGCGGTTAGATGGATTACGACTAAGACCTGTAGATGACGAAGGAAAAGCTCAAGGGTACGCTCAATCTCATTCAGTACGGTCTGATGAAGGATATCACAGCCACACTTACCATGACGATGCACCCACACCACCCGAACATCTATCTGATTCTGACGATAGTTCCAACTGCATTTTGGACTACAGGTAAGATATTTCAAATAATTTGAATCTGATTTGCATCACAAGAGTACAGCTTATGTAGTTACATATAGATATAATATGTATTATTTAACTAAAAAAAAACATGACTTGTTTGTTTAGTAAAAAATCGAAATTGCCAAAACCCGACGAGGAAGCAGTTGAAGTGGAGACTAACGAGTTTCTCAAGGTGAAAATTAAATTACGCAAAGCATCCCAGTACAGAAAGGAATCGGACCAACCACCGAAAGAGCAAACGCCACCACCGGTCGTGGCTGCCGAGCCAGTGATCGTCATCCGTTCCCAGTCACCCAAACGATACGCGGAACCGTCGTCATCCAGTGCGCCGTGCAGCAGTGACATTGTTGAATCGCTGCCGAAAAAACTCAAGCTCGATGCACCCATTGTGCCGCCCCCGCCGTCGGTCATCTATCAGTATCCCAGGGACCAGAAGTCTCTGTTGGAGAACCTTTTGCTGCAAAACAAAGATTCGGGCCTGCCAGCTGCGGCGCCTGCGCCGATCGCCCCGTCGATGACACCCCCTCCGCAAGTGCCGGTAACCGACCCAACGTACTTACAACGCGGTTACGTCAACGCGTCCGTCAGTCCAGATTCGTCTACCAAGGTACTGTCACCCTTGCACCAAATGCACCGGAGCCCACCACCGCCGGGAATACTCGTCTATCCGGCACCCGCCGGTCAACAGATGCAATACATGCCGTACCACCACCACCAGACGCATTTATTCCCACCGCAGAATGGTGGCTACCAGTGCCACTACCCCGGTAACCATCCGGTGGAATCCAGCGCCAGTCCGCCGGCGGGCTCCATGTCACCGGACGACGTGTCGCCGTGTGGAAGTCCCGGCAGCACCAGCAACTCGCGCGGGTACAGGTCCCTGCCCTATCCGATCAGCAAGAAAAATGGAAAAATGCACTACGAGTGCAACGTGTGCCGCAAGACGTTCGGTCAACTGTCAAACTTGAAAGTGCATCTGAGAACGCACTCTGGCGAGAGGCCGTTCAAATGCAAGACGTGCGGGAAGAGTTTCACGCAGTTGGCCCACTTGCAAAAACACAACTACGTACATACCGGTAAGCGAATTTACCACGTTTTATGTGTATATAATGCAAATTGCATACAATTATATGACAATAATAATAATAATAATATAAGAACGATAGCTAATTGTATTGTCTGTTGGATTTTACAGGAGAACGTCCGCACGAATGCGATGTGTGTCAGAAACGGTTTAGCTCCACTTCTAACCTTAAAACTCACTCGAGGCTACATACCGGTGACAAACCGTTCGTTTGCGAGATATGTTCGTCGACGTTCACTCAACTAGTGCATTTAAAATTGCACAAGCGCATCCATACCAACGAACGACCGTTCACCTGTCACTGTTGCCAAAAATCGTACATTAGCGCCAGCGGATTGAGGTCAGTACTCATTTCTAATGCCAATTATTTCTGGGACGGTGTTTTAACGCGGAAATAGTTACTAACGGTGCATTTTGTTTTTATTCCGACTTTAGGACCCACTGGAAGACCACTTCCTGTAGGCCACCATACACGGGCGGCAAGGACGACGCGACCGAACAGCAGATTTCCAGTCCCGATTACCAGGCGTATCATCAAAACAATTACTCGAACGGTATGATGGAACATACCGACGACACAAATCAAAACATATACGGTGGACCGCACGTTGGTGACAAACACGATGACGACGACGACATGTACGCTCATTTGCGACCACATCATCATCAACCGACAATGACACCCGTCCAACCGGAAGAGGTTCAACGACCATCGGTTATCGAACAGAGGCACTTTATCGAGTGCACATAAATATGAGACACAATTATTGCATTCTAAGTCTACGGATATTAACTGTGTAACATATAATTGCAATGGCCGTATAACAAGCTAGTGTATTTGACCACCATCACCATTAGTGGCCCCTCCCCCTCCCACAAACTTAAAAGGCTAATTATTAAAGACGTAATTTATTTTCTGACGAAAATCGATAAGCTCAAAGAAGCCAAATATTTATTAATATAAAATTTTGTCAAAATAAAAGAGGAATTCTTTTCTTAGAGCAGAAAAACAAAACTGCATTTGAATTTTTTTTTATTTTAGCGGTCGATTTATAGACTTAGCGAAATGTACTGATTGTTAATTTTGTATAGATGTTTAGTTTTGTACTTCTAAAACAGATATTATTAAAATGTTCCTAATTTTGTTTCGAGTTTTTCTATTTATGTAGACTGTAAAATGTAAAAATATAAATACATATATACATATATTATATAATATTATATAATAATTAATTAAATTAATACTATTTAGCTATATTATTGTATGGTATGAATGATGTTTTGTTGATCTCAGTTATGTTTTGTAGATAACGATTGTATTGAATATTGGGAAGGAATATTTTGGTTATAATATTTTTCTTTGTGATTTGATAGTGAGGGCACTAGTTTTTCAAGGATATGTTTTTTTCGTTTTAGTTAAGCAAAAAAAAAAAATAAATCACAGTTAAAAATAATATTATCATTATGCCTACATTATAAAATCGTAATTTTGTAATATTATTATGTGAACTGTTATTTTACCTTTTACTATTATAAATACAATATAATATAATATAAATTATTATGTTGAATAAAATACTTAATGTGTTTTATTTTATTTTGTTTTGATTATTATTTCTTGCTTAATAGAAATTCCTCAAACACTGATATCTCCAAACAGGAGTTGTGTTGTCCATATTACATTCAAAAGCAATAATAAATAATTGCACGAAAAAGGATTTGAAGAAGAGATAGTTTTGCCAAGAGTTGTCAAGATTTTATTAAAAATACACAAACAGATACCTGCCATTGCATTCTTTTTTTATTTTAATTAAATTTTTTTTTCGAAAAATTTAGAAAATGTTGAAAAAATACCATTTAAAATAACTTTGTATACCTAGTACCTACCTATCCATATTTAATTTACAGTTTTTAAAGAATAAGTATTTTGGTACAAACAAAATAGGTATTGTAAACAATTTATAACCCCAACTAACCACTTAGAATCTATAAATAGTATTTTAATTTTAAGCAATTATTGACTAAAAAAATGTTTAGTAACATTAATTGTACTTGTAGTCTATAGATGAAACGAATGCTACCATGGTAGGTACATAGACAATTAATACAGTGAGTACCGCTTAATGTGAACACATTGGTTCAGGCCATTTTGATTCTATTAACCAGTTGATTCCAAAAAGCATCTTTTTTTCAATATAATATTTGGTTTGGGATTTTCATTTTAGATTCCAATAAGCGGTTGATTGAATACATATAAATATAATATATAAATCAACTTGATTCTATAAACCAGTGATCACATTAAGCGGAGCTCAATGTATCATTAACTCGATGGTGTGGTAAATATATTTTATGTTTACGGCTATATTCTCAGAAATTGTTTATACAATTATACCTAGCACCTATACTGTAGAATACCATCAATTAAAAAATGTTTTACTTGATTTAAAAAAGTTTATGTAGTGGGTAGATAATAAAACCATGTAATATTAAACATGCGCTTGAGTTGTAAAATATTACAAATCAAAAACTAACTATACTAATTTATTATTATTATTATTATTATTATTATTATTATTATTATTATTATTTTTCCTTTATGGAATAATAATAAACTAAAATAAATTACTTATTAAAACTCTAAAATGTTTCATTAAAAAATAATAATGAGATATTTGACTGTTATGAATGTAGAAATTTAAAATGTAGCTACCAATAAATATAATATGAACATAATAATTTTAATTTGCAATTCTTATATATATATATATATATATACTGACATACAGTACTAGGTAGACATTATATAACGTATTATAACGATAAACAATAATACTTTCATTTCAAGTTTCAACAGTTAATAATATTGTAGATCGAGTTAAAATTAAACTTTAAATGTTCATTATTTCACTTGTATAATACTATATAGTTTAATTATTTTTAATATTAT
The DNA here is from genome assembly GCF_019925205.1 of Metopolophium dirhodum. NCBI lineage: Eukaryota > Metazoa > Arthropoda > Insecta > Hemiptera > Aphididae > Metopolophium > Metopolophium dirhodum. The sequence continues at coordinate 15,460,631 of NC_083561.1, forward strand.
ATATTGATCATGTAATATTTAATATTCAGTTATAATAAACCACAATATTTTGTATAACTATTACCAATGGTCGAAATACAAAATTACTGCAAGCTAATGAAAATGAAAACTTTAAAGTTTAACATCCAATAATTAAATATTTTAGTATATAGCCGATAGATTATAATATTGTAATTATATAGGTCTAATATAATATGTATAGCGATCGTATTGTATTGTATTGTATAAAATGTGAACTTATACTTATTCTATTTGCCATGTAAGTTATTGGTTTTAAAAGTTATCTATCACCCACTGTCTTTATGTTTTGAAACTAATTTTCATATTTATATTATAAATGTTCATACTTATTCCTAGCTACTACAAGTAGAATTCAGATTAATATGACAATATATTAAAAATAAAAACTTTCAAGTTCATACGAATAAAATATTTAACAAGTAACATAGTCGCATTTATTACAGGTACACAATTACATCATACAAGGCTTACAATCTTATAAGGAATTTAAATTAATATTTTAGGCAATTTAAAATGTCTGGTTGTAACGATAGGTAGTATAAGTGCCTACTACTTATTAGTTGTAATATATATTACAGTATTCAAAATAAAATATAAATATAAAATCTGATCACCAAAAAAAAAAAAATGTAACAAAGTTTTAATTTATAAACATCGACACATAACATAATCCATTTCATTCTTTTCGAGACACGAGGTTTTTGTATTCGTTTATTTGAGGGTGGATGCGGAATCTTGACACAATAATGGACGATTATTTTGTAACGTAATAATTGTGAAAATTATGTGTAGCGGACCTATCCTCCGGGGCGTTTTTTTTCCTTCTCATTTCAGGTCCACCCGAACACCATTGTTAAGGCGGTGGACCACTTTCTAATCCGTGTTCGGTTCAACTTCGCGGGGACGGCCGACTGCAGACGGTGGAAAGTGGGAATACAAAGTCGTGAACGCGCGATCGACGGGCCGCGCAGACCGCCGCGAGTCGCGATCGCGTACCTATATAAATCGCAGGTCCCCTCGTCGGTGGACCATTCACTCATTGCCACCACACGGTGCGACGATATAATATTATTGTTATTATATTATGCGCGAGATCGTTCGGCAATAGAGCTGTTCGATAAGTTTTCTTCAAGTTTTTGTTCGCAAATTCCGTTTCGCGTCCACCCCGTCTCTGCACAACCGACCGCGTCCGTTCAAAATGATGATCACTCAGGCAAGTCATATAATATATTTTTGTTTTACCGTTTTATATTGGGTATTTGCGTGTCTATGACTGAGTTAGGCATATTCTGCCTTTGTGCGGGTCCAATACCCTAACGTCAATCTGATGCACACAACAACTGCATATTGTCTGCAGTGCAATCCTCCATGCTCGTCTCTTTCGCTGCAGTTTCTACTTTTCCTCTTCCATCTTTCTCGGACTTTGCCACTTCCATCTTTCTCGGACTTGTCCTCGAACCTCCAACTCCAACCGAACATCGCGCGTATAATGCATATTTTAATTAATCGTATTATTCACTTTACAGTGCCTTCTGGTGGCCGGAATCGCGGCAGTGGTGGTATCTATGCCAGTCACCCAGGAGGAGTACGCCAGGTATATATCCCAACAACAGACTGAAAAGGGCCAACCAATCCGCAGACCCGTGCTTCTGCAAGTGGTCCCTGCCGGCGGTTCAGCTTACCAACAACCAGCAGCGGCGTCACCTCGGCCAGCTTACCAACAGCCGGCCGCTTACCAGCCACAACCCGCGGCGTACCAGCCGCAGCCCGCTGCATACCAACCCCAACCGGCCGCGTACCAGCCACAGCCGGCTGCGTACCAGCCATCATCTTACCAGGCACCTCAGACCTACCAGCAACAGGAAGAATACCAACAACCAGAACAACAGTACCAACCATCTCCCCGACCACAACAAGCACCGCGCCCAAAGGCTCCGTCCAAGCCAAAATCTCAAAACAGGCCCGAAAAACCAGAAGACGAGGAGAACGACAACAACGTAAGTGATTTTACTTTCCATGTTATATAGCTTAATAATATGATAATAATATATTATAATATTTGATAGAGACAGCTCATTAACTTTAGATATAGGTAGTAACCTAACAAATTTGAACATAGGAATATAAAATTATTTATAAAACATCATATATGTTGCAAGTTCCTATATAATAATAATATATAAAATATCTTCACTGTAATTTTAAACTGCGATTATACAATTAGGATAAATGAATTTTAAATTTTAAATATAATGATCTCACAAAACAAGTATATTACAACAAGTTTTTTTTCGATAAACTTAATTCGTTGTTACAGTTAGAACAGCTATTCTAAATTTATTTAAAAGTAATAACATAAATGTTAATACTTTTTTAAGCTTATGTTATTTATTCAATTGTATAAAATATATTTAAAAACCCAAATTAAAATTCATATAGAGTAAATACATTTTTATGTCCTTATCTTAACATTGTAACGGGTATCTTTTATACCTAATATTTTACATTCCTATATTGTTGGTGCTTCTAATAAGGGTATTAAAATAACGATTATTGATTTTACTGAATCATAAAATTCTTATTTTATAAAATAAATATAATATTAAGTGTAAATTATTACGTAGATAAATATACACTATGATCTAATATTACATGATATTATACACTAACACGTAGTAATATATACATAATTATTTTAGATGAATAATTTAAACTTTTTTGCTAGTGATATAATTCTAAGAAAGTTATGTCGATGTTATTTTAAAATCGAATCTCCATAATCATATTGATAATATAGACGGTTATTCAATCGGCTGTACCTACTATGTTCACTTATATAACTTTCTTTCGTTATTATGCAGGATACAATATATAGGTAACATAATAATAATAATAATAATAATAATATATTATATCGCACAGGAAAGCAAAATACGCAGTTTGTAACGCGTTTTTCGAAAGTGGTGTAACTCGCGGGGGCGATTGGGTCGAAAAAACTTGATCCAGTTACGATGCAACGAAAATTAAAAAACAAATAAATAACGTATCGTTTTAGAAAGTAGTTGTATATATATATATATACATAGGGGAGATCATAATGTTGCTGACTTATTATGTTATTATAGATTACTATAAGAGTGTTACGAAATATTTCATAGAGTTTATTTTAACACCGATGTGTGTATTATTGACGATATTATATACCTATAGGCGCATATGAAATAATATGTTATAAAGAAATATTGAAATAATAAAATTTAAATTATTACCGGACATGTGCACAGGAGTGCAGTTGTCACGACTTAACCCGACCGTATCGGTTGCGCAACATCAAAGCTAAGCAGTAAGCAGTAGCTCTGGATCTAGACGATCATTAAATCCGTACTGTGCGTGCAGCAAATGAGAAGACGTTCACTTTTGTTTCACAACAGACAAATTGTAACAACCTATGTGTATAGGCAATGAAGAAACTTTAGAAACGCTTACGTGTATAATATAATAAATGTGACCCAACAGATAATGTTACTACTATTATCGGCATGAGCAGCTGATCGTAATTTCAAAATTTTTCTTAGTCCGTTAATTCAAAGACTTTAAAATATAATAGTTAGTAATTAGGTATTACTGCTGCATTCATATATTAGATATAACATATTTAGTTAAAAAAATAAAAATATTAGTTTATTATAAATATTGTCATTAGATAATTAATAAGGATTAGTCGATACTCATTACATACGAATCATGAGTATTAATATTGATCGTAAACCATTTTTGAAATATTACAACTTATACTTTTAATTTTTAAATGAAATTTAAAAACATGTTCTAAAGATTATGGGCTTTTAGATAATAGGATTTTTACTTTACACGATGGACTAGTAGAATATATTTAAGCAAAAGAAAATTAGATTATATACAATGCAATGATTACCAATCACTTATTAGACTTCAGCATGTACATATAAATTATTTTTAGTTTTATTTTGAGGACATTATAGACCAAGTTTGAAATTCATCTATGTATATGTATATGTATCTATCAACATAGGTTGAACTATCATTTAATCATAATATTATGTTTATTTATTTATCGTATTATGAAGGTACATATCAATAATTAATCTCACTTTTGAAAATAATACCGAATGATTAGGCATTTTTAAATTTTATATTAATTTTATTATAGCCTAACGCTCAATACCAGTTCTCGTTCGACATCAGTGACGACGAGTCAACCAATTACCACAACCGCAAAGAGCAGAGAGACGGTGAAAAGATTTCTGGAAGTTACAGCGTCGTAGATTCAGATGGATTTATCCGTACGGTCACATATACTGCCGATCCTGAAGAGGTAAGTCTGATAAGCAAACGCGTATGATTACCTACCTTCACGTTTTTCGGTTTATTAAAAATTCAACATAATATTGCATTCAAATGGGATTGATTTAAATAATGAATATCGATGAGAAATTTATTAATGTTTGGTTTTTTTGAAAATGTCATCTTTTTATTACGTAATCACATTGGCATAACACGAGTCTATTCAGGTACATGTTTTATTAATGATTTGAATAAGCTTGTATTTAATACTGTTGTTAAATCTCCAGTCAATGCAGAGCGTTTATCGGTTTATCCTTTTCTCGTTTATAACTTATTTGTATTTGTATACTCAGCAGATTCTATTTAACATTACAAATATTTAATTGGGTACTTACTAAAATATATGTTACAATGTTGAATGTATCATTTACGAAATACAACAAATTTTGATTATAATTTATTATTAAAAATAATGTAATAGCAATTATTTTTAAGGGTTAAATTTGAGAGTTTAAAAGACTAGGGAGTTTCAGTAGCTTTAGCTGTAGCCTCTGTAAACGCATCTTTATATGTAACTAAGCTTATTCTAAGTTTTCACATTGTACAGTATTAATGACTACAATGAATTGTTATTATTATTACAAAGTCATTACAATTTCTCACTTAAACTCAATATGATTATTATACAAATCTCATACACAGTTACTAATTTGATATAATACATTGATACAATTACTATACATATTGTATACGTATTATACAATGATGTAATTGGTCAATGGCCATTTTAAATTGTCGAATATATTTAAACCAGACACAATACGACACGTACACTATATCAATCACATCAGACGTAATCAATGTATAAATAATAATATTAATATTATGTTATATTATATTTATTTTAATTTTTAATTATTATTATTAATGTCTTATTTAATTAAATAATATAGGGATTCAAGGCCGAAGTAAGCCGAGAGCCAACTAACATCCAAGTTAAGATTCCCACCCCTGCGCCACAAACGTCACCAGCACCACAATACAGATTGCCGGAGAGGAAGCCTCAGCAGCCGCAATACATCTCAGTCCAGGTGCGTGATATAAGGACAGCGACGAATAGGAAACATTAAAAATAACTCGTAACTAGTACAAATTATTCAGTGGCGTGACTTGATAACTCGTAGGTGGGGGTGATTAAAATTGTTTAATACAACTTTTTTTTATACGGAGACCAACCCTCACACCCGAAATGAATCAACTTCTCAAAATTTTTATTTTTTAAATAATAATATTATTTTTTATTTTACAAACAATGCTCTAATTTCACAGTTTTATAAATATATAATTGTAAACAAACAATAATAATACAAGGTTATAAAATCCTGCAAAGTGCAATTATTCACCCTGTCATCAAACATACACCACTGCATACAACAATTTTCGATTGAAACATTTTTTTTTAAATACCATGAAAACTATATACTTTTAAAATATAATGATAATAATATCATGAACGATACAATAACAATAATATACAACAACAACAACAACAACAATTAACGATTATCAGATGCGTGAGACGAATAATAATATAAACATTGACGATTTTTCCTTTGCTTCCCGCACAGGCTAGCGAACCCGAGTCCGCGGCGCAACCGGCCGACCCGATTTCCGGTTACTACCGCAGTCCGGCACCGCAGCAACAGGTCAAGCAGGCGCCAGCATTACACCGATTCGCCGCGCCCAGGCCCCAGTCAGCCGGCCACAAAGCCAGCGCATTGGGCTACGCCTCGGCGCCGACCAACTCTCCGCCAATCATCTACCAGGCGTACGACCAGTAATAACAAATGATGCATAACAACAACAACAACAATTGTTATGTCGCAGTGGACGGGTGGCGGCGGCGGCGACGTCGTCGTCGTCGCTGTCGCTGCTGCTGCTGCTGCATCATCTCAGATCCGAAACACACGCACTTCGGCGTCCCAACCGCAGTCGGCCATCAATCCGTCCTGGTCAGCACTCATGTCCAGACCGTACACGTAGTCGGAATGGTTTTGATGGCTCTGCCGCGGTTCTGACGACACACCGTAATCCCATATCCTATACATTATAATGATTGAGATATATTATACGCACGACATATTATTATTAGTATATTAGTATTATTGTAATAATATTTGTACTATAAGTTGCAACATGTAACGTAGCAGCATATATTATAGTAAAATTTCATTTATTTTTGTTTCATAAATTTACGATATTATTATTAGTATTTGTCTTAAAAAAAATAAAATATGTAATTTTTGTGTATATATACTTTGTCGTGCAATCATATGACGCCGAAACCAACGTGGACCAATGGTGAGGCGAACACTGGACTCGTTTCACTGCATCCTGGCAACCCTGCAATTAGATGAATCAAAGAAAAAATGATAAAAACTATTACTTTTTCAAAAATCTATTCTATATAATAGTGACGAATTCGCGACGCTTCCCGTCGTAAAAAAATCGGATGTCTATTATAGGTACCGACCTCGAGCTGGAATATCGGCGTCAACAATTTCCGTATGTCCCATATTCTGATCAACCCTTCGGCCCCGCCGGTTGCCAGTACGAACGGGTAAAACTGGTTCCACGAACAGCTCAATATCTCTGCTTGGTGTGCATTTATTTTGACGCTCGGCCGCAGCGGTGACGAACAGTCCCAGATGTCCAACATCCCATCGCCTTTAGGTATACATAATGTATGATATAGTCAAAATTGTAAACAATTAACCGATTTCGAAATCGTAGGTATATCATAATATAATTCCGATAAATGGATCAGGCGCGTAGAAAGGATTTTATTTAGGGGGTTATTTTATTTGTATACTAGCTTATGAGAAGGCTTAATACGCACTCTATATTATTGTAGAGCCATCGATCTTTATAATATCTTCGTATTAATATATAATATCAAATTTGAAATAGAACACCCATAATATTTCAACATATTATTATACTTTGTAGAAATCTGAAGCATAATATTTATTTAACAAATATATTTTCGCATAAATACGATAGATGGGAAATGGGGGTGTTTTATCACCCAAAACGCCCTTTTCCCTGACTATGCCACTCGATCATAAATCAATAAGATGAACGATATTCATATATGCACATAGGCTGCACACCTTAATAACGTATCATTTTGTACTGTATACCTGAAACCGACGCAAAACACGAAGACAAGAATGGAGACCACTTTGCTTCGTAAACCAGTCTGTCGTGTCCCTTGTACGTCGTCAGCGAACAATACTTGTTGGGATCCCACTGGAAAAAAAATATTATTATTATTATTATAACACTAACACCGTTGTTGCACCGGAAACGATTATAATAGTATATGTTTTGTTTTATTAACGTACAAGTTTTACCGAACAGTCCCACGACGCAGACAACAAAAAATCGTCTACGGAGTTTTGACACCAATCTACGCTGCACACTTCTTTCTTGTGTTCGTTAAACGTTCTTACAGGTTTCTGCCGGACAACCGATACGATATTAGCGTTATACTTAAAATTATACCATCGTCGATTCTACATTACGTTTATAATATAATTATAAATTATTTATTACTTGTGATGGATATTTATAATTCCACATCTGCACGGTTCCGTCTCCGCTGCCGGTCACCAACAAACTGTACACAGATCTGCTCCACACCACGTCAAACAGCCCGTCTTCCCAATGCATTTCATACTTTTTGGTTATTAGACATCTGTCTTCGTCATACGTTACCAAAAACAACGTCCCGCCACCTTTAAACCCATAATATTGTGACGTGGCAATGGCTAAAAGGTTTGATCGATTCGGTGAAAATTTTACCGAATAGCCGTGACGGTTTTCAGTTTTAAAAGTGGTCATTGGAAATTTGAATCTAAAATCATTATAATATTTTCTTAATAACAATAGATTAAAATGAAATACTATATAGAATATCTGCAAATCATATTATTAAAGATCCGCGATTTGCATTGTTTAGTCGGGTGCTGCTAAATAATAAATTATATTATACTATTCTCTATTCAGTAGAGTTTCAATTAAATTTTATAATAAATACTTTTAAATTAAATGAAATTGGAAATAATAATATTAGGACTACATAATTAAATGCGATACTTAACCCCTTAATTACGACAAAAAGAATATGATGTGTGTAATACTCAAAAACAGCTCTAACAGATTTGTCTAATGTTTGTAATATTAATATATATTGTATATTATATAAATTAATACTCAATAGTCATATTAGTCAATAAGAACAATAATATAATACAATTACCTATGTCATCGCACAGTCGCAGTTATTTATAAAGCATATTGAACAGAATAGATATTGGTAGGCTAAAAACCTAACTGGCTTAAACGCCATTACATTTGACAAAATTGTGATAATAAATAACAATTAATCTGAAAATATTACATCATAATACGTATAATATTAAACCGGCTCTTTATTTTTGAAATATTCATTTATGTATACACTATTTAGTATTTTAAAATGTAATATGTGTTTATAAAATATAAGTCAATGGGTGTATAGAAGTCAAGAATTTGATAAAAGTCAAATTAAATGATCAGTATAGGCACTGCAGCTCTTAAGTTTCTATAGTCTATATAATATTAGTCTTACTCTTGCAGTCTTATACCGGGTTACGTGAAAAATTGATTAATTGAATGGTTCAATGGATCAATACAATTTAATGAACCAATCATCGATCGCAAAATCATGTTTACTTACTATTAATTCATTAAATGTCTAGTGATTGTTCATTCAACCTGCCAATAATATACTATATATATTATGTAGGTACTTAGTTGTATGTGAAATTGTGAACACATACGTATATATTGTAGATTACATGGTTAATTAATAATTTAAATACTATATATTTAATGTTATTTCGTCGTACATTAATGTTATGCAATAAAAGTTATATTATAGCATAGTCGTGATTGTTTACCCATAATTTGTCATTATATGTTATGTTTTATTACATAATATATGATACCTATATCATTATTCATAATTGTCGGTTACCAATTACCATAAACACACCTCAGTAACAGAGCAGTACGTTGTTAAGAAATATTTGTCAATAATACATTTTAATACAAATTATATTAAAAATTACACTCAATACTTTGATATATAGGTACTTGGGAAGTGAGCAATGTTTTAAATTATTTAATATTCGAAATTAAAAAAAAAGAAGTCATTCTAAAGACTGGATTTATTTAAAATTACAACATAGGTAATTGAATCCCACATACACACGAAATTTAATAATATATAATATGTTACGATTAACGTGTACAAATCGGGCATTGTAATACAGTTCCCGGGCATTGTGCACAATACTCGTCATATTTGGGCAAAGCTGAATCTAATTTTAATTTGGTTACTTTTCCGGGCATTGTGTACTGCAGTGCTTAATTGTCTGTGGGCAATAAGAGTTTATCGCGATTCCGCGTCTGTATAAGCTATAATTTTTCTTTATCGTTACTTTATTCTTCACTTGAACCATCGACACACAAACGTGCAGAAGAAGTTGCCTATACATTACCTGATATTTTTACTACATTTTCAGCTTCATGTATCTTACAGATTGATAACGGTAGAGAATTTGTTAACAAAGTTATTGAAAACTTATGTAGTATGTGGGAAGAACTGAATAAACTCAAATCTGATGAAGATTTAGAAACCACGCTAAATTCTATAAAGACCACTCATCAAATAAATACTGAGGAACAAAACGAAAAACTGTGTATTTCTAAATGCCATGATAACTTAAGTTGCAAAAGTAAATAGACAAAATTGATAATAAATAAATAATTATAAACTATAAACAAAAACTGTTTTTTTTTATCTCTTTTTATTGATAGAAAAAAAAATAGTTTAATTAAAATTTCATTCACTTTTATTAACATCCATATTTATATATTTTTATTTTTTAATTATAATTGCCCACTGTATTTTGGTAATTTTGTAATTTTGAAAAATGCACGACTAAATATACAATTTTCCACATTGTCCATTGAATGTGCATTGTATATATTGTTCGGGCATTGTACTACAACGCCCGATTATACACTTTGACCGTAGCATATACATAAAATACTATGTTATTATAAATTAATTATAACTTTAAATGATTAATCATATTTTTATCTTATTCTAAAGTTGTATGAGAACTTTTATACGAAATCAAATTTTTTTTTAAATGTATACTATATATATACAATTCATATATTTATATTTCATACACAAAAGTTACAAGCGAATTTATTATAAACGTAAAAATAATCGCAAGTCATGTACTCGTGTTGTGAGAGAAGCCACGCATTGGCGACACTAGTACCTATTACTTTGGCACGCCAGGCAATTATTTTTGCAAAAGGTCACAACACGTAGACACCATTCCCTTTTAAATATCTGATGAGGATTTCCCGTTAGAATTAATGTAAATAAGTAGATAATATTATGATGGATATTGATTATGATATATATAGTTACCGAGTTAACTACACACGAACATTGAACACGCAATACGTAACATGGTTGAAAGAAAATTATATAGTACCTATAGGTATATCAAACATTTACATATAGTTTTAATTGAGACAAAAATCATATTTGGATCGAAACATCAATGGTTTTACTATGACATTTTTTTAACACATGCTTTTGGGCTATTTTATTTTTCTAACTGATTTTTTCCAACCGACTTTGTTGTCATGTTTACTTATTAACAAATAAATATAAATGATTCATATATTTTCCTTTTAGGAAAAATATCGAGTATCATGTTATGATTTTTTCAATATATTCTTCCATATGCACTTTTTTAAATTGAAGGTGGGCTCAGAAATATTCTAAGAGGGACAATTTATATTTTTACTAGTATTTTTTTTTGGAGTAAAAATAAGGTCAATTTCAGGCGAGCTATCGAGTGCTGTTCATAATCGCATTAATAAATAATTGTATGATGAAATAATTATCATATGCATTCAAAATATGTATAATAATTAAAATACAAAAAAAAATTTGTACTGAAGTGAGCTAAGTGAAATAATAATATGTAGTTTCTTCTGTACGACATACGCTGTACCTTTTTGGGATGTAACACTTTTTATTGGGTACTCGATTTTGTTTACATACAGTTTGAACATAATTTGCTCACTATCTTAGACCTCAGTTTAGTTTGTTAAATACCTACCTAATTAATTCATAACAACTAATCTATGGCTTCGTAAACTTAGTTTTAAGTAAATGTTTTCGTTTGGAATATGTTATTAGTTATTAGTTATTACTAACTATAACTGAATTAATATTTAAAATAAATATAAAATCAATTATTACAGTATTTTACATAAATATTTTCTTAAACACGTATCAAAGTTTCTGAAAAAAATATTTTAATAATTTTGTATTTAAAATAATGATTTGTTTTAATAAAATAAATCAAATGCTGAAATTTAAAAAAAACTATGTGAGGTATAAATTATAATATACACCAATATTTTAGAAATTATGAAAATATTTATATAAATCAGGTCAACAGTTTTATGTAAAGTAGTTTGTAAAAGGCTTCTTGAATAGGATAAGAAATCGATGGTTTTTAGAAAAACTTTACGTGCTTGAAATTTTAACGAAGACATTTTTTTGCAGTGACAAAATATCAAAGAACTTCCGGGTCTTCATTTAATCCAATTATCTTATGTCGATATAATTGTAAAAAAGAAACCCTACGCGGGAGCTTGAGTAACATCGATCAACTGTTTAGTCTGACATTAGACGGGTCACATTCAACCAGACCCTCGATTCAAGTGTTTTGTATTTTGTTCATCATAAATTATGATACCTTTATTATTTCTTTATTTTATAGCGACGCTAAAAGTTTTTAAAAAAACTACGCCAAATGGTAATTCAATTTTAACAAAATGTAATGAATGAATATTTTATTCGAATACTTAATTGTTATTTTTAGGAAAAGTCACTATATACATCGGTAAACGAGACTTCATTGACCACTTAGACAGTGTAGATCCTATTGACGGAGTTGTCGTAGTCGAAAATGACTATTTACAAGGACGAAAAGTTTTTGGAATGGTAAGGCTTATTACACAATTGTTGTTGTAATCTAAATAATGCTTTTTCAGGTTTCCACGACTTATAGGTACGGTCGAGATGAAGATGAGGTAATGGGTGTGAAATTCAGTAAAGAAATGGTGTTAGCGTGTAATCAAATCGTCCCACCAATAAAAGATGTCACAGAATTAAGTCCTATTCAAAAAAAATTAGTGAAAAAATTTGGTAACTCTAATGCATTTCCATTTGTGTTCAATTTCCCTCCAAACTCTCCATCTTCGGTGACCCTGCAGCCGGGTGACGACGATAGTGGAAAACCTCTTGGAGTTGAATACAGTATCCGAACTTATGTGTCGGACAGAGAAGATGATAGAGGAAATCAAAGATCGTCCGTCGTCCTAGCTATTAAAAAGGTATGTATTTTTCAAAAGTAGTCAATTTAACATATAAATGTGTAAATACTCAGTTACAATACGCTCCATCAACAAGAGGTCAAAGACTACCAAGTTCACTAATTAGCAAAGGATTCACGTTTTCTCATGGAAAAATTAGTTTGGAAGTCACACTGGACAGAGAAATTTACTATCACGGGGAAAAAGTTATTGCCACGCTAATCATAAGTAACAGCTCGAGAAAATCCGTAAAAAACATTAAGGTATGACGCGTATATCTCAAAACGGTTACAATAGTTAATCAATAATTTAACTATAATTATTAATTAATTTTAATAATATAAATAACTAATAATAATAAATATTATTGTTATATAATTGTACCTATAGGTGTATGTTGTTCAACACACCGAAATTACAATGGTCAACGCGCAGTTTTCTAAATTTGTCGCCAGTTTGGAAACCCGAGAAGGTTGTCCCATAACACCGGGAGCCGCGTTTACTAAACAATTCTATCTAGTCCCGCTGGCGTCTAGCAATAAAGACAGGAGAGGCATTGCATTAGACGGACATCTTAAGGTACCTAAAATGTTCACCATGTTGACGTACATTGAATTAAATGCATGTAATATACACTACAGGACGACGACGTAAATTTGGCATCGTCTACACTGATATCGGGAGGTAAAGGTCCTAGTGACCAAACTGGTATCGTCATTTCATATTCGGTCAGAGTAAAGTTGAACTGTGGTACTCTGGGTGGTGAACTCGTGACTGACGTACCATTCAAACTTATGCACCCGAATCCAAGTAAAAAAATGTCATAAGTTTGTTTCATATGAATTTATTAAAATAAACAAAATTTTCAACTTCAGCATCCGAAGACTGGACTGCGCCGCCCAAGCAACCACAAAAAGGAGTATTGAAGAAAACCAAAAGCTCGGACAGAATGAAGTACCAAAAAAGCTTTGGGGATGACGACGAGGACAATATTGTGTTTGAAGACTTTGCAAGACTTAGGTTGGCTGACGAATAAATAAAAACCATTTGGAAAATTGGAAATTGTATAATATCTAAAAATTGTTTTGAATTAATGTGTTCTTTGCTTAACTCGCATTGGTAGGAAAACCGGGGTATGTTTAAACTCAAAATTATTACTATTATTATTGCAAGATTATAATAAATCAGTTCATCGCCGTCTTCTATATAATTGTACTCGATATTTAAACTACATTCCGATAGCGTGCTAATATAACCTGAAATACTGGATTCAATTCCCAGCCGAATATCCCTCATAACAATGACGTCAAACGATTTTAGGGAGAATATGTCATCGGCAATAACCATTACCGACGATCCCGAACCGGAATATTCAGTACTGGTTCGATTTCCGTTTTTCACACCTTTGACCCTTCGTAGCTAATATTCACATACATATCCTGTTTGACCGATACCCACACGACTACACGAGGGATTCAATATCGCATGCATGTAAGTTTGGTATTATAGATGTTTTTAATTCAGAATAGAATGCTCTATATTACTTCCGATTTAGAAAAAAAATAAATACTCGTCAAACATGTTTATGTAACCTATACACTTACAATGTAATATAATAACTGCTATCGACGGGTAACAGAATACAACCAGAGTAAATATCCCTTCTATATATAATAAAAAATCGTACTTATAATTTGCCTAAAAACAGAATATATTAGTTTGTATTACTGTATTAGTAACTATTAATATTATTTAAAGTGAACGTATTATATGAAATCCCGTAGTATGTGTTTAATTTATGTTAATATTTATAATGTACATACATTACATACATTTTAAAGGTATAACACAATATTAATATAATATATAATTACCTATGCAAAATGTTATAAAAAATTAAATGTATTATGTCAAAAACCATTAAAATATTAACGTAAAAGTATAGTGTATATAATAATCTAGGTAGAGCCATTAGCATCAGAAGACAGAAATACAGGAATTCCTCAAAAAAACATTAATCATATATTATAATATATATAAATCATAGCAATAATGAAGAAACCGTTAGTATAATATCATGTTTTATAGTAACAGCTATCATTATTCGAATAATAAAGTAAGATCTCAGACAATTATTCAAATATATTAACTAAATAAACTTTTCTATATTATTTATGCGCCTAATTAATAATTATATAAAATAGATTAAACTAATTTTAGAAAAATTAAACCACCACAGTTAATTTCATAAACTTACAGATAAAAATAGTAAATTAAATATTTAAAAAGAAATAAGGATAGCTACACGAATAAAAAAAAATAGTAATATTATTATTATTATTATTATTATTACTTAATAAACTTTATACTATATATATTATATATTAAATTTATACTCCCATTGGTCGTTTCAAATATTATTTAAATCTATAATCAATGATAAATTATACTCTGTATGAAAAGTATTTCCATGACAAATACGTCATATTAATAATATATATGCTATTATATAATATGATATGATATTTCCTATAATTACGAATTTCAATAACCTATAGGTTAAGTTTAGGTTACACATAGGTCCTTTATAAAATTTGAATAATTTAAATATATTTAAGTGTCAAAAGTAGGTTATTTATTGTCATTAATAAATTGTATACCCAAAAATTTTTATATATTAAAAATAAATGATACAATAAAAATAAAAACACTGATTAATCCTATAACATTTACAAACAATTATAACACCCAAATATAAGACGTAAATTTTATATATCCTGCAATTTACCAAGATAAATATTTGACATTCGGATATTGTCTAAGCCCTAAAGGCCAATTATTGGTGGAAATTAAAGTGGTTGTTTAAACTAAAAAGTTGTACTTACAGCTACCACAATAAAGTGATAAGTTTTATATACCTACTTCAGTATACGAATTACAAAATTATCCATTTAAGTGTTTCGAAAAGTTTACTTTTTTAGAAAATAATTTATTTACATAATTTGTTGTCAAAATACTTTTAAATATTTAAGGTAAGATGAATAAGTAGAATAGCAAAAATTTACCACTCCAACTATTGGTCTACTAGGTACTTCATTTAAAGTTTGAAAAATTTTAAACAATCAACTATCTACTCGTTTGAATTTGTATTTATATTTTATATGTATTGAATTACTGCAAAAAATATTATGTTTTAGAATAGGTATGAAATTAGAAATATATATTGTCATTCAAAAAATTTAAATTGATTTAAGTTTAATTAAAAAATAATATCGTTAAAAACTGTAAAAAATACATTTAAAATATTTTCAAGTATAAGAATTGATAAAATAAACATATTATATAAATTTCAAGTGTCTACATTTATTCGTTTTGAATAAAATCGCTACTTAAGAAATCGAAAAAAACTTCAAACGTTCAAAAAAATTTAATTTGTCTTTCAGGTAGACATTTTTGTTTTCATAAAGGTAAACAAACTTATGAGGAATTATTAATTAAATTTTCAAATCTTAGATTTAAAAAGAAAAATGTTTATGAATTTATAAATTGCACATTTTCTAGACTTTTAGGTATTTTGTCAAAATTTTGAACATTAAATGCTTATAAAAAAAAATTATGACTATGTATTTTTAATATTTTTTAAATATCATTATAACAATATATTAGGAGCTTTGTATTACATTTTTAAGATTTTTTACCCAACAAATAAAATTTTATTGATATTCATAGAAATAAAAACTAAAAAAATTTGAAACTAAAAATGTCTGTAAATAGTTCAAAACAAATAAAACTGTTTTAAAAAATTTTATCGTGCGTATTAAAAATGGTACAACCATATAAACAACCAGTTAAAATTTCATACATCCACGGTAATTTGTTTTAGAGTTACAACAAAAACCAAAATCGATTTTGTCGAAAACCGATTTTGCGTAAAAATTACCGTTTTTTCCTTAATTTTTGTTTTGTTTTTCCCTGCGCTTTTGAAAAATATTGAGAATTTTGACCTTCCGGAAGCACCGACTAGATTCACTTCCCTATAAAACAAGATAGGTACTGTTGAAGAAAATCGAAGCAGTGTTACTGCCCCAAACAGTGATGACAGAAACAAAAAAAAAAAACAAAAAAACACATCATTTTAAAAATCAATACATTCATTGCTCCGCTCAGAATTTAAAACTTTGTATAATGTGCTTAATAAATAAATGAAATTAAAATTTTTGCTTATAACATTTTTTAAAAACACTTTAATGCTCAAATTATTATTTCTTTGAGAATAAAATATACAATAACAATTACTTACTTCAAAAGAGTACTCCGAGTGTGCTCCTAGGCCTGCTATTGAAAACTGTTGATTTCTTTAAAGGTGTGGTCTCAAAAGTACTGTAAAATAAATCCCCACCTAAAAAGGGTTTGAGTTGTGTTGACCCAATGACCAAAGGCGGCCGGCTCTTCTGTTAGGGTTGAGATCCCCCCAATGTCTGCACCCCGTAATTTTAAATTTATGCTTGTGGGCATTTTTATAATTATGATTTACTGTTGCGTAAACCCATCAATCACCCAAGAAAACGGTCGGTGATATTTAATGTTTATACAGCCGGACATATCTTTATCTCTCTCTGTTTTTTGTAACCACCGTGTGATATGATCATTTTTATTGAGAAAAAATTCTCACAGAATATGTTGAGTCATGCGAATTATGCAACTTGGTAACAACTTCTTTTAAATTATATAAATACTCAATGATCAAATGGCTCCAAGGTACTCACAATACTTTTATCATAAATCTTAATAGAAGATAAAATATATAGCCTTTGCATACCTACATATTTAAAAATAATATCTCCAAGAAATAGAATATTCAATATAGTACAGATAGTATAAATTTTAAAAGATTTATTATTATTTCAAAACTGCTTCAGTAAAAAAATACTGCAAAACATAGGGTTTTTACTTTTTAGTTATAAAATCACTTCCCGATGATTTACAACATATCCGGGTAATAAGGGGACATGCGGTGATCTGCTATAATCCATTATAATCTATAATATGTAGTTTTTTTTATAGTTGAAGAGGTTAATATTAATAATAATAACAATCTCAAATAATGATGTGATCGTATATAAATTTACTTGCTAGGTACCTATGATTAAAAAAAACTTATATAAAGAGGACTATAAAAATCAGGGAAATAAGATACGGGAATTACAATCACAGGAATAAGGCTTTACAGTAAGGATTTAATGATAGGAAAGTAATTATCGGGGAAAATATTTCACGGAAAAATAAAATACAAGAATTTATTATGAAGTATGATAGTGCGTATATTATTCAAAAATTCTCCCCAATCTTTGCCCGGGCTACGGGGGTTTATCTCTTCAAATTATTCTCAAGCCCCCTTAATACCATAAAAAAAAACTAAAATTGTATTAATACAATTACAGTGTACTCTCAGTAACTCGAAGCTCACGGAGAAAACAAATATTTGACTTACTAAAAGTTTCGAGCTATCAAAATCTTAATGTGTTATTGTTTATTTGAAGGGGAATTTTATTTGTTTGAGATGTCGAGAATTTCGAGTTATCAAGGTTCGAGTTACCGAGAGTACACTGTATTTATTATTTTATAGCATGCGTTGTACCTAATAACAAAAAGATTTGTTGTTATTTGAAAATCATTTAAAAATTTGATTCTTTTTTTGGTTTATTTTTTGAGACAATTTAGTTATAACTTGTGAGTTTTGGAAAACTCATTGAAAATAAAAATATTTTATTTTATTAAGGGTAGGTGTATTCAATTTAAATCAAAACAATCAACACATATTTTCTCTCTTTTTGGAAATTGTATGTTTGATAATTTTTAACAGTTATTTATTATATTATGTTTAATACTTGCGTATGCGCATTGCAATTATTGTTGTTTTAATTTCACATAGGTTGATAAAGGGAACTAAATATATAATTTCTGTATTTAAAAATATTGATAAGGTCAAGGTGGTATGTGGTTATGAAATCTTGTTTCCCTGCTTAAATGTTACCTATATTAAAATAAAAAATCGATTAATCTCCGCCTATGCGACTATACGTTGCCGTTTATTGCGGCGTTTAATTTCAGTTTTCCGCTCTCTTAATAACACCGACTATATCGTTAATCCGCCTGCTTCGCTTTTGACGACTAAATGTGATTTTATGACAGTATTTTCCGATGATTCCACATACCTATTACATAGGTACACTATACATCTACACTTTACACGTCTTATCAATGTATCATATCGTAGAATCTATACTATAATACTAAAACTGTAAAACCTATACCACAATCTTAAAATAGTTGTAACATATACGACGGCACTGCAGTTGTGCGTGTTCGCGGTTTCAACGGAGAGGAAATAAGACGGAGGTATAACAAAAAATTACGACGATATTATAATATGTTGACGGTGCAGGACATACAATATTGTTATATTATTATTATTGTCCAATAGCCGCTATCGTCGTCGTCGTGCTGCGCAGTGTCTGATGACACTCGATTAGGTACCGCACGTCCTGCAAGTCGGAATCGGACACCCCACACACACGCACACTCACAAACCCACACGCACACACACGCCAACCCTTTTCTATTCTAATTATGCAAAGTCGAAATAAAGCGCAAAAGGGGGAGCCGCCGCAAGTATAATGGTGTTACGGTTCCGGTGCCGGGGCCGTTGTTTGGTGATTTATTACAGTGGCCGTAAACATTGAGGCTTCACGCGTTTCTCTGCATACACG
The DNA here is from genome assembly GCF_019925205.1 of Metopolophium dirhodum. Classification (NCBI taxonomy): domain Eukaryota; kingdom Metazoa; phylum Arthropoda; class Insecta; order Hemiptera; family Aphididae; genus Metopolophium; species Metopolophium dirhodum. The sequence goes on from NC_083561.1 coordinate 15,480,271, forward strand.
GAAACCGGTTTCCGGTGTTTTCCGCGACGGTCGGCCGGTGCCGTCCGCGGAAGGAAACGCTGCTCACCATATTTTTTGTCGTTGAACCAGTACCGCGTGTGTATGTGTGTGTGTGTGTGTGTGTGTGTGTGTGTGTGTGTGTGTGTGTGTGTGTGTGTGTGTGTGTTTGCACGCAACAATACCCTTCTCGCGGACTCGCGTGTGACCAACGGTCGCGCAAAACAAGGGCCGTAAGTGCATTGTAATCTACAAGGGAATTACCTAAGCTAGCGTAAACATTGAAAGGATTTACAAAACGATTTTTTGTTCTTCCTCCTCTTTTCCTGTTGCATTCTCTGTCTATCCCGCGTACGGTCTTACTGCCACTGCGGCGGAAATAATAATAATAATGATAATAATAGTCGCGTTCAAAAAAATAGCGGCCGGCCGGATCAAGGACTTTATTTAGGGATTAAAATGAGACGAAAAGAAGCGTATAGGTACGTGATGTTCTACGGCCGCGCTGGATATATGCTTCGAAAAATCAACACGTGTTTGCATCACAATGGTACCGGGTAACGGTGGCGGTGGAGGTCACGTCGAGAGGCGATGGTCGCCGCGGAATCCGTTTCGTCCGGTCCACCAACGCGAAAACAATTTCTCCGATGTGTTATTGATTTTAAATGTACCTATGCCATTGCATACATTGCATGCTGGTACAACGTGCTGCAACGCAAACATGAGTGATATACCCGGGGATTCTTATTCCAATTATCTGCGATATAAGCACATCAAAACCTTATTCGATGGTATAATACCGAATTCGATTAAAACTAAATTTATGTTTAAATGTAATATACATAAATACAGTACTATCTAACTGATGAAAATAGACCTAATAGGTAATAACCAATATTTATAATATTATTTTTTATTTTTTATAAACGGTAGAATTAATTTTAGCTCTATTAGTGTTCAAAAGTAGACAAATTTAATGTATTACTGATTATGGTGATAAACACACCACGTCATATTATACATGAAAATACATGTATGATGTATATATAGTTGAAACTTGTAACAATATAACTAATATAAGATAGGTATATTTAATGGAGATAATATTAGATTCTGAGTGAAACGATGAATGTATTGATTTTACAATGATGTGTGTTTTTTTTTTATTTTTTTTTTATTTTTTTTTTTATTTTTTTTTTTATTTTTTTATTTTTGTGTCTGTGTACACGATAAGTAGTCGAAATAATGCTTCGATTTTCGACTTCAGTATCTTGTTCGATGGGAAAGTGAATATCGTTGGTGCATTGGGGAGGTCAAAATTTTAATTTCCCAGTAGTTTTCAAAAGCGATGTGAAAAACAAAAGAAAAATTAAGGAAAAACGGGAATTTTTACGCAAAATCGATTTTTAACAAAATCGATTTTGGTTATTGGTGTAACTCTAAAACAAATGACCGTAGATGCATGAAATTTTCACTGGTTGTTTATATTTGCATTTTCTATACACAATACAATTTTGAAAATAATTTGACTTTTTTTGAACTGTTTACGGACATTGTCAGTTTTCAGTTTTTTTAAATTTTTTTTCTATAAATATCAATAAAATTTTATTTGTTGGGTAAAAAAGCTTGAAAATTTAATAGAAGGCTCCTAGGTTATTGTTTCAAAGGCAGATGAAAAAAATTAAAAATCCTTAGTCACAGTTTTTTTTTATACACGTTTAAAGTTCAAATCTTGAAAAAATACGGAAAAATCACGAAAATTTGCAAATTATTTTGAGTTAGAAATTCATAAAAATTTTCTTTTTAAATCTAAGATTTTAAAATCTAATACAAGATTCCTCATAAGTTTGTCTAACTTTATCAAAAAAAAAATTTCTACAAGAAAGTCAAATTAAATTTTTATGAGCGTTTTAAATTCATATTTTTACAACATTAGATATTCACTCGATTTCTCATGTACCGATTTCCTTATTTTCTTGTAATTCAAAAACGAATAACTGTAGATACATGAAAATTTCACTGAATGTTTATATTAGCATTTCCTATACACCATACAATTTTGAAAATATTTTGACACTTTTTGAGCTGTTTACGGGCATTTTCAGTTTTCAATTTTTTTAGTTTTTTTTTCTATAAATATCTATAAATTTTTATTTGTTGGGTAAAAAAGCGTGAAAATTTAATATAATGCTCCTGATATATCGTTCTAATATTAGTTGAAAAATATTAAAAATACATAGGCACAATTTTTTTTTATAAGCATTTAAAGTTCAAATTTTGACAACATTTATCAAATTTATAATTTATTAATTATTTTGTAGTTAAAAATTTATAAATTAATTTTAATATATATATATTTAATTAATAGTATAAATTTTTAACTTTTATGGCTAAGGATTGAAAATTTAAAACAAGGCTCCACGTAAATAGGTTATATATTAATTACTTTATTCACAATCATCAAATATACTTGGTAAAATCATAGGCTGACTGACCGTTTTCGCTCAGAATCGTTTTTCTTATACAATGATATTATATCATTGAATTCAAATTTAACACCATCCATTACAGTGACCCACTTGTAACCTACTGTACAGCAGAGCGACATCCACTTATCCACCTTTTATTAAGTATTTTTGTGCAATAATCATACAATAACCTAATGCAAACCAAAATACCTATTTTAAAGTTTAACAACGACAATAATAAATATTAAATAATATATTATTTTATATTTTTTCAAATAAAACCTATGCATGATATTATATTATAGTTTTAATAATACTGTTTTAATTTAAAACATATTTGTAACCACCAAGTAAATACTTAATTTAATTACCCGTTTTACTTAATAATTAGTTTATTTAATATTTATAACTCATTAACCATAAGTCATTATTCGTGAAAAACTAAAAATATTATTTTATCTAAAATAACTTTTTTTTCAGAATATTGAGAAAGTAACTATTATATAGCAACATAATATCCTCGATTTCTTGACGTATCAGTACTGTCTTATTAACTATCGAAAACCAAACAGATCGCTCTTTATAATGAGGAGAATTCCTCAAAGTGAAACTGATATTTTATAAATGAAATATATAAGTATATTGTTTATAATATACCTATATAAAATGTAAGTAAGTATATCAGTTGATTTCAGTTATTAATTATTTTCGAGGAATTAAAAATTATTTTATTTTGATGATCAAATAACAAGTGAATATAATATAATAAATTATGGTATAGTTGATAGTTTGATACTATAGTAAAACATATGTAAACCGTAAATAATTCTAAGAACGAAAACAAAAAACAACAATAATAATAATGTATCAGTTATTGTCTATAGTATAAAGTACCGTGTAAACGTGTAAGAAAAAAAATTTAATTCGATTTGTATCAATCCAATTTTTTATTTGAAAGTTATTCGTACATGTTTTTTTCTTTTCGTCCAAGAATAGTTGGCGTATAATAATGTATAGTGTTGATATTTTATAGCCTAATTAAGGACGGGAACATTAATTAATGATCGTGTTACCTCCAATGGTCAACATAAAGGGGATTATTATATCTGCACCCTACTTCGTTCCCATCAAAACCAGTTCTGGACACTGGGTATCCTTCTCCCTCGTCGAGTATTTAATTAAGAGTGCTAAACTGGTTAATTGTCTTTTGTTCGCTGTGCATTATAGGCATATACCGATGTTTGTTTAGCGGCTAAGGGAATAAAGGATGGATATTCGTCCATCACAACCCCAAGTCCCCAACTATGTTTATGTTAATTAGCTTATAGCCTTTACTATGCGTATGAAACTTGATCTCATTATATCTATAAAAAATATTTTTTTTCAATAAGAAGAGAGAAAACATAAGTATAGATAACTCATGTAATAACACTTCTTCTTCTTCTTAGAATAAATTGTAAAATATTTCAGTGTTCAATCGTTGCCAAGAAAACAGAGCAGTCAACGTTTTGAAAAACAAAATGCCTTCACTGTAGAATTGATGTGATTAATGTCTTAAAAACTAAACTGAAGAATTTAAAAACATTAAACATTATGTATAGTTTATGTCAATGAAAAAACCGTATTATTTTTGTTTAAATCATGTTTAGTATCTGTTGTTTGTGTCTTATTTATATTTTTACTTCATTTTCATTTTACACAACTTTTTGGACTCCAAAGTATTGAGTGTTTACACAACATCGTTTAATTTTGTAAGTCCAGCATAATATAGGTACCTATATAAGTAAAGATTGAACAAAATGTAACTTATTTTGTATTGATGTTTAAATTACCAATGCCAGTACTTATATTATATCCTCACGAGTCACGAGTCACTATAGAATGACGTCGTTGACTAGAGATTTACTTCCATTAGATTATGTATACCTGTACATACTGCGTCCTGCATACTATTTACTTATAATAGATTATATAATAGTTATCACTCAAATCATTCATTTAGTCACATTTCTACAGTGTAGAATAACATATGTTTACTGATTCGAAATTTATCATTATTTACTTTTTAAACCGTTATTAAGTTTTAAACCGTTTTTTAAGAGACATCTAGAATGTAATACACATTACATACCTTCGTCATGTTTATTATTCCATTGTATAATAATTATATACATATATACGCAGATAAAATGTAACTGTACCTACAGTTTTTGACGTGTCAAATTTACGTTCTTGCAGATGTGACAAACGATAATTTGCCATCACGTTCGTAAAATGTCATAACATAATAGTAAATAGTGTATAATATAACTAATAACTAATAAATAATAACTAAGAAACGTCTACAATCTTCGACGGACGACGATTCGTAATAATTTTCACAAAACCAACTCGTCAGCAACAGTGGTGTATTGGTAAATATATTTATGGGTATACGCACCAATAAAATATGTATGTAACCTACACGATCAAATTATATCATCGTATATATTATATAACGTTATTGCAGTTCAATTAGTACATAGTTTTTAACATTATTTTATTAATTTTTGTATAATGTAACAATAGAAAATAAAACAAAATCAACTCGAATGTCAAAAAAATTAAAATAATAATAACATTATTATTATAGGTACAATCTATAGAATTTTCCACAAAGATTTTTTGAATTCAATATTGGGTTTACTAAATTGAACTTAAAGTCTTAAAATACATTAAACACAATGCATATTGTTATATAACTTATATTCAATACCTACTTCAATTGATAAATAATTCATTAATACATAGATTCATTAATACGAATAACGTTTTTTTCCTATATGAACTATTAAATAAATTTTAAATCTTATTTGGTTTTCTGGTTATTTTGGAAGCGTATACCCGTAAAATAAGATTTTACATTGGGTATACGCCGAAAATCGAAAATCTTCTGATGGGTATACGGCGTATACCCGCGTACCCGTACCAATACACCACTGGTCAGCAACCATCGGCAACCGTAATGACCTGATCTGCATTAATTGAACCGGTCAATAATTATATTATTGGCATGATGGCTCAAAGAAAATCTGGAACATTTTTGTGTGTTTGATTTCGTATGTAATAGTTGAAATGGTCGCTATCCTCTACGTACTATTTTTAATAGAAGACGGCTGTAGATCGAGAGGAGTCTCAACGTTTACCAAATAATAATCCAAAATAAAACTAGACAAAATAGTCAGTAATTTGGACTGCATTACTGCTGCAACGTTTCACTATACTGTTGCATACAATGCATTATTATGTGTTATGATTTGTGAGTAATAAGTACCACAATAGGTACCTATAACTATAGCTGCAGTTTATTATATTTTGTATATAATAATATACATAATATATTGATGTTTGCCATTTGATACCAATGAGATACATTGGTCATTGGTACCTACCACAGCTACAGTTTTACGCGCTGCAGACCGTATACGACCACAACGACTGCAGTTTTTGAAAACCGCAAACGCGGAAAAAGGCGCGGGCCCTGTACACTCCGCGGGCCCCATCGGAACACTACCGTGTAACAAATATAATAACAATGCGTTTCAGTTTTACGAACGGCGGCGGCGATATAGTATCATATACGTATTGTACAGTATAATAATAATAGCAACAATCACAGCAATATAATAGTCGTGTGCAGGCCGCGAGACACGCGGAAATCCGACACGTCGCTGATAATCGGAACGGATTTCGCTACGATCGATTTCGGCGATTTCTCGTACCTACCTCGCCAGTGCAGTGCACGCGAATGCCAATACGAGTACGATACATATACATATTATATACGCAATAATAACCATATCGGACTCGCCGAGCACAAACGGATAACATAGCGAATAACACCGTCGCGAAAACATGACGTTCCCGGCCTGGCCGATCTGCACTCATCGCTATTTTTGTCTGCTCTTGATATCGGTGAGTATTTTAAAAATAACAATCGTAAAATCTGTGATGTATTGCTGTAAGACATTCGTGGGTATACTCGAATTTTTGAGTGGGATCGGAGTATGTGATGATGTTAAAAATCGCTTATCATTTAGTCAAAAAAAAAAAATGTCTTGCAGCCCACATAATATTATCACTATCAGATACAATATTAGTACTTACTTAATACTTATGGAGATGGAATTTTGTAGTTTTGTCGATATTTATTGTATAGTACTTGTTCAAACGGAAAATCATGAAAACTCAATGAAAGGAAGGAGGCCACACATTGAAGACACTTTCTATTTTTGGAAACTTAAATTCAGAAAAATTAAATCATAATTATAAATATATGGTCATAATATGGTATAGGTATCCAGAATCGGGATGAGGTGGATAAATGGTCATCGGTTCTCAAAATATTTTTTGTTAATCTCCTGATATCTATATTAAATACTATCTGAAAATTTAAAATTTAAAATTACAAATAATTAAAATTAATATTTTGTTTCTATCACTGAACATTGTAATGTATAGCTATACATGCGAGGCCATTCGGTATAATACCCGCATATCATCTTACATTTAGAATAGGGGTCGGTAACCCGCGGTCGTATATTGCCCTCGTAATAGTAATTTTATGTGGCTGGTGAGTAAAATTTATAATTTGGTATAAAATCACAAACTAAGATAGTATGGGATAATATAATATATGCAGTAAAAAAGTAAAATAGTATAGTTTATAGGAAGTTTCATCAATGGGTGGCTCATCAAAATGATGTTACCTGACATATTTGTTACTTTTAGCCTGTATTCTTATTGTGTCTAATGATACAGATTGTATATTGCTTGTAAAGCTGCATAAATAATAAAAAAAAAAACAGATAGTATGGATGCGGATTAAAAGTTGTTTGTTTGTGGATATATACCTTGTTAAAATAATAAACCTAACAGTTATGAACTTAAATAAACTAATTTTGATATTATTATACATTTTTGTTTAAAATAAAATAAAGTAGATAATATATTAAAATGTGCAGGGTTCGTTATATATTTGTATTGATTTTTTGGCCCTTGACATCTAAAAGATTGCCGAATTAAGTGAAATACCTATATTTTTAATATACATGTATTGTATTTCATATTATATTGATAAATCATACTCTTCGAATTTTGAACTAGATACCTACCGCCCTACCTACATCAACATTTTCAAAAAAATTATCCTCTAAATAATTTACAGTAAAGAGGGGGCTTTTAATTTGAAATCAAAAAATTGTATCACCACAAGACACTTTTCAAGTAGGTAGTACAAAAAAAAATCCAACATCTGAACATTTAATCACTAAGTAGTAGGTATAATATTTAGTACCTATATTTAAAAATTCCGAAAAATCAGAATTTGAATAAATTCGTCATTAAATGAAAAATGGGGATGAGCATGCATGGTGAATCACTCTGAATATTATACCATAATCACATTGTGCATTATATAGTAAGGAATCTATAGTAAATTGTTTTAAATTGTTTTTTTTTTCGTTTGCAGACGTGCTATTATTATGGTGTCACTACGGCCATTACAGTGGTCGATCACGTGTCCAAGGATCGATACGCAGCTGGAGGTAAACGCTGCAGCGACCAATGACAATAATAATATTATATCATACAAATCAATATCGAATTATAACTGTGCATAACACGGCAAAATGTATTATTGTTAACAGTTGGCAGCGATAGGGACACCGTTGACGACACGCACTTGCAAGAGAAAGTGGAAGACGAGGACGCGGAAAACAAGCATTTCATGTAAGCAGCCGCTCTGGTTCATAATTTCATATATAATATAGGTATACCTTATTTATTTCGAATTAACATGTCGGAAGTCCCGCGATACGAAATGGCGTATTGGTGCAGTTATTGCTATAAAATAAAAGTGAAACAGCGGCTGATGAAATGCAAACCCCTTTTAGCTTACATAAGATGACTATTATACCTACGTAACGATCCGCAAACGCCAAAATAATGTTATAATACTTAATTTTCGTGCTAGGATCTCGGGTACATTTGTATGGCTTCACTTTAATCTTTTCAGTCAATTGTTAGTGTTATTGGCAAGATAGATATCATATATAATATATAATTTGAAGTATTTATAATAAGTAAACGACATTTTTACAAAAAAATTAGTGTAAAATCTATCACTGTGTGTGTGTAATAGATAACACAAAATTTAAAATCATAGTAAAATACATAAAATATTGATATTTAGAGTGCTGTTCAATCGATTATTTCCTTTAATTTCTCTTGCATTTTAGGGACGTTTATTCGTTGCAAAGCGGACCTAAACAATTGGAATTTGGACACGTGTTCGAGGATCCAAACGTCTGGGAACAGAGGTACGAGAAAAAGGATTTTGATGCCCAACGGTACCAAGGAAAGGTGAATTTAGTATTATTAAATAATAGAAGAAGTGCTGATAACCGGATGATAGTAACGTAAGATACTCAAAAACTATTAACTTTTTTGAAAATATTTCTTTTACGTAACTTTAATTTATTAAAAAATAAAATTTACCTAAAACAGCTACATTTTTAACTATTTTTTATCGTTAAAATGTTGTCAATTTTTACATTTATAATGACAAATTGAATTTTTTATTCATCAGGTTAGGTGTGTCTACTTCGATAGTTAGTATATCTACTTCGATACATAATAATCGAATTTTGGAAGAGTAGGTTATGAGTTATAAGTTCCTATTTACAAAGTTTATATGAGCGGAGTGGAGTGGTACATGGCCCGACATGGGTACTCTTACAAAATGTTGGCCCACTACTCCGCTCATCAAACCTCTAAAGTCTTATAATTTATAGCTAATAAACTACATGTCAAAAATTGATTCATATACCCCGAATAATATTCTGCTTCGAAAAACGAAATTAAGATTGTATGACGCTCACTCTCTATGTTGTCATTTAAAAGAGTAAAAACTTAAAAAAATATAACGACGAAAAGTAGAATTAATTTTTCAAAAAATCTTATTTTGTAATGACATAAAATTATGTAAATTAAATATATTCAAAAACGTGTTTTTTGAATTAGTAAGTGTCTTACGTTAAAATTATCATCCCGTATAGCTCGTAAAACGTTCAATATGCGTTGTGATTTAACAGGTGAAATGGGGTGACAAAGACGGCAGTTACGGTGAACAGTATTGGGATTTAAACCACGGCGGCGGTGGATCTAACGAAAACGTGAGATCATGAAATAATTACTTATTTTTTTCAAATATTCTTAAAAATATAGCAACAGATATGTTATTTGTTGTATTATTTGTTTAGGAAAAAAACGAACCATACGAAGAACCTACTCCGATAGATTACGGACAGGTAAAATCCATAATAATAAATAAATACAGACATAAGTTTAATTTATGCATTTATCTTAAATCTTAATGTAACGCAATAACATAGGTAGTATTGGATATATTTTATTTATTTATTTAATTTCACGGTTCACAAATTAAAGGATTCGTTATATTATTATTATTATTTTAACCTATATCAGAATTCAGAGGTCACCAATTAATGGCGGCCCGTGGACGGACATTATCTGACCCGCATGTCAACAAAAAAATTTGTGTTTTTTAATTAATTATTTTTAATGGCGAATTAATTAATAAGTTTTCAGTAATTTTCGTTTTATATTTTGATTTTGTTTTAACTTTCTTTGGATAAACATGTGAATTACATTTTTATGGGCCTAGAAAACTTCTAGAATTCCTTAAGGGGGCTCTCTAAAAATATTAATTAGCAATCCCTGTTTATAATAAAATAAAACATAACTATTAAATTTAGGAGAGCCGTCAGAGACCCGTAATTTATAAGCCAATGATGATGACACTCCTTAAGAATAAACCCAAGAAACCCGTTAAAGATGTACGGAACTATCCAAAGCGATTAGTAGAACCACCAGCAGCACCGACAACAATAAGAAGCTCCACTAAAAAAAACGCTCCTGTTTTAGTTTTCGACATGAAGACTGGAGTAGTCATGGACGAAGCCACAGGGAATAAATTCATTTTGAAACCGATATAAGATTAAGAAATAATTAATTCTTAAATATTGTTTAATTGTATACATTTACAATTATAAAAACCTGAAGTACTGAAGTATCTAGATGGGTTATTAAATTACAATACTATAGTAAACGTAATTTTTTTTTGTATTAAAATTATGTTATACTTCAAATATTATAATTATACACAATTGACAAGACCTTTTTTTTTAATGTACCAATTATCGATTTTTTTGATTAAACTTTTGAATTACTATTAATTTAATCAATTTATTTTAAAGATTCATGCTTCAGAGCTCATTAAACAGATAAAATGTAGATAAGTTTGAGAAAAACAAATATTAGATAAGTAAAGTTAGTAGGAATAATTTTCCGCCAGTAAGTCATATGCAGTTAAACTAAAAACGATTTGTAAAAGTTTTCTCTTTTTTAACAATCACTCAAATTTTGAATAACAAAATAAACAAATAACATTGTATTATTAGTTATTTTACATAACGCAAAATGGTGAAAGGTATTTTTTAATTATGAGAAAACCTAATTATCAAATAATTGGTATTGATTTCTAAGTTGAAAACTAAAACAACTTAGAGTTAAATTATGTGTTTTTTAAACAACCGCAAGAACGATGCTTCTTAGGTAGGTTTGAATAAAAATCAACGTATAATATTATAGGCATTATTATTATTTCTCAATACAATTTAGAGTATCACTGTATTAAAATACATTATTTGTTGTATAATATATCGTTTATCCACTATATATATACTATAATCGTTTCTCACATTTTATCAATACGAAAATTGAATGAATAGCCACGTTCGATTATTGACTATTATGTAAAATGTGAAAATTTATCTGAAAGAAAATAGTTAAATATACGTTATTTATAAATGTATACATATAATTAATTATAAATGAAAAACTGCTTTTTTTGTCAACTTATATTTTTATAATGCATTATAGTGCATTCAGTGGTTGTCAAAATGTACACCAGAAAAAAAATAGGTAGGTAAATATACGTTACTTATAAATTTTAAATATATATAAATTCATAATATAAATACATTTATACACATATATATATATAATTAACTATAAATGAAAAATTGCTTTTTTTGTCAACTTATACGCATTCAGTGGTTCGAGAATATTGACAGCTAGTAGAAAAATAACCTATTGAGTTATAAGAATATATATTTATACATTATATAGGTAAGAAAATCATGACGATAACAATGATGAAAGTGTGCAGTGCAACATATTATATTATCAAAAATATAATATAATATTTAGAACCTGCAGAAGACCTGGTCCATTACATAAACATCTGTCAAAAGCAGAGAAGGTATTGATTGGTATTTTGTAACGACTATTATAATATTATATTGTTATTATATCGGCCGTCTATATGCGGTTATGACGTTATAAGTGACATTGTTCATTCGTTCATAATAATTTAGTTGCACATAATAAGAGCAATACAGATAATGATGGGCCCTGGTCGTTTTATTTTGTAGAACCCTATTTGATATGGTTGACACTTAAAAATAATATAGCCACCTAATTAATGTTGTATCGGGCAGCCCATGCTCTCCGTTTATTTTGACTCTCTTTTCCCACGATGAAAATAAAAGTTACTTTCACTGAAAAATTTGAATTTATTTTGTACCAATGTGATTAATTCGGATCCGATAATCCGCATCCGCAAGAATAATAAAATATATTATTGTATTACTATATCATATGGTCCAAAAATCAATTACTCTGTATTTCTGTAAGTCATAAAATAGATACCTATAGGTACATACAATGTAAATTACATTGTATATGGTTACAATGTAAAAGGCATAGGCGTATATACACTCGAATCAATTAACATGAAACTAGAAAATAATATGCAGGTAAAGAAATAATATAGTTACGATTTTTATTTATTTATTACCTAGGTACTACGACTTCAGTGGGAGATTATAATATTATTAACAATTGTTATAGGTAATGGTTTAATAGTTGAAAAAGAAAATCGGACGAAATCTAATTTGCGTTCTGGACGTGAACAGTAATACACATACCACTTTAATACTTATATAGAATAATAAAATTATAATTCGAACTGGGTAACAAAATATAATTTCGTATGAAACGAAGGCTAAAATTTATTTATGTACACAACAACAATATTGTTGTTTTACACTATTCATCATTTTAATAATTAGACCAGAAAGATAACAATGATCAATAATTGACACTAGTCAGCATTAGTTTTTAATCTATGTGTATATGTAGTAGAGAGTAGACAGTAGTATAACCAAAGAAACTATAACGTGACACATAGGTAATCAAAATAATTAAAAACGGTACCTATACGTAGATTCTAGTGTTTCTAGGTATTGTACTATAGTACTAAGAGTAGGAGTTTAGGACCTACCTTTTATGTTATTGCTGTGTAACTACGCGTTTTTTTGTAAATTGTTATCATTTGTCGATCCATGTGCCTCAGACTATAAAATGATAACAACATTCAAAGTCGTGTACATAATATCAATATAACTAATAAGCTAAGTTTTACGTAGGTACTAAAACTAACAGCTATTAAATTTAAAACGTTCATAAATTATTATTGAGTAGGTAATGATAGTATTACAATATTATTTTTATTATAATATGTAAGACGTATCTGCGCTGAAAAATACCTAATATTTTAATATTATTAATTAATACTTGATACATAATAGCAATAGGCCGATACCTATTGGTACACACTCACAAATACTAAAAACTGTATACCTACCACATTTATAAATGTTTGATTCCGGACGAAGCTAAGATTACCAAAATATGATCAACGTTTATTATGCATGACGTGCTAAACATTGCGCGGGTTTTCCAGAGGAATTTGAACTGAGTTTTTAAGAAAATATCTGTACATGATACATGCAGATATTTGATATTGGATTGTCATCATGCTTTGCTCTCCCCTTGTATAGGGATAGTGGTGTAATATCATTACCTATAAATATTTTAATGCAATTATAAATATTCGCATACAATCAAATAATTTTAGTAGAAATTAGTTTCTATAGAATTAGCTGTTTACAGGACTACAAAAAATTATTGTTTTACATATTACAGAAAAATAATTATTTATTCAACATTTTAAACTTATTGATAATGGTTATAATAGGTATTATGTGAGTTTAGATTTAAATTATAAAATCTAAAAGCTAATTTATAAATTAATTTTAAAACCCGTAATAATCGTTAGATATTTTGCTCGATCCAAAGACAAAAAATTTAAGTAATACATTTCACACCCACAGCTCAACAATTGTGTAGATATTAATCGAAATTATTTCGTTATAAGTGTAGGTATATGTAGGTGTAGGTATACCTTCATAATTAAAGTACCTATTGAATTGTCATTGTTATCATTTATCGACCATCTACGATGTAATGATATATTTGAAACTAATCTATATGTAATACATCATTTATCTTAAAATCAAATTAAATGAACTTTATCGATTAACTTTGAGTTAACAACACACACGCAATCATCGTTAGTAAATAAATCCTATACAGGTAGATCAGAGTCTTTGTGCTAACAATATACGATTTTACATTTGAATTGGTAGTTTTGTAAGAGTTATGCGTAGTTAGGCGGGAACATTATAATTGTAAAATAATATCATTTCTTTCATGATAAAATACAATAACAAATAAATATATTTCTTTTGAAACGTAATAGGTGGAGGGGAATAGGAGAAACCAGCCTAGACGGTTCTAATGTCAACCATAGTAAAAAGTCAATCTGTACGTTGTAGACACACGTCGAAGCAACTGAATAATAGTGATCTACTCCAACAAAATTAATTTATACCACCTACGTTATTTAATAATAATATAGTAATACTGTTTGAACAATTTTTATATTATTTTAACTCAGTGTTTAGTTTTAAATTTTAAACACTTTCGATAATGCAGTTTTTATATTATTGTTTGGTAAGTAAATTTATTCTTTTTCCAAAATTAAATGAATATTAGTCGTACAAAATAATATTGGCCATATTATCAGTATACGTAGTTTGTGTATGGCATGTAAATATTTTATAGTATTTTAGTATATATATATATATATATATTTCTAATATCCATATAAAAAAGTGTATGTCTTTCATTTTTTAATACTGTAAAAATAAACATGATCAGTACAATATAATACATTGTTTTTGTATTATAATTCCTATAAACTATAATATCAAACTGGGATGATTTACTAAATTGAATCTTTAAAATTCTAGGGTTCAGCATTTCTATTATATAAAACACAGTATAAGTACTTACCTAATAATTTAGTAAATTTAACTTATTATATTTATAATGTAGTTTATACACGTTATGTGGTTAATACATAGACCTTATACTAGTTATACTAAGGATTATGGGTTAATAATACTCACAAAGCACGAATAAATTTAATTTCAAGAGAATTTGGGTTTAAAATTGAATAATTTATGTACGTACTCATAATATAGGATACTATTTTTAACGTTCTATAGGTATTAACTATTAAGTACAATTCTTACCATTTTAATAAACTTGGTAAAATCCATTATGGTCTTAACAATTATTCTGCGTTATTTTAACATATTTTAGGTTAAAAAAAATACACACATATATATAATTGATTAAATTATAACAAAAAGTGCAGCTATTATTTTATTTTGATTTGAGAACAGCTATATAGTACCTATTTATTGCATCCGATATCAAAATTAAACGTAAATATTAGTTAATTGTCAACATGACATGGTCAAAAAGTAGTATCAATATGATTTGAAAATTAAATATCAATGCAATATACTAGTGTGAAAATATTGTTTCAGACGAGAATGAAAAAAAAAAATTGTTCTTTGGTATTAATGTGTACGAATTTATTGGCGTCATTAAACTCTCTAAATGCCAATCTCTATTATACTAATAGAATTTTTTTTTTTTTATAAAGTTATTATATTATTTTTAATTTTATCCGCTACTATTAGATAGATCGTGTAGATTCAACTAAATTTCACGTGTTGGTTGTATCTTACTCTGCAGTTGTTTACAATTTACATATAAAAATTCAAACCTAATACCTAGTTATAATAAGAGTTATATGTAATATTCACGAATTCGGAGGTGATTTCAAACTCGTCTAATATTGTCCTACTCCATTCCATACACGATACACGTAGGTACAACTGGTACATATAATATGTTGTAGGTATATTTGTTCACGCCAGATATGATATATATATATTATATATATTATGAATCCGTTGTGTTTTTTTTTGTCATTTTGTCACATTGATGGCACTTTCCCTCGCGTATCGGCCCAATATTAGTGACGGTTTCCAGTTGAAAAGAACACGGCGGGGACATGTAGGGAAAAATGCACTAGGTAATCAACGGACAATAAAGAAAAGTAACATAATGTTATATGTTTTCTTGGCCTCATTTTCTTTTTGATCCGCTCGGGCATGTGGATACTGTTGCGCAATCAAAAACAAAACGAAAACATATAATAATATAATTCACAAAAAATCACAAAAAAAAACACATTAACAATAACGCTGGTCGCGTTGATCTCATAAGGTACCCGCCGTTGTTCAGATGTCATGTTTAATGAAAATCAAACGCATGTATACTTTTACAGGTGTTCCTCTCGACCGTATCCGTCGCGGTATTATTCGAAGTCAAAAAGATATACGTCATCGAACGCGATTTCAAGACAGGTATAACTAAACACATTATACATTATTTTTTATTATTATTATTTTTTTTATTGTACATAATCATTATCGCTGTGTGTCATAGGTAATTACATAATATATTATTATAATTTATAATTCAATATTTCTGGTAATAATAATATGATCCATATTATATAGTTACAGCCTGCAACTTACAGGGTATATTTAAATTGTATTTTATTGCAATATAGTATATGTATAGTAATTAGTAGATCAATATGGGAGTTTTACGAAATGCGTAATTATACACCTACTAACGTGTTATCGATGACACAAACTTCGGATTTTTTTTTTTTTATTTAATGACATGCAGACGTTAATATAATATTATGTTGATCGTTGAAAAGTATTTGCACATACGATATGAATATTATGTTAAATGTTTGATAAAAAAAAAACAACGAACCTATATTTTAAGTGTTAACTGCACCGATTAACTTTAACCAATGTAAATTATATATATATACAATGGTTAATGGTTAAATCAATGAATAAAATATTTCAAAAAATCTCGTACGTTATTTTACCTGTGCCTACACAAACCAGAAAACCCCAGAAGCTATAAAACTCGGTCGAATACAATGACCGTCCGCGCATAATATAGCTGTTCGGACGAGCAATAAAATCTGACGGTTCGCGTTTATGGGGTAGTCAAAAAAATATCGTATTGTATAATAAAATGTCCGGTTATTATTGCGTATACTGCAGGACTGGATTTAATGTAACGGTTGTGGCTGTTTTCGCAACGTAAAATAGCGTATGTATAATAAACTATGTAAGTCATGTACGTATGTACAGGCACGAATTCGCGAATTATGTTAGGTCCATCGCTGCGACTATGATATATAGCGCACGTTCTGCGATTTATTGTATACACTATTATATACGTAATAATATGACAATATAAATATAAGTCGGTTTGTATATTGCAACCTATGATAATATCGTTTTCTCGATGGTATATAATATATAGGCGGTATACCTATATGTTGTATATAGGTGCATTATTTTTAGACTGCAACTATTGTAATAATAAGTAATACCCGATCGAAATATATTATACTAGCGTAGATTGCGATATTTCCTAGTTGCGGTCAAAATCGAAAAATATGTAGGTATAACACTACCAAGTTGCGGTCGCCCAATTTCGAGTAATACGACTGGCGGTCACTATAGGTAGGACCCGAATGTTGTAACGACCTACGTTGTAAAGTAAATCCCTGAAATAATATATTTTAACTTCCCGTGTACGTAAGTACCTAAGTAGGTACCTAAATTAAGTTAAAAATTCAGTTTTTGGTTGACATATTGATGACCAAAATACTAAATAGTAGGTATACAAATAAATTGACATTAAATAAAAATTGAATTTAATGAAGAATATTAAAATTCTATGAGTACAATTTATTAATATAACTTGATAGATATCGATGTCGACTTCGTGCATACCTACTTGTCAATTCTACCGGTTTCACAGTCTTCATATTGTTGAAATTGTTGTACTAAAAAATTGTTGTTTGTCTGTCGAAAGCTTTTTGTACTACGAACACATGAACTGTTAATTTAAAAATATCTGTTGACTTAGACTTTATATATGCGACTTCAAGAACTGTTTAGGTATTCAGATAAGAATGGTAAAAACTAAAATGTGCAGCTGTTGAGCTTAAACTTTATAGTGAAAGCGTTCATAAGCAGTTCATTCGTATAATAGAATAATCAGCCCATAGAATAGTTATCACAATCATATCACAATAATATGTTTACTGCATTTGGGCATCTAGTCTTAAGAGGCTTAAAGGCAGATGTTTTTCTGACATTGCCCATATCTAAACACACACGACGTACCACATGGCACTTTAGAATGTGTTCTATTTCTAACGTACTAATTGGTCTAGTAAAACAACACAAATTCTAAAAACATATTTGAACTTTTCTTCAAATCTACTTAAGAGTCGAGATCGACTTCCTCAAATTTTCGATTTTATTCTCTTAGACCCTATAAAAAACGTTATATTAAAAAGTAGATATTAAAATTTTAGGAGAAAAAAGTTCAAAATGTAGTCAATCACAAGTAGACTTTACGAAAAATCTGCTATACTATAAAGATTTTTCCTCCTTAATTGTATCATTGTTCTCTCTCGGATCTCACCAACATGGTATTGTACTTCTTTTAATCACTCTTTCTACTAATTTTTATTTTAGAAAATTGAGTACCAATATATTGGATTGTCTTTTTTCACACGTGCAACATAGTAAAAACTACCTACTATAATTTCGCGTCCGGTGTAGTGAAACGATTAAAATTATAAAAATAGATTTGTATACAAACTACAAAGTGAGGCATGCGCGTGATATCGACCAGACCACTTTTTTCAATTTAATTTTTTAATTAATAAATTATATTTTTAACAATATTGTCGAACTTTTAAATGACATTTTTGGAAATTATGGAGTGAATTCAAACAAGTGGGTTGGATCAGATCGATCATCAGATGTACACTATTCATGTTGAATTCAAATCTGTTATTATAATATTTATACATTAAATCACTAAATTGATCTGATGGACGATGCAAAATGGGTGTTTTTACTATGTTGCACGTGTGAAAGACAACAGAGACGAAACACAAAATATACGAAATTCCGGTCCTCAAGGCCTTTATTTTTTTCGTGATAAATAGAAATAAGATAATATACATATTATACGCCGTTAATATTACACTTGAAATACGTTGACAGGTCTGTTGAGAGCTCGCCGGCAAAACGTACCGGTGCAGTCACACACCGTAGCCCGGATCGGAGGCCTGCAGGATCATCACCATCACCAGCAAAATAATATGTTCACGGCGGCCGCTGTGTCACCGCCGCCACTGCAATCTGTGCCGGCGGGTGGCCAGCTGCAACAGCCGACGGACTTGGCGTCCACGGTAGACCTGACGGCAGACAACCGGGCGCCTATCGATTATCTGACGCCGCCGCCGAACGCCGACTTTCAGTTCCTGCAGCAAAGCTTTCCGGCCGGCGAATCGACGACACAGAACCGGCCAGAGTCACACGTCCAAAACGTACAGGCGCCGCCACCACCACCGCTCGTACCGTTGACCGCGCAGTCAGCGCCCGCGGCGGTGCACACGTCGCCGTTCACACCCAGCGGAGGAGCCGGTGGCGGTGGTGGTTTTCCCTCGGCACAGGCACAACCACCACCTCCACACGGGACATCACTCAGTTCACTCGCGGTGCAGACGTCCTCACCTAGTAACCAGGTGCACAGCCTGACGTTCGCCAACCCACCACTGGAACAGTTCACTCCATACACGCCTTTGCTGCAGGTGAATAATGATCCCACGGCCAACCAGCAGCAGCAGCAAAACGGTGGTCGCTGGGAACTGGGATTTGATGCTAGCGAGATACTCACGCCCCCGTTCTTAGGCGGCCCGGAACAGCCGTCCAGCGGCAGTGGTCAGACATTCTTCCAGCAAGATTTTGGCCAAGAGACAGCGAGTTCGGTGCGCAACAACAAACAGTACCCTGCGAACAGTGGCGGATCTCTGTTCTTCGGTGGAGGAGGAAGTGGCGGCGGTGGTGGTTTTGACGCCTCCACTGCGACCAACACCAAGTTCACGCCACTGGACGCCGTCATACGGCCGTCGTCGTCCAACAAAAATGTGTACTGGGGCACGCCGAAGACCGCTCAACAACAGCCAGTCAGGCCGCCACTCTCGTTTGCCGAACCGAATGCCTTCCGGTTCAACAACAACCATTTGCACCAACCGCACCATAACCATCATAACCCACACCATCACCACCAGTACATGGACGCGTTCCAGATGCCGTTCACGGGCCAGTTTGACGGACCGCTATCGCAGGGCACAGTCGCTGATCACGTGGTTCACAGTTCGTTCAGGATCAAACGGCAGCTTCGGGACGCGGGACCTCCGCCAGCAGAAGGGCGATCAGACTCAGCCGACCGCCGTGGTGACGACGATCGCTTCGGTGACCGGAAACCCGTTTACAGTTTCGTCAAGACAGACAGAAACGGAAATTTCAAATGGAGCGTCAGACACGGTTACTAATACAGTAATACCCGTGTAATATAGGCCACCACCGCCGCGCCCGCTCAATCGTTACGATTACCTACCTATATTATATAATATTATAATGTCATATATTATATACAACGCGTTCCGTGTAATTATTATGTATTAAACTTATTTAAAATGAAAACGTAAACAATTTTCACATTAAAATAATAAAAAACAATACTTCCACTTGCGATTCACACATTATACTTCAAGTATAACGAGTATAACAATAACAGAACAAGCGTGTATGTAAGTACCTATTTAAGGGGCCTCGCTATGGCTATTATTTAATGGGCAACATTTAGGCAATTTTCATTCTAGTCTTAGATCTAAGTCCAGGATCTATGTGTTAGTTGTAAATTATTATTAGTGTGAGTGAAATTCAAAGCGGGTATCACTCTTGTACGCGCATGCACATGTCAATAATTCGATAACAATATAAAATTCATTAACTATACAAATTTGACGACAATTTAATTATTGTTTTAACAAAATTAAAGTTAGTTAACATTGTCTGATTTTGGTTCTCAACAAATATTTGAATTCAGCAGAAAATTTTCTGTATTTCGTACTTAACAGTTTCCGTTTTTAATTTTAATTTTAATTATGATTTGAAAAAACTCATATTTTCAAGTTTTCAATTACATTTCACAATAATATAAGATTTCATTTTTACAAAGTGTTCCGTACGATCTATAGACAATCAAAATCGGACAACGTAAACTAACTTTAATTTTGTCGGAACTTAAGGTCTTTCCATCTAAAATTGACGGCAGTACCGAAGCCCTTAAATAAATATATCATCGTTCATCGTGTCTGAGAACATAAGTAACGATGATTAATTTTCTGTCAACAAGTGCACAGTGGGTAGATAAACTTGAAATGGCAAAATAGCCATGGCCATTTCACCATTTCAGACCTGCAGAGCTGTGATTAAATATTAAATTAACATACAATTACAATGTGAAGTCCTGCCCTCCGATATTTGCAAATAACAAAATAGGTAACTTATTTCTAAATAGGTAAAGATAGTTTTGTGTAAGAAACGAAAGACTTTTTGTTGTTCTTACAAGGAGTATTAAAATACTTAACCGGTACATTACCGAGTAGGAAATTCCCACCTGTTTGCCAAAAGTGAAAGAAAATAATGTTTAATATGAGTTTTGCAATTTCTTCATAATTTTATATTTTATTTTCTTTTATTGCCTTTAAAATAGGTAAGTAGATTTGAATTTATAAATTTGAAATATTATTACGTACCTACCTATACCTATTGAATATTTGTATTCGTTATTGCATAGCGTCAACGTTTTTGATAAGTACCTATCCATATAGAATAGATTTCGTGAACGACCCATATACGATATACCTATTTCATTGTTTAACATAGTATATTATTATAGTTTATTGAAATTGGAAAAAAAAATAGAGTTAAGCACCGACCAGAACCATTTGTTATAAGTTATTATACGTCCTGTATAGAGAGCTTTTCATTGGCGTGTGAGGTATTTACGATAGGTACCTATCTAAGTGATTTATTGACTCGTGTAGTCGTGTGTATGTGTGTATACTTTGTGAAAGTAAATCGCGAGAAGGTGGCAGAAGTCTTTGATATACGCATGATATCATATCGACACATTAAAATAAAATGTGTGATAATTTAAAATGTAATCGTAGACCAAGTTTAATAGGTAGGTGTATGAATACAAAATATTGTATTTTGTATAATATTATTAAATTACTCGCGTAAGTGAAAATTAAATTACATTGGTGCGAGTTTTTTTAAGATGATTCCGCCGATTTAAAACCATTGGATTTGTCAGTAAAGAGTACATTGACGTCATGTCAAGTCAAGTCAAAAAAACCGTACAAATTGTTTTGCGAGGTTTGCACGAAGGGTTTTGACAGACCGTCGCTTTTAAAAAGGCACGTAAGAACCCACACAGGTGAGACGATATAATACTATAGTATAATACGTATGATATTTTTTTACAGAAAAGAACTATTAGATTTATACATTACAAAGTAATATACAATAAGTAAGAGCTCATTAAATTTTAATTTTCTATTTTACGGCATTACGGGAGATTATTAAATATCAAGCCATAGAGACATTTTTGACACGTTTCTAAACACAACTGTTGAAACTTGAAATATACTTACCTACTTATTGGTTATTAGAATAGGCAATAGACCTATTAACAGGTATAGATCTATGGTTATTAGGGACCTATCTATCCGGTTAAACCCATTTGCGCCCGAACCCATTTATCGTAGCCCATTTTCGCCCGATTCAAATCAGAACAAAATCGTGCAACGTTGCCATTTATTTAGTATATATTTGTAAAACTATAAAATATAAAATAATATTTGATCATTTCTCGTGCTGATCGAAACCAATATCGAAATCGATAAAGATAATAATTTATTTTTTCGTTGGCCGTGATAATCGAAATTTTAAAATCCCAATCGATAAAGATTATATAGTATTATATTATAAAAATACATTTTTGGCTTGGCGTAGCGCGGTGTGTGCGTTCAGTTACGAAAGACGAGTGTACGCACTGGCCGGTGTGACTAGCTCCCGGATGGATGACACACCCGGGATTTTTAGTGACAAATATTTGCCACACATACCTACACACACGTGTTAAAAACCTACAGTACCCTCCCCCACAGTACCCCAGGCTAATGACCTCAGTTGCCTAAGCCTTAACCCCAATGAAATAAAAATGCATTTATTAGTTGTATCAGTCGCGTCAGCAGTCAGCACATAAGCAATGAGTACTACTATATATGATGGAATTTAATATAATCATTTCAATAAAAAAAATTTGTTTTGTTTTTCGTTATTTTAAATATCACGTGCGTAAAAATCTTGAGGCGCAAATGGGCTACAACCTATCTACTTATACAAAACAAAATATTGACGGACGATGATAATTTTATTTGGACTTTTTTTTTCTAAAAATTATAATTAGGGTGTACCTATATAACCTATATCTAATATCTTGAAAAAAAATTCTCTGTGAACTTTGAAAACTTTGGTAGAAACAATTGTCGAATTTCGGATTATATCACATCGGCATATTTTTCACGCTATCTACAGGGTAATAAACTAATAACCGGTTTAATTGAATATTTAAAAATACAATATTAATATTTAATAGTTAATATACTTAATACCCATACCTATTTCTTAGATACCTAATACTGTTCATATTATATTTCTAAAATAAAGATCACTTAAAGATCACCTCTGACGAGTGGCTGATTCTTTTATCACGAGATCACAATATTATTAATTACTATAGCTGCTCCTGCGCACTTCGTGGCCCGTAAAAAAAAACTAATCTTAAAAAAATTGTGATTGATCAACTCTTTTTTGATGTAACTCACTAAAGTAAGTGCATATCAGCCACCCTGGTAGGCAATGTGCGTAAATTCGATTTGATGCATGCTTGTATACCTACTCTGCCTGATTAACCAATGGCAACCAATAATAAATAAATACTTTATCTATTAACTATTTTTTCTATAACCAATAGCGACTATTTTTTATAAACAAACATTTCCACCGTAAATCTCAAAATCCTTGTTTGAGCACTTTCCCAGGCTTTTATTAATTTGTCGTAATGTGATGTTATACAGTCAATAGCCTTTCTCGATGAATGGACTATCCAACAAAAAATAATTTTTCAATTCGAACCAGTAGTTCCGGAGATTAGCGCGTTCAAACAAACAAACAAACAAACTCTACAGCTTTATATAATATTACTATATTAGTATAGATTATAGTGATTCAAATGAATTATCGTGTACCTAGCGTGTACACGCGACATGGCAACGTACATATAATATTTTGTTTATCGGTATACTTACAATGAAAACTTGAAAACATTTCTGGACATCCGCGAAATGCAATTTGGAACAAATATCGAAGACCGTGAAAATAAGCCAAACCAATATAATAATTACACACCACTATACCAGCCTTAATTATTATTAATCGATAAATCCAAATGACATTTTTGCCATGACGTGGCTGTTTACAGGAGAACGTCCTCACGCTTGCGCCCAGTGCGACAAAGCGTTCTCCACGTCCAGCGCGTTGAACACCCACAAGCGCATACATAGCGGCGAGCGGCCACACGCGTGTCCAATTTGCGGCAAAACGTTTACGGCCAGTTCGAACCTGTACTACCACAGAATGACACATTCCAAAGTAAACGGATGGGGTCAAACTATTAGAACATTAATAACTAATAAGTATAATAATAACCACGATACCTAACGTGCGTATAAGATTAGTATTATACCAGTTTATTGTTGCAATACTATACCTAGGGTTTAACCGAGCCGAAAAAATAAAATAGCGACCAACTCAATTTGCAAGTTTAGCGCAAAGGCGATAAACTTTCTATTTTTACCAAACAATAATATTAACTATATATATTTATTATTTTAAAATACAGTTTGTCGGATGTAGCATCACTCGCTTACACCTAAATAGACAAATATTGTATAAAACAGGATCAAAACAGAAAACCTATGACCCTAATCCCCCTATATTGTCTCCCTACTGCTTTTGAGCGGAGACGAAAATATCTCCAGAAACACGAATATCGTGTCGTCAGTTAGGATAATTATGTCGCGGAAATGTTTCAATATATTTGTGTCTCCCATTTTACAAGTCAATACATAATGTTGCTGTTTTGTCGGCTAAATGTTAACCTGGCATAGTGGCATATATGGTGTACCTACGTCCTACATGTTACAAAACAAGAACATCTCACCGTAACAATATTGTTTCGGATTTAAAATCCTGGTAGTGGTACGAATATAAATAAAATATTATTTTTCATTTTTCATAATAAAGATACATTGTACATACTTTGTATTAAACATTTGAATAGGTACCTACATTATTTATTATCTCATCGGGTCTGAAAAAATAAAATACAATGCATTAATGCGTTATCGACAGCACCAAAACAGCGTTGGCAACAAATTGATTTTAGCAACAATAACAACAACCTAAGAACGAACTAATCAAAAAACTTTCACAGTTCATTAGTTTAGTGTTGTGTTTGTGTACTTATTAGTTATAATATGCCCGTATGCATAGTCAATTTATGTGTCACACAAGACATGTTTAACTATGTCTTATGTGACACACAAATACGCAAATTTATTATGCATACGAACAATACTTATACAGGCAAACTTGGTTAACTCAAAATTGTCAATACCTCAAACTTTTCCCACGGTCCCTAAAATGTCCTATTTAAATAATGATTTTAAAATAAAAATTAAAATAAATATTGTAATTAAATTATTCAAGTACTGCAATAAATTTAGTTTTAATACAAATTTCAATTTTAAATTAAATTAAACTTTTGTTTTTTATTTGCTTGGATAAGATGCATTTTTTTTTTGCTGGTCCCTTCAACTTAGAGCTAACCAATTTCAACAGTGTGTAGTTATATATTTTGGCAGCTTAAGCTAAAATATTATTTCAATGAGATTTCTAATATTAAATTATAATAGTTACCTATGAATTATAGTTGATTACTTTATATAATCAATATTATAGATGAAGTTCTTCTGTTATTTTAGTTGGATTTATTTTTAGATATTTTGACCAGTTATTAAATCCACAAATACATAATAATAAATCAAACTTGAAAATATAACATTCCATGGGACAATATGGTTTCAGGTAAAACCACACAAGTGTAATGCGTGCGACAAGTCTTACCCAACACCAGGTAACTTGCGCGCCCATATGTCATCACACTCTGGCGAATGGACATACCACTGCAAAACATGTGGCAGAGGTTTTGGAAAAAAGATTAACGTGGAAAGGCACGCCAAGACATGTCGCAGATAAACCAAAACATAACAGCCATAATAAACTATATAGATATCATTATTATATTATTATAGAAAATATAAAAAAATATTGTGTTTTAATTTAGTCTTCTGTTGGTACATCAAGTTTTATTTTTTTACTAGAGTTTTCCTCTTCTTTTATAGATGGAGTGTCCCGTTTATTGTTATTTGAAATTTTGCACAATGATGCTTGTGTGTGTGACGAAGTGTCTTGTTTAGTTATTTGTCTTACAACCATAGTAGCATAATTGGAGGGGCGCAGCGAGAATTCAATCGACAATGATTTGAAAGAACCATCTATAGTAAAAGAGATTTTTTTTAATATTAAAATCATATTATACAATTTAAATAATTTATATAATTTTATCACTCACCTAATACAGAAATGAATGGTTGTTTATTTTCTAATACTTCAATATCAGACAATAACAAATCGTCATTTAAGTCGTTATGATTAATGGTAGCCCAGACTAAATCTTCAGCTTTAGATACAATACACCTATAAGTGCCTTTTAGTGAAAACAGTCTACAAAATAAAAAAATATGATTAGACAGTAATTATATCATATAGAATAAAAAACTTACTTGTTTTTCTTTGAAAGCTTTTCAGAAGTTAGGTCATCTTTTGCTAAAAGATCAATATACCATTTTCCTATTTCATTATCTGGATAGCTAACATCACAACCGGGCAATGGATATACAACATCAAAAATAGTATACTTGGATAAATTTTCTTCTGATATTGTTTCAACTTCTGGAAATTTTACATTATTTACATCAATTTCTTCTTCTTCTTCCTCTTCTTCATCTTCTTTGTTTTCTTCCCCATCAATAACTTCAACAGGAACTTCTTTTGATTCATTGTCCTTGAAAACCAAGTCTCCCACAATTGGTTTCAAACCAAACTTTTGAATACGTTGTGACACAATCTTGTTCCACATTAAACTTTGATAAG
Organism: Metopolophium dirhodum; assembly: GCF_019925205.1. NCBI lineage: Eukaryota > Metazoa > Arthropoda > Insecta > Hemiptera > Aphididae > Metopolophium > Metopolophium dirhodum. Next base: position 15,507,500 of record NC_083561.1, read on the forward strand.
AGTGAAGATACAATAACACCAAGTTTCTTGGAATCTACAGCATTTATAATAATTCAATTAGATAATATTGATAAACACAATAATTATTAATTTTCTTACAATTTGAAAGGCGTTAACATAGGCCTTAGGACCATTAAAAGCCAATGATCGTATTATTTTTGCTTCAACTGTGTAATTTTTTTTTGACAGTTGTTTTAAAGCCAGTTTTGGGTCTCTAGTTTTCCACCATACTGATCTGGCACGATCAGTGTCATTCTCAAATGCACTCTCCAAAGGTCTAGGTTTCAAAATATGTTCAATAGCCTAAACAAGAAAATTAAATACATTAATACATGACTATTACAGTATTTTTGATATAGTAAATAGTAGTGGCTCATGGTATGGTGCACAAGAACATATTATGAACTACCCCAAAAAATAGCATAACAAATTATTAGATTTCTATAGTAAATTATAATTGGTTATTATGCAGTCTGTAGTATAAAAATTGTTTATCAAAATAGAAAAAAGTTTTTGCAGCATTTCATGTTTAGAAGAAGTGTGTCTATGAGTACAAATATTAACTACATGCATCGACTTAGATAAGTATATTATTTTGGATAATATATCTATAACAAAACTAATCTACTAAATATATATTATGATATATTTATTACTTTGGTATCTAATAAAATTATTTTTACACCACCTTATAGTTGCACAAGCCGCCACTTATAGTAAATAATGTTAATGATATTTATACCTCTTCACAGTTACCACAGGCCAATGATTTTCCAACAACATAGGTGGGGGATACTACTGAACTACCAAATCTTTGTAAACCATAATAATTAATGAACCCATGAATTTTTAACATTTCAATAGCATTAGATACTTCTTCATCATTTCCTTTGATATTTCTAAAATAACAAGCAATCATATAAATAAATATAATAAAACCCATAATATGTAATCTTTCATGCCATTAATACAATTATTTATAAATCATAAACAAAGTATATAGATTATAGGAAAATTATTGTTTATTTTAAGTTGTTTAACTTATATTTAGAAATATTTATCATTTTTTTTTTTTAAGAATAATATTAATTTTAAAATATGAGTGTAAATATTACCTTAGAACAATGCGAAATCTATTTCCTTTTAGATCGCCTAATTTAAGTGTAGAATCTTTGTAAATATAGTTACCAGTCCATATATTTCTGGCATTAAGTTTTGCTACATTATTGGCATTTAATTTTCGAACTGATAACATTTGAGTTGTATTCCCACGCTTATCTTTAGTGCCAGCATGTTTAATTGTATTAACTTTCACTCTGAAACAAGCACAAGTTTTTATAAAATAAATGCTTAGTTATACATTAGATTACTAGAACATCAAACATGATTTTGTCATAACACAATAATAACATTTAAATTGTTTGTAAATAACTATAGTACGGCCAGCTAAACTAGAAGCTTGACCATCGCGCTAATGGGGGCAAATTTTCATCAGGGACGACTACTTTCCAGCATAAAATAATTTCAAATGCATGTGATTTGTTATAAAGACAAAATATTTTCTAATATCTACAATATGCATTTAGTTAGGGTACTCAAAATTCTTCATATAACAGCTGAAATACAATTTGATTAATAAAAAAAGACGCGGATCACATAAACATTGGAATATTTAGAACACCAGGACTGCCCAAAAATAACCACCATGCGTGCGGTGGTCAAGCTTCTAGTTTTACTGGCCGTACTATAATATTTATATAACAATTTTAACCTACTTAGTCAAAAATTGAAATAATTAACAATATTATATAATAAATTAATATAGTAGATACAATTAAGAGGACATTAATATCTACAGGTGTTGTCTCCATTTTAAAAATGTACAACATTACGAAAATGTTAGTTCAGAAAATTATATTAGTTGTTAGTCCAATACTCAATAATATTGATACTGACAACACAGAATGAATTCTGTTACACATATATTTGGTATGCTAAACATTTTAAGTCCAAGACAACTTATGTGAGTGTGCTATTCTCTTAATTCAAATTAGTAATTTTAACTTAAATAAGTTCTTCAATTTTACAAGTAATGGCTCATGAGGAAAGTACTAAGTAGTAGACGGTGCAAATTAAAAGGATGTCATGCTCGTGTGCACCTATACATGAGCTACCACTGAATTTTACTATACCATTTGTATATAATAAATAATAATAGTTAAAATCAAATAATGTTTAATGTTTATACAAAATGAGTCTTAAAATTAAATCCAAATATTACCTTAGTTGTTTTGACAGAATGCTCACTACATTTGTAGTGTCCATGTTGCATTTGTGTAAAGCAAAATGGAGATATTCAGGTCTAGATTTAGGCCATGTTTGTCTCTCTGGAAAAAAGTTATATGATATTAAAGTGATAACTGATAAGTAATAACTAATAACACTATAGAATTTAAATTAATCAAAGTAATCTGATTAAATAAATACAGTAAAACTCCTGTTTAACGAACTTCCATTTAACAAAATTTTCTGTTAAATAAAACATTTTTGAAAATCAAACCAAATTAGAGCCAATTTTATTCAATTCTATTTAACAAAATTCTCTATAATACAATTTTTTTTTTAATGCCCCATGAGACTTCGTAATATAGAAGTTTCACTGTATCTTTAACCTGATGTTTCCCTCAAAGTACAATATATTATATTATATTCATGTGATCTTATACCATAGCTAACCATTTTTGACAAGTGTAGATAATCTAATGACTATAAACTGTTTATCCTGATCATCCTTTTTAGTGTTCGTACTAACTTTAGCACCATACTTGAATTTTAAAAAATTGTGTATTGACTTTCGCTGTTCTTTAGTTAATCCATCCACCTGAAAGTTATTTATAAATCAGTATAAAATTATATTTATTGTATAGTTTTATACATTACATTGATTTCAATACTTTTGGTACTATGTAATTCAACCAGTTCTTCAATATCCTTTGAGTATTTCTCACATAAACCAGTTTCATCAATAACATCTAAACATAATCAATAAGTTGATAGCTTAAGAGTAAATGTATGTTAAATTGTTTTTATGAATTACCTTTCAAAGTAGTATCTTCGGCTTCCTTTTCTGGAACAGTGCGGCTTGAAAGACGCACAACAGTCCCATCCAACGCAATTTCATTCACTTGAAAATCAGACAATCTAAAATGTGCATTGTTATATTAATAATGAATTCAAAAATATATATATATTGTTGGTCTTTTATTCACCTGTGCTTCAGTATACCAGAAATCCCAGGAACAGATGTTGTAAATTCTGTAATACCCACATCCTTTTCTTGAAGTCCTTCATACAATACTGTCTTAACAGGACCTAAATATAAGAAAAACAATTTTATATTATATTTTAAATGTATTAAACTCATTAGATAGTTGTAAGTATAAATTTATACGAGAAATTTTCTGGAACGAATCGTCATTGGCTTCATTAATAGTTTTGATACTTCTGTCCAATTCTTTGTCTACAGTGGCACTCATTTCAAAAATGTAATAAAAACTTTGTTGGACAGACAAATGTATTAACAGTTAGGTATACAAAAGAAAAATCAGAACTAAAAAATAAAAATATTTCAAAAAATCATAACACTGTTTGCCAACGTTAAAAATGTAAAATAGAATGAAAAATATAAATATAATACCTAACTCAAATTTATATTATGATTTATAATAATCATAATATTATAAATGTATATAATATATGGACCAAGACCGTGAACTACAGATAAAAATAATGGTTTATCAGACAAAAGTACAAAACACGGGGCAGCCGGGAGCGTTACAATTTAAAATCGACTTTTTAGGTTAAATTTGATTATTAAAAATGAGGAACAACGTAAGTTGTCTGATTGTCTCTTCTTCAGTTTGGCGGGTTGTGAGTAAGTAGTTGACACGGCGGGCTTGCGGCCTTGAAGGTGTAATAAATAATAATATTCCCTTTGGTCGTATTTTATTATTTAGCTTATTTTCAATATTGTATTATTGTATCATCATCGTTATCTATAATTTACTATTTACAAGTTTACAACCATTTTGGTATGATACTCATTACTTACGGTTACGGTCCGTTCTCCACTATTCGGCAATCACTATCACGATAATATATATCTTTAATCGTGATCACCATTCGCCGTAGTAGTGATAATACCAGATTCAGAGTAGGCAGTTGTACTCGCCACATAAATACGTCATAACTCATAATAAATAGTTTGACAAAAGTAATCAGTGGTCACTCACCACTCTGCAGTCTGCACTCAGTACTCAGTACTCGTAACTGAGCACTCGTCGGGTCCACTTTATTATACGTTTTTATTTAACTTGTTGGTTCCATTTAAATTGACTATAATTTAATATACTTTAATGATGTTTTAATACCGATCAAATATTTTAGTTGTGAATGGTAATGTCTTTTCCAGCCCAAAACGCTAGAGGTATTTACAACTGTTTTCGTATATTTTAAAATTGCACCACAATAAAACTTATTATAGCACTCTATTCCCAATTAGGTATTCAGAATCGAAAAATACTCGAAGACTTGGAGCTGAAGAAACAGATATTATTAAAAACCGGTGCTGTTCCAACTCCTCCAACAGTTTCCCATCCTACAACTCCGGTATGACAATGTAGTTTCAGTCCACATGATCAATCAAATTATATACAATAGTGTTGCTTTTACCATGTACATTTTTAATACATGTCTTGTTATTTGTTTAACATACATTTTTAATCTGACAATCTAGAGGTTAGAGGTTATAATTATTTTACCTTTATAGCTAAGTTTAAATATCAACACAAATCCAGGGATGTATTGGTAAATAATGTTTATGTATAGTGTTTACGTCATATTTTCAAACATTTTTAAAAAAAAATTACTATCAGACATTTTTATATATTAAAGGTGCTTATACATTTTTTTTTTTATTACTGAATTATTTAACTTAATGGTCCTAATTGGTTATGACAACACATTAGCTCTTAAAAATATAATTTTTTTTTTATAGCCTCTAGGTACCAAAATAATTACATATTATAATATAGGGTGTAGATGTATAGTATAGCTGATAATTGTAATTAACTAGCTATGTAATAACGTATCAATGTTTAATATTTTTTAAATATTTAGGCATAGTTACCTAATAAGTAATAATGATCATATACCTTATATTCAAATTTCAAAAAGATTGATACTTAAGAATAAAAGTTATTAAATAGTGAATTACATATTATTCATATTTGTCAGTTCTTTATGTTATACCCTATATTTATAATTACAAATGTTGATAAAAATCTTTTGGTTTTTATTTTCCAAATGTTAATCTAATTTATTATTTAACACAATGTTTTTAGGGAACATCTGATAGTCATTTTCAACGTGCCCAAGCCTTACAATCTGCAGGTTTTTTCATCACCACAGATTCAGCTTTTGGAAATTCTATACTACCTGTCCTACCGCGCATTGAAAAATAATACTCAACCGCTATGGCATGTATGAAGTTAAAGACGTTACAGCATGCACTTGAAGATATTGAAACATTTGAAAACCCAAAAATCGAACTAGAACAATATACTACATCGTCCCATATTGCAGCTTGTATTCTACATACAGCCCAATTTGTATATAACGACATTAGTGGCAAATGTGTAGCTGATTTAGGATGTGGTTCAGGAGTGTTGAGTATTGGTGCCGCTTTGTTAGGTGCCCAATATTGTGCAGGTTATAAATATTCTATAGTCTACAGTATAGTGTTAGGATATTTAAAAATAATAATTTCTGTCTGTTTTATTTGTTTTATAGGTTTTGATATAGATCCATCTGCTATTTCCCTAAGTGTGGAAAATGCTTCTGATCGTGATGTTTTAGGCCAATGTGATTTTATTTTATGTGATGTAAAAAAGGTTGATAAAAACATGCAACTTAAAGCATTTGATACTGTCATTATGAATCCACCGTTTGGAACAAGAGAAAGGGGAGCCGATCTAATATTCTTAAAAATGGCTATAAGTCTTGCTACTAAAGCTGTATATTCACTTCATAAAACAAGCACGAGAAAACATGTTATGTCCATGGCAAAAGAATTGGGTGCCCATGCCAAGGTTATTGCAGAGTTAAGATTTGATCTACCAGCTTCTTATAAATTTCATAGACAAAATTCTGTTGACGTGCAAGTTGATTTAATACGTTTTGGATTACCATAACCAGTTAATAATCTCTGAACTAATTTTGTATAATTCACATTCATATAAAAGGAGAGGATACAATTTACATCTTGAAGACTACTACGCGTTAACACAATTTAAATTGATGAATTTTATATATTATACTATATAGAAATAAACTAATTAACAATAAATATCTAAATATTTTATTACTTTCTTTTGACTTCAGTTAAATATAATTTTAGATAAGTCTGACATTGTCAAAATGTTCAGGTAGCTTTATCAAGACAAATTGTTGTAAGTTATTTATATTTTAATTGATTAAATATATTTGACCATCGACCATGTATACCAGTGGTGTGTAACATAGGGTCCAAGTATTGTTCAGGCAACACCTTAAATATAAGTGGAAAAATAGGACATTTTATCGGTAGGAATAAGTAATAACAATATTAAGAGATTTTGGTCACCTAAATTCATTTGGCTAACACAAATTTTTTTTGTTGATATTTACCATTTGGCATTTACTTTGGTCTCTGTTGCATAATAAGAATTTATGCGCGCTACGCGTTTAAGTATCATATTATGATCAGTAGGGTCTATCCATTGGTCATTAGTGAGTAGCCAATTTTAATGCATATCATTGCAATGTATACAGTTAACAATAAAGGACTATAAAATAAGTTAGCGTAATTATTCATATTAGTAATCCACAACAATCCCTGGGTATAAAATGTAGATTTAATATTTTTCATTAATTTATTATTGTTTTGTACAATATTATAATACTAAATTTATTTGTATATTACATAACAGGGTTAGGACTTGGATCATTTGAATTTGCAAACTGGATTTGGAACAAACAGTGATGCATAATATATTTCAGTTTGGAGAATAAAAAAATTGATTTTGTATTTTTCGAGGATTTTTTAATTTTATAGATTTTAATGTTTTTTAGTACCGTAACTAGTAAATCCAACACTTGATAATAAAATTGTACACAATATAATAAAAACATACAGTTAAAGAAACTATTATTGTTATCTAATTTATGAATAATATAATTTTTTGCAAAATTACATTACTAAAATAAACGAGCAAAATTATGTTTTTTTGCGAAGTATTTTTTACTTGATTATATACTGTTATTAATTAATAGAGTCTAATATTATTAATTTCTCATGAAAAATATTTAAATTTAAAACAGATTATTTAGTTCCAGAAAAATAACAGCATTCACGTGTTATATTGTTTAGATTATCGTAAAAAAGTACTAGTACATCTAATATCAAAAAAAATAAATATATAAATGGAATTTATAATGATTAAATTATAACTTAATGACTGTACTATAATCGTAACAAATATATTTAAACAAATATTAATGCATCATAAAAATAGTTAATACAAAGTAATAGTTAATTGAAGGTGGTAACCTATGTACTTTTCACTGCATGTAAGGCATAAGATAAATCAGTCGAGTTAGTCCAACTCCATCGGTTTGTAAAAGGATCATATGAAAGTCCATTAATTGAAATAGTATCACATTCACCTAAATAAACAAAGTTAAACCAAAAAAATAAATATACATGTTTTAACTAAAAGTTGATATTTAAAATTTGATGATCTTATAATATGTATACATTGTTTAGGAAAAATATGAACATTGTTATTGATCTTATTTTTTTTTTATTGCAAATTAAAACAAAAATACAGTTATATAGATTTAACACATTTAGTACAATAGTGTATATCATATTTGATTATACTTGTGACACTAAAAAAAAATTGGTTTTAAAAAATAAATTCTTAAAAATTGAAAAATTGAAAAATTAAAATATTTTTGTACGACTTGCGTGTACTAGTAAAATAATGCTAATAAGGAGAAATTAACAAAACACAAAAAACTGTAACTTTAACTAAATTGTAGTGCATTTAATAACAATGCACATGATGCAAATTGGTGTCATTTAAGTACATGCAAACAATGTCAAAAACACCATTTGGCGTCATTTGGGAACATGTTAAATTACAAATCATACGATAATTTTATACTTACAATTATTTTCTAAAATTGACTGCAATTCATGAGGACATATGAATTTTTCCCATTCATGAGTACCTTTTGGTATGAAATTAAATGTTTCTCCTAACACTATAACGCTCAACCATGAACAAATTGTTCTATTTGGGGTAGTTATAAACAAAGACCCTCCAGGCTGTAAAAAAGAATAAAAAAATATTTTGTTTTAGTTATTATTTATATAGTAGTCACAGCTTAAACCAACCATATTTATTTTGCAACAATTTGAACAAAATTAAGAATACTCTATTCAGAATAAGAACGAACAGCGATCGCGCGTTATCAAAGGCATGATCTGTGAAGTAGGGATGGGATGCACGAACAACGAGGTATTTTTGTTAGTCATCTGGTCTGTTCTTATTCTGAATAGAATATAGTAATTGATAATTGTCATTACAATATTTGTTGAGATTTAAACAATTTAAATTTAAATATTAGGTATAAAAATAGAATACAATAGAATCTTAAAATGTTTTTTGTGAACTTTTCTACATTATATTATAATGCTTGATCCTAGATAATTTAAACGTGGTTTTAACATATATTTTTAAAATATGAATTAAGTTATAATTATTGATGAGGACATGTAATTAAAATTATACATATGACACATAAGTAGTTGTACTTTTTAATCCATTACATATTAGACATTACTTGAAATGAAATTAGAAAATACTTTGCCATGTACATTCCTGTAACATGATTTTGAAGAATCAAAGTAGTAGTAAAAATTAATTGTTATCAATAGGTCAAAACTATTCAAGTTGGTACACAAAAATAATTTAGAATTACCTTTAAACAATCAACACATTTTGTTAAAAAGCCATATTTATTGGATACATGCTCCAAAACTTCTGAAGTTACAATAGCATCATATGATTCGGTGTTTGATAGTGCATGCTCTTCAATTGATTCATTGAAGTATCTACAAATAAAAATAAAAATATTAAATGAATATTAAAAGAATATTTTTTGTCTAATTACTTAATATTTTTGTTTCTAAGAACCACAGAATGATCATTGGCGATTGTTATTAGTTCTTTACTGGGATCTATTCCAGTCACATTACCATCAAGACGTGCTAATGCCTTAATAGAGATATAAGCTTTTAAAGTTTTAAAACAATTCAAAAATGTTAACATATTATATTTAAAATTTTAAACTATACCTCAGTTAAAAGTCCACCACCACAACCGACATCAAGTATTTTTATATTTTCTAAACTTTGACGAGAGCCAATATTTTTTGTTTCAATTTTTTTCATATTTGTTAATCCATTTATTATAAACGAAACTCTAATTAATATAACATTATAATTATTACACTTTATTACTCTTTATACAGTTAATTATAAATTACCTTAATGGATTAAAAGAGTGTAATGCATTTAATGGTCCATTACTGTTCCACCAATACTCTTTCATGTTGGAATGATGTTCTACTTCATGAGCATTTACCGTTTCTTTTACATAATTTTGCGTTAAGGTTCTGAAATTTCAACACATTTAAGAAAAAGTTATAAGGCTGAACATAATATACAGGGTGCGGCATAATGGACTTCCACATTTCCGAGGTGAATTAAAAAAAAACTATACAAGATATGGAAATTTTTTTTTTATTTATTAAAACTACATTAAGTAAGGACATGGTTGAACACATAGAACCAACAAAAATCACTTAAATATGTAATTTTACCTAAGTAGTTTAACACGATCAATACTAAATTACACATAATAAATTGATAATTAATTAAATACTTAACACCTATGTTAGGTAGATAAATACATACAAAATAAAATATACATTTAACTTTTAAGTGTAATTAAAATTGGCCAATTTTTACCTGAAAATAAAGAAAGAGTTTGAAATGTTTGTTTTCTTTGATATTAAATTCATATTGGAATATTAAGAATAATCATAAAATGTTTAATCAAACTCAGAGCAAATATAGAAGTAGGAATAAGTTTAAACTTAAATTTGTATTTTGTCAAAAATGTATACAAGATGTCGAGATACGAGCAACTGTGCAGCAACTCATGACAATTGACAACTGCAGAAAATATTAAAAATATTAAAATGTAAAAACATTAAAATAAGTCTGTGCTCTGATGTTAATTAATAATTACTAATTAGTGCACACATTTATACTATAATTATAATATAAATTCTATGGACTGTAATAGTGTAATCACGTCTGTGATAAGGCATATTGTTATATTGATAACAATCATAAGCAAAGGTCGAATGAAAACATCTGTTAAATAATTGGAAAACGGGAAATAGCATGACAAAATAGATTTAGGGCCGTTCTCACTATGCCTAGTATGCCAGGTAAAGTGTCGCAAAAAAAATAAGAATACAAATTTGAAATTATAACATAATTGTTGTCAATGTGAAACCAATTAAAATTAGCGGTAGACGGAAAAGAAACCAAAAAATAAAACCATGAAAATAAAAATCAAATTTTAGATTCTGAGCGAAGCGATGAATGTATTGATTCTACAATGATGTGTGTTTTTTTTTTTATTTTTTTGTTTTTTTTATTTTTTTATTTTTTTTTATTTTTGTGTCTTTCATCACCTTTTAGGACAGTAAAAGTGCTTGGATTTTCTTCAATAGTAACTTTTCTGATAGGAAAGTGAATCTAGTTGGTACGTTGGGGGGTCAAAAGTAAAAATTTCCCAGTAATTTTCACAAGTGACGTGAAAAACAAAAGAAAAATTAAGGAAAAACGGGAATTTTTACGCAAAATCTGTTTTCGAGAAAATCGATTTGGTTTTTGGTATAACTCTAAAACAAATGACCGTAGGGACATGAAATTTTGACTGAATGTTTATATTAGCATTTTCTATACACCATAAAATTTACAAAATATTTTGACTCTTTTTTAGCTGTTTACGGCCATTGTCAGTTTTCAATTTTTTTAGTTTTTTTTTCTATAAATATCAATAAAATTTTATCTGTTGAGTAAAAAAGCTTGAAAATTTAATAGAAGGCTCCTAGGTTATTGTTTCAAAGGCAGATAAAAAAAATTAAATAAAAAATTTTTATTTGTTGGGTAAAAAAGCGTGAAAATTTAATATAAGGCTCCTGATATATCGTTCTAATAGCAGTTGAAAAATATTAAAAATACGTAGGCACAATTTTTTTTTATAAGCATTTAAAGTTCAAATTTTGACAACATTTATCAAATTTATAATTTATTAATTATTTTGTGGTTAAAAATGTATAAATTTTTAACTTTTATGGCTAAGGATTGAAAATTTAAAACAAGGCTCCACGTAAATAGGTTATATATAAATTACTTTATTCACAATAATATCATCAAATATACTTGGTAAAATCATAGGCTGACTGACCGTTTTCGCTCAGAATCGTTTTTCTTATACAATGATATTATATCATTGAATTCAAATTTAACACCATCCATTACAGTGACCCACTTGTAACCTACCGTACAGCAGAGCGACATCCACTTATCCTGATCCACCTTTTTATATTTTGCTACCTATATTATATTAAATTCTTGAAAATTTATTGTCTAATTCTAAAAGTCTAAAAAAATGTAATTGACATTTAGTAATATTATTAATATTTAATGATGCTCCGTTCTGAGGCTATGTCATATACGTATTATGTTTATCAATATTATCGATATTATTTATTTAATAAATTAAATTAAACGAATCCGGCGCTGCTTTGACGTGCGTACAAATCAATAACTTAATTCACAGTATCTTCATCGAGTTCTGAGGGTCCTTCTGTACTAACTTTCATGCAGGATTGCAAAGTCTCTTGTCCCATTCGATTTCTTATTTTGTTCATAATCCTATTCATCGTACTGAAAGTTACAAATGTACCAAACAGTTAAACGTATCTTAACGTAAAGTCGTTAAAGGGGTATAGATTTTTGAATAATAGTCGTTTATGAAACGTTATAAACAGGGCCCGGAACTTGATGACCTAAAAATCATAAAACATGAACAAAAAATGTTAAAATGACTTATAATTATATAAAAATGACCAAAAATGACTTTATAATGACATTTTTTAAAATTAACGTTTTATACAGTTCATGTATCATTAATCGTAATTATTATAGGTGCTAGCTTTTTAACAATTTGTACTCTCGAAGGAGCCTTCAAAAATATTTTTTTGCAGTTTGGAATAAGTTAATCGACTTTTTGGGAAATTTTTTCTGATTGACCAGGCCAAAAATAGTATCTGCCTACAATGTATTAAATAATCGTAGATTGCAACGACTAACGATAAAGATAATAAACGTCGATAATCTACAAGCTAATAGAAACTGATTACTGAATGTCATAGCAGTGAATGTGTTACAATAAACTTTCAACAAGAAAAATTAAATTAATGTAAAAAAAATTACAAAAACGAATAAAATGCACCAAAAATACTAAAAAATTACCGTAAAGCAAAAAATTTCCTAAAAATGCAAAAATAAAAATTGTAACATTTAATTCTATAATCCATGAATCAAATTTCTGTAAACTTGAGTGTAAAGCAGGGCATGAAACCGCTTTTTAAAAAATTTGGTGACCGGGTCCGGTAGGTAGGTTATCGTAAATGGTTACCGGTTTTAGGGGTTTTTAGAATTAGTGGTCATTGATTACCGGTTACCAAAATGATCTCTAAAAATGTGATTAACGGTTATCGGTTTGGAAGCAGTTTTAATTCTTCAAGATTACCGGTAACCACTTCGGAAACGGTTTTTTGCATTTGTTTTTTTCGAAAAATGTTAGTTTTACTTTAATTTACACAAAACAAATATCCACTTTATAAAACGATTCAGGGACAATCTAAATTAAAAAAATAAATACCTATATAGCTATATTTTATCATTTGAAGCTATGGATAAATATAAATTTAAATTTAATTAGTAAATAACCCATAACCGTTGATTGAAAAATAGTTAATTGAAAAGTGTTAATCAACGGCGTCAATAACAATAAAATAAAATAAATAATAATCATCTAATAATATGTTCTATAGTATGTCTATGAATCAATGAATCGTACTTACTACTTAGTACCTATCGACGATTGGTGTTTATTACTTATTAATCAAAAAAATAAAATACAATTTCCGAAAAAAAAAATATAAAAATCAAATATAACGTTATTTTTTTTTTGATATTTCCGGTTTTGTTGAATTGTCCGGGTTTTATAAAAAAAAAGGTTACCGTTACACGTTACACCTTAATTGAACTTGGTGGTTATCGGTAATTGTTAACCGCTTCTCAAAATTTAAACTTACAAACCGGGAAGCAGTTACCAGACCCAAAATTGGTCATGGTAACTGGTTTCAATCCCTGGACTGTAAAGACTAGCCTCGATTCTCGAATTTAAGTATTGAAAAAAAAGATGCATACGCAACAAGTTCCGGGCCCTATAAAAATAGTCATAAATATTACAGTTCATGAATTGTATTGTATTGATGAATGAAAGTCTTGTTTAAAATCAAAATACTATTATTATGAAGTATTCTGAAGTTAATTATTTATAAATTATAATAACACTATAATAAACATAATGTGTTTATTTTCTATATACATAATCGTAAAAAAAAAATAAGTATAATAATAAATAATAATATATATTGTACACTATTTATGTTCCTAAATTACAATGATTAGACGGCGTTGTGGATAGGCTACAATAAGGTTACTGCATGATGTAGATTAAATATTATCGAGGGCTCAATCGCCTCAATCTGAGATTGACAATCTTCAAGTGCTAAATACATAATATATTATAATATTATATAAATAATAATATAGTAATATATATGTTTAAATTGTGTCTACCTAGTAGAATATCTATATGCAGTTGGAACTGAGGACGAATCTTTTTTTTTGATACATTTTGATTATTTTTATAATATAGATTTTAGAGGATTAATATACATAGTCATAGTGACATACAATTAATATACTATGGAAGAAATACAGACTACTTTTTTGATGAAAGATGCTCTTATGAATCATTTACATTAGTATTTACTATTTAATGTTATTATAATATTATAAAAACTAAACATTTTAAATATTTTATTTACAACTACACGTCATGTAGTTGTGGAATGCGTGTGATAACTGATAAATCTACACAATTTTTGACAAAACTACTAAAGGATAAAAGAAATTAAAAGTCCCAGTATTGCTGTTAAATTAAGTTTAATTAGATTATGTATATTTTAAATTAGTTGGTTTATATATTTTAGTTGATCAAGATGTATTCTATATTAATTTTCAATTTTGTGAGTATTATACCATTTAAATGTTTATAATAAAAAAATACGGACAAGTGGATACCTCTCTGCTGTATAGTAGTTGTCGAGCATGTCATTGTAAATTGTAATAGATGTTATATACTTTAATTCAATGATAAATCATTGCATAGTTGCATACAAACAACGATTCTGAACAGAGGCGTTGTGTCATCCAAGCATACTTGTATAAATAATCAAATTTAATAATTAGAAAAAATTTAATAAAAATCAAAAATTAGTTAGATGTACATTGTACACCGTTGAAATTCGGGCCATATATAACAATTTTATCAGTATTTATTGTGTGTAGGCATATTATTTCATTTGATTTATGCGGTGGTTTTCTAAAGGCAACTTAATAGTATACCTAAAATATCTTTTCTATGATGATTTGTTAGTTGTTATTAATTATTACATTACAACTATTATATTATATTAAATTAAATTAATTGTATTATAGATTGATATATGGTAACCGTCTGTAATAGGGTCATAGGGATAGGATATTTAAGCATTCATGTGTTCAAAAATAATAAAAACATACTTAAACTATTATTAACTAATATTATGCAAGATACAATTTAATTAGAAATTATAATTCAAAATTTTACATTCAGAAGGCTTTGTTTGCACTTTGCATTACAATATTGATTAATCCATAATGTCAATAATAAAAATGTATTTAGTAAACCTTAATAATATTAATTATTAAAATGGTTTACAATAGTTATATTATATTATATATAAATGTCATAAACTATGTCATTTAAAAATATTTAAATAAAATATAACAGCATTATCTACAAGGAAAATGTAATACAAAGTAAGTATAATTAAATAATAAAATAAAATTGATTTATTATCATCACAGAATAATAAATCATATTATATCTAAAACATTTTTAGGCAGAAGATTAAGATCTGTATCATCTTCCATTTCTTGGTCATTAATTTCTATTTTTATTTTTATTTCTGGTACTTCTTCATTCTCTTCATCGTCAACACTTAAACTAGCCATTTCTTCCATAAGATGAGGATCAATTTTTAAAATCTATCAAGTACAGATATTAAATAAATGTTTAGCATGTTTTAATTACTGTTAGCAAATTACTTACCCCATCAGGATTTAACGTTTCATACTGATGTTTTAATGTTTGCAGTTCAAAATCACTTGAGCTACAAGCTGCCTTTAATTCATTCAACAATACAATTTCATTACGCAGATCATTGTAATTTTGGCATATGTCTTCAGTTGGAATGGGATTTAATTCTAAAAAAAAAAAAAATTATAATATTATAATATTATTTTAAATTAATTGTAATACTTACTAATTTTTAGTGACTCCAGAGCCTGTTCAACATTTTTGACTTTTTTTTGACTAACATTAGCTGGTATTTTCATTCTTTGTGAACGAGTAGACACACCACTATTTTTAATATCCGGAAATTTAATAGTAGTAGCTTCAAAGTTCTAAAAATGAATATCTTAGTAAAATTATAAGTTTACGAATAAATTAATTATTAAACATTACATTTGGATCAACTCGGGTTGGCCTGACTGGAACAGTAACGCGTTTACGGTGATGAGTTGTTTTTTTGTCAATTTTCAAACTTTTCCGACTATCATTTTGTTTATCAACAGCACTTATTAATTTTTGAAGATCTTGTGTCTTACGGTCTCTATCACGTTTCCGTGCTTCAATCTTACGCATTTCTTGTATTAACATTTGTTCCTCCTCTATCTAAACATTATCAATTGAAATATTATAAATATATGCGCAAAACCGTACAATGCTATTGTATGTTAATAAATACTTGTTTAGGAGTTCTACTATAAAGCCTTTCAAGTTGTTGTTTTCTACGAGTTTCATGTTCGGCATCATACATTTTCGATTCATTGACACTCCCTCCTCTAATCTAAATTAATAGAAACAAATTATTGGTGAACATGATTCAAAAATAATTTTAGACAACCTTTGTCAGCGTATTACAAACTGAATAATATCTATCTTTCAGATCTTCAGTAGATCGCTTAACAGCCTTCTCATATTCTCCAAGGTTCCATCTAGCCTGAATGATTATAAAACGTAAATCAAACCATTCACACATGTCAAAAAGACGATCAGTCTCTTCTTGAGTCCATGTTTCCGACACTAAGTGTTCTTTATATTCAATATCTGTGTACTTGGGTATTTCTATTTTCTATTTAACAATAATAATATATGTATACATTGAGTAAACTGTAAACGAACAATAATTCAATCTTTACAAATAATACCTTATTAAACTTAGCAAATGGGTACTCTTTACCCTCATCGGCAACTCTCCGCCAATGAGAAAAAGAAACATTATCTGTCCGAGCTGGGTTGGTAAAAGGAGCCCATACCCAAGGACGAACACGTCGCATACCCAATCTAGCTTTTTGGAGCTTATAAGTAGGACCTAAACAATTAAATGTAGACAGTTAACATTACGTAGTAAAATCGATTAAATAAAATAAAACAATTACCAGTTTCGGTTTCAATAACAGGTGGCACATCCTTCTTATCATTATACAGTAAGGCAAACACCTCACGAGCCATTCCTTCTGGTCTACGGGTCTGACGATTACCTGACGGTAGTGAGATTTTCTTCTTGTGTGTACCAAGTATGTCTTCTTTAGATACCTGAGGAGTGGGTCCCCTTTCTATGTCCATAATATCACGAATATCTTCAGTCATCTTGAACGATTTCAATTGGCAAATGTCAAAATATAAAAACTAAGAAGTAGTCAGTACTGTAGTACTATAGTAGTTACTATAAAGTATAAATTATAATTTGTATTATGATATTGTTTGTTTAGTATTTACTATTTACAAACTTTGTATTTTAAATTTTGTAATAATATCAATTCTGTGATTATAAAAAGTTTATCTAAGACCATGAATGTTGTACCAATTGTACCATAGAATATTCTGTGACCATACCACATGATACCATACCATATGATAATCATAGATAATATATTATCTATGATGATAATACGATAATAACTATCTACTAATTAAACTATTACAAATTACAATTAAAGTATATTTTGTCAAACATTTTTTTTTAATTTGACAATTTGTTTGGTATTCAGTAGTTATCACTCTCAAATTTGACACTTGACGTTCAAAATAATAAAATACACTTTATAAAAGTGGCTACTAGCTATACAATTATTATTTAATATTTATTTATATTCCACAAGTCTAACCACTTCAACAATACTGTTCGATTTGTTATTTGTTTTTACGAAATCATAATTTCGTTATTTAACTAAAATACTACGATAGAATAATTCTGTGATACTACCATATAAACATATACAATTATTATAAACCGTCAAATTTGATTTTTTAAAACCATATTTTATATTATATATTTTAATAATGACAGAAATGCACGACCCCGACTTACAAACTAAATCAAGACGTGGTATGTAAAATGTACATATTATATGTTTGTACTTTGTAGTAATCAAATTTAATTATTTACATTATTTTATGTTTGTTTTGTTTCAAAATAAGCCACTGGAATTTTGTCAGAAAATCTTCATTTTGTTGCAAACGAACCATCCTTGGCGTTTTATCGACTTCAAGAACATGTACGGAAATCTGTACCTCCCATGATAGAAAAACGAGTACAAGTTCAAAAACTTCATAAGGAGTTACAGGGGCACTATTATGATGTGGAATATGCGATAGGGTAATAATACATTTTTTCACTTTTAGATTAATTTATAATATTATATTTTTATGACTTATATTATGCATTGATTTTGTAAATTAGAGCTATCAATTCGATTAAGAACTGCGAAGAACCATTGAACAATATTCAAGAACAACTTAAAAATGCTTTATTCCTTAGTCAACAAATCAAGTATGAGCATACTAGGCGGTGAGTCACATTCCAGTTAAAAATATTCATATTTTAAAATGTCAAGTAGGTACTTCTCCAAAGTGTATACTTATACTTATAGGTACTTACAAGTACAACATTCAATGCATGCTTTTATAAAGATTATTTTATGATTTGATTTTGCTTTATTATGATTATCGAGACATCTAGGCATATGTTTTTTTATATGTATATTATAATATTATGTAGATTGAAAACTTCTCAAATAGACAATGATGCACCGTCCAAGCCTAATAAAAATGTACCAGTATGATCGTTTATATAGCGTGTGCTTACTGTAGATCTATCTGGTAAGACATTTCTAGTTGGATGTCGATATTCAACCTTGAGCTTATTGTTGATTTTTTCTTAGAATTACATATTATTCTGTTTTAATAATTGTATTTATTTTTTTTGATATTTTAGCGGGAAATCTAAAAAAGATTCTATGTATAAACGGCTATCTGCACACTTGACTACCACTCTAGACCTACCTGAATTACCAGAAGCTATCAGAGATACTGCCAATAAAGTAGAATCTATGGTGAACAGTGCACGACATTCTAATATATATTAATAGAGCTGTAAGTCTTTGTCATCTACTCATATGTAATAATAGTATTACAAATTTGTAATATTAAGTGTTTAGTAATAATAATAATAAATATGGTAACATAGGTACTGACTATATTTATAGTTATCATAGTCCTAAATATATATGTAGTGCTAGAAGAAACTAGTAAAAAAATTGCCATAACAATAATAATTTTTCGCTGTAGCAGTAATTATTCATAAAGGTTAGATAATAGTATTCGATGGTTCATAATTATTTTTATATTACTGCATTAATTTTATTAGAGAATATACAATCTATACCCATATGCATAATGAGAATATGTGCTACATCATATTAAAAAAGATATGAATAGGGTGAGGGAAGAAACCATCCAGTGATAGCACTTCCTAATTTGTGTAACTAAATATTTTTTTAAATTATTATTGCATTGATTCATAATAAATATTTATAAAATCTATATAAAAAAAAAAATTCAGCTTTTAAAAAGTAATTTTTATAAAATTATGTATATTATTTAAAAAGAGTATAAGGCTGTATAGTAGTAACACCTTTTATCAATTATGAACGTTTCTTATTCAAAAGCGAATTTCACACTGAACACTTGCGTTTAAAAATAAAATCACACAAATCAGTTGAGTACTTGGGTAGAACTTCAGATATAGCTGATCAAATAAATTGTTTTAAATATTTACACACAGGTAAATATATATGTGGAAATTTGAGGCATTTTTTGATCATTTATTAAAAATGTATGTACATTGGGAGCAAATTAAATCACTGTAAAAATTCTATAGTGCGATACCAAATAATTTTTTATAGATCTTTAGATATTATATTGTAAAATCAGTGTATACATTTATTTTACTGAAAATATTCAACAGTTTTATATATTACACTTTTTGTAAAGTTCTAATCATACTAAACATTACACAACAATACAGTTTATGGTCTAATATAAATGTATTGACTGAATCTGTCATTAAAATTTTGTTTATTTTGAAAGTTGGCTTTACTACACAATACATTTGTTTTTATTCTATCTTGTTTATTATAATTGTTAAGCTGCCTTAAAGTTAAATTAGTAGCTAATCCATGTAAACCATTGTTAGAATTGCAACATTGTTTTTTTTTTTAAATAAAAGATTGATAAACAAAAAAAAAAACTAAATAGACTTGTTTTCTTTATTTCAATGCGATTACTAATTTTTAACTTTTCAGTGTCAAACAAAAAATTAATTCATTATATTAAAACTAAACTAAACCATGACATCATAATCACAATCACCAAAAAACAGTATGAGTAAAAACTAAAATACATTTTTTTCGTATAAAATAATATTAAGTTATTATTTTTTTTTTTATCAAATATTAATCATTAATTTCATTATTAATTTACTGAAATTCATTACACAGTGTAGTCAATGACCTATCAGTTATTTGTTCTACAATAGATACCATAGGTTCTACGGAACATTAACTAGATTGAATCTATTTTATTCTTATATAATTTACTAAAAAAATTGAAAGTACCTCACGTGTTAGACTTAAAATTGGATTTATAGACTGTATAATGGTGTAACACGTAGTGGATAGTTGTCAATTACCCATTGAATGGCAATTGACATTAGACATCAATGAACAATGATTAATTATTAAGTCTATTTAAGTCTCTAATATAAATTAAGATTTTTTTGATACAATATCATCGAAATTACGATTTGATAGATATAATGTACATGTTTAGTAGAGGCATAGAACAATAGTAGAGGGAAGTTAATAAATAATGCGCACACTGTAATCTTCTACATGATCCAATACTAAAGTAGTGGTCTTATATCATTAGATGATATAGAATAATATATCATAAACAACTTCAGTAAATTAAAGAGATATTCCACTGTTCCAGTAAGTTCTGACAATTTTATAATTTTTTAATAATAAAATATAAAATACTCTACTGCTGAACATCATAATTCTCTCGGTAAAGATGATAAAAAAATATATAAATATAAAATACAGCGTTATATCAATGTACTTTGATTTGGAACTAGTGATGGTAAATTGCTATTTATTTAGCAATAGGTAAAAGCTATATTATATATCATATATATTGCTTCTGCTATTTGGAACTAATTTCACCAGGGTGAGCAATCCACTTGTGGTGAATTGGATAATATAGCACTTGGTATATTTACAGACGTGGCTCAAACTAAACTTTTCCAAAGTCGCGGGTCGAGTAGTTTTTGAGTCTTTAATAGCTACAACAAGCATAGGGATATTAAATCAGTGTGCCGTTAGTTTTGATTGAGCATTGCATACTCGAACAGAATTTAGTTTGCTTTCCCTTCGGACAGTGGCTTGTCTGTACTCTGTTTCAGACGAACAGGCTGGAGCAGTGTGTACTCGGTCGGTTTTCAGTCTTACTTCCCGTTACTTGTCTGTTACAGACAAATTGGCTTGAGCAGTGGCAGTGCATGTGTGAACGGTTACCATTTTTGCTTCCCGTTGCTCATTTGTTTCAGACGAGTTTGCTTGAGTAAGGCGTACTCGAACCACTTCCAGTGTTATTCCCTTTCCTCGTTTGTTTTTAAAGCTAGTTTTGCTCTTGATGCCTTCTTCCGTTTTGCTTGTGGTGTATATCGACCAATCGCTGTTCGTTTGGGTGGCATAATTGACTAATGCTAAATTCAATATCAAAAGTCAAAACACGATTAAACTTCGCCCCAAAAAATACGAACACACAACAGAATACCTAATGGATGACATAGAAACAATAACTACTTCATGGATGGAGTAACCATATTCTGTGGTAGTGTACTATATTATACTATTACTATATTATAGTGTGGTGCAACTAATTATTAAGTAATAACTTAGAAACCTCAAGTTTCAAGTCAAATTTTAATCTGTTGAGCGTTGTAATTTGTAATGTGTTGTAATATTGTGCTATCAGTAATCAGCATGATGTTTTATTAATATCCTTATACAGCTGATATATAATTATATTTTAAATAACCAGTATCATAATGAACCGATTATAGATCATCACAATTTAAGATAATATACTTAATACCTTTATGAATAGCGGTATATGCCGTACATTGCTAAATTTAGCCATGTAGGGGTATATCTAGAAGGTATATTATCTTAAATCGTGTTATGATATATAGCCATATAGGTGTAAAATAATTAGTTCTAAATGACACATATTGTTGACATCAAGCACTAGTAATTAATTTTTTCAGCTGTTTTGTGCAGTCACTTTGTAAATCAATTATTTATCAAACGGAAATTCTGAAAGCCGTTTATTTATATATTTATTATTTAGAATGTTTTTGTCAATATATACATATATAAATACTTTTAAGTTTAAATTACCAATATTTGACTTGAACTTTCTTAAGACTGAGAAAGGAACTTACTTTTCCTTCTACGATTGTCAGTAACTACATAGGGCACTGGAGTGACTCTACATGCGTGACATGTTGGTTATTTTTCTCAAACTTTGATTTACCCCTAAATAATTTTTACGTAACACAATTTATTGTCTTAGGTATATTTTTAAATTTTTATATTTATTTCTACTAATTATAATAGTATTTACAATATATAGCTGATGGCCACCATTTAGATAAACTAAAAAATATTTTATATTTCTGTGCCAAAACTAAATGTATGTGTGAGCCATCCTAAATGAGTTGAAAAATAAGCTACTAACACTATCAGAGTTTCAAGTAATATATTATAATGATGTAACTAGATTGTCCACACCAAAACTTATTGCAATCGCGATCCTCGTTGTGTCCGCTGCGGCCAAAGTCACCTCTCTGAACTCTGTGAAAAATCAAGGGACACCCCGGCATCCTGCGCTCTCTGTGGGGAAGCACACCCTGCAAACTATAAGGGATGCATCAAACACAAAACTCTGCTGCGATCAAGAAACTCCAAATTCAAGAACCTCGCCCAAACCAACTACTATCAACACTCAAGCAACCCATCTACCACCAGCCATGTTAACCTCACCAGTTCGGACATCTCTCGGCAGACCAACCCTAACCTTGTACAAACCAGTTCGGCCACCCAACAGAACTCCTTCGCCAGCGCAACTAAAGGTAAAACCCAATCCCCTATTAACGACTCCCCTCCCGAAAACCCTCTCTCAAATCAACTGACATCATTCATTCATGAGCTCCAATCACTCATCACACCTCTAATAACCCTCTTCTCCTCTCTCATCAATAAATTAGTTGTTACCAATGACTCTGAATTCTAATCTAAACTCTCCCCTGTCCATAATCTCCTGGAACGCCAATAGTCTTTCCAAACATAAGCACGAATTCCAATGCTTTCTCGAAGCTAAAAATATCGACATCGCCCTTATCTCCGAAACGCACTTTACCCCCACATCTCACTCAAAAATATTTGGATATCAAGTTTATCATACTTGCCATCCGGACGGTACTGCCCACGCTGGTACCGCTATCTACATTAAAAACAATTTATCCCATCATCAATTAGCACCACACTCTGAACCCTACTTACAAGCCACTACAATCCAAGTCAACTTTGTCAACTCTACCCCCATTGCCGTTTCTGCAATCTACTGTCCCCCTGGACCCAAAATTTCGTCTGTCGATTTTCAAACCTTTTTTTCCACCTTAGGTCAAAAATTCATAGTTGGAGGTGATTTCAACTCAAAACACCCCTACTGGGGAAACCGCTCCGCTAATACCAGTGGCCGTGCACTTAAATCTGTCTTAGACACTATGAACTACTCAGTAATATCCCCCCCTTCTCCTACTTACTGGCCTTCTCACTGTAACAGACTTCCTGATATCCTTGATATATTCGTTTCCAAAATTCCAAACCACATACACTCAACCATATCAAACTTAAACGATCTCTCCTCTGACCACACCCCAATTTATCTTGAGGTGGGTGCCTGGGCTACTAAACAAATTAAACCTTCCCTTACTTCTGGCAGAGTAAACTGGCCTAAATTCAAAAAATTAGTAACCGACAACATAAACCTTAAACCCTCCCTAAAAACTACCTCTGAGATCGACAGCGCTATCCTTTCCTTAACTTCCACTATTCAAAATTCTGTCTCCGCTGCCTCGAGTAACCATCCTCCGCCCCGGAATAATACTAATATTCCTGCCCATATCATGCTCTTACTCGCCGATAAACGCAGAGCCAGAACCCAATGGCATAGATTTAAATACCCATCGGACAAAGCAACGTTTAATTATCTGAAAAATAAACTAAACAAAGCTATTCATAAACTCAAAAACGAAAGCTATCAAAACTACATCCAAAACCTCTCAACTAAAGACTCATCTTTATGGAAGGCCACTAAAAAATTAATCCATCACAAGCTACCATCCCCCCCACTCCGTATGCCAAACAATTCGTGGGCCTCCTCTGACTCCGATAAAGCCAGCATTTTCGCCGAACACTTAGCTAACGTCTTCAAACCACATAATATCATCCCAAATAAAATTCATACTCTAAATATTACTAGATTTCTTGAATCCCCTCTCCCCATGGCCCTCCCTGCCAAACATACTAGCCCGGGTGAAATTCAATACATCATCCGCAAACTCCCAACCAAAAAAGCCCCTGGGCACGACCTAATAAGCAACTTAGTTGTCAAACACCTCCCTGAAAAATCTATCATTATCCTACTTTCCTACAGCCTGGAAACATTCAAACATAATCCAAATTCTAAAACCGGACAAACCGCCTGATATCCCGTCTTCCTATAGACCAATCTCTCTCCTCCCCACATTCGCAAAAAATTTTGAAAAAATACTCCTCAAAAGGCTTCTTCCACTATCGGACAAACTCAACATCATCCCAAACCACCAATTTGGATTCAGGTCCAAGCACTCCACCATCCACCAACTCCACCGCACTGTCGACTTAATCTCTACCAGCATGGAATCAAAACTTTACTGTGCGGCTGTACTCCTTGACGTGGCTCAGGCCTTCGACAAGGTGTGGCATGAAGGACTTCTCTTCAAAATCAAAAAATTCCTCCCTGCCCCCTACTACCTTCTCTTAAATCATACCTCGAAAATCGCACCTTCTGTGTCCGCGTTAACAACAGCTACTCATCAAACTTCCAAATACTAGCTGGAGTCCCTCAAGGAAGTGACATAGCTCCCTTCTTATACTCTATATTCGCCCACGACACTCCGACCTCTCCCCATACATCACTGGGTACATATGCTGACGACACGATAATCCTGGCTTCAAACCATGACCCCCAGGTAGTATCTCTCCGGCTACAAAATCATCTTAACTCGATTCAACTATGGTCAAACCGCTGGAAGATCAAAATTAATGAAGCTAAATCATCCTTTATCACTTTCTCTCTTAGACCAGGGGACTGCCCCTCTGTATCGTTTAATAATAATCAAATCCCAATCACCCCGACAATAAGATACCTAGGTTTGATCTTTGACAGGCGCCTCACATGGGCCCAACACCTTAAAATAAAAAGAAAAACAGTCAACTCCAGACTCCATTTACTCCGCCCACTTCTTAGATCCAAGACATCATTAAAAAATAAACTATTAATATACAAAACCATCATCAGACCGGTTTGGTCCTATGGCATCCAGATTTGGGGCTCTGCCAAACCCTCCAACACGAGAACAATCCAGGCATTCCAGTCTATCTGTCTGAGGCAAATTGTCTCTGCTCCATGGTTTATCACAAATAACAATCTCCACAAAGATCTAAATATTCCATCGCTCTCTCAATCAACAAAGTCTCACTACGTCTCCTTTCATTCCAAGTTAATCCAACACTACAATCCATTAATAAAACGCTTATCTTCTCTAACAATCCCTGATAACCCCCAGAGACGTTTAAAACGCTCCTGGCCTAGAGACCTTCTAATTTAATCTGTCGGGTGGCACTACTGAGTGCCCTCCCCTATCTGTTATTCTCGACATGTAAATACCTTTATCTAAATTACTTATTGTACCAAATTGTATAGATTGTAATTATATTTTAAATAAAAAAAAAAAAAAAAAAAAATAAAAAAACTAGATTGTAAACAGTTCAGTAGTTTCTGAGTATATAGAGGACAAAGAAAAATTAGTATTGTATATATAAATTGGTTGATGACAGTTTTTAATATTCCAAAATATGTGTATAATCGACAACCGTGCTCTGCATTACATGCTCAAAGCTGCAAATAATAATAATTATTATGTCTTGGGCCATTCAACCACCTTACTTATGTATCTGTTAAGTGTTAACTATTTTATGTAATTTTTGCACCCGGTTTTCTCTGAATAATAACGGTTGCATCTAAAAATCACACACTTATGATTTTGACCCCAAAAAGGTCAGTAGACAAAAAACCGCACACTTTATTGGTTCACTGTATAGCAAAATACCGCACAATATTTGTAGTGTCCAATAACAGAATAGATAGAATAAGATACTAAATAATAATCATGCTAACACGTTTTAAATCTTTAGTCGCCACTCGTCATTAGTCGGTCTTGTGTTTAGTTTTATGATGTACCAATTTAATGGTTAAAATGTATGCGATTTTTAGAGCGTTTCCATTTAAATATTTTAAATTATAATGGTTGTTAAAATCATTGATAATAATAAAGGAGGCAAGTGTTTAGTACTTGACACAATTATGTTAAGTACAAACCATTATTAGAGTGCATAATAGTAAAAATGTTGAGGAGAATTTTTAAAATAAACTGTTCATTTTACATTTTTTTAAATTGTAAATAGTTTTTATTTTTGAATGAATATAAATAATAAATAATAGATTATACATCATTATGAAATGTGCGATTTTTGTATACAACAATTTAAAAACGCACAGTTTTAACATATATTAAATGTGTGCAGTTTTAAATTACCAAAAGTGTGTGGTTTTCGGGGTCAACGACAAAAACTAGGTTATTGTAACAATAAACAATAACCTACTTATTGTACCTAACTACTACTTCTTACATAGTACATACACTCATACCATATCTGTTATAATATGTAAAATTGCCAATTGGCGTATGATAAACAATAGTAATAATATTGCCAAATAAAGAAATCAGTTGGACTCAGAAGTAATTGAAACTTACTTTTAATAGAAATAATTTATGTTAATTTTATAACTTAGGGAATGACAATGAAAAATAAATAGTAGGCAATAAAAATTGAATGTTCAGTACATTATGAATATGGAACAAACAAACTTGTGTTCTTATATTTAGTGTTTCTTCTTTTTGTTCTGTACAATGGGCTGTTTGAGCAATGAACTGGAATTGTATGTCTTTTGAGAAACATTATAAATATTGTACAGGGCGAATAAAGAAAACAGCAGACTGAAAAATATAAATACATAAATATTAATCAATATTGTGTTATTAATTGTTAATAGTTATTACAATACAAATCTGAGTATTAACTTGCAGAAAAATGAGAAATACAAGATATGCATTAGAATTAGAAAATAGAGAGAATAAATTGTTGGAGGGAGGCGTGGTTCTACTTCTAATTTGGCAATTTATTATATGAATAAATACATTTTAAAATAGAAAATACTTTGTAAATCAAGTCAGAATTTTAATTAATTAACATGAATAAATTTAATAAGAAACAAGTAGGTAAATATGTTAAAAATGTCTTAGGAGCTGAAATTTAATTAGCCCATCTTCGTAGTAAAATGTATAAAAATATTATTATTAGATATAAATAAATCATAATATTTACCCAGTTGTAGCGCATACTCTGTGTATAGAGACACATGTGAAAAAAGTGAACAATAATGACAATATAACTGAAAAAAAAAATCAAATGTTTTAATTAGGAATAAAAATATTTAAAACAAAAAAATCATTTGTTATTATCTAATATTTAAATAAATCACTTAGAATATGCCATAGACATAGCTGATATATTCAGCTATAGTATTGATTTAATATATATATATTTTTCAAATCATATAAGAATACATAACCTATATATAATTTAATATTCAATTGACTATTTATCGTGTAACTTATTTGTTCTAAATTTCTACTTACTTTCTGGAAATAAACTAGCTTGATATCCTTCTCCCAAAAGTAATGTCATTAGATTACTTACAGCCTGAAAATCACATAGTAAAGGAAAAATAATGACAACTTGTTACATGTAAAAAAGGTTATAATACATGCATACTAAGTATTTATTATTATTTTTATTTATGAATAATCTTTAAAATTGTGGGGAGGTATGTTATGATTAATTTCTTTTATATTTGTTGGTATAGAGAAAAATGTTTATATTTTTTTTTCCTTTGGCCCTAATGCATTCGTTTATCTTAGACAAGATCTACTCATTTACATAGGCGCAACTAGGGTTAAAATTCTGGGGGGGCTAGCAAACTATTTATTAAAAATAACCTATAGGAGGCTTATATCTAAATCAATAAACAATATTTTTGGGGAGGCTAAGCCCCCCTAGTTACCCCAATGCTCATTAACTTATTTGCTAATTAATTTTCAAATATGTAGGTAGTAAGTTCACCTTACACAATAATGGCAATCGCTTGGCTACTAGCTTAACTCTAAATCAATTAGGTATTGCTTGTACTTTTTTATTTACTTAAAACTGATAAATTTATTGCTAGGAAATAATTATTTATTTACTATTATTGACTATTAGTCTTAAATGGAACCAAGTAACAAACATGTTGTGGCGGTCAAACAATTTTGTCAAGGGTGGGGGAGAGGATATGGCTGTTTTTTAAACATGCACTATTTGATTGTAAAAAATATCATTTATGATTAATGGTTATCAGATCTTAAACATTGAAAAAGTCATCACCACCACCCCTTTTGACCACCATTGCGAACATGTTAAATGAGTAAGAGATTGTGTAAGTACCTACTTATAAAATGTGTAAACAATAAAGGATACAGTCAAGGATAGCGTAAACAACACTGAGCCAAGAAAACCAGTACCTATGACCAACACTGAACTAGACGTCAACCATTTGCTGTTGAGCTGCATGACCGAGAACAGTGACAATGCTAATAGCGTTGATATAAGGAACGACATGCCGGTGGAAACAGCTGAAAATAAAAAGCAAGATTTAAGACTGCATTGATTGTTATTTTCATTGTGGCTACTGGCTAAGATTAAACGTTAGACTCCAGACGGTTGTCTCTATCAATTTGCATGTTCCGAAATCAACCATAACTATATAAAATCAGATTTACCCATCGCGCTTTATTTTGTTCAAGTTTTGATTACGTAGAGAGGTAAAAGTCGGTGCGTCAACTTAGAATAACAATTTGACGTCACTCAAAGATCGGTGTCTTAATAAAAACTAAAGAAAATTGAAGACGCCAATTTTTTTTTATTCCTCTTGTTTTTTTAAATTTTTGTCAAAACAACATAAGTCGCCGTGTACGGTGTATGTGTACTCGACACTCGTATGCTGTGCGTAACGTTTTGATTTGCCGGGCAATATAATGATTCGAAAATGATGGCCTCGTCGGCAACCGGCGTCACCACTCGCTACTCGCCAGAATGGCAAAATATGCCAATTGCCAGATTTTAGATTCTATATAGAATCGAATTTGCGATAACGTAAAACAATAGCATCCTTATATTATAATTTTTATTCGCATCGAACTCGGTAATGTTGGTTACACTGCGAAATTCCTCACTCTATGTGTTTTTGTCGTATATATATATATAAGAAAATAATGATATGTTGACACAAATTATTACTATAATTACGTTATCAATAGACAAATTCCATCAATATACGAATACGATAGATATTTCGCGTAATTGTTATTCTTTTAATCGTTTCTTGGTTCTTCTAGTTATTCTTTTTTTTCTTGCCTTTCATAATTATGATTGTGGCGTAGATTCTGTACGTTTCTATTACCTTTTTGTAGTTTACGTGTTAAGTATACTCTGAAATTCTTGTCGAATCGCATTTGTTTGAAAATACTAATTAATACTACGATAAGGTAACTTAAGACTATATATTTATAGTAACAGTCATTTAGGTATAAAAACTCAAAAATGTACATTAACCAACCGTGATGATTGACATTATGAATTACGACACAATAACGGTAATCAGTTCTGTTTGCAAAGCAATCCTTCAGTATTGTGCCAACTCGCATCCGTTTGAAGAGCGTACACTCGCCCTTGATCAACCAGTCAAGATTGGACGTCTGTTGGCTAAAGCCAAAGTAAGTCCTCACAATGGGATTTTTGATTGTAAAGTCTTGTCAAGAAACCACGCCCTGCTATGGCATGAAAATGGAAAATTTTTTTTACAAGACACAAAAAGTAGTAACGGTACGTTTGTTAACAACCACAGACTCAGTAAAAGTGGTGAAGAGTCTAAACCACAAGAAGTGTTTAGTGGAGATGTGGTGCAGTTCGGTGTTGACGTGATTGAAAACTCTAAAAACATATCTCACGGCTGTATTACAGCTGTATTAAAGTTATTTCATGCTGACGGTACAGAGGCTAAATCTAACCCTGTCGAAAATTTTATTAGTGATGTATCTACTCAAGATTTATACACCATAGATGCTTATATACGAGATGCAATGCACAGGGAAGCAAATTTAGAAAACAAATTATTTAACTTGGAAAGGCTGTTATCCAACATAATTGGGGAAACAGATAATAGTTGGAAAGCCCTCGTTGCTGAGGATCGTTTATTATCCAAAATTGAATTTTTAGAAAATCAACTGCAGTACTACAAAAAGGATCACGGGGAAGATGAAATGAAACAGGAAATATGTGATTTAAAACAATATAAATATTCATACCAAGGAATGGCTAAAGATTGTTTAAAAAAAGAAATGGAAGAAAAATTGAAACTGATGCAAAAATGTCAAGAATTAGAAAATCTGTTGAAACATTCCATAACTGAACAAAGTGCGTTGATGAAACATTTGAATGATGCACAAGATGAAATCAAAGAAGTGTGTTCTAAGTTAAATACAGAAGTTGCTAATCATGAAAATTGTATGAAAGAATTTGATGCATCAAAAGAATTACATGTAACCGAATTAAAAACCCTACAAGAATCAAAAAATGAAATAGAAATGAGCTTTAATAATAAATGCGAAGAAATCGAAAGATTACGAGCAGAAATAGCTAAAATGAATTATGAGATCAATACACGCAATGTACTTCTTTTGACCTTACAAAATGAACATGAGCTTACTGAAGATATTTCTCTTAATAAGTACTTTAATAATATAATGTCTTATATTGTACATATATTACAAGATCGTCAGACATATCTAAATCAAATGAACTCCCTACAAAGTCAAATGCAAAAACACATAAAACAAAAAGCTGACTTAGAAAATCAAGTATGCCAGTTACAGACAGAACTTGATCTTAATCATGAATTGTTAGTGAACTGTACCAAGATTAAAAATGTTAATGAAACAGATAATACAGATCCTGATCAACTAAAAATGATTATATTGAATGATGATAGTTTAAAAAATATTGAAGTTATATCTAAAGACATTGAGATTCAGACAGATTTTTATAAACAGAAATCTGATGTCATTGAATTTAGACTATCTGAAGCAAAAGATGTACTGCTGGACTGTATAACTAATTTGGATGATCAAGAATCCACTATTAAACATCTTAAAAAAGAGATTTCTTGTAAAGATATTGTACTATTGTTGATGTCTGAATATTTATGTCAGGTATCAAGTATTGACTCTAATAATATACAAAATGTGCCAGACATACTACAAAAAAATCTTTGCTCTTTTAGTAACTCAAAAGGTCTTGACCATAGTTTAGATGTTTTAAAAGTATCTCAAATTGAGAGTTTAAATACATCCCAAATACAAAAAAATTATATTGTGAACGAAGTCTTGACACAAGAAATCAGCTCTGATACAGTGGACACTAAAGAAGATTCAGTATTTGACCAAAATGAATTAGAACAAATTCGTAATGAATATGATTTATGTCTAACAGAAAAAAATAATCTGAAATATGAATTAGAGCAAATCACATTGAGATGCAGAGAGTTAGAACAAACTCCAAATTTCCACTTGTTTTTCGCGTTACCAGCAATAGTATTATTTTTAGTCTTAGTAATTAGATTTTATTCTTATTTATCCTATTTAACAGGAACATCCGAATAAGTGCAATTAACAATATTATTTATAATTTTATTGTTATTAGTTTTAGAACTGAAATGATTTTTGAGCTCAGGTATTATTGAATATGAAAAAATTGAATTCTATAAACTACCGTCATAAAGAAAAGTTTATATTAAATTATAAATATCCAAGTATATCAAAATAAATCTTAGTTAAAAACAATAACACAATTTTATCAACTGTGAAGCTGGGTCACATATCTTTTAAAATAATTAAATTTATCCTCCAGCTTTCTGTTATATTTGCCATTAGTAGTTATGTATTTTTTTTAATAATTATAAACTGATATTATATGATATTAACTGATATAATATGTGATTCCATCCATATAATATATTTTTTGAAATTATACATGTTTTTTTTACTTAAACTTTAAAGATAAAATATATATATACATATATATATTTATACGTTAATGCTTATTGGTTTTTTCATAAGACATTAATTAATATCCTTACATTTTCAAAGCTATGAAAGTATTAAAATTTATTTTTATTTTTTACATTAATTGTTTAACATTTTGTTATAATTTTCTTAGCTTTTCGTTGTTTTTGTTGTTCCCTTATGCAAAATTGATCTATGAACTTTCTATCCTATTATTATGACGCTAAATTATATTTATTATTTTTAAATAATTGAGTTTTATAGTCTAAGATCTGTAATAGTTTAACCTAAGAATTTTTAAAACTATTTAACTAATATAAACATGAAATATTGTATTGCATTAAATTACTTTTAAATTAAATATTGATTTACTACAATATTTAAGTCCTAGTGATTTCTGTTAGTATCAATACATTTTTAATTATTCAAGATTGTTTTATAAGTATGCGTAATGTAAAATGTGTTATAAAACCATGTAGTGTGTGTAAATTCTATTCTCAAAAATGCTGGGTTATTTCGAAGGCAGGAATACTATTGAATTTTATTTCAGTACTTTTTTTTTAATATTTATTCATCTAATACATTTATATTGCCACATTGTTTTTTTTTTTTTTAATAACTTGTATTTAATGGAAATTATGTACTTGTTGACTGAACCATCGAAATACAATTAATACTGTAAAAATCTATATGTTATAGTTAATGTTGTATGTTATTGAATTATTATAAACATAAATCATTGTAGTCATTAATTATTATTGTTGTAATTTTTAAACAAAAAATAGTACGATTATTAAATTATTATCTATATTGTTCTTTTTTATTCAAATGTTTGTTTCTTTTATTAACTTTATATGTCGACAATCATTTTTGAAACGGAATGTCCTTTCAATAGAAGGTAATCATTAACAGTGATATAATCAATTGTCAGGATATCAAACCAAGGATAACATACAACATTTAATATGTGAAAAATCTTTATGTACAATTTGGTGGAGGTGTTTTTTAGTATTTATATGCAATTTCATCAGGTGTGGTTTGATTCCCTGATGATTGTATATGAGAACATGTTTTGTTAAATGAACAAAAATAAATATATATTAAATCACCAAACAACATTTTTATTTTTCAGTCTTTAATGATGGAATCATTGGATCAGTTAACTATAAATAATTTAGAAGTCATGGATGTAGATAGAGATTCTATTAATAGTAGTGTAATGAACATTGACAGGAACAAAATTGAAGCTATTCCTAAAACTAATCAAGTACTGACAAACGCATGTAAAAATTGAATTATAAATAATATGCAAATGTATGTATATTTTTTGTAGCCTATAGAATTGCAAGATCTAACGGGTTTAACTGTTTATGATGTGAATCATTTTGAACAAGAAGTTTTACAACAAGTTACCAATGATGTATTGGATAGTAAAACTGTTTTTAACACTGGTGAGGTTCCTACAATAACCTTAGGAGCTTTGGGAATTGAAGAAACTGAATATGAACGTAAAATTAGGACAGGAGAAATGACACCATTTGGTTCAACAGATGTTTCACAAAAAAAGTCTAAAAGGTATAATATTATTGTTGTAATGTAGATCATTGCTGTTCATATAATATTTGAAATATTTTTAAAAAATGTATTTGGATCTGACAACTTTCAGCTCTGAAGATATGTTGGAAAAGTATTTGGTATCTCAATCTAAACTTTCATCAATGATTCACAAACCTAAAATTAAATCATCCATTACAAAAAAAGAATTGAAAATAAATATAGAAAGAAAAGAACCAAAGTCAAAAGAATCGGGGAGTGAATATTTTCCATCAACAGATTCTGGTAAATAAAAAATCCATAGTCTATAGTATTATATTTAAATGTAATACAATTATACCTGCATACTATTTAATAATTTAATATTTAATATTATTTTCAATTTAAGAAAATGAATCATCTACCCCGGTTAAAATTAAAAATAAAAAACGATCAAATTATCACAAAAAAATATGTAATCAATATTCAGATGACGATTATAATGATGGTTCTGATGATGAGTATTTCGAACCTAGACGTTGTTCAAGTACATAATTAGAATAATCTCTAATTGGTTTTAATTTTGTATTCAGAACAAAAATTCCTATAACATACACAACATTTTTTTTCAAGGTCAGTACAAATCATCTGATGATGGAATAGAAGAAAACTATGAGTATCGATTGAGAGAGTACGAAAAGAATAATCCTGAAATAGCCACTGATAATGAAGATATATTTCACGCTATTGATGGAGATTATTTTAAAGTGCCAAAAGAAATTTGGGAAAAATTATACAAGTAAATGATTTATATTGAGCTGCATAACATGATCTATAATTATTTATGTATGAAATATTGTTGTTGTTATTAGATACCAAAAAATTGGCATAAAATGGTTATGGGAATTACATCAACAAGGTTCTGGTGGTATATTAGGAGATGAAATGGGATTAGGCAAAACCATACAAATGATTGTGTTTTTTGGTGCTCTGTATTGGAGTCGTTTAAAAGATAAAATAACTGGTATACGTGGCTTAGGCCCTAGTTTAATTGTTTGTCCTGCAACTTTAATGCATCAGTGGGTTGACGAATTCCATAAATGGTGTCCACCTATACGTGTTGTTGTTTTACATGAAACTGGAGCTTATAAAGGTAGGCAATTTTCAATTACATTAGAATAAAAATATATATTTATGGTCCCTTAGAAAATATCTAGAAGTATAAGCCCATTAATTTAATAATTTGATTTGTAGGTATTGAAATGTAAGAACTTGAACACTGAATTATTATTTAATACCTACTTGTTAACTGTTTGTCATCACTAGAGCGTGGATTTGCATTTGCATATTTATTCTAGTTGATCGTATATATGCTAAGTGAGCACAAAATTTGTTTCATGGCGTATAGATTTAAAGAAATGAAACTTTTTTAGTGCGTATGTTCGCATGTTTCCACACTTACCCATTTTTTTTTTATTTTAAGGGCTTATTTTAAAATTTTAATTGCATATTTCATCTTTTAGTGCATATTTCAATGTTTTTTACGTTTTTTTTATTAATTTTTGAAATATATACTATATTGTCATTATATATTTATAGTTTCGATTAATATCAAAATAAATTAATAGGCATAAATGGTTTTCCCAAAAATGGCCTTAGATCAATAATCAGTGAAATAAAATATCTATACCAAGATAAGGAAGACCATTTACCATTGAGATTATTTCTGTAATTATTTAGTTTCCATCATAATTACTTAATATATTGTTTTAATTAAATGTACAAAAAATAAATATTTTTTATTTTTCATGCATATTTCAACATTTTAGTGCATAGTTTTATGCATATTTAAGATTTTTAGCGCATATTTGGTTGGTTTTTAACGCATGTAAATCCTCGCTCTATTCATCACTAATCATTATCTATTTTTACACTTATTAATTTTGGATTTAGGAAAACCAGGGGACTTAATTAAAGAAGTATGGTCTAGTAAAGGAGTTTTAATTACCACTTATAATGGTTTGCTCCAACATATCAATAATTTGTTAAAAAATAATTGGCACTATGTTATTTTAGACGAAGGACATAAAATTAGAAACCCTGATTCTAAAGTAAGTACATTTAATCTTTGCTCTTCATTTTATTAATAAAAATTTTTAAACTTTGTATCATAATTATATAATATTTTCTGTAGGGAAACAAATTTAGTTATTTATTTGATATTAAATACTATTCAATATGAATGTATAGTTAGATATTTGAAGAAAATAATATTTTATAGATAACTGTAGCGGCAAAACAATTGAAATCTAGTCATAGAATCATTATATCTGGTTCACCCATTCAAAACCATTTGAAGGAATTATGGTCGCTGTTTGATTTTATTTTTCCTAGCAAACTTGGGACTTTACCTGCATTTATTAAAAGCTTTGCTGTACCAATTACTCACGGAGGTTATGCAAATGCTACTGAATTACAAGTACATTTTTTTAATTCATTCACTTAAAGAATTATACATTTTTTGATTAATCAATTACATCATTGCATATAAATTAGATAACTACAGCTTATAAATGTGCCACAATACTTAAAGACACAATAAGTCCATATCTTTTAAGACGTATGAAAGCTGATATTCAATCACATATATCTCTACCAGACAAAAATGAGCAAGTACTGTTTTGTCGTTTAACCGAAGAACAAAAAACAATGTATCGAGGATATCTTGAACATTCAGATATAATATCTGAAATAATGAATGGAAGTTGTAAAGTCTTTGTTGGCATATCTCGATTAAGGACAATCTGCAACCACCCTGATATTTTCCAGACCAATTTAGTAAAATATATATATATTTACTATAATGTATAGTATTGATTTTTTTTTATTAATTTTTATTATTTTTAGGAAACTGGGGCTTTTGGTTATTGGAAAAAATCTGGTAAAATGATTGTAGTTGAAGCTTTATTAAAGATGTGGAAAAAACAAGGTCATCGGGTGCTGCTCTTTACTCAAAGTGTAAAAGTAAGATACAATATGTCCATAACAAAATTATTACCTTACTATGTATTCATTTAACTATATTTGCTCGTTTTAAGATGCTTAACATTTTTCAAAAATTTATTATTGAGCAAAATTACTCATATTTGAAACTAGAAGGAGCAACATCCATTGGTTCCCGTCAACCTATTATTAACAAATTCAATAAAGTAACACATTTTTTTAAAAATACTTTTTTCTTAATAAAATATAACAAATATCATTCTTTTTTTAGGACCCTTCTATATTTGTTATGATTTTGACTACAAAAGTTGGTGGATTAGGCGTTAACCTTATTGGAGCTGATCGTGTGATTATATTTGATCCAGATTGGAATCCAGCCACTGATTTACAAGCTAGAGAAAGAGCTTGGAGAATTGGACAGACAAATTCAGTCACTATTTATAGATTACTTACTGCTGGAACTATAGAAGAAAAGGTATATTAATTTTTAGCAAACAAAAATTGTATGTAAATTTTTACTACCTATATTATTTTATATTTTAGATATATCATCGTCAGATCTTCAAACAGTTTTTAAGCAATAAAGTATTAGTAGATCCTAAACAACGGCGCTTTTTCAAGTCAAATTATTTGTATGAACTTTTCACACTTCAAGATGTGGATGATAATGGTGTGGTAGAAACAACAGATTTATTTGCTGGAACAGGCTCGGAAGTAATTCAATTATGAATTATTTAATATTTCTTGGACATATTTTATGGACAATTTTATTTTTCTAGATCAATTTAAAAAAAATGATAACAGCTCGGCGTGAAAGAAAAAAGTCTAAAAAAAAATCTTCAACCTGTTCATTTTCTGATGACAAAATCGAAGCTATGAAACAAAAAGCACGAGAACTTAGTAAAATGATTGGTCAAAATTCAAAAACAGTTATAAATCAACAAAGAACACCATCAGAAATGTGTATTAATAGTGAACATTGTGCTGATGCTGATATTATTAACCCAACTCAAAAGGATACTGAAACATCTAAAAATAATGATAAACCTTTTACTTTTGCGAATAATGAGAGTTTAAATATTCCATCTTGTAGCAAAAGTGCAATAGAAAATACATCACCTGAAATGATACAAGCACCAAACCCTGCCTTTAAAAGAACAAAAAGTAAATATTTGCATTCCAAACACAAAAAACCTAAAATACCATATTTAGTGAAATGTGATGTTTATCAAGAAGAACATTTTGATGATCTTACATCCAAAAAACAAGATGATTACGTTCTTGAAAAGTTATTCAACAAATCAGGTAGGTTTTATTAAATAATTATGTATGACAATTTACTTTTCCAAAAAATAAATAATATAATATAATTTTTATTTAATAAAGGTGTAAAAGCAGCGATGAGGCATGATAAAATTATGGAATCTTCAAAATCTGATTATGTTATAATTGAAAACGAAGCTCAAAAATTAGCGAAAAAAGCAATCGAAGATCTTGAAGCATCCCGTGCTCAGTGTTGGGAGTCAGGATCTGGTAGGTTAAACTGGACTGGCAATCAAGGAACAGTTAGACCTAAATTATTTAACAATACAGAAACTAAGTAAGCAAACTATTTTGTTAACTTTTTCAAAATGATTTTCATTAATCTATATTTACATTATTATTATTTACCTACATACCAACATCATGTAGTTATAATTATCAAGTTTTGTTTTTTTTTTTTTTTTAATGTTAGTGATGAATCAAGTAGTCCATCAATACTTTCCTTAATGAAAAAGCGTAATGGCTTCGTTGAAGCCACACAACGAGAAATTCAGATGTTAAACAGTATTAGAGAATATTTGTTAGATAACAATCAAAGTGTGAATACTGATCAAATAGTAAACCAATTCAGAAATAAATACTCAGCTGAAGATACACCACTCTTCAAGTCATTGTTAAGTGAAGTTTGCACATTCAACAGGTGCCCTGATAAAACTGGTGTTTGGACATTGAAACCAAAATATTGTTAAGCCATTAAAATTAAGTACAAACAATATTTATTTTACTATTAAAGTATACCAAAACAAACAATTTTTAACTGTTACTTTGTTATATATTTATTTTAATTACCTATCCTCGCACGTTTACTTTTTCAAAATTTGTTTGAGGATAATTATTTTATTCAATGTGTCATTATTTAGGTACTTAAATTAATGATATAATCATGGTATAATCGACTGTCTAATATGTACAGTAATACTGTACCTTGCAATATTTGTAACAATGTCAATTCAAGTTTATTAAATAATTTAGGTACCTTATTAGTATGTATTAATTTTAAGATACTATTGCTAGATTTCATGAACAATCACTGAACATTTATTGAACTAATAGTGAGCTAATGGTTCCTTAAACATTATTTAGTGGCCCATGATTGGTCCATTAAATGAATCAATTTGTCATGCAACTCGACATATATTATATTGTTAAATATATTACATTTTATTAGCATTTTTTTTAAATATAATGTAAATTATTATTATAAATTAGTATGAAATAAATAAAAGTTTTATTGTTAAACATATTTTTCTTAATTCATATTAAATATAAACTATATTTTGTAGAGTTAATTGGGTATTGATTTTTTATGTTAAGTCGAATATCAATTTTTTCGAGTTGTGTCTCGGTCGAAACTATTCAAGTACTTGAGAATTGTCAAGTAACCTAACTCATTAAACTTAAGTAAATTACTACAATAATAATATGTTGATAAGCTGAGAATCTATAATGATTTTTATTATAAAATAAAGAGCACTTTATAGAATGATCTCTTTACTATTTTGAGTCTTTCATTGTAAAGTGTAAACTTAAATGATTCTTATTACTTAATTTTTATTTTATTATGTTGTCCCAACTGATGGTGGAGGAGGGTCTTTGTGTTTGTTAATTATAATAGTATTAATACCTACTTCTAATCTCTAAATTATTAATTTAATTTACATGCCAAAAACTATTTCTTGTTAATCTGTATATTCTAGCATCCACTTCTCCAGAAATGAAATTGATTAATAATTACCTATCGATTACCTATAATACATAACAAATTAAAACAATTAAAAAAATAACAAATAATCAGAATACAACTGTTTAAAATTGCCATAGTGGTGTTCTTTTTAATGGGTTTTACATTGACAATATTAATGTTATAATTTTTATTTTTTTTATTTCGTACCAAAAACTTTAAAAACTCCATTCTATGTCTCAGATAAATCCCTCCACTCTGATCTAAAAATATCTACAGTCGTTGGAATTATCGAAACTACATTACAAATGCTTCAATAATCTATTATATCGTCACCCCAATCCACTTATATCTCAACTAGCATCCATATCCATACCTGCATACCTTCATTATCACGGTAATCCCCAAAAAAAGGCAGTGGTGTCGTGACCGGCTCACATGAGTATATAATTCATTTTTTGTAAAATGTAATTGAAGTGCATAAGTTAGCTATTAAAACTACCTATCTATTGACGAAATAGTAAATACCTCCACTAGGCGGTATCTTCACTGTGTTTCCTGTGTACTTAAAAAATATTATCAAATAAGCTTATTGCTAAACTTTGAGCGCTCGCACGGACAATTAAAATCAAAAACATCCCTCGACTTGTTATGTAAAACCACCATGGGTGAGTGTTGGAATTATTTTTGCACCATCATTTTTAAAACGTTAATTTACCTAGATTAAAAAAAAAAATTTTAATTTTTTAAACTTAAGCTCGGTAAACTTTAAGCGTTGTATAGTTGCGTAGAATAGGTACATTGCTGATTACAAAGATTTCTATAAAAGTACATACGATTTATCAATAGACCGTATAGGTATTGAGTATAATATATAAGTTCTATGGATTTATCATAGTAAATAATATATTTTATAATAATATCTAAGGCAATCGTCAATTGTGGACATTCGTCGGAGACGACTAACAATTCTAATAATTTCAGTGAACAAAAAAATAATAAGCCAGTTCGTTAAGCCGTATATATTATGATTATAATGTAAGTTTTAACACAAACTCGCACATTTCATTATGATCAGGTTTTTTCATAAAATACTTCGATACTTTCAAGTTTAAGTTCGGAGCGAAATGAAGATGGATGAAGTCATGAAGATAGCTGTTTCTTCGGCGACGGCGGCACTCTAGCTAGGTTTTACCGGAAGAGTCGATGTTTACGCGTAAGTTTGTTTTCATATTATTACTATTTTATATTTACTTTAAGACTTGATTAAATATTTATTGCCACGGACAATCTGTTAACTGGGTGACGTAGAAGCGTTTATAAGTTTAAATAGTTTAGTCCTAAAAGCGCAATGTATAAAATACGCGAGACCGAACAGTCAAAAGGCCGCGGCCGTCTTCGTTTCACCACGCCAAGTTTAATACGTACTTACCTATTTGCATATACTATACGCCGGGTATCGCCTTAGGTTTGCGCGAAGTTTTTAAAACAATATAATGTTATCAATCTTTATATTTTATATACATAAATACATAATTGTATTTTAATAGCATACTTCCACCTTTTTTAGTGTAGTTTATACCCTAGATGGCTTTATATAGGTATTAAATGTTTTGCAATTATATATTTTACTATTATTATTATATTTTTCATTATAATATAATATAACAATACACTTTTTTTTTTTATTTATTTGTAGTAATCTACAATCTATACATGTTTTTAGTGTAATAAGTAGGTTTGATGAGTGACAAGTAAGAATGATATGTATATAGTAAGATTAGGGAAGTTACCCAATGGTAACACTCTATCAAACAATACACTTTAAATTAAATTAGTTGTTATAATCAAGACAGCCTGCAGTCTTAAAACAAACTCTTTTCTAGACGTTTTCAAAACGGATTATGCTTAAAAAAATTGCACAGTTGTCGTAGCACTCAGTTGCTAGATCAACCCGTGTGTCATAAAATTGGAATTATTCTTGTTTTTTTAAATAATTTTTTCGAAAAATATAATATGTAATATGTATAGCTCATACAATTAAGAATTTATAGTTAATATAAATGCGGATGTTTATACTTCATAGATATTTTTTATTGAAATAATTTAATTAAACAATCGCCCATCACTATAGTACCTATCAATTTTATTATATTATACGTGTAAAATCACCGGTACAAGGTGCAGACTG
Source organism: Metopolophium dirhodum (assembly GCF_019925205.1). Lineage (NCBI taxonomy): Eukaryota > Metazoa > Arthropoda > Insecta > Hemiptera > Aphididae > Metopolophium > Metopolophium dirhodum. Next base: position 15,549,898 of record NC_083561.1, read on the forward strand.
CATTTTAAAAATTAAAACATAAAATAGTGTTGTAGTAGAAGCTGGAAACTGTAGTTTATTCTAATTTATAATCCAATAATTAATGTAATCGGGTATGTAACTATTAAATTCATCATTGAATGATTATTCAGAGATCACTTTGGGATAAATGCTAAACGTATAAATGTAAATTAGACTAAGAATAATTAAAAAAAATTTGTGAAAAGAACAAGATTACCTATACTGCTAATATTTAAGTCTTAATTATTATTAACAAATAAATACAAATAATATATATTTTAATAGCTTTTTATTATTAACATTCAGTGTAAATAGTTTCTGATCGACTTATATGCAAGTACTTTCTATAAAATAATTATTCACATAAAAATATCCTAACAATTTAATGCAAGGATTCTCATAAATTGATCTTACAGCATCTTACAGCATCTTACACCAAAAATACACGTGTACATCATTTATGCACTACACCTACCAAATTAAAATTGTACAACATTTTAGTTCCCTATTATGGTGTAGGTACTAATACAAACAATTAATTATTATTTGAAAACACAATTTCGTGTACCTATTATTATTTACTAAATATACCTACAACTAAACTAAAAATAAACATATGATTACATTCTGAGTGCCTATAACAGGGGTCGGCAATTAATTTATATGTCGGGCCAGATATTTAAAAAAAAAAAATTTCGAGGGCCAAAAAAATCTTAAACATAATTTTATCATTAATGTATTTATTTTTGTATTAAAAACACATTTTAAGACAAAGTATTTAATATTTAATTATTTATAAAGTAATATATTATTACTGCGGCACGTTCAACAACAACACAGATAATGATAAATCGCTATTATTGTCTCAGCGCCAAAATAAAATCGATTTCAATATTGGTTTAATTTTTGTTATGAAGGGCGGGGGAGTGATGCATAGGATATATAGGAAAATGAAGAAAATTTTTGGCGGTCCATTTTTTTTTTCTTCCGCGGGCCGGACATGGCCCGCGGGCCGCCTATTGCCGACCCCTGGCCTATAATATAATATTATATATGAAAATTGAATTTTTATTACAAATACTTATCGTTTACACAGACCACAAGAAAAAATAATTTAAAAAATTTAAAAATTAATGAACACACTGTAAAATTAATACAGTCATCGATCTGCTCAGAATCTAAAATATATCCCATACATTTAAAATTAACATTATAAATCATTATTATTAATTTTGTATTCAGCAGTATTCGGAGAAAATTATAGACTTGGAATTTTACAATCTAGTTGGTATTATAGTCGGTACTGTAAATTTGATGCATTTACTGAGTATACCTTTATGTTAACTCTAAAATCCAGTAATCACATTTTTATTAATTTAATGATTCATAAAATACAATATGCTCGTACTTCTGATATCTATTCACCTTCTTAGTCAATAATTAAATTAATAAACGAAAATAGTAATTTAAATAGTATCTATATCATATTATTATAATTCAAATTCAAAATTATAAACCATTTTGGTTTATTGCCATATCAAATTTCAATGAACAAATTGTTCCTTAACACGGAACTCTTTGATATAAAAAGTTCCATTATATTATATCCGTGGATTCATCAAATTGACGTAGGTACTAATAGTATAATATCTATCATTTATATTCTATGGCAAATCTCAAATTGGTACTTTATAACGACTTTCATAAAATACAATATAACATTAATGACTTCTATAACTATATAATGATGAATTCAATGTTTATCTCATAGTAGTATATATTGCTATAATTTATTATTAATTGAAATAGTAAAAAGGTTTTATCATGGTGCATTTTGACCCTGGGTATAATTTATAAGATCCTTTTAAATTGTATCTATTCAATAAGAAGCATTTGTTACATTGTATCGCAATATTTTTAACTCTTCCTCAAAATAAATTTTGTATTTGTTGTTATACAATATACTAATATTCATTCACAATATAAATTATTGACTGTCCGAATTAACCAGATGTCCGGACTACCGAAGACCGAATTAGCAAGATTCTACTGTATATTATGTTTTTAAAGATGTATATTTTATAAGTATTGTACATAATATATTCATTACTAAACTTAATCTTTTGAATTATGAATCATAAAACGATTAAATTGTGAACAGTTTCACTTATAATATTGTTAAGTTAGGTACAATTATTAATTTATTAATCAAAATAATTAAAGTCTATATGGTTTATATTTAGATATAATGTAAACCATTTAAGCCTAAAATAAATCATTTATACATAATAAATAACTGAAAATATATTGTACTGATATAGGTATAGGTACAGAAATATGGAGATACCTAACACGAGTAGGAAAATATCTAAATGTTTTAGTAATTACAAAAAAAAAATAAATATTAATAATTTTAAAATTGTATCGTTTAATATTAGGATTTTATTAATACTAAGATTTTATTAATATTAGGATTTTATTAATATTGATATTTTATTAATATTTGGATTTTATTAATATTAATATTTTAATATAAAATATTAATTGATATTTTTATTAAATTTTTTTATTGATTTTTTATTCAATTTTTTTTTATCAATTTCTTATATTATTTTTTATAACATTTTTATCAATTTTTTTAAAATCATTATTTATAACATTTTTATTGATTTTTTTATCAATTTTTCTTATAGATTTTTATCAATTTTTTATAACCTTTACCAGAGGATCACCACGAAATGGTGCTTGACGTACCTTATTACCTATTTCATCAACGTGAATGTAGCAACGTCGCATTTAATATTCTATGCCCAAACGTATTGCTAAAAATGTATAATATATTAATATGCTCAATTGTGCCTTACCGCATAAAATACCTCCATCATGGACCTCACAGCAAGGGTGATGCATACTTGCAAGTTGCAGCTATAACTAGGGACGTGCATAGGTGAATTTTATGACCTATGTGCAAAATTTAATCTCTGAGATATAACAGAGAAATCCCATTGAATCATGAGAGGTTGTGTTTTTGTGCTCAATGACCACCCAGAGATGTCACTGGCACGCTTAATGCCCAGTCTCGCGAAGTTCTGCATGCGATGTCGCATTGTAACTTCCATGCGCAATCAGGTTGAGATTCATGGGATGGGACTACCCATTTTCATCACACTGACTCCGCATAGAGTGCACATGCAAAGTGAATATCCAGAAAAAAAAAACAGGAATTACCAATTTCAGCAGATTTGTACCTGATACCCCTAAATTATTTGACCTACGCCTAACTTATTGGGACACGCTACTGAGATCTCAATTGTATTGTAGTGTATTTAGAGTAGAATAATCGGTTTTTGTGATGTATATGCGACTTCTCAGAGAGTTAAATGATTAATAATTAAACCATGTAACTTCTATATTAAGTCACACAAGTATTATCTTGGGGATTTTTTACCGCGAGTTCTTTGGGACATCAACAATTAATTATAATTATATGCAGTCTATTTTATGGTACACGGAAGTTCAGATGTGCACTTACATTTTACATCACTTTGGGACGTAGCATAGATGTAAACCTTGCGTTATTGATCATAGGGATGTACGATCGTACCTAACAACGGAGGTTAACTTGAGACATTGGCAACATTTTAAAACTGTAAGGCCGGGGCTATACACGGCGTATTCCGCAGCGTTTTCCATCGAATTAAAAACGCATTGGTTTAAATCGGAGCAGCTATACACGATGGGTGTAATACGTAAGTCGACCGGCGTTTTTTGCTGCCGCGGAAAATGCGTCGTGTATAGCTGCTCCGATTTTAACAAATGCGTTTTTAATTCGACGGAAAACGCTACGGACAACGCTGTGGAATACGCCGTGTATAGCCCCGGTCTAAGTCTATATAGATTTGTTCCTACCTGTACCTACATATTTTTAAAGAAACTATCCAATTATCGAGCGGGGATCATGAATATGAATATAGGTTTTCTCCTACAACCCAACTTATAATAAATATAGGTACCTTATTGGTACCTTCCTATTTAAAATTAAGCTCTCATCCCAGCACGGACAACAACGTTTAATCAAAATTATAAAACGGTCGGGTCTATAGTGCACCATGAGCTGCAAAGAAAGGAAAAACTAGACACGCCCCATGTAAAAACAGGTAATCTTTAATCAATTGTAAAGGTATACTTCGGTATACGTCTCGGCGATATAGTATGTCGAATTATCTTCACGCCTATAGGGTAGGATAAAGTATAGTATTAATTATTATTTATTGCATTGAATTGTAAGCCATAAAAAAAGCAAAATCGAAATGTACGATACCTAACGTTGTATAAATGCAGTAATTGTAAAATATAAGCCCTAACCCCTAACCAAAAGCACCACCAAAGATCTAATAAACGAAGCCCAAAAATGTATACTCTCATCATGGCAAAACCTCTGGGACGACACTCCAACCAGTAACAAACTAAGGAACATCAAAAAGACAGTTACAAAATGGCCATATCCTGAAAATGCTTCTAGGAGAGAACAAATAACTATCAACAGAGCTAGAATAGGCCACTCCAATATCACCCAATGCTACTTAATCACCAAGGAACCTAAACCAATGTGCGACGCATGCAACATCCCCCTTAAATTGAACACATAATCATCAAATGCCCCAAATACACATCTGCACGTCATCTTCTCAACAATTCTACTACACTCGAAGAAGCCCTCAATCTAACCAACAGAACTAATATTGTCAGTTTTTTTAAATTAATTGGTTTAGTCGATAGATTATAATTCTCCTGTATATAACATATGTTTCTTCTTCTCGCTCTATTATTGTATAATTACTTTTAATTTGTAAATAACACTAGGCTAATAATCTATGTAATTGAAGCCTTAACCAATAATACAAAAAAAAAATAATAATATTCTTATGATTTAATACAAACAAAAAAAAATCAAATTATTTTCGGATACCTATAGTGTGAATTGACAATTATTGTCCTTTTATATCGTGGTGTCCTTTAGGCTATAGACATAGTTAAAAATAAAACAATTTGGGCCCAGTTAAAATGTATAGGAATGATTTAATTGTATAAATTAGGGCCCTGTCAACACATGAAATTGTTATCGCCTAAAAAACTGCTCTCTAATATTATAGAAACATAATTTTAGCATTCCCCCTGAATTTCATCTCTAGTTGCACCAATAACAATCATCGCACCCTTTAAAATGATCAATAATATGCATATTAGAAATTAGAATTGATATATTAGAATGGTATACCTATACTTATATAAGTGAAAAACATTAGGTCCTCAATTACTCGCGTATAATATAACATCCGATTATCCGAATATTTGTTCAGATGCAATTATAAGCAAACGAGGGACACTTTTTATATTATACGGGTCCTACGTGTATTATTATTTATAATAGCCGTTTAATAAAAAAAACTAAATTAAATATAATATATTATGTAAATGTCATATTATATTGTTCTGTGGTTAAACATCATAGGTACCTACGTACTGAACTCTAGCGCAACTAATAACTATAATATAACATGAATGTATGATTAATAACTACCTACCTACTATCATGACCTATTGAAATAATTTAAATTATAATCTCACTTGTACAATATTATATTATGTAGCCATGTAGGTACTGTTTCAGTGTTTTTGTACAATTATACCTAGATAAATATATAATAGTATAGGTACGGTATGTATCTATAATATACATAATAAATGATCTCTAATATTTTTGAACGGATTTCCTGTAATAAACTATAACTATTAAAATATATAACTATAGGCTAGCTAATATTATACGTGTTTAAAAATGTTAAGTTACCTACGAACAAACAAAAACTAATAGAAATATTCATGAATATATCACTTGGAATTATACGTGGTACCAATAGCATTTTAAATTCGCGTGCGGCAATCCAGAGGCTCATTTGATAAATTTGGTGCTATGAAATATGAACACAATATTATATAGGTTAAATACCTATATACGATTATAATATCAGAGTATCAGACACAGTAGCGTCGTCTATTCGAGTTGTGTTCATAGGTTAGGTTAGGTTTAACCTAACCTTGTCCATCAAATATCTACAACAGTGCCGGTGCCTATATATAATATACAGCGTATACAGTAAAAAAAAAACGTCCTGATTTGTTAGACTTGTACCAAAAATACTATAGATTATATGCTACTATATGTATTTGCTTGTACCTATAAACCAAACCAAGTAGACTATCAAAAAATGCCATTTATAAAATACCATTTTATTAAATCATTTTTAAAAATTATATCTCTCAAGTGGCGGACCTAATTTTCGATACACCGATCGACTGATTTTTCGGTAGTTGTCTATGACCCAATTGGTAATTTTAAGCGGGTTGATACCAATACCCTGGGTTATCATCTCCTTCAGGTATTCCTGTTAAGTTTGGGGACGATATTGGTAAACTTGAGCTTTGAGATACCCCAGGGAAATTTGGTGAACGTGGTGGCTATCCAATATATGTCTGTAAGAAATCTGTAAATAATAAATATATGTATTTTTTAGGTATAATACATTTTTTAAAAATCTGTATTTTAATAAATGCATTAAATAAAATAATAAATAGCAGGAGGTTAGTCACCCTGTGTAACATTTCAAACCTTGATTTTAAACCATAACCCGCCAGTATAGGCAGTGATAAAAAAATTTGATGCGATGACTACAGTCTATTAATTATATACCATACTCTTATAAAATACAATATATACCATATATGGTCATGCTCCCATGTGCAGTCGACGTACCTACACTTACGTATTTATTATTTTACTAATGTATTAAATAACACAACGGTGCTGCGTATAGCATAATAAATAATATTGTATATAGGTACCTATTATATTACATAATATGTGTATTGTATACATATTTTGTATAGGTACCAGTATTCCTATATATTAATGAAAATAATATTATTTGCCAAATCCGCTGTCAAATTGGACGTATGGCCAAACGGCGGGTATAATACGGCCGTTACTGGGAACTTTATAAATAGAGAGCAATAATGATCATGTCGGGCGATTTTCACGCGCGTCTCTACATTGCCAAACAACGCGGCTATAACTTTTGACGTGTGCATGTGTATAGTACATTAGTACCTATAGTAGTTGTAGTACTGTGGTAGTGGTATGGCTGTGACAAAGTATAATACAACTTTTCTTCACGATTTACATTTTGTTTTTGTTTTTTAACGCACGCCTCGCACGTATTTTTATCACTATATTATTCCTAAATACTCACGGCTATTGTCTTCGAGTTGCGACCGCGTTAAGTATTGTTCAACAATAGAATATTAGGTATTAGGAACTCACCGAAAATGCTTTAATCGCGAGGTTGCATCTGAAAACTGTACACTTATGATTTCGACCACAAAAGGGTAGGTAGACAAAAACCGCACACTTTATCGGTTAATTGTACAGTAAAATACCGTACAACGTTTTTAAGGTCAAGTAACAGAATAGATAAGATATAAGATATACTGTATAAATGTATAATAATCATGCTCACACGTTTTAAGCCTTTAGTCACCAATCGCCATTAGTCGGTCTTGTGTATAGTTTTATGATATACCTATAGACTACATAGTGGTTAAAACGTAGGTACCTACGTGATTTTTAGCGTTTTCATTTAAATGTCAAAACTTTAAAAACAATAATGTAGGTATATTGAAATTATTAATAGTAATAAAGGGGACAAGTGTTTAGTATAAAACATTTGAAATGTATAAATGGGTAATGTTGGTAAGAATAAATTTAAAAAAAAAAAAACTGAATATTTTATGTTTTTAAATTTTTTTTCAATTATAATATCTTAAATGTATATATAAAAAATAAAAAGTCCTGACTGATTGACTAATAATCAATGCACAACTATGATAGCTAGCGACTTGAAATTTTCCGAGTATGATTGTATTATACTATAGTCTAGGCGTACAATATAAGATAGGATTTTGAATAATTTTAATTTTAATGAATTAAAATGGGCGAAAAAAATTTTTTTTTGTTATTTGGTTACAGATAATAAAAAATAATTAATTGAATATAATTTTAGACCTGTATTTTACATCAAAATTACTGCGTTAAAAATGTTTAGTTGAGATAAATAAGACGACATAAATAAACGAACATTAATTATGTTATGATAAATCATAAATGTGTTAAAAATCAAAGTTAAACTTAAATATATTTTTTTTTAAGTTTTGAACCACTATAGTTACTTTGTATAATGATGGTCCTTATAGCCCCTCCACTCCACACAAAAAAAAATCACAAAAATCAACCAAATGTCTGTCTATTATAATCTAATGTCTAAACACATCAAGACTCAAGAGCCTAACATTTGACTTAACCATTGATTTATAGCTGCATATTTTATTTATTATATATGCCATGCAGGGGTGTATTTGAGAGTTCATCTATAAAGAAGAGGATTTTAAAATGGTCGTACATATGACATATCAATATTTTGTTTATAATACAGATATTAACAATGATAAGTCTAATTAGTAGATAATTAAAATATAGATATATATATCGCGTACTAATAAAACGAGTAAACAATATAGGCAATAATATGTTATATGCCATTTTTTTTTTATCATCTATGTTTTTAATCTAACAAATTAATACAACTGCAACTTAACTATAGTACATTAACTTAAGATTAAGATTAGGTGAATCTTAATATATGGGGAGTTAAGAACTAAAGAACTTAAGAACAGGTTTTAAGAAGGATGCACTAATTATGAGGGAGTAAAAGAAGCAAAGTGAAAACTGAAAAGTTGTAAGTTAAATATTTTAATTCAAAACAATAAAGGAAATACTATTTCAGTACATTGTGTAGAAATTAGAAACTTAAAAAGTCTGAATAATTATCCAGGGCTTATTTTTGTAAAAATGAATGCCCAGCGCCATATCATTGCTTCAAAGTACTAAGTAGTTATAATTGAGTCTCACAAATTTCAATATTAATACAATAAAAGTCCATTATTTTAGATCACGACTCACCCATATTATACTCTAGGCTTGATAAATAAAGATTATATGCTAAACATAATTTCATACAAATTAAATGTTATCAAAATTACTATGGATTAAAATATAGTTAAAAATATATTAAAAAATAAAATTATCAACGTAAATCTGTTCGAAATAAAAAGCTCTTAGAAGGAGGGGGTTGTTCCCATTGCACCACTTTTTAAAATGTTGTCAACAGTACCACCTACCTAATATTAATTTTCATTTACTTTAATGCTAAACTATTATGTTTTTTCCTTATTTTATGACTATATGAGGCTAATTATAAAAGAAACCAAGGTCAAATTCCCAAGGTTATGAGTTATGACTTATGAGGGATGGGGTACTGCCCAAATACGCCACTGATAAGTGACAGGGCTACAGTAGGTAGATCAACAATTTAAACATGGTATAATTAAAATGTTTGGTTGATCTGTGAAAATTGTATAATATTTAATTTTTTGAATGAATGTGCACAATATTTTAGCTTTTTTTTGAATATTATATACTATACATTACCTATTACATAATTTCAATTATAAAAAAAAGGTTACTAGGAACTTGGATACCTAAGTATATTACGTTCAAAACTAACTATTGTACATATATGACTATAATATAAACATAAATATGTTATTGCAGGCATAAATTATTTAGAAAATATACTGCACACACATCTAAAATGTAATTAAAACAAAACTGGCAGTCATTTCAAAAGAATACTCTTAATAAGTACCAAGTACGTCTAGTATAAAACTGGATTTATACATATTATTATAATAGTAGATAAATTATAAATTACAGTATGGATAAAGTTATTGCCACATTTTAAATATTTCTTCACTTTTTCATTTATAAATTATAAATCCATAATAAACGAAGTAATTATAAATTTAATGAAACTCGTTTTAAAGTTATATTTTTAAAGATGTATTATGTTCAGTCGAGACATGTAAGTTGTTACAATATGGCATAAGAATAACAAAAATTTTATATTTTATGAAACCATAAAATTATATTTATGATTTACAGTATGTTAGAAAACTTAGAAAAACTACTTATTAAAACGTTTTTTGACATATATTGTTTGCCTTAAATGTTTTTTACTTTTGTTCTTCATCTACTTTTACACGAAGAAAAAAAAATACTGGCTGGTCGCCTAGTACTGTTGTATTTAGTATTTACAACAGACAAATACACGAGTATTCAAATAAAGAACATCATTTTTCTTTTGTGTAAACGTACCTACGTAGGTATCCTAAATAGATTATTTTGGCAAAAACACGTAAAATATATACCTTAAGTGAAAAATGAACAATGATGTTTCTGGTTATAACATTTAATCAAACCCATCTGAAATACGTTGTGGTGCCTATTAATAATTTACACAGTTATAAGCGTTAGAATCTGAGTAAGGATTTTTTTGGAGCCGTACGCGGTTCGCCCAACAAACGTGCGTTTGACAAAAAAAACTCATCAGAGTAAAACAAATAGCTTAATTCTACATCTCAGAATCTTACTTGTTGAATACAGTATACGAATAATAATATATTTGTTGTTAATAATAATTAATCAATAAAATATTGGTAAATAATGAGTTTTTAGTACCGGGAACTTTAAGATATAGAAGGTAAGTACCTAATTTAATAGGTAACTTAATCATAGGTTAGGTTACCCATGTACCTAATATAGATGTTTAAGTGACAGTTTAGATACATATTATTATATAAGTACCAGAAATTGTATTTATATAATATAGGTACTTATAAGTTATATAATATATTGTTATATACTATTAAATATCAGAATACTTGAATATATTGTATTAGGCAAAATTTAATTTGTGTGGATTATTTCGCATAAGCCGTATATTAAAATATAGGTACCTAGGTACTCCATTATGTGTAGGAATACCCGAATACGTATCATTGTGTTACGATTCTATAATTTACTGACTTAGTGTTACATATTTGTATTGTATTTCACTATTTCTATAACTTTTAAAAAATATATTATAATTTATTATCTCATGTGTTTCCGGCTAATTTAATTTAAAATGTAAACACTATAAACAAAATTTACTGTAGGTACACAACAATACCATGATTTATGATAGACCGAATCGTTTTAAATATTTAACGATTCAAATCAAAATATTAGTAGAAAGAGCGTAGGTATAAACTATAACTATAGGTATATGTAACATGTATTATATTGAATGTATGTAATATAAATACAAAAATTAGAAATTTTTTTTTTTGAAAATATTGTTTAACACAATAAATTACACAAACATACTTATTAGTTATTACTATTACAGTTGGACAACAAACTACTTTAAATTGAAACTCATATTTATTTATGTACCGAACTATTTATGTAGTAAATGTAATTTTTACTTACATTATTATATTTTTATCTCGTCAAATTGTTTAGTTAATATATGATTTTTTAAAGAAGAAAATTAAAATTGTATGTTCTATAATAAGACAAATCTATAATTCATGCCACCAAGCAAGCACGGATTGTAAATATTATGTAATACATGTATTAAACATTTTAATTTAATTAAATTCAATTTAAATTTAACTGTTCTATAGTTCATACAATGCCATTTTGGTTAACCTTATTTTTTAGTGTTTTACAATTTTCAGACGTTTATGATACGCATTATCTACTCTTTTGAGTTTATTATTTGATTCTATTGTCATGGTTGAAATGTGTAACGCGATTTTTAAGTAATGCGGATAATTAAATGTTGTAAACTATAATATGCACCTAATAACAGTAACAAAGTTCATTTTGTCATGTAGCAGTTGTTGGTATTAGGTATTGGAGTACAACTGTTACGGATGGGTGGATTAAATAAAATTATAATTCTACAAACGAAAAAATTCGGGATGATCCCACATTTGTAACATGAATAAAATGTATATGGCATAAAGTGTATTTTACTATTATCTGTTCAAAGGTCGTCTATTTAAAAACGTTATTGCCATTTGCCATATTATAACGCCGAACAAAAACTTTTGTTTGACTAAAAATCATACATAATATTTATTATTTTATTAGAAAACGAATCCATCTAAATATTCTTATAATTTTATATAATTTGTGTAATACATTTAAAGAATGTACGATGACAGAACAGATTTTCTATTGAATGAAAAAGGTGTCCGTTTACATAACTTCTGCACATTTTTATATCAAAATCTTATAGTTATTAGGGACGATTTTAATAATACTCATATTTTCTAATAATAATATTTTTAAATATTGCACAATAATATACTGATAATACTAAAAACGAATTGAAGAACACTCCACTATATTATGCTACAACTTACAAAACTAGTTAAGTTGTATTATTTTTTAAAATTATTATAAACTTGAATTATTGTAATTCTAAAATTTGCGAACTTATTATGATACATTTTATATGCAAGTCTAAAAAATCCATTGTTAACTTAAAGTAACTGAACCTATTTATGAGAAAATAAAATTAGAATTCTTCGGTTAAGAAGATCCTGAAGCAAATGACAATCCGAAATTAAAAATAAACTTATATAAATGCAATGTTCCATATATATATATAATTGAGAAACTATGAGGTTGTGTACCTACGTTTAATGAATTCTCTGCTATTGTTCTGAATTAATAATATATTGTGTATGCAATGAGTATTGGTTTTCTTTTAACAGAATTGATTGCTTTGTTCAATACATGGAAAAACAATATATAGAAAGAATTTTGTGTTACTTTTAGGAACTTCAATCGCTAGTAAAAAATATATGTATGGCTTTACGCTAAGCTTTTTTTTTATTTTCAGGAATTAAATTTTTGGAGAATCTTTTATTACATTTTCAAACTTGAGGTGTTAAATTAAAAAGATGTTATACATGTATTACCTACAAAATAAAATGCTATTGATAAATTTCAAAATAATAAAATTGTAACTATTAATATGATTAAAAAAAAAAATTGTGACGGTATTTTTTACATTATTTAATTGAAATATGAATACATAATGCGAAGCCATGTATTTAATTTTTAAGATTTTTAAAACAAAAAATTAATCATACATGAATTGAAAAATATTCAAAAATTGTAAACATCTATAATTAATATTAAATACCACAAAATATTTTAAACATTATATTATGTATAATATGTAGTATAAATTATGTGAATATAAATATTTGGTGGAAACTTAAAGTTTAAATTTAAGTATTCATTTTTGAATTACGACAAAAAACAAATATATTATTTTGAAAAATCAGTTTGCTTAAAAATTAAAAATGCCTATTTTTCAATAATTTTTTTTTTCCTAGATTATTTTTAAATGTGTTGGGACATTTTTTACTTTTGACCTCTACCGATTAGATCCGATATTTTTCTACTATTAAAGTATTAACCACCCTTGAAACATCATTCTAATTAGGCACTCTTAAAGATACAAAATATACAACTATATTATAGTATTTACCTATTTACATAATATTATCGCATTTATTATATTAAATAATAATATTATACATACCTACCAACACCAACCTCATTATAACATAGTGTATAATATAATCAATATAATGATAAACATGATGAAAAATTAATAAACATCATAAGAGTAAGTAAATATTTAAAAATATCAAAAAGGAAATCACTCCTCGTGTCCACAAATATCGGTTTTAGGTGCATAAAAATATCACCCTTTGTGCACCAAATAGGCTATAGAGCTATGTTTATATAAGTATAAACTCGATGTGGAAATATTATAGGTTTTATGTATATATACGGTGAACGTAAAATTGCATGGCTTAGTTCCAATTTGTATTTAACATTTATTGGTTTTATTTAAATATACCAGTTTACGTAATTCACAAACTTTTCACGCCGGCCGATGGTCCACCGAACAGCCGTGGTCAAAAGAACCAAAACAATAAAGCGTTTCAACATCTTATCGTATCGGTGAGAGTTAAACTAGAAATCAATGTATCAAGTATAAACCGCCAAACTACACGTGATTATGATATTTACGATACTCGTACAATATTGTGCAAATATTATACAATGTGAATTAAAATAATGTATAGGTACCAATACCAATTGGTTATTATCAGCAATCCAACGATATAATCTATACACAGTCGAGTCTCATTAATTAAAATCTTAAGGGGAATAAAACTAAATTTTACTTTTGTATTTTTCAAATTATATAATACCTCAATTTAAAAACACATTAAGGGGCAATACAAAATTCGAGTTATTGAGATTCGACTGCATCTATACTATCAATACATATTATATGACCCAAGGTACATAACAGTCGGTGCCGTTACAACTATTTTGGCAACATAAGTTACCGCCCCCTCCTGTATACTTACCTACCACCTTTTACAAAATAAACCATCATTATTATTAATGTTATTTTTTTTCATCCTGTCAAGAAAATCCAAAAATGTTTTAGTTACGAGTGTAATACCTATTATAAAATAAAAGATATTATGGACAGGTGCTTTTATTATGTGTTTGTGTTAATGAAAACTTGAGAAATATATTGTTTTCAAACGATGCATTATTATTCATCGACATTTTTAACATTTCGATTGGCCATTATAATATTATAATGTTAAATATTTGTTTTCATAGAACCAACCCATTTAATTTTCAAAAATTCTACAATATACATAAGATAGATGATTCCCATCGCTTTTACTCTAAAATGCCACTGATATTTTTCTCTCTGCAGTACCTATCTATTCACGTTTTTTGAACCAGCTACGCACCTATCTATACCTACATGGCTACATATTAAAGGATAGTAATACAGACACACGGTAGTGGGGGTAGGTATAACATACATAGCATATACATGCCTATATATTATATTGCCTTATCATTAATTTAACCGAATCATTTCTTTAGCATTCGAAACAACCAGAAACGGTACACGATGATCTAAAAGTAATGTACCTACCTAATTATAATAATACATGATTTTTCAAATACGAAAAAAAAACTAAAAAAATCGGCTGTGGTGTATCAATACGAATAATATCAATTATACTTTGGTTGTATTCTGCGTCATTGCAAATCATTATAGGTTCTATTATATTAGTATACATACATTTTAAGCATCTATATCTTATAGTATACCTATCACCTATGATATATGCATATTAATATGTTATTAAGTTCTGTACTATAGAGTACAGACTGTAATTTATTATTAATTAATATTGGGGTGAATGATGAGTGATTTAGCGAGTACTACCTAAATCCTCGAATATGCCTCACTATAATATATTTGGGCATAATACATTTCAATTATACGTTTTAATCGATGTAATCGGAATAATCCGTGGAGGCACATAGTAATTTTTTATACTATCATAGTATAAAAATAATAGAACAGAATAATATAGTGATGAACGATAACGGCCGTGGTTCATATTATTGTGATGATATATATTATTATCTAAGTATCTAACTTTCAACCGAAACGTCTCCGTAATGTAAACTAATAATACAACTTATGCGCTCGCTTCTTTGCAGAAACTGCAGCTTTGGGATCTTCCGCATCGGTTACAATTTTGTACGTCACTAAATTTGGCTGAATAGACGTATTATGCAATTATGAATTATTATAATAATGTGATGCACACCTATACCGGGTTAGGTGGAGGCGTCTCTTGGCACTCTCACACACACACACATATTATTATACTCGGAGCATTGACATGTGCATATACCAAATATAATAGACCATTTATAAATTACTAATACACTGCAGAAAAGAAAATAGCAAGTACTATATTATTATGTTATATTTGTCGCGTTTTCCCTGAAAAATGATTTTCCGGTACCTCGTGCCAATATTATACTCAGTATTTGTTTGGACCACTATACAGTTATTCGCTTAGGTAATATCTATATAACATAAATGAGACACATCCTCTATATTTTTTTTTAGTTCTTTGAAATTTACGAGGAGTTTCTTTATTTTCTTGGTACATTTATATCATTCATGTAACACGTGTTGTAAATATTTTTTTAATATATGATTTGAAGTCATTATTGTTACAAAATTCACAACACAACATTTTTGAAGAAAATATTATAATTTTTTTTTAAGTTTTAACATTTTAAATTGCAGTTGTTGATTGATTTATTATAGAAAAAATGTTATTAAACAAATTTGAATCTTATATGCATTCTAGGAACTTATGTATCTTTAGTTGCACAAACAAAAGGCAATATATGTATATTATTATGTATGGTTACTAGTTAGAGTAACAATAACATTTAAAATATTGATAAGTGGCGTGTCATGTTGTTACATAACTTTGAGGGGGGCTATGGAAAGATCGTCTACCCTTGGTGGAGTTAGGAATTTGTTTTTTCATTATATATTTATAATTGTATCAATAGATATAATATTAACTTAAGTATTTAAAAATTCACTATCTCTTACTTCGGTAACGCCACTTGGTGATGATGATGCAAATTTATTTGCCTATTCAATGTAAGATTTATTTTAAAAATAATTAAGCCCTCCCAAAGTTCGATTAAATAGTCCACCAGACTCCTCTACAAAAGGTAACACATATTATATCCGTTACAAATATAATATAAAATAAAACATAATAATTTATATTGTATATCATAAACTCATAACAGTACTCGTGTAATACGTATTAAAAATTTATATATATTATTTATATATTATTAAATAGGTATTAAACACACTATATTTAGGTACCTATACCTAATACTTACTATGTATAATTATAATAATAATATATTTCGTACGATCTGGGCTGGCTCTATTCCCCCCCCCCCCCACACCAGTCGGGCGGGCGCGCGCACACTCTCGCACGCACATGTATATACGGGGGTCGACGCCGCCGCCGCCGATGTTAGCCGTCGGCTGCTGCGCGAATCCGTCGCCGCGCGTTATTAGTGCACGTTAATCTCGGGTCGACGGTCTTGTTAATCCGTTCGTCACGTCGCGTGTACACATCACACACACACATACACACACACGGTCATGATGTTTTAGAATTTCGCGACGTCAAACAATAATAATAATAATAAGAAGAAACCGTTTATTTTTTATTATTATCGCTTTATGAATTATTATTATTTTTTGTCGCGATGAACGGCCGGAAGAAGACGTCGTGTCCGTCGTCGTAGTGCGGTGTCACGGCTGCAATAATATACATTAATAATAATAATAATAATAACAATAATTATAATTATTTTTATTACGATATAGTTCGCCGTCTAAGTACCAACGTGTAGTGCGTTCACGTGCGTGCGTGCCAGTTTGTGCGTGTGCGCGAGCGCTCCCCGACCGCCGCGTGCAGTGTGAATCGCGCGTGGAGGCGGACCCGCCGCGCCGGGACCGCGGTAAATGCTCGTGGCCGCGGTCGGCCACCGGTTGCCGGATGTCGACGCCATGGGAACAGCTGATCAGCTCGACGATGACGCCGACCACCGCGGTGGCGGTCAAGCTGGCCGTCACGGACGAGCCGCCGGAACCGACGGATCCTAACGGCACCGTGCTACCCGGCGGTTCGGCGGCATCCGCCAGCACAGCTGGTGGCATATTCGGCACCCTGCACAGGCACATACCCATACTGTCCAGGCTGTCCAACAAGTCCGACAAGGCGCACTGCAGGTTAGTAGGTAACTACATACCTAGCACGTTCCCATTGCACGTAACCCTCCCCCACAACCTAACCCCTTCGCGAAACTTATTATTATCCTTTTCCCTTCTCCGGTTTTGGTTTGATTTGACGAAATACCGTACCTATCCACAGTCGTTCTATTATTATGCTTTATGGAGAAACTTTTATTTTTCTATGTATGATTTTTTCTGGTTCAGTTTAAAACCCTAATGATTTTATCGTCGCCCTCTCATTTATTCAAGGGCTCTTTTACCGGTTTCAAATCTCATCCTCACATTTTAACTCTAACCTTCATTAGCGTGGGGGGGGGAGTTAAAATGTTTGATCATAAACAAGGCTGTGGTTTTCTGGTTGCAAAACTGCAACTATTAGGTTACGGGTTTTTGGGGTTCATTAATTTGGCGTTTTAATTCACACCGCAATTCAATAAAAACTTATAAAAAAAAATATGTAAATTTAACCATAAAGATAAACTCTTAATATTACTGTAAGGTATATAAAGGTTTATTGAACCCCCACAGTACCCACATTATTGAATGTTAAAATATTTTTTATAAAGTTACATTAAAATCCTAAAACGAGTTAATCTTTCTGATGAATCAAATCTATAAAAAATTAAAAAACAATAAATAATAATATGACCATATGAGTTTCAATATTCGTCATGACTGATGAGTAACGATGAATCATTATGTACCTTTATGTATTATTTATTAATTTATATTTATATTACTCGTCTTTGTATTACTTATTTTCTTTTATACAGTAATACTGTCTAATAAAATACCTAACATTAATACATAAAAATTTAAATAATGAATAAATATTTATTTAATCTACGAAACATTGTGTAATGGTGCAAAAAAACGATAGTGGTTAGTTTTAAAGCTGGCGCATATAGCTGTAAAACAATTTCGGTGTTACATATTTTGAACAGTATATCGTTTATAATAATTAATACTTATTAATATTATATGCATTTCATAAATCCTCGAGCGATATATTTTTTTTGCCATACTGCAAAATTGTGATGATAGATGTATTATATTATAGTGATTGATTTGCGTCAAGTGAATTGCGATTTGATAGTTAAATCATGCAGATTGTAAAACCGGAAACTTGTCTAACCGTCACTATGGTGTGTGATGTAATTTACTAAAACACGATGACAGTGATAGTGTTGCATTACAATGAATCTAACGCTCTCCCCTTTTTTTATATTATCAAATAACACCTATACTGTAATGGTTTATATAATTTAAGATATTTTATTGATCCTCAACTAGAGAAGTGTATTATTTTGTAAGCCAACAATAATATGTGCTTCAGTTACAAACTATCGGTACTCGGTTTACAGGTTAGTTGTAGCTTGTAGTTATATTTAAAATCAAACAAATTGTCAACAGCCAATAATACAACCTATAATACATTATATGAACCATGGAAATATTATATAAAATCGTTTTAAATCAATTTAATAACCGATAACTAATAATAAATGGTACCATAATTGTATTCAATCCATCAGCTAGAATATTGTTCACTTAACATTTTGATTTAATTTGAATATACAAAATGATACGTGTGCAATTTTTATGTTTATAGTACCTAAGTACCTTTCTACGTTTAAAAATTTAAGTACAGATTTTCCGTGTTCATAGTACAGCGGGGTTTCCTTTGAATAGCTCTTTTTTTTTTACAGGGACCACAATGCTAATCATTTCTTTACCGTTACAATTTAAACATATTATGTACTGCAGATGAAGAAAGTAATTTTAGATTCGAATTAATTTTTTATTGAATTTGAAAGAATCATCTTCCGTGTTTCATAATAATAATTGACTTCTGGACGACCTAGGGTATAATAACATTATGTCTATAAGGTGAATATTACGAATTCCGTTGTGACGTTGATTTATTGTGTATTGTTTTTTTATTATTATTATTATTTATTAGTAGTAAACTCATTAAATTTTAAATTCGTTTTTCAGACAACGTACAATTTATATAATAGGTATACATGAACCTGTAGTAAAGACTTCATTGTTTTTTTTTATATGTACCTACCTACTTTTTATCTTTATTTTTTTTTGAAAACGTCCAAAGTATAAATTTCAGTGACATTAATGATGTGTAAAATATATGAATTTTACATAACGCGTTTCTTGATTTTACAGGTCATTGACACATGTTAGTGCCTATACGCGGTTTTCAGTTAAAAACATTAATTTTTTGCTTGGAGAAATAATAAAATTGACACAAAAATGTACACATAATACAATCTTCTATAGTATGTGGTTGATATAAAAAGTGATTATCTTAAGCAGAACACTCATTATATATAATCCTATATATTTTTGAATTTTTGGAATAAATAATTTTGTGTAATTATTACGTTTATGTATAGGTATATTAATTTTTTTTTGCATGTTCATGGTGATTTTTTTATTTTTTTATTATATTACATGTCAAGTTAACTTATATTTTTTGTTTTATAATATTCTGAAACAAAAAAAAATATATTAATTATCACAATCATATACAAAATAATAACATTTTATTTTATTATTTTCAAAAATACAATGTTTACCAAAAATGCATGTTATTATAAGTACTTAAATTTTTTTAAATATTTGTCTTTTTTTAAAACACCAACAAAAGACTTCTGTTTTTAAAATTATCACTTTATTTATGATTGTAGGTACTTATGTAATAAAATAATAACTTCTCAAATTTTATTATAATATACCTATTATACGTTCATGTTTTATTTAAATTGTATCCAACAATACTTCAAAATTCTTTATCCAAGCCGTGTTGTACCATATTATTAAATTATTTTCATACCTAACTGTATATCATTTTTATTTAATTCTTTTTTTTTTACTATTCCTAGTTGTTTCACATTTAGGTTATAACTTATAATTCCACACCACAATTATCTTAACCGTGGTCTTTTATTTTGGAGCAAACCATGTATCATGACATCTCTTTTTTTATTATAAACTAATTTACTATATAATACGAATAATGTCTCTATAAATACATAAACGTATACTGTAAAACACATTTTAATAAGTAATAAATGAAAATCACGACACGCGTGAATTATATAGTATAACTAACCGAATGGGTACCATATATATATGATATGTAGTATTATATACTATATAGGTATCTAATAATTGTGGGACTCAGGCATAAATAGAATATTATGTCGGATACATAATTTGATATACATCATAACGATGTCCTCAAACAATAGTTCTTTATTAGGTTACACAATTATAAATGATTATGTTACATGCGGCGATACATCTCCGTTTTTCGGTAGGTCGAACGTTAGATCGGATCCTTAAATTTAAAACGTAAGTTATAAGTTATCTAATGCTGCTATTAGTTAACAAAAAGAATAAAATAATATTATTAGTTATCACGGCTTTTATAAATTAGGTAGGTATAGTACGCATGATATTTAAATAGGAAAAAAAAACACGCAATAATTTACACTGACTATATACTGACAACACTGACAAATTTGTAAATATAAGATTTCAGAATATTATTATAAACCCTTAAAAATTTAACAAACTTACAATTAATTAACTATAAGTAAGAACTACATTCGTATATTGTTCACATTGGCTTTATAAACGGGTAATTTTAAGAAATTATAGCTGCAAATTATTTTAAATTGTAAAATGAAAAAATAATTACTATAGTAGTCATTAAGTTTCAATTTAATTACTTCTTTAAATAATGAATACCTTTTTATCATCCTTTTATTTCATGAGGACTATATCGAATTCATTAGATAATAGAAAGTACTTACATAATTTGGTTTCAATTACAGTGCCTAATGAATAATGATTAGGGTTATTAATTATTGATATTTGATGTCGGTAAACATCTTTTTATACTCGTACATATTGCTAGGTAATAAATAATAATATAACAATAATATTATTGAACTAAAATATTTGTCCTCCCTCATTGTAGAAAATAAGAAATCGTTTATTATATTTTTTTCACAAAATACTATACGGAAATAAAAAATGTACAACTTAAAAGTTTAATTGTGTAATAATAACTTGATCAAGTTTCAAAAATAATAAATTTAGGTATAAAACAATTCATAAATTAGTTTAACTGTTGAAGTCTAAGTATTAAAAACATTAAAATTATTATAATATTGTAAAAAAAAAATTATATGATTTTTCGTTGGATAACATCAAGAATAAAAGTAGGTAACCTTAAATTTAAAACTGTCATTTAAGATTTCTAACCTACTAGCTAACCTTATAGTTTATATTTAGAATCTACTTACTTGATTAAACGAAAAACATGATTTATCGGAAAGAGATACAGTTACTAGACATAGTATATACTGTTGTGTGTAGTCTAGACATTGTAATAGTTAGGTACCTAACGTATAAAATGTTTAGTATTTATTAGTATATGCTTTCAAATCGATAAGTTCTATTTATTTTACAAGATTATAGAAATGTTACCGAAAATTTGAATGTATTTGAATTTGAATTTCGACTCTTTTATGATGTACCTACAACAATAACTGTGCGTTTGGGTTCAAAAATATATTGCTTTTATTTATCGTGCTAATAACTGATTGCTATAATGTCAGTTGCAGTCTAAAAACGTAAGTGTATGTTGCACACAGTGGCATATTTACAGAGGGATAGTCAAGGGGATCAATCCCCCCTATAGGCTGTATATAATATGCAACATTTTTCGGAGTCCTAATATGTAGCCTCTACTTTTAAAAGCGGGGCTACTGGATAAAATCATATCCCCCCCCCCCCCCCCCGCCCCCATGACAAATACCTAAACATGCAACTGGTTGCACAGTGAATTTGCAGATCAACACTTCCTCGTTACCAAACAAACCGCAAAAGGTCATACTCATACACCTCATAATTAATAGAACGAGAAAAGACGTCAATCTCAAATAACATATTTTTAAACAATTAAATAATTTAATATTCATACGTATATTTACTTATTACAATATGTGATGGCAAATACGATTGAATATATTACAATATAACATAGGTACCTATTATATTATAATAATATGTTATTGTAGACTTTGCTCTTTCCGATAGCGCTTTGTGGTTAATAAAAAATAATCAACTATTGGACTACCTATTGTATTGGCGGTCAATATGTATATAGTGCCAATTATATATTTAATCTGAGCTACGAAAAAATAGATTTTTTTATCACCATTGTCTACATTTTATTAGGTATGCATAATATACTATTGATAATCCGGTCACTGAAAATATTTAAGTATACGTTTCATATACCGATTTTCCACGTACATGAATAAAATATGACAGTTGATAATGTGATAATAATTATTATATACCTACCAGTTTACGATTTCTAATTAGTAATTTCGTTCTCTTGTCTATACGACCCATTGCATGGTTTCGGTTTTGTTTTCAAACGCATAAGTTTGTTTTTTATTTACATTTTTTAACGACTGCTGCAGTTGTTTCCTCGCTCTATTAGTCGTTACATTACAGACTGCAGAGTTATAATAAAATTACCATACGTCATATTATTATTACATGTATATTCCTTGTGACAAACGTATCACACTAATGAGTAATTTGTGTCAAAACGATCGCCCCACGTAATGATCGCACAAAACCCATTCGCCATTGCTACGCATAGTTAATTTTCTATTCGATAAGTCAAGTGCTGAAATAAGTATACAACTTTCCAGTATTAAGCAATAATGCGCCAATTATAAGATCGATATTTTGTTAAAAATGTTATTACAATTGATTGTAATTATATGGTAAAGTTTGACAGATTGACATGTAGTTTATAGTGAGTTGCTATAATATTGTCATTGACTTTTTAAATATGACAAATTAGAACGTTTTGTGCAGGTCTCCATCAAAAAAATTAAATCCAGTTCAGTGGCCCACCAATGTGCCACCCACCATCATTATAGTGTAATTTCAGCTGCAGAATTACAACAATTATATAGGTATATACTATATAGGTATGTTACAAAAATACAAAATATACGATCAACTTTTATACTATATAATAATTGTCAGATGTAAATTATACGTAGGTTGCTAAGAAAAAAAGAAATGGCTCCTCGTAGGCTTTTGAAAACGTGTGAGGTTTTCCGGAATCACAAAATTTAAAAAACAAAATAATATTAGGCTATAGGTTAGCTACGTGGCGAGGGCATTCATTAAACGTTTTTTAACGATGCTGGCATTAATATGGCGTATAGATAGATAAAATTATTAATTTCCATTCTATTACAATTATAACTTTAATATTCTTTATTAAATGTATATTTTTTAAATACCAAATTATTTATTATTTATTTTTAATGCTATATTATTTTTCAATTACCTAAGAAATTATTTTGAATTTGTAAAATTAAGTACACCAAAACAGTGGCGTAGCCAGGGGTGGCTAAGGGGGCTATAGCTTCCCTCTCATTGACCGTGTTGACCTTAGAATTTTATCAAGATTAATAAAAAAATAAAAAGTGTTAATAAAATACATATTGTATTTGTATACTTAGCCCCCCCTCCTCTACAAAATTCCTGGCTACGCCACTGCACCAAAATATTATACTTATTTATTCACCTGCTCTAAAATTATTTTTACCCTCCCAAATAAAATTTGTTGGGCCATGGCCCACTGGTCTGTATGGCTAAATTCAATCTCATCACCCACCCCCTTGTCAATGACAAGTTGTCATGGTCACACAAGAAACAAATTTTCACTACAAACTTTTAAGTTACCCTTTTGTTGGTGACTGGAAAATGTAAATAATCAGTTTTCATTATTTCATACATACAAAATTCATCAATATTGATTTAAAATTTTAACCAAATATAATCTAATAAAACAATTTATTCAAAAACGTTCAAAATATAATATATAATATTAAAAATTGTCAACTAACATTATTATAAATTATTCATGGGGAATCGACTTTAGGTCTATTAGTATATGAGATATAAATAATTACAGTTTAGATGAGCGGAGTAGTGGACATAAATTTCGCAGAGTAACCCCGTACCACTCAACTCCGCTAATCTAAACATTAAATACTTATAACGCATAATTAAATACTCACAATAAATTTGATTTTTATGTATCGAAAAACGTAGAAAAATATCCTGCTTTGGAATATGAAATTAAAACTCTATGTTGTCATAAAAAAAAAATTTAAAAAATTAGAAGAATTAAAAATATTTAAAAATAGAATTTTTTAATAACAAAGTTGTTTTGTAAACGACTTGAAACTACGTAAAAAAAATATTTTCAAAAACAATTACACTTTTTGAAATAATGAGTGTTCAGTTTTAAATGAGTCTCCCTGTATAGTCTCCCTCGGGTAAACACAAAGTTTAAAAACTAAAAGGGCTATACCTACTTTTAGTCATATATTCATAATAGAGACCAACCCACCCACGCAAAAAAATCTCAGGTGGGGCTAAAGCCCAATCAGCCCTACCCATGCGCACGCCTATAATGATACATCATACATATAGGTAGTAGGTACGCGTCGATCTGTATTCTGTAATATCTTATAACAAACGAAAATAGGGCTACAATAATTATGTGTTACGTAAGTATTTTGTTTTTTTCTTGCCTAATCGTCGACAGACGATACTATAATTTATGGTAAACGGGTATTATAGCAATATAGCCTATAGGCACCTACTACTTGTTAGTTAATATTATACTTAATACGTGCGTATTGTTTATATTAAACTGAATACAACGAGCAATCGCGGATAATGATTATAGGTTTGCCGTCAAGTCACACAACAGCAACGATTAAGGAACATAAAAAAAAAATTGAAATAATGTATTTATACGATCAATCACGAGTTTATTTTATTTTAAATACCTACGTCGTGTTACGGCGTGCGTGTCACTTTCAATCATTGCCGTGCCCGCTGCAGTTAGATTGTTTATACAGGGTGATTTGCCAAGCAAGCTCACCCTCAGTTTATCCTTTAATAATGGCATAATCCATGAATTTAAATTCACATTTATTTAATTTTTAGTGAGTAACCTTATAAATAATAGAAAAAGTTAAAAACCATAATATATTCATTTACACATAGATTGTTTATGATTTTTAAGGATTATCGTGTGGCGATATAACAACACTCATCCATTGTTGTAAATTGTTGAATCCATAGTTTATTTATTTGATAGGTACATCAAAATGTATTTTATGTATCAAAATACAAATTCAAACGAGTATAAATTTTTATGTATCAAGGATAATAGTCCACAATAATAGGTTTATAAGCTTATATAATAATGGGGGCTAATAGCTATAGTTATGCATAAAATATAACTAGATTTATCTACCGGATACATATATTTTACATTTTAGTCTGGTACCTATACATATTACATACGTAAAATAATTATATTCGTTAGACAATGTTTATAAATAATAAAATGCAAATAGATTAATATTGATGACTATAATTTTGAATTTTCAAATCATAATAGTCCCTATATTTTCTAAACATATTATCATCGACTATTATTATTAGTAAATGGACATTGTATAAGCTCAGAAACTACTCAATTGCATTTCGATTAACGTACATTTTCAATGAAAAAAATTACATCTGCTTAACAATTATTCTTAGTAAAAAGGAATGTTCTCATTTGAAAAAAAGAAGTATGCATTCTTAAATGTCATAAAAAAATCTAAGTATTTGAAAAATGGTCTTTTGTATAAAATGTTAAATTGAAAAAAAAATAGAACTTTCCTATGCACAATATATAAATGATAAAATAGGGTTGATCGTGCTTGGTTAATCACCCTGTATCTATAATATAAAAACAGTTGAACACTATCATTATAATTATGTATACGTATTTAAATAATCCAACCCAGGAAAAACGAGAGTATCTGAGGAATCTATACATATACAAGAATAGCTATTTTGTTTATAATCATTATAAAAGAGGCGTTTGTTACTTGTTATGTAATCCGTAAGGTACCTAATATTATATTTAATATTAACATATATATTATATACCTAAGTATATATAATACAGGTATTTGAATATTTGATGATGAATTCCTTGTGATTTGTAATGTGCAATTATGGATATTTTTTCTTCTGGTTTTTTTTTTGTTTTTTACATCCAGTGTGATAATCAAAGAGGATACGTACAATTATTATTACAATGTGCATCCAGTGTTCTAACCATGCGCATTCGCGACGAATGTCAAACATAGTACCTATACAATTATATAGCGTGTAGGTATAATGGTATATATATTAAAGGTACTAGTGTACTACCTAAGTAATTCATATAATATTTATAAATATTACAGTCTTGTTAAGAATACTTTTCAAATATATTTAGAATACTATCTTTTAAAAGTGTTTAAATAAAAATACAAATACCTTTTGAAAATATTCAAGATACTTAAACAAATACTTTTTTTTAAGTTCAATAACATAAATCTTATCTTAAAGTTGTTAACTATACTACCACCCATTTTTTTTTTTCGGACGCCTGTTTGGCAGAATTTATTTTTGGGCACCTGTAGGTTTCTGCCATGCCTGGTTGGGGGATGGCGGTCTCACCGACTAGACAGTTGCCTGCCCAGAGAGCGATGCTACCCATGGCTGGGATTCGAACCGGCGATGGTGCGCATTACAGCCGACGCCGTAGTCCGCTCGGCCACTCCGTCCCCATTAAGAGGACGCTACACCCTATAATGTGCTGTCTCCGTCTTACAAATGTACAATATAGCAAAAACTGTTTTGCACGGTAAAGAACCGAGAAAGCTACAGTCATAAATAAGAAACGAAATTTTCACCACATAAAAAGGAGAACTTAAGCTGTGTAATATCATTTTTATTTTTTTGATATCACATACAAAAATAATTCTCATTGCTTCAAAGTCCATTATTGTTTGTGTTTTTTTAAACTTTAATAACTTTCTTTGAAGTTCCGATATTGAAAAAATAAAAACGATATTGCACAGCCAAAGTACTCCTTTTTATGTGGTGAAAAGGTCGTTTCTTGGTTATAACTGTAGCCTTCTCGGTTCTTTCCCATGCCAAAACAGTTTTTGCTATATGTTTTAAATTGGTAAGACGGAAACAACACATGTGGGTGTAGAGTCCTCTCAAATAAGAAGAAAGACTATTTAAAGATTCAAGATAAAAGCCTATCTAACCAGTGGTGGTCACTGGTCAGTGTCTCGTATGCCATGGTAATGTGAGTGAGGAGCTGACGGGGGTTTCAGTGATCAGTAATTCTGTTATCTGCTTGTATTTTGGCGAAATATTAGTTATAAACTCACTAAAGTTAGAACAATTATAAAATAATATTATATAAATAAAATTTAAAATTTTCTATTCCGAAATATTGGTAGTTGGAATTTGGAGTAGACTACTACAATGATAAAAGTATTTAGGATTCTAGAATAAAAATACAAACAAAAAGTATTTTTTAAGTATTTAAAAATTTTAAATATTGGTCAAAAAGTATTTGAATTTCGAAGATTTTTTTTAATGCTTTTCGCAGAATTTTGGTTCAGTATAGGAACCTGCGGCAAATATAATTGGTAGTTAAGATTTAAGAAATACCTACTTGTGCTGCCAAAATAATGTTCAGTCAGTCGAACTTTAATATTCTTTTAAATCATTATCCATTCACTGTAGGTACTTATGTCTTATACTTGTATACAAGTCACAATACATCACAGCGATTCGTGCCAAAAATAAAATTATTCAATTGAATACGATACAAAATAGTAATCGCAGTAATCACTCAAATTGTTCTTGTTTTCCTTACATCGACTTGATTGTAAGTTTCGGTTCTAGCACGCACATCGGTAAGATTAAAATAGGTTGGCGAGTAAAATATATTTTTAATTCGGTACAATTATTTTACAAATTACGTTTTTATAATCAACTTGTTTTTTTGTTGGTTATACATTTTTTTTTAGTAGCTATGTTGTTTTTTATTTTAATTAATTATCTATTATCTCGAGTAAAAGAAAATATTTTTCTACATACGTTGAATATTATCATTGAATTACTTGGCTATATAACCTAATAGCCAAAAGGTATATATTTATATTTAACAAAAGGTCCTTGGTCTTGTTTGTAGAAACTTATTACAGATAACCAAGTCCGTATTTACAAATGTTTGTACAAAGAAATATTGTTCATTCAGTATCAGTTCTTCCGTCGATTTCGCCACATATATATTGTGTTCCATCGTTAATTTATGCATAGGTACCTACAGTTAATTACAGTTAATTAGTGTCTAGTGCCCAGTCTAATGATTGATGTTGAAAAAAATGGTAAATGAAATTTCTTGAGACATGGATGGGACTCGGTGAGTTTAAAACACGTATTTTTTGTTTTAATTATTTCAATATAATATTTTATAAACGCGAATATAAAACAAAAATTCAACATTTTTTCTAGCAAAAATTTGAACTGTCCGTCAATTTTATGTTCTCTATAAGATGATTACTTGTTGAAGCACCTACACTAATCCACGGTGTTTTGTGTAGTATGCACTCGTCGTAAAATAGTTCATTATAATACTTACTAGCTATTAGAACACATTGTAATAAATATATATTTAAAAACTGTACTTAATTTTTGAGTGGTTGCAATAAAAAAATTACAGGAATTATCATTAAGACCATATAAATGTTTGTTTAAAAGTCATTATTTTCTGGTTTCAGAAATGTGGATCACGTCAAGTGTAATGGACAATCTCAACCAATGTGAGTCCGCTTTCAATTGTTTTGCGCATTTTGTCTGTATTGTCTTATGCTTGAAAATTATAAATTATGTAGGTACGACTGGCGTATTTTCTTGTTGCCTATAAATATGTCTTATTTTAACTTTTCTGCTGTTGGAGTTACAGAATATGCAAGCTCATTTGCAATTGCTATATTTTTTTAAAAGCTTTAACATTTGATAATGCATAAATTACACTTGTAGTGACAAATTTTAGCTCATTAATGATACGTTGTAAACACTATTGTAGGTTTGCCATATTTAAGGTTATGGTTAATTAACTCAAATTTAAAATTAAATTAAAATTTTTATTTGTAAAGCAAGTGACAATTTCACAAAAAATGTAATAAATCAAAAAAATAAACGATTTGTAGGTAAAAGGCATTAATTACAAAATATTTATACTTACTGATGCAAGCCATTTGACAACTTAAAAATAATACCACTTGTTTGTAGACTAGGTAGGTACGTTATTTGAGTCATGAAATTTGTACTACTTATTGACCAATATTCGCATTCGCATGTTATCACTTATCTATTTTTTATATTCTATTGTGTACCTATATTTTATCGTATCAATAATTTTTTTATAGGTATTTTATGTACCTTTTTTTGATACTAATTTACTACCTATTTATTATTATTTGTTCTATAACATTTTGTAGTTGTTTTATTATTTTTGTAAATTTTGTGATATACATTTAAGTACATGTATATCAATTGGAATAGATTTATAGTAATATATAAAACTGTATACATATTTGATTGGATTTTTGGATTTTATTTTGAAACCATTAACTGCGTAATTATTTACACATTATATTTTTAAAATATTGGAATATTACTATTAAATAATGAAGTATTTTTTTTGCCAATCTATTTCAGCGTCGAAATAGTTATTAATTTGCAATGCCATTTGCGCGATAAGTACTTCTATAAGTACTTTCTATACCTATGTGTTATGATTCCACGGTGCTAATCTTATAGGAGTGGCTCAATGTATTTCTTAAGCCTATAGTGTATACACATATATGTTCTAATTATAAACCTCATATCAATGAAGTTTTCACAAATACTAAACTTTTTAGTAGATTTTAAATTTTAAAAAAATATGCGTTTAATAAAATGTTGACAATTTAAAGTAAAATGGATAGACATTTTGAGTTATTGATAAATAATAATATTTTGTACAACTTTTTTAGTTTCAAATTTTTGTTATTATTCCGATGGAAGATGTTATTGTTTGTACCATAATTATAATATTTAATATTCGATCTAATATAACTTTATATCGATGTATCGTTCATGATTTTTTGCTACATTTTTTTTTCTGGTAATAAAATTACCTGTTTACAAAAACCATCATAGCATACAATTTTATCCATAAAATGTGATTTGGAGTTTAATAAACAATCATTTAAATTATTTGTTTAAAGAAAGGCAATTATATAATGTAGGTATTTATGACGTTTATGTACCTCTACCTATACTGCTGTAATATATAAAATTTAATTTCTATATTAAGTATTATAAACATTGTATTGCGAAACGTTAATAAAATTATTGATGACTATTATTAATGATCTTTTTCTCTTAAACTCAAATTCATATGCATATACGGTGCAGAACATAAATGCTCATACGCAGATGTGCGTGATAAAATTTTGTTGACCTTGGCATTGGCGTTCAATTGAACAAAGTTTAAAGAGGAGAGGAAAATGCAATATAATATTATTACATATTACCCTTTTTATTGGATTTTAATCATGTTGTATTTATGTTCATAAATCATAATAATTTCTTAGTAGGTGATGCAAAATTATTGATCGTTAAAAATTAATATCATGATAATAAAAAGAAATTTAAAATTAATGTAATCGTCAGTTGATAAATGTAAGGTTTCTTCATTATTGTTCAATTAATATAATATATTAATTGTAATGATTAATTTTAATGATAAATTATAATAAAATTACAATATATATTAAAATTAAAACGTGGTTATAAAATATTAAATTCTATACCTACAATAATTATATATCTGTAGCTTTAACAATAAGTACATGCGTACAATATCACAATAGGTAGGTACAATTGTATACAAGTGTGCAATTTATACAAATGTGTGCTACAAATTGATATGGCGCATTAGACAAACTTGAAAAGTAAACTTTAGTATTATTACAAGTTATAACTCATTGGACAGGATATGTACTTTATTTTAAATATTTATTTGTAGGCACTTTGATTTATATCTATATAAAATATATAAATAATATAATACCTTCTCTAAAAATGCGATTTGTGTCGTAGGTACCTAAACAGTTTTTATCTGAAAATAATCTCTTATAATGAAAACTGCATAGTACATAACGTTCAACATTGTAAAACTATTACTAGGTACACAATTTCCATTTTAAATCGGGACATTAAATTCAAATTTTGATCAAAATATACTGTATAGAACATATTATAATTCGTTCAAAATCTGCACTGTAGCTTTGCCAAGACACCGCAGTTCGTTTGAGTAGGTATGTTACTATTAATACAAACAAAGTGAATATAATAATAATATTAAAATTGTACAATGATATTCGATAAGTTAGTATTCAAAAGTCAAAACCGATATACTGTACCTCATAAAATAATACCTACTCAGTTGTAGGTACTATAATAGTCTACAGGTAGGTAAACAGTTCTGTTCGAGGGATCAATGATTATTTGTTAATATTTAAACGGCCTAGAATGATTAGAAATTACAATAATATAAAATTACATTGTTGCAATATTATGCACAACCTAATCTAGTGAAACGTGACTAGGTTTGCATTGTTCTATTTTCTGTGATATTAGAAAAGGCCGCCAAAGTTCATATTAAAATATATATTTTTGTATTTTAAACATAGGTACGTAAAATATTAAAATATTAACTATTTTAGTTTAATTTAAAATAAATGTGATAGTTAATTAATAGGGTTTATATTATATATATTATAATACTTAATAAAATGTGAGTGTCAAATTATTTATTTATTTTTCTTGATTAACTTTCTAAAGCGATGTCAATATCTACGTATTATGATAATACAATTTACAATAATTCTATACATCGCAGGACGCGATCAAATTTTGCGTAACGAAACCGATAGACACGTAGGCACGTAGCCATGAATCTTTTTTTGGGGGTGCTTAAGTTTTTAACTTAAATATAATACCATGCACCATGATTACACATTTTCCATTGTAGTCATTTAAATAATATATTAAACATGAAATAGAACAGACTACATATTTTGTGGAAATCTGAAACATATAGTACATAAATTATATATCTACAGGCATACATATATGTTCTGATCATGGGGGGGGGGGGGTCTCGCGGTAATCGGGTAATGTTACACTGCAGTCGATTTTGAGTTTTGACGATGACCCTTTATAATATTATTATATTATGCGTATGTGGTCGGTATATTATTATATTGTATACAACACAAATAAATAAGATTTCTAGTGTGAAATGAACTAATGAATAGAGTGGTATACGCCCGCGAAAAACAGGTAACCGATAAATGGGAAAACGAAAAAAATCCGACCACGTGCCGAAGGGACGTAGTCATAGGCATGTTCCGTAACTTATATCAGTGGTCTCCAACCTTTTCCAACACGTGAGCCACAATAAAAATGTTTAAGTATCTGGTGATCTACCACTGTTTGTTCGGGTATACTATTCATTATATTACCTATAACATGCAGCATAATAATAAATTGTATGATAATGTTCATCTATCGTTATTCATTCTCCATCGGAAAATCGCATATGGTTTCCTTCACTAATAAAATATATACCTACTTTACTTTGCATATAATATAGCGTAAATGTGTGTTATTCAAGTGTTAAACTTCATAAGATTACGAACGTGATCAACAGATATTGGTAAAATTAATTTTTAATTAGATCAACCAATATTTCTCTAAATATCGATCAGTCTATCGCCATCGATTGGTTGGCGTCCCCTGACCTATATGGACGCCGCAGTGACGGTTAATACAACGACCACATTCTTATAAAATCTCAATAATTTAGTCATACACTATTATTAACCTTATAACCTTAGAGATGGGTAAATTGTACCGATATTTTTTTTACTCGGTACTGTTTACAAAATCGAGTAACCCCTAATTGCAATTGTTTTCATGTGCGCAATCAGTGATGTGGTGAACGGGGTAATCGAGAGGTGATTATTTGATTATTTAAATATTTGGTTCACGAGTAGAGGTACTGCAGGTGAACGTGTAACACTGTAACATTCCAAATAATATTATCTAGCTACTTAAAATAAAAATAATAGAATAATATTACGCTTGTATTAATATATATTTTATAATAGCAACATAATATTGCTTTTCATTGGTGCACTATGGTCATCCACTGATGCAAAAAATTATAAAATATCATTGAAACAAAAACATCATACATACCAAAAAAATTTTTAAAAAAATGTACCAAACGTTTTTTTAACGGTAAGCGTAATACTCCCAACACCAGGTATTATATATTATCATGGTATACCTACATAATATTATATTATGTAACGAAAACACGAAATTCATTTGATATTCGTCATCTGTCAAAGGTGGGTTTTATAGAATTTTTTTTCTACTGTTTTCGAGGTTCCGCGGACGCCCGCGCGATGGAACAGACGATCATTGGTCCGGCTGTAGCTGCAGTAGACGGGCGCCGCGGACGTTTCCCGATTACGTTTCGTGCCCGAAATATATATTTTTATTTGCGTCTTGCACGAGTATACTATAATATATATATATATTCATACAGAGTGGTCCATTTGACTGACTGTCACTAATTCTCTCAGTGACTTTGAAAGATTAATAATTGTATATTATAAGTATTTATGAAACGGAAACTGCAGTAGAACAGTAGATATATATATACCTGTACCAACCTACATTTCTAAAAATATTGATGTTTAAATATCGAATAGTTTTTTTTTATTCAAAATAGCATTTGAAGTTCAGATTAACTAACCACACATTTTACTGCGGGTATACCTGCACTTACCGTTTTATACTTCACTCGTTTAAGAGTTAAGCTATGCAATATATATTATAATATTAGGTATATTATCATAACAAAAAAGAAAACTATATTTGTCCGGCATATTTACACAAGTCACCTTCTTCTGTAAGTAAGTCTTCTGATATCAAGAACGCGGGTTGTTTAAAAAAATAATTTTAGACTTATAGTAAAAAATAATAAGTTTTTCATCAAATTGCATATTATATATTGCATAGTTTTGTTTAAATAAGTACTTCAATCTTATTCAACAGTATAATAATATGACAATGTATTTTCTTTTCACTACAATGCATAACGCAAATATCTTTCACTCACTATGACGAACTTGTGAGGTTTTTAAATATAAAATTGGTGATTAGTTCTGAATGGTTGTTTCATGAGTTGAGAATCTAGTGATACACTGATACTGCAGTTTTTCAGTTGTATTGGTATCTTTTGTTAATCAATATATAATAAGTGACTTCAAGGCTCTACAAGCTAGGAGATTCATAATGATGAATTATTTGGAATCTAACGATCCATTGTGCCTTTAAGTTCTGTATTAAAGTCCTTATCTATAGTAAGGTCCAAATTAGAATACGGGTCCATGATTTGAAACCCTTATCAGAAAGTTGAGCACTTTAAGATATGTCTTATACGCCGTGTTCTAAAACGGAAATTTGGCAGGTCGGAATTCTTATGATAGCTTCGACGTTAATATGCTATCGAATTTGAATTGGCCAATTTAGAGTTAAGAAAGGCAATTTATGTGTTATGGACTTATAATCTTTTGAATGGTAAAATTAAAATAGAGTTTGCTCTGAAGCCTTAGGGCTTATACCAATTAATGTTCCAAAGTGTTCCCTACGTTCTCTTACATTGTTCTATATATACCTTCACATTTTTGTAGCGGTACTTATGGGCTAAAGTCACCAACTAATAGATCTCTTGCGACAAGTTAAAAAATATTTTGATTTTTCTATGATTCTGAAACCAAGTTAAGGTCACACATTTTTTTGTTGATATAAGGTAAAATTTGTAATTTTTTTAAAATTTTTTTTCAATGTTATAAATTTTAGTGTTTTTTTACTGTACTGGTTGCCTTCTTCGGCGTTATTCTCACATAATAAACAAATAAATACAATCGCTTCATAGAATAAAATCGATTCTAGACAGCTTAACGGATCACTCCGTACAACACTATTATAATAATATATTGTATATTATTATTGTGGATTTATACGCGTGACACATTGTGTGCATGTGTACAGTATAGGTCTATGCCGCATCGTGCAATATACATATTATAAGCGCGTGCAGTGGGTGAGAACGGAGTGTGTGTGTGTGTGTGGTTGTATATAGTGTCGGAGGAGGGGTGTTTTGTCGGCCGAGGGAGAGGGGAGGTGTTGTTGGGCGAGAGAAGTAGTCGCACAGAGTCCTCTGGCCGCCGTCCAGGATATGCGCGACATTGCGTGCGTCACAGGCTGTCTCGTTTGTCCCGTTTCCGAAAGCCAAGAGTCTCGAAATTATAACAATTTGGCAACCGGCGCGGTGCTATATAACGAAGCGACTGCTGCTGCAGTATAACAGTGTACAGTGGGCCTATATCGGATTGTAGGTTAATCATAAATCGAGTGTTGAACGTGAACTAGGTCGACCCCCCTTTGATGTGCTCCTTGCATATTATTATTATTATTATTATTATTATTATTATTACTATTTAAGTCGGTGCGAGACAAAATAAATAAGAAAAAACGCCTGACGTTTATGCGAATATGTGTAATTGCAATATGTGTGCACATTATTATTATTACGATGTGTGCAGACTGCAGAACGTCTCGTGAAAAATGCGCGTGCATCGCATATATTATATTGTGCACTCACAACTCGAATTTATCGTTTTTCATAATTTGTAATTATTACGTACACCGCGGTGACGTACAAAACATGGTGATGAACGCGAGTTTCGATATAAAATAAAAGTTGCTCCTTTCGTCGGGACGACTATGATGGCTTCTATATACTATATAGGGCTAGTGCAGCAGGTATCTTATCTAATGGTATATCGTGGACATTTTCGCGGTATTTGGAAAAT
Organism: Metopolophium dirhodum; assembly: GCF_019925205.1. Taxonomy (NCBI): domain Eukaryota; kingdom Metazoa; phylum Arthropoda; class Insecta; order Hemiptera; family Aphididae; genus Metopolophium; species Metopolophium dirhodum. The sequence goes on from NC_083561.1 coordinate 15,586,667, forward strand.
ATAATAACCTTTTTTTAAACACTGCCACTCTTGAAATCAATATTGAACATGATATTACACAAGATAATATCACACTATCAACGCAATCGATTATATAAAGAGGTTCAACCCTATATTCGAGTCAACGAGCATAATAATTAATAAACGTGTTACAATTTTTCTTCCGTTATAATAATATATTGACCATCCATACGACCATAGTATGTTAATGGCTACATTGTACATTTTTAATATATTTATTTGTATTTATGTATTGTACGCTGGACTTTTGAAGACCACGACACGCCAACGACGTCTGATTGACCGCATGTAGACACGTAGACACACGCAAAAGATTCACGTGTCCAACGGATAACGTGCAGACTACGAATGGTTTTGAAACACTACATAGGTGATAGTCGATAGGTATAATTTTATGTTTTATACTGACGAATATAATATCTACGAAATTCAAATTGGTATATTATAATATTATCAGCATTCGATTTTTCAATAAAAATTTACGATTCGTTGATGTAACATTTTGAAATTTTAACGAAATATATTTTATTTTTTTGAATTCCCGTTTAATTACTCCATCATACCATGTTTAATGGGCGAACTCGCTACAGTTTCATATTATAATCATATGCCTACCTTCGACATTGTGATAAGATTAAGTATGCCCTTTCACTTCGTTTTTTATAAAAATATTTTTTTCTAGCACCTATAATTTATAGTTTATAAGTTACAAGCCGTAACTATAATATATCACTACAATTTATATATTTTATACATAGTTTCAACAATTTTAAATCTCGTCAACACGAGCAGTATGATATTATTCAGTTAAAAGCATTCTCATCTGATCTACTGGGAATACCGGATGAGTAACGAGTGATACACTGGAAAGTCAATACATTTTAGAGAAATACCGAGTAATAAAATAATTTCCTATTGAATCATTGCGAGAAAATGTGATATACATTTTAAGTATTTAACACGAATAGATAATATTGTATTAAAATGTATGGACTTTTAATTGCAATGAAATAGATAACAGTTACTTTTAATAACGTCCATAAGTTTTTTTTTTATAATATAATTAATAGTGATTACTAGTAAAAATGTACGATGGTTAATAAATACTTTTAATTCTCCTAAGTATAAGCGAGTACACAAATTATTTAAATGTTTTAAATGCAAAAGTATACTATATTTTTAAAATATTTTTTATACTCATTATGTACTACATGATGTATACAACTGTCAATTAATTATTATACTTTATACTAATTTTTTTTTTTATTAAAAATATTTAATTACAATCTATACAATAAGTAATTTTGATTTAAGATATTTACATAGCGAGACTGACAGATAACTGATAAGGGAGGGCACTCAGTAGTGTCACCTGACAGATTAAATTAGGAGGCCATGATCGTTTAAGACGTCTCTGGGGTTTATCAGGGATTGTAAAAGAAGATAGGAGTTTTATTAATGGATTGTTGTGATGGATTAACTTAGATTACTTTTTATTAATTTAAAAATTATTTATTTTACACTTTTGACCTGTAAGCTCCTAGCTCCTAAAGATATCTTGTATATATTTCACTATAAGCAGTCAGTATATTATTGCACTTTACATTTTATTTTAATATTACCTATAGTATTTTTTAAACAAAAGCATATAAAAAAGAAACACTTTGTTGCCGTCCAATTAGGTTATGATGTAGGTTAGTAATATTCCTATATAGGCAATAAAATAACAGACCAGACCACGATTATTAAAATTCCATTGGTATAAATTTCACATATTGGTGAGACAGTATCTGACCCAAACTAGAACAGAACTTTCTATTCTTCTTGAAAAGTTTTCAAATTAATATAATATTATATAGTTCTAAATTTACATTAGGTTAAACACATTTCGTATGGTGATCGTTTCTGTAATTTCCGTGACGTGAAAATTTATGTTTGTGAATGAATTGAATACTTTCCACTTATTGATGGATAGCATTGTGACATATCGCATATCGCATACATACATAATAGTATAATACATTATACAAAACATGTTATAAATATATTATATAGTACTATAGTAAGTACTAGGTATTTATTTGTTATTTTATAAATAGCTCGTTTTATCATAAGGGAATAATCTACGAAATTAGCGTCTACTGATATAGGTACCTAGCATAATTTTAATTTAAAGAATTATACAGACGTGTCATGGGTAGTTTAACTTAGATTTAATATTTAATTAATGTTATTTTTAGAATATTTTCATTAAATGAAAAAATAAAACTATATGTAACATCAGATAAGTATTAAATAGAAATTTGTAAATGTAGGTATTCTGTAGAAAATGTTATAATATCTTTTACAAATCTTATGATATTGCGATCATTACATAATCGCGTCTAATCGTCTTCGAGAATAAAATCCTTATTTATTTATTAAAATAACACTAAATATAATAAATTAATCGATTATGTATGTATTTAAAAATAAAATAATTGTAAAGTGATTATAATTACAATATTTGACCAACAAATGAACTATAATATATACATATCCGATATCGTGCGCACAGTAAAACGTTTTCCAAGTTCTATTAAAACATAGAATTTAGTCTATAGAATAATTAACACATGGGTTTGTTATTCTTGCCTATTTTTTCCATGGACTTTTCCAATATTTATTTTAGACTTTATATTATTTATGAAATCAATTTAAAATTATTTTAAAAAGATTGAATGGAATTGGTTTTGTTTTGTTTCGTGACAGAGGGACAGGGTTTAACACTTTTGGTGTGGTAGCTTCTTAAATGTATTATTTATAAATTATAATATACCTAAGCACCAATGACGTAAGAGGTAATAAAATGTATTAGAATTTATTCAAAGACCTATGCTTCTAAAAATGTTTTACATTAACTTTGTTATTGCCTAAAAAAATATACATTAAGTATCATGTATGTTAAAATAAATGTGTGTTTAGCTAGGTACATACAAACATCACATAATTTAATATTTTAAGTTCTATAGATTATCTAGGTAAACCGTATATATACATACAAGTATATAGAAGTATAGAATACACTGTACATGTTTATTTAATATTAAATTAAATGGTTTTTTGACTATGCAAAATGTGTGTAAGCGTACCAATTCATAATTTTTAACCTATTTCGTGCAATATTTTGATAGTATACATATTATATGTTACCATAAAATATTATAATAGGTACATAATATTGAAAAACCATACTTTTATTCTAAATGATAAATGCGATCATGTTCGTGCATAGTATTATATTTAAATCGACAAGATTAATATTACACAAAATAAATTATCAATTTTTGTATTAATGTAAAAATGTAAAAGCTGTTACATTATTAAAAAATGACTTTAACCCGTTTAAGCCACTAAAAGTAATACATTTTCGCAATGAGGAAAAAAATAAGAGATATTTCAAAAAATGGAAATTATCAAACCCATGCAACGGTCATTAATGCGTCATTCATCGATAGTTTCCTTATTTATTTATATTATGTCTGTTAATATTACATAATTTAGCTTATTCATCAAATATTATTGTTATCATTTTATTTATTAGTATATAAGAGTGTGAGGATGATTAAAAATATGACTTATATACAATAAATTGAATTATTCGTTCAAAAATATAAACAAACTATAACGATTGTTTTATAGAATACAGATTATAATTTAAATAATATTTTAAACAATTATTTATAATTTAAAATGTATCTATAAAACAAAATGTCTGCAAATAAATTTCATGAAAAAAAAATGTTCAATGTGACAATATTGCGACTAAATCGGATGATTAAAAATTAAAGTGAAATGTGCGTTATTTAATATTTTATAATAATTAACTTTATTTTAACTTGTTATAAATAATAGAGCAACAAAAGTATACCGATAGGTATTTTGTATTTAATACCCAAAACACTCTTACTTTGTACTTACGCAATATGTTAAGATAAGGTAAATTACTTCACCAGAAATTTAACATTTTCATTTTTTACTCATGACATAATGAGTTCGTTGGGTCTTACTCAAATAAATATAATGTAACTGTCTCGGTTCATTTAAAATTGTAAAGCAATTTAGTATGTTTTCATTACACGCAACCTTTTAAACATATTTAAAAATATACTTACTCTCATCTTATGTAAAAAAATAAGAACTCAGATAAAATAAAAGTGACAGTTTTGTCAATGTCCTTGTGAAGTCTCATAAATGATTAACATATGATTTCATTTGAACGGACCGTGGGAGGACAAATTAATATTTTATGGAACTGGATTATTAGTTTGTATATAAACTATTGAAAACGTGGGAAAATGTTGTTCATAACGTGGGCAAATTACCAATAAAATTTATGTATATTATGTTCTTTATTAAATTATATCGGTTTCAATAAAAACATTAAAAATGTGTATTGTTTACTTTGTCAAAAAGTTAATTATAATGTTCATAATTTAGTTTACCTTATCTCAAAAAGAATATCACCTAAATAAATAATAGTTATTAACGCGCTTGTTAACGTCTTCTTGTATGAGAAAGGTAGCGAAAACATCTGATTAATAAAAAATAATAATATATTTGTATTTAAACTTTTTTTTTAATTAAGCTTCATAATAATATAACAAACTATAAAGCAGTCGTTGAATAAAGTATTGACTTGTTGAATAATAGTTTTAAAGGTAATTTAATAAAGATCCAATGGGTAGTATGATATTTAAGTTTAAATAATATTATTTTTGAGCGTCTATTAACTATTTCGTTGTAATATTCTATAGTCTTTAATAAAGTGGTCTATGTGTTCGATTAAATTGTAATTTTAATAAAACATATTTTTGGTATTGACAGGTACAGACAACCAAGATTCAGCTCTAGAAGGCAGTACAGAAGAGTAGTATTCAAACACGGTGAATGTAATGTTGTTCAAGGAAAAGTAGCTAAAAGAAGAAGAAAATATTTACAGGTGAATAATTTTTAAATTTTAAATACAATTTAATAACTTTATTATTATAGAATATAGCCTATAGAGTAAAGGTAGATAATATTGGTTTATATATCACATCATTCGTTTTAGTAAATTTATCTAAACGTTTTTCTAGTAAAGAAATTTGAAACATAATTTTCAATTCTAATTTAGAACAAATTTAATTTGAAATCATTGTACACTTGCACCATAGAACTTTACTTACCAATGATATACATATTTTTTATAACCAATATAGTTAAAGGTGTAAACATTTACGTAAATAATTAAAAATACCAAGTAAAATATACATTGCATTATAATATGCTAATTAATTTGGTTAGAAAAAATAATAAATAGGTAATTAATGTGATAGGTATGTAATTTATAGTATAAAGGTGCATAATTATTAATACCTGTTGTATTTTTTAATTACATTTTTCTTATTTATATTTGTGTTCCAAATAAAATAATGCTAGTAAAATGTGTTACTATATAATTATAGTTTATATATTAAAAACGTGTCTCCAATTGAAATTGTGCTATAGTAACCTGTTGATTTGTTAAAAAAATGTTCAACAATTTTACATCACTCCGTTTGTTATATCTAATAATTTTATTATATTTAATATGCATTAATCTATAGTATATAACAAACAAATTGAATTTTTAATTCCATATTACACTGAGCAGTGAGTACGTATGAAATATGTGACTTCGATTATATATAAAATATATGTTCAACATTGATCTAAATCAGTAATCACTATCAAAAAACAAAAACGCATTCACTTGATTCATTATCAATTCTGAACCCTAATACATAATGAACTGTAATAATAAATCATATTAGGTACCTATATTGTATAATATAATGGTACATATATATTGCCTATTACTATTATTTATTATTTTCTTTTATCAAAAAAACGTTAAAATAGTTCATTTAACATTAAACATAAATATTATTTTATGTAAACGCCTATATACATGCCTTCATAAGTGCATAGACAAACTACACGAAACTTGCGAAAGTTGTGGAAATGAGTATAGGAAAATGCGGGTTTAAGTGATCTTTGATGGGAATTATTTTTGAATGCGTTGTTTTAACATTCAGCTTTTTAGCACAAACGTACCTAACATACCCGTCCTAATAGCCCACACCGAGTACCCTGACCCTCATAGTTTTTATTTTTAATTATATAATATAAAAAACATTTAATGTCTTCCGACTGAGTACGCTGTGTGCCGTGCACTGCTCACCAATTTCCTTGTCATCTTAGTGTCTAAATCACTAGCCTATTTTTAGTGTTGACATCGCACACTATTTTTTAAATGTATTTTTTTTACCAGCCTGCTGTCACTGCTGTATTTGAAATCTAGAGCGTGACAATGGCCGAGTGTAATAAAAAAAATCATTTTATCTCGTCAAACCTCTACAAAATGAAACCAACAAGTACCCACATAATTTAAAGCACACACAGAATAATGTATCAAAAGAGTCAATATATTATTATTCCACTCTAAATCGTTTTTAGATTGACGCGATGGAAAATAAATTTCTTAACTGTATAATATGATTGTGATGGCGGTATCCCAATATTTATACCTAACACTAACACATATTACCATAATTTGCCGTTATTCACGTATACGTTTTTAGAAGAACTTACGTTTCGTTTGTATAGGCGAATAGTAAATATACATATAGATATAATAAACATTAGTTAGGTATATATCTTTATATATTATTCAGGCGCTATGTGGGATTTTAAAATTAAAATTACCTATTTAATTATTGTGTTGGATCTGCAGCTTTCTCTTGACACTCACAACTTTGTAACGTAGGCACAAAATAATTTATCACCGTTCATTAAAACCAAAATGGCACGTTCAGAAATAATGTTGGGCACTGATGACTGATTTGTATTACACAAAATCAAGGAAGAGATATTTTGGTTCATCTTATAAATTTACTTATAGTTTTTAACGGAGGAAGTATTTTAGATATATTGGTTTTACTTTAATGCGTAATTTTTTTCACTCAAACCCTTTACTGTGATTACATTAATAAATTGAAGTTTAATAAAAATAAATATTTCATTAAAATAAATTTAGCTTAAAATAAAAAATGTAAAAGAACAGCTGTTTAAAATGCAGTATCAACGTTATAATAAATGGATACTATTTAATTGAATATATAAATTGTGTTCATTGCGCATTGCATATTATTGTTTTAAAACAACAGTTTGCTTGTTCATATTGTGCACTTATAATAGTGACAAAAATTATTTCTATGACATTTTTCTATGCTCCCACGGGTTCACCTTGAACGCAAATAGTTATGCTTAATATAAATTACATAATCTATAACTTACTACAAGATACTATTTTCAAATTATTTATTAATAGGATAATCACTTTTAATACTTTTAAAAATGTATTATTCTAGTTTTAAAAATTAAAAATTTCTATTAAAAAAATATTCTTCACGCTGTATGATTGTATTCTATACGCCGCTTGATTACGCATTTTTATATTATTATAATTACGAGTAATAGATAGTATTATACAATATTATATTGTAACATTTTATTTGAAGTTAATTGATTGATTTGCTCGTTACAAAATAATATGTTTGATGATGTTTACATGAATATATTTTTTTTTATATTTTTCTAGGACATATTTACGACACTCGTCGATGCTCAATGGCGATGGACGTTGTTAGTGTTTTCAATGAACTTCATGCTCAGCTGGTTAGGGTTTGCCATCGTATGGTGGCTGATCGCACTAAACCACGGCGATTTGGAATTCTCGGTAAGGGATAATAACTCAACGTGGGTACCATGTGTTCGAGAAATGTATTCTTTCACCTCGTGCTTTCTGTTCAGCGTCGAAACTCAGCACACAATAGGTAAAAATCTAAACCGTATTGTTTGGACGGATATGGACGATGATGATATGCTATTTTTTTCATCGTTTGCCTTAAAACCTTGCGATTTTTTTTTGCATATAATTGAGACTATAATATAAAGCCCACCAACGTACACGACCGTTACCGTTCTGTGATGATGGTCTTGACATCCGACAAACACAATAATTATAATAATAATAATAATAATAATAATAATTTGTCTGTAATACCAACTTGTGCTGTATATATTATCAGGTTATGGTTCCAAACACACGACCGAAGAATGTCCTGAAGCAATATTCATTATGTGTCTACAGAGCATAGTAGGCGTTATGATCCAGGCATTTATGGTGGGCGTGGTGTTCGCCAAGTTGTCCAGGCCGAAAAAGCGCACGCAAACGCTGTTGTTCAGCAGAAACGCTGTGATCTGCCAAAGGGATGGCATTCTGTGTCTCATGTTCCGCGTGGGTGACATGAGAAAATCTCACATTATCGAGGCACACGTCAGGGCGCAGCTAATAAAGAAAAAAGTAAGTATATCCATATCAAAAATGTTGCAACTTGCAGCAGACAACGACCCAAACGATTTGCATCATGAAATACTATGGAAATACGCACGGCTATACAATTATATTATTATACTCCAAAATATTATTGTCTACGGACAATTTTAGGAATGCGAATTAAATACAGAAAAACCTACTTATATAATAGAATTGGTGCTCGGTATCAGCTGATTTTTTTCGTCATAAAGGAGTTTTCGTTATCGAGATGCTAAAATATACGTGCGGACCTGGTTACATTATTGTTTATACACTTATACAGGACTAACGGGACTGATTGTTATTTTCCGTTGTAAGGAAATGTCCGTGTCTTATAGGGGGTTCGTTATAAGGAGATTGTATTGCGCATATATATTATATAGATGTAATAATACATTATAGGTAACATTAAATATTCTACACCATAATATATGATCAAATATGATCAATTGCCGAATTGCCCACTAATTTGAATTATTGTACTAGATGACAATAGAAGGTGAGCTATTACCGTTCCATCAACAGGAACTTAAAGTCGGTGGTGATGGTGAAGAGGACAGGATATTCTTCATATGGCCTACGACTATTGTTCACAAAATAACTCCACAGTCGCCGCTGTACATGCTTTCGGCTGCTGATTTCCTACAACAGAAGTTTGAAATTGTCGTCGTCCTAGAAGGTAACTATACTGCTAAGACAAATATAACCAGCCGATTAGAATACTTTTTCAATTTTAGTAAATCCAATTTTAGGAGCAACATTTTTCTTGTTATTGCACAAAGATAATATTAAAACTAAAATAAATCAATTTCCTATTTATAGAATATTAAATTTCATTTTGATCAATGTAATTACAGACGGTTTTTGATAGTTAGTAAAATCCATACATATCTGAAACCTTAAACAAGTATTATGTGCCTATTACATTTTTGTTTTATAAAGGCTTATACTATAATTATAATTAACTCTGTCGAACGGAAAAAAGTTCGAGACATCGAGCTTTATCGTAATGGTAATTATTTCAAGTGATTTCATTGAGTTCAAAAATGTCATATACCTCCTCATATACAATTTAAGATACCTATTGATGTTCGACCTAATAAGAATCTACTATATACTTTATTTTATTTTTAAATTTGCAATTAATGATTTTATTGCAAATATTCTAAACTTTATTAAATTTAAACTATATTTCAACTCCATACATTTAAAAACACGTTCAACACTTTATCATCGAATTCCATTAAATATGTAAACATTTCAACAAAAAAAATTATAATAAAAAGTAAAAGATACACAAACACAATACTTAATTAACTAACTACCAAAAAGATTTAATTTAGATCATAAACACTTTTAATGTAAATTCAAGAATGCAGATACATTATGTAAATTTATCACTAACTTACACAATTGTACTAAATAGGTACTGTTTTTATGTGCTGTCAATTAATTGCAATACATCAATAACTAATACTTCTTCTAAGTACACAAATAATTATGACATTTTTTAAAACAACAGTTGATTATTTCTTAAACCATTTATTAAATTTTACAGGAGTAATAGAATCCACGGGAATGACAACACAAGCTAGGTCATCGTACCTGCCAAATGAAATACTTTGGGGACATAGGTTTGATACATTAGTGTCATTCAAAAAAGAAACTGGTGAACACGAAGTGGATTATAGTTTATTCAATAATACGTATGTTGTAGACACGCCGCTTTGCAGTGCACACGATCTGAAAAAGCTCATTTCGCTTCGGGCTCATACTGGTAAAATTGACGATTCGTTTTTAGAAAAAAAGCAAAAAATTAACCTCTTCCTACAGCTTTTTAACGTACCCATAAACTACGTAACATGAGATGCATTTTATTTCATTTTCTATCATTATATCTTTTTCAAAAATATAGAGTTTGTAAATTTTTTTTTTAAAACCAATTATTTAAAAATACATAATATATTTCATAAACAGTTATCGTGCAAACATATTTTAAACATTCCAATACAGAGTAATCACGATAAGTTAACGGATAAGTAACCTACCTACATAAATATATTAGGTGAACATAATACGTATAATATCGAAAGAATAATGTAAGTGTTATTTTTTCATACGAATGCGTTTGTTTTAAGAGTATAATACTATATACCTATATTTTATGTAGGTATATATTTATCTTGATCGTTTGAATCAAAATACTTTTTATATACAGCATTATAGCCATATAGATAATGTAATTAACTATAAAAAACATTAATTATTTTTAATTATGACAATATTATCATATTTCATAAGTATACTGAAGTAATATTATGATACCTATCATATTTATTGATTTAACCAAATAATTACATATATAGTTTTAGATATATAAATCTTTATCTTCACACACTAAAACATAATTATTCCTTTATACAAGCTATTATAAAATTAACCAATTAATTTTGTGTACTTTCAAATATTCTAGAAAGTTAAAATTACATTGTACGTATTTTAATATTTCATCACTAATAATAAGTGATGTATAATATGTTTGTTTGCTTGTTAAAGCTATATGTTTTTAAACTATTTGATACAAGTATTTTACTATAATATTTTTGTTTCAATGAATAAATAAATACTAATTAACAATAAACTTTTAAAATAACTTTTATTTTGTTATTATTTTTTTAATTCTTAATTGTTAAGAATATAATATGTTATTCATTCTTATATTTAATAAAATATTAACTATCTATATGACTATATATACTTTCACATATTATATTTCTTATATTTGTGCAATCACGATATATATGTACAATAATAAAGTGCCTATACCTCTAAAATATAATATTACACGATATTATTAAATTTATGTATTCCATTACTGGACTATCGAAACTTCCTTATAATAACTATAGTGGTAATTTTGTGTTAATGCTGCATGATTTCATCTGAACGAAAAATATTCGAATATGCGATCCTTATTAGAAACTGTCATTGTCGGTTTACTTTCAGAAATGCACCATATGCAACCCCTGCAAGACCACTCCACCAACTACAGCGACCCGTCGGACAGTACTTCCGGGTCTAGGAATTACAAGCCCCGTAGTGAACTACACGACAAGCAATTGTCCACCAGTGACCTGATGATGGCCCAACTGGAGCCGTTCCTCATAAAACCCGGCGAACTGCCCGGGCCAGAATCATTCCTGTGACGATTAATGATCTACAACGATCATTTGCTGCCACCTAAGCTGAACACCGGAACCACCATCGTTTCGTAATAAGCAGGGGCATCCCAATCATCTTCCACTCCCAAAAATTATTGTGATCTTCTTAGACGTTATTGATTATTATAATATTTATTGTACTTTGGTTTTTAATAAAATTAGTTTAATTTGATGTCATGGTTCTAATGTGATATCAGTTAGAAACGTACTCTCGTTGTATAAATATTATTATCTACAAACGGGTTACTTTCATTGACTGGAAGGTCCTAAATCTCAATGCTCCTTCTTGTAGTTTTCACTTGGTACATTTTTTAAATTTTCCATACGTTATCCTTATTATATATGCATTTAAATTTTAAAAACAGATCAATCCAAATGTATGTTTAAAAAATATATTAATAAACACATTTTTAAAGATTTTTCGTTTATTTTTGGTAACTGATACGAATTTATCATAAAATGAGTAGTTCTGCAATTTAACTGTACTTAAAATAACTAGATACACACATCATACATAATTAAATGTGATAGCATCAAACTTTTTTTTTAAACTAACTATTTAGACATTTTACATTTGTGTAAATTATTGTAAGCTAACCTACATTGTGCAATGAATGTGGTTTTGTAAATTGTTATAAAGCCTGAATTTCCCAAAAATACTAGAAAAATTTAAAAAAAAATGCATTTATGTATTAAAATAAAAATTAAATTTAGGGTTTATTCAAATACAGTTCAGTGTGGACAAATGAACAATAATTGTTTTTTTTTTAAATTAGTATATATTATGATAATTTCCAATCTGTAAAATTAAAAACAATATCTAAGTAAATATTCGGTGTGGATTATAAAAATTAGATAACGCGTAAAAAAGGGGTGTCCAGTGATACAACACTTTATTGAGCTTGACTATCCTATATTATAATAGTATGAAAAATATTGAATACAAATCAAAAACATTACTTTGCTAGTCTGTTTTTAGCATCTTGCAACATTTGTATATAACACTGAAGCTTTCTCATTTAACATCGACTAAATTGTTTTCGACTTCATACTAAATATTATACTTTATAATATAAGATACACCTTATTCCCACTACCTCAAAATATGTGTCCCCAAATCCTTAACATAATTCAAATAATTTTAATTATAAGAAAATTTATTGATGTTTTACAGTACACAATTATTGTTTTTAATATTTTACGCATTGTTAATAGTTTTGTGTTATTTTTAAAATAGTTCAATACATTTCAAACCATTAAAAATATAATTTGGTGTATTATGCAATCGATTACTGAATGCTGAGCGTAGAGCATATATGATCACAGAAAAATGTCATACTTTTCCTGATAGGTATTAGTTGATTAACACTTAAATTTTAAAAATTAATTTGTATTTATATGTTTATAAATTATACTAATTTTCGACTGATTACATAACGAATTCCTATGTTTAAAATCAAAATCTACAAACATTATTGAGCAATTACTAAAATTGAGCATGATGTAATTGTAACCTATTGTATTTAATTTATTTTGAATAAAAGACATAATTTAAATTTCCTGAAGATTTTATTTTATATAATGGCATTTTGCAGATATTAGTACCTACATGACGTATTGACGTAACGTACTGCAGTCTGCAGTGCTGGCCGTTGTGATTATAATTCTTTTTTTTCTCTAGATAAATAGACACCATTAATTAATATAACGTAGGTTATAACCAAAATGTATGTAAATACTAATAATATACGACTGCATTTATATTTATCTAGATAAATATGGAAATAAATATTTGTTCTATATAGTTAAAAGTTAAGTATTTAAGATTCCTATAACTAGTAATTTAGTTAAAACATGCAGGATGTTATCGGCATTCGACAATGATAGTAATTGGACATTTTCATGAAGTATAGGCAAAAATGAAATTACCTGCTGTACCTATGTAAAAAATGGTAATAACTATAAATTCATTGTGATCAATAGCTTATCATCTTTATAGCCAATGTGATAATAAAAGAGCAAATATTTTTTATATAAATTAAATTAACTATTATTCAAATAATCAAATGTATTTGCACTCAGCATGCTACACAGCGGTGGAGTATTTAGGATTATGGCGCCCCACCCCCACGTACAAACATAATGAAGTGTGGTGCCCCATTTCAATGAACATTTAACATTATATAGACGTAATATTATTGGCAGTGGTGAATTGTGGCCTAATCCCTAATCCCTAATCCTAGTTGGGGCCCGGGTTTATGAGATGTACGTTCAAACGCTTAATAATGCTGTAACATAATAATAAATTGCCACTAAATAATATTATCAGCCTATTAGCGTTACCCCGGAGACACCACGGGGAAGTCGATGAGTCGTCTTTCAACAATTTATTATTTTTACTATAGGTTTTTTGTTTTTACTATTTATGTTTTTTTTCCGATGAAGGCACAACGATATTATGGCCGAAAGAAATCGCATTCTCGACCAACTTGATGATTTGGAGAAAGATGGGGCATTTTGTAATGAGAAAATTGTTGAAGATATTGGAAAATTACAGAAGGACTTAGGCCCGATTTCACCAACACAGTTAATCACGGTTAACGCTTAATCGGCTGATAACAGATATTTAACCAGCCAAATTCGGCCGATTAAAACTCCGGTTAACTTTAACCGTGATTAACTGTGTTGGTGAAATCGGCCCTTAGAAAGTAAATTATGTTTACGTAAACATCAAAGTAGGACTTGAAAAAAAAATTTTATTATGGTGTAAATTATGTGAAAAAAATACCAGCAATTATTATTTTCTAGATACTCATTGTTTTTACTTTTAAAGTTAGGAATCACCCAGTACCTATAGATAGTATTATTTTTATATCTACTGCAATTGTACAATCGTGCTACAATCTGACGATAGTTCCCAAAGACAGATATAAACAAATAATAATATTATGTTCGTTTAAATAATTATTTGTGATCCTTCCGGATTGGTTAGCGAGGCGCGATCTCACGGTCAATAAATGTTGGTAGTTGGCTAGTCACAATATTAAATACATGAGTGAGCCACAATACTGCACGAGTGCAACACTCCGATCACGTCAAATTGTTTACTGTTTCATCATAAATGATTTAATCTAAATTACGGTGTGTAATAATTAATATTACCTATAATATGTAGACAATAAAATAAATACATTTTAGATTCTGAGCGAAGCGATGAATGTATTGATTTTACAATGATGTGTGTTTTTTTTTTTATTTTTGTGTCTGTCATCACCTTTTAGGACAGTAAAAGTGCTTGGATTTTCTTCAACAGTAACTTTTCTGATAGGAAAATGAATCTACTTGGTACCTTGGGGGGTCAAAGGTACAAATTTTCCAGTAGTTTTCAAAAGCAACGTGAAAAACCAAAGAAAAATTAAGGAAAAACGGGAATTTTTACGCAAAATCTGTTTTCGAGAAAATCGATTTTGGTTTTTGGTGTAACTCTTAAACAAATGACCGTAGGGACATGAAAGTTTGACTGAATGCTTATAATTGCATTTCCTATACACCATAACATTTTCAAAATATTTTGACTTATTTTGAGTTGTTTACGGACATTGTCAATTTCCATTTTTTTTATTTTTTTTTCTATAAATATCAATACAATTTTATCTGTTGAGTAAAAAAGCTTGAAAATTAAATAGAAGGCACCTAGGTTATTGTTTCAAAGGCAGATGAAAAAAATTAAAAATCCTTAGTCACAGTTTTTATTTATAAGCATTTAAAGTTAAAATTTTGACAAAATACGGAAAAATCACGAAAATTAGAAAAATTATTTTGAGTTGAGAATTCATAAAAAATTTTCTTTTTAAATCTAAGATTTGAAAATGTAATATAAGATTACTCATAAGTTTGTCACCTTTATCAAAAAAAAAATGTCTAGAAGAAACTTAAATTAAATTTTTATGAGCATCTGAAATTTATATTTTTACAACATTTGATATTTACTTGATTTCTCATGTAACAATTTTCTTATTTTATTGTAATTAAAAAACGAATGACTGTAGATACTTGAAAATTTCACTGAATGTTTATATTAGCATTTTCTATACACCATAAAATTTTGAAAATATTTTGACTCTTTTTGAGCTGTTTACGGACATTGTCAGTTTTCAATTTTTTTAGTTTTTTTTTCTATAAATATCAATAAATTTTTATTTGTTTGGTAAAAAAGCGTGAAAATTTAATATAAGGCTCCTGATATATCGTTCTAATAGCAGTTGAAAAATATTAAAAATACATAGGCACAATTTTTTTTTTATAAGCATTTAAAGTTCAAATTTTGACAACATTTATCAAAATTATAATTTATTAATTATTTTGTAGTTAAAAATTTATACATTTTTAACTTTTATGGCTAAGGATTGAAAATTTAAAACAAGGCTCCACGTAAATAGGTTATATATAAATTACTTTATTTACAATAATACCATCAAATATACTTGGTAAAATCATAGGCTGACTGACCGTTTTCGCTCAGAATCGTTTTTCTTATACAATGATATTATATCATTGAATTCAAATTTAACACCATCCATTACAGTGACCCACTTGTAACCTACTGTACAGCAGAGTGACATCCACTTATCCACCTTTTTTTTAGTTTTTTTTTTCTATAAATATCAATAAAATTTTATTTGTTGGGTAAAAAAGCGTGAATATTTAATATATAAGGCTCCTGATATATCGTTCTAATAGCAGTTGAAAAATATTAAAAATACATAGGCAACATTTTTTTTTTATAAGCATTTAAAGTTCAAATTTTGACAACATTTATCAAATTTATAATTTATTAATTATTTTGTAGTTAAAAATGTATAAAATGTTTAACTTTTATGGCTAAGGATTGAAAATTTAAAACAAGGTTCCGCGTAAATAGGTTATATATAAATTACTTTATTTACATAATAGTATCATATGTATTTTACCACAAAACAATAACATCGCTATTTAAAATAAATTTGCATGTATATTTGATGATACTATTGTAAATAAAGTAATTTATATATAACCTATATACGTGGAGCCTTGTTTTAAATTTTCAATCCTTAGCCATAAAAGTTAAACATTTTATACATTTTTAACTACAAAATAATTAATAAATTATAAATGTACAATAAAGTGCACTTTACCAACCCCCTCACGATTTAAATTTTTTTTTCAAACCACTTTTTTATGCTTAAAACGATGGTGTAAATTTATTTTACCGGAAACTATTATTTTAGAAGTTATAGCCAAAGTTGTCGATTTTACGTTTATATGTGCTTGCGCACAACGCTACTTGACTGTCACGTGCAATGCCTATAATAAATTAAAATTTTTTTTTACGTATTTTAACAAATTGGGACATAGTCATTTTTTAATATAATACAATGTTTTCGAAGCCGGCCAGAGTAGAGATATAGTTTAGGTCACCCGTTGAGTAAGCTTAGATATAGTATATATAGGTTAATAGGTAACCATCATTAGCCTGTCATCTACCTGAAGATAATTGTTTTTTAACAACATTATTTAATTCCGAAGCCTACCCAAAGTAGTTTTACATAGCAAATCGGAGGATATTTTCGATTTTTTAGTCCGAGCGCAGCACAGCGAACGATCGCCAACGCTAGCAGATTGTGTGCTTTTTAGTTTTTAACAACTTTGTTTAATTCCGAGGCTTACCCAAGGTGGTTTTACACAACAAATCGAAGCATATTTTAGATTTTTTTGTTAAAAAACGTAAAAAAAATTAACACCATTGTTTTAAGCATAAAAAACATTTGAAAATCGTAAGGAAGTTGGTGAAGTGCATTTGTTCCAAAGTATTTTTATTGTTTTGACAATGGTTGTACTTTTTGATAATAATTTAAAAATATTTCTACATTGGTGAATTTTGTAACATAAAAAATGAACTTTTCTTCATGTCTAAAAAAAAATAGGTCCCACAATTTATTACAAAGTCTGGACACGCCTATGTTACCTAGTAAATAGTGATTCAAGTAGTTGAAATAATAATTTATATTTACATAGTAGCCTATATAGGTAGTAGGTATTTACATATTATATAGTAGGAGGTATAGTACTTACATGGCTACATCATGGTTTAACAATAATTGTGATGTACCTATGCAACTATATATTCGTTTTAATAAATTAAAAGCGCAAACTGATCTGAGCCAACACAAAACCTATTACCTACCCACTACCCATCAATAATCTAATTTTCTAATTATATTAGGTAAAATAGAATTAATACTACTGAAAATGTATAATTTATATTAAAATACACGTTTGAAATTCTTTACTGCAGGTGTAAAAAGTTACTTTTATTTGGTTTCACAAAACTATAAAAGTACCTACTGCTAAATTAATAGTATTACAATTTATATGCTTCATTTACTCATGACTCATAGGTATTCTCAAAGTTTAAAAATAAACGACTTGAATATTTATAAACTGATAACTCAATAAATACTAATCCACTATAATATAAATCCATTATTGAATAATGTTAATAAAGTAATTCAGCCTAACGTTCAAACTTGATTAGCAAACCTAAATTTTACCAATTTAATAATAAATACCTATACATTTTAAATTTCAGGTTTTTAACAATTATTTTTTTTAAACGGACTACTTTATATTAGTCACTATACATTAGGTAGTCAGTATAAAACACATAAATTAAAAATTAAAAAATCACAATTTCCATTTTAATTTCAAATTAAAAGTTGTTTAATTACATATATACCTACCATAATATACTGTAATGCATTAATACAGTAGGTGCCTACATATACTATATAGGTACCATATATTGGTAAACCTTCCTATAACTGATGCCGTTTTTAGCCTAAGCCTCAAGCTGGTTTTAAACTGTTGGCACTATAAATCACGCATTCACAACTAACATATTATGACACCTCTATAAAAAATAATAATATTAGTTATTAGTTATTGGTTTATACTTTTTTATTAAATAAATGTATAAAACCAAGTTATACTATCTTATAGTTATAGATGGCTTAAGCTAATATTATCTTTGAAATATATACGTGTATTGTGTACATATTTTTTTTATCGATTTTTGTCAATTTTCGATCGAATTTGTTATATCTATATATAGTATCTATACCTACAGTTTAAATCCTTATACCTATAATTCCATATTATGTACAATCAATTTAATTTTTCCCAAATAATTTATTATATAGTATCGGAAGACAAAATATGTCGGGCAACTTATAATAATTATTACTGTTAATATTAATACTTCGTCGTCGTCGTCGTCGTAAAGAAACCGTGTCAACACCGTTAAATTGGCCTCGACTGGCCGGTAGAAAGGTTGGCAGCAAACACGCCACCGGAAGATGACCAGACGCATTAGCGCGCGCTAAAGCAACTGTAGTGTGTTGTTTTCATTAAACCTAGCGCCATAACGTCTGCGACAAACGCGTGTATTTTGTGCTTCACATGAAAACCAGGTCACACCGTCCGTCTTATACTCGTATTGCCCGTGTACGGTATGTATTGGCAATTGATATTTTGTTACCTTCGGTAAAAATATTATTATCGTCTACAGCATACGCACGACGATTTCCTTTGAAATATCGATTTTTATCGCTATATGATAACATATGCTCGATGGAGTAGAAGAGGGCCTTACCCGATAAAATGATAACATTTCAATGTCTACGATACTATAAAATATACGATTTGATCATGCAAAACAATACAATATTATTAAGTATTGACGACTTTATTCATAGGTAGGTACGAAATCTGTATTAAATTCGGTATTAATGATGTCCCTAATTTCCGATTGTACAAGAATACGATGTACAAGTAATTTAAAATTTTTTTATCGATAGGACGGTAATAATAATTGTCGATAAAAATTATTTTTCAGAATCAAACTAAACGAAAATTGAATACAAGATTCCTCTTGAATAGTTATTGATTATTGTTGGAATTATAAAATTTGGACGTAAATCCACAATTTTTTTTTAATGAGTGAAATTTTAATGTTGACGAAATTGGATATTTATGCGTAAACTCACGGTTACCATCAAATAATTGAGTAAAATACAATAAAATATAGACTAGTAATATAGGCTGATAGGTCGTCTTCGCATAGAATCGTTTTTTGAATGCAATAAGTATTATTAATTAATAATTATTAATATTAAGCTAGTCGCGAAGGCCGACTGCAAGTTGATGGCGTCCAACGGTCGGCAGGCATTGGACGAGTTGGCCGCGTGGCAATTGTAAACTCCGCTAGAATACCGGTTAGAATGTTAGATAAAAAAGTAATGAAAAGGTCTAATGTAAACTTCACCAGTTTTATTTTCTTACCAGTAATGGGTATATGGAAACTCCGTCAGTATTAAGGCCTTGTTTGTTTTGTTAAACTAAATAAAATTTAAAATCTCAACCAAATAAACTCAAAAAATGAAAATGAAAAAAAATGATGGTGTGAGAACGCATATATAGTTTAAATAATGGATTTATATTAGACTTAATAGTTAGAATGTCCACAAATTTATATGGTAGGTATTACATAATTTTATAGTTCACAGTTCAAAATATTATAACATAACATAATAACATACCTAGTACCTACATATTTTATAATTAATACAATTATCTATCATGATTTGTTGACGTAATTCACATTAAAATTTGTATGATTTGTTCAGACAATTATTATTTTTATTTTGAAGTGTTATATACTTTTAATTTTTCGACGTATACGCATACCTAACTATTATTTAATAAAGACGATACTGTTACATGATTTGCTTCACTGGCGGAAATTAAACGAACCAAATTTTACCTGCTTTTTTCCCTGGCGGAGTTTACACTGAAAAAAAAGCTACTTGAGGCGTAGTTTACTTGAACCTGGGCCGCGGCAGTCGTGGTATCACGACTGTATCAGTTGATTTCGATGAGTACCCGTTTATACCCGTTAACCGACGAGACGATCGACCGTCCACGATCGTGCAGTTCGTTTATGCTAAACGAGACATTGTGTGCGTACAACAACCGACAGCCTACAGCACACCTCTCCACTAACCATCTACACAGCTGATTAGCCTGCAATCCCAAACACTTGCTGCTTGGCCCTTCCCGTTTGACGTTTTCGACGAATTACGTCCTCCCCTCAGCCATCACAAAATTCCCTCGACCCTTTAATAATAACATTTTCCCGGGCCCTATGATTCATATAGGCTATGACAAAGTCTCCGCTCTACCCGCCACTAAAATTCGCTTTCTGCCCAACACCGAAACCAACTCTCCGATAGTCTCATATCCGAAGTCATGGCTGATCGGTTAATTGTCAAATCGACCTCGTGTTCCATCGTCGAGCCGACTTCACGTCATGTCACCGACTCGGTTTGACCAGTGAAAGACGCCGGGATGACGTAGCCATCGTGTGCGACAGTAGCCCATAAGAAACTTGAAGTTGGTTCTACGAAGGCGGCATAAAAGCCGACGACGAGGTGCTCAGTTAGATGTTCCCGACCAACAGTCCTCGAACGCGTTAGTTCTGCTAGGTAATCAAGTGCAATGTCCAGGATGCAAGTGACTTACGGCCACTATATAGTTATAATTCAATTGTATTGAGGCTTTGCCAATAGATTGATAAACGCTGGGAAGCTTATTAAAACCGCATTATATAACCTATTGTAAGTACCTTCTCCTTCTATACATAGTATGATTAGTTCGTTAAATTATTATTTTGTTTGTCTATATTATATTAAAAACGTTTGTTGAAAATATAGTAGATTTGATTTAGTCAAACAAGATAGTATTATTTTCTTTTCACCCTATTTTTAAGTTACTCCCTACAACTTTTGATCATATGATGCACAAGATAAAAATACTTTTTTTAAAAACTTTACAATAAATCATTTGATATATTCTATCCAAAGACTAAAAATTATGTGCAGAATATAACGACCTTTATGTGCAATATAAAAGTGAAAACCGTTATCATCTTTCATCTTTTTTATTTTCAATTCATATTACTCTGCCCTAACATTGATGATGGAAAAATTATGTTTTCCACGTGTAATAACTATCAAATACTTTTGGATAATAGGCACCAAGTGCGTGGTAGCTTCAGGGATCAAGTACAACAGCTCAGCCTCAACGCACCACCCGTTGTATTTATAATTTTTTTAAATTAACACATTATCTTTATATTATACTACACTATAAAGTCAAAATAATTAGATTATATAACTAAAGTAAATATAGAAAATTAAAACACCACTATGCACTTACTTATTATTATAATAGCGTTCATAATATCAATAAAACTCAAATTCAACATAATATTATACCATAAAGTATATACTTTTAAATTGCTAGTAAAATGCTTGTAAATTATAAATTATAATAAAGTAAAAATTAAAATTGTAAGTGTGAAATTGTATTATATGTATACACATAATTTAAATCATTTGTATTTGAGTATTTAATTACATTTTACCTTGGGCGTCCAATGTACATTGATTTTTGAAATCTCGGCACCTATATGTCAAATACTTAAATGAATAGGGCCAGGATTTAATTTAAATAAAAACTATCAAAATATGATTTGAAAATAGCCAAAAATGCCTTTTGACCGTATTACTGCCCTGCTAAGCAAAAGTTCCGTAACTAGAAAATAAAATGAGTAGATTATTTGGCATCTGATAGGTATACTTTGTGTGTACACCAATATTATACACATAATTTTGTAGAAAAAATACCCATGAAATTACATTAAACAGGCTATAAACACAATTATCGATCTTTGGAAATACCATAAGTATCAAACTAACAAAAAAAAGTTAACAGTAGATACTAAGTATAAGAACGAAGAACGCCATATTATCTTACATGAACCAAGCATAAACGATGTAAATATTTTACCTACGGCGTTTTGGCTTAACATCTCCATTATCTACCAAGTTACCAAAAGTTTTATCGTTATTGGATTATTGCTAAGCGTTAAATATTTTCTATATTTTTTCTGTATTAACGACATTGTAAATTAATAGTTTCTAAATTGTTAACTTCATTATTATTTGGAAAGTTTATTATTTTGTTATGTGCAATACGTTAAGATATTTTATTTTAGTAAATAAATGTACAGATGATTTATAATTATTAAGAAATAATACCGTAAAATTAAAAAAAACTACCTTGGGCCGCCACTATGTACCTATAAGTAACAATTGCCGGCTACCATAAGATTTAAAAAGTATAAGGTTGACCATTAAAATAAAACTGCAATAGGACTTAACATTTTTATGATATAATGACATTGTGTTACTCTAACTACATTGCAAAAATATCAAAAACCTTTATTCAGATATTTTTTTTCAACAAGGTTTGATTTGTTATTTTTATTTAATTTGACTAAATGTTTAGTTTAAGGTTAGGTTTAATTTGTTATTAAATATTAATTGATGTGTAAAAAGTTAATTTAAAACTATTTAATTATAATATTTATATCATGAAAAAATCCAGTTTTTTGAATAGATATGTATAGTGTCTCTTTTTACATAATACACACGCATGCATAATATGGCTATTCAAATTACTCCTTCCTGAGTTTTAAGATTTACAGTCCATATGGAGTTTAAAAGTCGTATATACTGTATGAAGAACATAGGTATAAATATATAATGGGGGCTATGATGATTTGAAAATTATAGTAACCAATAAAAATGTTTTAGTTTTTAATAATTGTCAGAGTATTAATGTATAATATTAAGTACCTATACATATTAGATTATAATATATTAGTACATCTACTTATATTCAAGCCATATAAACCATTTATAAACCATTATTAAAGATTTTTATCTTAAGTACATACAGTTTAATAAAGTTCATTCAAATTTGATTTGATAATATCAGTAATCTACAGTAATCGACTTTTCTGGTATAATTCGAAAAAACTAAGTTAATATTACCATGGGGTACTCTTTAGTCCTTAAATTGTATAAAAATTCTAAAAATATGTTATTTCAAGTAGGTATAAAATTGTATATACGCACCTAGGTACTTATACTTATAAGCTACTTTATAAGCTACTTTATAAATTCCAAAAATCAGAACTAGAATAAATTCATTATAAATAGAGGATAAAATATGGGAGTGAGCATGAATGGTTAATTAACCTCTACATAATTATTAACAGCCATAAACAATAATTTAAGTATTATATTAGAATGTATTTACTACCAATCACCATAATAATATGTAGGTATACAGGTATTGGCAGTATAAGTAATACATAAGTACTAATAATAGTAGGTGCCTGCTTAATATAATAATATATAAACTATATGATGACCTACCTAAATCTATAAAACATAATATTATATTCAATAAGCATGTGTGATATAAGGTATGTAATCGTCAGACGTTTAGAAATGTTACTTAAATAGATTTTTTTTTAATATTTTTATTTGACATATTAAACAATCTATACAAAATATTAACTCAATAAGTTTATAATATGATAAGACTACTACATAACACGAAAGATATGATTAAAGTAGCCACCCATTAGTGACTCTTGGTTAGTTTATTATTTTTTAATAATTATTGTTATATTTTTAAAGATGTTAGATGTTTAAGTTTTGCAAAAGGTCACGGCCCTCTATTCCTTTTTAACCTGCGGTTAGGATTTCCTACTTAATTAGATAAATAGTCAAATTATACCTAATATATGAGTTATACCTAATTTGTTTTTAATTCTTTAATTCTTTCAATTTCTATTACTTTAAATAATTTAAATGTTGTAAATTAAAAATTAGTCTAACAATTATGTGATAATTATAACAATTTTATAAACTATTCAACCATATAATAATTAATAGCATACAATGTAGTATGTGGTCATGTGGGACATTAATAACAATTTTCTCAGCCCATTATACCTACTGAGATAACTGTTAATACATTCTTTGTCGGCAAACATTTTTCTTAGTTCTTATATATTACCTCTTATAATATGCCTATATAGAGAAGCAAAATAGTTTCCATCATATATTTTTAAAATGTGGCTAGATAAAATTATAGCTGGACAATTATTTGTTTTTGTAGTTTAATTATAATATGAGTTTGTAATAAATTTATATTATGGTTGTTATGGATTAAAAATAATTTTATAATAACTACAATTAATAGGTATAGTCTGTAACCATTACATTGTCTAGTTAACAAGGTAATTTTTATATTAGGAATATAAATTGTATAGATATACTAGCCGACCCGTCACAGCTTCGCCCGTGATTGGTTGTTTATTTTGTTTTCGGACAATGATATGTATAATTTTTTATTTAAAATTTATCGTTTAATGTGATCTGCAAGTGAATATAAAAAACGGTTAATGAAAACGTATTGAAATGTTTCTAACGGTATTAATGGTATTAATTTTTATAGTACTTCATTACCCGTAAAAAAACGCAAATCTTAAAAAAATTATGATTGTTAATCTACTTTTGAGTGTAACATGCTGCAGCCTGCAGTAAGTGCAACTCAACCACCCTGGTAGGCAATCCGACTACGTCGGATCGCGGACAAAGAGCAACTCTTTCACCAATCACCTTGGTAGGCAATTTTCAATAATTCGAATTGATGCAAGCTTGTACTTGATCTGCCCAAATGGCAACCGATAATAAACAAACACAAATAATTTCTACTGTTGGCTGTAACTAATGGGAACTACAGCAATCAGTGACTAAGTGGTATTTTGATTTTATATTTATAGATTAGTATAATAGTATATTCTCTAAACTATGTTTAATATTGTAAAGGTTAAAATTTTAAACATTACCTACCCATACATTATTTGTACCTATACATTTTTACAACTCGATTTTATTTTTACTTTTTTGACTTCAAACTTTTAAACTAGTCTTTAAACTTTCCTGATATCTCCAAAACAATTTACAATTTTCTCAAAATTGGTTGAGTAATTTTTGAGTACCTATATATAAGTTACAAATATACATTCAACTCTTATATTTGTTTTAAGATATAATTTCTTTATTCGAAACCATAAACGCGACCATTTTGTGCATGTTTTACCTAAGAAACCGATGGCAACCATAAAAAAATAGCACGCTACTAAAACTTTTTCCTCCACAAGTAAAATATATGAATCACAAATATGTTTTTTAAAGTAACCATGACAACGAAAACCTTTCAAAAAATCGGTCAAATTTGATATTGTCTGTTAATAACTCAAAAAGAGTTAAAATATATTCAACATTTTATGGTGAATAAAAAATGAAAATATAAACATTAAGTGACATTTTCGTGTATCTACAGTTATTAGTTTTTGAATTAGGTACAACAAAATAAGAAACTCGCTACATAAGAAATCGAGTGAAATCCAATGTTGTAAAAATATAAACTTCAAACTTCAAAAGAGTTCAGTTACAGACGTATACAGAAGAATTATATAGGTACACCTACCTACCTAGAACCGACCTACCCATAAAGAATAATGATAATTATTAAATCCGTATCAGTATATTATATCAATATACTTAAGGCTTAAAATAATGAAATATATTTTGTGGGTTTAGGACAAATTACAATATATAAATATATATTATAGCTACTTTACAGAGTAGATTCATTTGTATAGGTGCCTACTTATGAATCCTTTGTTTATTAATAAGATTCACAATAAAATATAATCGACTTTAAATTATAAAGTTTCTCGATTCTCACTAGAAAATACTTTACATTATTTTATACTGGCTATTGTAATTATTAGTTTATTACAAGAAACGAGTAGTAACAATTATTATTTTATTCGTTGCAATAATTTTTTCTAACAAAAAGCTATGCTTAAAAGTTCTAAGCAATTTAAAAAGAAAAAAATGTATTTTTGTAATTTTTAGCTATAAGTCTTCAGTATAATGTACAATATTATACAGTACCAATGAGTAACAAGTAAAAACTAACAAGTAACAACAGTCATTTTTATTTACTGGTTGAAATAACGGTATAAACATAAACTTTTCTTTTATATAAACAAGTTATTTGAGTACCTATAACCATACATCACTATTTTTTTTTTAAAAATCAATTGTTTCCTATATAAATAAGTACTATATATAGTGATTGCCACTAATTTATCTATTTAATTTAATGACTCATTACAAGTTACTTATCTATAAAACGATTAACGAACAATGTTTATTTATTTTAGATTCTGAACGGAGCGATCATGATCACAATCATTGCACACAAATCGAATACTGTAATAATACACTATCCTGTCCGAGGACCGAAGGGACAATGGATAAATTTGCCACCGCTGACCTACTCCACCCCATAGCACTTGTTCGATTTTTTTTATACTTGTCAGTTGTCGTACGACGTTTAATTAAATTAATATAACTTATACTAGTATAACTATATATAGAGATTTTTTTTAAGTGTTTTTTTCAAAACCTTATACAATAATATAGAGTTAAATAAATAAAATAAATTTTCATTAATTTGAACTACAATTA
Source organism: Metopolophium dirhodum (assembly GCF_019925205.1). Taxonomy (NCBI): domain Eukaryota; kingdom Metazoa; phylum Arthropoda; class Insecta; order Hemiptera; family Aphididae; genus Metopolophium; species Metopolophium dirhodum. The sequence goes on from NC_083561.1 coordinate 15,613,912, forward strand.
TAAGCATTGCTTGTAGATATGAGATAGTACAGAGATACATAGGTATTTACTATAAAACAAGAAATATTATTAGCATGAAAAAGATACCTATTAGTGATAATTATTTGAAACTATTATTCCAAAAACTGATTTATTTGTTAAAAGATTAATTGGATATTAAAAGAAAAAAAGACAAAATATTTTGTGAATAATTAGGTAACTGACAAATTACGTTGCAGCTTAATACTAAACGCGTTCACTGTGGTTTGCTAAGGCCTAAGTGCAGGTCATCATTAATATTAGTACCTACCTATATAATATAGTAATATAGATTAATCTACACTCGGTTATATACATTTAAAATATTCCTGAATAATGTATAATATCATAATTTATCTAATCACAGTAAATAATAATAATTATTATTAACAGCCACATAACACGATACGCGTATAAACCGCGCAATGACATATTATAAAAACATGGCAAAGTGCCCGAAAATATATTTTCAAATTCATTTTTATAAGTTGTGCCGATATAAGTTGGCTTCGAGGTATATACCCATATAAGAACGTGTGGCAAAATGCCCATTATATTCTCTGCACCGAGCCCGGACGCACGATAGATAGGCTCACAGGGTTTTGATGAACTGTGTGATGATGATTGGGACAATTCTGCAATCCGTTACACATAAATAAACGTATCGTATATTATAGCGACATTGCCCCCCTCCCCCACAGGTTTTTATTTACGTTTATAATGTACAGTCGAGTCACGATAACTCGATAAACATGACAACTAGATTTTTTTTTTATTCCCTTCGAGGTTAGGTTAAATTCGAGTTACTGAGTTAGATATCTCGAATAATACACATTATCTTGAAGTGGTTTTTTTGTCTCCCTTAAACTTCGAGTTATCGCGACTAGACTGTATTTATATTAACACGATTAATACAAAATAATATATATAATATTTGTACATTTCAGACCTGTATGATATGATAAAATATTATATTAAGGTTAAGAGCTTTTTTTTTTATAAAAATAAAAATCGTTTTTTATATTTAAATATTTTAAATCATATTTGCCCCCCACTCAATAGGAAAAATTGTCAACCCCCACCCATTATGCTTATAAGACGTACATTTCCTCTGGGCACACACCGTTTCCGGCGATGTTATCTGCAATAATCATATTATTATTATATTATTATGTGCATACCTATACGCTTCAAACTTGATGGTAGGTACTGAAAAAAAAAATGTGCGATAAAATTTTGTAAGCACCGCTGCATATATAGTGGCCTGCAGTTTAGCGTAGTACATAATACATACATATATATATATATTGTATATATCGTATATGTATTTATCGTATATATATGGTGTATTATATAGGTACTCATATAATGATTAAACAGGTTTTTACCCCAGCTCGTAGGTAATGATTTCGCAGAAAGATTGGCGTTTAAGTATAATATATAGAGACGCACATAAGGCAGGAACTGCAAGGATAATAAAAGGGGGGGGGGGGGTAGCCACAATAACGGCAGGTAAGAAAAAAAAACGGGGCATATCATAGACATGTCGTGCCTGTGACATTTTCCAAGCGATCGGTCATAAATCTGCAGCGTTGAATATTTCTATACAGTATAAGAGTAGAAGCGACCACGGCTGTACGTTACTGTTGCAGCTGATTACTGCGCGGCTCGTAATAAATGTAATATTTTTTTTTCCTACACTTATTCTCGGATTCTGCACAACGATAGAATTCTTTGATTCGATTCGTCGTTGCCTTAAACAGAATCTTAACGAAAACTTCATAATATCATACATAGTCGTATTTCCAGTGATTTTGTAAACATATAGGTAGGAACTCGTGCTGACATATTATTATGCCTACTGCAATAAGCGTGCATGATAAACTTGATAACATTATTTATTATTTTAGACCTATTTATATTGATTTTCAAACAGCTAAAATTAAGTTAGACCAACGACAACCGTTTTATACCGAAAACATCGATTGCAATCATCGAGCACATACAAATATACAAATTAAAAATATATCATCTTATTCATCTTAATAGTATACCAAGGTATTTCATTAACATCATAATTTTTATAGATATTAATTTTAAAAAATGTTCACGTTTTTCCTAAATAACAAAAAAGGATTAATTTACATAAGACATATAACATATAGTAGGTAAAGACGATTTCTTATTTAATAAACTATTAAAATTATTTAGTAAACTTTATATGTTTTATATTTTTTATACACGTTAGGTATAGCAAAGAAACTTTAATACTATATTGGTTTAATGGAATGAAAATACTAATTTTAATTTCAAGGGGTCCACTGTTCGGATTTTCAAGGATTTAATTAGAAGTAAAATGTAAAGATCAAGTTACTTACACGGTATATATACTTACCTATACCTACATAGTTTAATTAACAGCATAATGTATTGATTTCACAACGATGTTATTTTCAGAATTTTTTTTTCTATTTGTGATTTTAGTAACTTAAACCCGCTCGAGATCGTTTTTCACGAACTAGAAGGATATCTTTGTTTTTAATTTTATTAACGTTTGCAGTTCGTAATATTTCCTTATTTTTAAAATAAAATTATTCTAAGTAACCTATAATTATGTTATTTACCTAATGACAAATTGTATATGTAGCTGGTAGATATAATATAGATGCGATATAGAAATATTCATTGTTGTTTAATTTTAATAATTGTCAAATGGGAAAGTACATAAAGTTAGTCAAAATTAAAAAATGTCAAATACATTTCTTAATAATTGGAAAAAACTGACATTTTTACTCAAACCCGGTATTTAACAACATCGATTTTTCTTATTTTTTTGTAATTCGAAAATAAATAATAAAAGATACTATTGACATATTTACCAAATGTTTATACTGGAATTTTTTATACATGAAATAATTTTCAAAATATTTTTACTCTTTTAGATTTATTTTATTTATAAAGATGTCAAATTATCGATTTTTTTTTTTTTTAGTTATTATCGATAGAAAAATGTAGATCGGTTAAAAAGCTTAAAAACTTAATACAATGTTCATCATAAGTACCTAGTTTATTCAGAAACCAAAAAATCCAAAAAGATAGAATCGCAATTTTTTTTATAGACATTTGATGTTCAAATTTGGACAAAATTAGATATATAAACTAAGAAAACCAATTATGTTGTAACTATAGTACTTCAAATTATTATTTATGAGGACTTGAAACTTTTACGTACATTATTATATTTATAATTTTATATACACAATGTTAATTTCAAAACATTTAGATTAATTTTAAAGTATTGCCTATATTTTATACCACGAACCTTTTCACAACGTTCTATTATAGAATAGTAAGGCAGTATACATTTTTTTTACCTGTACAACCGACAGCAGAGGAAGCTCTGTGTGTCCAGTGTCTAAACATACTACTCCTCTGCAAGGCATTATTCACTTGAGTATAGTTGAGTTGAAAGTAATAATAATAATCAATTATATAAATTTTAATAAATTCAATGTTTTCGCAAACAATAATTCAACCTACCATATTACTTGTAAAATAAATCAGTATAAACATGTACCTAATTCAAATATTATATACTTATCTTTTAATATAGATGGCAGACAGTCTTCGCTCAGAATTGTTTTTCATATGTAATGAACGATGATTTATTATTGAAGTCAAATCTAACACATGCATATTACAGAAATAATTCCCAACCTGGATGGCGCGACTCCTTGGAGGAGGGGGTGAACACCATTGCTAGGAAAAGCTAGCAAAAGCTGTCATTATGGAGACCTTGTCTTAAATTATTTACATAAACAGAGAAAAAACAAAAAAATAATGTTCCGCTTAACTCTAGTGTCTCGTAATCTTCGCCGGGGTAGGTACCTATTATATGAGAGTTTCCCAAGTGCGTCTCGAGAAATAAGGTCATATACTTTTATAGCGGCCCCAGTGCGTCCCAGTTAATTTAGAGTTACCCAGGGTGCTTCCAAAATTGTATATTAATATATATCGTCGGTTAAGAGGCTTTTAGCTGTAAGCGAAATGTAGCGTTGTAGGCAACGCTTTACCGAATCCATACATGGACACATAGTTTTAATTTAGTGATATTTACCATTATTTATAACATGTTACCAATGATCAAACTTTGTGCTGTAAACTACAATTATGAAAAAAAAGACGGAGAAAACGAAAAAAATTGATGTAGGTGCCTTTTTTATTAGTTGAGTGACTAGTGAGTTGTAAGTGACGCAATAATTGTTGTGTTAAGCACCGTAATATTTTTAATATTGACGTTAACAGTTAACTAGACTTAGACCTTATTTACCGTAAATTATTAAGTTGTAGTTGTGTTACAGTGTTATCGAAGTTAAAATAAAATGCAGTTTCCCCGCCGTTGCGGCGTTAGTCATAGTCATAGTCGTAAAAATTACATATAAAGATTTATATATGTACATTTGAACCATCATAGGTCACACTCAGGATATTCAATATAATTTGTCAATATGACTGCGGGACGTACTCGGGTGAAAAAGATAATTATCTTTGTTAACAATTAAAAACGGGACGCACTCAGGATATCCCCTATTATACATTTTAAACTTAATTTTTACCTAATAAAACCAATACAACTTTTTTACATTTTTAATTTGAATGGGGGCATGTGATTTTTAAAAATATACAAGAGGGGCGTGGAATAAAAAAGCTTGGGAAACACGCATTACAGTCACTTACTTAATGACTAGGTACACATCTATTGTACAGCAAAAAGATTTATACCTACTTTCCCGCTTTTTAAACATGACAATGCTAGTTATGTATATATTTATATATATTTTGTATCGAAGTAACTGTCTACATTGGGTGACAAAAATATAAAACAACCAACGAGTAAATTATTAATCATATATTCTATGATGTACTTACTGCAAACTACAGTCGTAGAATTCTCTTGTGAGTTTGTGGTTATGTTACCATATATAATAATGTTATACATTTTTATTTGTTGGTTAGAAGTAACATGCCTATAAGAAACTCGTTGAAGTGGAAATGATCTGCAAAAATAAAATTATATGAAAAGAGAGTTATTTCAGAATATGTTGCTGAAACATGAATACATGATGATAGTGTAATATACTCTGGCTAAAAAATAATGAAAATCAAAAAGAAACGTATCATATATTATAATATATGTTTGCATTACCTACACATTTAAATGTGTGCGTGTGGTGTATCATATATTCGTCAGAAAACATGACGTAGAGCTATATTCTTGTTAAACATATTATTATAGCCTATAAGTATTATGATATGATTCATAAAATAATTTTAGACAGAAATATTGTGAAACAGACACTAATACCTACATATTTTGAAAAGTATATATAATACTGGTATCTTCGCATGCTTTGTATAAATAAATAATTCAAACAATTAAATAAGCAGTATTATCCTAATAATAACCAATTTATTTTAAAAACAATTTAACGTGTACATATAACCAAAATTATATTATCTAGATTTCATTAAGGTAGACCACATGACATTACACCTAATAATAATATAAGGATCCCTTATATTAAGAATATAACAACAATCACTTGACAGTTGACCTGAGTCTTTATAAACAGCATCAAGCACCTATTCTCATTCTACACAACAATAAGTACTAATAATACATTTATACAACAATATAGGCAACTAATTTATTAGACTACGACTAGTTGTAATAAACTTACAACAATCGCAGGGTATGCTCAGGGGTAGATATATGCTGTAAACCATTAGGTGGTAGTGTACTAGTGTGGTACAATATGCCCAGTATCCTAAACTATTTCCTTATTAATCTATTAGTCGTTGTAGTTGTTACTTACTGACCAAAGAAGGCCAAAGCCCCTCTCGGTATTTGGATAATTACATCCGTTGCCATTATTTTAAAATTGACCAATTCCGACCTTAGCAACCATAAGTACTATAAAGTATATATAATATTCAGTATACTATAGAATCATTCATCCCAATGAACTAAAACCGAAAACCGGATCTTCAAATTCACAGAGTATCATTGTTAAAAAGATCCCCATCTCCCTAAATTAATTATATTATAAAATAGAAAGCTATTACTTAAGCATACATAAATGTCAAGAGGTAAGTTTAAAATAAAGTAAAATAAAAGCCACATAGCAGTGTTGATGGATGTTTTCTCCATTCAAGTCTGCAGCCCATTTAGTCGGTATGGGGGACGGGGATATACCTAACCCTTAGAGTTCTGAGTTATTAACGTTTGTCATTGTAAAAATAAATTGCAGTTATAAATTAAATATCTTTTACGTTAAAAAAAATTACAATTACATACATTTTACATGGCTTTTTCTAAATTCGAAAAATTAAAAGTTAGATTGGTTAATTTGTTAATACCTATTATATGCATTTGTATTTAATGAATTTAACATTTTAACAATATTAAACCTATTATTATGATTATGCTTTTTAACTGCAGGAATTTGTGAATTGTATGCTATAATATTATGATCAAATTTATTAGATTTAATATTATATTTAAATTTTTGATTGTGAAAGAAGTATAATAATGAGTAGGTACTTAATATACTTAATCTAAGTATATATTTTTAATATGGATAATTTTGGATAGTAATATATAAAAAAACAAGAGAAGAATATTACATTTTAAATTTATACGATAGTACCAAAAGGTATAGTATATTAAGCTAAAATTTAATTTTACTCCGAAGAATTAAAAATTTGACTGTTGGTTATTCAAAAATGTATCTATTTACTATAGTTGTTTATCAATTCTTGAGCTAAAATTGAACTATAACTTTTTTTAAATATAAAAATACATTTTTTTATCGTCAACATTGATTTATATTTAAAAATAAAAATAATTTGATAATTCAGTGCAATTCTGAATTTCCGATATTTCCGTATATCTTAAGTAATAAATGAATTGAAATTTACATATAAAATAAATTAATAATGACATTTTTATACAAATATTTTAATTTTATAATTTAAAAACAAATATTAGGTACCTACTGATTAAATTTTGCTCACAAATATGTAGTTGGAAGTATTGGTATCACAATTTATTCAACAAACCTATAAAAACATAATGATATTCATGAATTATATTTTTTATTTATTACATTAATGTGTAGGTATAACGTATATACAATAGCGATTGAAGTGATAAGTAAGTACTTATTTTTGTACGTATACTATACGAAATGATAATGTGTTAATAATCAATAATTAATAATGCGTCAATTTATTCGTATTTTGCGGTATACATTTATGGTATTTTTACATTGAATCATTAAAAGTGCCCATTAAAAACTAATGCCAAATCACAAAATTAAAATAATTACTTATATGCACCAAGTATACGTCATATGCATTCTAGAAGTCGTTTCTTTATTCAAAAAAATATTATAATTTAATCAATACTAATTAAATTAATTATGTACAATTCTTAGTCCATTGTTATCTTATACCAGTTTTGATAAACTAATTCCTATCAATATCTAATTGCTATTGGTTCTTTAATTTATGTACTTAATTGAAATCATTAATCGTGAATCGTGATACTATTATTTTTAATGATTACAGTACTATATTATGTTTAAAATACCTATTTAACCATATAAATAATATAATTGTTATTTTTGTAAAGAAAGAATTAATTAAAATGTGTTTATCGTTAATAGAAGTACATATAAATTAAAATATTAAAATATTATAATTTAAATTGTATCTATGTCCTTTACTAAACTCAACGATGTTACTGTATAACTATTTAAGTTAGCGATTACGAATACTAATATATTTAATACGCATATTATATTTTGGCGTCTTATGAATTAGGCTATTTTAAGAGAACTGTATGATTATTAATATTATAATATTTATATTTTTAGGTAGTATGTACTTTTATTAATAATAATTTGTAAAAATAATGAAATTTTTTTTTATTTTATTAACTTTTTCTAAACTTTAAACACAATTTTATTGTATAAGTCACAGGTTAAAAAAAACTAACACATTTGAAGTGTCCATACGATTGATGATTTTTGCCAAAAAAGAATATTCTCAAATCTCAATTATTTTTATCCGTCAGATGGCGCGAAGGTTGTTACTTCGACAACTATAGTATTATGTACTCATGGTGGCATGTGCGTCTGATGGTGGAGCTGAGTCTTCCACACGCACCGGCGGTGTTCGTCTGTCACGGTCGATTGTGTCTCTGTGTCATTATTGTACATAAACAATTTAAATACGAGGTATTTAAAAATCGCAGATCGAGTGCTTTAATTTAAAATATTTTTTTTTAATAGTATCATTGAAGTGCAATAATACATTTTAAAAACAAATTGTGCAATGTGCTGGTTATGAAACTAATGCCAAGACTCAAGCTAACTACTGCATAAATGTAAGTAGTACCTTTATTTATAATTTAACCATAGTATATTATAATCGATTGGCAAGCCAAACGCTTAAAGGCACTATTAGAATAATTATTTGACCGTGAACGCAAACTGTGTTTTCTAAATAATCTCATAAACAAATAAAATAGCTTCAATAGTATAAGGTAGGTATTATAATCTGACGAAGCACCAGGACACTAAGCTAAAGATTACGAGCAAACCAATAAATATGCAGTCCATTTAAAGGTTTTATAACCCGGTAACATAATAATACTTGACATTAAAGTCAAATTTATCTGCAATTTTAATACACCCGCTTTTTTATACCCGCTCTTGTTTATCGTTATATCAACCAAATGCATAATATGTATAATAATATTGTATTGTGAGTCTAGTAAACCTGTTGATTCATACTAAAACTACTAACTGTAATAACACCTACATAACCTAATTATTTATAACTAAAGTCTGTGTACGTTTTTCCTTTTTACTGTAGACTTAATTATTTGTTATACACATTTAAATCTATGTACATGTGCACTACTTTGCACCAGTGCGCAACATTGGCGCTTAATGTTGTTACACTTTCGAATTACTGCACGTGTGTCAAACAAGAAGTCTTTTAAATTTGATTACATAAAAAAACTTAAATTTGAATTGCCCATTTTCGATTAAAAAAAAAAAAATCAAACTTAATTATATTCGTCAATGTAATTGCGTAACACGCACGACCCCGTCAAAATACATTATTTATGTGTGACGTAGTGTTATTTGAATACCTACCTACCGTTTAGAGTAGCAAAAATAAAATAAAAATACTTACCTCTCTACGACAAAGAAGCACTTACTACTGGACAACTAAATGTTTACATACAAAATTTAAAAAAAAAATAAAATACAAACGGTGATTTGGCTCTTTTTTTTTAAACCTATTTTGTACTTGTCAGTTGATCGATGATCAAATTTTTTTCGTTGATGTCTGTGGGCAAAACAATTCTCGGCGGCATCCTTTGTATTGCACGTATGCATTCCAAAACGATTAATGAATTCTAAATAATTGCGTTCATTCATTTTCAAGAAACGGTTTGGAGTCTTTCACCGCGAGAACCAAAAATTGGTTTGATAAAAAAAAAAAAAGGTCAATCTCAAAGGCGGTGGCGCATAATATACTCGTCAACTATAGGTAATATAGACGCCAAATAATAATCGTGTATAGTCAATATAGTACTCACTATAATAATTTAACTACAATACCGGAGTGGTCGTGGTGTATATATAGTCTGTATAGATAAACGCGTATTTAACGCCGAGGAGATAGATGTATAAAGAAAAAAAATAACAAATTGAGGCGGACGGAGATGTAAAACTGTGGTGGACGACGATATATATAGTGGTTACAATTATACGTATATACGCCGAATAAATATGTACATCCGATTTTAAGAATGCGGATTGACGCTTCCTGTCCACGTTGCGTCATATAATATACGGACCCGTGTCCAGGCCAATTTGATATCATAACATTATTATTATTATTATTACTATGATTATCGCGTTTGGAGATTTTTTTCCCCGACAAGAGTGTATTACGAGAGCCGCAACGTTATCGCGGTGCAGTAACAACATCTCTGAATCGCCGAGGTGGCTGGCTGCTGCGTGGTACCACTCGACGAACATATCGAATGTCTCTTGGACCGCGCATGTTCACGTACCTACCATATGAGTGTGTGTGTGTGTGTGTGTGTGTGTGTGTGTGTGTGTGTGTGTGTGCGAGTGTGTGTACACCTTTTAACAGGTGGACAGGTGGGCCCATAACGCGATGACCCGGTCCGGTGGAATTCGAATGTAGCAGGTTGGAAAATAAACCAAGATTTTATTCCAAACGCGCCACGCCCCCCTGAAGGGAAAAATATATGTATTTATATATAATAATAAAATAAAGAAAAAACCGCAAAACGACTTATACGACCGCGGCGGCGTTGTCGTCAACCTACGTACTATATATTATACGTAATATGTATACACATATTATATACTATTTATATATAGAGGTATACCCATATTATACGATTATAACTCGGAGGTTATCGAATCTTTGTTTCCCGTCGCATTGTACCGCATTGCAGCATCAGAGGGTGCAGTATAATGTAGTACGAGAGCAGGAGCTCTCAAAGAAAAGTGAAGACGGTTAATTATTTTATAAAAAAAACATTTTAACATCAACATCAGCAAAAAACGACTAGAAATGCATTAAAAAAAATGCAATATAAATTATAATATCCACCAAATTACCGCTCATATTATGTTACGTCTTAGCTCTTAGGTATAGTCCACAGTAGGTAGTTTGGTAATTTAGTTTTTCCAACGCCATATATTGCTATATAGTATAGTAATATCATAATATATTACAACCTATCTAAGGAATAAAGGTATACGCATGTAGATATTGAATATTAATATATTAAGTGAATTTAGTTGGGTATTTACTATATACATAATATGTAACTTGAGATATAACAGTTTCGTATAGAATCATAAACCACTTTACACTGCATATAATAAGTAATTTATAATCATTGAATTTTTAATAATATATACATTCAATATTCCATTATTAGGACCCGGATTTCAATGCAAAGTGCATTTTTTATTATATATTTTTTTAGTTGCTCTAAACCAATGCATTCCAAATGCATTCATTGATTTATGTGATAAATACTTCAACAATTACAATTTTTTCTTGCTTATTTTTAGCGTCTTCGGGATATTTTATTTAGAGCATATTTGTTCATTTTTTGAGTTTTTGTGTAAAGCTAATACCTAATTTACCCAAGATATCTAATTTATAATATTATCTCAAGAAATGTTGTTAGGTTTAATGTAGTTAATATGCAATGCTCATAATTTAACAGGTACCCATTTAAAATGGTTGAACGTAGAATTTAATGAAGTCTATAGAACTTATAAGTTTTATATTTTTGTATGTATTGAAGGAACAATACAGTCCCAAGATAACGTTAGTCACGTAAATAATTAATCTAAAGTCATTATAAATTTATGAACGCAATAATATAAGTAATTCAAGTAATTAAATGTACATAGTGGTGTTTACTTTTCTATATATACTTATTACTTCAATAATATAATATATTTAATTTAACTGTATAGTATAAAGAAAATGTTCAATTTTAAAAATATATAAATGCAAGGCAGATGCGCTAGTGCGCTACGCTGTGGAAACAAATTGCATGAGTGCTCGAGCCCTGAAAAAGAGCTTACTCGGTGCCTATGGTTCGTTATAATATTATTCAAAAGTAGCTTTTTGGTATTTATCACATCAGGTATAAATAATTTTTCCATCATCATAATAGATCAGAGTAATATTATGTGTAGGTATAAAATAAAAAAGACAAAAGATAGTAACCACAAAAGCAGATATTTAATAAAAAAAAAGAAAAGAAAAGAAAAGGGAATATGAAAAATCCCATTTTTTCAAAAGTCAAATCCGTTATTTGTTTATAGACGACTGCACATCTCCACTTATGGGGGCGGTATTACTTTACGTTATTACGACCGTGCGCAGGTACCTACCTTCATAATAATAATAATAATAATAATAATAATAACATGTAAGCCACGAATCACGATCGGCACTGACGGCTGTTGTGTGCCTGCAATGTACAATGTACATGCTGTATAGTGTATATTACCCTATGTATATAATATATAATATCGTATTAAGCGTTTGCGGCGAGGTATAATCGCGTCGATAACCGCATCGCGGTGGTGCAACCAGACTGTTGTACAGTGTACATACCTACTCAATAACGTGTACCTATAACACAATATATAATACGGTGTGCACGTCGGCGGATACGGTCGGTCAAAGATCGATCTCCGCGCGCGTATACACCCCGCGCGCTATAGATCACACGTCGCCCGGCGCGAACACTATATATACCTAGGTATATAATAACACCGCTGGTAACGACCGCGTCGTCGTCATTAGCCCGACCGGCGACGACGACTGCACGACCGGCTTGTGACGGCGCGGCCGCGGACAACGAAAATAACCGATTTCCATTATTATATACGTCTTATATATGTACTTTAATGTAGTATATATAGTGACCTACCCCTCGGTGGTGTCGAGCGTGATGTACGCGCGTATGTGTCCCTCCCACAACTCCAGCGATGCGTCTCGGCGGCGAGAAGATATTATTATTATTATTATTATTACACGTCGACCCTGTAACTGGAGACGATATTATAATTTGATTTATATACCTACCTAAATAACATTATCTATTGCCACGCAAGACGACTACAACGGCCGAGACGGTTTTTTTTCCCCGTCTATCGCACGGTCCACCGACTCCTTTTTCTTCTTCTTCTTCTTCTCGTCGTTTTTGTCGTTATCACGTCTCGTGTACCGGTGTAAGTGTGTAACTACACGTATGTAGGTTTCTGTGATCGGTCGACGGGCGCGTAGTAGAAAAAAAATAAGTAGCTTCTGGATTAGTCGGAAACACGGTTAGGTTAGACTACGACGACATTATACGCTGGATGGCTGCGTAAAAAATACGTAAAACACGGCCCGTTTTTGTTTGACAGATTACCTAAAGTAATAACGCTATATATTATTATTATATACAAGACAGGGACAAAAAAAAAATACATTCGCCGAATTGAACTTCCCCTGCGTATTACATCGATTGTCCATTTGTCCGTACTATGTAGGTGCGAGGACAGCATAGGTACTCACGCACGTTTCGTATTTCCGCGAAACGCGCGCGATTGTATGTGGTACTTAGCTGGTGTGTGTGTGGCAGAATTAAAACTTAAAAAATGACGTTATTCTTGGACTATGTATTTAAACGGAACGCGCTGCTGCCATTATTATATGCTACAACCGTAATCGATCGATCGAATACCTAGGTATATAATATTATACCATATAAACACTAAAACACGTAACGAGTTTCCTGTATAGGTTTTATACCGAATTATTGAAGACTTGTACCTTCTGAGTTCTGAGTTTCTGATATCATACATATATGAACATAATAATATATAACTAGGTACATAATATTATTATACACCGTTGTGCCGTGACCACTAATGATCGGACACGGGACAATGGACGACGTCGATTCTCGGGGAACGTACCTGTACACGAACGTTTTTACTGCCACCTGCAGCAGCGCGTTTAATATTATACTGAATGGCGAAAGCTATATGTATCCAACACACAGATAGAATTTTATATTATAATACGTTTATAACATATTATATTATTTTCATTCTCGAGCACCGCACGACGATCCGATTTCTGTCGGAAAGCGAACGCTTTTTACGGTGTACGCACTATATAATATAGATGAGGTACTATGATGCAGAGTACTTATACTGGAGTCACAGCTATTAAATCCAAAATTAATACGGATTCAAATCGACGCCCCCGCCGATAGATATCTATAATCTATGCATCTATCACAGCAGCTACCACACGTCCCACGGTAATTTTCGTTCAAACTCGTCCAACGCATTATATTTCCCGCCTAACCATATATCCATGTATATATGCAGTATGCATTGCACGCGGACGGTGTATTTATTTTTATTCCATATAGAGGTAGTCTACTGGGTATAGACTCTACCCACTGATGATAATTAATAATGATGCAATTTCACGATGAACGATGCGTCTTGACGATCATAGCACATAGGTTTTTCGAACTCTTATATATTGTACATTATTTATTGCCCTTTTGGGCGTCAAATGTCAATATACAATTATAGTACGATATAATATAATATACTTATATTAGTATAATATGATATAGACACTTGGGGGGCATATATCGATGTAAAATTTTGATTTCTGTATACGCGCATTGCAACATGCGGCTCTTATAAGGTGTGTGCAACGTTGTCGGCCGTAACGGAATGCGCGTTGGCCGTTCGCGGTCGTCAATATTATAATATTTCCAGCAACGTTAATAATAATAATAATATGTGCAGTGCACACAACACAGACGCGCGCGGAGCTCGAGAAAAAGCGCACTATATAGCACACGAGCATCAGTTGATCTCATACAAATAATAATATACCATACTTAATATAATGTACAGGGTGATTCACCGAGCATATATGCTTATACCCCATTTTTTTAATGGAATAATGAATTTATTCAGATTCTTGAGATTTTATTGCACTATACTTGAGGAGTGTTCTATACAAACTTATGTATTTCAAAATAAGAATCCCCCTTGTTTATTGTGATTTTTTAAGTTTAATAACTCAACAACTATACTCGTTCGAATCTGAATTTTAATACACCATAATTTTCAGAATAATGATCCACGAAAAATTAAGCAGTACGAAAAATCTCAGGTTTGAAAATATGGTATTTAAGTAGGTATATTTAAGAATTTTGAAAATCAGAATTTGAATAACCGCTGCATTATCTCGAAAGAGAAAAAGTGGGTGAATATGCTCGGTGAATCATCCTGTATAGTATTTTACGATTATTATATTATTATATAAGGTACGTACACCATCGCAATACAATTTGTTGAAAAAACACTTTGTCAGAAACCTGCATGAGTCGACGTTTCTATAATAATACAAGCGGTTGGGGATCTGCGGGTTATTTTTTTTTCACCTTTCGCCCGTCCGATTCCAGAGTGTTTTGTACGAAAAACAAATTCGTTTTCCGTGTGTCTTGTGCGCGAGGTACCTGCCTGCCTGCCGCACCAAACATTATACTTCGCGGTTTAACGCACTACCCGAATCGAAGATAAATCTTCTGGTTCATATATTCTGGCAATGTGTATACAACATGATAATATAATATTATTATATATTATTATTATACTACGCACGTTAATCCGCTCGCCGGCCGTCGGCTCGTGTGTACTATCGACCGCGGAGAAACACGTCTTGGAGAGCATCTCCCCCCGGGGCCGGTATATAGGTATATAGGTACGCTCCACCTTTCGGGACTACCGTCTATACCGGGCGTAACTTCAGGTAGCCACATAATTCAGCCACCGAAAGCAATTATTATTATTATTATTATTATTATTATTATTACAGACGGCAGCCGGCCAGGGATTATTTAATATACGGCGGACAACAATTATTAATACACCGGCTAATTAAACAGAAATACTATATATAATATATGTAGGTATATGCACGAGTATTATAATAGTAGTAGGCACCTATAATATATTATAGTGATATTGAAATAGAACAGATCGAAAAAACGGGTTTTATTTAGTCGATGTTTTATTTTCCTTCTCTTCCTCCTCCCCCGACGTTACATTGTATTAACGGTATTAACCGCATTATTTTATATTTTTATTCGTAACTGCGTTAACGTCTTGTCACTGGTGGTTACGATATACAGGTATTTCGTCGTGTTATAATATAATTTCGGTTTTTCGACGGTGTCGATGTTTTTTAATATTATTATTTCTATCGTTCTATTCTATCGCTGCAGCGGCAGTCGTAGTCGAACCGCGCGCGCAACCCAATACGTGAGATAACGCGTGTATGGAATAATAATCGGCCGCCGTAATAAAAGTGTCCCATTCGCCGCCGCACACATAATAATATTATATCCAATATATATATATATATATATTTGAGAAAACTTTCACCGGTGGTCATTTGAAAAAGAAGAAAAAACATTCACCTCATGTGCTCGTGTTGCTTTCTATTGTCGACCGTCGCGGCGGTGTCCACTGGTTCGCACGTTCGATCGTTATTGGCTTTTTAGAAGTTTTCACCGAACTACGCGGCCGTACCTATACACATATATAAGAGGTACCTATAATAATATATAATATGGTATTATTGGTAATTGCGTTCATTCGTATAGTGGTCGTTTGCAGGGGACGGTCGACTGCAGCCGCAGAGAGAAGCATTTGTGTTGTATACAATATTATTTTGTACCTGGAAAGTGGTATACCACACGCTGTTACGCGTAGAATATATATTATTTATTTATGTGCATATAATTGCAATATGACAGAATCACTGAACCATAATAATATCGCATTTCCTTCTTTTTGTGCGGCGTTTGGGTTAAGACGAAAGAAAATAATAATATATTAATATACTATCGCGTCACACGTCGTGTTCTCGCGTTATATCTCTTATTGTTTTTACCTTCAACCCCGGAAGCTGTTTTATATGCCATATTATATATACCCTCTAATAATATTTTAATAATATATTTCTATTATGTTCTTACAATGGGCAGGATGGACATTTTTTTGGCAGGAGTAAAATGCGTTCAACGAGTAAATCTTATTGTTAGATTATTATAATATACACATATACATATTATACGTCATCTGATTAAAAATTTATTTTACAACAAAACATTTCTCAAAAATAAATTTTTTTTATTTATACGTCATGAAACTCTTAAGTCCTACCTACGATATTAAAAACAGTTTTTTTCGAACTCGTAAATATTTGAAAAGTGATGAACTATTTTACTTTTTTTTTTACTGCAATCGTTATAACGTTATCTTAAACTCTTTAAGAATCAAGATCACTCGTAATAATTTATAATTAATATGAACAACTACGAACATCAAGTGTCATCGGACTTAATCTTCGAAGAAATATAAATATATTTTTATTTAACTAAACACTATACTTCAACTATGGTTAATAACCAACTATGGTTATTACTGTGTACATAATTCTTACAAGATAAATTATAATATTTATATACCTACCGACTTCAATAAATTCGTAATGATTACGCAGAGATGAAAGAGCAGTTCATTTATTTTTAATGAGAGACTTATCGGAAAGAGATAATATGTCGTTGAATTGTTGTTTACTAGCTAATTGTTCGTAAGAAGATGTTTAGATATTTGTAGTTCGAACGTAATGGTTCTTCAGATCTAAAACCGACAGATGCTTAAGTTTGAACTCATCACTTATTTCTATATAAGTACATAACATTTATTATTAAAACATGAACAAATTGTGTAGATACAATTATTATGTATTATTGTTGACAGTTTATAAGAAAACATTTCAAGATTGTAATAATATATAATATATCACGACTATAATTTTCGCATCTATTTATTATTAGTAGCTTTAAAATTAAAGTAAATACACAAAATTAACTTTCACCTAGCAAAGATGTGCTGACTTTATGTATAGTGAAATGCAGTTGGTTATAGACTTTAGACTTTACACTGGAAGAACTTTTTTATCACCACAGATAGAAAATCACACCATACAATTATTTTATTACGATTATAAATATAATTTTCCATAGTTTATTGCATCGTCAATATACCATCATCTGATTTTTATTGACACGCCGCGCCGTGAGCCAGCCATTGATCATCTGCTAAACGCGTATAAACGTTTCAAGTAATCGAGTATAGGTACCTATTACGTATTTAATATATTTTATTTTATAGATGCTTACGTTATAATAATCACGACGAAAATTCCACTTTTGAATAGCACATTAAACGTGAAAATTAAACTCATATAGCCTGCGAGCGAATATTCTGAAAACCTATAATTATAAAATGTTTAATGATTTTGAACAACACTATCTTGTCAACGCACCAGTTGCTGTACCAGGAGATGCCGATGAACTATAAATGTCTTTTCCGATTTTCCTCTCGTGTCTTTGCCCGTTGCAATGTACCTACCTAGGTATCTATAATATTTGTATATGTTATACCTACCGTAACACTGACGTCACAAGCCCACTGATTGCCCGCAATGTAGCGGATTCCTCAGGCACAACATACACGTAGGTATATACGCGTAAGTATATGTGTATTATAATACGTATAAAAAATTTCCGACTGGCTCATCAGCGTCTACACGCATAGTGTAATTTGTATTCCGAGTAACTAACACGCATTGTTTGACGAGCTGCATGTTATCATCGGAATACTAGCTCGTGTGTTTTATGAGCCAACAAACCGGTGCGGCGTGTTATTATTGGTGCGGTGCACGTTTTTATTTTCGTTTGTTGTCGTTGCCACTGCGCCTGCAGGGGCATAGCAGGATGGGATGTCCTGCAATCGTTATATACACGGACACCACACGGCGGTTTCGAGAATAAAAACGCTTTTCCCGACCGATTAATAATTTCGCAATTGATGATCGTGCCAAAAAGAGCGCAAATGATCCGCACACCACAAAATCCGAATCCGACGTGCAAACGAAGCGTCCTCGCGTATGTGATGTTTGGTGTTAATACCTCTATGTATACATGTATATTATACAATATACACTGTATGGCGTACACAACACACACACAACTTACTCACACACACACAGGAACACAACTCTATACACAGCTTGCCTGCCCGCTCTGTGTCGAGAGGTCGGGGGACCCCAGAAGGCAAAAGCGAAACAACCGGTCCGGCAGAGACCACCCAACGGAGCCCAAGGTCGATGATAATTATGGGCCGCTATTTAGGTGCAGTGTATATATATATAATACGTATAAGGTATATAAAAAGAAAAACAAAGAGGGAAAGAAATATTCTGTATGTGTACCTTATATATTTATAATAAGGAGGTAAAAACAATAACACTGGTGGCTTGATGCGATGCTGTGCTGCATATGCACACCATACCTAAGGTGTGTGTCGTGTGTTTGTGTGTGTGTGTGTGTGTGTGTGTGTGTGTATGTACTATACATATTTATTTTTTATGTATATTTAAATTTATAAATATATATATTTTATAAATACGCGCGCGAGTGTGTGCATTGGATGCATGTACGGTAGCCGGTATAATGTTAATCACAAGGTAAACACAACACACACACACACACACACACACACACACACACACACACACACACACACACACACACACACACACACACACATACACACTAGAATCAAAAGCGGTTTTTAATATCGTACATGTATGATGTATATAATATATATATTATTTTTGAATGGAAGTCTGACTTCGACTATTATTATGGGACACAAACCAGGTTAGAATCGATTTGATGGAAAATATTATTACAATCCGTAGCACGAGCTATAAGAACCATTATATTGCATGTAATTTTCATCACTATGTCTGGAACAATTTGTACCGTATAATAATATATCGTTATTGTTGTTATTTCTTTCTGTAAACGCCGCGCCATTTAATAATATACGTTATATTATATTATACTCATGGGCACATTATTATATCAGACGCGAAACGTCGAATTATTGAAAACATTTTTAATAGAATATTGCAAATTAAAAAATTCCATTGCAAATTTTTTTTATATTGAGGGCTTTTTGGTATTACGCGTGAGATGCGGTTCACGTTATTTTAACATTAGTTTTTTGTCAGTAACGATCTACTCGGGCACGTGTATAGGTACTATATACTGTATATATATATATATAGCGTTGGATTTGTGAGTGTTGCTTGTATACCTAATAATTGTTTCGGTAAAAGTAATGAGTCTAGGGCTCGCAATTTCACGACCTAAAAAATGCCTAAATAAGAATGCATTAATGCACTAACAACTGGCAAAATATGCACTAAAAATACACAAATTAAAAAAAAAGAAATCATAGACAATTTTTGAAATTGTAAGAAATATCCATTCATATTTTGATTTCCATACATTTTATACAGTGAAAAATATAAATTAATGTATTTTTCATAAAATATTGGTTTTTTCATAGTATTTTAACAAAAACAAATATTCGTTAATATAATAATATCATTATATCATTATAGAAATTTCAAAATCATGAATAAAATGCCCAATAAAATAGAAAAATGCATAAATATGCCAAATGGGTAAAAACCTCTAAATATGCAAAAATATGCTAAATAAAATTTCACATAGGTACTTAACCTCTCTTGTAATGGTTTTTTTATGTCATCAAGCATTAAATACAACTTAGTAAGATTGATATGCAAATGCATGAACTTATGAGCCCTTGACTAATGACCATTACATAGTGGCAATTAAAAAAACTACACTAACATTTTGATTTTTAGTCACATTTCCTTTGAACCCACAAAAATTGTTTGCCCCCAAAAAAGTGCCACCCGGGGAAATTTACTCCCATCCCCCTCCCCCTAAATACGCCACTGAAGTTAATGAATATTGAATACACAGAATATGTGTTTAGAAAAAACTTATTAATTTTAATAGTGTTAATATACCTAAAAAACGAAGCTAATAAAAATAAAAACTTTATTTATTCACAAAATGTTTTTATATCATACTTTTAGAAGTATCTACAATAATCAATATATTATTATTACCCACTTGTTTTTATATTGCTTATTTATATAGGTACCTATCTATTTTCTATTGAAGTTTAGTTACCAAAAATATTTTTCACTTTTCTCGTAGAATATAATATTATATATAAAAAATATTATTTGTATCGCTAAGTACATATTTAATCCGATAAATTGTGATCAAAAATCAATACGAAAATTAATTCTATAGTCTAAAATAATGAACCATTTACCATTATACCTATAGATGTTATTAAAAAATGAACACTGTTTGTAAAATGTATTGTATACCTACCTACTAAAATATTTTAATTTTTGATTGCTATATCATGATTCATGACAATAATATATAATGGTTACAAATGTGAAATGTACAGTAGGTATTTATAATATATGTACAATATACTGAGAACAAATTTAGATGAATAGCAAATATAAATAAAACAGTTGTCATTCGTTGATATTATTATAATGACATATTATTTACATGTTTCTAAAAAATAAGTCACGTCGTATAACGTAACAACTTAATAGTACCATTATAAATCAATCACTCGAAAAATACACGTTTAATCCAAAGCTAAAAATAAAAACTATTTTGTTCAATTTCTACCATTCGTTTTACATTCAGACGCCATCATTACGTAATTAGGTCGTGTACCTACGCCTGTGTGTCCGAATAGATGATACGGCTGCAGTCGTGCTTTAGTTAATGTCCTTAGGATTTTTTTTTGTAATTGAGATTAAAAACGATACCTATGTCCTATATGTTCATAGCAAAATGCAAGCATATAAATTATATGTGATTTTAATGTGTTTAATCATAAGGCGTTACGAATTAAAGGCTATATGTAGTATAAAAATAACTACATATAGTATACACAGTATATACCTACTATAAATGTGTTCAATATTATAATATTATGACAACAAAAAAACCACCTATTTTGAATCCAAATACTTACATTGGAAAATGGTAATAACTCGAAAAAATTTGAATAAAATTTGTTAACCTTTCAATTCGAGTTCATTACATGCATATATAGTGTATATTTACATTTTACAAGTGCGATTTAGAAAATTTCAAATTAACATTCATAAATCGTAAATTACGTAGTTACGTAGGTATACCTACTTATAGAATCTAAAAATGTTCTCGATAATAATAGATTATGTTCATTCAAATACATGCATTAGCATACCACGAACCCGTGTAATTTATGTATAAAATTACGAATATTTGTCATTCAAAAACAATCCCGAGTATGCCAATGTTAATGAAAGTAGTATTCGTGTCTTAATCTATTATGGCGATGTTCGGATACGATGAATATTGAATACCAATATATATTACATTATGTACCTTATAAGTAATAACCATAAGCGATCGTAAAATACAACAACAAACGTGTTTCCGATTTGTTGTAATAATTATTACCTATAAATTAATAGAATACAATTTATAGTAAAAATTAAGATAGGTACATCTACAAAAACCATCTTACTATAATTCAGTTATTCGGTAAAGGTATTATACACGTCATGCAAAATATATGATTCAAATTTCTAAATAAATTAATTCTAGATTAAGAAACCGTAAATTTCTTTAAATAAATGTGTATTGTTATTCTTATTTCTTGAATGTAAATAAGTATTGCTTTCAATATCGAACAACATTAGAATTATATGTTGAAATCATATAGTGACAATGTGACGTTGATGGTAACTAATTAGTTATAACTAAACCAAGTATATGTTATAATTACGTGTACCGTGAACCTACCTATATATATATATATTATATATAGAATATAAATAACACAACAGGTCCTGAGGAATGTAAAATAAAAAAATGTTTACTATTACAGTAATTGTATTTATAAAGTTTATTTATAGACACTCGAAAAAAATTGATCTACATAACTGGAATACGCGTATCAATAATAATACTGGGTGTCAATTATTTTCTCGTTGATCGTTTCAATCAAATTTAATGTGGTCACAGCGCTTCAACGATTATAATACATATCATAAGATATAGTCATTAAAGTATATAGTTATTATAGTATATTATAGTAGGTATATACAAGCTATATATATATATATAATAGTAACGAATTACCTGGTGTTCAACCAGGAACATAATGTTTTCTGAGATAATTTCGGCGTTCGGACAGCAGGTATCCGTCTGTGTGTACGGTTCATCGGCCGCGACTTCCTCATTATCTCATCGCGTCTCTTGTTTTATATTTAATGTAAGTAAATAATTGTTCGGTCACAGATTCCTCGTGGATGAAAAAAAAAACGTAAGTGTGTAGTTTTTCCTTAAATATTATTAAACACGCGTTGAGCGTGGGCGGTCGAGTGCAACATAACGCCATATTGTGCTTTATGTACCGGTTAAAGGGTCCTTCTTTGGTTACAATAACGACCGCAGAAACAATGATATTATTCTCCATAGTGTACGTCCGTTCGACATTCGAGTAGCTCAACTCATTACCATGTTTTTAATTTTTTTTATTTAACAGTGCACGTATATCCATCATCCATGTAGGAAGCGTTGTTGAAACGTCGTTAATCGGTTTCCCGTATCGTGTTACCTACAACTCCCGAATAAAAAACTTTCGGTCATAATATATAAAAACGAAAATAAAACGCATAATTGCCGGTCTCGCGTCGATCGTCGCCGTCTTTTTTTCGTGTTATTATAACGTGCATAGTGATATGTTTCACGAGACTCAAATTGACGGTATTTTTTAGGAGGAAAATTTTTTAAATTTGATTCGAACGCTACTGAAGACTTAAAAGTCATTAGAATAGTACACCGCTTATCAAAAAAATCATAGTTTTTAATATTTATTTTTTTTATCTTTGATGATTAATTCTTTAAGTTTTTTATTGCTCGTTTAAATTTGAATTGTACATAACAAATTATAACTGATTTCTACCAGTACAAATTAAAGTTTTCATTATTTCATCGAGAAAGCACAAAAGCACAAAAATGAGTTAATATAATATATAGGTACCTACAATAAACACTTGAATACATATAATATTATACTATACAGATATGAATTGTATTATATAGGTACATATAGTAGTGGGTGCATTGTAATAAGTATGCTAGTAGTAGAAGTAGTAGTATTAAGTACAATAGTAGTAAGTATATAGTAGTAATAATGCTGGCTTACGTTACTGGGATGGCAAAAAAAAAAAAACTGGTCGGCGGATCGGTCAAAGTCGACGAGAAAATAGGGTTGTTATTGTGTCGCAGATGCAGAGTAAAATAACCCGAGCAATCGCGAGCGTGCACAACTCGGTCGCTGTACATAAATCAAGTGCCGATCAACGTTATAAAAAAAAAAAATAATAATAATAATATGTTTCGCTCATATTGTTGACCTTTTAATTGGACGGCCGCGCGTCAACAGCCTCTCGTCTGGACATCATCATAACGTAGTACATATCTCTATAGGTACATTTATATTATACGAAAGCGATCTCCACCGTCGCCAAGAGAGACCGTAGTGCAGCCACCGTCGGGGGTTTCATACGACCGTAGCGGCGGAACCTGTAATGAACTATCCCGCCGCCGATAAACACATTTCCATAAACTTTATATCGTTTCTTTCGTAATGCGTGTCGTTTACTTCTCTCTCTCTCTCTCTCTCTCTCTATCTGTATATCTATATAGGTGTATGTGTGTGTAATACGCGTGTCGCGAGTGTGTATATAATTCTTTATTATGTACGACAGCAGAGTTGCGATCGTATGGAGGAAAAAAAATGAGGCTGTATATATTTTATATACCTACACGCGCGAGTTGAAACGTTGATGGTATTTCCTATTTTTTTCTTCCCTCCACTCTCTGGGCTCTTCGGTATAATGATAATATAACATCGAAGTTTTTTTAACGCGACTTCCAGCAAGACGTCGTCGCATCTTCGTCTGTCGTCTTGCATTGCGTCCGGTGCAGTCGAGATCCACTGCAGCCCACTTCGACACGGACGAGACGGGCGTGCACGTGCAGCTGCAATATCGACGAGGAAAAAAATTAATAAACGATAACCGTCGCACTGCAGTACATACGTCATATTGTTGTAGGTATATATACCGGCTGTGACTGACAGGCATCCAGAGAGAGCGCGACAAAAATTACGCGATTTTTTTTGTTGTTGTGTTAGCTTTACAATCGTATCTATAATAATATAATATATAAGTCTGTTATAAATTATAATCACATGCGTTAGAGTTGTAGCCAAGTATTGTATTGATAAACGGGGTTTCGATCGATTGATAAGACGTATCAAAGTTTTTGGGTTCTTAAACCCGCTGTTGGACAATCTCAGACAACAATCTATATAATTACCTATATTACGTACCTATATTTTTAACTACATTTATTATAT